>NW_023603184.1:113667380-114915246 GCF_014898055.3 Talpa occidentalis
TAGGGTTGGGGAAGGGAAGAGTTCTATAATCATATTAATAGTTCTCGGTCTTTTAGTGAGTCTGTGCTTCTGGACTATGATTTCACAAGTGCTTCTTAATTTCCCCTTTACTTCATAAGGTGAGCTGGGATGACTTAGAGTGGATTAGATCTGGGTATTCCCATCCTCTCTCCTTGATATTATTTTATGGAAGCAGTGGGCGTGGAGGTCTGGGGTGGGGGGCAAATTGTTCTCCTGCCTCCATTATGAGAAGAACCTGGGTGAGTTTCTGGAGGTAGAATTCACAAAAGTTGTGTAGCCCTCCCTATGACTGGGTTCCCCTGGAGGTTTTAACTCTCAGAATTGTCTATACTGAGCCTTGAGAAATTCATCCATTCCTGTTTTAGTTTTCCTACCCTGGAACTAGTTTTCATTTGTAGATTTCTACTTTTTTAAATTGTGATTCCTTTTAGTCCTTGTTGGTTTCTCCAGCTTTAAAGGCAACAGATTGTTCTGTTTTTCAGTTTGTTCAGCTTTTTTTATTCTTGGGACTCAGTGATGACTTCCAGGCTCCTTTATTTTGTACAAGAAACCAGAAATCTACCTGTGATTTTTTTCAAAGTACGCAGAATGTATTATTAAGTTTTAGAATGGTATAATCTAGCACTCCTGCCAACTTTCTTGCATAAGTAGAAGTCATTTGAAATAGAGGAAAAAGAGGCCAGTGACGTAGGAAGCAGGAAAAGAATAAATTCTCACAATACTATGCATACCAGCAAACCTGCAGCCATGCCTAAAGCAAGAATATGGGAATAGGTGAGAAAACATTAATGTGTACATGAATATATTAGTTTCCCTTTTATATTAAAAGATCTTTAAATTAAAATTACTATTTGAAGGTTTACATGGTGCTATAGGTATTTCAAATACCTGCAATGGAAGTGTGTGTATTTGACTTTAAGAATTTTATGCATGTGGCTTGTCTCACTTTGGATAATGCTATTAGAATCCTCAAACTGATACTGTGTTTTGGGATCATAAAAAATTATCCCTCAGAACAATGGACACTGAATTCCCTTGGAGTACTGCCAAGAAATTTGTATAATTCTTCAGGATGAGGGTACAAATTTCTAGTACAGGTCAAGCTCTGATATTTTGAAGAAGATCATTACTAGGTTGATACTGGCTTCATAATTCACATGGAAGCATTATTATCATAGGGTATGTATTTATCATTTAAAATTCCCCTTATACTGATTTTCTTTTGAATCTTTTTCTGTTGTTGAAGTGGACAAATATATGAACTTTTACTTCATATGAAATGTACCAAGTAAATACTCTTTTTCCATTAGTTTCTGATACTGAAGAGTTATTAAGCAAGAGATAAGATCATAAGAGATCTTATGGATTAAAACCCAAATGAGAAACCAAGGTTATATTTTCCCACAATTTAACAATTCTAGTTGGTGCTTTTATAGATGAGAGAACTCTTGGTAAAATACATAAAAACCATCAGAAATAAACTTTCAGTTCTATTACCACAAAACTCAACTTTGCTAATCAAGTCACTGTCCACTTAGTCTTACTGTTAGGGTAGGAGTATGATTATTAATGGGAATTGTCACTACCAGCAAACTGCAATTCATCTGATGGAAATTTTTGGTGGGTTTTATACTATAGAGTAAGCTTGTCAATGTAGTTGTTTGTTTGAGTGGGGATGGAATGTATCCATTTGATTTTGGTAAGGAGGAGAAGCAGTATTTAGATTCATCATCAAAAATCTGGTATTGGCAGACTGTTAATAGTGATGAATAGGAAAGACAAGTGAGAAATATCAAAGGGTTTGGTATCCATCACCATGCATACGTGATAAGTTTGTTCTCTGGGCTTCTGTAAGAAGGGCTCATTAATCCAATCATGGGAGCCCAAATATATTAATCCAATCATGGGTGACTTATAGTGTTAATAATATCCTAATATAGGGGATAAAAAATTAAAAAGATTGATGTTTTGGCAGTTCAGATAATGGTATACTCTGAATATATTTGACTATTAGTGACTTTTAAATACTTTGAGAAGGAAATATACTCACATTCACTTTTAGATTTAGCAAATTCTCTTGTCTAATGACAGTTGACTGAATCTATCTTCCCAAAATAAAATCCTTAAATTATATGGCAATATCTTCTCAAAGAAATGTAAAACTAAAACAAGTTTGTTGTTTATTTTTTAAAGGATTCTTTATTAATTCCATTATAGGAGTTTCATAGAAGACCTATTATACTAGGAACATTCTGGGTACTGGGATACAGAGGTTAATATGAACAGTGCCTGATTTGCTATATGCATTGGAGAGGAAAGAACTTAAACACATATTTTTAACAAATGTAAACTGCAAGGCATAATGTCATAAGAACAGCATGCATTTATTTGCCTTGAGAATTACATATTTAAAAATATTTTAAAGGTGCATATGCTTGACTAGAAAAATGTAAAAGGAGGGTTAGTGACTTTTCTGGAACTGTAAGTAGTTTCAGTAAAGTAATAGCATGTGACTGAGCATATGAAATAAAGTGATGAAACTGTAAAAGTGAGTAGAAGGAATAGATCATTCAAATTTGGGAATTGTGTCAAGGAACAGATTTTACCAGACTTCAAGACAGGAAGAATTATGACAATATTGTTATTTTAGAAAGATTGCACTGATTTCAGTATACCTTGGTTGATGCTACATGGAATTGAATGTGGATAGACAAGTTAATAAGTACAGTACAAGTTGATAAAAATCTGTACTAAGTTACTGGTAATGGAAATGGTGCATATTGGAAAGATGTTGAGGATGTAGGTAGGCAGACACTTGAAATCTGAGGTCAAAGTGATCAAAACAAAGAAATGGTTTAGACTTCTGGCTTGGATTAATGAATGGGCTCATCTTATTTAAAATTGCCTTTTTAATATTTTGCTTTTTATTAATTTAACCCTAATAACCTGTTAACATTAATAAGCTATTAGTATGTTATGAAAATGAGAGATTTGGAGGTAAAAGCAATGAATTCAACTTTTGGCATATGGAACTTGAGGTGTTTTTGAGAGGGAGTTGTGTGGACACCTCTGGAAGTCAGTTATGCGTATCTGAGAACAAATTCTTAGAGTTGTAGATCTGAGAACAAATTCTTAGAGTTGTAGAGGTCATTGGAGACTACATGGTGATTGGAATCATCAGCATGTAATAAAGAGAAAATTGTAAAAAGTTTGTACCATGACTATTAATGTTAAAGGAAAATATCAGTGAAAATATGTACCAGACTTATTTAAAAATTTTTGTTGTCTTTAACAAGTTAAGACATGATTACAATGGTGATGGAAGTTAAAGCACAATTTGAATATTCCACCAGCTAATTGTAAAAGTCTTGATAAATTTATAAAACTGTTTAACTATCTCATACTTTCCCTTTTTCTGTCAGATAACTAGAACAGCCAGAAGTACAACTAGTGCTTTGGTACAGGGTATTTTATCTTTTATTAAAAATAATAGCACATACTGTAACTAAACTACTATTTTCCCAGCATAGGGCCAAGACAATATTATTCATTTCTGTTTCCAAGTGGCTAATAAATCTAAAATGGAAGTAGAAGCCAAGCATAATTGTTTATTCTATATACTTTTGATTTCATAGTTTTCTTTGTTTTATACTTGGAGAAAATACTTTTTTTCAATTAAAAATGGTTGTTGCTATAGCACTTTAAGTAACTGAAATCATAAATAAGTTCAGATGAATTATTAAAAGAAAGGAGTTATTTTACTCTGTGACAATCTTGGAACACATTAGAAAGATTTTGAATAGAAGGATATATCTATCTCTATATATTTATATCTACTAATTGACTTAAATGCAACATGAAAGGATAAGAATAAGTAACAAATAGAGGGCAAAAGAGATGTTTGAGAGAATTTATGGAAAAACTGTAATCTAATTCTTAGTTCTTGTATATGTTTTCTTTTTCTGTGTCAGCTACAAATTTTTTTAATACTATATTTAAAATAAAAATCAGTGTTCTTTAAAATACAATTTTAAATTTATCATTTTTCTTATCTTTTCTCCATATGAAAATACTATTTTGTAAAATAATGTGATTAGGAATGAAAGGATATCAATTTGATTTGATGGTAGTTTGTGTTTGCTTGTTGTGAACTGTATTTGTTTCTTGATGTTTTATATCAAATTTTCCCCAGCCAATTCGTTTTATAAAAGTACTATCATAGTTAAAAAAAAATGTTTTTAAGTATCTCAAGGTTTTAAACTAATTAGTGGATGAAATTTTTCTTCCCTAGAATTTCTCATACCCTTGTATCTCACCTTCCACCTATATTTTTAAACTGAAAATAATTATAAAAGTGTACAAGGTTAAGATTTACCACTATACAACATGTTGATCTGATGCATTTATCTTGCAACATGACTACTTTGGTAACACATCTATCACATTACATAATTACCATTTCGTGTCATGGAAACCATCAAGATCTAGTTTATTGGCAACTTTGAAGTTTATAATATAGTAGTGTTTACTGTAATCATTGTGGTGGGCATGAGCTTTCCAGGGCTTTCTTATCTACTAGTTTCAACTTTGTCCCCTTAAAAAAACTTGTTTCCAAGTCTGTAGATCTCTCCTCAGAATTTATAGCTTTTGATCCCTAGTGGATTTTGGAAAATGAGCATTTGAGAAAATGTCCTATATATTATTCAATAGTCAGAATATGAGTTGTGTGGCAAATTTGGGTCTAATTTCAAAATGACAACTGAGAGACTAATTCTTAATAGAGTTTCCATATGGCAGTGGGCAAAAAGAAAATAATAGATGTCTTTTAGGAAGCAAAATAAAACAATGTTCTTCTCTAGTCAGTGGACAAGTGTCTTCTAGGTAATAATAGATATAGATTATTAAAATTCAAAAATGAAGCAATAATTTAAAAAATCAAATTACATTGTGCAGTATCTTTAGAACTATTGAACAGTTTGTTACTACCCTAGAAACATTTAATATTCTTTTTTAGGACTTAATTATTTCTCAGGTGAATCAATATTTAATAATTACAGGCAAACCATTCAACTCCTATAATTATCCTTAATTATTTGTCACTTTATTTTAGAGACTTTCCATGGGGTAAAACCTGGATCTAGAATAAACCAAAGAAATTACAAATAACTTTTGTTTCTATTTTATTTTGCATTGTAATATTCTTTCTATGTGGGAGATATGATGGCAGACTAAATTTGTATTTCAGATAATGATTTTTTCAATTAGTCAGCTAATTGAAAAGGACTTTACTAAGGACTTTACTAAGTACAGAATGAACCAAGAAATATGGAAGATAGCCATGAACTAAAGAATTCATGGGAATGATCAAAATCATGAGAATATTTTTATAATATTACTGTTTACTACGGTCTGTTTTAGGCAATTTGTACATTTTGAAATATCAATATCTTAGATAGATGATTGTAGAAAGTAAAATTCACAAGATACCAAACATCAGGGCTATTAGTGCTATTAGGGCCTAGAGTCTAGTTAAAATGAGAGAACTTTAGAGCATTGTTACAAAAAGATTCTCTCTTTTGTCTATTTTTGTAGCCATTTGAAAGGAAAGAAGAAAGAACTGAACAAACAAATCAATCTGTATTTGAAGAACAAAAAAATGAAATCAATGGCTGCTCTGAATGTAATACTGTCAAATGAAGCTTTTTCTACCTATACTCAAAGTAAACAGTTCTCTCCTATCTGGGAAGTTTATACACAACTCATTTTGGCACTTCCCACCATTGTAGTCAATAGATAGCTGAAGGAAGAAAACACAGAAAACTTTTAAACAGTGCTTACATTCTAAACAAAAACTTTAACTTTTGAAATGTGCTCTTTACAATTTCCTTCATTTATAATTTTTTTTCTCTGAGAGATCTGGTGATGTAGTAGGGATATTTTTACACAAAGAAGTTCAGGAAATCCAGAGTATTAAGAGTATAATCTATCCAGGTCATGTTTATTTGCTTACTTCTTTTGACAAGCTCTCAAATGCACTCTTCTTACAGCACTAAATTTGTTATATTTGTTGTTGTAATAAGCTATTATTGAAATGCCTGGGACCATCCTAACTTTATTCATGAGCTGCTTTTCTGTTCCATAGAGTTAAGAGACCACATTTTATATATTTACTGCTATTAGTTAAAAAATATTTAGCTTTAAACTTCTAAGTCGATAGTATGGCCTTAATGAGATGGATAGAATCATTTTGAAGATTTTCTTAATTTGGCTTACAGTCATTTGGAAATAATTCCAGGTTTCTTATCCAGTACTCAGTGGAATTTTTGTCAAGAGGTTACTGGGTTATTTCATGGGATCCAAGGAAATTGTAAACAATTATTCCTTAGGAAGAGCAAAAAACAGGACATGTTGTAACTCCTAGCAACCATGATATACTCAAAGTTCCTTATAGAAGGAGGTTGGGGCATGGACCCAAAAAGAACACTGGAGATCCAAATGCTCTATTAGCACTTTTGGCCTGAGTCCATTCTACATACATGCCAATTGACTTCTTCAGGACTTGTCTTCCTGTAAACCATTCTTCCTTTCAGACCAAAACTATAAAATTGACACACTAAAAATTATTGTGAAAGTAAGGGATGGTAAAATCAAAGAAAGAAAGGCAGAGGAACATTTCTCAGAGTGCAGATTGTCTAAGTTATACATCCAGGCTTCTTCTGGAAAAGGGTACAGGTAAGAGGCTCATCTTACTTATGAAAGTCTGTATCTTTACTCCAGGATCCCCAAAGTATCCTCGAACATGTTCTGTTCGAAAAGCAAATTAATGTTTCATTCCCAGGGAATAGAGTGGGGAAGATAAACTGGAGTACAACTCCTTAGAGTACAGCTTATTAATGTTTAAATTTTCATATTTTGGGAGGATGATAAAGAAAAGTTATCCTTGGATTTTTTTCCACTGGTTTTAAAAATACTCAGTTATGTTAAGCAACTTTTGTTTTTGTGATGAGCTTATAAATTTCCCAGAACTACAGATTTTTTTTCCCTTTAAATCTCTAGTGACACATGAAATGGTCTAGTGACAGATAAAATGGTCACTGGCACCCATGCATTTTAAAAATAGAAGCTATATTGCTACTTCTCTACTGCTTCTGATCATTTCATTTTTACCCTAAACCTCATTCTGCCT
The DNA here is from genome assembly GCF_014898055.3 of Talpa occidentalis. NCBI lineage: Eukaryota > Metazoa > Chordata > Mammalia > Eulipotyphla > Talpidae > Talpa > Talpa occidentalis. The sequence continues at coordinate 113,674,588 of NW_023603184.1, forward strand.
TGGTTTATTCTACATTTACCATCATCCTTCATCCTTTAATTTTTTTCCTCTTGATCTACTTTTCTGTCTTTGAACATGTCCCCCTTTCTTCCTTCCAACCTCCCTTCCTTTTTGTTACAATATGGAATGCTTATTTTGCCTTAGGAAATTTAGAAAAATATCTCTTCCTACCTCCCTCCATCCCTGTGGGTGCTACTGTCCTGATGCTACTACACTGAAATCTCCTAATTGGCGTTTCCCATGTTTTCCTGATCACTGCCTCTGCTTTACTGGCTCTTCATGATGCTGAAGTTGCCTCATAGTCTTCACAAAAATGGAAGATGCATTTCTAGTTACACTGATCTATCTGAAATATCTTAAAACAGTTCTATTTTTACTTTTAGTGTTCCAAAAAGTCCTGAGTACTATTTTTGCCTAACAGTGCAAATGGAGACAAAATAAGACTTATTAATACCTTGGTTATCTCTTACTTTCTCATGGTTTATTCTCTGTCCAGCACTTACAGGTTTTACTTTAAATCATGGAACATTATATTGAGTGCTTACTATATATATCATTTTGTTTTGTTCTTTATGAAGAATGGAAATAATTCCTGCTTGAAAGATTTTTTTTATCCACTGGAATAATATTTTTTAGTCATTTGTTCAGCAAAAATTAATTGGAAATAATAATGTAAGGAACCTTAAAATTGTTAAGGTAATTCATATGAAATATGAAGATGAAATTAGGGCTTGTCTTTGAAAGAAGAAAAAAAATGACAATTTTAAATATAGTAGTTTTTGGGGAGAGAGGAGAGAAAGGACAGTCTATGTAATGCTCAGAGATTCCAGTAGAATTGATGTGGATAGTACTAGGATTAGCATGAGAAAGTAGAACCACCAGGGAAGGTTGCACTGAAATAAAACAGAAAGGTAAATTGGAAGAAGTTTGTGGAAGATGAAAATTGCATGCTGAGGAGTTTGGACTTTATTCTAGACCTGGAAAAATGGAAAGTTTTGCATCAAAGATACATGAAAAATTTTTTAAAAGAAAGTTTTAATTCATAAAGGCACAAACTTATTCTTCTTATAAGTTTGTGCCTTTATGAATTAAATGTAAGTAAATATAAGGGGAATAAATTGAAATTCTAATAGTATTCTTATTATCTAAATATTAATACAAGTTCTGAAAACAACTTAATATGCTTGTCATGTAATAAGCAAGTCAACTATAGGCTTTACTATAGTTCTTGAATTGACTAAGGCCCAAATCTGAGCACAAAAGGCAGACCTCATTCTGAAAGAAATGTTAATAATGTTAGTGTAACCTTCTGCCTAGAACCACTGACTAATGACTGAATCTCCCAATGATATTTTACCAAGTTATTTCACAGTCACAATAAAAAGAGGAGTGAAAGAAGTAGAAAGACTTTGGTATTGTGGGTTCAACTTTATTTTAGTAGGAGTTTAATTCCTCTTCTTTAAGGGTCTAGGTGATATATATAGCATCAAGTTACATAAGGAAAATCCCAGAAAATAATAGAGAAATCTGAGCAAAGAGACTGGCATCCAGTTCTCCATTTGGAAGCCTTATAATCTGCAAATATATAGATTCACTCTGATGTCACTCAAATACCAGTGTGTATAGTGGTAGAGGCCTTGGAAAATTATTATGGAATTCCAGGAATGAAGGAGTTTTTTCTTTTTCAGTTTCTGCTCTCCATATAGGAAAGAAAGGGGCTTGTCTTGTTAGTATGCAACTGAGGAGTACCAGGGACCCCAAACCCTTAAGGGGTACATGCCATAAGTCTAAGGTACCTTCAGATGGGGAACGACAAGAAAGGAGTTAAACCTATCCCAGAGATCTGGGACAGAAAGAGAGATTAAAAATATACCACAGAATCCAACATGAAATCAAGATAATGCCTGTCATGTCTCTGACAAAGACGAGAAGTAACCTCCCCATATGTCTGTTCCAACCACATTTTCCAAGTGTTTCTACATGTGTCCCCTTCCATATCCCTCTCTTTTATACATCTACTTTGTTCCTTCCTACTGTCCCTCTCCCCAAATTATGGAAATCTGGTTCATGGCATGCTGGGACTTGTAGTCCAAGGTGGCTGCATGTAAGTGGATGCAGGGGAAATGGTACCCATTCTAGTTTCCTTCCCTTTCATGGAGATGTATCTATAATAGTTTTATGGATTTTATAAAGTTGGATAGGGAGGTTTCTTGAACAGGATTTGGAGTAACCAAGGTTATCAGGACTTAAAGGAATGTAAAATAAAGAAAACACTTGGAAAAATGTAGGGAAACTTGCATTATGGAAGAGACACTCCAACTCCCAATAGCTTCATGTGACAGATAAAGTTAAATAAGAATAGAAACCATAAAGCCACTTGATTACACATACAATTTAACAAAGGCAGTAGGAGTGTATAGAAGATAGACACAAACAACCCCAGAAGGTGTCCTCAGCTTAAGGCTTTTTGGGCAGATTAGACTGAATCACCTCTCCCATTGCCTTTGACATAGCCTTGAGAAACTGAATGGGACTAGATTTTAGCATCCAATTATGCCCTAAACTATGAGTCCTTGTGCCCTACACCAACTATATAAAAACTACCCCACTAGCAGAGGACATTAGTGTCAGAGCAGACTGAATCAGAATGATTTGAGCAACACCTTTTACTGGTACGTGGGCAGTAACATTAAGACATCTTTACACTCTCTTTCTTTTTGCCTCAGCAACAGGGAAACTAGTGACTGAAAAAAGAAAAAATATCTTTTGAGTTAGACCAACCCTCTGATTCTTAGCAAGCATTTCTCCTCTTTAACATGGGGTTTGGGGGTGGGAGGACACAAAGACTCAAGTTTGAAAATGAATTTTTTGAAAAGCGTATAACTGAGTTTTAAAAATAAAATAAGATATAATAGTCAAATGTAATAGGAAAGGAATGGAATTTAGCCAAAAATCCTTAAATTAAATTTAGCATATCTGGAAGGCAATTACTGGAAAAATTAAAATTATTTTATTCTTATAGCCCAATGACTTGGAATTCTTCAGTAAATAGATTATATGTTAAATATGAACTTTTTAAGTGAGGAATGGAATAAGCCAAAATTTATAAATTTTCCAACTATTAAACATATCCTTTTTTTTTCTACTCTTACTTTTTTTTCCTAGATCAACAATTTTTTAGATATTGTGAGCCATAACTACACTTGGCATATTCTTGCCAAGATTTTGTTTTTTGGATATTTCCCAATAAGCACATTAAGAAATTTCCAGCATGTTTAAACTCTACTAGCTTCAGTCTCTGAAATCTGGTCATTTAAGCTCTGGATGGCACTATGTTCTAAAACAAAAAGAAAACATGGTCTCCTTTAAATATTCATAACAAATACTATTATTTCACATACATTTTGATGAGCTGAATTTCTCTAATACGTTTTCTAATATGATTTTTTTTTCACTGCTTGCTTTTGCTTTCAAATGGGAAAGGGAAAGGAAAATGAGACTATTTAAAGGAACTGAAAAAATGGATCTAAAATAATATGGTGAATTTATTTTGTGAAATGTGTCTTCGGGTTATTTATATTTCCAGTGAACTACATTTTGGATTTCAGAAATTCAAGAAAAAACTTGCATCAGATCTCTTTATTTAAAGGATTATATATATATATATATATATATATATTTTAAGATTTATTTATTTATTTATACAAGCATTGGGTACAGTCAGAAGCGCGGGAGGGTGAGAGAATTCACCAGAGCCAGAGCAGGGAGCAGAGCAGGCAGAAGGACCGAAGTACACTGCTGAGGGGAGCAGCGGGCGGCAGGAGAGGTCTGCGCGCCATGCGGGACCCTCCTCCGGTGGCCGGGGAGCAGCCGGGGATTGAACCAGCGCCGCAGAGGCTGCGGGCAGCTTCGCAACCCAGTGCTCAACCGCTGCACCACTGGCGAGGCCCTGAAGGATTATATATATATTTTTTAATAATAAATTTTATTTTTATATTCCCCATACAATTGCACAATTGCAACCCCCTTATTTCGACCCCAATCCCTCCCCACCCTCACCTCCTGTCCTCTACCCCCCATAGAGTGTCTCTGGTTCCTAGTTTTTTGTTGATTTTGATATTCGCTTTCTTATAGTTATTCATTTTCCTGGTCCCTTATTTAAGTTTTCTAGATTCCTGCTATGAGTGAGACCATCCGGTATTTTTTCTTTTTCTTTCTGGCTTATTTTGCTGAGCATGATCCCTTCCAGCGCCATCCATGTTGCTGCAAATTGCATGTGTTTATCTTTTTTGAATGCTGAGTAATATTCCATGGTGTATATGTACCACATCTTCTTGATCCAGTCATCTATTTTTGGGCATTTGGGTAGTTTCCAAAGCTTAGCTATTGTAAACAGTGCTGCTATAAACATAGGGGTGCAGGTGCTCTTTGGGATTGATGTTTCTGTGTCCTTTGGGTAAATACCTAGGAGTGGAATTGCTGGATCATATGGAAGTTCTATGTTTAGTAGGTCCAGAAATCTACACACAGCTTTCCATAGTGGTTGGACCAGTTTGCACTCCCACCAACAGTGCAGAAGAGTTCCTTTTTCTCCACACCCTCGCCGACATTTGTTGTTGCTAGTTTTTTTATTTTTTATTTATTTTTTATTTATTTTTTTTTATAGAGGCATGTTTTACTTATTTATTTATTTGTTTGTTTGTTTTGTTTATACATGCACTGGGTACAGTCAGAAGCGCGGGAGGGTGAGAGAATTCACCAGAGGCAGAGCGGGGAGCAGAGCAGGCAGAAGGACCGAAGTACACTGCTGAGGGGAGCAGTGGGCGGCAGGAGAGGTCTGCGCGCCATGTGGGACCCTCCTCCGGTGGCCGGGGAACAGCCGGGGATCGAACTGGCGCCACAGAGGCTGTGGGCAGTTTCGCAACCCAGCGCTCAACTGCTGCGCCACCGGGGAGGCCCCTGTTGCTAGTTTTTTTTAATATGTGCCATTCTCCCTGGTGTAAGATGGTATCTCATGTTAGTTTTGATTTGCATTTCCCTGATTACAAGTGATGTTGAACATTTTTTCATATGTCTGTTGGCCATTTGCATTTCTTCTTCAGAGAAGTTTCTTTTTAGCTCTTCTGACCATTTTTTGACTGGATTATTTTCTTTGTTGTTTCTGAGTCTCATCAGCTCTTTGCAGATTTTTGTGATCAGTCCTTTATCATTAGTGTTGGGTGCAAAAATGTTCTCCCAGTTGGTGGGGTTTCTCTTTGTTTTGGTTATTGTCTCTTTTGCTGTGCAGAAGCTCTTTAATTTGATGTAGTCCCAGCTGTTTATCTTTGCCTTCACTATCACTGCTTTGGGTGATGTGTCTGTAAAGATGTCTTTGATATGCATATCACGTAGTGTTTTGCCTATATTTCCTTCTATGTATTTTATGGTTTCAGGTCTTATGTCTAGTTCTTTAATCCTTTTTGAGTTGATTTTTGTGTATGGTGTGAGGTAGTGGTCAAACTTCATTCTTTTGCATGTAGCGACCCAGTTTTCCCAGCACCATTTATTGAACAAACTTTCTTTGCTCCAATGCATAGTCTTTGCTCCTTTGTCAAAGATTAGTTGACCATAAATCTGTGGATTTATTTCTGGATTTTCTATTCGATTCCATTGGTCTGTATGTCTGTTCTTGTTCCAATACCATGCAGTTTTGATGATTATGGCTTTGTAGTATAGTTTGAAGTCTGGGCATGTGATGCCTCCATTCCCTTCTTTTTTTTTCAGGAGAGCTTTGGCTATTCGGGGTTTTTTGTGATTCCATATGAATTTCATCAATAATTGTTCTATTTCTTTGAAGAATGACATTGAAATTTTGATTGGAATAACATTGAATCTGTAGATTGCTTTTGGTAGGATGGCCATTTTAATAATGTTTATTTTTCCAATCCATGAGTAGGGGGTGTCTTTCCATTTCTTTGTGTCTTCTTCTATTTCTTTTAACAGTGTTTTATAGTTTTCTTTGTATAGGTCCTTTACCTCTTTTATTAGATTTATTCCCAAATATTTGATTTTTTTTGTTTCGATAATAAAAGGGATAGTTTTTTTTATTTCTTCTTCTTCAGATTTATTGTTTGTGTATAGGAAGGCTACTGACTTTTGCGTGTTGATTTTGTATCCTGCCACTTTACTGAACTGATTGATGAGTTGAATTAGTTTTTCTGTGGAGTTTTTGGGGTTCTCTATGTATATTATCATATCATCTGCAAATAGTGATAGTTTGACTTCTTCTTTTCCTATTTGGATTCCTTGTATGTCTTTCTCTTGTCTTATTGCTCTGGCTAGGACTTCCAGTATTATATTGAAAAGCAGTGGTGAGAGTGGACATCCTTGTCTTGTTCCCGATCTTAATGGAATTGCTTTCAGCTTTTCGCCATTGAGAATGATACTGGCTGTTGGCTTGTCATATATGGCCTTTATGATGTTGAGGTATGTTCCTGGTATCCCAAGAATTTCAAGGGCTTTTATCATGAATGGGTGTTGCACTTTGTCGAAAGCTTTCTCAGCATCTATTGATATAATCATATGGTTTTTGTATTTCTTTTTGTTGATGTGTTGGATAACGTTGATTGATTTTCGGATGTTGAACCATCCTTGTGTCCCTGGAATGAATCCTACTTGGTCGTGGTGAATTATCTTATGGATACATTGTTGGATTCTGATAGCTAAAATTTTATTGAGGATTTTTGCATCAGTGTTCATTAGGGAGATTGGCCTGTAGTTTTCCTTTTTTGTGTTGTCCTTATTCGGTTTTGGTATTAGTGTAATGTTGGCTTCATAGAACGTGTTTGGTATTGACCCTTCCTTCTCAATTTTTTGGAAGAGTTTGTGAAGGATAGGCACTAATTCATCTCTGAATGTTTGGTAGAATTCATTTGTAAATCCATCAGGTCCTGGGCTTTTGTTTTTGGGGAGGTTTTTGATTACCATTTCAATTTCGCTGCTTGTATTTGGTCTATTTATGTGTTCTATTTCTTCTTTATCTAGCTTTGGGTGATTGTAGAGTTTTAGGAATTTGTCCATCTCCTCTAGATTGTTGAACTTGTTTCCATATAACTGTTCATAGTAGTTACTGATTATTCTTTTTTTTTTTTTTTTTTTTATAGAGGCATGCTTTATTTATTTAATTTATTTATTTATTTTGTTTGTTTGTTTATACATGCACTGGGTACAGTCAGAAGCGCGGGAGGGTGAGAGAATTCACCAGATCCAGAGCAGGGAGCAGAGCAGGCAGAAGGACCGAAGTACACTGCTGAGGGGAGCAGCGGGCGGCAGGAGAGGTCTGCGCGCCATGTGGAACCCTCCTCCGGTGGCCTGGGAGCAGCCGGGGATCGAACCGGCGCCGCGGAGGCTGCGGGCAGCTTCGCAACCCAGCGCTCAACCGCTGCGCCACCGGGGAGGCCCAATTACTGATTATTCTTTTGATTTCTGCTGTGTCTGTTGTGATTTCTCCTCTTTCATTAATGATCCTGTTTATTTGTGCTTTCTCCCTTTTTTCCTTTGTGAGTCTGGCTAGGGGTTTGTCTATTTTATTGATTTTTTCAAAGAACCAGCTCTTGGTTTCATTGATCTTTTGGATTGTTTTTTTAGTTTCAATTTCATTTATTTCTGCTTTGGTTTTTATTATTTCTTTTCTTCTACTGGTTTTGGGTTTTTTTTGTTGTTCATTTCTAGATCTTTGAGCTTCGAGATTAGGTTGTTTCTTTGAGTTTTTTCTTGTTTCTTGATGTGAGCTTCTATTGCTATATATTTTCCTCTTATTACTGCTTTTGCTGCATCCCATACATTTAGGATATTGGTGTCCTCCTTGTCATTCAATTCAAAGAATTTTTTAATTTCTTCTTTGATCTCCTCATTAGTCCAGTGGTCTTCCAGTAGTGTGGTTTTTAATCTCCATGAGGTAGGAGAGTTCCTTGCCTTAAAGGATTATATTAATGAGAAGAACAAATGATCACTTTAGTAACTATTTTTCAGAATCATTTATTTGAGATATGTATACACACCACTGGATTTTTTTTCAAAGAAATTATATCTGTATGTCAACATATAATACAATTCAATTATAAATTCTTAAAGTATAATTAAAAATATATAAATAAATTTTGCTTTTCCATGAAGAAAAAGAGTATACATATCTCTAATGTTCAGTTTAAGCTAATATTGACCTGAAAATATTATAATTAGTCAAAATAAAACTTTCTATTTTTTTAGTACCAGATTCTTACAAGAGACCCCTATTCTCTACTCACCAAATAGTAGGGTGTATAATTTCTGTGTATGGTTTAGACATGCATCTTGTGTTATTTCAAATTTTGGGTGAAATTATTTTTGTACACGATTTATCAAATTATGAGAGTACACATTTCAGAACTAATGGAACCTTGTTGGCAACAGATGGGATGTTAAGTATTGCTAATATGATTCTCCTTAAGTGAGTCGGTAAGAGTTGTTTTATTGTTTAGAGACATAAACTGAATTTACACCAACAAATCCAAAACTCTCAATTTAGTGTTATATTTTCGCTGTGCTCCTGCTGTCTGACTCCTAAGTAACATCTTTTTTTACTTTTCAACAAAATGAGATAAGACTGAATTTAAAGTGTGTATCAGTTCTGTCATGTGTAAAAGATGCTGACATTCTTGGAAAATGAGAAAATGGTATGAGGTGATAGATGACTGTCACTTGACATTGCTTATCTCTTTAGTTTTCTTTTTGAATCTAGTATTTTTTTTTAAACATTCTCTCACCTGCCAAACACCAACACCTTTTAGCGAAGCGAGAAAGTGGAAGAGTACCATTGCAGGGGATCTTAAGTCTGTCGCACCAGTAAGACAGATTTGAATTTTTATTTTATTTATTTATTTTTTAAATTTATTTATGCATACAAGAGCTGGGGTACAGGCCAGAGATGGGGTGTGTGTGTGAAAGGCTTCACCAGAGACAAAGTGGGAACAGAACAGGCAGATTGACTGAAGCACACTGCTGAGGGGAGCAGCGGGCGAGTGAGGAGTGGTTTGCTGCACCATGTGAGTTGCTCCCTGGCCGGGGATCAAACTCATGCTGCAGAGGCTGTGGATAGCTTCATAGTGCAGTGCTTAACCCCCTGCACCACCAAAGGCAGATTTGAATTTTTAAAGAACCTAGGATGTAGTCTTTTCTTATTATGGTGATGGGAATATGTAGTTAAAATTTAAAATATTCTGAGAGTATTATAGCCAATGAAATCTATGGCATTCTTCTATTATCAAAAATGTGGAAATAGTATTTCTTGTCCATTATCATAGTTCAGTGTGCTTCCTTCCCTCTTTGTTCTTACTCCTTCCCCTCCCCCCTCTGGTGTTTCAGATCTGTAGTCTGCCATGAAGGATTAGCTTTTAAGCTTGTCTTTATCTGACTCTTAGTTAAATCACGTTATAGTACATAAATATTGGTGATGCTGTCTGGTATTTATGGGCGATTTGGTGATGGGTGCTCTATGGGGGTATCCAAATATTGCCTCAATTATAGATAGATAGATAGATAGATCTAATTAAAAAATAAAGTTTATAAAAATGGAAGTAAAGAGAAAATAGTATTTCCAAAGGAGAAGAGACTTTACCTTCTGAGATGAGATTTTGTGTAACATCAGTTCTCAAGAATTACAAGTTCTTTGAAGTCCATCAGCTTCAGAAACTCCTTCACTACTGCATCTTCAGTGTTGTTTCAGCTCTCTTTCCACATCTCCTGTGCTTTTGTCACTCCTGGATATGCTCAGTTTCCTAAGCTTTTTATCCTCTGTATTTTTTTCCATTGCTAGTTTCTATGTCTTCTCCCAGTTTTTCTTCCCACCCTACTTTTTTTTGACGTCACTTATTCACTACACTGCATATATTTTAGACATAAATGTTCACATCTCTACAAATGAATGCTGTCAGCTAGTGTCCATCACCAGAGCCTCAATACTCTTCCATTATAGTTCATTGAGCCCCTTCACCTCTTTTTTGGGACCTCCCCTCTCCCCTTCTTGTTGCCTCAGTTCTGTAGTCAGCTTTCTAGGTTTTAGTTTGCTTTGTTTTTGTCTTTTCTTGTGCTTTGATTTTTGTATTCTACACATGAGTGATATCACCCACTATTTGACTTCTCCTTCTGAGTTATTTTGCCTAGCATGAACTGCTCTGATTCTATCCATGTTGTTGCAGATAACAAGTTTCCATCCTTTTTTTAGAAGCTGGGTAGTATTCTGCTGTGCATATGCCACGTAATCTGTATTCAATGATCTGCCATTGAGCACTTAGGTTGTTTTCATAGTTTGGTTATTATAAATAGTGCTGCAGTAAACATAAGTGTGCATACATCCCTTTGAATAAATATTTTTGCATTCTTTGCATTGATACCTAGGAGAGAGATTGCTCGGTTGCCTGACAGATCAATTTTTAAGGTTTGAGAAACCTCCTTACTATTTTTCTTAGAGACTGGACTAGGCTACATTCACACCAACAGTATCCAAGGGTTCCTTTTTCCCCTGACTTTCTCTAACACTTGCTGTCACAGGGCCAATCTCAAGAGTGTGAGGTGGTATCTCATTATGGGTTTGACTTGTAATTTCCTGATAAGTGATAATGAGCTTTTTGCTCATGTGCTTGTTGGTCATCTGCATATCTTCTTTGGAGAACTATCTGTTTAGTTCTTCTGCCCATTTTTTGATTGACTTCTTTGTTGAATTGTATGAGTTCGTTGTAGATTTCAGATACTGGCCCCTTGTCAGATGATATGCAAATGTTTTCTCCTATTCAATAGTAATTATTGTTTTAATATAGTTTCTTTCATTGTGAAAGAAGCTTTTTAGTTTGATGTAGTCACATTTGTTTATTTTTGCTTTTGTTTTCCTTGACATTGGAGGTGAATCACCAAATACTTCCTTTAAGCCAATTCCATGGACTGTTTTGCCAGTTTTCATATGTGTATTTTATGGCTTCCAGTCTTACATCTAAGTTTTAATCAATTTTAAGCTAATTTTGTGTTTGATGAAGAGAGTAGTTTAGTTTGAATTTTTTTTTTTTTTTTGCAAGTGACTGTCCAGTTTTCCCAGCGCCATTTTTTGAGGAGAACTTTCTTTTTCCACTGTATACTCTTGGCTCCTTTGTTGTAGATCAGCTATCCATATAAGTGTGAGTTTATTTTTGAGCTTTCCATTCTATCCCATTTCTCTATTTTTATTCCTATACAATACTGTTTTGATTACTGTAGCCTTGTACTATAGTTCATAAAAATTCCTTTTTCAAGTCTCAGCTCAGGTGAATGCCACTCTGAGAATGTAGTATTCTATGTAATCCTCCACCTGATAACTTTCAACTCATTTTCTTTACCTGTATGTTTTCCCCAGAACTCAATGAGCAAATGTCCCTTTTACCCCTTTATTTTATACTATATCTCGTTCATAATTTTTGCTCATAAAATATTTTTTGATAAATAGATAAGTGGTAGTACACTTAAGAATATGCAAATGAATATAAACAGCTCATGTGTACTCAATTAGGAATAACTTTCCTTCTCAAGCAGACAGAACCTTTTCTTCTTCTACGAATATATCTTGTATTTTTTCTCTGAAATTCCTTCTAGAAAAAATTCAGTATTAGGAAATATTCTTGTGTTCATAAACTATTCATAAAAGAATGGCATTTAGAGTTTTAAAAATTGAGATCTTTGTCACACCCAGTGATATCAGCCAGTCTACCCTCTGACATCAGTGAGTTTACTATAGTTCATTTCTCCGTGGTTGGGTCAATTTAAGGTAGTAAAGACTTATTACAGGCATTTTACTAAACACTGATGGAACAAGATTACAGAACCTCACATCAATTAACATAATGTTTTACTGCAAGTATATTTGTACTGGTCTCATTAAAGTTGGAATTTGCTTATAATTAAACCAGAAAGGAGACTGAAAATCCAGACAAATGTTTACAGTGAATTAACTCTACTGTGTTAATTGTCAAAACTGTTAGACCTGTTAGATTTTAATTTTCTTCACACCATTTTTAAAGTTCTTTTGCCTCTGCATTTCATTGTGCCCTCTGTGAAAACTTTAAAGATAAGATGATTAGAAAAAATGCTTATATTTCAAAAGGGAGGACACAACCCAAGCAAGACAAGTCAAGATCTAGGAAATTACCATTTCACAAAAATATGAACTTTTAAAGTCATCGTTTTAATTTTTTTGTAATGTAGCCTAGTTACATTTTGTCCTTAATTATTGTATTTTGTCTATTTAGGAAGAGATATGCAATCCAATAGTAAGTCAGTTAATTTCTTGGTTGACCCAATGAGCTTGGAATCATGGCTGAGAACCACTTTGTTTACTCTTAAGCAGTCAACAGGATCTTAGAGTTTTATTTATGTTTTTCTGAGAGCAGTTGATTTTAAAATATATTAGATTGCAGTGACTCATGGGAAGTATAATAGACTCAACTATGAAGCAATTTATTATTTTTTAATTCTGAGATAAATCTTTTTCCTAAGTGTGAGAGTAATTTAATTCTAAACTTGAACACATCAACTTCCATAGCTAATAAGGCACACATTCTGGACTTATATTTGAAGCATCTTTGAGCAGAATTAAATTCTGATTCGGTGACCCTGACTCTAACATTTTGACGTAGGAGCTGCTACATAAAATTTTCGGTAAAAAGGACTTCTAATTAAATGTGGACAAAGATGAGTTTGAGATAGGTCCTTTAGTTTTTCTTTCCCCTTCTCTCTTGTATTACACTTAAACAATAGCAAACAACATTTTTTCAAATCTCATTTTTAAAGAGGAGCTGCTGTGCTTTGTATGTGTCCCTAAACACCAAATTCACTTGTTGGAATCCTGATGCTCTGTGATGCTGCTGTTTGATGTGAAAGGTGTGACCATTGGAAGGTGATTAGGCCATAAGTGTGGAACCCACATGAATAAGATCAGTGCTCTTCTAAAAGAGGTCCCACTAGGTCCTCTTCTGCTGTGTAGGAATCAGGTGAGAAAACTGAAAGAGAATCCACATCCAACCATTTTTTAAAAGATTTATTTATTTATGCATACAAGAACTGGCGTACAGGCCAGAGGTGTGGTGGGTGAGAGGATTCACCAGAGACAGAGTGGGGAACAAAACAGGCACATCGACTGAAATACACTGCTGAAGGGAGCAGGTGAGTCAGGAGAGGTCTGCTGTGCCATGTGGGCAGCTCCCTGGCTGGGGATCGAACTTGTGCTGCAGTGGCCGTGGATAGCTTCATAGGTTGCATCTTAACCCCTTGTGCTACCAGGGAGGCCCCCATCCAACCATTTTGTTACCTTGTTCTTGGACATTCAGTCTACAGAACTATGAGAAATAAAATCCTGTTGTTCTTAAGCTATCCTATGTTTTTTTACATAGGGTTTTGTTACAGCACCTCATGTGGCCTAAGACAATGGGAAAGTACCATGATAGGTAGAGAAGTGATGCATAGACGAAAAATATTACCAGTGGTATAAACTTAAAAAGTATCTCTTAACTTTCTGAATTTGGGTTTCTCCTTTTCATTCTATTGTAGGTTACCGTAAACAGTCATTAGAAGTTTATTTAATAGAATCATATAGTGATGTGTTATGTTTTTCAGGAATTTAAATGTTTCATGATTCTTTACAAGGGATATTGATATTTTATATTGACATATACTTAGGGCAAATTAATTCTGAGCATAACAACCATGCTACTGCAACTATATATTTTGTAACTCAAGCTATAGTAAATAAATATTTATAAAGTGTATGTGGGCTAGAATTGGACCCCCAAATATTCTTAAGCTTTAGTAGGCTGTGTAGAGTCTAGTGACAATGTAAACAACTCTTGTCTCAGGGACAATAAGAAGTCTCACTCATTTGTTTTTCTTCTGTTTCTGCAACATTCTTTCTGTATATCTGTTGTAATCTCTCATAATTGCTGACTGTCTGATTCCTGAATCTTTCCTTTTGATCAGTTTAACTTTTCCTTTCTTCATCCCTTCTGACCCAATGGCATCATCCTAACAAAACACCACAGAAGATGCATCATACACAGGTCGAATATCTCTGGGTTCTTTTTTTTTTTTTTAAAAGATTTATTTATTTATTTATTTATACATACATACATACATACATACATACAAGCACTGGGTACAGCAGAAGCATGGGAGGGTGAGAAAATTCACCAGAGCCAGAGCGGGGAGCAGAACAGGCAGAGTGACGGTGTACACTGCTGAGGGGAGCAGCGGGCTGCAGGAGAGGTCTATGCGCCATGTGGGACCCTTGCTCGGCGTCCGGGGATCGAACTGGTGCAGCAGAGGCTGCGGGCAGCTTCACAATCCAGCGCTCAACTGCTGCACCACTGGGGAGGCCCTATCTCTGGGTTCTTAAAGAACCTTGTTAATATCTCATTAGTGGGTCTTATTTATTCATATGCCTGTTTTCCTCAGTAGGTTATGAACTCATGGAGGTGTTTGTCTCAGCATTTCAAACATAACACAGAACCTGAAACCTGGCACCAAGTCAATTTATGTTTTTTGAATAAATGTTTCTTGATGAAGATCTACATGGAGCTTGCGTTTCCTCTTTTATTTACAAAGGCAGTCCTTTTGAATATTCAAAAGGAACACAGTGTAGGCATCATTATTCCATTAATGAGCTCTACCATTGTTTTATGTACAATCCAAAATTTGTGTTTTTTACCACTAATAAAAATTACTAATTTTTTTTCCATGCACAATTCACAATGCTACATGAACTGTCACAAAGCCACGAAAAATCATGATAAAATACTAAATAAGTCATAACAAATCCATGCTATACATAATGAATTTCTTAATTTTATCCTGCTGTTTGGCCATATCATAAAAACATAAACTATTCTTTCTTTTAGCTTTCACTTGCATGTATTTTTTATCAGACTATGACAGTGTGTTTGCTAGGGACAGACAGAGGAAAACCTTTCAAAACATAAATCCATGAATTTCCCTCAAGAGAGGAAAAGGCAATTATTTGCTGCATTACTTAGGGAGTGAAAAGGGAAAAAAAGATCAGATCAACTTCGTTGCAGCTGTGCTTCAGTATTCAGGGCCACACCTGGACCGGGTAAAACTTGTCTGATTATAAACTGTTGGCTAAAGGGAAAAGTTGCTGCCTGAAAAAGCAGACTGTATCTTTTGGGATTCCTTTTGGCTATTTCAGTATTTAACAGATGTACTGACTTAAGCTTTAGTTCTGAAAACAGCATGGAGCACATAGGAGCACTGCATTTCTTCTTATTGAAAATTCCCACAGTGAATTTAGGTGTTTAAAATGCATTAAAAGTTGGCAGTGTATCAACTAGAACCATTTCCCTAAATCTCTCCACTTTATCCTAAGCATAAGCATTTGTTGTGGAAGTATGCTGTGAGTATGGTATTTATATATTCTGATTACAAAACTAAAATAATTTTCGCAAATGTTTTATAGTCTCAAGTTGGAATGAACACATTTTTTCAACTCTGAATTGTCAAATGGCAACTACAATAATGTGTCTCATTTATGTATATGGTGCGCTCTAAATAAACATATACTTTACTTCTTTGAGGAAATCCTCATATCCATTAATAACATGATTGTCATTACTAGCCTGTCATTTAAAAAACTGGTAAACATTTCTGTGGCACAGTATTTAGTTAAGATTGAAAGCTAAACAGTAAATAAACTACCTTCCTTCTGTGAACATGCTTTGTCTCCACATGAAATTTAAATATAATTTGAATCAAAATGTTTTAGTGATACAGTAGCAAAGAATATGTGATATAAATGCCATTTTAATGTCTTTCAGTTAATTTCTGTGAATTTCTTTTATATCTAGTGGCATACAGGCCAGAGGTGTGGGGGGTGTGAGACAGGGTAGGGAACAGAACAGGCGGACTGTCTGAAATACACTGCAGAGGGGAGCAGTGGGAGTGTCAGGAGAAGTCTGCTGCGCCATGTGAGTTGCTCCCTGGCCAGGGATCAAACTCGTGTTGCAGAGCTACGGATAGCTTCATAGAGCTGTGCTTAACCCCTTATTTTGAATTTTTATTAATAGTAATAACTGAATAAAATTTGGGGGATTTGTCAATATAATCATTATTAACTTTAATTAGCATGAAAAATAAATATTTATAGCTGGGTTCTCTCGATCATTAAATATTCCTTTTGGTTCTTTAAGTACATTTATTAGGTGGGAATACTGGAGGAAAGATAATTATGTGATTATTTTTGTTATCTTAAATTTAAAGTAGTGTTTTAGTAAAATAGGCTGCTAAGGCATCAGTGCATTTATTGATTTAGTGCACTTTCCAAAATTTTATATTGCTAAAGTGCCACTTTCCACAATTGATAAAATCATCTTGACTCCTTTCCTATTGCATTTTATATTCTTTTAAGTTGAAAGCATATGTTACTGACTGAAAACAATTTTAATAAGGAAATCAGAGGACTTGAATTTAAGGACTGGATTTGCCACTATTTTGATCTTAAAAAAAAGTGACTTGCATCTTTAGAAATAGCTTCAATTTCTTTCAGTCTGTTTTGAACTGCTCTCTAGAGGAACACCTCTGGCCCTCTCCCAGCCACATCAACTGAGTGATAAATCTTTGGAGACAAAGGGAATATGCTTCCCTAAACTCAATGTCCCTCACCTTCCAGACTACACTCGTGGAACCAGGGATTTTTAAGGATCTCTCCCCTCCTGTCTTTCTGGAGGTGGGTGTGTAGGCCTGGGACTGTGTTATGAGCAAAGGTTCTTTGTTTCCTATATGTTACTGGGAATGGGTGGTGGTTGTAGTGGCTAGTTTTTTTTTTTTTTTTGCCTAAAGTCCCTTGGAGAGAGATAAAGGAAGGAACAGAAGAGGGGCACAGGTCAGAACCTCCATTTATACCCTTTCCCTATCCTACAAATGTTAGTGACAGGTCTGTCTGGAAAAATGCAATCATTTCCTAATTAGCCTTCTGCTAGTCTCTTTCAGCACGCTTCTTTCTCTAATTAACACTTTGTAATATTTCTCGTTAGTCAAAGGTAAAGATTAACCTTGTTGGCAAGATTAAAAGAATTTATTTTTTGTCTCAGGTTTATCTTGTGGACGCATTCTGCCTTCCAGTCTCCAGACACCCCTCTTTAAATCACTTCAGAGTGTTTTGTAATTTTCCATATCCATTATGCTTTTTCACAGCTCTATGTAAAATTTCATGGTTATCCATTTCATGGGAGGACCTTTCTTATCTCTCAACCTATGAGAATATTTTCATTTATTCTCAAGATTCAAGTCAAATACAACACCTTCTGTGAAGATTGTATGACTCCCTATACTTAGTTTCTTGCTCCTCTGTACAGCTGCCTACATTATACTGTCCTTGTCTATAGTGCTTTTTGTATTATATTGTGCTTTTTATATTGTGTTTATTTGTTTGAGCATCTGTCTTTGCCAGAACTGAGGTCTCATTTATCTTTTTTAAAACTTTCCACTATTTTCCTCCTTAGTCTGCATCCTGATTCCTATAGTAGAAGTTCATTACATGCTTTTAGAATAAAAGGAAGAAAGGAAGAAAGGTTTCTATCACCTTTTTGTCATCTTATCCCTGTTGGGGCTACTTCTGTTATTCATTCCCTGACCACTCCTTTTTTTTATTTAAATCTCTCAGTCTGGTCTTTCACTTGGGAGATTATTTCCCTGCAACACTTTTTTATGCCACATAAATTTAGAAATAAATTATGTATTACTTTCTTAATATTCACTTCCTCATTATCAGAATCAATAGTTACATAGAATTATTTTATATAAATAATATATGAATTATGATTTTTGATAAGAGAAAATTTTTATCAAAATTTTTATTTTCCTTTGGCAAGTTGCACTCAATACTCAAGATCTCAACACCAGGATTAAGGATAATTTAATGATGGGGAAAACCATCGCACCCATACCTGAAGTAAGAAATCTTATACTGTCAGGAAATTAACAAGGATATAAAACAGTTGTACTTCATTAAAAAAAAAAATTCAAAACCAAAATTGTTTTTTATTTTTTAGTCAAAACTGGAGCTGTAAGGCCAGGAGATTGCATAGTCTTGGATTTTAAATAGAGATCTTTTATTATGAAAAAAAAATACAGCAAAATTAAAAGACAGATTGTTTTCATATGCACTTTATGATTACATATTATTCAATAAGTAAAATAATCCAATGGGTCTTAACTTGCAAAATTTGAGAGTTTTAATACAAAAATATATGTATGTCCTTCTGAGTTTTTAAGAAAAAAGCATGCCAGAAAATAATCATTAAATAATGGAGACATTAAGTTACTATTTTTAGAGTTATATTTTTGGGAAACTGAGCAATACCTTTGAGGGAACTGCACTATGCATTATTAACTGTACTAAACCTTCTGAATAATATAATTTTATTCACTTATCATTAATTATTAATTATCATTAATTAGTTAATAAGGTGTTATTCCTATGCTACAGCTTAGGAAAAGGTTACTTGGAGAAGTTATGCAACATGTTTTTAAAAAATGGTATTTTTGGACATGATTCAAAGGCATTTTGTATGCATAAAAGTCTATTCTTAGCCATCATGCTATAAATTTGTATGTAAGCCACAAAGAAGTATATGGAATATTGAGAAATTGTTAAAGAACTCTGAGTATCTTTGAGCCATACCATATCATGCCTTTAAAAAGACAGATTATCTATCATTTTCTCTCTGAAAGCTTTTAGTGTAACTAAAAATAGCAATAAAGTTAAGGATACTTCCTGGGGATTAAGGGCTGGCTAAAATTAAAGGACAAATGCTTTCAACTCTTTCTCCTAATCAAAGATAAATCCTCAGGAAATGCCTTGTATCCTCCTCATCATTGCTTAATTGGAAGTTCCTTACTTGGATTTAATTTACTATCTCCTTCAGGTTTTGCTGATTATTAATATTGCTGCCTCAGTAATAAACAATCTCCCACTTATATGTGAGCATGTCCAAACACATGTTCCTGGGAGTTGGGAAATTACCTAATCATGTAACACCTCATAATATATATATATATATATATATATATTAATTTATTCCTTAGTTGTAAAATATGACAGTATTAATTTTTTACAATGATATTTAAAGCAAATGTGATTTAAGCTCTCCCTACCTCCATTTTATAAATGACATCCTAGCCTAGTACAATGACAATATTAATTTCAAATCCTCTTGAATTTACTTTTCCCACATATAATCTTATTTTTTACAGTAAGGCCAAGAGCCAAAAATGGGCAACTAAGTCAATTTACTTTTAATTTTGGGAGAAGTGAAAATCCTGACACTACTGAATGATTTGTTGTCATTTGCACACTAAAAGTGCCATGTCTGAGCAATGGGAATGCTTTGTTTTCAGACTATAGGCAATCACGTTTTTCTTTTAGTCTTTCAACAGCTGAACTTTCTTTTGACATTTTAAAATGCAAGGCCACCTTTAAGTTGTTTCCTTTGTAACTTGACCTCATATACATATAAGGTTTGTTTCTTCAGAGTATTGACTTTTATATTTATTCTTTTAAAAAATGTAGGTTGTAATCTCTTCCAGTGAATCCTGGGAGTAGATAAATAATGAGCAAAGCTCAGGAAATGTCAAAGGAAGGTGCATCCTGGGAGTGTGTTAGTCCATCACTTTCAGGAAGTGACAATCAAGTCCTCTGTCAAGTTGGTCTGTTCAGGCTTTCTCAATGTAGCAAGCTTCCTCTGATTCATGCCTCTGTAAGTAGTTATAGCTCAATAGGAGTGGTTCTCCTAGGTTTCAAACTCCCCTTCTAGGAAAATGTTTCCATCATTCACCATTTCCTATAATTGTTATACCTCAAGCTGAAAAAGCTATGCCTAGCTGGGAAAAGGCGGGATTCTGGAACTCTCCTTTTCCTGTCTATCACCTGAATTAAAGTCAGAGGGAGGGGAAATGGATATAACACATCATGACATCTCCATTGAAAATGGAATTCTACAAAAAAGTTTTAGAAACTTACAGCTATTTCCTGAATGCGTGCTTTAATTTGGTAGAAACAGAATCAGCTAGAGAACGTAATGTTTCCAAAGTTAGGTTTATATTATTCTTGAACTGTTCTTCCTCCACCCTACCTTTATGCATCACAACACTCTAAGTTACTTTACTTGGAAATGATTAAATGGAGCTGGGGAGCAATCACATTCTTTATTTTTCCTCTTGGTTTCCTATTGCCAAATGAAAGTCCTGCTCAGAGGCTGGTGAGCTGATGGCCATCAGTGCAGTCTGGCTGGACTGGTGCAGTGATTGCATATTGTAGGCACTTTGTGAACTCATTTTTCCTTTCTGCAGTATTAACTGATAAAATACTGGTTTAAAAAAAAGAAGAGTAGTCTATAAATTAGTCCTAGTGATTTTCTATCACAGAAAGTTGCAGATTATTTGTAGACTATTTTCAAACCTCTATCCACCATTTATAAGGAAATCACACTTTCATAGTACCCAGGAGAAAAGAACTGCTCCTATTTTTCATAAGTATGAAAAAAGGCTTTAAATCAAGTATGACCTTGATTTGGTTGCTCTATTGCCAATGTAAAAGTTTGCTATTCCAGCCTTCCTCCCAAAGTAAAAATAGAAAATGACATGAGATTAAAGATTTTTTTAATCATCATAGTAAGTGGGGTTTTGCATGTAACATACCTTTTTTTTGAGCAGCAATTTTCACATGTAGATAAAACTTTAAAGGTCATATGCTTATTATGTTCATAGCATCTACAACATAGATCATTAAACAAAGCCCACCCATACATAACATTATGTAAAAACCTAGCAAAGATAAATTGCCTAGAATTTCAATACCCTTTTTGAAAACAGGGAGAAAAACCTTCCTTTCTGATATTGTATTAGTAGATTGGATAGAATTATCAGCTATGCAGAAATTAAAGAGAGAAACATTAACTTCATGCTTATTTTCTAGACAGTTCTCAAACTATCTTTTAGTTAACTGTGGAAACAAAACTAATGAATATTTAATAGATGTATTTAAACATATTTGCTCCTCCCATCCATTTTCTAGTTGTTGTAGAGAGTGGATTTAAAATATGTTCCATTTGTCATTTTCTGGTTTGTGTTCTTTGTGAAATGAAACTGTGTTTTCCCACACACAGTTATTTAAGCCATTCTGAAGGAAACTTCAGCATCTTGGATATGAGTCTAATATCCAGTGGCCCCTTTTTGGACGTTCCTTTAGTCACCAAGGAGGTGGTCCAGAGTAACGTCTGAAAGAGTAAGGTCTTACTCTCCTAAGACTCTCTGTGCAACTGGCCAGCTGGGTGCAGTGGCCTCCTTGGCTTTAGCTTTATTTTTCAGGATATTTCCTGGCCTCATTGTGATCACTTTTTCATTGTCAGCCAGCGTGTGAACTCTCAGAACAGACATCCTCACAAACAAAATGACATTATGAAAAACAGACCCCAGATATTGGCACATCAGCAAAACAGATGGGATTTTGGAAAAGAAAAAAAAAAGAGAGAGAGAGAGAAAAAACAAACTGCAAAGATTGGCATGACTCTCCTATATAGAAAATATTGCTCCATTCCTTGTCATCCAAAGCAATTCAATTTTAACTTAAAAAAGAGAATTCTAATTAGTGAAATTACATTAAATGAGAACATGTTGAATGAGTGGATAGAAGGAATTAAATTGTAAAATTTGGAAGAAGTTGTTTGACAAATCTCTAGGTTACTGATAAAGAATTTATATTCAAGAACTTCAGGAGTTCAACAAAGTTAAACAATGGAACCAAAATTTGAGTGTATACAATTTGTTTTATGTTTTAGTGTATCTTTTCTTTGATTAAAACATCTAGTCTCCCTAATTAACTCAAATTCAAAATAAATATTGATTAAAGAGTTGCAAAATATTTTTTTCTAACTCTGCAATGTAACACTTGAGAATTTACAATGGAGTATTATGCTTTCAAAAAGTTACATTATCTCATATAAGTTATACAATAACCCTTTGATGAGAGGATAAATATTATCTAATTTTTTTCATACAACTAACACATGATTCTAGAGCCATTTGTGGTGGCTGTTACACCCCACTAAATATCTCTTTTTTTTATTTAGTCATTCTTGATGCCCGTGAATTCTGAACTTTGGGTATTCCTAAGTAGCCTATAGGTTTAAAAAATTACTAATGTCCGAACCTTAATCTCAGAACATTTGAATCAGAATTTCTGAAGTGGGGTGATTTGATCTGGGCATAAGTAATTTTTAAAAGTTTGTGGGTTATTCTGAAATACAATCAAGATTTAGAACTGTTGTCTACTTGATCCTAGCCAAAAGGCTGAGAAGCGATGAGATTTAGAACTGTTCTAAGCGAACAATGTTCCAGCATTTACAAGATGAAAATGACAAAGTTCCTTCCTAGGGAAGTGTATTAGTTTTCTATGACTAGTATAACAAATTATCACAAACTTGCGGGTTTAAGACAACATAAATTAATTTCTCACAGTTCTGGAGCCTGGAAGTCCAAAATTAAGGTTATAGTAGAGTCATGCTTCCTCTGAAGGCTCTAGGGGAGAATCTACCCCTGTGTCTTCCAGCTTCTGGTGGCTGCCAGCACCACCAGAATGTGATTGCATTTAGGAACCACCTGGATAATCCAGGATAATCTGCCTATCTCAATAATCCTAATTTAATAACATCTGCAACGATCCTTTTTCCAAATAAGGTAACACCTACCAATTCCAGGTAGTGGGACATTCTTTTATTTCCATAATTTTCCTGATTCTGATATAAAGATCACAGTAAAGAGCCCCTTCTTCTTAGCATTTTTCCAATTACTGAGAAAAATGAATTAATGCCTGCCATTATGATGGTGGGTTATACAATTTTGTGATAGTTTAGAATATTTTGCTGTAAATGTTTGAAACTATATTTTGAATAATCCCCCAAATCTTGACTTGTAGAGAACAGCTTTACAGTTAAAATTTGAAATTTCTATTATCATTGTATGTCAGTAGAACCAGAATCTGAATGGTATAATAGGAGAGAAGAAAAGAAATTTGATTCAGTACTGGTTACTTACGAATTTAATGGTATGTTATCTGTCTATCTACCTATCTACCTATTTATCTATCTATCTACTAATCTATAATTGCTTACTAAATCTTTATAGAATTCATATTCAAATATTTGATAGTATTTTTTTTTTAGGCTTAGTGAAAAAATTTACTGGTTACCAAAGAGAACAGGGGTCATCAAAATTACAAGGAGTCTATACCTTTGTAAATAAATAGTCCTTGTAATTTTTTTTTGCATTATTTATTTATTTTTTTCTTTTTCTCTCTTTTCTTTTAAATTTATTTTTATATTCCCCATACAATTGCAACCCCCTTATATTGACCCCAACCCCTCCTTTCCCCACCCCCCACCCCCATAGTGTGTCTCTGGTTTATAGTTTTTTGTTGATTTTGATTTTTTTCTTTCTTATAGTTATTCTTTTTCCTGGTCCCTTATTTAGGTTTTCTAGATTCCTGCTATGAGTGAGGCCATCTTGTATTTTTCTTTTTCTTTCTGGCTTATTTTGCTGAACATGATCCCTTCTGGCTCCACCCATGTTGCTGCAAATTGCGTGTGTTTATCTTTTTTGATTGCTGAGTAATATTCCATGGTGTATATGTACCACATCTTCTTGATCCAGTCATCTATTTTGGGGCATTTGGGTTGTTTCCAAAGCTTAGCTATTGTAAATAGTGCTACTATAAACATAGGGGTGCAGGTGCTTTTTGGAATTAATGTTTCTGTGTCCTTTGGGTACATTTGCTAGTATTTTTAACTCTTCAAAAACTAATAATACTTAAGGAATAATATTGTTAGTTGTATTTTAGTACTTTCTACAGTCTCAGAAGTGTGTATTTATATCTCTATGTATTTGCTTATCCAATCTTTTGTTTTACAAAAATGTCTTTCTAATAACAGATTTTTGAGAATTTCTAGAAATATTGCAGAAACTATTGTGAATATTCAGAATTTCCTACTAATTATAAATAGATTTCCCTGCTATAAATGTTACTAATAGTATAAACCTTTCCTACTTCTTATGAAATTTATCCTCAGTTCAAATATAAGACCACAGGGTATGTAGAGAATAGAATAGCTCGGAAACTTGGCGACCAGTTGACCTTGAGCAAATTATTTCTTATCTCCTTTATAGAGTTGATATTACTTATTCATAAATTGAGAAGATCATGGGATAACATATAATTTCATAACAAAGAGCTGTTATTTGTCAGCTGCAGGAAAGACCAATAGCTGGATGATAAAAGGAAAGAACTTTCAGCTTCTCAATACGTTCGCTACTCATTGGAATTTTTAGCATCTCACACAAGCTCAAAGAACTCAAAGTGCCATTAATACAGTTGAAATAATCATTATTGGCAGGCCCTAACTAGAGATCAGTGGAATGAAGTGATCAGTTCTACAAGGTTTGCTTATTTATGAATAGTGCCTCAATTTGACTTTATTCTGCATAGAAAACCAAGTATATACTATGTACCTTCCTTATGAAATTGATGTAGTTTTTTTGTTCAACTCTTCATGGTCCTTTTGAATACTGAATTCATGTTATTAAGCATGAGTTAAGATATAAAGTAGTCAAAATGATGGACACAACGAATTTAACAAACTTTCAATTTTATTATTCATATCATAGAAAAGCACTCATAGCTGATTTAATTGTTTTTCATATAAATAGACTTGATTGGCAAAATCAAGTGATCTTAGAAATATACATACAAATGACCTTTAACTTGTGCTCAAAACATTTTATTTCCTGAGAGTTGTGTTCTATGGCTCAACAGTTCCTCTGTGTAATTTCAGATTCAATACATATTAACTTGCATTAATGAGATGATTAAGTTTTCTTAGTCATTGTTACATGTCTTAACAACTTTCCCAGCATAATAATCTGCTTTTTAAAATATATGGTCTAAATGGACTCACGCAATATATTTTCCTTGTGTGCCCAGCATTTTTGAGTTATTAGAGGACACCAAGCAGAATAATAAATACAGGTGAGAAACCAATTCTGGAAAGACATTTCCTTCTTTCCTTTTCTCTCAAAAGTCTTGGTTAACAACTTTACCAGTATTTAGCAAATATTTATTTAGCACTTTTTTTTTTTTGACAGGTCATTATAAGCACCAAGCTAGCTGTAAGCCACAGAAATATGTAGTTTAGATGTAATATATGAAGCAAACAAAGAGCCACAGATTTGTTCTGACACCAAATGTGAACAAGATCCTAGAATGTGAAGAGAAACAGGATGACGGTCAGTTCTTATTTGGATACTATGTCCTTAATAATTTACAAATGTCATGAATCCAGAGAAGTTGCCATGACTAGCCTACTTAGTAACAATATTATTAAGAATGAAAATTTCTTATCTTAGCAAGCACTAATATAAATATTTTGTATTTATTTATTATTCTGATTTAATCCTGTAACAACCCCAGATGTTGTATTGCTATTCCAATTTTAAAGCTCTTTAAACTTAGGTACATAGAAATTCAGTAACTTGTACAAGTTCTCTCCCTGAAAGTTACAATCAAATTTCAGTCTCAAATACTTTTGATTCCAGGGAGCATGCTTTTAACTGTAATTAAAAAAAAAAAAAAACCCTCAACTAATAGCATTTATCCATACGGACTTTCATTGTATTTTCATGTATCTGTATATATACATATATATTTTTTTCCCTTTACATTTTGCATCTATCTTTCTCCCATTTCCACTTGATTTGACTTGAAACTTTTTTCATGTTTGTCCACTTATCTACTATATTATTAGGCTACTGGAAATCTTTTCATGTGAAACATAGGTGAACATTAATAATTATGTTTACGTGTGGAAGTGAATGTTAATGGACGTGGGACCCTAGAGAACAAATACATGGGTTGTCAGTATATGAGATAGAAATATATAAGCATATGGAAAATGATTTCTTTACTGTGTTGTGTAAGTATAGCTGGGCCATCGAGAAATTTGATAGTTTTTTTTTTCTTTTTTTTTAGTGAGAAGAGCAGTTAAGTAAAACTTTAGAATGCAGTGTAAATGAACACAGGAAAAAAATTGCTGCAAACCATTAAGAACATCATGGGAATAAAATGACAGATTGTAAAAAAGATGGCAATGAGGAAACAGAATGCATTATCTGTTGAAAATTAGCTGAATGTTTGCAGACTCTTGACCTTATCCTAAACTCATGTTTACTAATCCAACAGGCCAGTGGAAAAACACAGTGTTATAAGCTTATCAAAAAAGGTTAAGTTTCATAAGTAAACAAACTAGTAAAAGAACAAAATTCATCTGTCTCCTATCAAATATGCAAAAATTAAGTTAATGATAACATACACAATATCTAGCTATGAAAGTATTAAAATAAAATAAATATTTAAAAAAGTTCACTCCTATTTTCACTGTAGAACTATATTGGCATACTTTAGGGGCCAAAACAGTATTGATTGGGAAGAAAAAAATATTATTCCACTGTCTTTGAGAGTCTGGCTAATAATCCAACTGATAGAAGACATAATAATAAAAGGAATGCATAAAAATTTTGTTAAAGTTTTACATGTAGATAGAAGAAATAAGAGAATAAAGACTCAATGAATGACCAAAGCAAAAAACTCCTTTAATCTGTGCATAATTCTGCTTTCTCAC
Organism: Talpa occidentalis; assembly: GCF_014898055.3. Taxonomy (NCBI): domain Eukaryota; kingdom Metazoa; phylum Chordata; class Mammalia; order Eulipotyphla; family Talpidae; genus Talpa; species Talpa occidentalis. The sequence continues at coordinate 113,701,356 of NW_023603184.1, forward strand.
TCTTGCATATCTGCTGTGGTATCGAGAAATTAGAATCACTGGTTTCCCTGAAGTATATAAAATCATGCAGCTAAATTCAACCTAGATCCAAAGACCTTCAGATGACTGGTAGAAGAATGTGAGCGCTAAGGTGAGGCTAGCAGATCTGTTCAGCCTTGAGTCATTGAAGTCTTGAGATACAGAGGAAATAAATGTTCATTGTATGCTACTCAGTTTCTGTGTAGTTTGTTGTATAGCAAAAGCTAAAGCTAACAGACACATTTTAATAAGAAATGTATCCATATATTCAAGCATACTAAAATAAGTTTGGAAGCATAAAGCAATTAATTAACTGTAGTTATTTGAACTTCATGAATAAAAACAATTTCATTTTTTCTCCATATTTATGCTTTAAAATATTTACGTAATAATCATGTATTAATTGTAACAAATGAAATTTTAAGACTGGAAAAAAAAATCTTTGTTTAAAAAAGAATGGATGGCTCCTGAAACTTTATAATCCAAATAAAAATTTTCCCATAGAAAATAAATTATTCCTTAAATATGATGGGAGTAAAGGTATATAAATCCACTATTCAGTATTATAATTTGTAGCTAGAGTGACTTTTACTCATTAGATTTGGGGCATATTAAAAATTTCAAGGTAATGCTATATATGATTTAAAAATATATTGCTCTTTCTGTTTCCTAGCCAAAATGTAAGAAGTGTGCTTTTTGCCATTAAAACTTTATCTTTTTCATTACTAAAAGGTATTTTTTCCTGAGGATAGTCTCTAAGAAAATGTGGAATTAATGTTTTAAATGCCTTTAGGTACATAGTGGATGATACTTGAGACAAAGGCAAACTCTTGTCTTTTGAAGTAAAACAGATGAGATCAATTCATCCTTAGCCTTGGAGGCTTTTAGGTTTTAGGGTGTTATTTTCACAAATGATTCTTTCAAGGTCAGAGAAAATGTTCAAGTTATATTTTGTATTTTTTTTTTCAGTTCTCACTGAGGAATTCAATGCATCAGCAAGTGTACCGTTTGTACCTCCACTTTTAACATTATACTGTCAAAGTGTAATATTAAAGTTAGAAACATGACTTTCAAATATCAATGCCAAACATTTAGTTAATGAACGAATCAACAGGTAGGTAAAACTAGTTCAAGAAAAAATTGAAGAACAGGAATTGATACTGTGTTTAAAAAGGCATGCTGATACAAGTTTGCCAATTTAAGGACAAAACTAGTTAATATACTTTGGACAATAAAGCTATAATATTTGGGGTTGCCTTTCTTTGACAAATAAGTGATTTACATCTACAATGGGAAAAAAACCTACAAGTAAGTGTGTACTTTATTGATTTTTTTTACCTTAATTAATAGAAAATAGCAAAACAAAAGTACACACCCTAGGAAATTAAATCATTCTTTGGTGATTCTGTTAAGTAATATTCCAGTGTAACAATGAAATTTTAAGTCAGTATGCTATTAAGTTAAATGTCATCTCAGTTAATTTTTCTCAACAGTTCCCCTTGTGATCATAAATAATCTCTAAAAAATATCATTCTTCACAATGAAGACTAGTATTTTGGTCTGATAAATATACATAGGTTAGTAAAAGACATTAATTATGCATAGATGCTTCTATATAGTACAGTCAACAATCAGCAAATTTAGTAATTCAGTTTTCAGTAACTATCATTACCAGAGAAATAACTTCTTTGTAGAGATTACATAAGGAAATCATTACAGTAATAATCAATATTACATTGCTAGTTGCATTTGAATAAAATATGACTACAAATTATTTTCTGCTTTTTACAATGGTCTTAGATCCATCTTTATAACTTGGGTTGATATGATGACTTATTTTAACCAATAAAATTCAGCAGAAATATGTGGTTGTATGTCTTTTCCCTAACTGCATTACATTAGAATCACTTCTAACAAATATATCTCAATGTTTGCTGTATAAATGAATGAAAACTTGAAGTTTTTGACACTCTTTCACCAGTTGATGAATGAATTATCAAGACATGTAAGTTTTACTAAAAGGATACTATGTCTTCTATGCTCGAGGTTCCTACATAAACTTCTGGATTTAGCAAGTTCTTTATTCTCCTATTTTTTCTGAGGGCTTCTTTCCCTCACAAATTCAGAATACTTGTGTTGACTGTTCTTATATCATGGCAGCAAATAATGTTGAGTACTTTTCTAGTGGCATTCCGTTATCTTTTAAAATAAATTCCTCAATTTTAATCAGATACCTTGAGGTCACTGCCAAGTCATGATGGGTAATAATGAGTCAGTTAGATAAACCAGTGTCTGCCTTGGTGTGAACTATATAAGAGGAAGCCCAGAATAACGAAGGTGAGATTTAGATTTGTACTCAGAGTAATTCTAGTGTGAGTTATAATATGATCCTTCAGCTAATAATTGTATGAATTAAGGCTGGTTATTTTATTCCTCAAGTCTCTATTTTCCCATATGTAATTGGTGAACATAACACTACCTAGTGTGGTGGTTGCAAGAAGCTATATATAATATATATATATATATATATTACCTATTATGTAATAAGGTATTAACTAACACATGCTGATGTAAGGTGTGATTTCCCCCCAAATAGCATATTACCTTTTACTGGATGTAGCCAGGAGAGGATGAGAATTTTTTTTTTAAAGATTTATTTATTTATTTATACAAGCACTGGGTACAGTCAGACATGCAGGAGGGTGAGAGAATTCATCAGAGCCAGAGCGGGGAGCAGAGCAGGCAGACTGGCGAAGTACACTGCTGAGGGGAGCAGAGGGTGGCAGAAGAGGTCTGTGTGCCATGTGGGACCCTTACCTGGTGGCCGGGGATTGAGCCAGAGCTGCAGAGGCTGCGGGCAGCTTCACAACCCAGCGCTCAACCGTTGCGCCACTGGGGAGGCCCAGAAGATGAGAATCTTAATATTGAGATAGTCTGCTATCTCTATCTTGTCCTCTGGTAAATACTGCTTATTTTAGATATTTAGATGCTTCAAGATATACAATCACATGGTGATTGTTCTCACTGTGACTGACTAATCCAAGCAAATAATCAGAAGAAATTTTACTCTTCTAAGGATACCTGCAAGATTTATCCAATATACCATATATTATAAATCACAAAATTTACAATATTGGTAGATATTTTATAGTTCTGTTTATATAGTATTAAAGCTTGATAGTATTTCCTGTGATTTTCTTTCCAGTTCTTACTTCTCAGTCTCTTACTACTGTGATAGTTTACATGTCTAGAAGAATGTTAAATATAGGTTGTGTTTATAGAGTATTCATTTAACAGTAGTTTTTCTATTTCTAGAAACAGTGTGCTTTCCTAGGAATCTGAACAAGTCACTTTGAGTATGTAAGGTAAAGGTGAAATGCTGGATGAGATGTAATTTAAGACATGTTGAATTAATGAAGAACAGAACAAGATATACAATTTTTTGGTCTTAGGGAAAAATAAATAAAATTTTTTACCCGAATTCTTGAAGTTTGTATTCTTGAAAAGAAACTAAAATTTTTAGTACTCATTTCAGGTGACTTAGTTTATGTAGCCTCAGCTCAAGATGTTATTATTACTCTTTCAATAGCAAATGAACTCCTAATTGACAGACATCTATATCCATTATTGGGATTTTTGTTAGTCAAAGTCACCTTCTGCAAACTTTTAGCTAATGACTTGATCTCTTCTTACTATATTTATATTCTACAATTAAGAGCTTAATTTTTAAGTTAGGTTTTTATTTTTACTTTTTTCTTATAAATCACAGGACGTAGTTTAAGAGCACATTTGAGGTACTTGCTATTAAGTGTATTCACTTTAGAAAAGCTCTCTTGTTTTCCTGGATTTTATTTAAGGTATTAAAGTTTTGCATTAGTGAAATAAGAGATTCTAATTAGTATCAGAATGAATGTGATCAGTGTTGGTATCCTATCAAATTCATATTCTCTTCTTTAATAATTACTTGTGGAACTATGTTATTACAAAAATCACTTTTACTCACCTCTCTATTTGGATTATGAGCAGCTTGGCATTATTTAAAAGAGCTTACTTTTGTAGCACTCAAATTTTCCATGAAACTTGATTTGTTCCACTTTAAAAAGTCAGCTGCTCTACCTTTGTTTTAGTCATTCTCTGATATGCTTATTCTAGTGACAGGAATCATCTTTAAAGGTCATGCAGAGCCAGTAAAAGCCATTCAGTCAGTTCTGTGGCATTCTGGTTCCTCTGTGACCTATCCCATCATCACTTAGTGCTATATTTTTGTAGCCCATTATCCATTCAGTAATAGCATAACAGTGGGGAAAAGGAGCTATTTCCTTTTTGGCTTCAACAGAGTAGGTTAATAGTCCTTGGGTGTCTATGTACCTGAAAGATGTTTCATGAGGTCTGTTCAGCTATGTCACCTTTTTATCACTCATTCAACTCATAGTCATCATAGATTTGTAGAATTTGTAGCATTTTCTTAGTCATTGATTATAGTTTAATGAAATCTTAAAATTTCCCTTAACTGTTTAGAAAGTTATTTTGCTTCAGTCACCTTTTAGAAAATATAGTAATAGTGTAGTTGATACCTGTGACAATTGAAATGAATTGAAATGTGAAATTGTTTCAAAATCAAGCCAGAATAAAAGAAACCATTTAGAAGAGGCTCTAAAATAATCTTAGGGGAATTCTAGTGTCTTTTTAATTTTCATCGACACACCCAACCTGTGTCTAAACATAAACACATAGAGATGACTTCATTGGTAAGACAATTGACATTTCCTTATCTTGTGAATTATAGAAATGCAGCATCAAAGCTAGTTTCCTCATTGTATCCACTTCTCAAATATCTTTTATATAAAAATTTGGCAACTGCCAATGATGTCACTCTCAATTTCTATGTGTTGAGGATATCAAACTAGATGATAAGATTTCTTACATATTTATATTTCCATACAAATGTTTTCATTGACTAATATGTCCAGATGAAAAAAGAGATTGAAGAGAGTTAAATAATAAGCTATTTCTTTTTTGTAAATAGTATTATTTGTGAAGGAAGTATAGACTGATACTATTTCTATATTTTTCTCATAATTACAATTGGCAGCAGTCTATTCCTAGGTGATGAATACACAGTCACTGGTTGCAACATAAACACAGAAAATTCATTTCTTTACAGATATCACTTGCTACTTGAGGAGCTAGGACATTGGACTCATGGGATGGCAAAAGACTGGGTTGACAGGTATAAACTAAAATTCCAATTAGATAATAGACAATGCTTATTTGTTGAAATATTTTGAAGAGATGTAGTTGGCTTATTTCTCCTGTAGTCCTTGTATCAGGAAAAATGGCATTACTGTTCATCTTACTCAAATTAGAACTCTGAATTCTTTGGCTTGCTCTTTGTGCTTTCTTTATCCTCTGTATCCACATGATCTTGCCATCTCCTCTCCACTGCCATAGTTTAAAACATTATTATTTTCCTCTAAATTTTGACAACAGCTTAACACAGCTGTCTCCAATCCTTTTGTATAAGTCTACTCACTTTCCAAGTTTCATTCATACCAATATTTTTTCAGTGCCTAGCATCTATATGATATTTTTGTGCCTCTTGTTTTCACATTTTTGAATACTCTACTCCCTTTATCTTCTAATAAATGTCTCCATTTAGATATTTATTTTTGTTAATTTTTCTGAGCCCCGCAATCTGGAGGTATTTGTCCTATGAACTTTTACTGAATAATGCATTATATGTAACAGTTTTACAGTTATTTTATATTTTACTTGTCTATTTCCTTATCTCTATCAGTGATCATAGACCATAAATTCTGAGAACTGAAAATCTATTTTGTCAGTGTTGCATCTTCAGTGCCTAGCACTGAGGGGGCCTCTTTGGTGGTACAGGGGTTAAAGTCTCAATGCTATCAAGCTATTTCCAGCCACTGCAGCATGAATTCTCTTTCTAGTCAGAGAGCTAACCCCCATGATGCAGCAGACCTCTCTTGTCTTGCCTGCTGCTCCCCTCAGCAGTGTATTTCAGTAGATCTACCTGTTCTGCTCTGTACTCTGTCTCTGGTGAATCCTCTCATCCTCCTGCACCTCTGGCCTACACCCCAGTTCTTGTATGCATAAATAAATAAAACTTTTAAAAAAAACCACTGAATAATCATGTTTTGAATTAATAGAGGACAAGGGTTGGCAAATTATAACTGGAATAGCCATCTATTTTTTACAAATAAAATTTTATTAGAAAATAGTCATGACCATTAGATTTTATATCACCTATGACTTTTTTTTTTTTGCTACAATAGAAGATGTGAGTAATTGGGGCAGGCATTCTATGTTTACAAAACATAAAACAATTCCTAGGGGCTCTTTGGTGAGAAATTTGGTAGCTATTAATATAGGACTATGTAGGATTTTTACTTCTTTGGAGTGAGCCTTGGTCTGAATTAATCATTTTAATTCAAGATATCAAATTTACTTGGCATAAAGTTGTTTAAAATATTCCTGAATTTTCCTTTCTAATATATAAAGATCTGTTATAATATTACCTTTGCATTTCTTATACTGGTAATTTGTATCTCTCTCCATTTTTTTTTACTTAAATTGACTAGGGATTTGTTAAATGTTTTGATCTGTTTTGAATAATCTGATGCTAATTTTATTGATTTTATTTACTGTTCTCACATTTTAAATCTTATTAATTTTGACCCATTTTTTGACTATTATTTCATTCCCTCTGTACTTAGGATATAATTTCTGTTCATCGTTTATAAGGATGCTTGTCTTATTTGGAGTCTAGGTTTCTTTGATAAATGGTATATTATATTTTTCATTAATTTTTGAAAACCCTTAAATACTACTTTTTCAAATATTTTTTTCTGTTTTTTCTCTTTTCATTCTGTACAATATTAAATCATTTTGTCTCTTAGCTCTTGGATTCTCCATTATTTTTCCCTTTTTCTTTTTTTTTTGTGTTTCTTTGTTTCCTATTATGTTCTATTAACATTTAAATAAATAAAATTTTAGTTAAGCAGATTAACATCCATAATATAGGTGGCTCTTATCTAATCAGTTAAAGACAGTAAGGAAAAAAAAAAAAAGGCCTTCAATGAAGTGAGAAATCTGCTTCAGTCTGCCATGGGATATTACTGCAATATTACTCTTTTACTGCAATATTACTCTTTTCTGTGTCTCTCACCTGCTGACTTGCTTTGCTGATTTAGAACTTACTGTTTTTCATAATGTGTGGATCAGTTTCTTAAAATCATTTGTAAAAAAGATTATTCTTAAAATCTTTTCTGACTACACACATACACCCTATTAGTTCTTTTTCTACTAGTTCTTTTTCTCCGAAGAACACTAATTCAAGACTTCATACTACCCAGTCCCCAAGCCAATGTTACATGGTTTAGGTGCTTATTACCATAACAGCTCACTTCCGGTACCAATTTTGTTTTATTTATCTGTGGGGTCTATGACAAACCATCTCAAAATTTTAGAGGATTAAAGCAATGCCATGTTATTTGCTCATGATTTTATGTGACTAGAATCTTGGTGGGGCCTATCTGTTCCTTTTCTAAGACCTTCACTGGGGTGGCTCAAATGGGTGGCAGATGGTTAGGATGGTTGGATGAGGCCATATGTCTGGCTTCAGTTTTAAATTTTAGTTGAGTTTATTTTCTTCCATATCATCTCTCAGTCTATTAATCTTGAACTTATTCATAGAGTAGTGTTTTATAGTTAAAGACAGTTTTGATATAAAAACATTTGTCACTCTCCCTCATATTTTCTGTAATGGTCTCTATGATAACTATAACAAAATGCCACAGAATGGGTGGTTTAAATAATATAAATTTACTTCTCACATTTCTAGAAGCTGGAGGGTTGATTTTTAATGAGGACTCTGATTTGTTGATAGCTGACTTCTTACTGTGTCCTCACATAGCATTTTCTCTGTGCACACATATTCCTGGTGTCTCAGACATGCGTTGGATTCAGGCCCTACCCTAATTACATAATTTAATTTTAATTACTTCTGTAATCAAAATATAGTCATATCAGAGGTTATGTCTTCAACCTATTAAATTGGGGACAGGAGGACAATACAAATCAGCCTGTAACACTTGCTAATGTCCTATTGGGCAATGTAAAACACAAGGTCAAGCCCAGTGTCAACATGGAAATGTACTAAACAGATAAAGCAACACTGGAGGCGTGTTTCAGTTGTGGTCCACCAAAAGTCTACCCATTGGGGAAAGATGTATTACAGTTCAGTGAATTAGCTACTGCAATCATTTATAAATTTATTTTTTTGTGAAATTGCTTTTGTAGTCTTTTCTGTAACAGAAATCAGCATGATGTTGATTATTTACCTTTTAATTGCTTTACAGGTAAACATGAGAGATCAAAATTGGTCTATCAAAAGTTTATGTATAGAAATGAGAAATTAGATGGTTAGTAGATTATTTAATGCTGCATAAAAGCACTGTTGTTACCCTTACAGTATCACAGAGATTAAATAAGTAAGGTCTTATATTTTAGTAGTACAAAATATCCTAAAAGCTTTAGTTTGCTTTATCCTGTGAAAATTACAGTAATTCCTGTCAATGCCCTAAACTCAAGGCTACTAAGAACACATCTACAGTTGGACTTACTATCATTCACTGCAGTGAGGGACAGTATACACCATGAAGAACAGTGGGCATATTGGTAATAGGGTGTTAAAAAGGACTTGTTATGGGATTTTTACTTTGGGTGGTTTTGGGAAGAGGATTTAGGAGTTCACTATGGATTATCTGTTGTCAGAAAGAGGGACACTTATGTAATTGGGCATAAATAAGTCTTTAGGAAGGGTAGAAAAGAACAAGGCTAAACTAGTGGTAGATAAAGTGTGCATATTAATTGGGAATGGGGAACGTTTGGGATTTTGTCTTCGGCATTGCTTGTGTTTTGCCTTTGTTCAGGTATGATAATAGAGTGGTCTTGTTTTTGCCTTGATTCATAATGGTCATAGAGTAGGCTTGTCTGATACTGATGCTCTCTGCAGTTGTAGTCTACAGGAGATTACCAAGGCCTCCATCTCAGTGTCCTATCAACTCCTGGATGTCTGGGCCTCTTTTCCTTTCTATATCTTGCTCCTTCATTCCACCCAAATTGGCAACATAATACTTGATACACAGTTCTGTTTCCATATGTTCAAAGTAAAGATATATTGTATGACAAATAAGAAGCTCTTTGGGGATTATCTGTATTAGTTCCAAGTTTTACACTTATAACTTCCTGGCCTGGATGTGAAGTTCTGTCATGAAGTCACAGAGGAAATCCCTCCTAGGTTTGCACGATGTAAATGGGACTCTTCTTGTTTGGAAGACATATATTTTGGAGAATGAAATGTCATAGAAGATTGCTTCTAGGCAAAATTTGAGCAAATCAAGGCTTGTAGTTTTTGTAGCATTCCCTATACCTCTTCTATTCTGCATGTACCCATACTTGTCTCTTCAGGTTTCCAGAGTCCAAATTCTGCCTCTGAATCACCATCCTCAGCCTATCCTTTGAGCCGAGTGCTTTGGGCCTTTCCTCCTTAATTACCCATCAGGATATACTTGCCCTGCCTCATTTCCTATTCCTACAGCTGCATTAAAAATTTGGCTAAGAAACCCTTGTAATGCTTTTATTACTTTTTTAACACTTCATGGCAAATCCTGTTTCATTGTGGCTTCCTGGAAACAAACCTTGACTTTAAAATGCTAAGGTTTTCTGGACAAGAAGTACAAGAATTATTTGGGGCGAGACTAAGTGCTTTCCTCACCTTCAGAATTTTCAAACAAAGCTGATGACTTTCTATCCTGTTGGTGCTGATTACAGACTATTCTCTTCTAATGTCAGAGTGAGACAATTTGCTTATTAAAGTTCTGCCAGATCTTGGAAGTATAAACCCTGGCTGCCTCATCTGGAAGGGGTATAAAAGACACGCTGCACTTTGGTATGACAATTTCTGTTAGAGAATAGAAGGAAGAATGTTTCATTATTTCATCGCTGATTTTCCAACAATAGGCTCTCTCTCTAAATAATACCACTGATATGTTTGAGATATGGGATTATTCTGATTTTAATGAGAAGTCCAAATGCTTAACCCAACAGATGATGATTATTCTCTTCAACAAAAATCTGATCTCTGTTATCAGAAAATAAGTGTTCTGGGAAAAGGATTCAGAGAAATCACAGTATTTGTAGGGCAATTAATTATTTTTATCAATATGCCTTAACATCAAAGAGGATTTTTAAACTCAGCCTGAGAGTACCAGATGGCCTCCATAATTGTTAGATATCTTTCCAGGGAAAAAAAAAATTTAAATAGTTTTACTACTGAGTAATGCATTTAGCATGTGGACTAGCCTGATTTATAGTGATTATCGGAAGTTATCTCTTTGCAACATCAATTGCAGAAAGAGTCTTTCAGTTGCTGCTACAGCAAAACAGAGGAGGCAGCTCCCATTGCTGGAAATGTGGCCCCACTTGCAGGGTGATGAATGGGAGTAACTATCACAGGATATATTAAAACATTTATGTAATTCCTGACATTCCTAGGAAGAAAAGATACCTTTACATGGCTTTTATAAGGAAAATATGAATAAAAAATATAGAGACTACAAGGGAGATAACCACTGAAATTTATTGAGTTTCAAATACTTATTTTGTTAGTAACTACTGCAGTAATCTGGACAATTTATATAAGAGAAAATGCAAACTTCTTCATACATTTGAAACAAGATACAGCTCAGAATTAACTTCCTAGAAAAATGTTTGTTGTCATGTAAAAATGTGCCCCAAATGAAGTTGTCCCTACAGTTTTCACTGATTTTAGCAATATCAGTATTGCAGAGGAAAATCTGCTACATTTAAGAAGTTCCAACATGCCTACTGTTGAGAAATAAATAAATTTAATTCAAGAGCAAGATAATTTTCATGAATTGAATTTTATCCTCTCATAATTAATTTGTTTGAAGCCCAAACCATCACAGAATATAACTTTATTTGGAAATAGAGTACTCACAGACATAATCAGCTAAGTTTCGGTCACACTGGAATGATTTTATAATTTCACTAAGCTGGTGTTTGCCATATTTTCTCTGTAATTCTTTTTCTTTTCTTCTTTGTATTTATAACTATTTTGTGGGTAGGTGCCTTGTGAATATGTAAATATCCCAGTCCTCATCAAACTTTCACAAACTTGTTTCAGCATCCATTGATGCTTCTTAGCTGAATTAGTTATTATGATGCTTACCACATGGTGAGTTTTAATTTCATCATTCTCTATACTTATTGGTTAATATTCTATGGAAAAAATACCTTCTCTTTTCACCATAGTTAATTAATTAAAGTAGAATCATGGATTTATAGTTTACTTAATGAATTATAGTCATTTATGTCATTGTTTATTTTGATAGCCAAATTTTCTCAGTGTAGAGCAAGGAAAAAGGTATCAGCGAGCAGAAGCCGAGCGAGAAGCAAGAGAAGCAGAAGCCAAGAGAAGGCCGGAGAGCCCACAGAGTGAAGACCTGCTGGGGTCTGGGAGGCCTGCCAGCCTCCTGGCCCCCCAGCACCCCTGCCTGCCATATGCCTGGTGAACCCCAATAAAAGACCTGCAAAACCCCTGAGGGCTCCAGAACTCCTCCTTTACCCGGTCTGCATGGGATCCTAGAAAACCTGCTCAGTGACCATTCCTGCTTTTTACACTCAGATTTCACCAAATAGAGCCACTTCATGGTAGTTTTGCCCTAATACACCACTGGGTTTCCTGTCATCCCTAGTCAAGATGGTTCATCCATGGAGCCAAATTCCAATCAGTGGAAGAAAACCTTTCTCTTTGGAGTGTGTCTAGATGTTGCATGGATCATTTCTATTTACATACTACTAGTCAAAAAAAATTAATCACATTCATGCCTTGCAGACAAATATAGTCTTTATTCTGTCCAGCTGTGTGCCTAACTGAAAACTAGGGATAGTTTCAAAAGTTCCCAATTCAACTAACAATTGAATGAATAATAAACAAAATGTCTCATCAGTAATAGGCAAAGGACAATGGAATGCTAAGTTAAAACAATGACAAGAAATCACCAACATGTTTTCTGAAGTTAAATCTAATTTTTGTGTTAATCCATGATCATTACACATTTTTTACATGGTACTTGCTGAAGCCTTTAAAAAGTAATTCTATCCATATTGATAGACTACATTAAGAAAAAATTTAACTTTGAGAGTTCTTTCTCACTCTGCAGCAGTCTACTAGTGAAAGTAAAACAGCTACAACATCAGAAATTTTTTTTAAGAATTCATTTGTCTATAAATCACAATTGAACCAATGTGATAGATTTGTATAATGAAAAATAAAGTTGTCCATGACAACCAGTACATTTCACTTAAGATTTTAAAGTTCATTTAAAAGCATATTTATATTAACTTCAGATGCACAAATCAAAATACCATCACTATGCTAATTATTTATACTCCCTAGAGCGTGTTACACCACCCATTTCCTACATGAAACTATTTTCTCTAATGCAAAAAAATGTAACCCAGGGGTTATATTTTTGCACTGATCTTCTTACCTGCAAATTGTCACATGGTTCCCAATCACATCAGATAATTGTTGATTTATATCTTTCAATTCTTTCCCCCAATCTCTTTGAATTATAGTTGATGAAAAAAATTGCACATATTTACAAAGTGATAATTTGAGATGCACACGTGCATGCACAAACACACACACACACACACACCCCTTATGATATGATTACCACAATCAAGTTAATTTACCTCATCACTTCATATAATTAACTTTTTCTTTTGGATTTCTGAGAATGTGTATGGTATCTCAAAAATTTTCAAGTATGTAATACAGTATTTTAAAAAAAGATTAATTTTATTTATTTATGCATACAAGAGCTGGTGTGTAGGCCAGAGGTGCAGGGGGTGGAGGTGAGAGGATTACCAGAGACATAGTGGGATGCAGAACAGGCGATCAGATTTACTAAAGTACACTGCTGAGGAGAGCAGGGGGCGAGTCAGGAGAGTTCTGCACCATGTGGGTCAGCTCCCTGGCCAGGGATTGAACTCGTGCTGCAATAGCCAATAGCTTCATAGTGCTGAGTGTTCACCCCTTGCACCATGAGGGAGGCCCTTATAATACAGAATTTTAACTGTAGTCACTATGCCATACACTAGGTCCTTGAAATTTTTAAATTTTTTATGAAACTGTCTTTAAATTCTTTACCATTCATTTAGATATCTCAAATGAGGAGATGTTTTATATCAAAATTTCCTCACTTCTTGTTTGATATTAGAACAACAAATTACCTTATTCCTTATATGAAAGACTAAACATACAATAATTTTGTATAGATAAATCTGGATTTTTTATATGTGATTTTTCTGCACTCTTAATAATTCTATCATCCTAAGTTAATATTTTTCCAACCTGAGTCACTAAAGTCTAGAGGCTGTCATTTTTCCCATTCAAAAATCTCAATTATTTGTCATCTTCAAATATCTCATCTCTGCTTCCAGGATTGTAAGTACATTCATATTTGTTCCTTTATTAAGTTGCTCATTCAGCATGTTTATTAAATCTCTTCATTGTTTGTATTAAAAAAAACTCCATGGATAAACATCTATATTCTGAAAGGCAATATGAATTCCACAAATTTGTGGAAAGAAACAGTGTCTTGTTCTCAGGGAACTTATAGTCCAATAGAAGAGTGCCTACATATTTAGTAGAGATGAAAACATGTACAAATACAAAAAACTAAAGACTATAGAGAGGAAAGGGACACTTGGAGGCCCGTTTGTGAATTCAGAATGAGCACCATGGAGAGAGATTGAAGGATGTAGTAATTTAGCATTCAATATCTATTTCACTTTTTACTATTACAAGAAAAAGTGTGCTGATTGCGATACAAATATTGGAAAGCTAAAACTACATTTAAGTCTGTGAAACTAAGATTCTAGTAATTTATCTCTGACCAAAGATATGCTTTCATGGAAGAGCTGAAAGACAGAATTGAAGTTTTGATTTGATTGTCTCTGCTGCAAGCTCAGTATGACAGTTTTTCTCCTCTCCTCCTTCCCTCTCTCCCTCCTTCCTTGGCAGTGTTAGAGGTCCCAGGGTCCTGCCACAATCAGCAGGTTTGTTTGGATATACAGCATATGGAATCAAATTTGTGATTCTAGCAATCTCAGTGTAGTGTGTCAGTGGCAGTGATTTCTTGATTGTCTCTTGATTTTGGTTTACTATTTCTCTGAGGCAGTATGGTTCTGGAACAGTGGTCTTCATATCAAAGAGTTGATGAATTGTCAGCTTCAGTGATCATGGTTTGAGTATCTTTCTTGACATTTAAAGTCAAATTTTTAAAATTACTAACAATATAGAACCAGCTCTTTTCTCTCTTTCAGTTGGAAATCAGAGCTTTCAAAATTGTAGTGTGCTATAGTCTTATATAAGGTTGCTATTTGTGAGGCACTGTTTTCCCTCAATCCATGGATTGTTTTCTCTTGCACCAAAGATATCATCAAACTTGTGATGAAGTTATTCTGTTTTTGTCATTTGATAGTTTTGGCTGAGCTCTGACTCAAAGATGACTATGAACATTTTAGGCATGATTCCACGATACAGAAGAAGGTACATATAGAACCATGTTGGTTTGCTACCTCTTTGGTTGGTCTCCAGGATTTCTGGTAAGCTTCTCTTGAAAAGAGATCCATTTCTTTCAAGTTATGAACTTTTTTTTTTGAAGATTTATTTATATATGCATACAAGAACTGGGGTACAGGCCAGAAGTGTGGGCGGGTGAGAGGATTCACCAGAGACGGAGTGGGAAGCAGAACAGGCAGATCTACTGAAATGCACTGCTAAGGGGAGCAGCAGGCGAGGCAGAAGAGGCCTGCTGTTCCATGTGGTCACTTCCCTGGCTAGGGATCGAACTCGTGCTGCAGTGGCTGAGGGTAGCTTCATAGTGCTGAGTCTTACTATCTTGCGCCACCAGGGAGACCCCAAGTTCTGAACTTTTTGAGTTTGCTTGTTCTCATTCTTCCTGTTGGAAAATTGGGGGTGTGACTCAGATTTTCATGGTGAAACATTTGGCTTTGTGATGAACTTTATCTGCAAGGTAAGTGCAAGGTAAGTGCCTGACAGGTCTCAGGAACTATGTACATGCAGCTAGAAATACTAAGTCTGACTGAATTATGGAGAATTATGTCAAAGAAAAATAATGGGTACCCCTCAATCTAAATAAAGTAAAATGGAAGGTGTTAGGAGATTCCCAAAATCTTGAGGTATGTACACAGCACTGGGGAATTTGAGGAAATAAGATAACACATAGGTACTTTCAACTGGTTGTACATCAGCATCTAAGTAGGTACATGTCAGACTATTAAAAGTCATTAGTACTTGCCTGTTACTATAGAGAAGTCTCATGAACAATAGATGTATTGTTAATATTGTTAGTAGAAATTTTTGAAGCAAAAGTCACAAAATTATTAGGCCTGGATTGAGCACTTAGAAGCTGTTAGACTGCTTGCTTGCCATTTAACTAAAGGATTCCTGTGCTAGAATAAATTGGTCATGGAATAGTTGACTGGATACTTGATCATCCACTTGCCTCAAGAAAATTTTGTGCAATAAAGTACATTATAAAACACCAAAAATTTCCCAATTCAGTGGCATGTTCCTTCTAGGTATTTATTTAGCTCAGAGAAACCAAAGCTTAACCAAAGAAGTAAGATCCTCTCATGCTAAATGAAATACGTCAGAAGGAAAAAGATAAATACTGGCTGGTGTCACTAATATGTGGAATATAAAGTAACTAAATAGTCAGATAAAGACGAGCTGAAGAACTAACCCTTGATAGTTCACTATGGAACTGAAACACCCTGGGAGAGGGATTGGGGGTGGGGGTGGGGAGAACAAAAAGAAGGAAACACAATGGTCTATTGTGGCAGAATATGGGTGAGTTGTACCATGTGTACTATGGTGGAAATACCTGATGGGGATAACCCAATAGTTAAAAATAACCCCTCAGTTAAAAATAAATTATGTTAAAATAAATCAAAATTTAAAGGAAAAAAATATTCCAAGTGTAGATTCTTGGTTCGACTGGAGTCAGTCTTACAAACATGAAATGAAACTTATTTACAGTTTTCTAATAAAACTCTTGTAGGTTTTTTGAGAGAAAGCAACTTATATCTAATTATTTCAAATACAAATATTAAGATGATTAATAGTTTTTATGTACTATTTTAATCCACACAGTCATTTATAGAATGGAACTTATATCTTTGGCTTACTGATAGCTTTTTTTTTTTTTAAGATTTATTTATGCATACAAGAACTAGGGTACAGGCCAGAGATGCAGGGGAGGTGAGAGGATTCACCAGAGACAGAGCGGGGAACAGAACAGGCAGACTGACTGAAATACACTGCTGAGGGGAGCAGCGGGCGAGACAGGAGTCTGCTTCACCATGTGGGTTTTTCTCTGGCCGGCTGTGGATTGAACTCATGCTGCAGAGGTTGCAAATTGCTTCATAGTGTGGTGCTTAACCCCTTACTCCACCAGAAAGGCCCTTTTACTAATAGCTTTTTAAATGGGGATTACTTGTTCTTTTGGTATGTGTATATCCCCACTGAGTTATCTGAAGGATTTCAAGTTATATGTATAATTTCTAATAGAACTCAGATTGGAGATACTTGGTTTTACTGGACTATGTCTATACAAAAAAAAAATTAATTGAAATAAGGCAGGTGCTAGCTATACTTTTTTGATACATGTCTTACAGAATCCTCTTAATTTTCCTGGAGTACCTCTTAAGGTATGTTTTAAAGTTTGTGTCTCTCTGTCTCCGCTTTCTGTGACTGTCTAACCCCTTTATTGTGGTTCCTCACCAAGAAGTGCCTTAGATATGTGGCACCTTTTAGCCTTTTAGAATTCAGCCATCTTGCTTTGGGCTGAAACTATTTGGCTGGATGTTTGCCTTCTAGGAGATAGGTACTTTTCGGTGTTTGATTGAAATTCCCTTCCCTTCCCTTCTTTTCTCTTTTCTCCTGTTCTTTACTCTCTCTCCACACCAATTAAAGATCTTTGAGCACAGTAAGAATCTGTTGTCTTTACCTTTGTGCATATGGATGACCAGATCCCTAAGAATGGGCAACATGTTTTTTCTCCTTAATGGTTTGTGTTCCCTGGATACCCTTTAGCTTTAAATAGTTTCAAAGTTTCAAAGAAGTAAACATGTCAGCATACATTACAACTAGGAACTGTGGTTCTGGAAACTGAAGGTATCTATAAAAATGGCAAAAATCTTAAAATAATGGGCGTTATGGAGATTTTCCAGTTAGACAAGATGATTCATTTAAGAAGTACACTTGGAAATACTGGTTCCCAAATCAGACAGAATGGAATGTCTATTTTAATTTTTATGTAGAAGTCTTCAAAAGACTTCAAGATACCAAAATAGTTTAATTGAAGGACTCATTGCATAAGGCTAATAAAAAATTATGGATATAAGAGGTACTAAAAACAAGACTAAAACTGATGTGGCTCTTATTACTCAACTCTGTCCTCCTCTACTCATTTCTTATAGACTACTAAATCATCTATCTGAATTGCCTTTGCACTCTGGGAAAAACTATAAAACCATAAACAAAAGTCTGCTATATCATCCATCTCAGGTTTGACAGGATTTTGAAGGAGTCTCTGGTAAATGTCTACCAATGACCTTAAATAGACTAGGGAAACAAACAAACAAAAAATTAAAATTGATGGAAAACCTTGCTAAATTCTGACAGACACCAAAGCTGTATATTCTCTTTAAATTCCACTACTTTAATAAAAGGTCCTCAGTTGGGACCTGGGAAAACTGGCAGAAGTCACAAAAGGGTCAAGATTCTTATAACACTCAGTTTTTCTGGAACTCGGTGGTATATAGTTGATTGAGGAAGGTAGAATCTCAGTGTCCTCCCTTTCTTTTCAAATCCTTACCCATTGATTGACAATCCTTTCTCTCCTAGGGACAACTGCTCCCTTCTCGTAAAGCTTTCCTTGACAACCAGATTGGGTACCTTAAAACAACTGGACTCCATTCTGGGTACCAGAAATGTAGATTGAACTCCATTTTGTGACTAAATATAATGGGATGACTGACTGACCTTTGCCAGCTCTCATGGAAATTGTCTAAGTTTCTTCTTTTTACTATTTTTGGGAGTTGCTCTAGATACTTGGAAGGTGGTATCTTTTGCATCCTCTGTGTGGATGCCTCTTAGGTCTATGAGGTTGTCCAGTATAGCCAGATATATTTACTGCATGACCTGGCTGAAACCTGACAAGATATTTGAAATGATTTTTAAAGTAGCTCTGGTCAAAAGTTGGCCAAAGTGGAAGCTAATATTCAGAGCCTAAGAGGAATTTTTTAAATGCCTTCTCCCTAAACTAAATATACCCAGAGGGAAATAAAAACAAAACAAAACAAAACAAAACAAAACAACCAAAAAAACATTTCAAAGGCAAATAGTTGTAAATCCAGAACAGAGGAAATCTTTTGATTTCCATCTTACTTGAAGAACTTCTTCCATACATAATGTAGCAAGCTGAAGAAATTATAGTTGGATAGATGGGTCAATCCCTTGATGCCATTCAAACTATAACCCAATTCTTTGAAGAATTAAAAACTGTTCCTCTTATAAATTGAATCTTTACAAGAACTGAAATGAAGTTCTGGAAGTAATTCAAAGCCCATCTCTCCTTTTTATCAATCCTAATATCTCCTCTATTCCTCTCAAAAAACTTCAGGTATTGTAAAAATTCCTGCCCTAGGAAACCAAAGTCCTCCTTGGAGGAACTTTCTCTGTGCCTTTGAGATGTAAATGTTCTGTCTGATATTCTCTAAGAACTCTTATCTAGGCCTTTTCTTTGAAATGCAAACTTCAAGAAAGAAATTCTTACAGGAAGGAAAAAAAATTAAAATTAAAAATTCTTATCCACCAGTTGCTTTCCTCTTTAGGAAACCTCTATGTGAGGCTAACCCCAAATACCTCACAGTTGAGGGCTTGAAGAACAGAAATTAACCTTTGATATTAAGCATCTCTATATTATGTCTTTCTTTATTTTTCTTTTTTTCCTTTATGTGAAAACATATACGTTATCAATACAAAATCATTTCACATATTCATAATAAGCCAAATAATTTGTTTTGGTCAAATACCCCTCAGAAGTTCCTTATAGGGAAAACCCAAACCAGATAAAAACCTTTATCATGGTTTTTCAAATGTTTGCAAGTGATTTCTTTTTTCATAGAACCTGAAATTTTGCTTGAAAATTGTATAACTTCTAAAAAGTCCTTGTTATAATTTTTAAACGATAACTAGTGAAATCTGTTAATTAAAATAGTGGTTTTGGACTAAACAATTAGAATTACTCAGTAGATTTATTGGGGTTGGGAGATGTGGCAGAACATCAGGAGTCTACTCTCTAAGTTACAGCAACATTTTTTAATATCCTGGGAAACTATTTCCTTGATCATTGTATACTATTAGGTAACTTTAGTTGTGTCAAACCAATGTTGGCAAAAAGAATTCAAGAAAATAGTGAGGCTATAATGGCTCTTTTGCAATGAGGTCCATACATTTTAAGGTTGAACAATTTTTTAGTCTAAGAATAATAAAATCAAAGTTACATGATGAGTTAGAGATTCCATATCAAGAACTTAAAAATCAACTATGGTAAAATCCATAATTTCATTACATATTTTTTACCCACCCAAATTTTTTCATTTCCTATTCAATATGTATCTATTCATAACTTAGTTAATAAAGAGGGCTTCCTCTCGAAACCACTATGTAATTGTATCATGGAATAAGGACTCTGTGTAAGTTCATATTAACTCTTACATCTGAGGCCAACTCTGATTATACCTTATAACCCATTTGCAGCCATAAACTTGTACTCACCCTGGCTATCACAAGCCTGGGTGAACTAATACTAGAAGAGATAATATTATTCAAAGGATGTTTCCTCTAAGTCAGACTATGCTGTACAGACATGGTCTAAAAATATTTCCAATCAGTGCTAAGCATTAAGTATTACTTTTCTAGTATGCATGTGAATGTAAACTTAGGAATGTCTTATTATTTGCCAAGACTGGCTATTAAAGTCAATCTTCGGATTGCAATGCAAATATCATCTCCAAAACTGGTATAGTTTAACTACAACTTACTGCATACAGAGATAAGTAACAGAATGAAAATCACTGGCTGTGAAAATGGAGGAGAAAAGGAGAAAATGGCCTTATTTCTGCTTCAAAAATTATGGCATTTATTTCTTTTCAAGTAAATCATTATTTATTATCAACTCGTATTGTTGCTACCAGTATTCTGACTTTTGTGACTGACAGGACAGAATGCTCAGTGAAAAATAGTTCATTTCATTTAAATATGTTTGAATTGATAGTGGTTGTAGGAGATCCAATTTAACTTGATTTAATCCAGTGGGAAGGAATTCTGCAAGTAAGCAACAGCAGGTGCATTGTGAGGACAGCGCCTTTTGACTGTACTATGTAAAAACAAAAAAACCTCTATGGTGGCCTTTTTTTTAAAATGTCCTTTGAGTATCAGAGTGTTGAGGGACAAACTTAATCATTTTCAAAGCTGCCAGCTGGAAACTTAACTGGAAATTCTGCAGGAAGACAATAACTGTTAATGCTTTCAGTTGTTTATGATCTAAAAAAAATTGCTAGATCATTCATTCTTAAAAAATTATTATTGTAACTATTGTTTTAGTGGTATGAAGGTATGTTTCCTATTTCTTGTGATTTATAGCTCTATATCCTCATGAATAGTAGCCATTTTGCACGTGCAATTTTGTAATGAAAATATTACATTACAAATGTAAAAGTTAATTGATCTCATATGCGACAAAGCAGTTTTTATCTGTGTTAAGATTCCTTTTTTCTCTTTTTATAATTATTTTACTCAGCTGCTTCTATATTGTGTAACAGACATATTTTTTCCTAATTATGCTTGATATTCCACAAGGTAATACAGAACACAAGGATACAAACAGAGGGGCATTAAAAAGATATACACAGCACATACATGTAAATTTATCATGTTGCTACAAATTATCAACATTTTAAAACATAGGTATCTGGTTTGTAAAATCGTGACTAGGAGATAGCTGGATATGTATCTTTGAAAAATATTTAATTGAATATTTAATTAGGATTTATTTTTATGTTAATAAAATATGAGCTGTAGTTTTATTTTTCTCAATTGACAATATATAGAACACAGAATCTACATAATTCTGTAAAATCTCCATAAACACAAATGAATACAAGAAAAAACTATGTTTGAGTCATTTTTATTGTAACTATATTAGAGCATGTATACAAACTGGATTTTAAAAATATATATTGTAATGTAGCTTGTGTATATGTGGTGGCTGTATAAATACAGATTTTGAAAGAACCTTGCAAACCCCAGGGAAGATTAGTTTTATCCCATTTAAAGTAAATTTTTGACCCTTTGTACTAAAATAAATTAGCTTTTCCAATTTAAATATTTTTTTTCCTCTTTATTCACCATAGCAAGTACATATCCAGTCATCAACTTTTCATACTGACTCACAACATGATTTCCTTAACAAGTTCATTTTAAGGTCATTGATGTTTTGCTTTCCAAGTATTTCAGTATAGTTGGGTGTTGTAAGGGAAGTTTAAAGTGAGATGATAAAAATTTTGCATAAAAATACAGGCAATTTTACACAGCAGAAAATATGTGATGCTATTAAATACAGGTGTTCAAAATTTTCTGTTATATGCTGTACATTGAATGTGAAATAGCACAGTAGATGGTGTTTATAAAATATTCTTTTAAAAACAGAAAACCTAAAGTAAAGGTTATATAAAATAGTCAAAATGATCATCACCTGTAAGTGATTTTTGATAAGGTAATGGCCAGTAGCAGCATAGCACTTTATTTACATCCTCCCTTGGTAAATGAACTTAATCCGGAAGTTTACTCACAGGAATTTAAAGTGCTTGATTTTTCAATTTTCTGGGTCACAGACTTTTAATTTCTGACAAGGTCATTTCCATACATAGGCACCATTTTACATATGATGATAAAAGATTCCAGACTACCTGATATGCGTAGCTCATAATGTTGCATATGTATGTGCCTGATTAAAGGAACAGACATTTCTTGGGTTACTTGTAGCTTTTGACTATGAATCCCAGTGCAGGGAGGCTGGGGGACAAACTATTTTATACCACCTTACTCTCAACTACAAAAGGGAAGAGGAGTCTCCTGAAAAATAGAAGCAACCTAAGAATACTTTCTGCTTTATGGGATTGTTCTTTATCAGCTTTTGTTTCTCTATGACAGTCTTCTGGACTCATTATAGAAAAAAAAAAAAAAAAAAAAAAAAAAAAAAAAACCTGACTGTTTGTTTGCAGGATGTGTGATAGTCATTTTAGGTTACTTGATGATAGATACTTTTACTTATATCACTCTCCCAAGACCAAGTGAGCTTATATTTCTCTTAGAAAGAAAAAGGAGAAGTAGGAAGGTAAACATTTTACCATCAAATAACAAAATAAATTTATAATTAAATTAAAAATACATTTAAGTGAGAATTAGAACTCTTTTTCTATTTAAAAATTATTTTACTGGGGTGAGAGCATTCAACGTAAGACCTACGTAATCAACAAATTTCTAGGTGTATAATACAGTATTGTTTACTATAGGCGCAAAGATGTACCTCACATCTCTGGAGCTTATTCATCTCACTGAAACTTTGTTCTTTATTAGTCACTCCATATTTACTCTTTCCCCAGTCTTTTGCCACTACCAGTCCACTCTTCAATACTATTATTGAACTCATTTTAAAAAACATTGTTTTAATTAAAAATTTTAAAGCTATATAAGCACATTTAAGAATATAAATTAAATTATATTAATATTAACTAGTTTCCTTGTTACTAGTTATGGAGAGCAAAATTGGGTAACTGCTTCCTTAAGACAATTTTACCAATGCTATTTAAAGCCATTGATTGTGGGGCCTCCCCGGTGGCGCAGCGGTTGAGCGCTGGGTTGCGAAACTGCGCGCGGCCTCTGCGGCGCCGGTTCGATCCCCGGCTGCTCCCCGGCCACCAGAGGAGGGTCCCACATGGTGCGCAGACCTCTCCTGCCGCCCGCTGCTCCCCTCAGCAGTGTACTTCGGTCCTTCTGCCTGCTCTGCTCCCCACTCTGGCTCTGGTGAATTCTCTCACCCTCCCGCGCTTCTGACTGTGCCCAGTGCATGTATAAACAAAAAAAACAAACAAACCAGCAAACAAATAAATAAAGCATGCCTCTATAAAAAAAAAAAAATAAAGCCATTGATTGTGATGTAATTCTAGTCTTCAGAGAACTTATTCCTATACTCACATAAAATATACATGTTTTATTAATACTAAAGTACAAGTCAGTAGATTCACTACTCTCTCATCTTACAAGGCACATCTGTAAAAGGAAGTGTGTTGTTGAATAAAAAATGACAAAAGAAATGAAGGTTTGTGTGGTACATGTGTTTTAATAAGTGAGCTTTATATTTGGAATCATTTGCTGATCAAAAAAATCTGGTGAAAGCAGTTTTTCACATATTTTAAAAACAGTGTGAATCATTATTGTTAACTCAGTATTTTCTAGGTTTTTAACTGAAGTCCATGGTTTATCTCGAGACAATAATCTCCTTGAAATATTAACAAAAACTGTATGTGTCTGTGTACAGACATATTTTTCTGGGAAAAAATCCTTAGTTTTAATCAGCTTGTGAAAACTATCAGTAACCTAGAGAAGGTTAGGATTTACTATATTATATGTTCTGATTATTCGATGTACATTTTCAGAAACAGTAAACCTAAATCATTTATTTGATTATTTCCATAGAGTTGACATGAAATAGGCTAATTAGTCTTTTTTGCTAGAATAAAATTAATGAAATGTTCTCAGTAGAAAACAAATATTAGCTCATAGCAAAATGGAAAGATAAAATTTTCTAAGAATATGATAACTTGAGAGAAGATATATATGATGATAAGTTGAAGATGATTTTTTAAAGTGATACTTTGAGGAGAAAAAAATCTCATTAAGGACACAGAAACATCAATTCCAAAGAGCACCTGCACCCCTATGTTATAGCAGCACTATTTACAATAGCTAAGCTTTGGAAACAACCCAAATGCCCCAAAATAGATGACTGGATCAAGAAGATGTGATACATATACACCATGGAATATTACTCAGCATTCAAAAAAGATAAACACATGCAATTTGCAGCAACATGGGTGGCGCTGGAAGGGATCATGCTCAGCGAAATAAGCCAGAAAGAAAAAGAAAAATACTGGATGGTCTCACTCATAGCAGGAATCTAGAAAACTTAAATAAGGGACCAGGAAAAAGAATAACTATAAGAAAGAAAATATCAAAATCAATAATTATGAACAAGAGACACTCTATGGGGGGTGGGGGGCGGGGAAAAGAGCGCTTGGGGTCAAAATAAGGGGGTTGTAATTGTATGGGGAATATAAAAATAAAATTTAAATAAATTAAAAAAAAAGAATGAATACAGAAGGGCCTCCCCTGGTGGCACAGGGGTTGAGCGCTGGACTGCGAAGCTGCCCGCAGCCTCTACAGCACTGGTTCAATCCCTGGCCCCTGGCGAGGGTCCCACATGGCACGACAGACCTCTCCTGCCGTGCCCGCTGCTCCTCTCAGCAGTGTATTTCGTCAGTCTGCTCTGGCTCTGGTGAATTCTCTCACCCTACTGCGCTTCTGACTGTAGCCAGTGCTTGTATTTAAAAAAAAAAAAAAAAAAAAAAAAAAAAGAATGAATACAAGAGCCTCCCTGGTGGCGCAAGGGGTTAAGCACTGCACTATCAAACAATCCGCAGCCACTGCAGCATGAGTTCGATCCTGGCCGGCCAGGGAGCAACACACATGGCGCAGCAGACCTCTCCTGTCTCGCCTGCTGCTCCCCTCAGCAGTGTATATCAGTTAGTCTGCCTGTTCTGTTCCCCACTCTGTCTCTGGTGAATCCTCTCACCCCCCGCTCTGTGGCCTGTACCCCAGTTTTTGTATGCATAAATAAATAAATCTTAAAAAAAAGAATGAATACAAATTCACAATATTTCATACGACCTCTATTTTTATTTAAGTAATGAGCTTATTTGCTAAATAATCAGTGTCATCTTGGAGATATTTATTTTTTAAAAATGTCTTAATTTTATATATTTTTTACATCAGTTTTCATTTTTGCACAATGCATGCATTTTCATCTGGGTTATAGTCCCCACCTTGTGTTTGTTTTTTTTTTGTTTTTTTTTTTTTTTTTTTTGGTGGGACCCCCACCGTTGGCGGGGGAACGAACTGACGCTGCAGAGGCTGAGGGCAGCCTCGAGCCCAGCGCTCAACCGCTGCGCCACCAGGGGAGGCCCTCACCCCACCTTGTTTTGATCCTACTCCCTTCTCTCCTTCTCTCCCTCTCATAGTATGTCTCTGGTTTATAGTTGCTTGTTGATTTTGATTTTTACTTTCTTATAGTTATTCTTTTTCCTGGTCCCTTATTTAGGTTTTCTAAATTCCTCCTATGAGTGAGACCATCCAGTATTTTTCTTTTTCTTTCTGGCTTATTTTGCTGAGTATGATCCCTTCCATGTTGCTGCAAATTGCATGAGTTTATCTTTTTTGATTGCTGAGTAATATTCCATTGTGTATATGTATTACATCTTCTTGATCCAGTCATCTATTTCTGGGCATTTGGGTTATTTTCATAGCTTAGCTACTGTAAATAGTACTTCTATAAACATAGAGGTGCAGGTGCCCTTTTGAATTAATGTTTCTGTGTCCTTTGGGAAAATACCTAGGATAGTGGAATTGCTGGATCATATGGAAGCTCCATCTTTAGGAGATTGAGAATCTCCACACAGCTCTCCATAGTGGCTGGACCAGTTTGCATTCCCACCAGCAGTGCGGGAGAGTTCCTTTTTCTCCAATCCTTGCCAACATTTGTTGTTGCTAGGTTTTTTTAATATATGTGCCATTCTCACTGGTGTAAGATGATATCTCATTGTCGTTTTGATTTGCATTTCCCTGATTAAAAGTGATGTTGAACATTTTTTCATATGCCTGTTGGCCATTTGCTTTTGGAGTAGTTCCATTTGGAGAAATTTCTTTTTAGCTCTTCTGCCCATTTTTGGACTGGGTTATTTTCTTTGTTTTTGTTGAGTCTCATCAGCTCTTTGTAGATTTTTGTGATCAGTCCTTTATCATTAGTATTGTGTGCAAAAATTTTCTTGGAGATATTTAAATGTGAGATTGGGGCCTCCCTGGTGGTACAAGTGGTTAAGATGCAACCTATGAAGCTGTCTCAACCTCTGCAGCATGAGTTCGATCCCTGGCAGGCCAGAGATCTGCCCACATGGTGCAGCAGACCTCTCCTGACTCACTGGCTGCCTCCCTCAGCAGTGTACTTCAGTTGATCTGCCTGTTCTGTTCCCCACTCTGTCTCTGGTGAATCCTCTCACCCCCCCCCACACCTCTGGCCTGTACCCCAGCTCTTGTATGCATAAATAAATAAATCTTTAAAAAAATGTGAAATTGGTGATGATAAATTAGGTATAGATTGTTTTATTTTTGAAATATGCAAATAAAATTATTTTTCAAGTTTGACCAGTGTTTGTGGTTGCCAGATGTTTTATAGGTTACCCAATTAAATTTAATTTTCAGAGAATTATGAATATTATTTTAACTATGTCTCACATTGCATGGAACATACCTATATGAAAAAAAAGTTTGTTTATCTGGAATTGAAATTAATTGTGTAGCTTTTATTTTATTTGTTAAACCTAAAATTATATAGTATATATGTGTTTGTGTACATGTATACATACACACACATATACATGTATCATTTCCTAAGCAGTAGTATAGTTTTATTGAATTAAATTTTAAAATAAGCAATGTAAGGAAGATATTCCACTGGGAGCAAATATTCTTTTTTTTTATTTAAATATTTATTTATATATGCATACAAGAACTGGGGTGTAGGCCAGAGGTGCGGGGGTGGTGGTGAGAGGATTCACCAGAGAGAGTGGGGAGCAGAACAGGCAGATCCACTGAAATACACTTCTGAGGGGAGCATCGGATGAGACAGGAGTGGTCTGCTGTGCCATGTGGGTAAGCTCCCTGACGGATTTGAACTCATGCTGCAGTGGCTGCTGAAGGCTTCACAGTGCTGAGACTTAACCCCTTGAGCCACCAGGGGGCAAAAATTCTTTATGAAAATATAACCACATTTTTTTCTATTTGTCATAATAGTAGATTAATATATTGGGTAAAGAAAAATCACAGTGACTTTAATTTTTAAATTGATGTTTTACTGTCTTAGCTAAAGGATGGATTTTAAATATTATATTTCATAGGAATCTACGTCTTTTATTTTGTAAAAGGATACCCTCTAAGAATGAAATAGATTCTAGAATTGGAGTTGCTATGTCAAGAAATGCTCATAGTAGTAGAATGTAAAAAACAACGCATAAAGTTTTGGAGCACTAAGCATTATTAAATGTGTATTAACCATGATTATGTTTAAATGTGTAGCCATAAAATTTCTTGAAAAAATTTTTCTTTATTTGTGCACACAAGAAGTGGGGTGTAGGCAAGAGGTGTGGGGGTTGAGAGGATTCACCAAATACAAAGTGGGGAGCAGAACAGGCAGATCTACTGAAATACTCTGTTGAGGGGAGCAGCAGACGAGACAGGAGAGGTCTGCTTTACCATGTGGGTTAGCTCCCTGACCAGGTATTGAACTCATGCCGCACTGGTTGGCAGTATCTTGATAGTGCTGAGACTTTACACTCTGTGCCACCAGGGTGGGCCACCATAAACATTTCTTAATGTATATATAGAGAGAAAGGAAGGAAAAATATATTGGAAGAGGAGAATGCTGAAGGGCCAAAATTCAGGGAGAGAAAGGAAAATCTTGACAGTGGAAAGGCAAGGAAAAGTTAAAAGTAGACCCTCAAAGCAGCAAACAAATGAAATTAGCAAATTTTATTGAGAATGTTCTAGTTGGAAAAGAAGGTAATATAATTCATAATTTCTCAAGGATGAAGAATCAAATGAGAAGGGGAGGCAGAAGGGGAGGGGAGTCATACTCATGTAAATTCCAGATAAGTTGTGTAAGATAGCTACACAATGTATAATTGCAAATTATACAATTATACAATTATATTTCACTTGGTTGAGAGTATAGGTGTTAGGAGATGGGTTTTGACTGTGTACTGTGATGAGCTGCATGTATCATATCAACAATATTATTTGTTAGAAATGTTTATTTGTTAGAAATAATTTAATATATAAATGTACCAAAGTAACAGTGTGTGATTATTATGATCATTTAGTGGTTGCTTTCTGTGTATAAAAAATTAACAGATAACAGAATATGAGACTGCTAATTTGCATGTCTGGCTTATTATCTTGTACCTTGTTTGTATGAAAGAAGGAGTGCGAAGTTTCACTCTTTTATACCACAATAAAGGGCAACATGTTATCTGCTTTGGGTCTTGGATTACAGATATTTCATTTTTGTTTTTTTTTTTTTTGGTAGAAGATATTATTGGGACTATTGACAAAATTTCACTGAAGTCTGTGGCATGTTGGTGATATCAGTATCAGTTTTCTGATTTTGATGTGCTGTGATTACATTTGGAATTATCTTTGTCTTTTTGGAAATAAGTACTGAAATTTGTAGTGATAATAAATCACATCTACAACTGACATTATAGTGACTTAAAATACATGTATGCGATTCATAAAGTGTATATAATATGTAATACTATGTATACTATATATACTATATATGTAATACTATACATACTATATACTATATATACTATATAATATGTAATACTATATATATACTATATATATTCTATATATGCTATATGTTGAAAGCAAGACAGTAAAAGAAATCAAACATTTAAATTATTTAGAATATTAGTAATGATTGGCAAACTGAGAGTTTCTGGGAATTTTTTGAGCTATTAAAACATTATTGTAAATAGCTAAGCTTTGGAAACAGCCCAAATGCCCAAAAATAGATGACTGGATCAAGAAGATGTGGTACATATATACCATGGAATATTACTCAGCATTCAAAAAAGATAAACACATGCAAATTGCAGCAACATGGCGCTGGAAGGGATCATGCTCAGCGAAATAAGCCAGAAAGAAAAAGAAAAATACCGGATGTTCTCACTCATAGCAGGAATCTAGAAAACTTAAATAAGGGACCAGGAAAATGAATAACTATAAGAAAGTGAAAATCAAAATCAACAAAAATCTATGAACCAGAGACACTTTTGGGGGGGTGGGTGGAGGGAGGGGAGGGATTGGGGTCAAAATGGGGGGGGTTGAAATTGTATGGGGAATATAAAAATAAAATTTATTATAAAAAAATAAAAATAAAAAAATAAAGTGAGAAGAAAAAAAAATAAAAACTTTGATCTAAAGATTTTAATTATATGGACGTCAACATAAAAATGACTGTAAATTATTTACTTTCAATTTTAAAATATAGGTTGAAATGTCAAAAAAAAATTATTGTAAGTTTAAAATTACTTTAAAATAAAATGTTAAAAAACTGACCTGATTAATGTGAGAATGGACATGTTGAAAAGACCAAAAAACAGTTGGCCATGGTATAGAGTTGAAGGAACCCTTGAACACTGATGTTGGGAGTGTAGACTGGTCATGTCTTTTGGAAAACAGTATGGTGGTTTTCAGAAGATTAAAAATGGATCTACCATATGATCCAGCAATTCCACTCCTAGGTATCAACCCAAAGAATGCAAAACAACTAATTTGAAGAGATATATGAACTCTATGTTCATTGTAGCACTATTTACAATACTAAGCTAAGGAAACAGCCTATGTGCCCATTGTCAGATGAGTATATTAAGAAGATGTGGTATAAAAGAACAGTGGAATACTATTTGGCTGTAAAAAAGATGAAAAATAACTATTTGCAGAAACATGGGTGGAACTCGAGGGGATTATGCTAAGTGAAACAGGTTGGAAGGAGAAAGACAAATATAGGATGATTTTACTCAATTGTGGAATATATCAAAACAAAGGAACAGTTAAAACTAAACCAAAGCAAACTTTAGAAATATTACTGTACAATTGAGGATGCTGGGGGAAGTAGAGGGTGTGCTATGGGGATTAATAGCTAAAGGGGCCTAAGGGTGGGGTGTAGAGTGGAGGATTTATGTGTATTTTAGTTGTGGATGTAGTATGGTAATAAACATTTGAAGAGGTGTGAATCTTCCCTAAATCATATATAGTGCTGTAAACCAATGTTTCCTCAATAAAAATAAATAAATACATAAAGCAGAACATGAAGCTATCTTTATAGGTAGATATAGATATATGATAATTTGAAATTTGAGATTCAGAAGAACACACTAGTAGCTAGATTTGATTTGTCTGAACAGCAGATGAGTCGTCTCCTTATTAAGTTTTCAGAAAAACGCATTTGTTTATTGGCAAGCAGGACTACATGACTTGTGGTTTGGATTTCATTTGGGAGTTCTGGTTTCTACTGTACATACAACTTCAAAAATGTTCTATGATTTAGGGCTTGTTGCTTGTGTTTCCCAATTGATGAAATTGAATTGGGAGTTTTCATAAGGAGGATGCATGCAGTAGGGTCAAATTTATTTTACTGGTTTCTTACTGAGTAGGTTGCTGAATTGTTCAAAGTGGGAGTTAAATATAAACAAAATTCAGGGATATAAATGCCTCAGAAATAGTCTAAAAACTTTGGTGAAAAAAGTTATCAACTCCATTAAATAATGCATTTTATTTATTGATTTATCGTTAAAGATATATGTATACAAAAGCTGGGGTACAGGCCAGAGGTGCAGGGGGTGAGAGGATTCACCAGAGACAGAGTGGGGAACAGAACGGGCAGATTGACCAAAGTACACTGCTGAGGGGAGCAATGGGTGAGTCTGGAGAGGTCTGCTGCACCATGTGGTTTGCTCCCTGGCCTGCCTGGAATCGAACTCATGCTGCAGTGGCTGCAAATACCTTCATAGTTTGTGTCTTAACCCATTGCGCCACCAGGGAGGCCCCCCAAATAATGCATTTTAAAATAACAAAGAGCACCAGCCTTGATTTACTGAGGAGGTGAAAAGTAACTCATGACAATGGCAGGAAGTGCTGTCCAAAAGAGATTCTTTCATTATTGCTGATTTCTACCATGTTTCCTCTTTGATACTTCTAGCTTGTGATAGATAGTTGAAGACCATTACTGGCTTTTGACATACTAATAAAGTTTCTTTTCCTTAGAACAAAATCTCTTAATGTTCTTTGATTGTTTGATTAATGATATTTCGTGAGAGAAAGTTTGATTTCTACACAATATACTTTATCTTCTTTTTATGTGGTCATTTATCTTTATTTGGGTTTTAAGACCTAATGATTTACTTATTTTCATCTTTACCCATTATCAAATTCTAACTTTAACTTACCTTCCTAATTTATTCTTTTTAGAAGCTTTTAGTGAATGAAAATATGGCATTATTTAATCCTCTTAAATGGCACAGTGCAGTGGGTGTTACACACTGATAATAAATTGGGAAATGAAACTGTGAAACATGCCATGAACATAAACATGTTTTAGGTTAGTACTGTTTAAGTAAATTTAAAGTAAGAACTTTAAAACTGAATCATGTAAATATATTTTGAATTTTGTTTATTGGTGGGTGAAACAATCTGGTTCTGTGAGCCAGGGAATATGAAACATTAATCCCTTAGTCACTCTGGTCCTCTCTTCTGTCATTTACAGAGTGAGAAAATTGTACTACATGATTTCCATGGGCCCTTCAGCTCTGTGATTCTATGACTTCTTTCTGTTTTGACTTCAATAAATATAAGCAAATACATGTCAAAGGAATACCTACATGTTTAGGACATTGTGAACTGTAAATAAATGAATAATTTAATAATAAATGAAGGAGAGCTTGAAAGGGAAGCTTAAATTTCTCTGCCTTTGAACTTGCTCTTCCTTCTGCTTAGAATTCCTTTATCCACTTCATCATATGGCAGGATTGCGATCACAATTATTGCAGATCAAATCTTACTTCCTTACTTTCTGATCACCTGCCCTGAGGAAATAGTGGAAGAGCCTTCATAAAAGTCCCCAAGAAATATGCTTGTACAGTTTCTCCATTAAATTTATTTTGGGGAAGTTATTTAATCGTCCTGGTAATCATAAACATATTATTTTGACATAATGAGTTAAATAGTATACTGGAAGGAATTGAATAAATAAAATGAGCATAATTGATTAAAAGAGAATGTTCTTTTGGGATTAAGCAATAATTACAAATGTTGAGTTTACTCCATGAAACGTGCTGATTCAAGGGACCTAAACATAGAAAGCATTTGAATTGATTATTAAGCAATGTTTTTAAAGATGTAAGAAGTATCAATTTAATTCTTTGCTCAGTCTAGCATGTAATATGGATATAAGAAGGATTAGTTTATCAAATAAATTCCTATTAAAGTAGTTCATTTACTTTTATAACAGTGGGGCAGTTTCTGTGATCAAGTTAGGATACTCTGCACTGTGAGTTCCCATGTTTTAATGACCTTGACAATTTTGAGGAGTGCTATCCAGGAATTTTTATAGAATGTTTCTCCTCTTAGACTTGTCTCATGTTTTTCTCATGATGGTAGGTTTTAGGAAGAATGACCACAGAGCTGAAATACCATTTTCATGTAATATGATTTTGCATTCTGTTCATCACAATGGCGCATCACTCTGTGTAATTACTTGAAATTATACAGATGATTCATAATTGATAGAAGAATTTTGTTTATATATTTGTTTCAAATAGAAGACCAGATTCATGAAAATGAGCATTTGGTTGTCTTCTATATCACTCTATATTTAGAGGCTTGGAGCACCTAGTGAATGCCTGAACATAGGAGTAAATGTGTCTTGTACAGGTATTGAATCTTGTCTCAATTACAGTTGAACACTGTGACTAATATATAGAGTAACATACTAAAACACCATCTCCAAATATGCATAAAATGTCAAGAACAAGTCATCTTTTGAACTTTAAGCTAATACAAATCAATAATCATTAAGATTAGTCACCTACATTTAGATTAGGAACAGTAATCGAAAAAGATGGTCTTCAATTGGAATAGTCCCCAAATCAAATCAGGAAGGTCAGAGTTTACTTAAATCCAGTAATAGAGATGAGTAAGTATACTTTGGGATCTTCATCAAAAACAGTATCCAACTAGAACTTAGAAAACAGTGACAAATTATGCCAGGAATTGGCTACAAAGATGCTAGAAGGTGGAGAAATGAAAACTTAGGGACAGCAGGCTAATGCTACTACATAAAGCAGGAGAAGCAACAGGGAAAAGGTCATTGTTTGTAACATGAGGCTGTTGCTGCTGGAGCTGGGCTGTCTGCTTCGGAACCGGGGATACTGCATTTGCCTTCTGTTGTGATTCTGCTTCCACTGTAGCCCCAGTGGGAGAAAAATGTCTAGAGCTGGAAAAAAAGGTACTCTTCTTTCTTACCGCATTTTAGTCTTCTGTCAATGTCTCCACTGACAACAGGTGACTAATGGGTGGTCATATTTGGCAACATATTTATGTGCTTTCCATGCCAGGAGTAGAGAAAAGACAAAAGTCACAACGAGCACTGGAGGAATGACTGAAAATAACTGAGATCTTATAAGCCAAGAAGGGCAGTAAACCTTTATGGGAAAGCATTGTAAAGAAGGCATGCAAGACATAAAAAAGTTGTGGTAAATTTTATTTCTGAAATCCAAAATGTGTAAGATACAAATACTGGCTACCAACAGAGCTACTATAGTGGGAACAAACACATTTATAATTTAAACTACATATGGCAGATGATGACAAATATCCCACTAGAAATATGAACAAAATAGTAAGTAAAGAAAGACAAAGGAGAAAGTCATTAACTGGGAGAACCTCTGGTGAAAAGAGTTGGACTATATGACCTAATTGGTTCAAATTCTGGTCCTACTATTTCCTTTCTATATGACCTTAGGCAAGATTTGCAATCTTTTTGTGCTTATTGCCTCTGTAAAATTAGAATAATAATGAAAATAATAGCACCAGCTTCACCACCAGTTTATGAGAGTGTGATGGAGCTATTCACATAAGCTGAAGGTGAAATATTGTAACAGTCCTGGGACCAAATAAGGGCCTATAAATATTTGTTCATTTCTTGTAAATGTTTTGATTATGAGTTTAGAAAAAAAATAACAAAGGAATCAGATATTCTCCAGTGATCTGTGTGCTTCCAGTATGGCCTGGGAACACAGTACTTTTATTAAACACAAGTTTTTGAGTTTCTATACCCTGCATATGTATATCTTACAAGTGGAAAATCAAATTTCTAACTTTCCCACCACTCATATTTCTGTTTTTCTAAATCAAAAATGTTTCCTTAATTTTTCACTAAGAGGATTCTTTTTTTTTTTTTAAAGATCCATTTATTTATTTATACAAGCACTGGGTACAGTCAGAAGTGTGGGAGGGTGAGAGAATTCAGCAGAGCCAGAGTGGGGAACAGAATAGGCAGACTGACGAAATACACTACTGAGCAGCAGGCAGCAGGAGAGGTCTGTGTGCCATGTGGGACTCTCGCCCGGCGGCTGGGGATCGAACTGGTGCAGCAGAGGCTGTGGGGCAGCTTCGCAACCCAGTGCTCAACTGCTGCACCACCGGGGAGGCCCGAGGATTAGTTTTTTTTTTTTAAAAAAAGATTTATTTATGCATACACGAGCTGGGTTGTAGGTCAGAGGTGGGCGGGGGAGGGGGGACGGGGGAGGGTGAGAGGATTCACCAGAGACAGAGTGGGAAACAGAACAGGCAGATGTACTGAAATATACTGCTGAGGGGAGCAGCGGGCGAGACAGGAGAGTTCTGCTGTGCCATATGGGTTAGCTACATGGCCCATGGCCAGGATCAAACTGATGCTGCAGTGATTGTAGGTAGATTTAAGGCCTTGCAACACCAGAGAGGCCATAAAAGGATTAGTTTTTATTGTTACTAATAATTTTTGACAGCTCAGGTTTATAAAATTGTTTTGCTTTCCCCTTGTTTCAGTGTGGGTTATGCTTTTCAGACAATCTAGTATGTTTATTCTTTGCATTCAAAAGTTTAGCAATTCAAGCACAACTTAAATTTTCATAGTGTTATACATATAGGCATGATGCCAAAATAATTGTGTGTTTATATTTACAATATAATTACAATGAAAAAGATTGTTAAAAGTGTCCCATCACAGCTAACATGGCTTATATCTTAATCTCAAAAGTCAGTCATAGACATTAGAAGCATTATTGGAAATATAAATGGTGATATAAATGCATCTGATAAAGGAAACTTAATATTACAAATGGAATAAATTTGAATATTACCCATTTTAATGGTATTTAAGAATGATGACTTTCAGTGACTTGGCACAGAAATTATAGCTAGGAATGCTTAGCCTTTTTAAAATCGAGTAAGTGAAAACAATGTAATTGAAGACCTTAGACATAAACTACTATAGATGCAGAGTGAAATAATGATGTTTTCAAGGATATTGAAAACAAACTAAGACATTTGTATACAGCATTGGCTTATAATTCAAGTACCACCACCACAGTTCCATGTCGATGAATACTTTGTTCATTGACTTTCTCATGAAGAGGAAGGCCCCATTTTTTGTGACACTATGCTATTATAGAATTACCTCCAGCAAATCTTTGATTATTTTATTTATTGCCTTTGTCTTAGCCTGGAAGATCACCTAGGACAGAAATGTCTTTTATTAATTCACTCATTCACTAATCCACTCATTTAAATAGTCAACTATTCTTGCATACAAAAGATATTTTTTTGAGTACCTTTACCAATAGGTAAAGACCAGTTGACTCTGATTATGAAAACTTTGTGCTTACTAAATATGTCCCAGGAAATACATGCGGGAAATACATTTCAGGTAGTTATTATGGTCATTACATACTATATGTCCTACTTGTCAAGGTCATTGAAAAAAATAAAACAGGAAATTTCAAATATCCAGAGATATTCATATGCTAACCTTCACCTCGACCTTCTGTGACAAGGACTATCTTGCAACCAAAGGAAAGAAGATATTCAAATCTACAAACACCCTTCACACCTATAATACAAAATATGTGCACTGGCTGTGGAAGACTTTTTATTATTAGACTCCAAAATGAATTGTTTACAAATAAATCTGGATTATGCCCTACATTTTTGCCAGTGGTAGCTAATTCTCCTGAAAGCCAGAAGTGGGAAAATTTGTTGATATCAATTTACATTGAACATTTCTTTATTAAATCCTCATTTTCTGTTGAATCTCATCTATTTCCACCCAGAGTGAACAGGGCATTTCATCATACTTATTCCTTCTAATATGTTAGTACAAATTAGTATACACAGAAATGAGTGGAGATAGCTTTTCATTCTCGAACTAATTTGAACATTCTGTAATATTCTTCAATCTGTATGATGCCGTTGCTATATGGAAAAGTTTCAATTTCTGGGCTTCCCTGGTAGTACAAGGGGTTAAGCACAGCACTATGAAGCTATCACAGCCTTTGCAGCACGAGTTCGATCCCTGGCCAGTCAGGGAGCAACCCATATGGCGCAGCAGACCTCCCCTCAGTAATGTATTTCAGTCAGTCTGCCTCTCCTCACCCACTGCTCCCCTCAGCAATGTATTTCAGTCAGTCTGCCTATTCTGTTGCCCACTTTGTCTCTGGTGAATCCTCTCATCCCCCCACCTCTGGCCTGTACACCAGTTCTTGTATACATAAATAAATCTTTAAAAAACAAGTTTCAATTTCCGGACTAAGAATTGCTAGTAAATTTAGGTCATATTTTGACATTTCTCTTTAATTTTGCTTCACACTTAACTACTGACCTAGGTAATTATGAAAGCCAATAGTAATTTAACTTCTGACCCAACACTGAGAAGTGTTCTTTCAAAAGCACAGAGATGGTGTCCCTCTTTGTCTTGTCTAGCCATCATGGCTATTAATGAATAAACTATCAAATATTGAAGCCTCTGGACCATCAGCTATTGATTGCAGGATATATTTATCTTTACATCATAATTTGTCTCTTCTTATCACTACCTTTCCACTCTTATCATAATAGGCTAACAGGTTTCATAATAGAGGTAGGAATTTACTTGCACTTTAGCCATGCAAGGATTTAAGAACCAACCTCTTACTCCTATATCATTAAAAAATACTTGTACAAAGTAACAGAATGGACTTATTTTATGATAGAACTATGCACTAGATACTGGCCCTAGACAAAGTAAAATGATTCATTTTGTGAAAGAAATGAATATCAAGAGTACTTTTGAAGTTCGGAGATATTACTTAAAGGATATGGTCCCATAACAATGAAACCTGACTACAGTTTGGGGCAATTCAGATAGACTAAAAATTTGGAAACCAGTAAGTACTAAAGTACAGTAAGTAAAAAATAGAGCAAAAGGGGGAAGTCAAAGGTTACCCGGAGGCTTTTGACTTAACCATTTGGAAGAAGGAAGTGGCATACTTTAAGTGGAGATGATGGTGGATAGAGAAATGTTGAAGGGCGATTTAAGATTTCCGTTTTGGATAGGTTACGTTTGTTATGCCTTTTTTTTTTTTTTAAGATTTTATTGAGGCATACAAGAGCTGGGGGTACAGGCCAGAGGTGTGGGGGTGAGAGGATTCACCAGAGACAGAGTGGGGAACAGAACAGGCAGATTGACCGAAGTACACTGCTGAGGGGAGCAGTGGGCGAGAGACAGGAGAGATCTGCTGCGCCATGTGAGTATCTCCCTGGCCGGGGATTGAACTCATGCTGCAGAGGCTGTGGACAGTTTCATAAGTTGCATCTTAACTGCTTGCACCCCCAGCGAGGCCCAAGTTTGTTGTACCTTTTAAATATACAAGTGAAGATATCAAGCATTTGAATGTAGTGGACAAAATAGAGGCATGTTCTAATTTACATATGATAATGGCCAGAGTATAAATGGTATCTAAATTCATATGCTCTCTTCCCCTCCTCCCACCCCAAAGATCATCTAGGATGGGACTGTAAGTAGAAAGTTTAGAGGATAAGGAGTGATCCCCGAAGCTCTTCAACTACATATAGTTTAGTGGGTATAGCATACAAGGCTCCTTTCAAGTTAGACAAGAGTAGGATATTTGATCGCCTTCAGGCAGTACTGATGTTCTTTGTACCCCAGGGACTGATCAGTGGAATGCCTTGTTAGTAAGGTTAGAGCCATGGGTGGGAGCTGGGTGTATACTCATCCTCCCTAAAGCCCATATTCCAGTGTTAATTTTGGCCCACCCTTCTCTGTCAATAAAAAGGCCAGGATCTTGCTCTTTGGAACATCCTGGGACCTGCAGCCTGCTCCACGACACCGGTTTCTCTTCTTTATCCTTCCGTGTCACTGACGCAACAGGTCAGGGAGCTGAGAGAAAATCAGCAAATGGATTGTGAAGGAGCAATTGGTGAGCTAGAAGAACCCCAGGGGAGTATGGTACCTCAGAATCCAAGTGAAGAGTATGACCCAAGGAGGAAGGAAGTCACAATTATGCCAAATGTTGCTAAGTCAGGTATAATGAGGAGATCATTGTCTATCTTGAGAAGAACATTTTATAATTTTTAAAGTACATAAATCTGTGGACAGTTCTTTTTTCATGGAGTTGGTAATGATCTCAAAAAAAAAAAAAAAACAACCTTTTGTTTTCTTCAAATATTTTGAGTAAAATAACTTTTCAGGTACTGTTACAGTCAATACTCTGTGGACTTGAGTTATAACAATCAAGATTTTGGCATCAAAGACTGAAGCCCTGTTTTTTAGAGAAAGCTTCGTTAACATTGTGTGCTACAGATTGCAGTAACATGAAAAACATTTTTCTACTTCTACATAAAAGAAGAAAGCATGTTTGCTTGAAGTTCGACAGTTCTCTTTTTCTAATTTGATATAAGAAATTTTTCATTTAGTTGATTTCTTTTAATTGATTGCCCCATGAATTTTAAGTTTCTGATCATCCCGATTCAATATTCTTTTGAAAATTGTCATAAGTAGAATTAGATATACTTCTTTTCTAGAAAATAATCCAAAATTACACAAATAATATTTTTGAATGCAAGTTTAAAAAAACCCCTGAAAAACAGCTTAAGTGATATATTTAAAAACAGACACTATATATAGTATATCTACTACTTTTAAACAGTTGAGGTCTTTTGTAAAGCAAGTAGAAATCTATTGAATTTGAAATAAAGGGAAAAATCAAATTTTAAAATTTAATTTGAATGCCTATTGTTTCTTGGATCATATGTATACTCATTCCATCAAATTATTATAATGAATAAAAATTTTTCTTTGGAAGACTCTGCCTACAGGTAGAGAAATGGGTCACTTAACTATTTTACACAAGAATAATATTTGTTATCACAAAAATGACAATGTTAAGGTATGCTTTACTTTGTGATGTGAACATTATCAATTTTTGCCATTTTATCTGTGTAATTATTGCATGGGAATACGAAGTATAGCTCACATACACATACACACGTGCAAGACCTACGTGTGGTTCTTCTATGACCTGCATTTTATTATATTCCAGTTGTCATTTCATCTCAAGTCTTTGAGAAATCAGTATAGAAAGGTAAGGCCTTATTTTAGAGCTCCACCCAAAGCTGCTGCTAATTACATTTCAAAAGATTTCCTCTGCAGATTTTCCACTGCCTTCACAGTAATGCTGAAGCACTTGGGATGAGACACCATTTCCTTTATTTACGGGAAGTGTTGCTAAGTTGGGGCCTCTATACTTACCATGACATTTTGCTTCAGAAAGATAGGAGAAAGAAAAATAACCAAGACTTTTGGCAGACAGTTTCTGTATGATTATGAAACAAGATTACCTGAAAATTGGTGTGTCCTAGGGGAATATTAAGAGTGGAAACAGAATATTATGAGGTAATCATTGCTTTTAGATAAATTCTGGATAATTTTTTTAAATAGAGAAATTTTTAATTTTATTTAAAATTAATACTAATACTTCAAAGAATTGTCACATAAAATATGATATTAAATATTATGACTTTTTATGAAAGTTAATTGACCAATCTTGATTTTAGCTACATCTAAGAAATGCCAGGAGGGTTTGCTGAAGAGAACAAAATTGACAATGGCAAAGTTAAATTACTCCCCATTTGAATTCTTCTCTATTTGCCCCCAAATACAAGGAAATAATTCATATAAAATGCAAAATTCAGGCTAATTCTTCCTTTGTTTTGTTGTCTACATATTTTGCCAGCAGATGTCAATACTGCTTAACACTTGTTTTCTTGCCCATGAAGCCATTTGGGTTTAATTTTGGGGTTTCCACTAAAATTATTAGCAACAAAAACTAACTTGGAAAAATGACACTTTTTTTTCTTATAATGATTTAATGCAATTGGAGATGACATTTAAATAGAAATTACACTCATATAGTCTAGTTACTTTATAACATTTTAATTTTCACCATATTTATTAAAATGCAAAAATTAAGTGCTAACAGGAGAGAATTGTATATTTAAGTGGCTACGTCCACCCATTCTTTTTTCTCTTTCCCTTAATTTTACTTATTTTTTTACTGAGGTAACATTATTTTATAGCACTGTATGATTTAGAGGAATAGGTTTATACCTCTTCAGATATATTACCACACTCACCACCAAAGCAAGCATAATCCTCCACCATAGGCCATTGGGCCTTATTTCCGTATTTGTTCCCCATACCACCCTCAATTCTGTAGTCATATTTGTCTTGGTTTAGTTTTGTCTGTTCACGACCCATTATTTATTAGACTACATAAGGAGGTCATCCTTGGTAGTGAAAAAATGAGTTTGGTCTACATAAGGGTCTCAACTGATTGTTTTGAACACAACTAAGAATGTTATAGTTAAATATACTAAACCAAATGAATACAAATTATATAAAAACAGAATAAATTACTTACTGGAGACAGTACTGAAAGAGCATAAAAACTAATTTTAAACTCCTGTATATTTTCATCAACAGAAAGGGCAAAACAGAGAAGTGATTCTTAATTCAAGAGTCAAGGGAAACTTTTCAGTTATTTTTATATTGAATAACATTTAATTGGAGATTAGTTACCTGCTGAATATTTGAAAGATTATTAAAAAATCAAATTTCCAGTTTGCAGATAACATACAAAGAATAATACAAAAAAATTACTCAATGACTCAGGTTCATATGTAAAATTATTATAGACTTCTTTTCCTAAAAAATATGTGAAAAAGTGGGCCTCTCTGGTGGCCTAAGGGTTAAGTCTTGGTGCTACCATGATGATGGCCCTCCATGGTGGCCTGAGTTCAATCCCTGTCTAGGGAGCTAACCGATATATGGCACATCAGACCTCTCCTGTTTCGCCCACTGATCCCCTCAGCAGTGTGCATTAGTCATTCTGCCTGTTTTGCTCCCCACTCTGTCTCTGGTGAATCCTCTCACCCCCTGCACCTCTGGCCTACACCCCAGTTCTTATATGCATGAATAATGAATAAAAATCATAACAATAAAGAAATAATTCTTTAAAAAAATATGTGAAAAAGTTAACTAAAATTTTCTAGGAAGTCAGCGAAAAACAAACACATTAGGCATATTAAGAGGAATTAAAAAAGAAAGAAAATAATAAAAGAAAGAACATGAAGTAAAACATTTTTATGTGTAAGATAGAGAGTTTTGAGTAAAAGATTCAGTAGAGAACCAAAGTTTAGGAGGAAAAGACAGGAAATCAGGTAGTTTTAACATAAGTTAATATTACCTATTTGGGTACTTCTGAGAGGTACCTCTGATTGCTTCATTTTGATTCATGCTGTTTGTAATAATAGAGATGATGGTGAGGAGCATTAGTAGTTCAAAGAATTTACCATGGTTCAGGAACTGGACTAAGTACTTTACATATATTGTCTCTTGGAATGCTTACAATAACTCTAAGAGTTTGCAGATGAGGGGCCTCCCTGGTGGTGTAGGCGGTTGAGCGCAAGTGCTGTGAAGCTGT
The DNA here is from genome assembly GCF_014898055.3 of Talpa occidentalis. Lineage (NCBI taxonomy): Eukaryota > Metazoa > Chordata > Mammalia > Eulipotyphla > Talpidae > Talpa > Talpa occidentalis. Next base: position 113,743,623 of record NW_023603184.1, read on the forward strand.
CCGCAGCCTCTGCAGTGCGAGTTTGATCCCAGTCAGAGGGGGAAATACCCACGTGGCAAGGCAGACCTCTCCTGGCTCGCCTGCTGCTCCCCTCAGCAGTATATTTTGGTCATCTGCCTGTTCTGTTCCCCACTCTGTCTCTGGTGAATCCTCTCACTCTCCCGCACATCTGGCCTGTACCCCGGTTCTTTTATAAATAAACAAATCTTTAAGAAAAAAAGAGTTTGCAGATGAGTAAACTAAGGTTCAAAGAGCTTAGGAAACTTGTTCTTGGCCACATGGCTAGTAAGTTTTTGTCCTGCATGACAAACTATGCAGGACTGATTTCCAAATCCAAAGCCTGGGTTATTATTGGTTTCACTTTTCTACCTCCCAGAAGGCTGTTTCCTGGGGAGTGTCCATTCTAAAAGGAATAATAAATTCAATCCATGGGTATTTTTTCCCCCTTTGGGATGTTTCTAGCTTTGGTTTACAAAAGAATTACAAATCAGAGCCAAATGTTCCATAATTCTAGTAAAGCATCCCTGAGATTTATACCATAAAGGATATTTGTAGGCAGAAGGGTAGGAGGTTCAAGGAGATAGTTGACTTTGCAAAAGAATGAAAGGAAAAAAGGGAGAGAGAAGGAGAAAATGACAAAAAGAAAGAGAATAACAAAGGCAGAGAAGTCCAAAGAGACTTTGAAAGAAACATTCAAATATGTCAGATTTATAGTCACACTTAGGTCTTAGGTGAATCAAGGCTATAAAAATCCTGATAAATGATACCAGATTCTCATTTATAACTTTAAGTGATCAGTTTTGGAAACCTTTTCATACTTGTCAGGTGTGCAACAGTTAGCGCCATACATTATTTTACAACATGAGTACAATGATACGATGATGATGATGATGATGATGATGATGATTTTTAATGAAAAAAAATAGCAGTCGTCATTAGCAATAAGTTGAAAAATGAAAACTATTTTTCATAAGCCAGTAGCTATTCAAATATCAGTTTTTCTACCTTCAGATGCTGTCTTTGAAGAAGTTAGCTAATTTCTGAAATTGTAATTTCTGCTTCTAAACATATGAAAAACTAATAGCTGCTTTCCTTTGTTGTGATAAATAATTGAAGTGATACATAAGAAAGCTCCTATTTCAGTGTCTGGCTCTTAGTTAAATAATAAATGGTAACTTCTGTTGCTATTATTATTTCTAAATTTTCTAAAGCTACTATTCTCATTATATTTAGCATTTGTGGCATATGCTGCATTCAATGTATTTCATCTTAGAATAAAGTCTGTGGACTAAGTACTCGAAGAACATGTAACAGAAGAAACCTTAGTAAGTTGTATTCAGTAGTGAGGAAGATATTTTTGAATAAATTTCTAGTGCATTATAATAATTTAAATGGATGTTTCATAAACACCTGCTTAATAAACCTCATTCCTAGTTTATACTTGGCAGTTTAACCAAATTATGTTCTTGTATGTAGATTCTTTTTTGGCTTACCTTGCCATTATTTAATTCTGTTTAGTCCATTTCTGAAGGGAACATCATAATGAAGAAACTCAAGTGAATAGGAATATGTGATTTAGGATAATCATATGTTTGGCATTATTTAACTCTGACCATCCTTATTAAAGAACTTTGAAGTTGAAAACTGTCAATTTGTTGAAAAATAAATTATAATGTTGAGGACCTGTAAAATACCTTCTAGATTATAATTTAAGTGTTCAGTTAATAAGTCTTTATTCTTTCTCTCAAACTTATCAGCTAAAAGAATATTGCTAAAGATATTTACTGAGAAGAACTGATTCACTTTGGAGTCTTAGTGTTTTTTCTCATGTAGTACTGAGGATTTGTTTCTATTTTTCTGTCTTCTGATTTTAAAGAAAATTATCATAAAGCACAAAATTGTGTTATTTCTGTATCTACTCAACATTTAATGGAAGACAGTACTATTAATCCTTCAGGAAAAGAACAGAATTGAAACAGTATATATATATATATATATATATATATGTATATATATATATATTTAAAGTTGTATTTATTTATGCATACAAGAGCTGGGGTACAGGCCAGAGGTATGGGGTGGTGAGAGGGTTCACCAGAGACAGAGTAGGTAGCAGAACAGGCAGATTGACTGAAATATACTCTGAGGGGAGCAGTGGATGAGATAGGAGAGGTCTGCTACGACATGTGGGTTGCTCCTTAGCTGGCCGGGGACCAAACTTGTACTGCAGTGGCTGTGGATTGCGTCATAGTGTGGTGCTTAACCCCTTGTGCCACCAGGGAGGCCCCAAACAGTATATATTTAATGGAGAATATTTTCCTAATAGTATTGTGAGATAGCCTCTGAACCTCAAATGTTGATTCCATTTGATGGCAGATATGGATTTATCAAGGAAATCATAGCTTTAAATTCATAATTTCATGTCTACTTTGAAGAATTTCTGTGACTTTAGGAGCAGTTCAGTCATGTCTCAAGAATGGAAATATTAGAACAGAGGTTGGTCCGAGGATAAGGATATTGAACTTAAATACATTCACATGGACAGCCCAAGCTAATTAGATCTCCTCTCTAAACCCAACCCCTTATGTTGAATGGTTTATTCACATCACAGGCTGAGCAGGAATTTGAAGGTTTGGGTTGGAGTGTCACTGACAGTAGGGCCACAGAGGGAAGAGATCCTCAAACCAAAAGACAATCTCTTGTCTCAGTTTTCTAATAGAATATCCAACTTGTAATTCACATTGTCACTAAGAGCATATTCCAGACAACAAAACCAACATCCAGAAAGAAGGGAGCACAGGTTCTCAAAAAATTTTTTTGGAGAACATTGAGCAAATCAGAGTCATCATGTATTTGAAGAAAACAATGAAAAAGAAACACTGAAGACCAATTCCCATGACAATGTATTTAATATCATGAAGAGAACATGTTAAACCAAGTATCACATCTACAGAATAAGAACAGAGGGAAAATTAGAGATCTTAGAAATATAAATCTGATTATTAAAATTAGGGTTGGAAAGAAAACGTAAAAGGAATCGTTGCAATTAAGTAATTTTTTTTAATTGAAAAACTGAACCTCAGGCATCTCCCAGAACAAGTTAAAAAAGAAAAACAAGGGCAACAGTATAGTGTAAAAGTTATGAGATGCAAAGGAAATCTCTAAAAGTTTCAGCATACATTGGAGTTTCAGGAGGAAGAAACAGAAGAAAATGATAAGGAGGAAACAAAGAACACTTTCCTAAATTGAAGAAAAATTAAAAGACATTAGTCCTGGGAAACAGGATTTGAACAGTGTCCTGAGCAAGTGTGTGAAGCAAAAATCCACCCCAAACAAAAATAGATACTCCCAATAATTTTCAGAAAGGAAAATCAGGTTACCTGCAAAAAGTGAAAAATCAGGTTGGCACCAGATGCCTCATCAATAAGGTTAGTGGTTAAAAGACAGTGAAGCAGTATCATTAGAATATTAAGGGAGAAAATCTGTTGGATCTAGTTTTTTAAACCAGGAAAGTATTAGAATCCCAGTGAAAATGGGAAAATAATTACCAAATTTTATGAGCTTTCAGACCTTCCACTATATAATGACATAACTGTGCACACCAATACTATTAAAAATGAATCAAGATGGGAGGATGTGGTATTCATGGAATAGTGGTGAGTAGAAGCAGCGACAACAAACTGCAAAATCTGAGTTAAGTATAAGTTACTATTCATATTCAACATTAAAGAAAAAATGAGAGTAATTACTCATGAGAATGCTAGAATATTCAGCATTTAAGAGTGATGTGTAGGTGTGAGTAGAGTGGGGGATTTATCGGTCCCAGATGCATTGTATTTTATTTAATGGGAAGTTGGAGACTAATGATAAATTTTGATATAAAATATAAGATAAAGTGGGTCTGAAAATTTTAGCATTCATATCATTAAAAATTGAAATAGAATATTTCCAGACTATTAAAGTAGAAAAGCTGAAGTATTTCCAGCTGACTAGAGGGAAGGAAACCACCCAAATACATTTTATAGAAAACCTATAAAAGAGTATGACTAAAATTAATGTAAATAAGTTCGGATTCACAGTAAATGTGTATATGTTAAATTCCCACAAAAGTCAAATCTTTCATGGAATAAAATGATAAACTTGGCTAGTTTGTTCATCTGTTGGGTTAGCAGAGGATAAATTCACTTTATAGCTATTGCCTCACCAAATTTCCTTCATAAAAGTTTTGTGTCTCAGGGAGATATTAAACAACTTACAGAACAAGGAAAAGCTTTAATATTTGAATATTAACAAGAACACTCTGGCAATATATGAGGGAGGGGTTGAAAAAAGAGTTAAACAACTCTGGAGATTCTGAAGTTATTTGTTCATATATAGCTCCACTAAGTCCACTGGTTCATATATAGCTCCACAGTCCCATGAGTAATATTGAAGAATGCATATGGATACTGCTTTTTAAAAATTCTATGAAAATGATTCTATTAAATGTTCTGGAGAAGAATATACTATGTATGCTCTAATATTATATGAAAGAGGGGCTTTAATGTCCAGTGAGGTGTAGAAAGTTTGCAGATGATCTAATTTTACATTTTTTCCCCACCAGATTCATAGGCATCAGCTCAGGGAAATGAGGGTTAAAGGAGACAGCACAGTGCTCTGTGAAAGGGAATAGAAGGTAGAAAAGAATGTGGCTCTGGGAATGAAAATTTACCGGTGTGATTGGCCTGTAGAAAAATAAGTGACAATGAATTAAGAGTGGATAGATAGGTAGGGGGAGTTTGAGTCAGAGATTTAGAAAAAGACCTTTGTGAAAAAAATTGTTGATTTAAAGCAGAAGAGAGGTGATAAAAACAAAACTGTGTCATTAAAAGAGCACTCTAGTTTCTGTGAAGAGAATGGATGTTTCAGAGGCTATGTTCAAAGGGGGATGAGTAGTTTTGGGAAGAGATGATGGTCACTTGGGCTAGGATGATAGTTGATGAAATGGAAATTAGACAAATTTGATAAATACTACATAGAATCAGTAGGAAATTGTGATGTTGGAATGTGGGTACTCTAATTTTTTATTGCTATATAGTAAATTACCACAAATTTAACAACTTAAAACAACACTCATTTGTTTATTCAGCTTTGTAGGCCATAAAACCACTTCAGTGTGATTAGAAACTCTAGGTATCACAAAGCTGAAATCAAGAATTTCTGATGAGCTCTCATTGGGAGTGTTTGGAGTAAAACACACTTACTTCAAGTTCATTCATATTGTTGGCAGAACAACTTTTCTCCTAGTTGTAAAATTGAAGCCCCGTTTGTTTTACTTTTTTTTTTTTTTTTTTTCTGGCTATTAGCTGGGAGCTCTTAGCAACCATAGGGCAGTTACTTGCCTTGCACGTGATTTCCTCTATTTCTGAAGCTAACATTGCAGAATCTCCCTCCACAGGAGACAGACTTCTCTTTTTTGAGTGTTCACCTGCTTATGTCTGCTCCAGGGAAGATAAAGTCTCTTTTAAAATGACAACTGTACCACATAGCATAACATAATATTGGGACTGATATTCCATCATATTCACAGGCCCCTTACACAGCCTGAGGGAGGAGATTGACCTGAGTTACCTGGGGCCTTATAGAAGTCTGTCTACCACTATGAGATTAAAAAATAAATCAAGGATGACACTGAAGTGTTAGCTGGCACTGGGTAAATGGTGGTGCCATCTCCTGAGATATAGTTTGATAGTATGAGCTAGTTCGGAACATTTTTTACATTGAGACTCGAGTCTAAAAATGCATTTCAGTGATGATATTGGTCTGATTATGTGAATCAAGTGCTCAGAATTCTTTTGAGTGCTAATGTACACTTTGAATTTTCAAGTGTGTTGTCTATTTCACAAACATCAATGAAACTTGGTTTCACAAAGCATTAAAGGATTACTGCTATACTGGGAGGGAGTATAGCAATAATTTTTATCATTTATAAAGTAAATGAAGCAGAGATGTTTTGCTTTATCTCAAGAAGTTTGCAAGATTATATTATCCAGTAAAAATCTAAGAAAGGAGGCATTCCTACAAGAAGCTTACTTTTTTATTTATTTTTTTTCATTATCTTGGGTCATTAAGGTGAATAAAGTTTCAGAATTTAAGTACAATAAAATTTTTTCTGAGATTGTGAAGGTAAACAAATGTATGTTTTTTTATTTTATGAAGTGACTACTTTATTATTATTTATTATTATACTTTGGTATAATATGCAAACATGCTAAAGTGACAATAGAAAGAAACCCTAAATGGCAAGTTTTGTTTTTACCTAAATTTCCTATTTTTTTCTTCAAATTTTATTACTTGTCCATCATTTCCATAAGTATTTAACTTTGGGGGTATATTTTCACACCTCTGTCTGTACACATGCTTTGCTCGCACTCCACCAAAACTCATGGACTCTTGTGTCAATGTCCTATTCTTTTCCTTTCCCTATTCCCTCCTCCTTTCTCCCTGTTTCCTCTGGAAACCAGTATATTTTTGCATTCCAAGAATTATTTTTGCTGATTCCTTATCATACCTCATTTTCCCTCTCATGATTAATAAAATATTTTGTGGAATAGAAATACATTTTATTAATTATGAGAAATAAATGAGGTGTGATATGGAACAAAACAAGTCAAGTAAGAAGTGACAGCTTAGGGATGTGTTTTACTTTCCTTAAGTGTATAAATTTCATGTAGGAAAGGTAGGCTGCACAGAGAGGAAGGAAAGAGGACTCCAGCAACACTGCAGCAACACTAGCTTTTGTGAGGGTGAGTAATGAAAGTTCATGGGGAGGTAATATGCATGGTTTATCTCCAGAGCATAAATGAACACAAATGATAGTGGTCTCCAGGAGAGTGAAATTGCGCCCTTGTTGGGAATGTAAAACAGCAATGAAAAAAGAGCAATTTCTCAATCCCCAAAACTAAATAGTATTTGCTTCAGTTAAAATTAGCTGAAGTCAGTTCCCTTTCAATAATTGTAAATCCAGTAAATATTTTCTGTATGACTCCTCTGCATTTTATGTGGAAAAAAATTTAGTTACCATTTTCTGTGTATTTTCATAGTTTATTTGCTTTTGTTATTCTGTGAATGCTAAATAAATAATGAAAAATCAATCTAATTTATAATTCTACTTTTTCTTAAAGCTTTTAGAAAATGGTGAAAACTTCAAAACTTTATAGTAGATTAATGCGATTTGTTAGAAAGTCAGAAAAAGGTAAATGTACTCCCAAAGTTATCTTTCACAATCTTTTCCAATATTATCTTTTCCAGTATTCTGTGCTTGTAGACACATACCCTCATATTTCATTAATGTATCATTCATCAGTGAAATTGGTAATGGTGCGATTGAATGAATAGTCAGTCTGCTTTTTTGGTACTATTCTCAATGTATCTTTCCTTTCAGTCAGAAAACTGGGATCCTTAAGTCTCTTTCATCCTTAATGTACAATCTATTACTGTGACTTGTTTAGGGATGCACATGTGATTTTTTTTCTGATATAATCAAAGCAAATCTGAAGATTTTTGTGAAATGTGTATATATTAAATGAACTCTGCTTTGCCTAGGGTTAAAATTATGAGATTATTAGACTGAAGCTGATATTGTCCCCACAAGAGAAAAAAAGTTCCTAAAAATAGAACTCAGAGGGGAAGTGTAAATAGGATATGGAATCAAGTTGATGGTGACTTTTTTTGTTCACTTTACAACCTGTGCTTACACTTGAACGGCTCATTCCCTTTATGAATGTGACATTTTTAAATTGGGTTCCCTGTCACTTGAACTAGGGAATTTCTAACTTGTTGACTTGATTCTCCATCTTTATCTTTTCTGCTTTGTTTCAGGCTTTCATTTTCTCTTTCATGGATTACTCTAAAGCCTCCAGATAATCTCCCTTGCTGTAGCACTCCCATCAATTCTGTCCTCCTTACATCTCCTAGAATGACCTGCCTAACACAGAGATCTTACCAGGTCATGTCTATGCTTAAAACATCTTTGCTGGCTATTGAACAAAGACCAATACTTTTAACCTTTTGCATAAAATTCTACAAGATGAATCTCCCCCTAACTCTGTTGCACAGTTTATCATCTTTCTTCCCCTCAGTATTTGTATATCAGCAGCATTGACCAGAAAGCATACTCCCTTTTGAAATTACAGGGTATTTTTCAGTGCCTCCACGGTACTGAAATTCTTATTTTGCCTAGAACACACTTTCATTTTGTTTGCTGCAGAGTTCAATCACTATGTTCTTTCTCCTGTTAAGTATCAAATTACACTTCTGAAAATTCTCCAGACCCAGTTCACACTCCTCCAAACTGAGGTGCAGTTAACTTGTGTTTTCAGAACCAGATCATTGTTCTCATCATTGAAATACTGCAGTATATCAGAAGTATGTGTTCACCTCTACTCAACCTCCTCATCCCCATCACCGTCTAATCCGTACATATGCTCATGTCTTTAGCACCTTGATAATTTCCTGACAAATCATGCCAAATAAATGTTTATTTAACATATTAAAGCATAACAGAAAAACCCTATCTTAACTCATTACTTGGCTCTTACATTAAAGGAGTTTATTATTGAGTAGAAGCCTTTGAAATTATTTCCAAAGAAAACAATATTATGAGACTGTGTATTTCAGTAAACAAAATACAAGATCATAGTAATTGTTTTTCAGGTCCAGGGGTGAGAAATATGATTGCTGGTTCTGCTTTCAACCACTACAGAAACTATGATACTCAATTCTGCCGAAGAAGAGAAATATACTGACTCAATTTAACAGAAGCTGAATTTGTTCATTGTCTTAAAATCCAAAATTACACTAATCTTCCATTGTACATGAATCTTTTCTATATTCATCAAAGCCAGTTGACATTTCTGTTTTCATTTGAGCTAATGTATTGCATTAAAATTTCCTAACTTCATTATAACCTACTGCCACCTCATGACTGCATTATATTATAATTTTATAGGAACAAAAAGTGCAGGAGCCTAGTCTAAATTTTATTTGATATTATTTACCCTTTTCCATACGGCCACAAGAAGTACTATTTTCCTTTTTGTTCCATTTGAAATTTTCTTCTCCCTTCTTTAGTCTCCCCTTTTATTTACAGCAAATATCAGTGGTATCCTTTTTCCATGATTTTTAAAAAATTCTTCTTATTCTTCATTTTATACTAGCATTATTTACTATATTATAGATTAGGGTCCAGTGTTAAAGGAATGGCAGAAATTCTGGAGAAGGGAAAGAGGAAGAAATCCTATGTGGTAATTGTTTCCTTGTTCCAACCTTTTGTTCAATGCTACAGCAACAAGATTCCAGTGCCAGTTTAGTCAAATGCATTCTCAGCACAAATCTTTCTCTTTGCATTTTGATTCTTAGAAGATCATAGGTGGTCTAATAGGACTGAACTGAAAGCAATTGAAATCAAAACATACTGCTCCCCTATCCTTTTCCAAGCTAGAAACTTCATCCAGATTCTTTATCATTTCTGTTTTTTTCCTACTAGTTGCCTTTTTTCCCTTATCACATTCAAGAGTTGCCAAAGCATGGATTACTACCTCCCTCCTCTTCTCTTTCATTCATTCTTTGATTATTATCTTATTTGAAATCCAGCCTACTTCAAAAAGGGTATACAAACATACATGTCCATTTTGAAGACCGATTATAATGAACACATTTTAGAGCTATGCACACAATATTTAACTTGAGGACAAGTTTGATTAAAATAAAATAAACATCTGCCAGTTTACCATTTTGTGTCATTGCTGCCCATAAAAATGGGGGGGGGATATTTTAATTTTCTAAAACATCCTTTTCCTTATCACACATGAACGATTTGATAGAAAAGTTTGGTTTTGCTAGGAAAACATCATATCCTCCTTTTGAGTTTATGTTAAATCTGTGTACCCTTTTTACACTATGTTAAATCTAAGAACCTAATTGTTTTACATGATCTTTTACCGCTATCTTAGTTTTCATTAAGCTTATTTTTCCAACCTTGGATATTCTATTCAACAACTGGACTAATTGAGAGGTCTAACTGACTCTGTAACTCTAAGTTTAGATTTTTTAAAAATAAAATTGATATGCACATATGGTTTTTCACAAAAGTGGAATTGATTTAATGACTCTTCAAATACAAGTTTAATGACGTGGAGGAGAAAAGTGAACACTATTTGACTTTACAGTAGAAATTCCATTATGGGAGATAAGATGATTTATACAAATATGTAAAGGGGAAAAGTTGCAAATGTTGAGAATGACACATACCCAGTATGGAGAAACTGTCATTGAAAATACTTATTAAAGTAATTAATCACTCATTTAAAAATAGTGAATAGCATACTATTTGAAATTATCCCTCATAATTTATATCCTTTTTCTTAAGCGGATAAAATATTATACTGCCTCAAATAATATTCACTTGTGAGAATCATTTGATAAACAGTTTTACTATTTTGTAGAAAAATGTAGAGGGGAAAACTTACTATATATAAATTCTTTACTGAGTTAACATTTGTTTTACTACTCGATACCTCTAAAATGAATTTTTAAATAAGGTATTGGTATGTGTCCTGTATACTTAATCATGATTTGGTAGACAACAAAGTAACATTTTAAAGCAAACTAGTATTTTCCAGAAGCCCAATGGGGGAAAATGTCACTGTATAATTAGTGTTCTAAATTGGTAAAATGTTTACATTAAATTTCAAATAAATTTTTAATTTTTGATATATAGAAAGTAGAAAATTCGGGCCTCCTGTGGTGGCGCAGCAGTTGAGCACTGGGGTGAGGAGCTGCCTGCAGCCTCTTCAGCGCTGGTTCGATCCCCAGCAGCAGGGCAGGGACCCACATGGTGCGCAAACCTCTCTTGCCGCCTGCTGCTCCCCTCAGCAGTTTATTTGGTCAGTCTGCCTGTTCTGTTCCCTGCTCTGGCTCTGGTGAATTCTCTTACCCTCCCATGCTACTGACTGTACCCAGTGCTTGTACAAATAAATAAATAAATAAATAAATAAATAAATAAATAAATAAATAAATCTTTAAAAAAATTTAAAAAAAAGAAAGTAGAAAATTCATTCTTTTACCCATATTTTCTAAAATCATTCCAATCTTATTTGTGAAGCTCTTCAGCCATGTTGCTAATCTTTTTTTCATCACTTGACAGAGCTTTGATTGGTACAGTATTTTCAAAAATCATTTTAAATTGTTGGAAAATTTATTACTAAGGGTAGAAAAAGCTTTAAATTTTAAATGATATATTTAAATAATTATTTTAGTACTTATTTGATAGTAAGGGGACTAAAGCTCTTCACATTTAGTGGAAGAAAATAACTGCACACATTTTGATCCACATTGATCTATTCAAAGATAATTGATTACATACGCATAGGGGTTGAGGATGTGAGAATTGTAGTAAGAAACTATGTCATGTTATGGCAAATTGCAAAAATAATTTCTATTCTCATTTAGATACTTTTCTAAACTTATGTGGTATAGTTGTAGAGTATTGAAATCTTCACCTGTACATGAAGAATTTAAAGATTAACAAAATCAATGTTTTTATTGAAACATTTAGATGTTTTGTCAATAAATGTACTGCAGGTTGCATTCATTACGATCTTATCAGGGAAATAGAAATCTCTTCAAGTTTCAAACAGGAAGGAATTTAAAACAGGAAAGTAAAAGCTAAGAAACCTATTGGAGGACCATAGGAAAGAAACTCAGGAAAATCACAGTAGTTTCAGGAGATACAAGAATAGTTGAAAACAGCCAAGATGATCTATATAAACTATCCGCACCACTGAATTGAGTAAGTTGTAGAAGTGAGTTATATTGCAAAATAATTTTCAGATGTTACCGGCAATGACTAATGTTTGTACCTTTCAGAGACACCTAACTATATGTCATGCTCAGTTAGTTTTTCTACTAGTTGTAATTTCTATTTTAAAGAGCCCTATATATTCTGAATACTACTTTAGTTCATATTACCTATACAAGTAAATCAAAACATTGGTTTGGGATTAAAACTCATAAACTGCATGAACATACTTCCCAGTGTGCCTAAGACAGTCTAGTTTATAACTGTTGTCCTGGCAGAGCTATTAGTAGTGCCCCTTTAACTCTGGAAAGTTTTCTATTTCAAAATGTATTATTTGGGCCTCCTTGGTGGCGTAGGGGTTAAACCTCAGCACTACTGCCATGATGGCCCACCCACTATTGCCTGAGTTCGATCCCTGGCCAGGGACCTAATACGTGTGGCATAGCAGACTCTTCTGTTTCTCCCACTGCTCCACTAAACTCTATATTTCAGTAGATTTAGCTTTTCTGCTCCCCACTCTGTCTCTTGTGAATCCTCTCACCCCACGCACCTCTGGCCTACACCACAGTTCTTCTACACATAAATAAAAAATAAAATCTTTAAAAAACAAACCAAAAAACCCCCATAAAATATATCATTCATTCTACCATAATCAAATCCCAAACCACTTTCCCAATTATACCTTACATTGAAGTGTATTTTATGCATCTCATTTTTAACCTACAGTAAGTTGCTTTCTGCTTTCTGTAGTCTTCTCTTTTCTGTTCTTGTGCTCCTGCTTATGCATTTTTCTTGTACAGATCACTGAAATGATCTACATACCCAAATGTGTTTTTACTCTCCTTTAGCATTCATCTCAGATATCACCCCTTTCACTAAAACTTTTCTGATTCCCAATTAGAGATAATTTCTTCTTTCTTTAAGTCTTGTAGTATTTTACCTAGTTCCAAGTAATAGTAAAACGTTCTGACTTGATTGTCATTGTTTAGTTGACATCTGATCTCCACTAATTGATTCACTTTTCCCGCAAGGCAGAATCAATGCCTTAATGTATTAGCATTCATAGCATTCATAACATTCACTAACTTCCCAGAAGTGCTTACCAAATATTGGCTGATTAAATAAATGAAAAATGATAAACCATACATTATAGTATATTAAAAAAATTTCTATCCATAATACTCATATTAATTAATGTAAAGAATTGTGAAAAAGACAATATAAAATGTAATGTGATTGAAGATTATATTAATTAAATTTGATTTGCCTCCAGAATTAACAGGCATTTGATCTTAGTGTTATTCATAAGGTATAATTAAATAATTCAGAATTTGAAACCTACATCCCTTAAGATTTTTACGACCTTGAAAAAACACTTTAGTACTATTATTTTGTGATAGTTTTAACTTTCTTTGCTTATCTTCAAATCACTAAATTTCACCCCAGAATGAGTAAATGCAACAACTTGCTATAAACAATTTACACGAAAATTTGAAGTCATGCATCAGTTCTAGGAATTGTACGGTGCTTTTTAAGTTCATTTGTATGTTTTTTTCAAAGATGTTCTATAAGGAAATTATTGTAATAATATTTATAAATTTAACAAAAAACAAACAGTAAGATTTCTGAGGAAAAAGAAACAAATGTGTGCGTGAAAAATTGTTTTTCTTTTTCTGTTTTAGAATTGACTTATCATCAGAGAGTAAAATATTTGGAAATGAAAGGAAAGGAGTATAAAGATCAAAACATTTTCGGCAATGTGAATAATAATTTTTAAAAGTAGGAGTGATATCCCAGTAAAGAAAGGCTTGTAAATACTAACAATATTTCTAAGGTTATAAAATTAAAAAAAAAGTATATAAGTATATTTGCATAATATATGAAAACTTTATGTATATGTATGTATTCATATATATAACACACTATATACTTAAATATTAAAGCAAAAATCATCTTTAGGTAAATGGAGAAGCCATTGTACTCAACTATGTTGTTTTTAACCACCCCATAAAAAGTACATGGCAAATCATTACACTGATAGTGTTTGTGATGTGTTTGTGATTTACCTCTAATAGAATGTTTGAAATAAAAACCTTTTAAAAAATCACCAATTTGGGCCTCCCTGTTGGTGTAGGGGTTAAGTCTCAACACTATCAAGCTATCATCCATCGCTGAGGCCTGAGTTCTATCCCTTGTCAGGGAGCTAACCTTTGGTACAACAACCTCTCCTGTCTTGCCCACTGCTTCCCTTAGCAATGTATTTCAGTAGGTCTGCCTGTTCTGCTCCCCACTGTGTCTCTGGTGAATCCTCTCACCCCCAACTCTGGCCTATACCCCAGTTCTTATATGCATAAATAAATAAAAATAAATATTTATTCAAAAATAAGTTACCAATTCATGTCCCAAACACAAAGGTAGTTATTTTGGTTGTTAAAAATTATGGTATTTTAAACATGCTAACAATAGAAGTTGATTCCCGGGTACCGAAAGGAGCCCCTCTCCCTCCCTTTAAAGCCTTCTGTCTTAGGGAATTCCAGCCCAAACCAGCCTTGAAAGCTACAACATTAAAGTTTGATGTCATCGATGCTTGAGCTTTAAAAACTGTTCAAGATAGAAGATAGAGTCTCTACTATAGACCTGGAATGGTGGCAGTAATACCACTGATGAAGTCATTGAATACTAGAAATGTAAGAAGCCAGATCTTTTGAATTTTAATTTGTTTATGCTGTTGTTTTTCTACATCGGCATTCTTACTCTTTGGAGCCTGAGGAAAATTTATATAAGGTCAAAGGAAAATATTTTGTATTTAATTAAGCCCCTAAAAATTAAGTGATTTAATAAAAAAAATCCCTTGGCACTAGATTGATGAACAAGTAGCTTCTAAAAAATGCACTTTGGTAAGATGTACAGTGAGTTTCAGAGTGAAAAAAAGAAACAGTCTATTCAAATGACCCAGTTATTCCAAAGCTATGTATCAGGAACAGTAGAATAGTTATATAGAAATAAGGAACAGGGCCTCCCCGGTGGCGCAGCAGTTGAGTGCTGGGTTGCAAAGCTGCCCGCAGCCTCTGCAGCACCAGTTCGATCCCCGGTTGCTCCCGGGCCACCAGAGGAGGGTCCCACATGGTGCGCAGACCTCTCCTGCCGCCCGCTGCTCCCCTCAGCAGTGTACTTCGGTCCTTCTGCCTGTTCTGCTCCCTGTTCTGGCTCTGGTGAATTCTCTCACCCTCCTGCACTTCTGACTGTACCCAGTGCTTGCATAAATAAATAAATAAATAAGTAAATAAATGAACGAATAAATAAATAAATAAATAAATAAATAAATAAATAAATAAATCTTAAAAAAAAAAAGAAAGAAAGAAATAAGAAACAGTAGTTACGAGGAAGCCCAATCCTTGGTTCGTGATCTGTCATGATGCTGAGGTGTTTGGCCCTCCTGCCCTCCTGCTTGTTCAAAGGCTGGTTTTTCTGTGCCTTCAATTCTTCACCAGACTTGACACACAGAGAATTTTACTGTGTGACTTTAGGTGTAACTAAAGTGTGATTAAATGCTGCTTCAGAGCATTTAAATGCTGCTTTAGAGCATTTAATTACTTTATAAGAAATCCTCAACAGCATCCCTGAAAAATATAGCTCTGACAGTTTAACAAGTTCAAAAACACATGGCCAGAAGTTAAAGAAGCTTCAACTTATTTTCTATTTTGTTTTCAATAAATCGATATTTTGTAAATCCTTCACGAATATTCTATATATAGTGGCTCTTCCTTTATCATGACATTTCAATCACTATGTCAAAATAGGACTAAAGAAATAAAAGCTCTAGTTTAAAGTTTTTTGAAGAAAATATTAAATTTAACCAGTATTATTGTTTTACAAAGGTGAATGTTAAAAAAAATCAAAATGTTTAACAAAAATTTAATATGGACAGTAAAGGTGTTATTTATCATTTAAGACATAGTAATATATGCTTTATTTATGTGGTTTCTATAAAAAGTCTTAATACTGTTTTTAATAGGTAAGCTCCCTTTCTGCTTGCATGATTTCATGTGCTTCTCGCTCAAGGGATTATCTTCTGCTGGATACCATGATGACTTATATATTTTTTCCTAGTATTTTCTAGTCCCTGGAAAGCCTTCCCTTCTCCTCCTCTGCCTTACCTCAGCCCTGGCTTTTTCTATTTCTATATAACCATTCTACTATTTGAAACACAGATCAATTTCTATTTATGGAGTCTTCACTGATAATTCAAATTTAATTTAATAGAATTTGCTGTGCATGTTATGTAAGTTATTCCTTAATTAAATTCAAATTGGCACTCCATCTTATACCATCTTGCACAGGACTATAATTCTTTCTTGTACATGTACATCTTTTCTTTCAAATGAGATTATATATAATTAGAAGTTCAGGATTACATTTTCTGCATATTACATGTGGATTCTTGAATGCTTTTTTATTTACAAATGATTACATGATACAAGGATTTTCTATAGGTGGTTATTTAAGATTCAGTTCTGTATTTTTGGCTATGTTTATGGAACATATTTTTGTAGAAAATTTGCATCAGGGATGATAGAAGCAAAATGGTAGAGTAGGAAATACCATATTCTACTCAAAGAAACAATGCTTAGTAAATATTCATCAACAAAAATATCTCATGGGGGCCTCCCTGGTGGTGCAAGGGGTTAAGCACTGCACTATGAAGCAGTTTGCAGCCTCTGCAGCACGAGTTCGATTCCCGGCCAGCCAGGGAGCAACCCACATAGCGCAGCAGACCTCTCCTGTCTCGCCCGCTGCTCCCCTCAGCAGTGTATTTCAGTCAGTCTGCCTGTTCTGTTCCCTGCTCTGTCTCTGGTGAATCCTCTCACCCCCCACATGTCTGGCCTATACCCCAGCTCTTGTATGCATAAATAAATAAAAAAAAATCTCTTTGAGGGAGAAAGAGTCTAATTAAGAACTCACATCAAATGCAGAGAGCAAAAAAATAGAAACCACACAAGAAGGATCTCCATGGTGACGAGCATAGCTGAGACATGTCTGGAGACAGGTAGAACAAAAAAGTGCAGGAAATATCAGAATCAAGCATGCAGTGGGTGCCACTGAGACTAACACTGACTTGTTCAGTGGATAAACCTTTCAGGACACAATTTTTGCCACTGAGGTGACCAATGACCATCTTCAGCCAACTCGTAGAGAGGTGGCGCTGCTGCCCTTCCTCTCAGGAGGAGCACTGTGATACCTCCCTGGTAGAGGGGCCACCAGCCTTCACCTGGCCTTTTGCACTCCTAGGTACCTGGAGCCACACTTGTTCCACATGTGTTTGTTTTCCAGGTCTTGGGTCTGTGATCATCCCAGGAGCGCCTCAGATACTGCAGCCACAGCAACAGTGGGTTCTAGCTCACATATGAACCCAGAGCCACTGTTGTTCAACATGTGCCCACCCTCCTGCCAACTCTACAGCTACTCTAAGAGCTTAAGCCTCACACATCATTACCAACATGTCAGAGAGGACATCTGCACATGGGACACAAATGCCACTGCAAGCACATCTACAAGTACCAAGATGTGGTTCTTGGAAATTTTAAAAAGATCCCATTTAAAATAACATCAGAAAGTATAAAATATTTAGTGATAAACTTATCCAAGGAGGTAAAAGACTCATTTCTAAAAATTTGTCAGAGATGTTATATATTCCTTCTTAAATATTTCACACAAATTTTAACTTATACAATAACTTCAGGTTTCTTCGAAGCTGACAGTTAATTTCATTAAATAATTCAGTGACAAAATTTTGAGGTCTTTACCTATTCATTTGTGTAATAGAAAAAAATTATTGGATGTGTGCACAATCACTGTCTAGGAACTAAATTTCCTGTCAGGGACTATGTAAGGTTAATATCTACATGTTTAAAAGTTGCTTAAAAGTTATTTTGTCAAAGCATAATATATGCCATCTGTAAAAAATAGGTGGGTAGGGAACTGTCTACATTAGTTGTCAAGCAAATAGTATCTGTGAAATCTCAACTTTGATGTACTAGTCACATTTTTAAATATACGTTAAGTAAACATAAAATTAGCAAATTTCCATTCCTTTTTTTCTCTATTTCTTTAATATTTTAGTTATTCAAGTTGGGTGTATTGGTCTGCTCTGCACTCTAGTTGGGGTTGAATACCTTTTATTCCCAAAATATTTGTTCTCCAGATCTAACCAGTTGACTGTTTTACCCTTAGAGGAAGTCTATAATGAAATAAAATAAAGTACTTTTACTTTCCAGGGGACTGACATGAAAAGTGAAGAGTTTGGATAAGTGGAGGAAATGTCTAAACCATGTCAAAGCATGGTAAAGAATATTCTCTCAGATATGGCAAAGCTAGAAAAAAAAATATGAGAACAGTAGAAGGGAATTGGAAGAACAGCTCGAATAAAGTTTTCCCAGTTTGTTTATAAATAGTGCACTAAAGAAACATTTCTTTAGACATCTGGGATTATTATAGTATCTGTTTCAGTATCTTCGGATTTAATGCTTTAGAAAGGTTAAACAAATGTGTCAGTGACAGACACCACAGATGCAGTAGCTGGGACAAAGCGTTGTATTCTTGTGTCTGAAATATATAAACTTTGTCTCTTGTTTCCTTGGGCAGGGAAAACTTACATCCTCCACTAATATATCTTGCATTTTACTCAGGAAAGATGGGAGGCGTTAGTGATCTACTATCATGGAGATTTCGCATGGGAAAAGAAAAACATTGGCCCAGTGAATGAGAGTAACTAGATAAAATGATTGCAATCTATTGTATTACTCTCTGAGTCCACCCAATTATGTCATGGAACAAGATATCGCATATATATACAAAGGAATTACTATTCAACACAAGACACATTTGTTCCTTGATCATATCAAATATATAAAAGTAGAGGTTAGTGTTTATTTTGCTATGTGTATCTCAGTATGGACGTGGAGATTACTGGAAAAAATGTTAATCTGATATAACATATATCAAGTCAAAGTGTCATTAGATATTTTGTTCCTTCTGAAATTA
Source organism: Talpa occidentalis (assembly GCF_014898055.3). Classification (NCBI taxonomy): domain Eukaryota; kingdom Metazoa; phylum Chordata; class Mammalia; order Eulipotyphla; family Talpidae; genus Talpa; species Talpa occidentalis. Next base: position 113,762,503 of record NW_023603184.1, read on the forward strand.
TAAGTGTATTGTTTTAGGAACCATATTAGTGATGTTGCATTGTTCTTTGGTATCTTATTACTTTAAAGAAAGATTTATTTTAGTTTGCAAACATTTAAATTTTTTTTCATTGAAGTAACCTTGGTTTATTACATATACATATATGTATTATATGTGTATGTATGTATGTTTCAGGTTTACAGACTTAATATACCAACACCCACATATATTACTTTTGCTCATCACCATAAATATAGTTTCCATCTATCACCACACATTTGACTCCTTTTACCCATTTACTCATCCTCCTTCCCTCTTCCCTTCTGGTAACAACTATTTTGTTTTTCAGTCTCAGAGTTTGATTTTTTTGGGCTTGTTTGTTTTGTTTCTTCTATGAATGAGTGAAGTCTTTCTCAATCTGACTTACTTCACTTAGTATAGTTCCCTGTAGATCTATCCATTTTGTTACAAATGGTGGAATATAAATATAAAAATATCTAGATTTTTTTTAATAATTCAGTATTTCATTGGGTATTATGAATCACATCTTCATCCACTTCTCTGTCAGTGGGCTTTTACATTCCAGCTCTTGGTTATAGTGATTAACACTGCAGTGAACATGGGGCTGCATATTGTGGGTCTGTTAGATTTAAGTGACCTGCTTGGCCACTATTCTTAATTACCTGCAGTTCTGCATTCCTATACAAGGTCAGAACTGCCCAGTCAATCAGTCATAGCCAAACCTTACAAGATGCCTTTCAAATCAATCAAGAGCAGGAAGCTTGATCACCCTGGGAAAGGTATGCATCACGAGGTGTGACTGGGAACACCCGGGGGGCCATTGATTGATGTATGACAAGGGACCTCAGAAGCTGATCAGTCGAATGTCTTCTTGATAAGATTAGAACCATGGCCAGGAGTCTGGGGTTTGGTTTCTATAACACTTGGTTGTCAAGCAGATAAGACTCATGTCCCCCTGAATCCCTAGATGACAAAAACACATTCTTTATTTTCACCTATCTTTTTCTCTTTGTCCTCCTATCCCACAAAACTGATGCTCTATGATTATTCTATCACTAAAAAGGCCAGAATCTTGCTTGTTCAGCAGCATCCCACATTGCACAGTCTGCTCCATGGCTCCCATTTATCAGTGTGGTGTTGCTGATGCAATAGTATATATCTTTTCACATTAGTGTTTTCATATTGTTCATATAAAAACCTAACGATGTAATACCTGGATCATATCATATCTCTAGTTCTCACTTTTTGAGGAATCGCCATACTGTTTCTGTAAAGAAAGATTTTTATATTGAACCACAGCTTTCATAGCAATTTCCCCTCAGGCCATATCAAGAGCTTTTATTGTTTTGTATTAATTTGAAAAGAATAGAGAGCCTATTTCTCTTATTTGGTTTATGAACTTTTCCGTGTAGTCTCGAAATCATTGAGAAAAAGCCATATTGAGAGTGAGTCCATTTTGCTGTCATTTTTTTAAAACTGGGTTACTTGGTTTTGTTGTTAAATTGGATGAGATCTTTACCTACCTTTGACATTAACATTTGTCAGTTGTGTGATGAGTGTGAATATTTTCTTCCATTCAGTAGGATGTCTTTATAATCTTTCTGCTAATATTTTATTTTGCCTTGTAAAAATTCTTTTATATGAAGTAGTCCTTATTGTTTAGTTTTGCTTTACTTTCCCTTGCCATAGGAGTGGAGTCCCCAAAGACATTTTGTATCATTGACACCACAAAATGCATTGATAATACTCTCTTCGATGTATTGTATTGTTGCAGGTATTATATCTAAGCCTTTCATTTACTTGAATTTATTGTTATGATGTAATTAGAGTGATCTAACTTCATTATTTTATATGTACCCAGTTTCCTCAGCACCATTTGTTAGAGAATTTCCATTCTTCATTGAGTGTTAATGGTTCCTTTTTCCTAAATTAAGTATTGATATATGTATGGATTTATTTCTGAGCTTTGATTCTGTTCCATTGATCTGTGTGTCTATTTTTATTCTAATACCACATTATTTTAATGTGCTGCTCTATAATGTAGCTTGAAATCAAGTACCATGATGCCTTCATTTTTCATGTATTTTTCTCAGAGTTGTATTAGCTATTCAGAGACTTTTATGATTCCATGTAAATTTTAATATTTTGGTTCTATTTTCTTCAAGAATATCATTGGGATTTTAATGGGGATTGTATTAAATTCAAACATTGCCTTTGGTAAGATAGTCATTTTACTATATTTATTCTTCCCATCCATAAACACAGAATAACTTTACATCTCTTATACCTTGTTCTATATCTTTTAGTAGTATCTTATAGTTTTTGTTGTATAAAACCTTCACCTTAGTTCCTGGTATTTAATTCTTTTTGATGCAACTATGAATGGAGTTATTTTCTGAATTTATTTTCTCATTCATTTTCTTATTCATTATTTGTATATAAAAATACAAGATGTCTTTTTGTGTTAATTTTATAACCTTTACTGTATTTATCTACTTGTTTTTTAGTGAAGCCTTCAGGGCTTTCTGCATGTCATATCCTATCGTATCATGTGCAAATAACGGAAGTTTCACTCTTTTCCAATCTGAATTCTTTTTCTTATGTGGAATAATTGCTGTAGCTAAAACTAGAGCTGTAGATTAAGTAGAAGTGATGACAATGGCCTCCTTGCCATGTTCCTGATTTTAAAAGGAAAGTTAGTAGAATTAGAATATAGAAAATCCTGAAAGTCATTTTAGGATTTTCAGTTTTATCTTTATGGTAATGGGGAATCTTTGAATGGTTTTCAGCTTATTTTAGTCATAGTAACAGTAGTGAAGTTGGTTATGATGATAGCATTGAGCGCTTATCAAGAGGTAAGTACATATATGCATGACTTAATTTAGCCTTGTAAGGCATATGCTTTTCTTTTTTTTAATTAATTTTTTTATTAAGATTTTTATTTTTTTATTTATACAATAGCTGGGGGCACAGGAGGCCCCAGATGCTTTTCTTTACCACTAAAGATGTGAGAAGGAAACTCAAAAGCAATAAGTGAAATGTAGATGCACAGTCAGTAAGAATACCTGGGAGAATTTTACACAAAGACCATGCTATTTCACCTTCAACATCACATACATTTGTAGAAGTGTGAACCTATACCCCTAAAACATATGCAGTGTTGTAAATAAAAATCACCTCAGTAAACACAATTTTAAAAATAAAACATTAATGGTAAAATTGATAAATAAATTGAAATCAGGTAGACTTGTAGCAGCAGTACAATACAAAGAGAAATATTGAGTTCTGTGCAATGGAAGAGAAAAAGTATCCAGTATGAGAGATAATTAGGAGATATAATCTATAGGGCTTAATAATAAATTGTTGGGGGAAAGGATTAGTAGACAGTCATTTCCATCTTAGTTCATCATATGGGACTAGAGAGAAGTAGCTATGGAAATGTCAAGTTCAACCTTAGCCATGTTGAATTCAACACCAATGTGACTTCCAAATCTTAAAGTCTGGCTGGAAGTTGGAATATGGCTTTCCATTTCTGAAAAAAAATTCTGGACTGTTGATTAAAATTGTTTCTATTTTGGTCTTTATTAAAGTCAGAAAAAATTAGCAGAATAGTACTAACGATAGAATAGGGAGTAAAAGTAGATTTTTCACATTTTTGACACAGGATGAAGTCAGACACATAAATTGGAAGAAAGGAAACATAGACTGCATATAAAAAACTCAAGGTGTTTGACTATATGAGTGTATGTAATACTAGGAGATATGGTTTATAAAACTGAGAGAGCTTGATGGGAAATAGATAGTGGGCTTTACACAATGGAAATAGAAATACTAAACAAACAAAAAACAAGAAGAAAGAATGTGAAAGAGAACATACTTAATAGACTAATATCCCTGAAACACAAGAAGGGATTTGAGCACAGATAGGGGGATGTAGTAAGAACACTTCTAATTCGGTATTGGATAGACTGATTGTAGTTTGAAGAACAGGCAATTTGCAGCGGGGGCCATTTCTCCAATGTGACTGTTTTTCTTTGATGGTGGTGGCTGGGTTGCTGCAAGGAAAGTTGTGCACACTGGTGTTTACTTAAGGCAAGTGTTGTGAGCAGTACTTTGTAACAAGATACAGATGTAGAGGCAATTTTTATAATGAAATCAGAATAGAGGTACAATGAAGAATTTTGAGAGGGAGGGAACTAGTTCATAATGGTTACTTCAGTTTAAGTTTTACTTTACAAAGTATCGTTTCCAAGTTCAGAAATCTAGGTGGCCTTTAAATGTAATTAATTACCTCTCAAGAGCCGTGTCTGTTTCTTCCTATTAAGTGTGTTTTCTAGTTCTATTATGTTGCTTAAGCTTTTTTTCTGTGATTCTTCCTATTGCTTTCTCATTGAATTTTCTTATCTTTTCTCACATTTGTTTCCTTGTGATAGAGTAGAGCTCATTCCTTCTGGCTCCTTTAGTAGCAAAAACATATTTATTTCACTGAAAGATTTGCTTTTCGATTGTGGAAGGGTGATGTGTTGGAGTGGGGAGAAAAAGTGTTTCCAGAGCAAGAGAAAGGGTGTGAATGGAAATATGGAAAAGTGAGTTAGGTTATATCTCTAGACATTTATCTGCTATTTTTTCACTGCTATTTAAATGATGACATTTTTGATAACATTGGCAATAACATAAGAGACCTTTTTTTCCTGATTTTTAATATAGCCTTCAGTAGATTAAATGGCCCAAGTTATACCATAAATTCAAGAAATTTAAAGGGAGGACACAATTCCTCAGTAAATTTTGAGAAAATATGAGAGTTTAATTTCAATGCCCGACAGAAACTTTATGTATGAAATAGGTAAGAGTTACTTTGTGACTTGTAAAATGAAATACCTTATATATACATGATGGTAGATTTTGTAATAGCATAAATATTATTATATAAGAAGGATTGTACAAGAATATTATGTGAAAAGGGTTAATGCCAGTTAGAAATCACGAAGAAAGTAAAGTTATTCAAGTATTTCATTTTACTATTTAGAAGCTTCACCTAAGTTTTTCTATTTTGATTCCAAAGCAGTATGGTTGCTTTGCTTTTGAGAGTAAGCGAAAGTTTTACCACACATTATCTCAGATGACAAAATAACAGTTTTTGTTTTTGTATAAGTAATATGGCAATACTTTAATAGTGTTTATATTTGTCTGAAAGTAACTTCAATGCCAGAGTGACTATATTCCATATTCACATAGTTTATGTATAGAAAATAATCAAGGATGATTCCACACCATCCCTGTCCTTCATATCACTTATATTGTAAATCCTCATGATTCTTGTTACTTTAAAAAACAGTACTCTTATTTATTTTAATTAACATTTAGCACAGAGCTCAAGAGGTAATAAATTCTCAACAAAATTTTGTTGAATGAATTAATGAAATTGGAACTGTTCCAATTCAATTTGGCCAGTTTCTGAATGGAATTTGTAGAGATGAATGAGATTTGATTTTTTTATTATTTTTTAAATAAATTTTATTTTTATATTCCCCATACAATTGCAACCCCCTTATTTTGACCCCAATACCTCCCCTCCCCTCCCTCTACCCCCCATAGAGTGTCTCTGGTTCATAGTTTTTTGTTGATTTTGATTTTCACTTTCTTATAGTTATTCATTTTCCTGGTCCCTTATTTAGGTTTTCTAGATTCCTGCTATGAGTGAGACCATCCGGTATTTTTCTTTTTCTTTCTGGTTTATTTCGCTGCGCATGATCCTTTCCAGCGCCATCCATGTTGCTGCACATTGCATGTGTTTATCTTTTTTGAATGCTGAGTAATATTCCATGGTGTATATGTACCACATCTTCTTGATCCAGTCATCTATTTTTGGGCACTTGGGTTGTTTCCAAAGCTTAGCTATTGTAAATAGTGCTGCTATAAACAGAGGCATGCAGGTGCTCTTTGGAATTGATGTTTCTGTGTCCTTTGGGTAAATACCTAGGAGTGGAATTGCTGGGTCATATGAAGCTCTATGTTTAGTAGGTCTAGAAATCTCCACACAGCTCTCCATAGTGGTTGGACCAGTTTGCACTCCCACCAACAGTGCAGAAGAGTTCCTTTTTCTCCACATCCTCGCCAAAATTTGTTGTTGCTAGGTTTTTTAATATGTGGCATTCTCACTGGTGTAAGATGGTATCTCATGGTAGTTTTGATTTGCATTTCCCTGATTACAAGTGATGCTGAACATTTTTTCATATGCCTGTTGGCCATTTGCATTTCCTCTTCAGAGAAGTTTCTTTTTAGCTCTTCTGCCCATTTTTTGACTGGATTATTTTCTTTGTTGTTGTTGAGTCTCATCAGCTCTTTGCAGATTATTGTGATCAGTCCTTTATCATTAGTGTTGGGTGCAAAAATGTTCTCCCAGTTGGTGGGGTTTCTCTTTGTTTTTGTTATCGTCTCTTTTGCTGTGCAGAAGCTCTTTAATTTGATGTAGTCCCAGCTGTTCATCTTTGCCTTCACTATCACTGCTTTGGGTGATGTGTCTGTAAAGATGTCTTTGATGTACATATCACGTAGTGTTTCACCTATATTTCCTTCTATGTATTTTATGGTTTCAGGTCTTATGTCTAGTTCTTTGATCCATTTTGAGTTGGTTTTTGTGCATGGTGTTAAATGGATTGGAAGAATAAACATTATTAAAATGGCCATCCTACCAAAAGCAATATACAGATTCAATGCTATTCCAATCAAAATTTCAATGTCATTCTTCAAAGAAATAGAACAATTATTGATGAAATTCATATGGAATCACCAAAAACCCCAAATAGCCAAAGCTCTCCTGAAAAAAAAAAAAGAAGGGAATGGAAGCATCACACTCCCAGACTTCAAACTATACTACAAAGTCATAATCATCAAAACTGCATGGTATTGGAACAAGAACAGACATACAGACCAATAGAATCGAATAGAAAATCCAGAAATAAACCCACAGATTTATGGTCAACTAATCTTTGACAAAGGAGCAAAGACTATGCATTGGAGCAAAGAAAGTTTATTCAATAAATGGTTCTGGGAAAACTGGGTTGCTACATGCAAAATAATAAAGCTTGACCACTACCTCACACCATACACAAAAATCAACTCAAAATGGATTAAAGAACTAGACATAAGACCTGAAACCATAAAATACATAGAAGGAAATATAGGCGAAACTCTACGTGATATGCACATCAAGGACATCTTTACAGACACATCACCCAAAACAGTGATAGTGAAGGCAAAGATAAATAGATGGGACTACATCAAATTCAAGAGTTTCTGCACAGCAAAAGAGACAATAACCAAAACAAAGAGAAACCCCACCAACTGGGAGAACATTTTTGCACCCAACACTAATGATAAAGGACTGATCACAAAAATCTGCAAAGAGCTGATGAGACTCAACAACAACAAAGAAAATAATCCAGTCAAAAAATGGGCAGAAGAGCTAAAAAGAAACTTCTCTGAAGAGGAAATGCAAATGGCCAACAGGCATATGAAAAAATGTTCAGCATCACTTGTAATCAGGGAAATGCAAATCAAAACTACCATGAGATACCATCTTACACCAGTGAGAATGCCACATATTAAAAAACCTAGCAACATCAAATGTTGGCGAGGATGTGGAGAAAAAGGAACTCTTCTGCACTGTTGGTGGGAGTGCAAACTGGTCCAACCACTATGGAGAGCTGTGTGGAGATTTCTGGACCTACTAAACATAGAGCTTCCATATGACCCAGCAATTCCACTCCTAGGTATTTACCCAAAGGACAAAGAAACATCAATTCCAAAGAGCACCTGCATGCCTCTGTTTATAGCAGCACTATTTACAATAGCTAAGCTTTGGAAACAACCCAAGTGCCCAAAAATAGATGACTGGATCAAGAAGATGTGGTACATATACACCATGGAATATTACTCAGCATTCAAAAAAGATAAACACATGCAATGTGCAGCAACATGGATGGCGCTGGAAGGGATCATGCGCAGCGAAATAAGCCAGAAAGAAAAAGAAAAATACCGGATGGCCTCACTCATAGCAGGAATCTAGAAAACTTAAATAAGGGACCATGAAAATGAATATCTGTAAGAAAGTGAAAATCAAAATCAACAACAAAATATGAACCAGAGACACTCTATGGGGTTGGAGGACGGGAAGGTGAGGGATGGGGTCAAAATAAGGGGATTGCAATTGTATGAGGAATAAAAAAATAAAATTTATTTAAAAAAAAAGAATGATGCTTGACTACTACCTAACATCATGTTAGTGTTTCTTTAGAGAGATCCAATGTTAGTCTAATTAGTGTTCCTTATAGTTTTTCTCAGAAATAAATTCTTATTCCACAAGACGTAGTTATTGTGATTGCATCTTTTGCTTAAAATATATTATCATTCTGTAAATCACAAAGAAATTGATATTTCTTATACATGATATTTGGAAAAATATATAAATGTGGAGACTATAGTTAATAATACTACAATGCATAATTCCAAGACTGGAAGTATTTTTGAGTATTATCATCCTATACAAACATTGTCCCTTCTCAATTTTTTAAAAATTATAATTTTATATCAATTTTATTCTTACCTCAGTCTCTTAATACTCTACACTCATTTGTTTCTACATCCTCATAATTCATGTACCTCTTGAATTTGGCTTTTACTACCACATCCCTTAGTAACATGTTTCTATTCATTTAACATGTTTTACATTCACTTTTCATCTTTTTTTTAGTAAATTCTTAGCAACTTCCATCACTTTTTATGGTTGAAGTGGGTAATTTGATGATATTTGGTTGTAGTTGACTAAATCCCTGACATACTTATATTCTGTTTTGCTCATCGCCATTCCTTTTTTATCATTTTCTAAACAAAGAAATTCCGAAGAGTAATATTGAATGGGAAAAGTTATAACTTTATGTTTAACTAAATCAGTGATAGTAACCCTCATTTCTAAGCACTTACAGAAGTGTATCATCATATGACCCAACCCAAAAGCCTCTAAGTAGCTCTTCTTTTTTTTTGCTTTCATTCAATCACATATAGTTATTGGGAATCTGATATAGGTAACTGTGCAAGGCCGTGAATCAATGAGTAAACAACAAAAATTAGTTAAATAAACAGAGAGTATCTAAGTAGCTCTTCTTACTACTCCAAGCTCAATAGGAAAATGAATTAATCCCAAATATCACATAGTGATATTAAACTTCTCAAAATGAATCTTTTCTTCTTTGGATGAAGTTCCAAAGTAACTAAAGTCCATCACTCTTGTCTCTCATTTTGTTTTATTTGTTCATCTCAGATTTTCAAGTGTCTGGGTGGTCTGAATTCCTCCTACAGCATTTGCAACATGGGCTACTTTTTCTGGAATGGGTGTAGCCATTTCAGCACATCCAAATTTGATTCATTCAATCTCATTTTTAATGGTTTCCACTTATCCAAAATTTAAAAGACTAACCAGTTTCACAAAACAGTTCAACACTCAATAAATTTAGAAGACAGCAATTACAGAATTATATCATCTAAACTTAATGTCCCTTATATTGATAAAAATAATGTACCTAGATCCCATTACATTCTGATCCCTTCTGTTTTAAACAGTCATAGACAACAGCAATGGCTCAGTTATTTGACATAAACAGGCATTACAGAGAACACGTTAAGATCAAGAAAACAAAGAACCCTAAAACCTAAAACTTCCTGGTTTCTGCCTCCTCTATGCAGTCCATGGCAGGTGGTCAGAGCCAAAACTACGTGGGGTAAACTCCATTCAGAAAGCTATTATCAGTGGTGGCTGGGATCTAATTTCACACATTTGAAGAGGTGTAAACCTATACCCCTGAAACAGGTGGAGTGTTGAAAACCCAAGTCACCTCAATAAAAATAAATTTTCAAAAGCTGATGACCCCAGCATACAAGTCAAAAGGATTTCTCAGTTTCATGCAACTCCATAGCGATATCCCAAACCCAGGAAAGTCCAATAAGAAGTAACTGTACTCCCAAATCTATTAGTTTTAGTTGCCGAGTTGTTCATTTTCATTTTGACTGTTACTTTTTTTTTCTTCCATTGTGGTGTTTCATTTTCTAACAAAGAAAAATATCATTCCCTCAGTCATGTCAAAATACAAAATATGGTAAAAACAAGAAGTCTTCTAAAACAAACCAATTTTGAAACATATTATCTTGTGTCTTTTATCAATTCACATCACTATAAAGATGATGATCCAAGCTAAATTAACTAGATTTCTGCTAAAGATTACTTCTTTAATGTTTGTGAGCAGCAGTCATTGTTGAGAATACATCTTTGTACTAACGATAAGTATATTTAAGGTGAGCCTTCTTTTTCTCTAGTAAGGTCTTTCTTTCTCCACATATGTCTCCAGAATCCAGAGAAATAGACCTTCCTTTATTATGAGAGTTTCCCAGGTAACCAGGTTCCATTAGGTCTCTTTTACCAAAAATAATAGCTGCAATTCTAGCTAATAATTTATAGCTCAGTTATTGAACACTTGAGTTTTTTATATTGCATTAGGTAGATTATTATTAGTTAGGATATGTTAAAAATAATGGTGAGATTTTGATGGAATTCAAACCAAGAATTTAAAAATTACTCTGGGTTGAATTGAGTCTCTTGTCTCTCAGGCATATCCATTCATAATCTTTATCACTGAGGCTAGAAGACAGAAAACTAATGTTCTGTAGTTTTCTATAATGTAACTAAGGTATTTGGCACTGATGGAAGATTCTAAGGAGGTAGGAAGAGTCATTTTCCTTTAACTTACACTGTGGTATCTGGAAGCATTAGCAGATAGCTGAGAGTAACACTTGATAGTTTGGGCTTCAGCACATTGGTGGCAGTTTTAACATCATTAGTGGGATTGGGGACTCCTGATGTCTTGTGCATAAGTAGTCATTTGTTTATATGATCGAAAGCTCTTAAGCTCTTTCAAGAGAAGCAGAGGAAATAGCAGCTTTCTAGCAACTCTGCCTTAGATTCAGTAACAACTTCTTCATCTTAGTGTGAAAGCCCTTTTCTCCTTTTTGCTTTTCCAAGACCATTTATACCATTTGGTATTTCAGCACTATTTAATGTTGTAACCAATTTCATAACTTAATTCATCACTATCTACTGGATTTTCAGAATTGTTATTTCTCCCGTAACTGAACACCACTGACAGAATTCTTGGTATCAGGAAAGAGAAACCTATCCATATAGGTAGGCATCTGTGATTTGTGATTTTGATCTAAGTGCATTTAAATGCAGTGATGCTCTCATTGTTAGTGGAAAATCTCATTGTTAGTGGAAAATTAGAGGCTGATAGTTAAAGTTGTGCAGTGAAAAAATAATCACTCAAGTTATTTTTTGTTACTTTCTGTGATACCGCTGTCTGTGGTATGAAGAGCCTATTGAATTGAAGAAGAAATTTTGGGAACCCTTGAATCTTCTACATTTGATCATATTCAAGTAAAGGTGGACTAAATGAAGGGTTAGGGCACTTGCTTTTGACTTAAGTGGAGTGATGATGGAAAGAAAATGTCATGCTGAATATTTGAACCAGCTCAAGTCATTGTCAGGCAAGCAGAGATATTCTACTATTGCATTAAAATTATTTATTTTCTCTAAAAGCCATAAGGCTGGTACATGGTGCAATTTAAAAAAAAATATGACACAAAGTTTGATTGTATGGATGAACTATTACAAAGTAAGTTGAATTCACAGTTTTGCCTGTTTGTATATGAAAGTATAATCTAGGAAGAGACTTTATACATAGCATAATGTTACTAAATTATTCTGTTATAAAAAAGTTCTCAGTTTTCATTGGCAGTAACTTGAGAATATGTATGTAAATACATATTCTAAATTTTTCTAAAGATATTAGATCAAGAGAGTAATACATGAAATTTAAATCAAATTTATTAATATTACTACACTTAGCAGTTTCTTGGATCAATCTGTTTTCTTGAGTAGCAGTTAGGAATGACTGATAAATACTTCAGTCAGATGATCTAGAAGTTTGACAATATTCAATATTCAATGAGATTTAAAACCTAGATTCCTTCATCAGACCTCTATAGAACCACATAAAAGGGGATATCTAAGTGCTTTTGCTGATAGGAATATTAGAGTGAATTTATCGTGTGTGACTTTCCCCTACATCCACCCGCAGACCCAAATGACTTTTCTTTTACCAATGCCTTGAACAATCTTGACTATTGTTTCATTCTTGCTCTTAAATTTGAGGAAAATACTGCAAGATCAAGTCAGATAAGTACTTCCTAATTTTAATGGATGTGGTGAATTGCAAAGACTAAGTGGTCATGCTTAACTGATAAGAGTCAAGATGAGATAATTGCCATAAATGACAGAATACTATAATGATTTTTTTTCCCTTTAGTACTAGCTACTTATTCCACTCTTAGGACTGAAGTATGTTATGGATGTGTATTGAAACACACACAAACACACACACAAAACCAACTCCAGACCTCATTTGTATTATGAAAATGGGGTTACTCTTTCACCAAGTATCAAGAACTTAAGTTGTCTTACACAAATTTACTAGTTAATAGAAAGGCCCAGAACCTCTTGAATGAAGGATAGGACAATCACCTTGAGAAGGAACATGAACTATGACTACAGTTTGTGATACTGTTCATTTTTCTCTATGCTTTCTCAATAGGACCATTAGCCATTTTTCAAAATTACAGTTCATTGGAAAAATGGGAAGACTCAGATCTTTATGGAATTATTGAAATTACACCTTTAGTTGATTTTAATCACTGAAGAGTTGAACCATATTATTGGCCACTAGTCAAGAGAGGGGACAGTTAATAAATGATAGGACAAAGTCCACCTCATGGCATATCTGGTGGGTCTGTGGATACAACCTGTGACTATTTTCCTTATCTGTAATTAATTGATGAAAAACACATATTAGAATATATCACAATTACCTATAGTCTCCTGATCTGTGGAGTGAGAGCTGTTATAAAAAAGAAAGGTCATGTAAAAAGCTTTGAAATGATTCCCTATCTGAATGGTAAACGAAAAACAATACCTTCTCCCTCCTAGAACTGCAGAAATCAATGTTATCATTGAAAACTTGAAAGATGCTTTATGATTACAGTTATATTAAATTTTACTTATTTGGAATGCACAATAATTGCATATAAAATAAATGTATGCAAAAAGATCAGAAAGTCTTGAAAAATGGCATTTAATTTGTCACAAAAGTAATCAAATTGCAGATGCTATTCTAAATATGATATATTTATTAGACAAATCAATACTGTCATTTTGATATTCAGTCCTTTTTTTATTCCCATGACTCTGTGTCTTGCATTCTGAACAGAACCAGTAGCAGGACAAGCTCATTTTGCTAATCGATATCTCTGGGTGGTCTAGTTGAGGCTATTTCTCTCTCTCTCTCATTTGAGCTTAGTTACTATTAATTCGGCTTCCTCACATTTGTGTAATATTTCGTAGTTTATATCCTTTCCTGTGCTTACTTCATCTGAAAAATGTATTTTGTAGTAGATACTTTCTTTACATTTTCCAAACGAGGTAACTAATATTATGTATAAATGACCTCCCTCATAGTTTTTCCATATATATCTAATAACTTTCCCAAAGTCAAAGGGCACCTAGCTGAGAAGAGGAGAATTAAGTCCAGATTTTCCTAAGTGAAATCCAGAGTCTATGTGTTCACTGAGGAAAGATCAAAGGAGAGCTAAAGGGTATATTGATGCTTTCACACTGTCTTTTTTTTTTTTAAGATTTATTTATGCATACAAGAGCTGGGGTGTAGGCAAGAAGTCTGGGGGTGAGAGGATTCACCAAAGACAGAGTGGGGAGCAGGACAGACAATTCTACTGAAATACACTGGTAAGGGGAGCAGCGGGTGAGACAGGAGAGGCCTGCTGCACCATGTTGGTAGCTCCCTAGCCAGGGATCAAGCCCAGGTCACAGTGGCTGGGATAACATGATAGCACTGAGACTTAACCTCTGTGCTACCAGAGAGGCTTCCATTGTCTTTCATCCAAATGTCTCTCCATAGAAATATAAATCAAAGAACCAGAAAAACTTAAAGGATCCAACCCACTCATTTTCTAGACAAAAACCAAACCAAAACAAAATTGTTATGTTTAGTTTGAAAAACATCACAAATGTGCACCAAATGGCAAAACAAAATTCTTAATCTAGTGTATAATCCTAAGAGAAAAACATTATTGAATGATTCTGGTATATGACTGCTCTTGATCACATTGTAGTATATTTATAATTATATGCCTGAAATGTTACTTAAACTTTATCTATTTTTTAATAATGATTGATGATATTTTAATCCTTTGCAAGTAGAAGAAAACAAATGACACTTAAAAGGTCCAAATAAAACATCCAAATAACTAATTGTAGTACACTGTATCAGGAAGTCTATAAATAATGAATTAAAATCCCTTTCCCTCCTGAAATAGTTGCAAAAAACTAAAACAAATAAATAGGAGTTAAGTGTTGTATAGAATGAAGACAGCTGGTTTTTGTTAACAGAATTCATGGGTCATATTCAAGTCAGTGAGAAGCAATGGGTGGGGAAATTTCTTTTTTCCAGATGGCTTCTGTAGCTCATCCTGTCAGAATTAAAGCCTGATGATGGAATTAGAGAGTGTATATTAAAGCCTAAACTTACCAAAGCTTTGAGTGGACAGGAAAACGTTTCTTAAAACCCTATCCTTTATAAGGAGTAATTGTACTATTTTGAAAAGACCATGAAAACTAGCATCAAATTATTTAAGGTCCAATTCTGTCTGTGTGGTGTTAGGCAAGTGCTTTCACTACCTTATGCTAAGCATCTTAATCCACAAAGAAAGGAAAAATTAGAACTAATAGCATTCTCATGTACTCAATTAGATAGTGATTGTGAACAGGTAACTATTACCCATTCCCCAAATTTTTATTAATAAGTATTATATACACATGTATGCGTGGAGGGTGCATAATGATGATGAGTCTTTCTTGATCATTTTGAATGCATATGGCAATTCTAATTCTAAAAATAATTGGAAAGCTGGTTGAGGTGGCAGACCAGCATAAATAATTTAAAAGTTGGAGTAAATATATGGAATAATTTTTTCTTATTTTGAATAAA
Organism: Talpa occidentalis; assembly: GCF_014898055.3. Lineage (NCBI taxonomy): Eukaryota > Metazoa > Chordata > Mammalia > Eulipotyphla > Talpidae > Talpa > Talpa occidentalis. The sequence continues at coordinate 113,777,667 of NW_023603184.1, forward strand.
AATTTATAATGCTATCATGCCTACAATAAAACAAATGAATGAGAGAAACCCCAGATAAAAAACAGAGTAGTCAGTTTTCTGTAAACAGGCACTTTCTGTATGTCAGTAGACACAGGAAGAATGCATGGAGAGCAGGACAATCATACTGAGTAGATACAGAGACTGGCCATTTATGACCACTGAAGTGACTGGCATTTGTGGAATATCAGAGTAAAAAGTATTTTAGAGAAATAAAGGAATTTTGAGATCAGGAAGTATTATAATGGTAATTAGTTAGAACTAATGGTAATTAGTTCTGTAACTTATTGCAAGTATTTGATTTAATCATGTGCTATTGGAAAAAAATCAATTTGAACAATTTTCTACATAGACATCATTTAAATATTTTAGAAATATCCAGTGTTTTGATACCCAGAACATGTGAATATATTCCTCATCTGAATATATGAGGAATTTGGAACATCTGAATATATTCCTCACTGCTACACTAACTTTAAGAAACATCTCAAGCCAGTTTTAAAAATAGATGCATGGGGTGAAAAAAAAATTGTCCAAAGTTCTGGGTCCTAAAGATGGCTACATCAATATGTTAGACAATTAAAATTCAGATATTTCTTATGAAGATACTCAAAGTCCTACACTTCATGATATATTTCTGTGAAACCTAATACTGTCTATCTAATTTGTATCTTGAGAATGAGTGTCATTACAAAAGTTATTACGATTCTATGTATTTGTAAATTACTACACAAATTGCCAAAATTCCTATATAAACATTAAACAACAAATTTTTGAACTGAACCACCACTTATATTCTGATTTTTATTTAAAATATGAACTATTTAAAATATGTATGAAGAAAAGAACAATATAAAATAATTATGTAATGTAGTGGCTAAGAACATGGCACTGAGAGATAAAATGTATGTGCCCAAACCCAGTTCAGTCTTTATTTGCTGTGCAGTTTTGGGTAGCTTACTTAATTTCCTTTCCTCAGTTTTTATTCCATGAGATGAAAATATTGTGGTACTTTTCTTGTAGGTTCTTATGATAATAGATGTGAAGGACTTACTGGTTCTAGTGAGACTTCTGAAAATGGGATTTGTTTTGTTTTTTTCAAATCCTTATATTTGGCCATATTTACTTTAATCTCTGTCTCAATTTTTAATCCTTTTTCTCTTCCCAGAGGTGTCAACTGTCTGACTTTTATCATACCCATGTCTATTGTCATTTTCATATATTTATGAAACTACATACTTAATTTTATTTTACCTACTAATTAAAAATTCAGTACTTAGTGCCAGGTTTAATTAATGAGAATGCTCATTTTTAAAAATATGTGTTGTTTAAATTACCTTTCATAAAAAGAATTGTGTAATCATAACTTCCTTTGAGCAAAAATTCAGTTTTTTATGACTTGGTATCTATAAATAAATATCATTATTTTTCAGAAGATATTTTTATCTCTTAAAATATGTCCCACATCATAAAGTAATTAAACTCTAAATACAATGACACAATAATCTTCATTAAGATTATTCATTATCTTAATATCTTAATAATCTTAATAATCTTGAACTAATATAGTCAGTTCCTACCAAAGTGGAAGGTACACTTATTTTTAGAGTTGCACTTGAGCAACAGATGAAAAACTATATATTACTATTTGAGGGAAAAGGTAAATAAAATACAATAAAACTCAAGTAATAATTAAAGAAAGAGAGTGAGGGTAAAGGGTAGGGGGAGAGGGAGATAGAACTGAGTGAGAAGAAATAGTTTCGGCTAGACAACCCAGAGACATGTCTTAGCAAAATGACCTTCTGTTACTAATGCTGCTTAAGAATGCGGGAGACAGATATCATGAAAATAAAGAAAACAGTGTCTGAATAGTGCATCAGTTTGACTTAATGGACCCCTATGGCTTTCTTGTTCTTTGATGAGAATGTGCTTCTGTGTTCATTTATCAAAGGTGGTGCTGTAGCATTTCATCTTAACCGAAACATCATATTTTCAAATTTAGTTCTCAAGGAATCTGTTGCGAATGTTCTCTTCCTATTATTTTGTTATTCATTTTTAGTTTTATCGCATTATGGTCAAAATATGAAATTCAGATCTCTCATCTTGTTTCTGCATTTTCCATAGTTTTATTCAAGACTGATGCACCTTCTAAATGTGTCTCAGTCTTTTTGTACCCCACTTCTAGTTGTCATTATCAAAGTAGCATTTTATTACTTTTCTATGAAAAAATCATTGAATGATTACCCATTTCTTAGTTGCTTACTGGTTTAAATCAAGTTTTTTTTTTTTTTTAAACCAAGAATTCAGCTATCTTCATGATCTGACTCAGGCCTTTCTTTCCAGCTCTATTTTCCATGTCTCTCAGAATAATTTTCCTCTATAATAGTGATGAAAAATAATTTCTTTCAATAAGGCAACTTCACATCATTGGATTTGCCATTGTCTTTGCACTACATGTTTTTACCATCTATGTTTTTTACATGTTCTATTCTTCCTTGATAATGCATTGCAAGCATCTATGGAGGCCTTTTTTTGGGTCTGCTAGACTTAAGTGGCTTGTTTGGCCACCATTTTTTGTTACCTGCACTTCTGTATTCCTTTACAAGGTCAGAACTGCCTGGTCAAACAGTTATAGGAGCCCATCCTTACCGGAACTTCTGGGGGGCTGTTGACTGATGTATAACAAGGGACCCCAGAATCTGATCAGTGGAATGCCTTGTTGATGAGATTAGGGCCATGGCTGGGATCTGGGGTATGGTTTCGATTACAACACTTGGTCATGAAGTAGATAAGAATTATCTGGTCAACAGACTTGTGTCCCCTCAAAGCCCTAAATGACATAAACACATTTTCATTTTCGCCCATCTTTTTCTCTGTCCTCTGATGCTGTATGATTATTTGATCAGTAAAAGGGCCAGTATCTTGCTCATTTGGCAGCATCCTGCATTGTGTAGCCTGCTCCATGACTCCCGTTTATCAGTATGGTGTTGTTCAACGTAACACCTTTTCTTTTGACTTCTGTAGGTCCTATTATTTAACTCCCTTCTATAATATTTTTCACTCAATTCTTACTTTGATCTTTGGATTGCAACTGCTTGTTCCACTAGACTCTAAGTATTTTGAGTCAGTGCCTTTCCTACTATAGGAGAATAGCAGACATAGAGCTGGCATAAATTTTTGTTGATTGAGTAAATGAATTTTTTTCATCCTAGCTAGTAGTAGGTACATAGATACATAAATATCCATGGAGCAGATGAGCAACATAAATATATCCATGGCATATTAGGAATTTCTTACAAACTCCCAAATAAAAAGCTCATGTTTCTTGTAGTGAGAATATGCCTAATTTAGATTTTATCTTGAGTTCTCATTTAATTACAGATCATTTTTGAATATTTGGTGTGGTTAATAAATGAGGATATGGATTAATTTTATTGTCACTAATAAATATAGGCAACTACAGTACTTTGTTCTATAATCGCTTATATTTAACCTGCTTAAATATAATTAAAGCAGCAATTAATACTTTAGACAGGTATATTAAAGATGGCAATAGTAGAACCTGAAAGGAGTTAATTCTAAATATTGATTTGCTTTTGTCAGATCAAAACCATGATGACCATAGAGCAGGAGAGGGCAACAAAGTGCAGGCCAGGTCAGAAATCTGGAGTTGGCACAATGACCTGTGAGATGAACAGTATACCTCAAAGGATCCTGGAGGGTGGGTGCAGTGTTTAGCAATGGAGAAATATAGGAGACCACAGAAAATAGCTTACTGTCTTTATACCGGGGGAAGTAGCCATTATAATAGATAAAATTAAAAATAAATGGGGCCTCCCCGGTGGCGCAGCGGTTGAGCGCTGGGTTGCGAAGCTGCCCGCAGCCTCTGCAGCGCCGGTTTGATCCCCAGCTGCTCCCCGGCCACCAGAGGAGGGTCCCACATGGCGTGCAGACCTCTCCTGACGCCCGCTGCTCCCCTCAGCAGTGTACTTCGGTCCTTCTGCCTGCTCTGCTCCCGGCTCTGGTGAATTCTCTCACCCTCCCGCGCTTCTGACTGTACCCAGTGCTTGTATAAATAAATAAATAAAATAAATCTTTAAAAAAATATATATGAAAGCAATGTTATTTTATCCTGATGATCACATCTTTGAAATAGTAGTTTGGACAACTGGGTACCATCTGAGGGAAATAGTACCAAAAGAGGAAAACACTAGGAAAGCATGGAGTAAAGCCTTCAGAAAATCCAACCACCATGGACATGAGGAAGACAATTGACAAGAAGCAAGTCCAGTAAGGTTTCAACTTAGAAAGCAAAGGGAAGAACAAAGTCCATGTACCAGAAACAAAAGTAGAGCAGCAGAAATCAAGCATTAGGAGATTGTGAGTCTGTTTGTGTGACTGATTTTTGAAGGGATCAATTCTGAAGTCTTGGATCACATTCTTACTGATTAAAGATGCTTTGTGATGCCCAGCTCTCATGTATAAGACCTTACATGGATATCAAATTTGCCTTGCTATAGCTAAATCTTCTGACATCTCTACACTTCCCAAAATTGTAGTATGGCATTTAAAGTTGAAAATGGTCTGCTCATAATTTAGCCACTCTAGTCCCATGTCTTCTTCCTGTTTGGTACACCTGTAATACTTGACCTGCTTTCGTTTGTATAATTTTAAGTATATTGAATATTTGGTTGAAATGTCTTCTATATCTTCCCACTTACTCAACCAAGTTTGAATGTGCAAGGATAGAAATAAGATAGTATAAGAGACTCGCAAGCAATTTTTGTTAAAAGAATACCTTATTAGTTCTCACTCATAAGTGAATTATTTAAAGCATTGTGGAGCATTTAAATGGTGAATTAAGGATACATATACACACAAAAAATTCCACTTTTCTTTGGTAAAGGGAATGCTTCTCTAAGATTTGAAATTTCAGTGGTGCTCAGAAGAAATAGGTACATAATATTATACCTAATAATCTTTTAGTTAGTAATAGGAATTCCACTTTGAAAACAAATTACAACCACTGATAGTGGTGTTATTATATGGTTTTTTTCCTGGAAATACGTTTTACAATTTTCTTTTACATCTACTTACTGGAAAAAATGTTTCCAGTTGGAGTGAGAATGTTTTGTACTTAATTCCTAAATTTTCTTTAGGGCTCCATATAGAAAAATTATATTTCCTATTAATTTTAAAAATAGATATTTAATGTGGCAAAATAATTTTAAATGGAAGTTTAAAAATTGACTTAAGGAAAAGACAAATATTCTCAGGTTTCTTTCCGTTCATGTCTTTCATAGTAATTTTTAATCTTTTCCTGTTAGTAGGGAAAAAATAGGTAAATATTACAGACGTCATGTTGATATTAGAAACAGATACCCATTCACTACAATGTGTATTATTTTTAGAATTTTGATTTGCCAAGACTCCTTTGTACTTTTTAAAAGAGCCAAAAAAAATTATTTGGAGTATGCGTCTTGACACAACACCTCCATTTAGAAAAAATACAAACACTGACTGCTAACTTTGCCTGGATAAAATTCAAAAGCAGCAGGACTCTCCCAGTTTGCAAGCTGCCCTGGGCCATTTGATTCACTGAATGAAGGCATGCTTCTGTAATATTTGAGCAGAAATTTCAGTGATGCTTAGAAGAAATAGGTACGTGGTGGTAAACATAATTTTTAGTTGCCAATGATAGGAATTTTCCTTTGAAAGCAAAATGCAACCATTAATAGTACTATTTTTTTTAAGAAAAAGAGGAAGCAAATAAACATAATTTGAAATCTTTTGAAAGTACAGATTCACATGATAAAATGGATTGCAAAATATAGATGCTGACAGTTTTTTGGAAAGATGTTCACACACACACACACACACACACATCCACATATATTTCCTTTTCACAGTGGAAATATTCCCCTTGTATTTAGTACCCAGTTTTATCCCATTGTTTTTGAAGACCAGGATGTGATTCATTTTAAAAATAGCTTTCTCCAGCATAAAGTGTCTGAATAAAAATAGTTTGTTGTTGTAGTGTTCAGGAAAGTCAAAAGACCATGTGAGTGTGTGTGCATGTGTGTGTATGTGTTAACATTTGTAGCCTCACTGCATTACTAAAGAATCTTAAAGGCTTAAGGTGTTAAGGACATGAAAGAATATATTGGTTCTTAGATATAACAACTATCTGATTTACATTATATGAGTTGCATTAACAGCTAAACATTTTGTTTCATTTTATATAATAATGTTTAATAATGATAATAACCTGTCAAATTTTAATGATTAACTTTGAACTTTTGTATTTTTCCTCTTTTTTTTAAGATTTTTTTTTAACACAGTAGCTGGGGTGTAGGCCAGAGGTGCGGTGGTGGGGGTGAGAGGATTCACCGAAGACAGAATGGGGCGCAGAACAGGCAGATTGACTGAAATACACTGTTGAGGGGAGCAGCAGGTGAAACAGGAGAGGTCTGAAGTGCCATGTGGCCAGGGATAGAACTAGTGCTACAGCAGCTGGCAATATGAATGATAGCACTGAGACCTTAAACCCTGCACCACTAGGGAGGCCCACTTTTGCCTTGTTTTAAATGAGATTGTACTTAAGCCTTATTTTCCAGCAACAGAGACTTTTTTCTCTCTCAGATTTTTCTATTAAATTCAACAATACTGTTAACCAAAAGCTTGACTAATGTTAGATACAATATTCATTTGGTGTAAGTTTAAGAAAACTTCTCAAGTCCTCAGATCCCAGAATCTCGGTTTATCTGAAAAACAACAACAACAAAAACAAACTCTGCTAAACAGAGCAAATGAGAATGTTATCATTAAGACCATGTTGAAGATGGAACACATCTTACTTTCTGCATATTAACCTTGCATTTTTTTCTCAGTCTAAAGTGATTAAATCTTTAGTCACAGAATTCACTTGTGATTTTAATGTGAATATATACAATATTAATGTGTACACGTATTGGCTAATAAGTTCGTTGCTCAAGAAATTGTTTTGTGAGCAACAATGCAATTCCAGTGTAAACAGAATATTATTTAAAACTGTAAAATCTGGGGGTCCCTGATGGGGCAGGCAGATGAGCGCAGTGCTGTGAGGCTGTCCGCAGCCTCTGTAGTGCTGGTTCGATCCCTGCTACCTGGGAGATACCCACATGGCGCGGCAGGCAGACCTCTCCTGTCTTGCCCGCTGCTCCTCTCAGCAGTGTATTTTGGTCAGTCTCTGTCTCTGGTGAATCCTATCACCCTCCTGCACATCTGGCCTGTACCCTGGTTCTTGTATAAATAAATAAATCTTAAAAAAAAATAAAGTACCTGTTTAAAAAAGAAACCAAAACTGTAAAATCTTTTTAGATTAAATTTCTGAATGATGTTTATAGTTGTACCAGTTCATTCTGTCCCAACCATCTTTTTCTTCCTCTCCCTCATGGGGAGGTTTTCTTTCATTAATTCCCTAGTAGTGTAATTCAGTTTTCAAAAGCAGGAAGCAATCATTAAGAGTGGGCCAAATTCTGTTATATATTAAATGAGCTGAAAGTTTTCCTTGTTGTTCTCTCTTTGCAAATGGCAATGAATATTCATTAAGCTGGGGAAAGATTTGCCAGCTGCAAATCTTTGCAAGGTGTCCTAGTGCTCAAGCCAAAAGGAAAACAAAAGTTATAAAGCCTCTATTTATGTGTACTGTAAAGGATAAAGAAAATAAGCTAGCAAAAGTATTCTGGGGTGGGGGGGATCATGTTCTATCTCATATTTTAAAACACATGCACTTTTATTGTAACAAAATATGATTTTCAGATAGTCCAAGATCATTTGAAAATTACAAAAAGGGAAGGATATATTATGATAGTAATTCTTTGTTTGCCTTCTATGCTATAGAGCTCTAGATAAAAGCTAAAATTTAGAAACTAACTCCTTATATTTAGTCAATATGAGTGAGGATGGTACACTTCTGCCTTATGTAAGAACTGTATCCTCTTTATAAAAATCTGAGTTAAATTACTGAATATTAAATATTGAATATTAAATGTACTGAACATCAAAATATTTAAGTGAATTCTGTATTCTTGTGTTGAGTGGTTAAATGAAATATGCTTATTTATTAGAAAAATAAGCTATCTGTATTACAGTTATAATATAGTTCAAGATTTTTATATTTCTTTACATATGACTACTCCTACATTTTAATATATTGACCTGCAAAGAAAATTTGAAAGCTTTACCTTCATTTTTCTCTATACTTTAGAGTGAGAATAAGTAAATTTAAAATCTGTTAATCTGTGTTTATAACAAATGAACATTTATTTACTTTAATAAAAACAGTAATAGAAATAAGTGAAACTATTATTTTGTTTCAAAATATATTTTTTATTTGCCCATAGAGTACACTCTTAGTAAAAAGAAGTTTTCCAGGAGCCAGTATTAGTTTACTGATTGCTTGGACCATTTGGTTATGGGGATTAGATTCATAGAGATAGAAATGACCAATTTCAATTACCACCTAGGCCATAGTTTTGTTTTTTGCTAATTTGCATAGTTAATTATATAAGATGGACAATATCTTTCTAAATAATTGTTGCTCAAATGGTTATTATTAACCTGCTCCATTTTTTTATTGAGACATTTATATATAAACATAACTATTATTTAAATTTAAGGTCTACAATATGCTGATTTGATAAATATATATATATATTGCGATATGATACCATTGTACTAATAGCTAACACCTCTATCATATTACATAATTGTCATTTCTCTTTTTGTGATGGGAACAATAGAAATCTAGTTTCTTAGCAACTATGAAAGTTTATAAAACTTTTTTTTGTCTATATTCACTACGTTATGCATTAGATCTCCAGAATTTATTTTTCTACTGTTTACAAATTTGTATCCTTAAGTAACATCTCCAGTTTTCCTTTCACATAAATACTATTACCAGTTTTTTGGCTGGTTTTTGTTTGTTTGTTTGTTTCCCTAAGACTCATGTTATCATCCATGGGAAAGTATTTTTCCTAAGTACAGTTAGTTCTGAAAAGACATTATTATAATTTCTGGAATTTACTCTTAGTGGTCATTTGCAAAGGATAAGAGATGGAAAATAGTTAATTGAGTTTAGAAACTGTTAGAAGTGGGGTAAATTTAATTTGGAATATATGGTATTAAAGGCATGAAATTAACTTCTCATAATGTTAGCTAACTTGTTTCAATTCTATCAATCTGTATTTAGCAGAAGCTTTTCCTAAGAATTTTATCACTTTTATGTTCTTAGTTATTCCTACATAAATTGTGACTGTAAATAATGTATTATTACTGCAACACAAGAAAGAAACACTAGTTGATAAAGAAGTATACATTTAAGCACAAAGCCACATCTCTTTGAAGAGTGTGAAAAAAGCTGGAATGCATGACTATTTATAGCTATTTTTAATTTCATTGATATTTGCAATTTCAAGAATTGTGATTCTTCAGACTATCTCAGACCACAAAGGGGCATCTTCCTCTCTTCCTCTTTCTTTTGTTTGAACTTAGGTACATTTATCCTTTGAATTTCTAAAATTAGACATTCTTACAGAATTGGGATTTCAATGTTTGATATGAAAAAATCAACAGAAGTTGTGTTCTTAATTTAACTGCTCTTTGTTTTGATATTTTTAATAGGTTTCCCCCCAAATATTTAAAGAATTTCATAAAATACACATATAAACTTAAACATGTAAATTGTCTCTGGGTTGCAACTAGAATGATGGATCCTTACCCTACTTTTATTTTCTGTTTAAATAGTGAACATTTTCTGTATTCTAGACCTCTGCAAGCTTCTCTAACGAGGCTGTAGGCACTAAGTGTCTTTTGTTAACTTGTACTGAGCTAGTACAATGTGTAGGCTAGTAGCACAGTCTCTTGAGGAAGAGGACCTTCATTCAAATCCGGGATCTATTGCCTGTTGATGTCTGGAAATTTCAGGAAACTACTTAAGTACTCTGTACCTTCTGTCTCTTATTGATAAAATGGGGATCATAATAGTGTACTCACTTCATAATGTCAACATATGAACTGATTGAATTAATATATGTAAAATGCTTAGAATAATCTGGGTATGTAGAAACACTAAACAAAATGTTAGCCGTCATCATTATTCTCACTTCCCTCCATCTATGGGAAGGGAAATATGTAGACCATGTATCCTACTTCTGCTTTCAAGCTCCTGGGTAATGCAAGGACAACTGAGAATATAAAAATTTTACAGTATCAGAGTAATTGTGAAGATTAAGTTGTAAAATACTTAGAAGAGTGCTAATCTATAGCACACTTAATAAAACACACTAAATGTATTCACTTAACTTTTATATTTTGCTTGATTAATGGAAATTATTGTTTTTTATTTGTTTACTTTTTAAACAAAAGACCACAGTACTGAATGGTGAATGAGTGACCATGAAATTTGATTTTTGTTAGTATATTAGAACGGTCTCTCAGTTTCTCTGGTTCTAGAATTTTTTAGTATACAGATGTTTTTAGTCAGTCATATCTGAGATGCTAGTTCTCTTTTTTTCTAATTCAATGATCTTGGGCAATTTGCAAAAGTGCTGTGACTCTGAGTATCCTCATCTGCAAAATGGAGACATAAATACTAGTCTGAGAAATGTATTGTGAAGATTGAAAAATAGATTTAGAATATTTAGTGTTATGTCCAACCCATAGGATAATACTAAATAAATGATGTTAGCTAATCTCTAACATTTTATTAACAGTTCAATTTAAATTATACTGTTTGGCTGATCTCAGTTTTTCTTCTTGGTCTTACATGGCCAGTCCTTTCTTTGCTATCAAGTCAAATGAGGTAACACACATATAGAACACATTGGTGACACAAAATGTCCTATACCCAAGTCATAATCTTATAATTAGCATTAATAACTCTCTACTATGGCTATTATCGTCTTGACCTTAGACCATCTGTTTTCCTTTAAATGTTCTCTCAATATCCTTCTCTTGCATGACTTCAATGATCATCTTTCCAGGCCCTTGGGCATGAAATTTCAGTCTTCCCCATCTCCTCCTTCTCTCACTCTTTTCACAATCAAAATCTTACAAAATATTCCTCTGAGAAAAAGTTTTATTTCTTTTGTTCCTTTTCATCTATCCTTGTAGAATAATCTCTAGTGAAAGTCTCTATTCACATCATGCAGTTTGCTTTCAAATAAGTGCTCTCTTTGCCTTTGATAAAAACTCTCTACCTAACCTGCAGATTCTCTTATTCTTGATTTTGAAGTTCATTACTGAGGACCTAAGAGCATCAGGTCTGAAGTATCTGAGGACCAGATTCCCCTTTACTTACTTGACCTTCATTTTTTCTCTATTTCAGCCCATTCTTTCCTTCAATTTCCATGAATAAATTGAGTAATTTAAAGGTCTATTGTTATTGTCCATTTTGAATAGTAACAAATACAATAAATATGACTTTAATTTATATTATTGGATTAATATTGTTTTGAAAATTGGGCAGTATAAAATGCAACACATTTTCATTTGTTCAAAATTTAGTAAAATTCTAACTCGAGACAATCTTAACATTGTTTCTTGAGTTAGAATATTACTAAATTAACATCACTTAAACATGACTTAGAAACTGTTTTCTTGCATAAATGTACATGGATGTATTAATAATGTAATAACCACAAATTTTAAGCAAAAATGACAATATTTTAATACACACAAAATGCCACATATTCAATATGAAAAGTGTTTTCTAGCTACATATGGGTTTGTTCAACTCACTGCACAAACAGTGGCTGGGAAAGTACAAATCAATCTGTGATTCCTTTAAAATTGGGAGTGATTCCAACGTAATGAATCAAGAAAGGGGAGTGGGAAAAAAGGGAAGGTTTGAAAAACATTATTCCAGTGGCATTTGTCTTCTTTGCTAATCTTAATTTTTGCTATAACAGATCCATAAACTTATGACATTCTGAGTTGGATTGAATTCAGCTGTTTAGAGAACAGTAATTATAATTACTGTCCTCAAGCCAAGATAACAAAACACCAATTGTGACTAGCCAAGAAGCCTGGAATTCACAAACCACATTATATTTATTTATTTCTTCATGTTGGCTGTTTATCAGGAAGTGACTTCAGTAAAGAAAAGCTGTAATTCATTTATTTAGTAAAATTCTGAGCATGGTAAATATTCTATACAATATTCAGAGTATTTTTCTTTCAAATTATTTGTAGATTCTCACTACACTTGTTTAAAACTTTTTTAAATTATTTAGAAACTAAATTCATGATAACATGGGAAAATTTGTTTTTTAACTTCTTTGTTGTTTTTGTTTCTGAAATATCTTATTGATCTATGTACAATATTTAATATGTAATTTCTTTATCATAGGATTTTTTAGGGAAAAATATTTAGTAACACATAGTTGTGCAATTCTATTGGCCAATAAAGAACTAATAATACAGGGGAGTAAATACTCTGCAGTTAGGCATTCTGTTATCTTTGCTCACCATTGCCTCTCCTGCAGTGGTGACTTGGTCAGCGTAGGAACTGAAAAAATATTTGTTGACCAAATGAGTGAATAAAAAAGAACATGATTATAAATCAGGTAGGATTTTCACTTGCCACTGAACAAAATCTGGAGCAATAATTCCTAGTAAATATCAGTTTTCTGAATACAAACCTTTACCCTTGCAAGAAAGTAGAAACAGATCACTGAAATACGCACTGTATCTTTCACAAAACTGTATCGCTAAAGCCAAATATTTTATTCTTTAAAGAGGCCAGTGGATTCTTCCTTGAGGAATATTTATTCTTTATTATGCAATTATAACGTACTTATAATCTTTAAGCCAAAACATATTTTAGAAATTATACATGGATAGACTATAGTTTGTAGTCCTAGAAATAGCATAACAAGAGCAACCATAGCTGATAACTTATTATGAAGGCCTGAAGCACTAAAACTAAGGAACAGATCTAGAGGAAGAGATGGAATTCATAGTGATGAATCTACACATTCATTTAAGGTTGCATGCAGATTATATTAATGATCATCATTTTAAAAGAATAAGATATTTAAATAAACAATTTATTTGAAATAATTAAAATTTCATTATGGTTTACCAAAATTTTGAACTAGTGTAAATGATTATTACACTGACCACCATCATATTAAGCTTAAAGGAGATTTGAAATAATTTGAAAAGGATAATTGAATAAAACTTTGGCATGTTAATATTTATGCATGCAGAAATTCCAATTATTATACATTTATTGCGTTAAGGATGGAGACACAGATAAATAAAAACAGTACGGTGTAGATTCCAAAACTTATTGCTATTTCAGTATGGAACCACAGATATAATCACTGTGTGAACATGAATCCTTTGGGAGGAGAAAACAGAACTACTTGCCTGAAAGAGTGAGGAAAGGCGGTGGATAGAATATACTTTCAAAGGGACTTGGATTAAGAGCAAGAGTTTGCTGGGAGGAGGAGGTGGAAAAGGGTAGTCCAAGCACAACCTTCTGGAAGTGTGTTACATACTCAAAGATGAGAAGTTCAGTATTTTTTGCACAAAACCATGGCAAGTGGAGGTAAGAGTGGGTAGAGAAGTAAGCTGTGGACAGATAACAGAAGACCTAAAATTCTGTGCAACATAATTTGGTCTTTATACTGCAGATAATGGTAAAGCAGATGCCTTAGGCAGAAAAATAAAATGATCTGATTTGATCTGGATAAGAGAATATTAAATATTGGAAGCAGCATGTGGATTATTGCATAGCAATAGAAGAGATCAGCAGAAGGGGGCTGTGTTGGAAGGAGATAATGCACCAAAGTGAAAGGCTTTAAGGAATTGAGCTAAGGCAGTGGAAGAGGAAGACAGAACAAAATTCCTGAGACATTGGTGAGAAAAGATTAATAGGCAATGGTGGTTAATTGAAGAGATATGCAGGAAAAGACATGTTTTTAGAGTATTCTTAAAATTTGAGCTTAAGCAAAGACAGAGAAGATGGCAATGCACATTAAATATAGAATATTGGAGAAGACAAAATAATAGCAAAGGTATTTATGCTTTACACATATTGATACAAAATGATGGTAAAATAGCTCAATATTTCCAATAGGAAGTTTTCTCCTTCTTTGCTCCCCCTTCTTTCTTGTCTTTGTGTTCAATATAAATGTGATAGGTGAATCCATGACACTTATTAGCATCACCTAGAAAGGATGGATATGATTGGAGGAAGTAATAAAAACAGTCAATAACCTTCATTTGCGCAGTAATCAGATGAACAGTTAGTAAAGGTAACAGATAAAATGATCATAAAAGTAGGTAGGGAAAAATAAAGTTAGATTAGAGTTTGAAGAAGTCTGCCCAAGAAAATTATGTAGAGGCTGAGGAATGAAAGAAAACATGTACCCCTATCAAAGATTCTGATTAATGCATTCATTCATTTATTTATATTTATCAGTAAATATTTATCAGAACTTTTCTACGTGCCTTGATTTGGGAAACACATCAGGTGAATATCACAATGCACATTGCAGTGAAAAAAGATTCTATCAATAGTTTTCCAAGAAAAGTAGTTATGAGTAGATTATCATACTTACATTCAGGCATTACATTGCAATTTCCTCCTTAAGAACATTTCCTTCAGGGCCTTCCTGGTTGCACAAGGGGTTAAGATGCAACCTATGAAGCTATCCATAGCCACTGCAGCATGAGTTCTATCCCCAGCCAGGGAGCAACCCACATGGCACAGCAGACCTCTCTTGACTCACCCACTGCTCCCTCAGCAGTGTATTTCACTCAGTCTACCTGTTCTGCTCCCTGCTCTGTCTTTGGTGAATCCTCTCACCCCCCACACCTCTGGCCTGTACCTCACTCTTGTATGATTAAATAAATCTTTTTTAAAAAAGAATATTTCTCCTTCAAATATACATTTCATTATATGGCACATATCTGGTCCATACCCTCTTTATAGTAAAAAAAGACATGAACCAAATGGGGTTTTTTATCAAAATAGTTGGTAAATATTTGGTTATTTGGAATAATTCTGTAGAAAATTCTAATCATTCCCACCACCACATACTCATTCACAACAGTTACCCATCATTACCTAAAATCCTGGATAAAATGGTAATTGTGTAAATGAACTTTATTTATCATTTGGAAACAAACATTCCCCACATATTTTGACTAGTAATCTTTAAAAACAAATGAAAAATCTAGTTTTTATTAAAATAAAAGTCTAGATCATATATGATCCCTCACATTCTCATTATGGCCATAATACTCTTAGACAAGTGAGTTGATCTTTCATCAGTTCCACAATAGGTAAATTAAGAATTATATGGGCCTCCCCTAGTAGCGCAGCGCTTGAGTGCTGGGCTGTGAAGCTGCCTGCAGCCTCTGCAGCACCGGTTTGATCCCGGGCCGCCAGCGAGGGTCCCACATGGCGTGCAGACCTCTCCTGCTGCACCCATTGCTCCCCTCAGCAGTGTACTTCATCAGTCTGCCTGTTCTGCACCCCGCTCTGGCTCTGGTGAGTTCTCTCACCCTCCTGCGCTTCTGACTGTACCCAGTGCTTGTATAAATAAATAAATAAATCTTAAAAAAAAAAGAATTATGATACCTTCCTTGCAGAATTATGAATTAAGAGGAAATGAACTAATATGTAAGAAATAGTTAAGAAAAAGTTTGGCAAAATAAAATTTTGATAAATAGTAATTGTTAATATAACAGTATCTAGCAGAATACATAATATTCAAAATATAGTAGTGTTTAATAAACCTAATCCTAAAGCTCTGTTTATTAAGATGTCCTCCATTTCTTAGTATCTCACTAGACAATAAAAACACCTTAACTAAATTTAATTCGAACAAAACCCTAATATTTATTTTTGCCTTCTTGCTGAGGAGCAAAAAACAACAAACAAGCAAAAAAGTACAAAGATTCAACAGATTAAACAAATTGGCCAGGCAGATAATGACAGAACTAGGATTTACAAATTGTCCTTTCTAACTCAAAATCTTTTGCAACTAAACAGCACATGACCCAGGCTGTGTCTCCTTTAAAACTCATTACCCCCCAAATTTTCTCCATCTTCTGATTTCTTTCTATTCTTATTTTTTACATATTCTGGAAATTGTTACCAGGTATCCAAAAATTAAATTGATTTTCTGAAACTCCTTTAATATGTGCTCCCAATCAGTTACATGGGAAGATTCACCTCACAGTCTCACATATGGGTCTTTATTATAAAAGCTCTCTAGGAGTATCAATGACTTTTATTATTATATTTATTATGATTTTATACATTTAATATCTTAAAGCATTCTCACCAGGACTAATACTTTCTCTCTTCCTGACAGTCACATTATCTATTAAATGAAAGTAGTCACTCTAAATAGTGTATCTCATGGACAGAAAATGGGAAAATATTAAGTCATAAAGCAATAATTAGCAATGTAAGTTTTGGTATATTATCTTTTTCTTACTTTCCAGGTGAAATATCAATAGGATAATATTAAATTGATCAAGTGATTGACTATCATCATTTACTACTTAAGTGCTCATCCCTTCTGTACAATAGAAAAGATTAGAGAATACTAATCTCTAATTTTATTCTAAGGTTCTACTAATAATTCCCCCACTGCTTATTCTCTACTAGAGTAAATCTTGGAATGTCTTAGAGATCTTGGATTCTAATGAAAGCTTTCATTTGTTTTTATAAAGAAAAAAAAAGGAAACTAAGAAATCGTTTTTTTTTTTTATAGCTTAGAATCTGTATTTCAATCATTCTCTCTGCTGTTTCTTTTGTCAGCAAAAAAAATAATGTTTAACAGTGAAATGATCCAGGCCCTATCTTTGAGAAATCTAAGTGGTTCTTTACTTGGGATTCTCAAATTCTAAATGCCTGCAGTCAAATTTGGCAAGACTTGTATTTACTAAATTCATTTTCTGGTTTTTCTACATATTTTACAATGTAGCTCCATTGTGAGTTCTGGTAGCTGTCCAATACCATGGGCATATTGTTTGATTTTACAAATCTCTCTCTGCCTAACATGCATTATTGTTGGTTCTCTCTACTATCATTCACTATGGATACTTCTATGTTGAATCAATATTACGTCTCCTTTAAATATGTATGCTAAACTTGAATCAGAAGCAAAGAACATGTGTACAGTGGATACTGGAGAATGGAATGATGCTAGAATTCTGAGGTGGACATAAATTTTGAGAACATAGTATATAAAAAACACCATGTATATTGATTTACAGTTATACAGTCTTTTTTTTCTTTCAGCTCTTGTTTGTGCCTCTGTCTCTTCTGCTAGAAAGGATTGCTAAATATATAGTCATCCATTAATACTTAAATGTAATTCAGGAGCTAAATGTTAATAAAAATCCTCAGTCACATGGAGGAATGTTTGTAAAACAAGAGAGCTTATCAGCACACAACTTGTTTTTCTATACTTTTCCCTGAGAAGAAATCAATATGCTCAAGAGGAAAATTAAAGATCCCACAGGCAATTAAACTAATTTGGAGCAAGATTAACTCTGAATTACAAGTGAAAAACCAACCTTCCAAATTTAAATCAATTACAGAGGAAAAGATTCATCAATATTCATCATTTCATATCAATTTATATGTAGTTGGATATGTAAATTTCCTCTCTTAGACAGGTTTCAGGAAAGTGAGCAAAGTGACCTAAGGAATAAAGGGAATAGAGTGAGTTCCCTATCAGTGCCATGACCAATCATTACTCAGAAGAGAGACTAGACATGAATGGTACTTAGAGACACTGAGTTTTCAATGATGTACATTTGAAAATACCAAAACCTTTTGACTTAGTTTGATTTCTTGAATATAGCATCTTGACTAATTGCAAGGATTTCTTTCCTTATTTAAGGTAAAAATGCATTCTTTTTTGTAATAGTATTGCTGTTTTCTATTGATTTTTGCATTGACTTGTATTGTTAACATTATGAGAGAAGATGACCTGCTTAAAATATAAATCTTCATACAGTGAGTTTGCTATGCTTTAATAACAAAATTTGAGAATTTCTTTTTAACGTGTATGATCTTGAAATTTTGTTGAACTACTCAGTTTTAATTTTGAGTCCCTCGTGAATTTCAATCAACAATTAATGCACATAAAAGTATGAATTTTCTTTTCATCTAAATTCATGAATCTCATGAATTCTATTCACAAACACCTAGGGAAAAGGAACCTTTATAAGATGAGTGACTTTCAGCCCATCTAAAAAATATGCAAATACCGTAATCTGATAAAAATGATACCTTGTAAAACAACATAGAAGACAGGATATAAATCAAATGTGTTTTGGGAACCATAGAATAAATTGTTCTCCCCTAGGGCACCTCGTGGCCTAACACCTGTGACATAAAGCTTAGCTGATCTAATGGTTTGCTGGAAATTACCAGCACTGCTACATATATTCCTGTATAACCACAGAAAACTTTCATATTCATTATGGTCTTCTTTCCACATGGAGTCTTACCTGTCACTTTATGCATTAACTGTCAGCTCTCAATTCTTTAGAACTTCTTAGTAACATTGAGTTTTTGACTCCTCTTTCATGTTGTCACTGCAGTCCCATTTAAGGAAACGGATATCCAAAGATCGCATAAACAAGTAAAGGTCATGGAGCACAATTTGGGGCCATGACCCCCACATTTCTTATGTATTCTGACCTTGCTGGCCATGGCTGTGAGGGATAGTGAGTCAATAGGACCTGGCCTGATCACAATTTGAGAGAGCTTGGTGGTGATTCCAGCTGAGTGAAAAGAGTGGGAAAGGATTCTATTTCAAATACTGCTGACAGCTCAAACAGGAAATAATCAGAATATAAAAGGGTGAATCTACTTTCATCAGACAATACATAGTCAGAAGAAGATAATGTCACTATTTTATAGATGAGACATGAAAACAAGAATTTTTGCCAATTCCTTATTTCAGATGCTATTATTTTAAAACCACGTCTTTGCCTTTCAGCTCTTTATTTTTATTATTTATTTATTTAATTTGTGGGACCCTCGCCAGCAGTCAGGGAACAAACCGGCGCTGCAGAGGCTGCGGGCAGCCTCGCAGCCCAGCGCTCAACCGCTGGGCCACCAGGGGAGGCCCTCTTTATTTTTATTTTTTTTTAAGATTTATTTATTTATTTATACAAGTGCTGGGTACAGCCAGAAGCATGGGAGGGTGAGAGAATTCACCAGAGCCATAGCGGGGAACAGAACAGGCAGAGTGACGAAGAAATGCACTACTGTGGGCGTGGCAGGAGAGGTCTGACGCGCCATGTGGGACCCTTGCTGGTGGCCGGGGAACGAACCAGCGCTGCAAAGGTTGCCGGCAGCTTCGCAGCCCAGCGCTCAACCACTGCGCCTCCAGGGGAGGCCCTCAGCTCTTTATTTGACAGAATTTTGCCCCAAACTCTTGATTAAAGGACAGTAAGAGGTCTTCTAAAGGACTTTCTTATAAAATATTTATATTCTATTTTATTTCTTGTAACTCTGAAGAGTTTGTCAACAAAATGGACAGTGATTTCTAGTCTTAACTTTGTAATTTGGAAACTGTGAAACTGACAAAATTTTTCAAAGCCTCAATTTTACTAATAATTTCAAAGGTTAGAGTTGAATTGCGGATTTCAATACATTTTTTAACAAATGAGGAAAGAGAAGCAAATGTTTATTGAGAGTCTACTATGTGTCAAGCTCTCATAATATAGAGAAAGAAGTATAATACAGTGAAGGCAGTAAATGCCCATTTGAGCAGGTAAAGTAGAAGAAAGTGAGTCTCTGTGGATGTTACAGCTATTAAGGGAGCCAGGTGCTGGCAGTGAGGAGGCACAGGACAGGGTTTTCAGGGCATGAAGAACCTGTGAGAATCTTGGTGGGGTCTAAGTATCTGCAAAAGATCAGTAGTTGCAGCAATCATCCAAATTATTTTGGTCATACAAAGTACAGAGTACTGAGTTTTCCCATTTTGCTTTTGCCAAGGGTGTAGAAATGTCTGTAGGCTGCTACAGATGGAATATTTAAGGAAGATGAAAGTCAAGACAAATCTAATGTGTAACAGAATTGACTGCATTTTTACAGGAGATTGAGGAGGGAAAGTAGTGTTTTCTCTTAGTTTCTACTTACCATGCATATATCTAAACTTGGAGAGTCAAAGAAAAGCAGAGGAAACTTACACAGCTTCTGTTCAGGAGGACGTGGGAGGAACATTTTAACAAGAGACTTCTTCATGAGAACCAGTGTCTCCAGAGAAAGAACTATTGCCCCACAAACTCTGATGATTAATACAATATTTAGTGATGCAGCATATTTATTGTTATATTAGTGCCAGGAAATAGAGAACTTTAAATGATCTCTAGAACAACAGTGTATCTAGTTTTACAAATGTAACCATGGAAAAAGCTTATAATTACTGGAGGAGTCCTACAGCAATTCCACTTAGCAAGTCGGAGATAAAGATTGTTAGTTACTTTCAGGAGTGGCCTATGCTTTACAGGGTATAATAATGGATGGGTAGAATTGTTAGATTAACACTAGTAAAGCTGGTTTTTTGGGTTTTTTTTTTTTTGGTTATTGCTAAATATGAAGTTGTGACTGATTAAAACAGCAGGTAAATATGAGGCTTACTATGCATAATAAAAGCATGAAATAGATCTATGGAAAAAGAGAAAAAGAAAAGAAAGACACTTAACATGCACCTTTTGGTCTAATTTTCTTCCTACTGAGCTATGGGTGCATTGGTTTTGGGCATATTTCCATAACATATATCTGAAGAGCTGTAAATCTAGACCTCAGAATCAACATAGAAGACAGGAAGGAAGGAAAGTCAGGACGGAAAATATATACTTTTCATTTGGGGTTAGAGTAGTTTAGAGTAGAATTACATAGGAAAACATATAATTTATTATCCAAACCAAATATCTAGGTTTATCTGGGTTAGATATTCAAGGTTCTTCCCTAGTGTCTGTAGAGCCTGAGGCAAGAGTACAAACTAAAATCTGTATATGCCAAGCCCAAGTATTTGACACAGTTCAAGTATAAATAGAAGCCACAAAGCTACTAAATAACCTTCCATCTTTGCAAATAAATATTTTAAACACCCAAGAAAATTACTTTCAAAATTTGATTACTCAGAATTCTCATAATTCTTGGGGTTGTGTGCAGGATCATGCAGGTAGAGGGAGAGCAGGACCCTAACCCCCAGAAGGCCCTTTTCCACATGTCCCCAGCTTCTCTTTGTGCCAGGATGACTTCTCATGTGCATGTCAGTATCTTCTTCAGCCTGCATGTCTGAGTTCCCACCGCTTCTCAGTGTGCAGTCAGTGTATACAATAACCGCTTCTTAAGAATAGGGGAGGGGTATCAAAGATGCATGACCTATTATCATGGGACTCCTGGATATGAGCATAAACCATTTGTGCTGGTAACACTGGAACTACAGGTTCACAGGATTTGGTTAGAAGGTGAGCATTATTTTCTAGGTGAACAGGTTTCCTTGACTCAGATAAATCACCAACTAGAAAAGAGGTCAAGCTAGAACAAGACCAGAGTTGAGGTCTAGATAGTGCAGGGATAAGAACATAGCCCTTTTCTCATATACTGACGCCAGTGTTACAAATGCTAAGTTGAAACTGATCCCAAGACACAAGACATGAGCCTATACTCTTGAGCAAACTGGGATGTATTGTTATCCTAAATTTGTGGAGCACTCATTGGGGTGTAAACTGCCATCTGAAAGTGTTTTTGGTGTGTAGACCCAATTCAGGCAGATTTCTCAAAAAAGAGCTTTTTGTATATTCTTTATAAGAATAAGAGTTTCTATACAAACTTATATATGAATAGGATACAGTTAAAAAAAAAAAGATAGAGCTGTGTGAGCTTCCTGAAGGACAGAGAATCATTTTTTTCTCAAATAATGCCCTTTTTAAAACCTCCCTGTTTGATAGCAAGATCAGAACCTTTGTTTTTTCAGCAGTTTGGATTTGCCTGAAAACCTATTCTTAACCTTCCTTGTACTTTCAAAGGTTCTTAATCATGACATTAGGTTTCTCTTTTGTCTATTTTAAAGAAATGGTGATTTTTTTGTGTGTGTTCCAATTAGAAAATTTATTAATGTGTAAGTCCTGTGCTTATAGATACCAGATGCTTTGGAACCCACTCTAATCAGGACTTTGTCTTAACAACTCCATGGAAACTGCTTTGTCAATGACCCTCATGTGGCCAAAAACATTGGTGAAATTCTAAGTTTCACTTTGGCAGAAGTCTCAGCAATATGTGACAAGCCTGTATTTTTTGAAACAGTTTCTTTAATTGGTTTCTGGGATAACATTCTCATTTGGTGCCTGCGCTACCACACTGGATATTACGTCTTTGCCTCCTTTTGACTAGCCTTCCATATCCATTCTACTTCATATTAGGGAAAGAACCCCAGGGTTTCAGGTCTGGGAGTTTTTCTTTTAGGTTTACTTTTGTTTTCTGAGTAAATTCATCCAATTTCAACATTTCTAGCGCTTTCAATGTTTTGACAATTCCCATGCTGATACTGCAAGCCCATATCTTTCTCTTGTTTTTCATATTCATGGCTGAGCAGCCTGGGATACCTGATAGAATTCCATGGCCAACACTGAACTCTTGATTTCCCCAACCAACATTACCCCTTTTCATTGCTTCTCTTTTAGTAAATATGAATGGGACTCCATTTTCCTCAGTGCTCAAGGAAAACAAAACAACAAAAAAATCAAATAAAAAATAAAACAAAATTGAAACCATTCTTTTCATCTATATCCAATCAATGAGCATATCCTGTTGACTCCAGTTCCCTATATATCCAGAATCCTGTGATTTCTTTCGGCCTCTGTTACTAGCATGGTATTTTAAGCCATCGACATAATCTCTTGCCCAGAAAATTGCAGTAGCTTCCTAATCAGTCTCTGATTCTACCCTGCTTCCAACCTCACCAGTTTATTTTCCACTTATCAGTAAGAAAGAACATTTAAAAATACATGTCAGATGTCCAGTTGTTTCATTCCTCTTTCTCAAACCCTGTGGTTCTTCTAATTAATAAAAGTAAAAATCAACACCAGGGCTTTCAAGGTCCGAGATGGTAGGATTACTAACGACTCTTTGGTCTCCTTCCACCCTCTCTCTGCCTCCATTACATCATCTTCTTGAGATTCCTCAAAGTCTTAAACACAATCCTGCTATAGAACTTGTACTTTCATAGCACTTACTGCTACTAGTGACAGTAAGATCTTCCATTTCCAACAACAGCATACATCATTCATGTCTCTTCTCAAACTTCACCTCACTAGGGAACACTTCCTGATCACCTGATTGAAAATAATACTTCTAGACAGTAAAAGCTTGCTGAATGACAGGTGAAATCCTGGGTATCTCTGGGATTCAGGCAAGATTTCCACTATAGTTTTCAAAACAAAAGTAAAAATGAAAGAAAAAAGGTAAAGATAATACCCTGGTGTTTGAGTTGAAATATGTTGCTTTGCTGGGTGTATCCAGCTTTTGTGTAGCATGGATTGCCAGCCAGAAATACAGTCTGTGACTCTGTGAAGTGGGCAGCACTGTAGCTCCACTGTGAATGCTGTAGTTCTGGCCACACACATGCAAGTACAGTAATGCTCTTAAGGGGATGAAGCAAGATAGAGTTGGCTTTCTGTAATCCTATCTATTCTATTTGCATCCTTTTTTTTCTTTGTACACTTTAAGCTGTGGTAAATATTTTGAATTACTTAGTGTAATATTTATAGCATTTTTGAAATATAGCAAAAGTTATTTTGAGCCAAGGGAGGAATTGTATCTGAGTCAAAGCTTGGGACCTTTTGGTGTAGCCTCCAATTTCATGTTGCACTTGGCAGCAAGGCTACCAGATTTAATTCAGCTTTTACATTCTACATCTGCTTCTGTGAGCAATATAATAAAATTATTTGCCTAGTTTGAACTGTTTCAAGGAGAGATGCATAATACAAATGACTGAGTTCAAAGTGTCTTGGAAAATTAGCTAAAATCTATAAATCATAATATATCATTTGCTTTGCAAAATCTCTGTGACTTCACTATATACTGCAAAGTTCCTAGTCTATGCTTTTTAAAAAGTAGGTGTTGGATAATCTTGTCACCTTTATTTATTTAATAATCTTTTAAAAGTCATTAGCTGTATATCATGATCTCAACAACATTCATTAATAAGTGTCACGCTTAACTGATATTTTGTCAAATAACATACCTTCAGAGATGATCATCAGTGAATATGGACCAGGTAGCATATGCTCTAATGTTTCAAACTATAAAAGTAAAGAAGATATCAAAGGAATATATTTCTCTTATTCTAAAAATGCTGTATTGGAATTACTTAACCTTAAGACATAAGACATTTCTATTTATACATCATCAATAATTACCTAAAAGTCAACAGGCAAAATAGTGCAAATAGAGAAATAAAACTGCAAATGAAAAGATAGGTTACTCATTGCGTCACAACTTTCATATCCTCACATGGTTCCTTTTTCTCTCTGCTTGTATTTCTATCAGTAAAAATGATAAAGTCTTTAAAATGGCCACACATTTGAAAAATTGAAAGTATCTCTTGTAGTGCAACTTTGTAGGTTACCTCTGTTTTGTTTTGAGGTCTTATAGCTATATAAGTTGTAAAGACAAATAATAATGCAATTATATCTGTAGTAATGGAAATCTGTTATGTCCAGTGGTATGCAATGATTATCACCTATAGAAAGAGTTCTTTTCCATCTGTTTGTGAATTCACTTCAGCATTATTTATCTGCTTGCATGGGTATGGCATTTTGAGTTCTCCTTTGAACAACTGTATCATCTTCCTGGTTCCCTCATTAACTACTGAGTTAAACAAAAGTTATATTTGTATGAGAGTCATACTGATAAATATAATTTTTAAAAGGTGAAACTTCTTTTCCTTCATTTTTAACTCCCATTTGTAATTGAAGTATGCAGTGAAGATGAAAGAAATCCTATTTATTTTCCTGTTTCTGCATTTCTTCCTCTTCTTTTGGCACAAAAAAGGAATCTGCATGCATTGTAGTTTATTTAGATTTTAATAATCTTTGTAGGTTTTTCTAGAAAATGCCCAGTGAATCTACATATAAACTGCTTTGCTAGGTAAGTGTACCTCATGAATAAACTAAAGCCATACAAGTGTAGGCATGTGTTTTTCTTGGCTTTCGGAGTGATTACTGAGAGGTGATTAAATTGCTTGCTCTGTTTCTCTCGTTTTGTGGTTGTGTGTGGTTTTGATATGCTTGCAAGTGATAAGTTATTTGGCAATGCAGCCAGCAATGATTGGAAATTTGATTTTGTTCTCTGACCATTGGGTGATCACTACAAATAAATTAATGGTTTATAGAGCTCTATCCTCTATTGGGGTAAGAAAGAAGGAGATTCTAGTTCACCAATCCTTTTTGCCTATTTATTTTAAGTTCAAACTAGTTAAGAATTCTATACCCCTCTGATAGAACAGTTCTTTGACATTTGGGCCAGTGTGTTTTTGTGTTTCCATGTCTCATATATTTTTGAAATGTGACTAAAATCTGTATATTACATATCTGTATGTTTCTGACTCTGTAAATGAGGATGGCTTTAGGTCTAGTTGTGTGTGTGTGTTGTTTACTTGTCTTTAGAAATATTAATGTAAAATCTCTTAAATGGGGGCCTCCCCGGTGGCGCAGCGGTTGAGCGCTGGGTTGTGAAGCTGCCCACGGCCTCTGCGGCACCGGTTCGATCCACGGCTGCTCCCCCGCCACCGGAGGAGGGTCCCACATGGCGCGCAGACCTCTCCTGCCGCCCGCTGCTCCCCTCAGCAGTGTACTTCGCTCCTTCTGCCTGCTCTGCTCCCCGCTCTGGCTCTGGTGAATTCTCTCACCCTCCCGCGCTTCTGACTGTACCCAGTGCATGTATAAACAAAACAAACAAACAAATAAAATAAATAAATAAAACATGCCTCTATTAAAAAAAAAAAAAAACCCAAAATATAAAAAAAAAAAATAAAATCTCTTAAATGGTTCTGTTTTAACTGGATTACAAAGATAAATGTGCTTAAATAAATTGAATAGCCACAAAATAAGGAAAATTGCTAGACAATGATATTAAGTTTCTAATACTTTTAATCTGTTTCTCTGTCTCTATCTCTCTTTCTCTCAATACATGTAAGATATTTCAATATATTCTTAACGGAAACTAACTCAGAAACATACTTAGAATGTAATTGTGTACTATTGTGGTAAATCTCTGGCATATGTCACTAGTTTAATAATTTTGATTCAATAAACACCACTATCTAGCCTCTCATTTGTATTAATGATAACAGAAAGATGCATTATATAACTTGGGTTTGTTTTTTCATAAACTTATTCAAATTTGCCAATGCAGTAAGCTAGAATTTTCCTACAAAATTTTTGATTATGAAAAACATGCACATGTATTCTACTAAATCAGATCATTTTACTTCACACTGTTTATTTCAACTAGTTTTATAGAATTTGGAGATACTTTATAAAACCTTTAAGTAATTTATAACCTTGATCTGATATTAAATTAACTAATGGATAACCATTAGATATATGGTTATTTTCATGTGAGAAACTATTACTGAGCATAATTTTAAGTTCTTTAATTCTTTTACATATTATAGATACACTATATAACTTGAATCAGGCTTATTTTTGTCATTTTATAAAGATGAAAAAGAGATGTGTATAGCTGTAGAAAGGTGTTTTTTATGTATTCACAGTCTTTGTTTATCTGTTGAAGTTTTTGGGTTTGCCAGAGTTCTCAATTACCTTCACTCAGTATTCTCTGCAGTAGAAGTTGGTTATTTCTGCTGCACGTTTTAACTAAGAAGAATGGTTGAAACTACAGATAGAAGCACCAGAGACTTATCCTTTTACTTTATATTTATTTCATGTCCAGATGAAGTCCTTTACACTTTGGGGATATATTAAGGACCCAAAGCACTATCTCTGTAGATTATAACTATTGGTACTTAACATTTTAGAAATCAAAGATGAGAATTTCTTTAATTTTATCACCTGAATATAGCAATGAGGACCACATTCCCTGTTGCTGGAAATAAGAATATTGATATAAAATGATTCCTTTATTTATTTGTTTTGTTTATTTATGCATACAAGAACTGCGGTGTAGGCCAGAGGTGCAGTGGAAGGAGTGAGAGAATTCATCAGAGACAGAGTGGGAAGCAGAACAGCCAGATCTACTGAAATACACGCCTGAGGGGAGCAGTGAGCGAGACAGGGGAGGTCTGCTGTGCCATGTGGGTTAGCTCCATGGCCAGGAATAAAACTCGTGCTGCAGTGGCTATGGGGTAGCTTCATAGTGCTGCAACTTAACTCCTTTGCCACCAGGGAGGCCCCAATTCTTTCTTATTAATACCTTAAGCCTGTTTTAAGGTCCTGTTTGTACAAAATACAAAAGAACATAATAAAGGACAAAAACTTGTAAAGAAAAACTCATTTCTCTTAGTTTATAATACTTAACTCTGAAAAGAAACTATGAAATGTATTAAAAAACATAATTTGCTTGATTTTGATTGACTTCAGTCTCTGTTCCTTGGTTTATTGATTAATACCCTCACCTATAATAAATTCTTCTACTTTCAGTGTAATCCTCCTAGACAGCAAAGATTTTTTTTTTGACCAAATTAATTATGTGTTTTTTGTTGACTTTGCCTGTATCTTTGGGAAAACAAAACAAAACAAATTGACCATAGTTTCTTCACTTATAAATAACAAATATTCTCTAAAAGTGTGCTACTATTTTTGTATTTTTAAGTGTTTTCTCTTTGATTAAATATATACTCAGATATATTTTTAGGATCCCATAACTCTATTTTATCAAATGTCCAAATTTCCTAAGATGTCTTTTTTTTTAAATTTTTTTAAAAGATTTATTTATTTATTTATACAAGCACTGGGTACAGTCAGAAGCGCGGGAGGGTGAGAGAATTCACCAGAGCCAGAACAGGAAACAGAACAGGCAGACTGACAATACACTGCTGAGGGGAGCAGTGGGTGGCAGGAGAGGTCTGCGCGCCATGTGAGACCCTCAACTAGTAGCCCGGGGATAGAACCAGTGCTGCAGAGTCTCTGGGCAGCCTCACAACCCAGTGCTCAACCGCTGCACCACCAGGGAGGCCCAAGATGTCTTTTTTTTTAAAAAAAAATAAATATTTTGACTTTCCAAAAATCATGTTCTCTAAAAAAAAAAGGGACATATTTTACACCTGAGATATTATCAAAAATTTTCAGATGGGCTCAAAAATCTCAAAGATTATTCTTTCACCTTACAGAAAAGCTGTTAAAAACTAGTCTTGTTTTTCAGTATTGTAACTGTTACGAGGAAACCGTTGTCAAATAAGAAAAGACAACTATTCTTTCTTAGGTTACATTTCTACTGGCAAAATATGACTATAAACTGTTCAGAATTTGTATGCTTTATGGAAAGTCCCTGGAAGTTTGTCATTGTACTCAATTTCCAAATATATTTTAACCTTGAAGTAAATACTAATGAAAAATCTGCCAACTTGTTTTATAATTAATAGTGCTCTGACAGTGCTTTGCCTGAAATTAGACAACAGTGTCTTCAGTCAAAATTTCAGCTATTCTTTAAACTATTGCTTAACCTAAGATGTCCTTCTTTGATATGAATTTATATTTTGTATACCAAGGGTTCTCAATTTAGAGTGTATACTAGACTTACCCATGAAGTTTTAGAAAATATACTACTAAGCCTTATCCCAAACTTACTGAATCTCTTTGCTTGATAGTCTTTTTTTTTTTTTAATAGAGGCATGTTTTTATTTATTTATTTGTTTGCTTTGTTTATACATGCACTGGGTACAGTCAGAAGCACGGGAGGGTGAGAGAATTCACCAGAGCCAGAGCGGGGAGCAGAGCAGGCAGAAGGACCGAAGTACACTGCTGAGGGGAGCAGCGGGCAGCAGGAGAGGTCTGCACGCCATGTGGGACCCTCCTCAGGTGGCCGGGGAGCAGCCGGGGATCGAACCTGTGCCACAGAGACTGCAGGCAGCTTCGCAACCCAGCGCTCAACCTCTGCGCCACCGGGGAGGCCCTCTTTGCTTGATATTCTTGGTATAAAATGCATCTCGGAATTATGTTATAGCTCAAGATATATAACAATTTGTTTAATTATCTTTGGAATGACTTTATTACCTTTGTTTTTCTTGCCACAGACATAACATTTTCTTTCCAGTTGTATTATTCTTATGAATTTTCATTTTTGAAAGTTATCACTAATAAACTAACCACAGTAAATTTACATATTTGCCACACACAAATAATGGTCTCTTGAGGGAAGAGAGTTTGACTGTTCTTATGGTATAGGTCCACCCAAGCTTATGGATAGTAAAGAGAGCCAGTTCCTTACATGTCAGCAATCGCCTCAGATGTTAGGTAAATTGAAAAAAGAGTAATTCACCCAAATTTATAGACAGAGCTGGTGAAATCTGGCAGAGACCTTCTCTGGGATCTGATTTGTGTCTCAAGTTGGCAAAAAACACAGGCTTTTAAAAATGCAATTCTAGATTCCTATAAAATCTCCAGGCAAAAGTTAAGTGTATGACCTTAGTGATTATTCAGTACTGAATGGTTAACAAATTAGATAAAATGAACATGTTCCTGGGAAAATGCAAACTACTAAAACTGCTCAAAGCAAATAAATGTAGATAAGTACTAATTGAAGAAATTGAATCAGTAATAAAATTACTCATATCCGTCAGGTCCAGATGCTTTCACTGCTGAGTTTCACCGAACATTCAAAGAAGGAATATAAACAACTCAAACCATTTATCGCTCCCATTGTCATATAAAAATTAAATGTATTAGATCACACATATTTGTGCATGTACACCTGTGTATACCATATATTTTTTCTCTTTTTATACATAAGACATACAAGTTATTACAGTGTCCTTTCTAGTGCACCCTTCTGGTTTTTAAACCTTTCCTTATTTTGAGATTTTTACAATTCTATAAACTGATAAGTTTCCTTATTCTTGATTATTGAAATAAAAATTATTTAGTGGAATGCAACTGATTACTGCCCTAAAGATAGAGCTATTTTATATCTCTTTATAAGTTCATTTTGGCATTTCTTAAATTCATCCAAATTATATTTTGAATTCTCCTTTGAATGGTTGTGACATATTCTGGTTCTCTCACTAATGAATGAATTGAAAAAAATCTTCAACATGTTTTCATTTAATATTTGTGTGAGTCATAATTATGCCCTCTTTTAAAATTATCTTCAAATATTTCTTTTCTTTTTTTCTTTCTGCTCTTCAATACAAATCACACAATAGGAGAAAGGAGACACATCCCCACACATTTTGCTGTTCTGTTTACCCTTCCCTTTCAGTTTAGGAAGAAGCTTATATTTGTAATTTTTTAGCTTAAAAAACAAATTCATAAATTTAAAATGTTGATTTGTGGAATGATTTAATAGTTTATTGAAGTCTTTAAAGAAGGTAATAAAGTCATTGATTCTGAGAATTGTTTTACTGACTGCTGTAAAGCACTATGCTTTTGTTACATTATTCAGAACTTTAGCAAATATGAGTGAAAAATCAAATTTAACTCATAACTTTAATGTTTTCATACTGCCAAAAAATAGGGAAATACATGAACTAGGCATAACATGAGTTGTTTTAATGCTCAGAACATCTAATGTATGTTTTTCAGATAAAAGAAGTGGTGGCTTCTATGAGCAAATTAAAACAAGAGAAAATTAAAATAAGTTCACATTTTACAAAATTGTTAAGCAATAAATACAGCACTATAGCTGCCACAAAGTCTATGCACATTGAATTACATTTGAACAAAATCTAAATTCCTGATGGATATTTATTGCCTAAATAAATGGATAATAACATAGCAGATTCATATCTTTTAAAAATTAAAATGGAATTTTCACAAGTATTTGCAGAAAATTAGCAAAACTACATTTTAAAAGGTAGAGTTTTCTAAAATCAGGTTTTAGATACCAAAAAACTAACACCAATTATATATAGGCTAATACACCGAAGACTGTACAATAGATGATTTCTGGTCATAAAGAAAATCTGTTCAAAACTTAACAAAAGCACATAAAAATTCACCTGAAAATGAAAATATAATTTTAATACCATGCTAGCTGTTATTCAACATTGTCTATGAAATATGTGGTTAAGACTTGACAGTTGCCTGGAAAATTCTGAAATATGTGAATGTCAGCAAAAGATTTGAATTTGTGTCTTTGAATAATAAATAAGTAAAAGGTGAGGTGAGTGTATTTAAAGGAATTTTTGTATAATTTAGATATTAGAAAGTCCAGAACAGCCTGTGTTCCTTGGTATGACCATTTGCTATGAAATCCATAAATTTTAAACCAACTTAAAAAAACTTTACAAGTAGATATATAAATTATAAAATATAAATGTATTGACCAAGCCATTTAATATGTTAATTCCTACTAACTTACATAATTTTCCTGGACAATTTCAAATGACTTAATTTCTCATCCTCTTTGACTAGAAACAACCTATAATGACTAAGTCATTAGTTTAATCCATTATAAGTAGATTGACCTACTGTAAGAACACAAATACATAATTTGTCTCCCAAAATTTACTAATTAAAAACACTTTTATTTTTTCAAAAATTCCAGTAGAAACGATTATTAAGGAAATGTAATCCCATTTCAAAGTCAATTTATCTTCGGAATTTCTTCCATCTTAATATATTTGATAACCATTCTGACATCCTTAATGATATATTCAAGTCTCTCTGATTTGTATTATCACATACAGTAGATTTATTAAAATATTAAAGCATTGTATATGATATATAGTATTCCTCTAATTTTTAAAAATAAGCTGGAACATTTCCAAAATCATGTATCTTCATATGTGTCGGAAAAGTAGTGTTTTTAATTAGGTAAAAACTATGTGAGTAGTGTATTGGCATTTATTACAGTAGGAGTCATTTAAATTTTCTGAATTAGAATACAAGTTCATTGTCAAACCTACCTATTATTAAGGTATGAGTCACCTAAGCTAATATATTCAATAAAATAATGGCCTTGAGTTTTTAAATAAATATTTCATTTCTCATCATAGATATTTCTGTTCTCTTATTTCTCAAGTTTCTGATGCTGGCATCTGGTTGTCTTTAAAATATTTACCAAATATAGAATTCCAGACTCTATTTTGTTATAAAATCTGCCCAGACACAGTATCAGATATTAACGTGCATACATCGTGACATTGTGTATTTGTTTTTTTTTTTTAAAAAGCTTACCTAGATCGCATGGATTTGAGACTATAAAATAGAATAACATATTTACAAGCTCATTTTTCACAACACTTTTTTACAAGCTTCCAAGAAAATAAGAAATCCTTCATTGATTTCCTTCATGTAAAATAATTGCTAATTTGTCTACACAGTAGAAATGGAAGGGACAAAGGTTCTATTTACAGATATAGGGAAACTGATTCCACCTATTTGTGTAGTAAGATGGAAAAATAGATGACAAGGTGTTTGGGGTATCAACCAAGATGTCTCCCTAATGATACTAAAGTAGAATTGCATATCATACAACTAGTCATCATCTCAAAAATGGATATAACACCAGATATAACTGTGATGTATCAGCAAATGAGTAGTTAATAGGCATTCTACTAAGTTTTTTTTTTTTTCCTGGGGAGAAGAGAATGAGCCAGCAAAACTAATTCTCTCTCTATCTCATCCATTTGAAAGGGTGAATACAAAAAGGACTGGGGTACTTTCTGAGGGGAAAAAGGTCAAGCTAATTTTCCCTCTGAGTCAGAAGGTCTAGCTAGGTCTCTTTGAGCAACTTTAGGAGTTGAATCCTGCCTAATATGTATATGAATCTTTACAGTCTTATTTTGTGAATTCATGCTGTGGCTGCAAGTGGCTTAAACTGACCTATAAGTATTGATCGAGATCATCTTTTTTCAATTCCTCATTAGGTGATGTCAAGTTGGTAACTTGAAATCAGCCATGGTAGTAGTATTTATATCAGAGAAACTGGTAAACATTACAAATGGATATTTTCCCCTGTAGAGTTGTCTGTTAAACATTTGTCAATACTATATGAGTTTGTCTGAGAGTTTTCCTTGTATCATTCAAGAAATGCATTTAATACTGAAGTCTTCTGGCTGTAAAGTCATGGATTCAAGCCTTTGAGTTAGGAGTGGCAAACAGTTAATCAATGTGCCCACTTTTATCAATCATATAACTTTTCTAGCTTTAAGACTACATTTTCAACATCATGGATGCTTTTTCCATTTAAGTGTTCACTAGGACAGTCATGACTATAACCTGTACCATCACTGATTGTTGACACTGTGTAAGATGCACTGCGAAGAGCATCTGAGTGGGAAAAGCTGTTTCCAAATTGGATTCTGTATTGATTCCAGTTTCTTCTCAGGATTGCTTGAACCTATCAATTGAAAAGAAAAAAAGGACAAAATCAGTCCATTAATTGAGATGAAAATATTATGTTTAATAGTACCATAAAAAATAAGCTATGTATAGAAGATTTTTTAAAGAATTGTTAAGTAATGCATAATGCTTTGTTTAGATAGTGTAAACTAACTTTACCTCATAAAGATCACTTAATTCTTCTTTACTTTTGGAATCCATTAATATTTTACTTTCCATGTCTTAGGTTTTTTTTTTTAATTTTTATTTATTTTTGTAAGAACTAGGATGCAGGCCAGAGATGCGGGGTGTTAGAGGATTCACCAGAGACAGGGTGGGGAGCAGAACAGGTAAATTAGATGAGACAGGAGAGGTCTGCTACTCCATATGTGGGTTAGCTCCCTGGCTGGGAATTGAACTTCCGGCCTTTTCGGTGTAACCCTTAGGCTACCAGAGAGGCCCTCCATGCCTTAGTTTTGAAGCTTTAAAAATGTGTGTGAATATCTAATTGTCAAATACTTAATCCAGATCCCCCACCTACAAAATTTATTTAGATATACATTAATATCTTTATTAAAGAAACAGAAGATAATTAATGAAAGTTTACAGAAAGAGAGAAAAGAAAAAGAAGTTAAGGATAAAGGAAGTGTAAATAATCACCATCATCATAGCAGTAGCAGCAACAACTTTTTGCTGAGTGGTTACTAAAAGCCCAGATTGTGCTATATTCTGGGAAATAAAAGAGCATGACTTTTGTTTGCATGAACTTACTACCCAGATTAAACAAATGGAAAACTTAATATGAAAAATAATGTCAGAAATTTCACCACTACACATTTTTTTTTCTTGGACCTCCTCTGCTTAATGAATTTGAAGTTTATCACTTCCTTTCTCTCTGAGAATAGAGACCCAGGTTAGGTTGCCTATATGTAGTTCATGATTTTCATTGCTATAAAACTCAAAGGTGATTTTCTTCATACTGAATTAGTAAATGCAAATAAGAAATTCAAAAACATCTCCAACTTGACCACATCACATTTCTTAGTGTCTAATGAGTAAAAAGACTGGTTTGGGGCAATCTTCTTCTAGGTTATAAATGTATTAACTACATCCCTATCCCTGATCTATATCTTTATAAAGCATGTATAGTTTTGAACTGTCTTCTACACTCTACTGCTCTTTGACCCTTTAGTTTTTTTCCAAAGGAAGGATAAACATCTGAAAGCAATTTTTCAGTAATTCATGTATTATAACATATTCATGCAATACTTAACTTTCTGCTATTGATTATACAGAATTCTTCAGTTTTTTGCTCAGTGCAATCATGTACAGAAATTATTATTAAATGATCATGTATAGAAATCATATTAAACTTGATTCAGTCACCATGGAAAGGGAAGCCAGCCAGGTGTTATTAAAACTATGACAATGTCTTTCATTATTTTACATGACTGTTACATAAATAGTGAGGCCAACTGTTTAGAATATTTTCAATAACATTACAACCTTGGTTTGATAAGGAACCAATGCTAGACTTCTCAGCCTAAATCAATTAAAAGATACATAGTAGAGCTACATATAAACCAATTACCTAGTTCTCATTGTAGAATGTGAGTTCAGTTATTTACAACAATTTTTTTCACTTTATAATAATTTCTACTCTGAGTTGTTAATTATATCCATGTGACTAGGGAGGTCCCCTTCTGATGAGTAAAGTTTCCAGCTTATGTTAACAGTGAATATTTCTGTCTGAGTGGATAGGATGAAAATGACCTGAGCACTTGTCAAGCCACAGTTATTTAACTAGTG
Source organism: Talpa occidentalis (assembly GCF_014898055.3). Classification (NCBI taxonomy): domain Eukaryota; kingdom Metazoa; phylum Chordata; class Mammalia; order Eulipotyphla; family Talpidae; genus Talpa; species Talpa occidentalis. Next base: position 113,813,040 of record NW_023603184.1, read on the forward strand.
AGAAATGCAAATAGAAAGAGTTTGGCTTAAAATTAAAATAAATAAAATGTGAGATTAAATAAATAGAAATATTAAGCTAAAGGCAAGATGTTTGATGTAATGCAGAAAGCAAGAAAGAAACATAGTCTGAGCAAACGATTTTTAAGAAGTACATGACATAGTTGGAAACACAGAAAATTAATTTGGCAACTGTCTTCATCTTATGAGAGTGGGAAAAACTAAGAGCCAAAGAGACAAAAAGGAGGGATCATCGTATTTCTTAACATGAGAAGTGAATCATACAAAAACAAGGATTCTATCTTGAGAGATTAAAAAATAGGGGTGAGTACTGGAGATGTGAGGAGATGAAGGATTTGGCAATGACTTGGCTCAAAGATTTTGTATTATTGTAATATCCATCTGCCAAAATTTTCTCAATTTTAGGACATGGCAGAAGATCAAAGTCTGTGTCTCTTTTTCTTATAAGATAAAGAAAAGTGCTAAACTTTAGCTTAGATAATCCTTGGGCACTCTTTCTAAGGAGAGGGCCTATTTGCGATCTTAGTCCAACATGATTAGTGTTTCCACTTGCACATGTATTTTTTTGAAAAGTCATTTGACAAATGGAATCAAAATCTATAATATACTGAGTGTCTATCAAGGAATGCAAAATCTTTACGTTTCATGTTTACATTAATCCTTGTGAGTCTTGCATAAGGAACTTGCTTTTATTTCCTTTTAATACAAGTAGACACCGAGATTCTGGGAGTTCCATAGCATTTTCCAGGAATATTACAGCCAGGGGCAAAGTAGCATCTTTGGAATTTAAATGTATTGCCATGTCAATGCCTTAATTCAACACTGTCTCTTATCACAAAATATTTTGCTAGTGCTGAAAGTTTGTACACTTAAAAACTGCCTTTATAAAAATCCAGTCTGCTCTGAGATGCCCAACTGCACTATTCATGTTGACCCTTGTTCATAGGCATGTTGTCTCATCAATATTTAATGACAAAATCCTATGTAGACTGTATTTAGGATTGTCTAATTCAATTATGACAATAATAAATCCTTGGTGGTACATACTAACTGCTATTGAGTGTGATTATCAAAACAAGTGATTTATCAATTATTCCTAATTACGATCTGCCTATACTTCTCATTGATGTCTGGGAGATGGCCTCTCTTGTCCTCCTTCCAACAGAAAAATCATAAAACACCCATTAAAACAGGAAAAACTTTCTGCTGACATGTGACAGTGCTATGTCCCATTACAAATAAATATGTCCATATTTAAAGCTAAATATATTTATATTTTAATTAAAAATTAAACATGAAATTTTAATATATGTTATGAGAAAAAAGCAAAATATTATTCAAATATGGGAAAGCAACATTTTATAATTTTTCATGGCATGTATATGATTTTCAAATTGACTTGTTTATTGGAATGGTTCTTATAAAGTTATACCAACTGTTTCCAGATGTTTCCCATATGAAAATCTGTGATATGCTTTGCTGTTACCAAGTGTCCCAGTCCATTCAGTTTCTGTCAGGATTTCTAAACTTTGTTGCATTTTGCTAAAAGCCTCAGGTTAAAATTTATCAAGTAGATTAAAAGCACAAAGAGCTAAAATCGGTGTAGCTCAAACCACTGAACTATATAGCACTGTTGATATGTAGAAGCAATTAGATACTGGTTTATGAAATGCCTGAAACTTTCCAATTAGGAAAGTCTTGGATAAAAATCTTGAAATAGTTAAGAGCACATTGTCATGTTATGAGCTAGAACATTCTATTTTCCTAAGTTTCCTAAATGACTCTATATACACCCTGTAAAACAGAGAATTTACTCCACTTATATCCTTTACTATCCACCAAGAAGCTGTTTTTAAAGACCACATTATAGGCCAGCATCCCTCACCCCTGGGACCAAAAAAAAAAAAATTTGGAGAGGATGAAAACGGGCCAACTATATTTTGTAATAGAGTGTATGTTCTATGAGGTAAAGGATGCCTGACACTGTACCTAGGACAAAGCCCAGAATTAAAGGGATTATTCAAAAGTTAGATCAAAAGATTGGTTGAATAAAAGTCACTAATGGAATATTTTGAAGAGTGACTGATGTGCTCTATCCTTGAACTGCAATATGACCTGGGCTTTTGGTTGGAGAGTTGGATCTATAAAAGAGATTCTATGTATCTTCTTTCTGATAGAAATGAATTTTGAAATAGTTATTTCAAGGTATATATATATTTCTGTCTCATTTCTTAAAGGAAAATCCATTTAGTAAATATAAAATGGTAAAAGGAATAAAATGAAGCACCATACCTCTCCATTAAAGAAGCAGAAAATTGTAGAAACCAAAAGACCCTGTAAAAGAAAAATAGATTTATCTCATTCCAAATGGAAAGACCCATTATTTATAACCAACTTGCTACATATATAGTCAAAAGTAAAACCATAGCTGTATATAACTTTAATGCCAAAAGCACCATACCTGATAGTGCATGAGGATGTGCATGATGTAGTCATATACCTCCTCTGCAATCCTTCCTTCAGGTCGCCAAGGAATAAGCACAAATTCAATGCCCAATAATGGCACCAGGATAAGTGTAGCCCTTACAGCTTTCATGTAGAGATTGGATTCTGCTTGGTGAGTAACTTTTAATTTGGTGATGAGAACACGTACAATATTTAGCAGGAAGAAAAGATTCACCTATAAGAAAGAAAGGGCTTATGAAAATGAGTTCATATTGAAGTAAAGAAGCATTATTGAAAAGTATTTAATTAAAAAAAATCTTAAGATTTTCTCATATACACGGATATTTTAAATGAATATTTATGTAAGATATTAATTTATATTTCTGGAATTATGATTGAGTAATTTGATAAATACATCCATTTTAATGGATTTAAGATTAGAAAAATAAAGTGGTGGTAGAGCTACTGTGGAACATTTTCAACTGAGTGTTAATTTCAGCTTCATATCATTCATTTTTCATGGTCTCTAAACTAAAGTCTTGGATATTTTCAAACTCAAAGAAGGAAAGAATTGTTTATAACAAGTGTTAACAGTTGGAAGTGTCTCCTCTGTATATCCACGCAACATACTTGTAAACATTTATAATGTAATAATAACCATTTTCTCCCATTTTGTATATCCTTCCTGTGTTTCTTTTTATAAGAATATTCCTCACAATTTCCCAAGATAATACTGTAATCCTCTTTATCCTTATGAGTGACTGAGTCACATATTTGAACCAATTGATATTCAATTCAGGTCATCCAGAGATGAAACAATTTTGGTGCTTCACAGGGTCTTCTGTTAAATGCTTTCTCTAATTACACATTGACTGTGTGATAACAGCTTTCCCAAATGGAAAACATTCTCTGAATGGAAGACACAAAACTTCAAAATTGAAGTGTAGATATAACTAAGTGCCTCAGGAAACAGTTCTGCTGAAATATTCATTTCTTTCTTACTGCCACTGTTTACTACTTTCTCTCTTTCTTATCTTCACCCAAGTCATTATCTTTCACAGTTGTCATTTTCTCTATATCCATTCTTTATACTGTCCAGAGCATTATGGTCATTAACAGATGAACCCCTTAGCAGCTAAATGGTATTTTTTTCCTTGTTTTCCTACCCTAACTTCCACCATGTGTGCTTTGTTTAATAATCAAAAAATTTTAACTGTAAGTTAATATATAATTTATATTCACACACCTTAATAAATTATGCAAATGATGGTATTATTTCATTTTAATACAGAAAAAATTCACAAATATACACTTGCTGATTTAAGGCATTTGTTATAAAAAGAAAGGCATAAATACTCTGCTACTATTCATAGAGGATTCAGTGCAGTATATGCTTCAGAAATATACAGGTTATTATTATCCTGATGGAAATACATCTATGTAAAATAACATATTACAGACACAGGAATGTCTGTGCTGGACAAAAACAGAATAAGCTATTTCAACAGGTGTAACAATGAAGTGTGACAAATCAACATATCAGCTGTTATTCCACCACCCATCCGACCATATTCCCTTCCTCAGCATTCATGATTGTTTGCTATTTTAGTTTGCATTCAATGGAAACTACACAGTCTATAGAAGAAAAGATAATGCCCTTTTATCTGTTTGTACATTTGAAACATAGAGTATAGTATAATCCTAGTGTGAAAAAACCATAAAAAATAGAAATGTAATTTAGATCACCATTATATGAAAATAATTAAATGCAAAGCTGTCTTCAAATGGCAAGACTGATTTAAAACATCAAGCTAGAAACTCACACCTACTTATTTGCAAATACTTAATTTTAAATAAAAATAGAATAAAAATTTTAATCTGATGACTCTATCTGAATCTCATCCATCTTAGTGCACTAGTTAGAAATGAAAAAATTTATTTCTTCTCTAAGAGCTATAAAGTTCACAAATCTGATAAGCACAACAATACATTTTCATATCAAACACTCCCCTAGGATCATGAAAGAAGCAATGTGAACCAGAACAAGGACAGTAGAAACCCTCCACACACCAGAACAGCCAGCACTCACTTTGCACTGAAGTGACTGAAACATGTCTCATTAAGCTCAAATAAAATATACCTCTTCTTAATTTCCCCTTTGCAGGACCTCAAAAATACTCTAGTTACTTCAATACTAGCCTGCACAAGGGGAAATGTGACAGAGGAAGTCTGAGTGGAAAGAAGCTGATTGCTGTTGAAATATTTATAAAATTTGTGCAAAATCATGTGACGATGTAAACGATTGCTACAGCCCTTCCCAAAATGGTGGAATTGGCCAAGACCAGTGAGGAGCCCTAGAGCTTAAATAAGAGCAGTACAATATATCCTTGTAATCCTGGTATTTTTTCAGGTCATCATATGGAAAAAGTTTTATGCAAATAGTATGGATTTCCGCTTCTTTCTCCCTGAGCAGTGTGAATGGACTATATTCCTATTTTATATTTTACCCTAATTGTATCATTTATTCTTCCCTGCCAGAGTAGATGTGAACAGGCTTTTCCAAGGATTGCATTAGTTGCTGTTACATTTTTTCCATTTGTAAGGTGCTTTTGCCCATTTCTTGAACCACTCTGCCAATGGTGTTTGAATCAAATGCCCTTCTGCAGAGTCATATCTCTTGTGATAAAATTTTGCCTTGTATTTTTTCTGTACGCTTCTTGGTGGCTCAAAGAACGTATCTTAATTTCTTTGCACTCTTCTCAGAACAGAGTCATGATATCATGTAGAAATTACAAGTGAAGAAACTTTTCAAAGCATTTTTTCAAGACTATTATATTCTAGCCACTATTTTAATTGAATAACAGGATATATCTCATTTAATGCTTATAGTGTACCATGAGATTCTTATTCTTACTATTCCATAGTCACAAATGAGAAAAAAAAAATGTGCAGAAACTTTTAAAGCAAAACAAAACAGATCTTGCCCTAAGATACACAGCCAGCAGTGGTGGAGCTAGATTTAATGCTGGCACTTAGAGGACAAGCCAGAGTAAGATAGACCGCCTTCAGATTAAACAATGTGTCACACATTTCCCTACTATCCTGGAAGCAAGAGGAAGGAATGCTCCTGCCTCTGAAATTTGCACTAGCATCTACATGAAGATATATTAAAATTTCCATAGAACATCTATTAAATTCCATGTGTTGCTATTTTTAACTTGCTGTCTCAAATTTGTGGCCAGGCACAAATCAGAAATTTGATACTTGCTGTGTGCTTTACACACACCAGGCTAAGTATTTTTTATGTTTTAACTCATTTAATTCCTTTGTTAAAAAAAATTAAAAATCCCCTTTTTTACATCCTGTATTTTATAAATGAGTAACCCGAAGCACTAGAATTACACAACAAATGAGAAGTGAAAGAAGAGTTCAGACTCAGGAAGTCACCTTCAGAATTTATTCTCTTCAGTATGACACTTTTGAGAATGACTTCATAATATACCTAAGCATGGATTGAACAGTGTTCTAACATAAGCATATAGTAAATCAAAGCTAACAGTAAAATAATAGAATATTTGTCAAAAAGAAGAGTAAAAATAAGGCTCAGGTAACTTTGAATTTTGGCTGAGAAGCATCCCACCTTCGTGTTTTCATATTTATAATTTAATATCAGCTATAATCACAATCTTAGAGACTTGAATTGAATTCTGACCTCTAATGTTCCATGAGAGAAAATATGTTAATTTGAATTAATTCATTTCCCCATTCAAATGATTAAATAAAAGTATTGAATGTGACTGTTCTTGCCATGCAGTTACACTTAAAATTGTCCAATTGGTGCACTTGTATTAAGTGCACCATTATAATAATAAGCATGGTGACCATTATAATAAAAAGCACCAGTTTAAGAAGATACTATTTTTTTAAATTATTGGAACATTACTTTATTGCCAACATGAGCAGGTAGATTTTTTTTGTGTTTCGCATGCCACCCATACTCTTGTTTGCTCTCTGCCCCAGGAGGCTGAACTCCCAGACATTCTTGCCTCTAACATTTGCTGTGTATGGCCAATGGGAAAAACCAAAGACATCAGAACATGGGAAGGATGAGAAGTTTTCTTTCCCCTTATTTTCCCCTGCTAGTCTGTGGTTTGGGCAGTGGCTTTGGTCCTTGACTTCGGGTTCCTGTTGGGTGACCCTTCTAGTTGCTCACTCAATTCCAGCAACACTGTCCTGTTCCCACTTTGGATCCAGCCATGGTCATGCCTTGCCACTGCTGGTCCCTGGTGCCTTGCCATACTGTATGAATTAATACCTTTATCTCAAATATAACTGGCATTAAACCCTTTTCAATTAAATACTGAGTACATCATCATTGTGTTCACCAGTGATTCCCCCATGGGGATCCTAAAGGATAACACAAGCCACATGATTCATGAACTAAAAATGAAATGTAAACAACTAATGAATGAGAAATACATACCAATAGAGCTGCACAAATTGGGCCATGGATAATGTAGAGGAGGTGGGTATCAGAACTGATCCAGCAGCTAGGGGGAGAAAAAACAAGGAAATTAAAGAGTTTTGTTTTACATGATTCAAATCAAAATCTTCAAGAGAGATTATCTTACTTGTCATTGTAGTACAAACATCTAGCAATAGCATGTATGCAAGCAGGAATCAGTGGAAATCCTGTAAATATCAAAGACAAAGAAAATAAATAGATGACCTTTTCTATAAGTGTAAAATATGTCATGAAATATGAAATCACAGATACTCTAGGAGCAAAAATAACTGGTCATTATGTTTAGTAAATAAATACTAACTGTGTAGTCAAACTGAATAGGTAGATTGTTGAGTATTTATATTTTCAGGTTTGTGTTGTATGTGTGTATATGTTTTCTTCTAGTATAAGTCATTTTGATTCAGTTACTACAGGGCCTAAGTCATGAATGGGCTAGCTAACCCCTATGGCTTAGATAAAAAAAAACAGGAATTATACATTGTGAAGTAGGATTGGCCAATATTTTGTAGATAATCACAAATGGGATGAAGTTGAAACAGACTATATGAAAAAGTGAAGAGAGTATTTTATGGATCAGAAATATTGCATGGTTTGAGCATTCTAAATCAGATCTTTCAAACAGGAAATGAAGAAAAAAATTTATAAAGCTAACCCAAATGTATAAAAGAATATATGTGTATATACATACCTCTACCAAGCTTTGTCTATTATCTGAATGGATATATAGACAAGTATAACTTTAGTTCCATTTCTGGAAACTAGTTATATTGAACTCATTTTTAGCATTTTATATTTTGCATTATTCCAGTTATGTTTTTAAATGTGATAGAAGCACATCAATGCATGCTTTGTGGAAAGAAATAGGTCTTTTGCATGCCTTCATTCAATTACTGATCTCTACAAGCTTATGATAAAATAACAACATCTTAAAATACTTTTTAGAATGAAACTTCACAGCTGGTTAAGCCAATACCCTTATTTTTCACATGAGGAAAAAGAAGATTCTGAATAGTGCAGACTATACCCCTAATTCATGATTCTGATTCTACTGCTGTAGTCATTACATATTCAGCCAAAACATACATTGGAAAATTTAAGTAGAAAGATTGTATTATTAATTGACCCATGATTACTGAGAACAATGTGTCATTGATACTTTGTTTCAACTTACAGCACTAAGGAATGATTAATCACCTGATATTATTTTAAAATGATTAATAAGTATATTTTATTACAAAGCAACTCTGTGTCCTCCAAAAGCTTTCTTACTAAGATGAATCAGTAGACATGAGTAATGAATGGCACTTACCCCATCCAAGAAAGTAATACCACTTCAGGTGTTGCTTCTCTGCAAACACAGCCACCACAATGAGTGTGTGCAGGTAAATGCCTTCACAAAGCATCCAAAAGTAGTTACAGCCCATCAGGTAAAGATGAATGAACTGTGATACTTTACAACTAACCTGTGAGAAAAAGAGGAAATAATCATAGTTAGTCATGAATAAATTCACACATAAAATAATAGTCTAGTTTAGATCAGAAATATATATCTGATACACACACACACACACACCCCTGGAATTTTTTCTCTTCAAAAAATTTGTATACACTTACAATTCAGACTCATGAAATACCATAAAAGAACACATTCATTCTCATCTAATGTTGCCTCAGAAGATTTCAACCATGGACTCCAAAGATTTATAAAGGTAACCCTTCTGGGAAATGTGTAAATTCATTTTATACTGGATTTAGTGGTTGTGTATTTTCCTTTTTTTTAACATCTATTTATTTATGCATATAAGAACTGGGGTGTAGACCAGAGGTGTGGGGGGTGAGAGGATTCACCAGAGACAGAGTGGGGAGCAGAACAGGCAGATCTACTGAAATTCACTGCTGAAGGGAGCAGCGGGCTAGACAGGAATGGTCTCCTGTGCCATGTGGATTAGCTCTCTGGCCGCGGGGCGGGGAACCTAACTGGAGCTGCAGTGGCTGGTGATAGCTTGATAATGCTGTGTCTTTAACCCCTGCACTACACTACTAGGGAGGCCCTGTATATTTTGTTAATGTGTTCTAGTTATCATGAAAGTATAATTTAAAAGAATCACATGTGAATGACTTTACAACGATTGTTATCTATTTTAAATATGTCATCTTGAACTTGATTGTTGTGTTCTGTTGGAAAAATATAATTATTTTAATAATTTTAAAATTCACAAAAAATCAGATGTTTGGTAAGTCTTGCCTTTATGTGCTACCAGTCCAAATGCTTATTAAATAATACTCTAAAGAACCCACCCATTATTTTATTCAAATACAGGATTTGAAGGTTTGATGTAGGTAAAAAAGAAAAATGTTATGGTTTTCCTTTCTGTTTTCCAGAGTTATCTACTTCTCTTCTCTATTTTTAAAGGGACAGGAAAAAGGAGGTTCAAATATAGGGTAAAGAAAACACAAAGTAGTAAGAAATACACTGCACTTTCTTAAAAAGAAGAAGAAATTCAAAACTGAATTACATGGCTAATTATACTTGCCAATTCTAATTTCTAGTCTGGAACTTGGTAAATATTTCTGGCAGTTATCATTATATATTTTTCAGCTAAAAAATATTGGAAATGAAGTGAACTGGAAGATAAAAATTAGGTTATCACAGAATAGGAATAATAAAATTTTCATGAACTAGTTTAAATATTTTTAAGTTTTTTTAAAAAAAATTAAAATAATTCTGAGAAATGTGCTATCACTAGTCATATATTCTTTAGCTAAAAAGCTGAGTACTGGAGAAGTTAAATTATTTTAATTTTATTAAAACAACAATCAAAACAACACCCAGACTACAAGTCTTCCAAAGCCATTCTGTTTTCACTACCATGAACTGACTCAAAGGTATTTATAGAACCTATTCTTTCAGTTGCAGAATGCATGGCATTACATTTTAAATAGCATACCTTGCTATCAAACACATACTAACATAGTCATGTCAAAGGTAAAAATGAGCTATTTTTCTATATTATATAAAAATGACAGAGCAGCTTCAAATAAGGATATAAGGAGTATTAGAAATTCATATCTTATTGGATTTCTAATGACTGGTTTTATTAATCTGTAAACTATTATGATAAAAAAGAACTTAAACCATGCTTCAAAATATTTTTAAGCAGAGCAATGGTGATTAAACAGGCACTCAAACTGCTGGGAATAAAATAACTATTACAGTTTATGATTCGTGTATTAAACATGAAATATTTGCACATAAATGTAAGATTTAAACTCTCTTGCTCAGTCACTTCATGACAAAACTCTAAATATCCCTGTTACAGAGAAATTCACTCTAAACTGGCAGGACATTAGCCGGATTTTTATACTGCTAATTATACCTCAGTGTATTTCCTCACCCAATGACTTTAGAGTGGAACATATACAAGATTGAGCAATCCGGATGCACATGTGCAAACAATGCAGGGAATTTTAGAATTTTGGAAATTACCCTAAAAACACCCATAAAGCACACAAGTGTATTGTTTATTAACCTACTGAAAATTCTTTCCCTTCCCTGACTTTAGTAACAATTTAAATTGTTTTACAAATCCACTTTAGATCTATACATAAACATTTCTCTTCACAAATCCATATCCAAAGCTGTAGTATAGATACTACAAAAACTATGAAAGCAAATGATTTTAAAAATTTGAAAATATATTTGTGGTTTATGCAGATTTTTTAAGAAAGTTTACTTTTGCCTATAGCTTATAATAAAATATGTGCACTTGTATAAATACAATTTAGAATATGTTTTAAAAATAGAACTTTCTATGGCTATGCTATGGCTATGCTAGACAGCTATGCTATGGCTGTCTCCACTTATTTTTGTGCTTCCAAAAGAATTGCAAGGAAGTAATTTACAAATGTTTACTGAGACAATGAGGACTTGATAAGCTCCTATATTAATTAAGTTTAACAATGTATAGGGGATGTACAACTCATTTTTTCTCATTTTTATTAGATTTCCTAAGTCAATTCCAAAAATTTTCCATTTGTATGTACTGTGTTTCCTAACTACACAGATTTGGTTGCTTTGATTGATTCTTTAATTCAGTCGAGTGTTAGTCATTAACACTTATGTGCCACCAATAGCAGGATTCTAGCTATAAAATCAGGCAAAATTATGTGTAAATATAAATAATTGAAACAAGAGTTGACTTCCTAATTTGTATATTTAATCTTTATAAGTTGGAAATGTTGAGAAATATTTACCTGTACATATTGGAATGCAGCTATCCATCCCTGCCCCCCGCCCCCCTACCACATACACACAGTCTTCTATTTCTGGCCCACCAACTCCTTGACCCTAAGGACATAACCACCTTTTACTTACGGGATTAGTAGCCACTAAAGCCTGGTTGTTGGCCACTGCAGTGAGATGAATGATTGTCACAATAGAATTACAAACAAAAGAGAAGAACAGGTTTTTGTGCAAGGTAATCCTTTGACAACTTAGGCTCCTAAAAGGCAAGAAAAGCCAAAGCATGTTGACATAAAATTTTCCATATTAATTATTATTAATACTAATTCATTGTAATTGCTCTAAATTTGGAAGATTTTTTTATTCTCCCCAAGATTAACTGTTTAAAACTTGTTTAAATCTTGATTAGGTAAAGCCAATAATTCCTTAAAACAGAGTCAAATTAGTTGCTTCTGTATAGGTAGGCATATTTTGGGATAGGAAATACATCTTTTTTTTTTTTTTTTTTTTTTTTTTTTTTAAATAGAGGCATGTTTATTTATTTATTTATTATATTTGTTTGTTTGTTTTGTTTATACATGCACTGGGTACAGTCAGAAGCGCGGGAGGGTGAGAGAATTCACCAGAGCCAGAGTGGGGAGCAGAGCAGGCAGAAGGACTGAAGTACACTGCTGAGGGGAGCAGCGGGTGGCAGGAGAGGTCTGCGCACCATGTGGGATCCTCCTCTGGTGGCCGGGGAGCAGCCGGGGATTGAACCGGCGCCGCAGAGGCCGCGGGCAGCTTCGCAACCCAGCGCTCAACCGCTGCGCCACCGGGGAGGCCCACAGGAAATACATCTTTTAAAGGCCTTTACATACAGCTCTTCAGTTTATCTCTCAATATTATTAATAATTTAAAAAATTCAGAAACAGATAAGTAATTAAAAAGCTCATGTTAAAATTAAAATCTGTTAAATGTTAAAGCTAAAATCTGTAAGATTTTCACATAGACAATCTTCCTTCATTATGCCATATAGATTGTTCTGTTTATATAATCTGTGTATGGCGGTGATGCACTTTTTTAGCATGAGAATTTAAATGACTCCCCCACCATCATGGGAAAAAGGAAAAAAATTAACATATTTATATCCAGGACCATTGATTAGGAAATAGGAATAAAAAACAAAACTTCATGATTTTCAAATTATGTCTAAAAGACTAGGAGGGTTTGCTTAGACTGCAAATCAGAAATACTTGCGAAGAATTTACTGGAATAAAGAAAAACATTAAAGAAAGCTTTCAAAATAGCAACATATGACAGAGGAGCTAAAGAAAGGTTAGTATTTATAATACACATGAAAAAATCAGGATTAAGTAAAATAAAATGCTAACTGTAGTAAGGTGGAAACAGTTAATTTTTCTATGTACACTTAGGTTTCCTCCACTATGATGATCTTTATTTCTGTTCTGAATTCCCTTTTCTAATGACGCTGCTCCCATATTGATCTGGCTTGAAAGTTAAGGTGTTACAAATGAGCTACTGGTACTTATTTTCTCCTGTATGTGATTATTTGAGTAGAGTCCTGAAAAATGTTTTCTCATTTTCTTCTTAAGAGATAAAACAATATACTGTATTTCACTCTATTAGATGCCAACAATGCCAATTATGGGCAAAATTTTTAAATGATAGAGTGAAATCCTATTACAAATAAAATATTTCACCTCAAACTCAAATAAATATTTAAGAGGACACATTAAATCACTTTAATACAAAAATATCAAGTTTATTTTGAATGTTTTACAAAATTATTCAAATAATATGGTCAACACAGATAAAATAAAAACTCATATAATGTAAACCGAGTACTTCTGCTTTGGAAATCCTGATATCCAGTTGAGCTGTCAAATTGTAGTGAACTGGATCACAGCCAAGTCATTTCACTTTGTGTTGTGTAAATATGTCCTACTATTTGCAATATTGGCTACTGCTATTGTTTTCGGTTCTTCCTTTTTTGCCTCTTGGTTCTGTGCAACTTAAATGCAGACAGATGTTATCTGACATATGCTTTCTATCAATGTCTAGTGGTAAAAAAAAGTTTAGATTTTTCTAGTGATGCATATTGCTTTTTTCTAAATGTATTCATTAACCCAAATATAAGTACGTAAGTACAAATAAAATCAAATTGTAAATGAAAACCAAAACATGCACTTGGTAAACACACAGGTTTGTTTAAATGAAATCCTAAAAATATTTGGATTTTTTTTTCAAATGTTAACCTGCAATCAATTTTACCTATTGTAAATCTTAAATGTGCTTACTTTACTTTAAATATTTAAACAATTGTTTTATAGGGATAGAGGATGTTTTACAAAAAAACCTCTTTGCTTTCTTTAAATGCTATAATATTCCATTCTATTCTAGCATAACCACAGAATAGAAAATGTGGTTTGTGGGTCTGGATTCTTTCCATTTCATGTTCTCTTCATGTAATTATTTTAGAATGCAATTTCCATATGTAATTCAAACAAGCAAAGTTATAAAGGCAGTCACTGCAAGTGTGTCAGCAAAACCATTACACTCATGTGTAATTTACCAATGCCTTTCAATTTTCTTTTGAAACAAGAGAAGCAGGTAGCATCAAGTAAATACACATCTGAAATCTGATTTGAGAGTGAGTCTAAAGTGTAATAGTGAATCTGTGCCGCTACTGATAGAATGACTTTTGCAAATTATTTAAAAAATAATCCTCAGTTTCTTCATCTGTAATACAGGGTTAACAATAGTACTTTATGAGATTGGCTTGAAGGTTAAATGAGATAAATCAATTCTAGTGCTTAGCATAATACCTAAATTGTGGTCAACATTTATTAAGATACACACATACATACATGTAATTATATGGCTGATTTTAATCAAACTCCTTAATAGTTTCTTGTCACAAATAATAAAATAGCACTAAGAATCAATTGAATAATATGAAACTGCCCACATATTAAAACCAGTATGTTTCAAGCAATACATCAAAGCAGTAAACTGTCAACATTCTTGTTACAAAACACAGAATTTAGCATTTGAAAGATAATTTCTATATAATCAAGGACTATAGGTCTAGCAATCTAAGTTTCTGTCTCAAGGAATTTCATCCTTCCCAGAATTATCACAAATTACCACTTCATTATCACGCTGACTCCATATTCAAAGTAAACAATAAGAAAATGCATAAATAAAGGAAAAATACTAGTCTTGGTTTTCCATTTAGTTTTGACACAAGGTAGAAATTTCTAAACTTCTTTCTTCAAAACTAAACCTGAGCAAAACTAATCATGAAGGAAATAATACAAGAAAAGCCCAGACTGTGAAGTACTGCTTCTTCAGTCTACTTTGTCTAATTTAATTTCAAGAGGCTCAGATCTTTTCCTAAAAACCACAAACCATGTATTTCCTAGGAGGAAAGCTCATGTTGATCTGAACACTGCCAAAAACAACAGGCAGAAAGCAATAAATGTGTTAACAGCACAAGCAGTATGGTTAGCTTTTGTGTCCTGAATGGTGCCTTGCGGTCATGGAATCACCTGGGTAAGTGTGACAGAGTGCACACAGCCTCTAGCAATAGCTCACTTCTACAGATTGGGCTGCCAGTGATTCACTTAACCAGATTAGAAAAAACACAAGAGTATTTCAACCAAGTTGCTCAGTGTAAGTCCTTCTGGAAGAGAAAAGCTTGCACTTGCTCTATTGTATTCCCTCCTCCCTTCCCTCTATTTAGAGTTGCTCATTTAATATAACATATGAGTACAGGTCGCAAAAGGCATAGACATGTTCATTTTGTGTGACCACCAGGTTTCCTCTGATAATGTGAGCCACCTCAGTGCTTTTCCTTGGCCCCTAATGGCAGGAAACTAAGGGAAGAAACTACCAGGCTTTCTAAAATGTCTGATTCTTAAACAAACAAACAAACAAACAATCCCTTGCTGGTGAAATTCACAATAAGAGTAGTTTTAAATATCCCAGGCACAGAGATAAGATCTTTACATCTGTTATCTCATTGAACAAGTCCAGAAATTTCATTATCATTCAATACAATTGATGTAAGATGCTCAAGGTCACAATCTTAGTAAGTCATCTGTTGAATTTGAATGTTGATGTTTTTCAGGAAGCAATAGGGCTCATCTCTTTTAATAGTTATTTATTTAGTTATTTATAATTTTCTGATTTAATAATGTATTGTATTTTTTCTGGATGAAGAATTGTGGGTAATACAGAGTAAGACCCTGATCTTATGTTACTCAAGTGATAGTGAAGTATACAGAAATACATAAATTGTATAATGTAATTCCAGAGAGTGTCACAAGCCTTTTGTAAATTAACATAGGATTAAGAGTTAGATAGAGTGTGGCCAGAATGAGGGGACTATTCAAGATAGAACAGAAGGTATAGACAAGAACAATATGGATGAGTCAGTCACCCTGACACATAGTTCTAAGGTTAAAATTTTTGAGGAGCAAAAAGGAAAATGTGAACAGAAGACAAAGCAAAAGTTGACACTTTTTTTTTATTCTAAGATTAGGAAAATTAAATTTAAAAAGCATAATTTACTGAATGACTTTTGATTCTAAAAATTACAGTCTTGTGCTATATCTTAATATTTCAACTGTAAATACTAGCAGCTCAATATCCAGTCATTGTTGTTTTTTGTTTTTCCTAACTACTAGAAGGACACTGTAATTTGGAGGATTTACTTTACTTTTTCATCACATATAGCCAGTCAGTTATATTTGTAGGTTTAGTTAGAAATATAAATAAACTATGCCTGTGAGAATGAAAAGCCAGTTTGAAAATTTTAATACAACTTTTGTAAGAAAAATGTTATATTATTTCTCATCTCTAATAAAAATTGAAAAGCTTTAACCATTCAAATTACTCTGTAGTTTTCACACCAAGCAATATATGATTGCCTTTCTTTTTTTGAATGATTTTTCATTCTATTCCCATGAAAATTTTGTTGTGCTTAATTAGCACTACATTTCAATTTCTCTAAGAAAAATAGATAAAATACACTTATAAAGAAGTTACATTTTTTCAAATACATCATAAGAGATATTTGAACTTTATATTCAGTTGTAGCATTAATAATAAATTTACTGTTTAAAATGAGTCTGAATTATTTAATTCAGTTATTTGTTTTATATTTCCATACCTGGAACTCTTCCATAAAGTTATAGCATTACATTATAGTGGAACTGGTTTTTGTTAGAAAAATTCATCACTCCTTGTACCACTCTGTCCTTATTCAAATCTGATATTTCAATTTGGAAATGCAATGATTTTATTATATAACTATAATGGACATATTTTAAAAGGTTTCCAAGTAACTTAGATTACTTATTAGGAAGTCTTTCAGCTCTCACTATGCACATCTTGAGAGGGGTAGAATCTTCAGCACTTCAATTGAAATTCAATAATTTGGAAATAGACTCAGCAAGTATGGTCTAATAAAATATTTAAACTATTTCCTTTTTTAAAAAAAAAAGATTTATTCATTTATGCATAAAAGAGTGGGGCACAGGCCAGAGATGCGGGGGGTGAGAGGATTCACCAGAGACAGAGTGGGGAACAGAACAGGCAGACTGACTGAAATACACTGCTGAGGGGAGAAGTGGGCGAGACAGGAAAGGTCTGCTGTGCCATGTGGGTTGCTCCCTGGAAAGCTGGGGATCAAATTCGTGCTGCAGAGGCTTCGGATTGCTTCATAGTGTGGTGCTTAAACTCTTGCACCACCAGGGAAGCCCAATTTAAACTATTTCTAATGTTAAGCTGAAGGAAGCCTGGGATACATACAGCAGAACACCATATTATACAGAACAGTTCAATGAATGAAGTATATATGAGTTGAGAAAGCAAAGATGGTCCTGGGTAGGCACTGAGATGATGTTCTGCAAGGACAAGGAGATAGCTATTTCTGCACTCATACATTAGTGAAGTTTTAAATCAAGATATTTAAGTGAAAATTCTAATCTACTAAAACAAGGATGTCAAAGTATGCTTCGTTGAATAAAATTTTGTTCTTTATGTTTCATTATAAGATTTAATAAATAGCTTTGCTCGAAGTTGATTTACAATTGAAACATAAAAAAGAGTTTTTAGTAGAAAAATTACACCTGGAAGAAGAAAATTATACTTGTTCTAATTCAAGAGCTATATGAAGAAACTGGAGAAATAAAATTTCCTAACATTGATTGAATGTATTTAGGTATAATCTAAGGGAAAAGGTGAGAGTTTGTCTCTCTTGTTCTGAAAAGCAGAAATACCAGAGTTAAAAGATTTTTATTAATTAAGTTGAAAAATTTTGGTATAGCAACTGGAAATTTTTTTTTTCTTGGTGAATTTTGAGACTTAACAACCTAGAACAATGTCATTGTCTTCACAGTTGTAAATGTGCAGTTTGACTTTAAAATTGTTCGGAATCTGTGTGAAATATCAGCCAAATTAATAGAAAAAGCCACGACTCTCCCCTTTCCTTACACACACAACTCAGATGTTATATGAGTGTTTATGTGTGAAAAACACGGAACTCTTTGTGTTGCAAAGAAGGACAGGATGCAGGATTTGCTATGCTCACAGATTTTAAATAGTAATTAAAATGTAATTTATACCTAATTCTGGTAAAGTTTATTTATTTATTTTATCTGAAGGGTTCTGTTTTGTTTTTCAAGGCTCATTATGAGTAAGAGTCATTGCCTCTCAGGGCTTGGCAAATTCCAAAGTTCTGTCTCTTTCTCTTTCTGTTCCCTTTCTTTTATCTCCCCCTCTGGCTCCTTCCTTTAATTGATCTTAATATAAAACTGAAGTATATCTGGTAAATAATGTTTCATGTTCTCTGTTTCTAATTTAAAGCATGGATGAGTGGTAGACTTTTCTCTCTCTAAGTAAAAAATAAACAGTACAGTAAATCTACTTGCTGCATGGTTCTTGGTTTTTATTAGGATGGATCAGTGACCCTCAATTAACAAAGAGAAAATGTTCCTGCACCAAAGACTAAGCAAGAATGACCGAAAAGTCTGAGGAAATGAAGAGCAGGAAGGAACAGGGAGCAGGAAGATTTTGATACATTTTTGTTTAAATCACAATGATCTTATGTGAAACATCGCTCCTCTAGGAATCTAGGTTATTTGAAAGAAAAATAAAAATTCTGTATCTGCTGGCTCAGTGTGAACATGCTTCATTAACCATTCAAATCAGCATTTTGTGAGGTGGTGCTGGTCTTCCTTCAGTCTAGGTGCAGTTTCTACTACATTGCTTTACACAGATGTTTCTGCTGATAAAAATTATAAGGAGAGCCTCCCTTGGTGGCGCAGCAGTTGAGCGCTGGGCTGCAAAGCTGCCCACAGCCTCTGCAGCGCCGGTTTGATCCCCGGCCACTAGCGAGGGCCCCACATGGTGCGCAGACCTCTCCTGTCTCTCCCGCTGCTCCCCTCAGCAGTGTACTTCGTCAGTCAGTCTGCCTGTTCTATTCCCCACTCTGTCTCTGGTTAATTCTCTCACCCTCCCGCGCTTCTGACTTTACCCAGTGCTTGTATAAATAAATAAATCTTTAAAAAAAAATTAGGAGTCTTAGTCTAATGCCTTTCTTTGTTGATAGAAACAACTGATTCAAGGCAAACTCAAGGGACTCCATGGTCACAGATACATTGTGGGAAAAACAGGCCTAAAAATGAGCTTCCAAGTCAGTTCATATCTTCATTAAAAAATATATTTAGTGCCTGCTACTATGCAAATATGCTACTATATTTAGTGCCTGCTACTATGCAAGGTTATGGGTTAAGTTCTGGGATTTTTAATGAAACGAAACAAACATGATTCTTGCTCTCATAGAACTAACTTTGTGATATTTGTCTAATTACTTCCTGTTCTAGTGTATAGTTTTTGTTTTTTTTTTTTTTTTGGTGGCTAGTTGATTTTCCTGTTTTAGTAGATAATTCTGGTGAGTATAGTAGATGTGTTTAAATCAAAGACTATAGGTTCTTTAATATGAATTCAAGTACCAAGAAAGTTACATGGCATGTTGTAGGCATAAAAATGTTTTATATTTTTACTAATTAAGTTTCTGACATAGTTATAGACAAATTTGGTTTTAAACATCTTTCATTCAAGGTCTGATTTTTTTTCTACATGGACATTTTAACTATTTATTTATAAATGTTATGTATATACAGCTAGATATCATGTTCTTTAATTGTTTTAAAAGAATCTAGTGCTATTACATGCCTATCCAGGCTAATTATTTATATAAAATATTTTAGTGAACTATTAAGAGTAGTAACAATGCCAATAATAGAGAATATTTTCTGAAGAAGATATTTTGCTTAGCACCACATTAGACTCTCAACCTTTATGTCAGATTTCTAGGGTTTGTTAGTGGGTTTCAAAATAAATTGCATTCTCATAGCAAACAATGAACTAGAAGAGAAAAAAAAATTAAGAAAACAATCCCATTTACATCTCAAAGAAAAAAATGTACGTACCTAAGGAAAAAACCTAAAAAAGGTGACAGACCTGTATGATGAAAACTATGAGTATTAAAAGAAATAGAAGACACAAAGAAATAGAAAGCCATGCCTTGTTCGTGGGTTAGAAGAATTAACATTGTTAAAATGGCCATTTTACTCAAAGTAATAGACAGATTCAATGCAATCCCTATCTAAGTTTCAATGTCATTCTTCAAATAAATAGAACAAACTAACTGAAATTCATATGGAACCACAAAATACCGTGAGTAGCCAAGCAATACTGACAAAAGAAAGGAAGAGTGGAGGTATCACACTCTTAGATTTCAACTCTATAACAAAGCTATAGTAATCAAAATAGTATGGTATTAGGGAAAAAACAGACACACAGATTAATGGCATATAATTAAGAGCACAGAAATAAACCCATGAATTTATATGGACAATTAATCTATGATAAAGGAACCAAGAGTATATACTGGAGAAAGGAAAGCCTCTGAAAAGTCCATTAGTGTTTATTTTATTTTTGGATTTTGCTTCCAAAATAGTGGATGCAATAGCAGTATTTATAATTGGCAGAGTGATTTGATCAACTTTTCTCAATACAATGAACTGTATTGAGAAAATACAATGTAAACAATACCCCAGCTATTGTATAAATAAAAATAAATTTTAGTAACATTTATTACAAGCTGTTATATAGTTAATTTGTATGTCACAATTAATACTGTATAAAATAAATGAATATTAAACAAAACTGAGAAAATACAACAAATTGTTTTATGATGTTTCAACATTAGAATTAAGTGTGTATATATTCTTTATTAAAGTGTGTATATATTTCTTTATTAAAAATGAGTAACATACCTTATTTGTATTTTTACTTTAAAAAATAAATTGGAAGTAATTTCTCAAGATTATAGCTGTTTTGTTTTTAGTTTAAGGGTTACATTCTTTTTCTTAAGGTTATAAATATTCAAAACTTACAACATTTTTTGCAAGGATTTATAAGACAGTCTTAAATAACTCTTAGGGTTTCTATTTTATGCCTTTAAGTAGAGGCCAATCTACTTTATTCTCAGTCTTGTACATTAAAAGATTTTATCCATGGGGCCTCCCCTTTGGCACAGAAGGTTAAGCACAGCACTGTGAAACTGTCCGCAGCCTCTGCAGCTCAGGTTCGATTCCCAGCTGGCCAGGGACATTCCCAAATTGCATGGCAGACCTCTCCTGTCATGCCCACTGCTCCCCTCAGCAGTGCTTTCTGCCTGTCTGCTTGTTCTGCTTCCCGCTCTGTTCCTGGTGAATCCTTTCACCCTCCTGTGCCTCTGGCCTGTACCCCAGCTATTGTATAAGTAAAAAATAAATCTTTAAAAAAAGATTTTTTCTTAAAAAAGAATCTTAGCTAATATTATAGTTATGCTAGTTTTCTCTGTGTGGTTATTTATACGTTTTTTTGTGAACTAAAACTTTTGCATGATAAAAATTTGAGTTTTAGAGTGTTACATAGATTTTCAGGTAATTTGCATCATTTTGATGTTTCATATTTTCAAACCTAAATCCCTTGTATTTAAAAATTATAAAGATTTTGCTTTGAGAAATAGGAAAAGAACTCTTTTTAAACAGTTGGTTATCTTTATTATGCCAAGTGAAAATTAAAAATTTCAATTTCATTTTGTATCTCTCAGTTCCTGAAATTTATTGTTATACCAATAAGTTTGTTAGCATTCTTGGTTCACTTGGTTGGTTAGGATCAATAATATATCACTGTGGACCTAAGCACTTTATTTAAAAATATCACTTTGTAAGACAGTTTATTTTCCTTTTTTCCTACTCCAAAGATTGTATTCTTTTAAAAAAACATTCTATAAGACATATTCAGGAGTAAAGACATGACTTTTTAATAAACTGCATATAAGCAACTAACAAGACATTAATTTTAAGGGTAGAGACAGAGCTGACAGTTTGAATAATGAAACTTTGGTAACTTGCTACAAAGAGTATTATGGTAAATTTAATGCTTTAAGAAATGTTTATCTTTTCAACTAAATGCTTCCATCTTTTCAACACAGTTAACTAAAGAAAAATACATCACATTTTAAAATGTTTAATTTGGTACATTTGTGGTGCTTATAATTAACTTTATTCAGTGTGGAGTTTTTTTTAAGTCAGTTTCTATCAATACGTAGATAATATTATAAACCAAAAGTACCAGTAAAGGCTATCACATGGATTCCCAAAAATAAATGATGTTGAGTATCTTAAGAATGTGCTAGTTGAATTCTGAGTATTTGATAAACTATGGGATAAGAGCTAGTGTTCCACTTACTTACGTACCTAACAATCCAATGATTTCATAATTTTTGGATTTCATTAATTTTCATGTGCTATTTCTATAGCTGGTTCTGAAGTTAATAGTGGTTCAAAAAGATTATTGAAGAATAAGAAAGACGAGAAGGAAGAGGGCGAATGGGAAGGGGAGGAGTTGGGGGGGAAGAGAATGAGGAAGATAACAATAGTGATGAAGATACAATGAAACATAGCTAACCATTCTTGTCACATTGCATTCTCTACTTATTGGTAATCAAAATAATGGAAACCATTTTCATGAACTAAATACTGGTGCATGTTTTGGTATTTACTTTCCTAGTCCTTAAAAAAACCACTTGTTGATTTGTTGGATAAAGAAATTGGAGCTGACTCTCTTTTCCAAAAAAGTAAGTTTCAAGGAAAATTAAACATACAATTTAACAATTTTAATGATGACCCTTTAAACCAGGAAAAGTGAACTAACTGTAATATGTTTAGATTATTATTTTCAATTATACATATGAAATGCCATTGCTATTATTTATACAGAATTATGGTTCCCATGATGAACTGTGAAATTGACCAAGAAGTTGAAAATTTAACTAAGAAGGCTTATTCAGTTTGACAGTTCCCAAATGAAATGCAGTTATGTTTATATATTCATTTTGGCTCCCTCCATGTTACATGACTTTATTCTTACGTATATCAAGTTTGTGAAGTTAGGTTTAAAATATTCGATCAGTTTCCTCACTCTGTATTTGCAAAATCAAGGTAAGTCAGTATATTTCAACTTATTTTAAATAGCCAGTTTATTTTAAATATTTTAAATCACCTATTTTTGTATATTTTATCAACACATGACATAACACTGCATTCGCCAAAGACAATTGTCAAATATGAAAATTACTTTATATGCACTTACTTGAAGTAAAAGAATATGCCAAGTGAGATAAGCAGTGATGCAATAGATAATCCATGTCCAATTATAGTCAGGTAAAACAAGTTCAATGCCGTCTGTAATTCGTATGAATAAAAAAAGTTTTTAAAACTCATGTCAATATCAATATAATTCTACATGTGTAGAAATGCAAAAAAAGAAAATAAATTTTATTTTTTAAAACTTAGGTTCCCAGGGGCCTCCTGGGTGGCACAGGAGTTAAAAAGACAGCACTATCAAGCTATTGCCAGCCACTGTAGCATGAGTTAGATCCCCAGCTGGCTAGGGAGCAACCCACATAGCGCAGCAGACCTCTCCTGCCTAGCCTGCTGCTCCCTTCAGCAGTGTATTTCAGTAGATCCTCCTGTCCTGCTCCCCATTCTCTCTGGTGAATCCTCTCACCGCCCACCCCCGCACCTCTGACTTACACCCCAGTTCTTGTATGCATAAAAAAACAAAATTTAGGCTCCCATACCTTTACTATTTGGCTTGCAAATCAATAAATACCTCAATATATCTGGAATGAAGTACATCTTTGCAAATTTATCAAGTTACATCAAAACTTATAACTGTATGCCCTTTTTATTTAGAGAATTAGATAAGTTATATATTAAATCTGCAAAGGAATAATTCTTTTGATCTAGGCTGCATAATAGTAAAGCCAACGCTTTATGTTTTGGAGGACACTGACAAATTTCATTCTACCATTTAGTACACCTTAAGTGAACTATTATTTGATGATATAGATATATGTTTTTGTTTAGACTTAAATGACCAATAAAGATTTCTTTCCCAACTGTGTTTCTCTTTTTCCTTTGACAAATATAAGATATGTTTGTCAGAGACGAATCTTAATAATAACTGACAGGAGTCTATAATGTGTACATATGCAGTCTACCTTTCTCCTAATTTTCTCTTTGATTTTTGACTATTCTCCATATTTGTAACTTATTTTATTTTGCATTTTTAAAAATTCTATTCAGATCCTTCTCTGAATAAGCCAAAAATAAATTATTTATGATTAAAATGAAAGCTGACCATTCAGTTTTCTTTTTTTTTAATATTTATTTATGTATACAAGAACTGGGGTGCAGGCCAGGGGTGTGGGGGGTGAGAGAATTCACCAGAGACAGAGTGGGGAACAGAACACGCAGATTGACTGGAATACACTGCTGAGGGGAGCAGCAGGCAAGGCAGGAGAGATCTGCTGCGCCATGTGGGTATCTCCCTGGCCAGAGATCGAACTATGCTGCAGTGGCTGTGGATAGTTTCATAAATTGCGTCTTAACCCCTTGCACCACCAGGGAGGCCCTGACAGTTCAGTTTTCAAGTGCTTACTGTATGTTCCTTAGTTTTCTAAGCATTTTCCTTCTATTTAATCAATACTTTCAAAACCTAAGGATGGGTTTATTATCATCCCCACTTCATATGCCCGAGGTGAACTTGCCTCTATATTCATGTACTTGCAAATATATGCAGGAATTTTCTATCAAATGTTTATTGTTGTGGAAAAATATGAATAACCTTGATTTTAATACATGGTGTTTAAAATGGGAGTGTGAGTTAGAGTGACCTAGCAGCCAAGTCAGGATTGTTTAAATCCTGCCAAGTTATCTTGTTTACTTGAACACAATTATTGAAGATAACTCAAGACACTCCTCCACAAATAAAAATCCCTTTTCCTTATACTTTATGTTTTCTTTGAAAAATATAAACTCCAATACTAAAACATTGACTTGTAAATACACTATTACTTAGTTGGATTGCTTCTTCACTTTAATGACAAAATCAAATAGTTCTTTCGACAAAGATATTTTTCTGTATTGCTCTTCTCACAGCATGTTATGAAAAGGTTTTACGTGGAATGGAACACAAACTAAATTTTCACAGGGCTGTAGTAGGTAACTTTTTTGATAGTGTAAATTACACTTGAATTTATAATTATGCATACCTTCACTTTCTCATGTATGTTAACATTACACAGGGTATAATTTGTCCACGTTCTGTTGCTTTCTGGGTGTCTAAACCAGTTTCCATCTTGGTCACAGATTTTTGTGACTTTTTCTATAAAATTGAAAAAGAAGAGTGAAAATAGTGATTTAGTTAACTGACTTTTGTAAAGAGAACTGTATATAAGTTTCGGCTTTTCACCTGAAGGATCAAAGTCCTGGAAGTAATCAGGGCAGTGCTGCATTGACTCAGTCCCTGCAGCTACATCATTCCAGCACAGCCATCCATCCCAGGTTCTGTTGCAGTAAATTCCTTCAAGGGAGAGAAAAATTAGGAATTATAGCTCCCTCTTCCTACACATGAAGACATAAAGTCTTAATGAGTTCACACTAACATGCAAAAAAAGACTGAAAATGAAGACATATAAAATCTGTAGCAATTAAATGAATTTTCATGAGGCAATTATTAGAATACTACAGTAACACATTAAGCATTATGTGCATGTTTTTGTTAGAACTTTTCAATGATGCAAGATAAATTATGTCCCTTGTATTCTTCATAAAGAAATAATTAAAATGCACATATACAAAAAGATCAGCAAGTATTCCATAATTATATAATGGGATAGTTTTCTTTTAAAGATACATCAATTGCCTTTAAAATTCAACAGTCGTGATTACCTTCTATTTGTTGAATGGGATCTTGCATGATTTTTTGATAGCATTCATACTGAGCCGTCATGATTTTATTTCTAGTGACTGTCAATTGATTTATTTTATCAGGGTTTTCTTCTGATTTTGCTATGACAAAATTCTAAAGGATTAAAAAAATAAAACTTCAGAACGGTGAAAATGTCTGTTGCAGACAGTGAGTTACAGTGAAAATCACTAAGGGCACTGATGTTACATGGTCAACTGGCTTTGGGAGGAAATCCCTGATTTGTAGTGTTTGCCAATTCCATGGCATGGTACAAATATCCCCACAAATCCAGTTTCAAGATAGTAACAAAGTTATCAATGGCAGGGTTGGGAAGTTCAACTTCCAGATATGTTCTGGGACACAGACAGAACTGTATTCAAAATCAGCCTCTACTTTTTTACCTACTCTGTGAAAGTAGGCAAGATACTTAATCCCCTAAGCCTCTGCTTTCTAAGTGTAAAATGTAATAAAACAGTGTCAAGAACAGAGAGGAATTATCTATCACATGGTAAAGTTGTTACCATTTTTATCATTTTGATAATCAAAGTTCATTTTTATGTTGAAAATGGATTTTATATTGTATGCACAGCAATGAGGGTTTTGGACAAAGTATATAGTTATGTTCTTCCAATGTAGTAGCACTGTTTTATGCTTCACTTTTACTTTGATTATTACATGTTTCCCTATTTTGCAATATGAAGAGGCTATAAACTTCTTTTCAACCTTATTTCTTTTTCATTTTTGCCTAAGCTCTGTGAACTATTTTTCTGTAAGCACTCATGTCTCTGCTGTTATTTTGTCCCTTTATTCTTGATTTCTATTGAATTTATTAAAGTTTATGTATTAATATTCCCTCAGTCTGTGAAACCACTCAAGTTTCATCATCACCTGAGTGTCACTTAGCTTTAACTTTTATTCTTTAACTGGTTTTAATTTCCTAATAAAGACTTATGTAGCAGTTGTGCTGCAAGTAATAAATAGAAATTTATGTCAAGATTAGTTTTATAGAATTGCACAAATTCAATTCATTATGATTTTTTGAAGACTCGGATGTACACGATGTCCAAATAAATTTAAGAGAAATGGTCATAATTTCTCAAATTACTATAATCAGATTGGTAATCTTACAGAAATACCAGGCGGGAAACTGTTGGTGTGTGCTGCTCATTGGCACACTCAGTAGAGGGTGTGAACTCAAGATACAGGAATCCTGCTTCTTGAGTTCTCTTCTGTTTACCCAAGATAACATCTCAGAAGTGCAGATTTGGGATTGCTCCTAGACTTAAGAATGTTTTTAAATACAAATGTTAACAGGGATGTAGTGTTTCTTCTTTTTTCTCCTTTAAGCTTTTTATAATTTCTCTTGATTTTCTTTATGTGAGTCTTTGGGCGGAGGGGTTTCTTGGAAAGGCTGCAGGGAAATTATTTGCTGGCACAGAATTAGATGAGCTTGTGTCTCTCAGTTTAGATGAGATTGTGTCTCTCAATTTCTTGTAGACATGAGATCAGATAATAGTGCAGTCAGTTTTAATGTGAGGCAGAAAAAATATGAAAATGATATTTCTGTAAATAAAAATACAATTAAATGCATGAGGCCTGTGACTCTTCAGTAAATCAATTGCTTTTTAGTCAACTTTAGTTTACCTCCCACACCCTGCCCCCTGTACCCAATGTATATGTGCAGAAACATGTCTGATTCCACACACTCATGTACATAACTGTCCTGAACTTTACATTGACTAGCAAAGAAACACACAAGTTATTTCTATGAATGAGTGAGGAACTCAATTTTAAAAAGCAGGGCATGATTCTGAGTTGCTATTAATGCACTATAAGTCAGTCCATTGGCAGAATGGGAAAAAAAATAGGTTGGAATCTGCTTTTTAAATAGATCTAATTCAGACAATAGGTCTGGTTGCAACTTTATCTACTATGTACAGCTATACTATGTGTTTTTTTTTCACCAACTCTTATAATTATTTACCTATGTTCTTTACACACTTGCATCCATTGACCTGCCTCACTTTGACCACTGCCTCCCCACACTGACCCACCATCCCATAGAACTTGTTTAAGGATTGAAAACCTAAAAGTGTCTGTTGAAAGGAAATAAATTATTGCTGTATTGATAAAAAATAATTCATCTATGTATTAAAAACTGCATATTATTTATCTTTATCAATTGTAGATATATTGGAAAAAAATCAGGATGGAAGATTTATTAGAGGAATTTATGCTTACCATAAAACAAAGCAAGAAAAACAGAAAATACAGGATACACTTTTTCTCCATCATTAAAGCCAAAATGAATACAATATAAATCAAACTGCAATAGAAAATGAGAATTATAATCTATCAATATCTATGAGATCACTACCCTATAAAGAAAATTTCTTTTAAAATTATATTTAAATTATATTAAAATTATATTTAAAATTATATATTTAAATATATTTAAAATATATTTCTTTTAAAAGTATATTTAAAATTATATTATAAAATTATATAAAATTATATTTAATATTTTTCTTTAATTATTAAAACATACTTCTTTCTTTGCCTTTACCAAATTGGGTTAAAGTCATTAAAATATCACCATGAAGACTTTCAAAAAACATAAAAGCTTACAATTTGATAGCATATTTTACTATAAAACTTATTTATGCTTCATTAGTATTAATCTCATTTTTACTTTTATACCATTTAAATAATTTAAGAGAGAAATTTCCTTGGACCAGTTTCTTGAGAATCAACATTCATGTCACACAAATGTCCTTATAATTTAATAGAAATGATTATTCACTGTAAGATTCAGTTACTTTTCTAATCAGGAAATTAAAGATTCATCTACATTAAAAAATAAAGGTAGAGGAGATGAACAATATCAAATAAAAGTTCTTTTAAGAATATTTCTGTAGAGGAGATAAAGAAAAAAATGGTCTCTAAAACACCACCCACTAGCTTTTGAATACTAAGAGATAGATATTGCTGAGATAAAGTATACACTGCTTATTCAATATAAGATCCATGAACAACTTACTCTGATAGTATTTTGTATGAGATACAAATTATCATGTTATAGATATAAACTATAGTCATTTAATATGTAAAAAATATTTCCGATGGATGTAAAAATGAACTATGAACTTAGATTTAATTTGTGTTAGGAAACATGTTACACTTTTTATAATAAAGCAAATCTTAGAATTTGAAATATAAAAATCTTTTCCATATGATGTTTATTACTTTTATTATTACATGCAATAAGACATAACATTACCTAGTACACAGAATCTATGCCACTCCCTTCCCTCACCAAGGACTCACCTAGAAGCAGTTTTTCTTTTTAATTGTAGCAATCCTCTGATTAATGTTTTCTCTTCTATCAGCTATAGTGAGTTTTTATTATAGTTGATCTTGAGAAAAATATAACCCAAAAATCAGGAAATATATTAATTATGGAATTAAAAATTTGTAATAGTCAGAAAACAATGAATCAAAGTTTTTTGCAATTTACTAATTAATGAGTTGACATTTTAGTTTTTATTACATTTTCCATAAGAAAATCTAATTTCCAAATACTTACATGCACAATTGTCTCCAGACTCAAATCACATTTTCTCTTGGATCATATCTGACAATGTCTTGAAGAATTTCATAAATCCAAGGGTCATGACCTGAAATATTGATTGATGTAATAATTGAATTTAAGTAATTTAATATTTTAACAAGCTAAGATAATTTCCATGATAGATTGAAATTTTCAAAGAAATACGATTAAAATGGTATTTTCATTAGGCTAGTCCAACTTTTAAAAACATCTTTTGCTAACAATATATTTGAGTTTTGTCACAAATATGCATTGTTTTCCATTAACTGTAAAACCACGTCAACTTTTACTTATCTAAGATGCTTAGAACACAGAGCAATTAACTGTGTTATTTAAGTAAATTTCAAAGGTCTAGAATATAATGAAAGTCTTTTAAATTAAAATATAGTTTAATCGTCCTTTAAATTATTTTTTTCTTTAATAATTTATTGGAATGTATTATTATTATTAGTTTTTATATATCTATTTGCCTTGATGCTATAAGTTCTCAAAGCCAGAAACAATATATAATTACTTTTCATAACTGACAATTTATTTTTGCTATAAGAATGAATGAAAAAAACTAAACAATAAAATACTTTAGAATCTGACACAATGAAGAACATTAATCACAGCTATTAATTAACTGTGATTTCTTCTATTAGAAGGTTATAGACAGTGTTTGGATTTGTATTTACAAATAAAATTGGGAAAAATAGTTCTTATATAGGCAGATTTACTTTCTTATCAAAAAATGTCCTGAAAATGACTCAGTTTTTGAGTTCGTGGTTGCTTAGACCACGAACTGACCACTTTATAACTTTGGAAGTCATAAAGTCAAATTAAAAACAGTTTTAGTTCATATTTAAAACAGTGGTAGTTCACATTTTTGTATTGATATATATTATATATGTAAATGTAAAGAAATATTAGTCTATTTGGAAGCAGGTAGGCTTTTATAAAACAATACTTAGGGCCTCCCCTGGTGGTGCAGCGGTTGAGCGCTGGGCTGTGAGGCTGCCTGCAGCCTCCGCAGCGCCGGTTCGTTCCCCAGCCAATGGTGAGGGTCCCACAAAAACAAACAAACAAACAAAAAAACCACAATACTTACACACGTAGGTGACCTCAAAAATGGAAGGGGATAGTACTTCCAATAACATTTTTGGTGTTTTCCCAAACCCAAAATATCTGAAAAAACATTTCACCCAACACTAGCAGTTATTTTTGTTGCTTATCTAATAGGCTTCAAAAATCAAAGTTCCAAAATGTACCTTAGTGAAATATCTCTTAGTATTCAGTAGATCATCCTAGCATTAATACTTTAAACAGCTTCTCAACTCACAAAATATTTATCAATACAAATAATTCCACTTTTATGACTTTCCTTCTTCATCTTAATTCTCTAGTGATCTGGAAAATTTACTACTGGGAACAAGGTTGGATTTTGAACTTTGTAAACTTGTAGCACCCCTCATCAATGGGGCAGCTGTTCTCCTGGTTTTATCAAGGATAGAGCAGATGGCATTTCTGTAAACACATTTGACACTTACACCAGCCGTGACATCATGTAATGTCCAACTTACATGGGGTTTTCTGCACTTGAGTTACCTACTCTACAAAGAACTTACCAAAATGTCCTGGCTGATAGACACATGTGATAATTGGTAATCATGGAGGAAACACCTTTCACCGAGAATTCTCTAGGTCAAACATGGGGGTATCATGACCAGGCATGTAGATAAGATGACTGTGGACCCATTTGAAGGCCAATGTAGATCGAGTCTTACATGATGTAATGTCAAGATTATTCTCAATTGTTTAATTGTATTTCTTCATTAGCTCATTTGTTCTTTGCATGCTGCCTCTAACATGGTTCTCTCCTCTGTGTTTTCTTATTCCAAATTTATCTTTACTAAAATACATTTGTTATGAACTGACCAAATCTGTCATGAAAATATTTGTAAATCACTTTCGGATTTTGTGAAATTATTTACCAAGTTGTATGCTATATAAAATATAGTAGCTCTTATTCTATTATGGGAAGATAGCAAGTACATAATGTAGGAGGTCAAGTTAAATGTCTACATCTGCGAGTGCATTTTTTCAACTGTGCTTAGGCTTGTTCAGAGGAATAGTGTTTCAAAATTGAGAAAGCTCTGATTAAAAAAAATTGTAATCACTATGGTGCAAGTCACTAGCATTACTTACTAGCATTTTCTCTTTCTAACAGCTAGCCTTATGGATCCTATACTTTCACATTCAGTTCTCAAAATTACACAAAGTGAAATGTTTGGTTCTACTACTACAAGTGAAAAAATTTTCTTTACTGTACGAAGGAAATAAAAAAAATAGCTTATTTCTAGTCTTCATTTTTTTGGCCCCCAAATTGCCAACATAACATAAAAACAATTTATTTCACCACAGAAAGAACTCTGAGAAATGAACACTGTCTTAAATTCAAGTAGTTTTTGGACTATAGCTTTTTAGTCATTCAGAGCTTTATATAACATCAACCTTGTATCATTTCTTATAATCACCATAGATCTTTGCAAGATAATTTTTCATGGATCTACATTTCCAAGTCCATAAATTCAAGGAGGCAATCTTCTTGACATTTCAGTGTAAAACCACATTTTATTCTACATAGAAATTATAAATCAGTGTGACTTTATCAATACTAATATATCAGAACAAAAAACACAAAGCCTGTAAGTGCATGCCAATGTCTTTTTACTTTCTTCAATTTTTATTATTCCTATTCACACCTTCCATTAATTTTTTCTCTATAATAATTTTTATTTTTGTTGAGTCATGCAAGCCTAATATTAACAATGTATGTTCATGCCAAGAGTAAGGGAAAAAATAAATCTTTTATCATGCACTCCTTCATTTTCAAAATATCTTGGATTTTTAAATGCATTAAGCCATGTTCTTTTCTCTACTTATTTATCCAGTCACTGTAAAGTTGATTAATAGATACATTTCCCAGACACATCGAATTTGCCATTAAGTATCCTAAACATTTTATGAGCAAAACTAGGCTATTTCCTGTCTCTTACACACCTTCCCTTATGGCATATTGAACAAGTTACATTTCTCTTAATACAAACAAACAATAAGCACTCTCCTCTGATCCCAATAGTACATACTTATATAACAAATGGAAACTTCTTCCTCTCCTACATTATGTAGAATAGATTGTGCCACTGAGAAAAAAATATAAAAATCATCAGCCTGGATACCTTGTATTGGTTCCTCATTGTCTGGTTTTTAATAACTTTATCTTTGTTTTTAAATTATTAGCACAAACTACTATCTTCTTTATTTCTTTAAAAATGAAATGCTACTTAAAGTTTTAATTCCCTACTCCATCCTGACCTGGAATGTTCCTGAACACTTGGAATACTTGAAAAGGTTGGAAATTCAGATATAAAGGATTGGTCTTCCCTAAAGATTTAGGGAAATTGTGAATCCTTTTGTATGATATAGTTTGGGACTTGCAATGTATTTTAGCCTATTGAATAAAGAGCTATTATGTCACTGATATAGCATGAACCGAAGTTCCTCAAAGTGTAAGTTCAGAGCTCTACCTGGATCAGAGTCAACAACAGAAATTGCTGAATATGTTAGAATGTCCAGGCGCCTGCACAGAATTGCTGGACCAGTGTCTTAAGGAGAAGATGATGGGAATCTGTATTTTTAGTAGACATCCAAGAAATTCTTCGCCTGTTAAATCTTGGGAAGCACAATACAGATACATTATCCTCACTGAGCCATGCTGGAAACTGGACACACTTATGCTTCTCTGTCTCCAGTACTGGCCAGACTATTTTTAAAAAGACTATCAAGTTTAAGTCAGGCAAAATATTCTGCAGTGTTTCCAGGCACAATTAATGCCTTAGACTTCCAGAACCAGTTGGTCAAATATCTATCTAAAACTTATCATGTAACTTTGTAATTATTTTTTTGTGTATTTATGCCACTAGATTGTAAATACAGTAAAAATAGGACTTACACTATATACATCTCTGTGACTCCCCTAGCAGAACTGGGGATATAAAGAGGGTATGCAGAAAGTGTAGTTTTGAGTGGATTACTTATAAAATGAATTTAATTAAATTGAGGAATCCTGGTGTTGTGGATGTTCTTAATCCTCTCAAGCATACTATAATTTTCTGAGACCTGAATAAAAGAGAATCATTGTCTGGCTTTTACTCCATGAAATTCAGACTCAGTTCATATTGATTGAGGCCCAGGGATAAGAATTTTTTCAAGCCTCTCAAATGATTTTAATACAATAATGGTTGAGAATGAGTAGTATAGACAGAATAATCCTATGCTAGGCAGAATAATGAATCCCTAAATATTTCCATGCCATAATCCATAGAATCTGTGATTTTGAAATTTATGGACCTCAAACTAGCAAAATCATACCAGATTATTCTGAAATATGTGGGTAGGCCCAAACCAATCACTTAAACCCTTCAAAGTAGAAGAGGAATATTGAAGATTCAGTCAGAGAGATGCAGCAGAAGAAAAGGCACACTAAGAGGTATGGTAACAGCAGAAGTTGAACTATTGCTGGATCTGCTGTGTGGGAACCCATGGACAAGGCCAGAAAGAAACTTCTGTGAGAGGAAGACAACTCTCAAGAGGACAGACAACAAGAATTCAGGACCTCAGCTCTACAATGTCAAGGCACTGAATTCTGCCAACAGCTTGAATGGGTCTGGAAGCATAGTTCTGCCAACACCTTATTTTGGTCTTGTGAGACTTGAAATCAAGAAACTAGTTAAATCCATAGGGCTTCTGACCCATAAAATCGTGATATAATTAATATGTGTTGTTTTAAGCTGCTAAATTTGTGGCGATTTGTTATAGCTGTAATAGAAAACCAGTACAAATCCTCACTGATCAAAAATTACATTTTCCCATTGAACGTTAATTGTAACTTTCCGCTTCAAAACTGAACGTCATTACCTCTAACCTTCACTTATTACTGTGCCAAGCAATCATATTGACTAACGAATTTCTTTCCAGCTTCCCCTAAATTGTGTGAATTTAAGAAAATCAGTTCAATGCTTTCTTGCTTGGTTTATCCCAGTAGTAAATGAGTATCAAATCTGATTAGTTCCCTGTTTTCTATTGCATACTTATTACAAGAGGGATGCTGGAATTAGAGAAACATAGCTTCAAATTCCAATTCCTTTAATACAAACTCATTAAAAATATTCCCTGACCTGAAAATGGGTTTCCAAGTAGTGGTTCAATCAATGTTGCTTATAATTTTTATCATTTATCATCTTGTCAGGTGAAGTCTTACATTAAATGATAGTTATAATGAACTTGTCTCGTAATAAATGCCCATTAAATACCAACTATTGCTCTTATCCTTTTACTCCATAATTCTAATTAGCTGTGGCAATCAGAGCATCAACTGAGAAAGTCAGTAAGGCCTAGGATACATATTTAGTGATTTGGTCAAAGTCACACAGATGCTTAGGGCTAACCTAAGCTAAGAAGTCAGATTTTCTGACCCTAAATTTGGTGTTTATTGCCCTAAAACATACTCAGGGAGAATCAAGTCATTTGTTTGGAAAATTAAGACTTAAACATGCAGGATGCATTCCCATTTTTCTCATTCAGTTATTTTATCTACACATTGACTTTTAAATTTCATTTCACTTTTATCCATCAAACACATTTAAATTTTTTCTCACATAATTTCTTCATTTGATTTCTTAGTTATGTGGTGCTCTATGATTAAGGAAAAAAACTTCTAATAAATGGCTTGACAGTTTAGACTTGCCTCTGGTAAGGTACCAAAATTAAAATCACATGTATTATTTCACTTTTGAACACTTTAAAATGAATTTATAATTACAAATTACTTCTAAAAATCCATTTAGTCATCATATCTATTACACATCTATTTCCCCATAGTTGTATAGAGCTATAGAAATGAATGTAAGTTAAAGTTTTGCCCTCAATGAAAATATTTATAAAACTGAAAAAAGTAATCTTACAGAGATTTTAGAGGCACAGTTCATTACTTTTAAAAAGTCTATAGGATTCATTCATTCTACAGAGGGATGATTTACACTAACATTATTAGCAAGTTATTTTTCATTCTCTTTCAGTACCCTGCCACTCAATGAACTTGAGCAAGTTACTTGCATTTTTAGGTGTACAAATGAAAGAGTAGAATAAAGATATATAAAAATAAAAAATGTAGTTAGCATACAGGAACAGTTTTGTTCAAAATAACCCCAAATCAAAATACCCTTGAAATGAAATCATTTCTGACACTGTTTGTATTGGTTCAGGAAGACTTTACCTGGGTCTCTCACTACCCATAGATCAAAGGAGTTTTAATTTGAATCTAAGATAATGGAAGGAAGGCCACTAATGATTGGATAATTTTCTTTTTGTTACACGGGAATTCAGGGAAAAAGCCTTAGACCCCCATAAAACACATCTGTGTCTTACCTCTTCATAAACTACCTCTTTTTATAGTAATTCTTATTTGTAAAAGGCCATGTGAGCAAAGTCTACTTCTCTTTTCTCTACTGCAGAAAATAGAAATTAGGAAAGCAAATACACTTCCTCCTAGCCCTTTCCACACTTAGAATCGAACCTGTTCAGTTCTTCTATACATGCTAAACATATTGCCAAATATACTGGTGTAGACTTAATGCTCCTGGGGCTGAAAGCCAAACTTTTCTGAATTTTGATCACAGTGGATTTTTATCTCTTTTGCATTTAACAGGAAATGCCCTAGGTAAAATTTTAAAAATCATGGAGTGCAAAGAGATAACAATACATATTAAGAAATGATGTGCATATGCTCAACAACATTATGAAATAGTAAGGAAAAATTTATCAGAATCCTAAGAATCACTTCATATATAAAACCAATCTAATAGGCATTTTTAAAGTCAATAAAAACTCTCCAGAAAGTACTTTTTTGAAGACACCTGAGTTTAATTATAACTATTAAATCTCACATGCTAAGAAAACATATATTGCAAATATTGTCCCATTGAGTAATGATATAGTTTTCCCTTTCCAAAGAGATATTGAAATAAAGTAATAATTAAAGTAATAATTAACTGATATTTAGTAGTTAGTATATTGTATGGACAATAAATGATACCAGTTACATAAGAGTAAGACTTCCTAATTTTAAAACCACACTCAATCTTGCACTTGCAAGCTAAACAACTTCTGTAAAAATAGTTTTCTCATTTGTAAAATAAATGAAAAGATTGATGTGAAAATAAAATAAGATAAATGTATGCAAACTTTCTGGAATTCAGTAAATGTTAGTGATTAATATTATATCACATTCAAATTTTAGAACTATAAGTAAGTGTATACATTTTAAGTTATATGCCACAGTTTCAATAACGTAAGTGAAAATTAATCCTGTATTTCAAGTTCCTGGTCAGATGCATCTTGTCTTTTCTATCTTCCATAGAAATAATGTAGTTGTTTTCTTACCTTCTTATTTAAGCCAGTTATGAAAATATCAAAGCGGATGATAGCAAGTGTATTCCTAAATATGATGTCAATCTACTTAACTATATGTTTCCTAATACTGAATGTATGTAAACTAAAGCTCTAGCAAATTGTTTGTATATTTTGCAAATAAATAGCTGTATCCTAAAGAATATAACAGGCCAAGCAAAAAAAAAATAATAATAAATAAAACCCCAAAATATAAAACCTTTCACACTTGACTTTAGTTTTATTTTTTATTTTTTTTTTTCACTGTTGTACAGATTTATTTATTTTTTTTTTTTTTAAATTTTATTGTTATATTCCCCATACAATTGCAGCCCCCCCATTCTGACCCCAATCCCTCCCCTCCCACCCCCGCCCCCTAAAAGTGTCTCTGGTTCATAGTTTTTTGTTGATTTTGATTTTCACTTTCTTGTAGTTATTCATTTTCCTGATCCCTTGACTTTAGTTTTAGATTGACTTTACCAACAGTGCATTGGAACCAAAAAAAAAAAAAAAAAAAAAAAGACTCTATGCCTACTTGCTTATCTAATGAACATTCCATGTTGAATAGTTGAATAACTATTAGAGAGAGATAATATTGTGATGAAAATTGGGATTTCATTTTACAATCTAAAGTACTTACTCTCGGGAATAATTTTCCCATTGTGGGCATAATTAGCTGCTTTCCGGTGCTTTCAGTTACCCTCTTTTTATTTGAAAGAGGCAAATGGCCAAATCTCAGTCCAATTAGTAAAAGGTGGGAGGGAACCTGAAAAAAAAATGCTTTGTACTGGATGGAACGCTTTTCCTCCAGGAGATCTAATATGGAAAGAATTGCTTGCTCAAATTACATAGAAACAAAATACATCTTTCCAACTCTTTGGAGTAGGAGTTTTACATCTCTTTCCCTTCCACAAAGGCAGGAATAAAATTCTACATAAAAACATGTTTTTCCTCCAGAGACAATAAAATCAGAAAATACATAATAGTGCTAGGATTTTTTAAGCTACATTGTAATCCACAATTAAAGTAGTGGGATTTTGGGTTTTTTTTTTTTGGAGCTTTCAAACTTTTTCTAAAATAGAATTTATGTAACACCTACTAGTATATCCTAGCATTTGGAAACATGGGATTCCTGCTCACACTAATGATTTAGCATGTCTTTCCCAACCCCCTGATTTTAGGAGAACCTCTCTTTCTTACAGAATCTATTCTCTCTGCTGCCCTCCCGCTCACTGAGGTAGGAAGTAACTCAAATCTGTTCAAACTAGCACAATCCTCTGATTTAAGTTCAGTTAGATAAGGACATATAATCTTAGCTACACTACCACAATTCACCTATGGCATTTCTACTAGAGTTATCAGAAAAAATTTGCTCTTTCAGCTTAGGTTGCAAAGGAAGTAGGATGTGATTGTTAGACTATTCTCATGCATCTTTCCTACCACATGGAGAAAACCTATTTTTTAAAAAATGAAGCCAAGCTGAGACAACCATCGAGAGATGACATTATTAGAGCCTTTGAATCTGACCACATCTGAAGTCAGCTACAATTCTAAACATACTCATAAGTGTAACCATTGTTATCTTATAGCTAAATTGTTTAATTTGGGGTTTTGTTTCTTACAACGAAAACATTTCTGACTATCATTTAGAGAAAGGCTGGTAGTGTGGAAAGATCATTCACTGCGGAATAAGAAGAACCCATATTTTCATCGTAATGATTGAATTGCCTGAATATTCTGTTAGTCACTTTGACAGGTCCCAGTTTCCTGACCAATAAGAAAAAAATGAATACAAGCTTATAAACTAAATATATACAGATAATTTTCTTTTTCACTAAAGAAAAAAGGCATTATTCATCCCCAAAACATGTGCTAAACCTCATCATTGGGATTTCAGAAACTAACTTTTCCCCTTTTGCCACATCCACATATACACCCAAGAAAAATGAAGACATGTATCTAAACGAACACTTGTACATGAAAGTGCAAGCACCATTATATTTAATAGCCAAAAGTAGAAGCAATTCAAATGCTATTTGACTAATGAATAGATAAACAAAATGTGATAAATGTATAATGGAATATCATTTGGTAATAAAAAGAAATGAGTAACTAATACATGCTACAATATAGGTAAACCTGTAAAATATTATGCTAAGAAAAGGAAGTCAGTCACAAATGACACATATTAACTAATTCCATATGTATGAATGTCCAGAATAGGCAATTCTAGATAGAAACCATATTAGTAGTTCTTTAGGGCTGGTGAAGGGTGGCAAGGGGTAGAGATTTGCTAGCAGGAGGTGTAGGGATCCTCTTCAGGGTGATAAAAATGTTCTAAAACTACATTGTGTTGATAATTGCACCACCCTGTAAAACCATCGAATTGTGGACTTTAAATGGTGATTTACTATGTGATATATAGTTTATACCCTAGTAAAGCAGTTTTGTAAAAAGTAAATGCAAAAAAATCTGTGTATCTAAAGGAGGATTTATGCTGAGTATAAAACCTTGCTTCCTCTCTCTCCTTTGTTAAAAGAAAAATTAATGTTCACATTGTTAAAAAAAACACGTTCACCAAAAACCTTTCAGGTTTACTGAGTACACCACACATGTAAGTTCTGGATTATTCTTTTAATTTGATGCATTATCTCATGTTCAACATCAATATCTAATTTGTTTTTCAAGTTTAGGACTGTTTTGATTTTTAAGGGAAAGAATGATTTCCTTGAAATTTACTTTCAGAAATTTCTTTTCAACACGTGAACAAAAGTATTATATTTTCTTTGAGAAAACAAATTATAAAAATAATCATTCTGCATAGTTGAAGCAAAAAGTATTATGGTATACTTGAAAATTCCCCTTGGGTTTAAATGCACTATGTAATTACTTATTCTGTAATTGTTCTTCTCTTTTATTTCCTTTTTTTTAACATCTCTAGTCTTTTATTTCATTTTATTCCATTTGTGACATGTTTTAGCTGTATTATTATAAATAGTAAAAGCAAAGAAATAGCATATAGAAATAGAAGAAATAAAGAGAAGCACAATTATGGACCTTTAGATCATTCTTAAAAAGTAACCTAGGTTAATTTTTTGCACTGGAAATAACCCTACTATTTCCCTACTATATTAGTCTATGTGAGTTATTACTAGGTATAAGTAAAGGAAAAACAGGAAAAAAAGGAAGGAGGAAGAAATGGAGGTGGGAAGGAGGGAGGAAGGGAAGGAAGAAGGAGAAAGAAAAAGGGAAAAAATCAATGTGTGTCTCTCCGGTATATACACTTTATTTAAAATTGACTTTGTTCTCCATTATCTTTATAAAGAAGCAAAAAGAATGTTGCTCATCCTAGAATCTGCTTCTTTATAGTTTCTATTTCTTAAAATCATTACACATTCTTTCATCTTACTATTTTAATATATCTACTCATTTATTCATTCTAATAAATTAATTTAGAAAATTAATTTAGAAACTGATATCTTCTAAAAGGTATGCTTGATATTATTCCAAAGTAATACTGACTATTCAGAAATAATCAAAACCTTATGGGAATAAAAACACATATTATTATGGCTGGTAAGGTGATATGGGTAATAGTCACATTCTAGGAATACAGCAGGGAAAAAAAGCATGGTAGGAGAATATCTAAGTACAGATCAAACCTTTTGAAGAAGTGGCTCTGGGAATGCTTGTCTGCATAATGATGGCAATCAGTGAGGGAGGGTGTGGACACAGAAAGTTCACACCTAATTTCATGAAATAGTTTAATGATGACATCTGTTTAGAAAGACTGACTATGATGCTGAGAAAGGAGAAGGCATGCTCTCTGAGAGCCCTGTATGTGAATTATGCACATTTCAAAACATTGGTGTTTAAGTAATTGAAAGTAAGTGTGAATGTGTGTTGATAGAGGACAAAGGTAGCGCTTTCTAGGGAACAAGGAAATGGAAATAGAAAGGCAAGAGTACAGAAATAAGCAAGGCTCATGTGAGGGAAGGTAAAGTCCAGGCCGGCAAGAGACTTGAAATTCTTTGGGGAATTAATGAGTTGGAAACCTGGCTATGTGACTTGAGACGTTTGCTAGGCACGGTCCTATGATCCATGCTACAAACTGCTATAATTGTGAACATACCAAAACACAGCTTTTTTTTTTTTTTTTTTAATTATTTACTCCTGTGACTAAGTCTGGGTTGTAATTTAAAAATAGATTTTCCAGTGCAAAAGAAGTTGCACAGGAAGAAGATCCTTGCTGAATTAAGCTGTGCTTAAGTGAGAACTGCTGCTTAAGGACAACACGTTCCTTGTGAAAAAAGATGGGAAATCCATTTCAGTGAGTCTAACCTTTGCAGAGTGCTATTATCAACTCAATTGTATGTTTTTTCCTGTTTCACAAACATGTTCCCAATAGACTTTTAAAATAGCTTTCTTTCCTGCTAAATTGTTGTGCCAAGCACTTTTCTGAATCTCAGTCTTAACTGGACCAGGATGTGTTAAAGGAAAAAAAAAAAATGCCCTGTCACGCTTGACATGGTGTAAAAGGCCTTAACAACAACAGCAAAACATTTTCCTAACCTGACAGTCCCCTCTCTCACTGACTCTTTAAGACAGTATATTTCCATGAAAATGCAAATATCTGAAAGATAAAAGAAAGGATACTTTCCTTTTTTAAAAAAGATCAATTTTTTATGCATACAAGAACTGGGGTACAGGCCAGAAGTGTGGGGGGTGAGAGGATTCACCAGAGACAGGGAAACAGAACAGGCATATTGACTGAAATACACCGCTGAGGGAAGCAGCGGACAAAATAGGAGAGGTCTGCTGCACCACATGGGTTAGCTCCCTGGGCGGGGATCAGGGATCAAACTCATGCTACAGTGGCTGCTGATAGCATCATAATGCTGAAACTTAACCCCTTACACCACCATGGAGGCCCAAGAAAACATACTTTCCCTCCAAAAGTCACCATTTAAAATTAAGTGAAAAATCTTTCCTGTAAAGTAGGTATTTTTCCTAACAAAGAACAAAATCACTAGAGAAAACAAATGCTTTGTCTAAAAGTTAACCAAAAATAAAATAAAAATAAATTAATATTATGGAATGGTTCAAAAGTAGCTAATAAATCAGGTTTTTGTTTGTTTGTTTGTTTGTTTAAGGAAAATAATAGAACTCCAATGAACATCCAAGATCTGATTTGGTCACTTCGAAACTAATTCTATGCATTGTTAGGGCATGTTTTTCAGACTGCAGTTCGGGTTGTGGTACTGCGCATAACTTTCTAGAGAGGAGAGAGGAGTGTTCCCTCACCAAGTCTTTCTGAGCAGCAATAACAAAAAACAGTCTTGCAAGAAGAGGAAAGCCTGGGAGAGTCGGGGAGGAATGGCAGGAATGGAGGGAATGGGGGCAGGAATGGAGGAAGAAAGTAAAAGAAACATAGCCCGAGAGACACTTTGGTCAAGGTTATGGTGATAAAACTCACATGCGATTTTCTGGGACAGGAGGCAGTACCTTTATTTGAACTATAAGCTGCTTTGGGCAGCAGATAATTTAAAAAAAATGATAGTCGGGGATTTGTATTGGAAGTATTCTATTGGAAGGGCAGGAAAAACAGTATAAAGCAAGATGCAGGGCAGAGAGAGCACCCAGGCTCAGCTTGGAATCCTAGCTATGGTGTTTACTAACTGTGAAGGTCAAACCTAGCCTAAACTTCAACCTGGCTTCCCGCAGTTCTCAGATGGACATAATACATATATCTTAAGTATATTGTATGGGCTAAATGTAATAACCCCCACAATCAGATATCACAATGTCTGGGAATTGGTAACTACTCAAGAGTGTTGGCTCTTTCTCCTCTAGCAGAAAAGAAATGACTTGGTTTGCTTTAATTAGTCCCAGTGGCAAGACATGAAATTTTCAGTAAAATTACATGTGAATATTTAGCAGTGCCAACTCTGTATCTTTCTGTGTTGGAGGATTTTGTAATCGGCAAAGGCAGTGGATTTAATATAATCCAGCAGAAAGTGCATGGGCCCCTTCTCCAGAATCACTTGTCTTATCAAAACTATTTTGCTCTGTACCTAATACTGCGAAAACTTGCTCTGTTAGAAGATGCGTTTCACATACGTGAAATATGTGTATCTATACATATATATATGAATATATATAGTATATATTTAATAGTATTAGGCTTTTACTGTAGAGTGTAATACACACCAGTGCTCTAGTCTCCCTCATCTCTCCTGTAGGTCCCAAAGACAGAATTCTTAAGGATGTGAATTATTTTCTGTTTTTTAACATATAATCTAAGAAGATTTCTGCACTTTTGTTGGTTTTCTTTTTCATGAGTTATTGGATAAAGAAAATTAGTGAAACTGAAGGGATCAGATACATTACCTGGAAATATTAGAGAGTAAAATGATGCAAAGATATTAGTCAAGCTTCCTTGTCATCCATAATAATTAAAATATAATACTAATAATCAAAACAAAATAATTAAAATCATTTGAATAAAGTTGTTTTTTTATGTTTTAAAACAATGTGGAGCCTCCCTCCACATTGTGTGGCTCAAGGAGTTAAATCTCAGAAGCTATGGGCAGCCACTGCAGCAGGAGTTTGATGCCAGGCCAGGGAGCGAATCTATATGGCACAGCAGACCTCTCTTGACTCGCCTGCTGCTCCCCTCAGCAGTGTATTTCAGTAGATCTGCCTGCTCTGCTCTCCCCTCTGTCTCTGATGAATCCTCTCACATGTCCCCCAACCCACCTCTGGCCTATACTCCAGCTCTTGTATGCACAAATAAAATAAATCTTTAAAAATAAATAAATAAAACATAATGTGGCATTTTAATACAAACTCACATGCCAATGGGGTTGTGAGCAGCTGAGCTTTATCACTTTATTCATATCGTTAAAATTTGATTCTGGATCAATCAGCCACCAACTCCAGGGGCGTGGGGGGAAAAGGAAGCTGATATATTTTGATCTTGTAAAGAAACAATAAAAATTATGATTTATCATCTAAAGTGATTTTAAGTTCAAACATAAATTACTCTTCTGTAAAATTGTATTTATGTTGATGGCTCTTGCTATTTTATGAAAATTATTTGTAAGAAGACATGTACATTTAAAAACTGGAGATAAATTATTTCACTGGTAATATTCAAAGCACAAGGCAAATTTTCTACTAAAAATATTTCTGAAGAAAATCTGAAGAGTTTAGCTCTGCATGATAAGGTACCAATTGGTGAAAAAAAAGGAAAGGAAGCAAAAAAGGGAAAGAATAGGAAACCTAACATTATTTGTTTATATATTTGTTTACTTTAAGATCTTTTAAACTAATTTCTGCTTATAATAGTTTTATACTCTAAAAGGCTTTGAAGTATGCAAATTTAAAAAGAGAAGAATGAGATGAGATCTTTGAGCATAAGTTGAGGACTGATATATAGTGAGATATAAATATATACTGTTTGATATTAAAGCTTTCTTTAGCAACAAGCAAATAGGTAAATTTTTGCATTTTAAAAATTCAAATAGCATCTATTGTATATGAATAAACTCAAGGTTCTAATTTTAGCCAAACCTAAGGATCACAGAAGAAAAACAGCTGAGGCACGTTCTGGCAACAGCAGATATGCTCTTCATTCTTCTTGTGCATAATGCATTAAAGTTACCAAGAGTCCCATTCTA
Organism: Talpa occidentalis; assembly: GCF_014898055.3. NCBI lineage: Eukaryota > Metazoa > Chordata > Mammalia > Eulipotyphla > Talpidae > Talpa > Talpa occidentalis. The sequence goes on from NW_023603184.1 coordinate 113,857,430, forward strand.
CATGTCATCTTGGTTTCTATCATTAAATACATTCTATGCAATTTTAGCAAAACCATTTGTTGGTGGTGGTCTCAGTTTTTTATTTATTTCTTAATTTGTAAAATAAGGATATTGCATTAGATTCTTAAGGTCATTGTTTCTCTTCTTTTACTTCAATTGTTCTGAGGAAAAACTATCATTGGTATTATGTTCAAGACATGTATTAATGCAAATACGTTAAGTATTGAAACTCACAGTAAACAAGGGACCATTTTTCTGCATTAATTTGTTACAGATATACATGCAACAAAAATTGCAGTTTGCAAAATAATGCTATTTTGATGTTTTTATATATATTTATTTAGATTTCATTTTTTAGTTTTCCTTTCTCCACCCAATACTTTAATTAATACGTGAATAAGACAACACTCCTAAGAAGCATAACAATGTGTTTTGAAATTTACATAAAACATTATTAAGTACAGAAACTGGAAATAAAACTCAAAGATATAAAATGTTATTAATAAAATTATATTATGTACCATGTTTCTTTCATTTAAGAAGTTAGGATGATACAAAAACGCCAGACAGTAGATGTAAAATAAGTGAATTCACCATATCCCAGCTCTAGAGTCTTCTATTCTGACAAAATTAAAAACTATTCTGCAGCTCAATTTGCTTTTGCTCTAGATATCATCTAGAAGGGCTTTGTGTTTTCTAATAATTCATATACAAAATCCTCCCATCTCAGAAAAGCTGCCAATACAATCTTAGTAAAAGCAATTAAAATAATTTAATCACTGCATAGTCGTGTAAAATCAGTTTGTGATTATACTCTAGTGTTACCTAAGAATACGCCAAGCCAAGAATAAGATTTAAATATGCATTTTTTCTTAACATTTTTATTCTCTCTTCTTTCATACTGTATACTGTTAGTAATTAAAATAACTTTTCATGGAAATACAGATTTTGCTTTTTCCTAAAACTTAAATCGCAATTACATTTTAAAGAGAGCACAAATCAATTAATTCAGAGCACATAGAATGTTTACAATTATTCTTGGTTAAAGGTCTAAAGTCTTTCCTTCCTCTCTTTTTAGATTCTTCCCTTCCCCAGCCTTCCCACCCCCCCAAGACTAACAGTCACTGTGAGTTCTTTGTAAAGAAATGTTTTACATGTGAATGCTTTTAATTGACTCTGTTTACCAAATAATGATGGATAATAGCTCTGAAATCCCTGGGAAAGTGTTTACAACTATAAAGTTTTCTTTCCATTGGATCAGCGCTTCAAGCTTTGTTGTTTTGATTTAGGAAAGAGTCCTAGTAGAATGTCAGGATTTTTTCTGGACCAGTAAAGGAGATGTTATCTAAGCATTGTCAGAAAATAAACATTTTATTTTAAAATACTTGTCTCAAATAACTTTAAACAAGAGATTGAGTAGTAAATATTTGACTTCATAGCAATATAATTTGCATGCAGTGATAACATACACCTTAAAAAACAGCAATTGCCCAAAACATATTCTAGAGTCAAATTATTGAGAGGTTGTGTATTCTAACTTTTATTCATTCTATCAACAAGTGTTTATTGAGTCACTAGCATGTGCCTGACACTTGACTATGTGCTCAAAAAAAAAAAAAAATGAACAAAGGAGATTAGATGTAGACGCTTATAAAATTATAGTAAGGGAGAAAGTTTGTCAAATATTCACACAAATTTAAAATTAAAAAAGGAACACAAGTCTATGCCAGAAGGAAATCCTGTCTTTGACAGCAAAGTTACCTGAAACAGACTGCCCTATATCTTCAGAATTAGTTTCCTCAAGATGCCCTACTCTGGTATGGAGTATTTTTGAGCTAGGAGCAATGAAATCCAGAGTCTGAAGAGAACTCTTTTGTCCGTTCCCTGAATCCTTCACCATTCATTAATATAAGATTTCCTCACTGTTTGCCCTTTCCTAAAAGAAGGCACAATCACCACTCTCCTTTATAGAAAATAGAAGAATGTAGTTTGGGGATTTCATCTAGGTGTAGCTTGATCTCTAAGCATGTCCTATCTGTCTGAAAAGCTCATCTTTAATAGTGAAGATGAAATAAATCATCCTGCCTTGTCATGTATGAGGATGAAGTCATCCCATCTGTCTGTGCCATTTGAAATTTCCCCTTCCCTCTGGTAGGTTCCTCAGACTCCTCAATACTGAATTTTAAGGCTTTGTCCCTAACCCATGGTAGGATGTGCATAATCATTGTATAAAATGCCAAAAGTAATTTACTGATTTGATTGTTTTCCTTTGCTGATCACTTTGATGCTATTTGATTGATGTCCAGCCCAAAAGAAGCCAGTGATATTTTCCCTCATGCTCCAATAACAGTAAATTTACAGAGAGGATTTGAAGAATAAGGATGATTTCTGAAAAGACGTGGTATTTTACTTCATACCTTAAGTTTGGTTTAACTAAGCAAAGAGAAGGAAAGTGGAGGCATGACAAGGAAAACAATACACAAATATCTCCTGTCAGAAAGGAGTGGAGGACAGAGGGTAAGGGACAGAGTGGTCAAAGGTGAAGCTATAGATTTAGAGGACACACTAAACCAGGAGTTAGATAACTTTCTAAAGACTTTGGCCTTTATCCTCAAACGTAGGTTAAATTTAGTTTGCAGTAATTGACTAAGAAGAAAAGATTTGGTTTACTGATGTGGAACAAAAGGCAGATGAAATTGGCTGAGCATTAAGGGAATAAAATAATCAGAATAAAGAATTTCTTTGAGAAGTCTGACTTTGTAAATGGATGTAGGAGAATCTATAGAGAAGAGTTTCTGATAAGAGTGACTTGAATAGTAAAATACCCTGGGAGAATTCATTTGAGTGGAAGCACTTGACTATATAAAAGGTAAGATACAAATATTCCTGAAACACTGGAGGGAACAAGATGAAAGACAGCATTGACAAACTGCCTTAGAAAATAGAAGAGATACCTGCTTTACTAAAAGTTATGAAAGGATTAAAAAACAACAACTGGGGGGCTTCCCCAGTGGCACAGCAGGTTGAGTGCAGCGTTGTGAAGCTGTTCACAGCCTCTGCAATGTGAATTCGATTCCCGGCCAGCCAGGGAGATACCCACATGACGTGGCAGACCTCTCCTGCCCCGCCCACTGCTACCCTCAGCAGTGTATTTCAGTCAGTCTGCCTGTTCTGCTTCCCACTCTGTCTCTGGTGAATCCTCTCACCCTCCCATGGCGCTGGCCTGTACCCCAGCTCTTGTATAAATAAATCTTTAAAAACAACATTAACAACAATCATCACTTCTTGTGGTAATGTGAAGGCAAGGGAGTTTTATTCTGCTTTCCTTGTAAAACTCGGTTCTTAAGGGAGAAAGGAGAATGGGGGAGGGGAGACGGTCGTGGATTACACAGATTTGCAACAAACTATAGAAATGATTCCTGAAAGTATCACGCAGATTTGTAAAGGCTATTTTAGAGAGCAGAAGGAAGTATTGATTAAATAAAATATGATTTCTGTGTAAGAAAAAGTTTGGTTTGAGCTAAGGTCAAAAAAAGTTTGATTTCTGTGTAAGAAAGTTTGGTTTGCTGATTGTGGATAAAACAGTTTCCAGAGCCATAGGAAAAGGATTTAAAGGGTGTAAAGGAGTTGTGGATAGGTGAGGGGGCCAAGAGACTGGGGCAGAGGTATAAGAAGTGGGCACTACTTCTCTGGACCTTTGCATTTTGTGTTAAGAGCATGATAGATGTAGTCTCAAGGGTGTGTGTGTGTATGTGTGTAGAGTTGTGAGGGACCAGGTGGCTATTAGATAAAATCTTACCATTCTTCCATGACATCATGGAAGGAAATGTAAGGAATTATGCTATGTGAAGGAGAAAGACTAGTAACAGATGAATTCGGGCCTCCCGGTGGCGCAGCAGGTTGAGCACAGCTCTGTGAAGCTGTCCTCAGCCTCTGCAGTGCGGGTTCAATTCCCAGCCGGCCAGGGAGATACCCATATGGAGCAGCAGATCTCTTCTGGCTCGCCTGCTGCTCCCCTCATCAGTGCTTTCGATCATCTGCCTGTTCTATCCCTGCTCTGTCTCTGGTGAATCTTCTCACCCTCCCGCACTTCTGGCCTGTGCCCCAGGTATTGTATAAATAAAAAAATGAATCAGTTGATTTACTGATACTTGCATTCACAAAAAAATACCAGATGATTTCACTCATATGTGGAATATACATTAACAAAACAAAGGAACTGACAATACTGAATCAAAACAAATCCTAGAAATATAATTCCAAAATTTAGATACGGACACAGGGTGAGACTGGAAACAGAGGGGAACAAGCCCAGTGGTCTACAAGGGACTGTGGGTGCTTTCATAGCAGGTGTGGTGTGGTGACGTATAATCTCCTAAATCATATACAGTGCTGTAAATTAATGTATCTCAAGAAAAAGAAAACAATAAAAATCACATGAGATAAGTATATGCAAATGATTTATAAACTGTAAAGTACTATAACAGTAAGAGCTCATTCAGGGTATGTATACACGCATTTAGATAGAAACAATGCCTTCAGTGTCCTAACATTCTCTCTTAATATTCTTTATTATAAAATAAAGAACAGATTGAAAAAAACCTCCCCCAAAACAAAATATAAAAAAGAGGAGCGTTGGGAGCATGCTGCCTTCAAGGGAGCTGGAGTTTTTGAATACCTGTTTACTCTGCATTCAGAGTTCCAGGACGTTAGAAGCAGAACTTCCCAGAATTGACCCCTGTTCTCTGAGGATATACTGGCTTCTGCACATGTTCCCCACTAACCAGGAAAACTTGTTTTCAGCAGTAACTTACTAATCTGTATAAGCAAAAACACACTTGTGTGCTATTTCCTTGTTCCTTTGTTCATAGCTTGGGGTGGGAGAGTGAAAGGCAGAGTTGCTCTCGATGGCACTCTCCCCAGCCTCCCCACCATGGCAAATTCATTAAGACTCTGAGTCTTTATTAATGGCAGAGAACATCAGCTGTCCTGTCTGCAGCAGAGGAGCTTCTGTCTTTTATATCAAAAATCATTTTGATGAAAATAATCATCTCATAAACTAGTTTTGAAACAGATGAGAATTTTTTCATGAGATTATGACAAACTTTATAATTCACATTTTGGAGAAATCTTATTTATTGGACCATAGCGTTTTCAGTTTAAGAGATTCTACTTCTTACTACATCATACTGAACATACCACAAATGCATTCTGATGAGCTCAGTGTTTTCAATTGTGGGGGCATCTGACCTCTGCTGTGTTCTGTGTAGAATTGGTAGAAATGGCTTTCAACTTTACCCTGTGCTGCATTGCCACCTAGGTCCTAAGACAGCATAATTCTTGTCCAGAGTTTTACTAACAATCTCATAAAAAATGTCTCCTTTATCTTTCACCCCATAGAAACTCCAAACCAGTCCAAATGTTCAGCAAAGCACAGGCATTGTGCTACCTTCTGAGTCTCCATGTCCTCATCATCATAGGTTAGGTCCCATGAGACAAAACAAGCAAACAAATAAAAAAGAACCTCCTCTTTCCTTCTTCGGCAACATAAAGTTCCTTTGCATGTTATTTCAAGTATATAGATACTTGTGGGAAAAAGTGGGGAAAAGGAGAAGTATTTGGATAAGTATCCCAGCCTGGTTGTAGAGCAGAAATGGTCAGGGATTCAGTGAGGTCGCATTTAGAAATCTAGCATGAAAAGAACAAATACTAATAGCAGGCAACAAATTATTGTAAACCAAAATCTCATTTGGCATTATTTATAACAATTGAAATCAGAATTTTAAGTTGATTATTTTATAGTAATAGCTACCATTTTTTAAGTGGTTACTGTGCACTAAGCACTGTCCTATGCAGTATAAGATTGCTACCACATCCAGTTGTAAGAGCAACAAATTACTGCATTCTCCTTATGTTTTTCCAGATGAGGAAATTAAAGTTCAAAGCCATCTCACCAATGAAGAGAACAAGCCAGGATTGCAGCCTAAGACTCTGACTTCTAAACATACACTCTAAACCAGAACTACCTCTGAATTCTGATGTTTCTCACTCCCCCTATAGTCACTGGATAGTACCTGTTTCTTAAAGTTTAGTTGGAGTATATGCCCCGAGTCCCCCATAAAGCAAAACTGTCACTGAAAAATCAATATTTTTGGAGCATGAACTTACTATGTGTCCACCGCCATGCTAGAGCATGGAGGGTAGGAATTAATATGCTTTTATATTCAACTTGATTTCTTTTATTTTACCAAGAAAATTGACATATACTTCAGAACAAAAAATAGACCATGTTAAATAACATTCAAGTTCTGCCTTGATATTGTCTATTTTATAAGCAATCACACAAGATTTGAGGGCTTGCTGACTCTAGAAATTTCTCTTTTTCAGAATTATGAAAAACAACATGTAACATGACTTTTTGGAGGGTTATGCAGTGAGCTATCCATTGGCTAAGTTATGCATGTGTGAATAGTTGACAGCTTAGGAGCATAGATTATAGAAATTACTTTTAACACATTTTATTTTGAAATTAGTTAAATATACCATAATTACCCATAATTTTGCAGAATAAACATAATTCCAGAATGAACACACACCATGTGAAATGATTCAAAACAGAAAACCAGGAGTGAAGGCTTGACTTACTACCATTTATAGTATTTGAAGTCAGAAGAACCTAGTGGCTTGATTAATAATACTAACAAGTTCTTATTTTATGGGAACCAACACAGCAGTATGAACAAACATACTTTTTTCCTCTTTATTTTTATTGCATTGATTATTTTCTCAGGATGAATTTGAATTTCAACTAATGTACTTCAAATTCACATTTATTTATATATGTATATTTGTATGTACCATCCATATTTGTGTGTATTCATATGTGATTTCCCCAAATATTCTATCAAATGTCATGCAGAATTTGAGATGTTATAGAAACATTCAGTATCATTTTTTCCTTGTAAAGAAAGTACAAAACCTATCTTAATAGGTTGTTGTATATTTTTATGAGTGAGCTATCAGAGTAAATGCTAAGGTTTGCTATGATTTAGAAAATTTGCACTGAGGATAGGAAAATTGATTCTAAAGTGTTCTGTGTTTTTTAAGTGTGTTTATTAGTGTTTCCAGTGATATGACAGTCTCTGTTTCATAACACTGGTTTCTGGGTCCTTTATTGACTATCCAAAGGTTTTGGAAACAATTAATGGTAAATAGAGAATAATTAAATTTTTCTGGAAATAAATAAGGTTCCTATACTCAATAAAATTGAATTTCAAATGGTTTGAATTTAGAGTCTGTAATATTTAAAGAGCAAGTGTAAAAAAATAAATGTACTCAGATAAAAAATAATAGATTCAACATGACCATAACTTTTCTCTATAGATAGGGACACTCTTGCTTAAAACCTGTTCAATAATAACCAAATTTGATTGCTAAAATGTGAATATTCCCATAGGAATGGTTTATGCTATTGGCTACTCAGATTTCTCTTGCTGAAGGTTTTATAGCTCTTGGTGTCATGTAGAGAATCCATTTGACATAAGTTTAGAAGTTTTATTTGGAGGTTTTGGTGTCATTTAAACAATATAAAACAATAAGACTAGCTCTAAAAGTTTGCTTGAGTTAACTAATTGTTGCCAGGTGTATTTGCCAACTTTATTGAATCATATCTTTAGTTTTCTTTAATCCAGAGTCTGCTTCTCATTGGCAGGTATGTTTTAGATTCAGCATATTAAAAGCTAAAAGTATGTGTATTGGTTTTTCCTATGTCATATCTACAGCAGCCAGAGAGAACAAAGAACTTTTAGCTACAACAGGAATTTCCTATAAAAATACAGTAAATGACTGTGCTTTCCTCATAAATCATATCCTTTTTTTCCTTCTAGGACTTAGGCAATTCTTTACTATGTTAGGTAAAAGTTTGCTTATTTTAACAGGAACCAATAAATGCAAATGGATTTCCACTTGTTTTTCATAACTAATAGACACATAAATATTATTGAATTTACTAGCAAAACTGCATTAATGAAACAAACCACAAAGTGGAATGACTTGTCCATTTAGCCATTTGTAATTATACTATAACTAGTAGAGAAACAGACACATAATTAGATAATACTGGAAAGGTTTTAATATGGTGAGTTTAAGCAGAGCTGGAAGCTAAAAACTAGCAGATTTATAGTCCTAATAGGCAAAAATGAATTGTGACATAGTCTGATTAATAATTTCACTTTGCTTATGCTGGCAAAAGTCTGCATATTTTGGGACAGAGAAGATTTTGTCAAAATAGACTTATTTCATTGAGAAGATACCTAATTTGCTTTGAAAGGAAATTTATGAAAGGCTTGGGAGAAGGGATGGAAAATAAATGAAAGAACAGTAAAATATCTAAAGGAAACAAGCTAACAAAACCTAATACTTATCTCTCATGTTACAGACCAGTGTCCCCTTGCTCCTTGCGTACCCTCACCCTCTTATAATTAATAGATGAGAAGTGTTACCAACTTGGGAGTTATAGTGTAGTCTTGGATTAGAAAGAATTAGCACAGGCCGAAGAAACACCCATTAAATCATAGATAAACTATTAAGTACAGGACTTCAGAAGGGTCTTACTCAAACAAAAGTTATAGAGCTTAATCTTTATTAGTTTAGTGGAGAAATTACCTTTTTTAAATATTTACCTCAACTTACTTCCTACTGTTCTAACAAACCAATCTAACCCAGTTCTCTGAACTATTTAAATTTGCTGAGAAAATTTACATCCTTCCCCATTATGAAAGTCTTAACCCAATCTGAAAGTCAGAGATATTGTGAAGAAAATAGGTAGGTTTCTTATGGACATAAAATAATTTCTAATAAAGAGACAAATGCATTATTAGATGTAAAATTAAAATTTATAAACATCTCTGATTGTCTCCCAAATAATCTATAAATGTAAAGCAGTTAAGGTAATAAATAATTCTGAAGTATAACTGAACAAGTATCAAATAAGACAAATGGATCCTAGAATCAAAAATAGTTTTGTTAATATAATTCAGTAAGGATAATAAATTTCACATCAATAATAGGATGAAAGATGAGAAGTGCAGATAATAGCTGTGTATCAACTTCAGAAAAACTATATGTGAGACACAATTTTAGTTAAGTTTCAATTTAAAAGTGAAAATGAATCTATTAGATTACTAGAAACTTTAATATTTTTATTAACTTGGCATCAGAAAGAACTTTTTAATAGTTTACTAAGCTTTGATGATAGCTAGAAATAGATCTAGCCAGAAATATTCCCCTTATTTTTCTTTCCCATTTCTTATCCATCTTTCAAATTTTATAGTCTACTGAATGATAATGTATATAGAGCAAGACATAAAAAATATTCAAAGTGAAGAGACTCTAAACTATTACAAATCACATTATATGTTGCAAGAAATTCAGACCAATATTTTATTTCCAGCTTTTATCTTTAATTCGAGTAGTTATAGTCAGAGGCTCCAGAATCTCAGAGTTGAAATGGAGCTGAAAATGTTCACAGTATAACCTGTAAAAGGTAGAAACTCAGAAGAGTTTAGTGATTTGCCTCATGTCCCACAACAGTTATTGATGAGCCAAAAATAGGAGTTCCCTTTCTTTGTCTCAGTTCTGTATTCCTTTTATTAGGTTAAGATTAAAGTAATACAACTGCAAACTGCAATCCTGGTTCTAAGTTATCCTTTTCAACTGGCTCCAAGATAATTTTTCAACCCCTCTTTTGTTGGATTTTAAATATATATCCACCTTAAAACCTAATCATTGAGAATAATATATAAAAAATGACAAACTGGGCAATTAACTTCATACAGTCATCAATACTTGGCATGTACTGTGAGAATAATCTTAAGAAAACCAAGTTGTTTAAATTGGAACTTCTCATTTTTAAAGTTGTTTTTTAATTTACTTGTTCAAACTATCAAACATGTTAAAATTTATAAATTAGGAAGACTAAGAAAAACTTATATATATTCTTCTTCATTTCCACATGAAGATGACTGGTATACAAAGATAGTAGAAGCCAAAATCAGGTCTTTCCTAGTGAATAAATTTTCTTACGTTTTATGCTTTTACTTATGTGTCTTCATTCAGAATAATTTGAGCCTTACAAAAACTGATCTGGCACCACTTCACAAAAAAGAGTTCAGGAAGAAAAATTCAGCAGTCAGATTTAAGTAGGCATTTTGCGTATTCAAACAGTGCTCTAAGGAACAGTGAGTCATATGAAATGTAATGTGTAAAGGAAGTTGACACATAAAAGGATAGAACAACAATGATGAGTTCCCAAAGACATGCCGTGGGACAATAATTATAGAGAGTCTATTTTTGGATCCAACAGTATCACTTAGAAGTTTAAAAATCCTAGCTTAAGTATTGAAGAAAGTATTATGTCACCCAGCTTTATATTTAAGATAACAGTATTTGGTAGTCCCTTTTTTCATTAATGCTACTATAGTTTATTCGGATGAGACATGATTGAATTGTTAAATACTTTGGAATCTACACATAAGTTAGGACAGGAAGACTATTTTAGTTTTTTAGGGAAGGAGAGAGCTTTAAAGTGTAATAATAATTGCATATTTAATATCTTATTTGACATGGAACTTAATGACAGATGTAAATAGTATACATTGTTGTTTGCACAGTAATCTTTTTGGAATCACCAATGCCCTGAAGTTTGCAGTTAATGCCCAGGATTGAAATTGAAACTGCTTTACCAGGGTGTTCTAAAAATAGTATCCAGAGCAATTTAAAATTTAGAACAACTTACCCCCATCTTCCTATTCCCTTATTTATAGATGGTACCCTTTTATGTCCCAAGTATGGGAAAGACTTACAAAAGGAATATAACAGTGACTACGTGAATCAGAAAACAAAGAATATTAAAAAGAAATGAACTTAGCTCAAATGAGCAACTTATCTCTATTCCTTTATAACATTAAATATAATTTGTTTTTATTTTGTATGTGTATATGTAGTTATGATAAGATAGGCATTATGTGCATTGTGTATGTGATGTCTGTGACTAAATATTATTAATTACTAATATTACTAAATCTGACAGAATCCTTTCAAATTAATATAACAGTTTTAGTTCTCAGGCACAGAGAACAAGAATATGGGAGCAAAACCCATACCGAAAGGTAAAAAGGAGATGAATTTGTGGATTTGGTGTTCATCAAATTTACCAACTTTTTTTTTTGGATTGCCTTTCAAAATTTTTCTTTATTCAGAAGTTATTGGAAGTTACGTGTCATTCAATGACATATTAGTAACATGCTTATATTATCCTCAACTTTATTGAAAATCCAACATGTCCCTTTCATTGGGTCATCAATTTTTTGGCAATGTATGCAATATCTGAAGTAAGGCCATCCACAGTTTTGACAGGTGGCAGCACAAGAGGTGGCTGTATCATTAATAGGACCCTGAATGACAAGAGAACATCCTGTGAATTTGGTAATTTTATTAGTGGATGGTGGGGTTTTATAGAAATTAACCTAAAGTTATAAATTAGTGTGTTTCTTTATTAAAATCATCAGTATATGCATTTTAAATGTTTAATGAAAAGTTGGGAGGAGATATATCAGGCACAGTTTGGTTGCCACCATGCAAGTAGTAAAAAACAACCTTCTACTTGGCACCTTTTTTCTTAAGAATGGGGGATTAATTAATTTATTTTTTAAAGATTTGTTTTATTTACTTTTGCATACAAGAACTGGGGTGTAGGCCAGAAGTATGGGAGGATGAGAGGATTCACCAGAGACAGAGTGGGGAACAGAACAGGTGGATCTACTGAAATACACTGCTGAGGGGAGCAGCGGGAGAGACAGGAGAGGTTTGTTGCACCTTGTAAGTTACCTCCCTGGCCAGGGATCAAACTCATGCTGCAGTGGCTGCCAACAGCTTCATAGTGCTACAACTTAACCCTTTGCACCAGGAGGGAAACCCCAAGAATGGGGGCTTTAAAGGTGGATAAACATGGGGTCAGATGACCCTGTTTTTCTAAATATTAGTGCTACAAAGAGTTGGATGCTCTGAATTGTTCAGGAAAAATATTATCTTAGAAAAGGATGACTTGGTTAATAATTCTGAGGCAAAAATGTCATGGCTGGTTCTAAGTACAGAGGTTCAATGTGGTCCAAGTGAAGTGAATGAGGGGTAAAAAGTGACATACATCTTGTCAAAGAGGGAAACAGAGGCTATGTTGTATCAGTAATAATATTTAATTTCCTTAAATGTAGGGTATTACTGAAAACTTAGATTGATTATCCATTGCTAAACAAAGTCTTAATGTAACTATGGTTTACATATATCATTTTTTAAATTTTTTTAAAAGATTTTATTTATTTATACAAGAGCTGGAGTACAGGCCAGAGGTGCAATAGGGTGAGAGGATTCAGAGACAGAGTGGGAAGCAGAACAGGCAGACAGACTGAAAGCACTGCTTAGGGGAGCAGCTGGTGAGACAGGAGAGGTCTGCCAGGCCATGTGGGTATCTCCATGGCCAGCTGGGAATTGAACCCGCACTGCAAAGGATGCAGACAGCTTCACAGTGCTGCACTCAACCCGCTGCTCCATCAGGGAGGCCCTACATATATCATTTTATACTCAAACTAATGTTGAAAGCAAGATATAACAAGCATTTAACTGAGCTTTCTTTGCATTTATACACAAGTTACTTGAGCAACTTCAAATTGTCCAATATGAATTTGGAAATTATTGATCTGTACTATCTCATGTAGTGATTTAAGAGACTTTTATTGACCTTACCCTTAAGGATCATTAATTTGATCCTACTTCTAACAATAATCTCTGAGCTACTGCCAATGATTTCTATGAAGTCAATAGGGAATTGATGTGGGAATGCAAAAGCATTAATAAAGTTTATTAAAAACAATCGCTGAAACCACATCTTTTGAGAATTAAAAAAAAATTAAATTAATTTATAAAATTACTTTGTAAATGTTTATACCTTTACATGTTTTACAGATTGGCTAGTGTATGTTACAATTAGGATCATGAATGATCATATTAAAAATATGTATATTTTTATTTTAACAAAAATTCTACAGTTCTTAGAATCTGGATATTCTACAAGCTATTTTGGAAAAAATTAAAACTTGTCAATCTGAGGCTTTACTGGCATACACTGGAATTCAGAAGGTTCAAAGTTGAAGTTTATTTTGAGTATTTCCCAACTTGCTAGAAAATGCCACTAGAAATAGATATGACCATGGAATGTTATTTTTTTTTTTCCTACATGGTTCCAGAAATTTCATTTTTCAGCCTAGTTGAAAATGCTATGAAAAAATCATTTCACTTTTTTGGTTATTTGGAATAAATGGAAAACAAAAATGACAATTTTTTATGACTATCAGAAAATCTGTTCATGAGTTAATTTTCACTGTTAAATATGTTGCACATATTAATAAAACAACGTGAATGTCAGCATGTACATACTACCATTATCCTCTGAAAAATATCAGCATCCAGAATACCAAGAAATAGATTAATAACCAAGAAGAGATTATAACACTTTAATGACAATGATAAAGATACCTAGAGAAAACTCAACAGAAAGCTAGTTTTGTTCAAGTAGCACCATTAATTGAATGATTAGATAATTGAATCAAAATCAACTCCATCCCCAAAACACAGAAACGAAATAATGCTAAAAATAGATAAAACATATTGATACAATATTTGCCTGGTGAAGCACAACAATTAAGCTAAAATTAAAAAAATGTGAAACTAAATATGTTTATTAGAGAAAATTAGAGACTTGAAGAAATATATTAGTTAAATTCAAGGGCAATCAAGTGTTTTCCAAAAATGAGGAAATATGCAAAAGACATAAACTCCAATTCCTTCTATGATATTTTAGGTATGATGTAATTGTTATAAAAGTAGAGACATATCTTTCAAGAGATAATCTCCATAGATGATTTTAAATAGTTACTGGGTTATAAAAAGCATACAATATATCTTTTTATATATTATACATTTTATACATTGTAAATTATATACATTATACATTTATACAAAGTCATAGAACGCACAACACCAAGGGTAGTCACTAGTGGCCACGATGTGGTGGTGTAGGTCCACTAGTTATAACAAATGTAACAGTCTGGCGATTTGGGGAATGTTCATAGCTGTGAGGCTTTGCATGGGAAGAGGGGAGGAATAAAATTGCACCTTCCACTCAATTTTGCTGGGAACCTTAACCTGCTTTAAAATGTAAAGTCTATTTACAAAAACACATTCCATCTAAATGGAATTATTCATTTTCTTCCTTTATCATTTCTTTTTTATATTCAAAAGGGCAGATTTGTTATAAAAAGGGAAAGAAGTAAAGGACTCTTGCACAGACACAAGTGAACAGAAAAAGCTGCCCCTAAAAGCGACAGGTTTGTTAAAAGAGTCCTGCATAGTCACAGGTGGGCAGTCTTGGGAGAGCTGCCTCTGCTGCTTTCTTTGCAAAGGGAGAAGGTTGGTGATGAGGAACACCCAGATAGTCAAAGGTGGGCAGGAGAGGTGCTGCTCTTCCTCTATTTTCAAAGGAGATTTTGATGTATATTTGATGTTTTTTTTTTAAAGGGAAATGGAAAGTTAGGGTTATAATTCTAGGCATTATCATTCTATCTCTTTGTTCATGATGAGAAAAGCTATTCACACATTCCCAGTTTCAAAGCAATAAAACGTATTTTTTCCTTTCCCTCAACCACTTAGCCAAAAATGAGTTAGTCTCTTAAATAATTATGAGTAAAAAGTGGGTTAACCATAATTCTAAAATATCAATTCACTCTTACTCAATTAGAAACAAATGTTTCAGAGGAAGGAAAATTTTAATTCGTTTTACATACAAATTTGTTGTGATTCATAAGCAGGGCAATGCAAATTAAAACCACAATGAGGTACTATGTTACGCCCACCAGACTGGCAAAAATTTAAATGTTTGACAGTAATACAAAGTATTGGAAAAGATGTGGTGCAATGGAAACCTCATATACTTTGGTGGGAGTATAAATTGGTACAAGTGCTTTGAATTACTAGGATCCTGAAATCCCACTCATAAATTTATTCCTTAAAGAAAACCAGACATTTGTGTACCAGGAGATATGCAAAAAAAAAAAAAAAGAAAAAAAGTTCATTCCTTCATTGTGATAGTGCAGTGGTAGAAACAATCCAAATGTTTCTCATCAGGGAAACTGATAAATACATTGTGGTACATTAATACTGTGAAACGCTGCCGCAGTGAAAAGAGAACCACAGCTATGCACATTAACTGTGAAACATCTCCAAAGCATAAGGCTGAATGAAAGAAGCAAGTCTCCAGAGAGTATCAGCAAATGATTTCATTTTTGTAACAGTAGAAAACTGTACAGAAAACTAAATAACATACTGCTTTAAAACCCATGTATCTGGTGGGAATTGTATGGGGACTATAACCAAGATGAAAATGCATACATTGTGCAAAAATGAAAAATGATGTAAAAAATATATTAAAAATATAATTAAATAATTAAAAAAAAACACATGTATCTATGGTAAAGCCATAAAGGAAAGGGAAAGGAAAGGAATGATTAGTACAAGTTTAGGAGGTTTACTTCTAGGATATATGTGTGACTTTTTTTTTTAAAGATTTATTTATTTATACAAGTGCTGGGTACAGTCAGAAGCGCAGGAGGGTGAGAGAATTCACCAGAGCCAGAGCGGGGAGCAGAAGAGGCAGACCCATGAAGCACGGGCACGGCAGGAGAGGTCTGTGCGCCATGTGGGCCCCTCACAGGTGGCTGGGGATCGAACCAGCACTGCAGAGGCTGCAGGCAGCTTCGTAGCCCAGCGCTCAACTGCTGCGCCACCAGGGGAGGCCCGATATATGTGTGACTTTATCAGGGAGGAACATTATGAACAAACTGGGTCCTAGGAGTACAGACATTTATTTATTTAAAAAGCTTATCTGTACAGTATATGATGTATATACCTGAGATTTAAAAATTTTTTTAAAGATTTATTTATGTATACAAGAACTGGGGTACAGACCAGATGTGCGGGAAGGTGATAGGATTCACCAGAGACAGCAGGGAACAGAACAGGCAGACTGACCGAAATACACTGCTGAGGGGAGCAGCGGGTGAGACAGGAGAGGTCCACCGTGTCATGTGGGATTCTTGCTGGCCAGCTGGAATAGAACCCGTGCTGCAGAGGCTGCGGACAGCTTCACAGTGTGGCGCTCAACTGCCTGTACCACCAGGGAGGCCCGAGATTTAAAATTTTAAAAAAATGTTTATATATAAAAGTGTGAAGAGTATGATTCCTTGCTCTGGAATCATGTATTTGATGTGGATTTTTATAAATCCAAATATCAAGAGGCAAAGTATTTGGTATAGGACTGGTTGGGTGGATGGAGATGGCGCTATATCACATTGTACTGATCAACTTGAATGTTCACTTCTTTTTATCAGAATATTGTTAATACTAACCCTTTATTTTCATAGTCAAATTATAGTCATGTTTCCAATTTGGAACACTTAAAATTTTACAATTTGATTAGGTGCGTGCATTCTATTTGATCTCAGGCTACTTTTCTAGTTAGATAGAAAAAATTTTGAAGCACCAGTGATAATATGTGAATCCCGAGGGTGGTATGTGCATGCGTGTGCACAAACATTTAACCCGAGTTGAATCAAAGAGGAAAGGGTTAATAAATTCGTACTCAGGATTTTACCAATTCTCTAAGGCTTTTAAGTTAGCATAATTCAGAGAGGGAAATTGTGCTTCCAAATAAAAAAAAAAAACCCACAATTCAAAGCCAGAATTACAAGAGAATTACAAGAGAAAATGATATATGTGTGTGTCTTGTTATTTATATGCAGTTCCATTTGAATTATATTTAGTATTTCATTATTTAGAATGAGAAACTCTTGGTTTACACCTGTGCCTTGTTCACTTTTTTTTTTTAAAGATTTATTTATTTATGCATACAAGAGCTGTGGTGTGGGCCAGAGGTATGGGGCAGGGGGAGAGGGGGAGGAGGTGTGCGAAGATTCACCAGAGACAGAATGGGGAGCAGAACAGGTGGGTTGACTGAAGTACACTGCTGAGGGGAGCAGAGAGCAAAACAGGAGAGGTCTGCTGCACCATGTGGTTTGGGTCCCCAGCCAAGAATCGAACTCGTGCTGTAGTAGCTTCGGATTGCCCCATAGTGCTGATGCTTAACCCCTTGTGCCACCAGGGAAGTCCCTGTTCACTCTTAAATTATTGCAAATTTTGTTTTAATATTGATGTAACATTGGGTTATAACTCTGTAAATGATTTAGGGCAATAGGTCCACAGCTGCTCAGATGTGTGCCACCCACCACCAAATTACTCATATTCCTTTACCATAGACCACTGGGATTTCTGACATTATAAATTTAAGCTTTATCATGGTATTATGTCTAATTTTCACAATAAACATAATTCAATTAAGAGAAAACTGTTTTCAGGGTACAAAGATCACTTAATCATCCCCTCCCCACCCCCCAACACACACACACACACACACACATACACACACACACACACTGAACTATCCCAAAGGGATTCAGTAAATTTGGAATGAGCTGAGCTGGGGGATTTGCCTTTTACCAGAACAGCTCAGCTGCTGTAAATGTGTTACTATTAATGAAGTCCAATTTCTGGGACACTTTTAAGACTCTATTTTAAACAGACAGACTAAGACTTCCCAGTCACTCAGAATCTGTAAACTCTTCACTTAAAACTAGAGTCATTATCTTAACCATTGGATTCAAGTCTTAAAACAAGATTACCACCCAGGAGGCTGTGTTTGCTTCTCACAACATCTTCATAAACACTTCTCATCTCTTATCAGAAGGAAAAACCCCTGAGCTTAACACTCACCCCCATTTCCCTAAGCAGAAGAGCAGATAAAGTTTTTTTTTAAAGATTTATTTATTTATGCACACAAGAACTGAGGTGTAAGCCAGATGTGCAAGGGGGTATGTGTGTGTGTGTGTGTGTGTGAGAGAGAGAGAAAGAGAGAGAGAGAGAGAGAGAGAGAGAGAGAGAGAGAGAGAGAGAGAGAGAGAGAGAGAGGATTTGCCAGAGAGAGTGGGGAGCAGAACAGACAGATCTACTGAAATACACTGCTGAGAGGAGCAGTGGGTGAGACAGGAGAGGTCTGCTGTGCCATGTGGGTAGCTCCCTGGCTGGCTGGGGATCTAACTCAAGCTGCAGTGGCTGGCAATAGCTTGACAGAGCTGTCTTTAACTCTTATGCCACCTCAAAGGCCCAAGAGCAGATAAAGTTTTCTATGGAAATGTTAGATCAGACAGCTGGAAGGCATTTGCATAGCAACATTTTTTACATGATCATGATTCCTAAGTATCTCTACATCTTAATTGTTGTGGTTCAGTACTGGATTTTTATTTCTAGCATTTTTGGCAAATAAAATATGTCTTATTGAACCAACTTACCTTTTTTTAAATAAGTACTCCTCTTTATTCTCTTTTCATTTATTTATTCTCCTTTTATTTTCCTGTTTTTTCATTATCTTTTTTTACTTTCAAGTCCCAGCCCTCACCTAGGTTTCACATCAGTTTTTCAATCAGTAAGGAAACTTACTAAATTGATTACATTCTAACAGTTACATATCTGTTCTCTAGATAAGAATTTTTCTGAATATTTTCTGTTCTCTGTTTTCCTGATTGGCCCTTTACTCTCTAATCTCGTTTTGTTTTTTGTTTTTTTTTTTTCCCTAATTTCCTCAGCCTCTGGGCTAAGCTTCAAACCCTTCACCTTTCCATTTACCAAAAATACTGTAACAGACATTTATCAAAACTCAGAGATCTGGATTTGCTCCCATCTTTATGGCATATACAATTTTCAAGTTATATGTTTAAAAACATATTCTCTAAAAATGTGATATATGTTAACATGCGGAACACATCTATCTCTTTAGAAAATAACTTAGATGAAGGCCTAGTTGGAAAAAAGAATTAAAATAGAATTAATCAGAGAAATGTTAATAGCATTTGTTAATAGGCAACACTATAAGTCCCAAAATTGAGTTAAGGATGAATTTTTTTACTATCTAGTTATGTCTCTGGGATTATTATCAATCTCCTGGTATAGAGATACTTAACATTGTCCAGGTAATTTTGGATATAAAATAGCTAAAGAATTACCTAAACAGAAATTTTAGTCTGTTCCCTTAAATGCAGTCTAAGATGAAGAGCCAATGGTAATGATTCATAAAAGTATTTAAATTGACAGCATTTTTTACACTTAATTTAGTATAAGACAATTATTCAGACTTTAAAAGAGCCTTGTTTATCCTCCAAGTAGCACTCTATTAGCAAGGCTCTCAAAAATATGTGGTACCTCCAGTGAATCTAGATGAGAGTGAACAAATATTCTGGTATTTTCTTTTTCTGAAGAGACTACTGGAAGTATCCATTTATCACTGTAGGGACTGCTACTAGCTTGGAAAGTGTGAGGTGTCTCTGCTCTGCTGACTGGGAGAAATTTGTTAATTTTGCACTCCAATTTTCAGTGCAGAGCACTGGAGTAGAAAATTCTATGGAGGCTTGAATTTATGTAAAGTTTATTTTAAGTTCCTTTTGTACCGTTCCGTCAAGTTCATCTATATTAGAAATGATCTCTCTCTCTCTTTTTTTTAGATATTATTGATTTCAGCTTTATTTTATTATTATTATTGTCTATTTTAAGCAACTTGTGATAAAGATGATGTGTATTAAAATTTTGGGTTGTCATGTTATATATAAACATATTAGAAATAAATTGAATAAAAATTATTTTTAAAGCATAATACAGGTTTATTTAAGGCATTGTTGTAATTTATGTTTGTAATAGTAAATATATTATAAATATACTGTTTGATAATGACCTGTCAAATGAAGTTAGAAAGTTTGTTAAAGGACAGGAAAGAATGGTGTTAAGAAGAGTATATTTTAAGTTTTACTTTTATGTTTTGAGCAATACATCATTTAGATAGAGTTGTTTGAGCAAACTATGGTTTAAAATATAGTCAGTGTGTTATTAGACAATAATTGCACATAACATTATTACTTTGACATACTTTGTATATATATTTTCTCTAAATAGTATAACCATATTTTGAGAAAGTCTTTTTCCCAAAAGAAAATTATTACTGCTGACAAAGGAGTCAGATAAAGAAAATTTAACAATGGATACCTGCCTTTGCATCTTAGCAGAACGGATTAAATCCTGCACTACTTTTCTCTAGCATCAGCATATCTTTAGGTCAAGACAACTTAGAACTAGAATTCTCCCTGTCAAGAATAATTATATTTTTAATGTCAATCATTCATTGTTCCTCCATAAGTTAAATTCAAACTTGTGCTTTGCTTATTGAAACAGCTCTAAGAGTAAAATCTGTCAGACCGCTTTTGGGATTTGAACTCATTTGATTAATAAACTACCACTATTTCCATTTAACAGTTTCAAGTTGAGAAAAATTATAATACATTGATGAAACACCATGATAACACAATGATGAAAAACCATAATAGAAACAATAAAACAAGATTAAAACAATAAAATCAACACTAAAAAGCTTGATAAATGATAGATTAACAAATATGTAACTCATCACTTAACAAACAGATGTATCTTTTTCTGACAAACAGAATTTTCATTCTATGTATTTTTAAAAGGATTGATTTATCTTTCAATTTCACTGTGAAGCTTTTGTTTTTTCTTTCTATATACTTTTAAGTGGTATTGTCTGGGAAGGCAGTAAGTAATGGAGTAAGACTTTTGTTGGGAGGCAAGAGTTGGCATGTGTGCCAGTTTCAACAAGCAATTCTGCCAATTTTAGCCATTGTTTGGCCATTTGGGGAAATGCTTCAACATTTTGTGTTAAAACACTGCTCAAGCTTCTCATTTACCCAAGTGGGAAAGGTCAGTCCTTGGAATTCAGTGAAACCTGAACACTAAATACATCACAGAAAGCATCTTTATTAATTTATTTTCCTTAAAAACAATGAAGGGATAAATATTAGGTTGACCTAAAGATAATAAAATGGTAATTAGTTTGTGAATATTTTCTCCTTGGCAATACACAGTGATTCTTACACCTTCAGCTACAATTCAAACAATTTCAGCTACAGCATCTATTGTATACTGCATACAAAATCACATAAAGTCAGTCTCCTGTTTTCTGTGAAATGGAGACAGTGATCAAGAAACATATTCATGTACTGAATCATATAGCAAGCAAATTTTAAGCACCTATCATTTGTAGGCGTTATCTGGGCTTAAGATATATTAGTGAAAATAAAAATAGTAAATGCTTGCATTTGTAGAACTTATATGTTAGTGGTAGGGACATTTAATAAACAACAGAAACATGTAAATTATAGTAGATGTTTTGTTGCAAAGTAATTAGTGTTGCAAGAAAAAGCAAGGGAAATTAGAAGATATGAAGGCAAAACAATGTGAGGGTGAAGATGTAGGTTGATTTTAAACAGTGATTAAGGTAAATCTCATAGAAAAGTTTAAATCTAAGGAAAGACTACAGGGAGGTGAAGGATTTAGGCATATAGATAACTGTGAGAACATTCTATGTATATCAAAAGAAAACCACTGATAATTTGTAATCCTCTTTTAGTGTGCTTATCTTCCTTTAAATTGATGCCAATTGATAGCAAAAGTACTAGCAAGAAGCAAACTTGTCCGGAGGTAAAAATTTAACAAAAAGAAAACAGTAAAATTTGAATGCAGGAACTATTATGCCCACAAATAAGCTGTGGTAGCATTTTTTCTTAATATTCAGGTACTGTAATGATACATAAATGATGGAGAGAAAAGACATGATTCAAGTAAGTGTTCCTTCATTAATGCCTATTGTAATCTTATATCAATACAGTAATATGATCTACGATGATTTCTGCTGCTTATTACAAATTCAATTTCATTCCAAAGTGTCATTCAAATTGGAATTGATATACTGTGATAATTCTCCTGACAGAAAAACTTACTTATGGTATTTACAGACTGTTTACCTTCTCTGATTATAAAAATATGCAACTGTGTCTGGAACAAAAATATGGACCAGGCTGTAGCAAAAAATACTCTAAACTATTTTGAGTAAAAACAACAGTGTAATCTAAGTATAAAAATGTAAAAATCTTTTTTTCTAAAGCACTTGCTATTTCAAGACCTATATCACATTTAGACTTAATCCAACCCCTCTGAGGACACAGAGCACTGAGTCTCCCACTTCCAAGTTAGGAGCCTGTTAGCTAGATTTATTTAGTTTACACAGGCCTCTAGCTTCAGAAACAACTTGCAAGCTTAAGAGTTTTGAACATGTAATATTTTTGGTACTAGAATTTAGATAACTGAGAACTTGTGACCTTGAACAAGCAGTCTTTTATGGTACTGGAGTTGTGAAAGTTGAGAACTTAATGAACAGACATAGTTTTTAGGGTTACTCTGAAAAATTTTACACAGTAAGTGAATATTTTTTTGCTCTTCCTTACAATTCCTCTTCTGGAAATTATAGGGAATATGCATATCCTACTCTAATCTTTTTTTTTAAAGATTTATTGATTTATGCGTACAAGAACTGGGGTACAGGCCAGAGGTGCGGGGGGCGGGGTGAGAGGATTCACCAGAGTGGGGAACAGAACAGGCATATCTACCAAAATACACTGCTGAGGGGAGCAACGGGTGAGTCAGGAGAGGTCTGCTGTGCCATGTAGGTAGCTCCCTGGCCGGAGATTGAACTTGTGCTGCAGTGGCTGTGGATAGCTTCATAGGTTGCGTCTTAACCCCTTGTGCCACCTGGAAGGCCCCCTCCTAGCGCTAATCTTATTTGAAAAAAAATGAAGTTGGAAAAAATAGTTTTCTCTCTGTTTATCACAACTAAACCTACAGTCATCATCTAATCCTACAATGCACACACAAGAAATTACTTTTCACAGACATCACTTGTTCTCTTTATTTTTCATTAAAAGTTTTTTTTTAAATTTATTTTTATTTATGCATGGAAGAACTGGGGTGTAGGCCAGAGGTGTGGGAGGTGAGAGGATTCACCACAAACAGAGTGGGGAACAGAACAGGTGGATTGAATGAAATACACTGCTGAGGGGAGTAGCAGGCAACACAGGAAGGGTCTTCTGCACCATGTGGGTTGCTCCCTGCCCTGAGGATCGAACTCGTGTTGCAGTGGCTGCTGATAGCTTCATAGTGCTGCATCTTAACCCCTTGTACCACCAGGGCGGTCCCCCAAAAATTTTAAGACCCTCTACCAAACCACTCATGCCCATACCTCAGCTGCCTCCCTTGCACATCCCTTCCACTCCTTTCCCTATTCCCTCTGGTAACCATTTGTTCCTTTTGCCAAGTTCAAATTTTTATTCCTTCTCTTATTTGTGTGTAAATTTTTTTAAAGATTTATTTATTTATGCATACAAGAACTGGGGAATAGGCCAGAGTTGCTGGGGAGGTGAGAGGATTCACCAGAGACAGAGTGGGGAGCAGAGCAGGCAGATGTACTGAAATACACTGCTGAGGGGAGCAACAGGCCAGACAGGAGAGGTCTAGCCTGTGGGTCACCTCCCTGGCCGGGATCAAACTCATGCTGCAGTGACTGTGGATAGCTTCATAGTGCTCCCTCTTAATCCCCTGCACCACCAGGGAGGCCCTCCTTTGTCCATTTTTGATTGGGTCATTTGTTTCTTTGTTGTTGGATTGTATAAGTACTTTGGAAATTTTGGAGATTAACTCTTTGTCAGGTAAATAGTATGCAAATAATTTTTCCCATTATATAGGTTGCCTTTTTGTTTTGTGATGATTTATTTTGAGGTATAAATCTTTTAAGTTTGGTATAGTCCCATTTGTTTATTTTTACTTTTGTTTCCCTTGTTATTAGGGTTATATTCCCAAGTACATCTTTGTGGCAGATGTCCTGTGGTGTGTCCTCTATCTTTTCTTTCAATTACTTTATGGTTTTGTTTATCATGTACAAATATTTAATATACTTTGAATTAATTTACGTGTATGGAGTAAAATATGGGTCTTTTTTTATTTTTACTTTTTTTTTGAATGTGACTATCCATATTTCCCAACACCATTTATTTAAAAGACTATCTTTCTCCATTGTATGGCAAAAATATTTCTCAAAAACTAATTTTCCATATTTATATGGCTTTATCTCTGGACTTTCAATTCTGTTCCACTGAATTGAGTTTGTTTTTGTTGTAGTGCCATACTGTTTTGATTATTGTTGCTGTGTAATATTATTTGAAATCAGGAAGTGTGATGCCTCCATTTTTCTTCTTTTCTCACATGATTGATTTTGCTATTCAGGCCTTTTGTGGTTTATGTAAATTTGGTAATTGTTCTATTTCCTTAAAAAAAAGTCATTGGTATTTTAATAGGTATTACATGAAATTGCTTTGGGTAAAATAGCCATATTTGTGATGTTAGTCCTTCTTACCCATGAATATGTGATAACTTTCCATTTCCTTGTGTCCTCCTTTATTTCCTTCAACAGAGTTTTATAGTTTTCACTGTGTAGGTTCTCCACCTCCTTTGTTAAACTTACTCTCAGGTGTTTCATTCTTTTTGGCATGATTGTAAATGGAATTACATTCCTTGTATTCCTTTCTTCTGATACATTGTTTGCCTGTAGAATGCCACTGATTTTTGTGTTGGGTTTACATCTTGCCACTTTACTGTATTTATTACTTCTAGAAGTTTTCTTGCAGAATCCTTCTGATTCTCTAATTATTAGCATGTCATCTGTGAATAGTGACAGTTTCATTTCTTTTTCAACTTCAATTGCTTTTATATCTTTTTCTTGCCTGATTGCTTCAGCCAGGACTTCCAAAATTATGTTGAATAACAATGATGATAGTGAACATCCCCATCTCATTGCTTATCTTAGTGGAAATGTTCTCAGCTTTTCACCATTGAATATCACATTGGCTGTGGGTTTGTCATATATGAATTTTATAATATTTAGATAGATTCCATTTATTCCCATTTTGCAGAGTTTTTATCAAAAATGGATATTGGATCATATGAAATGCACTTTGAGCATCTACTGATATGATCATGTGACTTTTGCCTTCCTTTTCGTTGATCCGATGGATGACATTGATTGATTTACCTATGTTGAACAAGGCTTGCATCTCTGGGATGAAGCACTTGATCATGGTAGACAATTTTCTTTATATGTTACTGTATTTGGTTTGTTAAGATTTTGTTCAGGATTTTTCATCTACATTGACCAGAGATATCAGTTTATAATTTCCTTTTTTTGTTGGTTGGTTTTATTTAAATATAACTTTGAGAGGTCAAAATTATATTGATATTAAACTTCATTGGTTGAATAAATGTTTAAAGAATGTTGAGTTATCTATAAACTCAAATGTAAACACTTTGTTAATCATGTTATATTTGTTTTGAAAGAAGTAGGCTGAAAACTGGCTCATGAATATGAGCATACATTAATTTTATGATTAAAAAGACTTAGTAAGTCTTTTCTAATAGTTTTGAACTGGTAACATGGCACTCAGCACAGGAAATCCTTTCAGAATAAGTATAATCAAGCATGTTAATTATTGTGATGAATTCAGTTAATCAATATATATTTTTATAGATTTATTTATTTATGCATACAAGAGCTAAGGTGTAGGATAGAGTTGTGGGGGTGAGAGGATTCACCAGAGACAGAGTGGGGAGCAGAATAGGCAGATGTACTGAAATGCACTGTTAAGGGGAGCAGCAGGTGAGACAGGGGAGGTTTGCTGTGCCATGTGGGTCAGCTCCCTAGCCAGGAATAGAATTGGTGCTGCAGACTTAACCCCTGCACCACCAGGGAGGCACCAGTTAATCAAAATATTAAATAAAATTTGCTAAAATAATTTTATACATTTTACTCCTGTCAGTTTGTTCTATATCTTAATACTTGTTCATATCTCATTTGAAGTCCTAACCAAGTGAATGAAACCAAATATCCTTGAAAGCTTTATTCCTAAGAATATCACTTTCTTTAACCACATTCTTTTTGTTTTTAAAATGAACAGTTTCTGATCGACAACCATGACATTGGCAGTGGACTTAGATACAAGGAAATCTTTCTGTTAAAGTGTGAGAGGTCAAAGTTATATTAGAATCAGTTGAAAAGAAGGTAGATCAGAATATCTTAACCAAAGTATATACAATTGTGAGCAGAGTAGAATCTAATAGATTTAGAAAACAGCCTATAATAGAAAAAGCATTCAGCTTACTCTTGTGAGAAAATAAAAAAAAATGGAGTGGTGGCAGTAATGCAGATTAAGAGTTCACCCTTTGGGGGGTATCCCTGGTGGCGCAAGGGGTTAAGTCTGAGCACTATGAAGCTATCCACAGCCACTGTAGCACGAGTTCAATCCCCAGCCAGGGAGCTCACCCACATGGCACAGCAGACCTCTCCTGTCTTGCCCACTGCTCTCCTCAGCAGTGTATTTTAGTGCATCTTCCTGTTCTGCTCCCCACTCTGTCTCTGGTGAATCCTCTCACCCGACCCCTCTGCCCTGCACCCCAGCTCTTGTATGCAAAAATAAATAAAAAAATCTTAAAAAAAAAAAAGAGAAAGAGTTCACCCATTGACTAGCACTCTCTCACACTACATTGAGGAGGAACTGATGTTCAGTGCCAGGGTCATGCTCTATCTTGCTTGTCTTCAACATCTCTCATAGGACCTGACACATTCTGAGTGCTTGCTGAGATGAAGATTATATTGTTTAACTTAGTACCTCTCATCTCTCATAGCAATAATGGCATAATGATAGGTGTTAAAATACAGCTGTTCTCTGTTAGGATTATTTTCTGGTTTGAACAGAAGTTTCCCCGAATAAAATATACTGAAATGAGTACAGATTTTAATTTCAGTAAGAGGAAAAGCTAATCTGGTAAATCTTATCTGGGTTAGTAGAGGAAATCATGTTATCCTGACCACTTACAGCCAGAAAGTAGCTTCTGGGTATATGGCTAAGAGGAAGGTGCAGATTAGACAGGTGTAGTGAGGGAATTCAGAAGATGGAGAGGCATCTAGAAAGTTGGTAAGAAAATTACCAATTGTAAATTCCACTTGCTATTTTTTTTTTCCTTAGGTCCCTGAGGTTCATCAATTTCTGGTTGATGAAAGAAATGTTATAGCCATTTTTTTTTCTTTTTGATGGTTGTTGTTGCTTGTTTTATTAAGGTAACAATGGTTTAAAACATTGTGTTTTAGAGTTATAGGATTCCCCCATCTTCAGGTATTGTTGCCACACCACGTCCACCACTGAAACACCCATAGTCCACCCTTGTCCACTGCGCTCCCTCCCCGCTTTGTTCTTAATAGTTTGGCTTTCTCTGACCTATTGCATTGTTTCTCATAGTCCACATATTAGTGATACCATCAGGTATTTTGTCTTCTCCTTTTGACTTATTTTGATTAACGTAATCCCCACCAGTTTCATCCCTGTTCTCAAGGATGCCAAAAGTTTATCTTTTTAAACAGTGGAGTAATATTCCATTGTCGAGTTTCTTGAGAGACATCTAAGTTTATCTCCAAAGTACTATATTCCACAAAACCCATATAAGCAATGTAAATGAATCAACTTTTATTATTTTGTGTTAGAAAAAGTTGAGTTTAAGTCTGATGGATCTTTAGCCTTATTGAACTTTACACAAAATCAGCAATAAGAGGTCTAATAATAGTATATATAACAGCACAACAATATAAGATTAGTCACAGTCAAAATCAGAGCTTTATCAATGATGATTGATTTTAGATACACCATGTATTTCTTTTCTTTCAGCAGAATGGCAATTTTATACTTTAGCCTAAGGTTCTGGGAAAAGCATCTGTTGTGTGATAGGAATGACTAGACACTAGCCACCAACTGGAAGGGGCATGTGGTAATAGCATGATCTCTGGGGAGCCTGATGGCAGGATGTACGTCCTGATTCTGTCAATTGGTAGCTATGTGACCTTGTAGAAATTACTAGGAGCTCTGTGCCTAAATTTTGGAGTTTCTTATCAGCAAGCAAAAATAATCATATTGCCTAGAAAACAATTTTATTCTTTGGAGAAGATGAAATGAGTCTGCAGATGAGTAATTAATAATATGCATGGCACATAGCAAACCCCCAAGAAAATCTGCTAAATGATCTCAGTAGCAGCAAGCCAGCCTTTAAAGGGTGGTTCTATTGTATTCATGCAAAATGGAAAGATTCTCTCAAGGCTGACTTGGAGAGGAAAGGTTATATTAGGAGATATAGACTTGCTATAATAGGCATTTTTTGAAACTTATTTGTTCCTCAGGGATATTAAGATATGTATGTTTCCAAAAATGTATACTTCATTTAATAATATCAAGGAATAGGGTTGTAAAACTGAAGAAATACATGTGTGTGTGTGTGTATGTGTGCGCGTGCATTTACCCAAATAAACCTGACAAGCTCTAAGATATTTTGGTTAACTGGGAATTGATGAAATTGGGTTCAATGTATTCATTGATGTATTCATTTAATGTTGTATTTGATGTATTCAATTGTTGTATTTGATGTATTCAATGTATTCATTTAATGTTCATTGAACATTAAAATGTTCAATGTCCTTGCTACATATGACATGGATGCTGTCTAAAGTGTATTTCATTTCAATAATTTCTTCAAAGAATGATTGCACCTAAATTTCTAAAACACAGATGCATACTTTACATTTTTGTCTTAGATAATAAAGCATGTTGGCAATTTTTTAAAGTTGCAAAACCTAAATATTTCATTGAAGGTAAATTTTTAAAGAAGATGCATAGATTGATCAATAAAACATATAAATGAGTTGCTGTAATACTAATTGCTCTTCAAACAAGTAAAAATAAATCCCCCCATTTTACTTCACATTTGAAAATATCTATAGAATAAAAAAATCATGGTTTTATGGTCTGACCTTTCCATGATTTTAATCTTCCTTATTTTCTATTATAAAGTTATTTGTTCTTCCCTAGTATATACTGAAGTTCTGATTTTCTCATTAAATTATCATTAGAAGAGAGCCAAATTGAGGATTGGTACCAAATACCTGCAAAATGATTATCTTAGGTTAGCTAATGGACACACATTTAAATGATACTCTTTTGTAAAATTTAGGTATTTAGTACTTGGATATAAGACACATGTATCTTAATTCTGATCAATGAAGCCAAACCTGAGTGCTCATGAATATGCTAATACCCTCCATTCAACTAAGTTGTAAATAGAGGGGCAATCTTATAATCCATCTAACTTTTGATATAATTTCCCTATAGCACTGCTATTTGAGACACCAAACGACATGTACAGGGAGCACAATGTTTTTATGAGATATGCAGCTGAGCTCAGCCTAACCTAAACCTACAGGTTTATACAAAAGTTTGTTATATTATCATTATTAATTAAAAAGTATATTCCATTTTAAGGGGACCAAGATTTCCCTGAAAAATTGGGTTCCATCCAACAACATCAGTAAAGCACAGAGCAATAGTCTTAATCCCACAGTGATTAATTATTTAGTTAATGACATACTTAGATTTAAGTTGGGTTTAATTGAGATTTTGGTCCTTTTAATTAATAATAAGGTAGAAAGTATACAATTAAATTAAAACTGTGTAGGAGTAAAAAGATAACCTTTGTTTTACATTGAAAAATATATTATCATATTGACTTTTGCAAGCAATTATGTATTTGTGTGTTAGTTCTGCCTAATACTGTCTTTTTTGAAATCCAGACTGATTTAAAGGAAAAAAGGGAGAAACATGTTCTAGGAAAATATTGACAAGTTATCATATGATAATAATACTAGTAACTTAATATATTAACACAGAAACTCACTCAGTTCTCAGCCAGTGATTCTAGTCTATTTTTTAATAGGAAGAATTAAGACCATTTTTGTTTCTTTCAGAAAATTTAATATACACCCTTTTCATAAAAGACTTACTAAATTAAAAAAAAAAAACAATGAATTTGATTTTAAGATAATGCAATGGTAAAGTATAGAAATTATTTTATCTAATCTGATTAGATTACTATTATAATCCTAAAGAGATATAAAAAAATAATAAACTGGATTCATTGAGGACTTTTTTCTTTAAATTGGAATTGCAATAGCAATTGGAATTGCAAAAGTAGGAATTGCAATCACCGCTTTTGTATTTCTGGTTAATTTTTATTTTCCACTTCAGATATTAGATGAGAGGATTTCTTCAAATAATAGTGCAACATGATTGGATGTACTTTGGTAGAAAAAGAAAGCTTTAAGAAATTATAACATTGATAATTCATGCATGGACTTCAAAACCAGACAGAAATGCTTTAAAAGCTGTTTACTACTGATTTTGCATCTTAAGTGGTAGTCTGATTGAGTCAGATCAGGGTGCTACAAACTTTCTCTGAGTGTCTTTCATTACCACCATTGCAATGATACAACATACGCTAATTAAAACTCTGTGTCTTAAACAAAGATAAAAAATATGTTAAAGATGTCAAATAACGTTCTTTGAATATATTTGGTTTATGAAATGTCACCTTAATCATTATATCTCTAAAAAAATGGAATTACATGTTTAAGCTACATTCAAGGTCACCTATAAAATTTGAAATATCTCTAGTGGCTACATATTTTGATGTTTTGAAGATTATTTTGCTTTAAAGTCTTGAAGATAAATCTTAAAAGTATTCACTATCATATTTTAACCTTATACATATAAAATTGAAAACAAAAAATTGTTATAATGGTTCTAAACATGATTTAAGTTAGAAATATATAATAGCATTAACTGAAATCTGATAACTTTATATGTTATCAAAGAATGTTTCCATATGAGCATAAAGCTTATCAATCTTTTTTGGTCTTAATATTAGCTTGACTGTTTCATTGAAACAAATTTCTATAATGCAGTAAATAATGGTAAAATATACACAGGTGAAAAATGTTAACGCATTCATAAATATGCTAAAATACTGATTCCATTTAAACCTCATTACATCCTAGTCATCAACATTTAGTAAGTGCATTTATTTTAGTTACTCATTTAATATAAATTTTAAAATCACAGAGCGAGGTCCAATATTTTTTATTTCTTTCTCTGTTTTCCCAAAGTGAATGAATAATTTTGTAAATTCTAAAAATTTACATATTCTACTAATAAAACAAAATCTTAGCATGTGTTAAGAGACATATGAAAAAATACAGCTTTAACCAAAATCATGCTTCTCAAAGATAATTACATATTTCAGATAAAATGTATTATTCGTAGCAATTTCTCAATTTACATACTTAGAACTGATTGACCTAAGACAGTGCATTGCTTTTTAAGATGCTACAGGGAAATAGCATCCAGGAAAATAAACTAATTCTTATGATTAAAAGCATGCATTGATATTCCCACATTCACTTATATCATTGAAGAATGCGAATTTCAGGATATAATAATATAAATTCTTATTTCAAGTTTTCAATTATTTTCTCAGTATTTGCCTAAAAGACCCTCAATACCTATTGCCTAGTGTTTTTCAATAGAAGTTTTTAAAAGTAAAGATACAAACCATACTATAAAGTAGTTGTAAAATCTTAATTAAGTTATGCAAGAAATTTATGTAGTTTTGACTAGCAATTAAATAAAAGTTAGAAAGGATATATTAATGTAATACATTATTTTAATAAAATAGCCTAATTGGATATTAAGGATATTTTTTTATTAACCCATGACATTGGGTTAGATATTTAATGTTTTCTTTTCATTTTCTCCCCTAATTATCTAATGGTTATTTACAAATTCACTTTCTAAAAACATTTTTTCCATTTCTACATGTGTTTGGGAAAGACTGAAAGAAGATAAGGAATCAACCATATTATTTTTTAAGAATCACAATAACAAACTTAATTGAAATTTCCATTAGGTGGAGAAATTTGTGGGAAATTTCAAAGAAGTTATTGAGAATGAGTTTGTAGTTCTCCTAATGTGTCAGATTATATGAGCTAAGTGCCAGATTTCTCCATTGACGGACATTTTTCAGAGTATAATTTCAGTTAGGTAAGAAAGTATACGAAATATAAATTGTGTCTATCAACATAATGTGAACAGAAATTTGACATCTAATTTTTCTTACCAACAAAAGTGTGATGCCTCCATACCAACAATTTGTTAACTAGCCATTAGTTTCTTTAGTTTTCCAGTCTAATCTGTACCATTGAAAGAAGAATCAACAGATGTTTCTTCTCAACATTTTAGTAAGTTTTTTCCTGGATTTTCTTTATAAATACACACTTTAATTTCTCTAGTTAATAATCTGATAATCTCATTTGGGAGACCTCTATTATTTTCTTCATCCACAGATATCTCAGTATCATACCTCCTCCCCCCAAACTTGCAGAAGATAACAAATGGAAATAACACATTCTTTTAAAGAGTTTTGAAATTAGAATTAATAGAGAAATCTCAACATTCTCTCAATCTTTGCCTTTTTTTTTTGTAGTCCACTCCATGAGCGGATACAGAGGAAATAGTTCAGGATTAAAGAGAGACTTAAACACATCTGATAACAACAAACAATAAAAACCCCCATTATTCTAATAGAAAATATTTGTACATAGAAGTGAAATATATAGAGGTGCAAAGCAAATAGAAGACAAATACAGTATATACAAAGTGACTTTTCTTTTAATTCTCCATTTTGTTCAACTACTGAGTGAGTGAGACTCTGAGACCCCATAAGTAATTAGCCGTTCATCCCTACCTTAGAACTCTGATTATATGGGAAGTTTAAAGACCCTTCCTGGGGGAAAATGTTTTCCAGCTGTCAAAATTCAAACTTAGCTAATAGCAGGGCTAATTTTAAAAGATAAATTGTTCATACATGTTTATTCAAAAGTGTGCTTTCTAATTCATTTAGATTTTTTTTACTTGTTAAATATTTTCTAGAATATCACTGACATAATATCTGGTAGCAGTAGGTTTTATATACATTTTAGATTAATATACTGTAGTTTCTCTGGCATGTGAAATAAATGAGAATATGTTTCAACGTTATTTCAGTGTCACAACCCAAATTCTATTAGAGAAACATCAAACTACTTAAGAATGCTACTTAGAAAAAATACATGTATTTGAATAATGCACTTACCCAGCACAGTTCCTGAGGAAATTCTTGGTGAAATATTCTTAGGATGGAATTTGATTTTCTGCAATCCGAAGAAAAGATTTACTCCCAGGCAAGATGGGTAAGAGTGAAATCCTTGCTATGTGATCCTGCAGGCAGAGTGAGGTCCAGTTAGCAGAGCTTGATGATCCTAAGGCAGGAGGTGACACTCTGCTGGAGGGAGAGG
Source organism: Talpa occidentalis (assembly GCF_014898055.3). NCBI lineage: Eukaryota > Metazoa > Chordata > Mammalia > Eulipotyphla > Talpidae > Talpa > Talpa occidentalis. Next base: position 113,890,854 of record NW_023603184.1, read on the forward strand.
GTTGTTCTGAATAGATTGGAAGTGTTGTCACATTGTATGTGCTCAGCAGCAGAAGGGAAACATCAGAGCTTCCTGTTACATCACTCTGACCCCGCCTGCCGTTAGTGTTAGGTTACTTTCTTTCTCAAATAGCATACCCCAGGAAAGCAACACTCTTTTCTTATTCTGGGACAAGAGCAAGAAGCAGCCTGAACAGACAGAGATCATATGCTGTATGAATACATTGTTTAGCAGCAAAAGCTGGCTGGATTTCACCTTGACTGAGTTCTGTTAGAACTTGCCAAACTGAGCTGACTGTGATTTGAAGGAAATCTGAATATATTCTGCTCAAAGGATTAAAGGAGTTAGTAGAGAGGTAGGGAGGGAAGGAGGGAGGGAGAAAGGGAGATAGAGACAGAGAAAGAGAGGGAGAGAGGGAGAGAGAGAGAATGAATTATACTTCATAAAGCATCCAGTAAATTTCATATCCATTAATGTCTTTCTTCATAAATGAACACAGAAAAATAATAACTGCATCCATCATAATTCTGTAATCCAATTCATTAATTTGAAAGTCTAATAATCAGAGCTCTTCTATGATCAGTTTTCCATAATTAAATGAAAAAAACTTTATACTGTAAGTTTTTAATCTTTTAAAAAAACTTTGTTTATGTTATAAGTACATGTGTATTAAACAAAATTGTTGTGCTTATGGTCTGTGTGTATACATATACATAGAGAATTATTTGTGTTATGTATATTTATTGAAGAAGATAACCATCTGAGAACATAGTCCCAAACTTAAAATAATTCAATAATTCAATGTATTTTTAAAACTTTGACTTAATTGTGTTATCACCTTTAAAATAAGAAAGTATATACTAAGTTTATATCAAATTATACTACATTTAAATCTCAAAGTGCTGATAAATAATTAATACATGATAAAACAGTATAAGTATGGAACATACTTTATATTTTAGAAAAAAAATTCAAAACACAATTTTATTGTAAATGTGTTTAGCAAATCATTGGATATGTACAGGGAAAACCATACATGTGAAATATACTTGTCTTTAGGCAGTATGATAAATGTGTGAGATACAAGAATAATATAATTCCTAAAACCTAAACTTCAATAAAACTCAATTATTATGGGCATGTTTTCTCATGCATAAACTAAAAGAAATGGAAGAAATGATATATAAATATACAGGACTTTGAATCAACAAATTTATGTGACATGTACACTAGCTATTATAATAAATATTCAATTTTTAGAAAATTTGAGGCTAGAGGGACTGAGAAGTGGCAAATAACTATAATTCAAAAACAAAACCTCATGTTCAAACTCCTTATAAACTAACAAAGTGGACAAGGCAAGATAAATTAGAGTATTGTGTTTCTGAAGCAGTATGTTCTGTTGACATTTTTATTACCTGAATCCATAGAAGAAAATTATGCCCAACTTTGATTTTAAGATCAGTAGGATCATAGCCAATAAAAGTACATACATTTAAAATGGGTTACATATGAATCTCTATCAAGATGTAATCTCTATTACATCATAAAGATTTGTAAGAAACTGAGTTATTATAACTATCCACCCTTGAGAGAGAAAATAACCAGGGGAATTAAATTCCCAGTTTATAGAATATTGTATTTCCAGCTAAGGGCCTGGTTTTTCCTTTGCTTTGGGAGTCTGCTGATTGAGTTATTTCCTTCATCCTTTAAGAAGAAAAGTCAGTGCTGCCAATTTTGGCTCCATGGCAATGACTCTTTAATCAGAAAACCTTTGGCTTTGCTGAATTCTGTTACAGAGGGAACATACTGCTCAAGGAATCAGTAGGAATAAAGTAGAAAACTCTGGGATTGAACCAGAAGTGAAATTCTAGTCTTGGAGCTGACATTTTCAAGGATGATCTTTGATAAAACTATCTTAAAATTTTGAATGGAATCAAATATTAGCCATGTCTTTTTGCCTCCCACGTTATGGGTAATTGCTTACACCTAAAAAGAAATTGATTTATATAGCCTTTTATTTTAAGTAGTGAAAAACTGAGGTTGTTACCAAGTTGGCAAAAAGCATTAATATTTTCCCCAGAGATTCATTGATTGTATTGCCTATCTCTAGTAAAGCCTAGTGAATGGAAAAACAAAATCTATGCTTTAAAATTATGTCATAGGACACTTAAACCAATGTTCTCTCTTCTCCACTATTCAGCAAGTGCTATACCAAATAGGATGGCTAAGAGAGGTTATAGCATCTATATTTACATTACTGGTCAGGCACATGGTTATAGTATATGAAGACAATTGGATAATTTTTGTTTGTCTCTTCTACCTCTTAGAAATATCAGGCAAACTGCATTCCACTATTCAGATCCTAAAGAGTTGTCATTTCACAAACTTCAGATGAAATAAATTGCTTGAAAACTTCTAGGGGTCCTCTATGAGCATGGAGGGACAAGCTGAAAATAAGGATAATGCAAGCTTCTCAAGTATATATTGAAACATGGTGTCAAATAATAGGACAAACTTCAATAGAAAAAAGTGAAAACTTTTCAATAATTAATGAGGTGCTGTTTAGCCAAATTGTGGATTAATCACATACAAATTCAGCCTTATATACTATATACAGTATATACGTATGTGTGTGTCTGTCTGTCTGCCATCCATCCATCCATCCACCCATCCAATCTTTTTCCAGAATAGAATGACAACACGTGCAATCATTCAGTGAAGAGTGATCAAGCCTATATTTTGAGGTAAATACTGTACTAGTTGTGTTGGAGGTGAAGGGAAAATAGAGTGTATCCTGCTTTCTAGTTGTTTACAGCACAGATTGTCTAGCATAAAAGAATCAAGTGCAGATTCTCTGCAATTAGCAACTAATGCTCCCAGTACAGTCTAGATGGAACCACGATGCACTGTCAAAAGTTTTCCTACACAACTGTGGAATGCTGTATAAATGAAAATGACGTAATATATATATTAAAGACTTATTTATGCAGAGAAGAACTGGGCTACAGGTCAGAGGTGTGGGGGTTGGTGGTGAGAGGATTCACCACAGACAGAGTGGGGAACAGAACAGGCAGATTAACTGAAATACACTGCTGAGGGGAGCAGCAAACGAGTCAGGAGAGGTCTGCTGCGCCATGTGGGTAACTCCCTGGCCAGGGATCAAACCCGTGCAGCAGTGGCTGTGGACAGTTTCATAGGTTGCGTCTTAACCCCTTGTGCCACCAGGGAGACCCGAAAATGACATATATAATGATAATAGTCATACTTGTCCTTTTCAGAATTTACATGCAGTATTGTCCATCTATTTATGCTCCCATTTGAGGCTCATAGTGCAGTATTTCCCCAATAACGAGTGCCAATTACCAAATGAAATGCACTTTGACTCACATTCAAGAATACACAAAATCAAAACTTCTGGATTATTTATATTTTTTTTTACAAAATTAGTCAAATTAGATCAAAAAGTGTGGTTTAACAAATTTAGTTCCCCACATCTTGAACTGGCCAATTATTTTGAATCTGCTGACTACTAACTTAGTGCATACACAGTTCCGTTACAAAAACAAAAATAAAAACACTTTAACAGAAAACATATCATGGATGGATAGTCCCTGGTGAGAGGGCAAAAAAAAAAAAAAATTGATGTTGGAGCCTCCCTGGCGGCGCAGCGGTTGAGCGCTGGGTTGCGAAGCTGCCCGCGGCCTCTGCAGCGCAGGTTTGATCCCTGATCAACGGGCGTTGGTCCCACATGGCCAGCAGACCTCTCCTGTCACATGCTGCTCCCTTCAGCAGTGTATTTCGTCACTCTCTCTGTTCTGCTCCCTGCTCTGGCTCTGGTGAATTCTCTCATACACTCCCGTGCTTCTGACTGTACCCAGTGCTTGTATAAATAAATAAATCTTTAAAAAAAAATTTTTTTTAAAAAGAAAGCCTGCCAAACCTGCTAAAAAAAAATTAAATTGATGTCTATAAAGTTTTTCAGTTATAAGTTGTGAGTCAGTGATTTGTCTGTATTTTCAATTGTCTGAAAATTATTACTTATAATCAGAGATAATGCATGCAGCCAACAAACTTATGTACACCATGTTTTGTTAAAAATTTACCAGTAATTTTTTAAGAAGAAGCACAATTTTTATAAACTTTACTTCAAAAGGATCTTTTTTCTAGTAAGGAAATGCTAACCTTATATTTTATTATTACACCTAGCAATAATTTGGCATTTTCCAGGTTACTTTATTACTAAAAGAATTGTATTCAGTAAAATGTCCTGGATTGATTGTGTGGACCATTGAAGTGAATAAACTATTTTCTATTATTAAAGCCAAAGGGCTGATTCTTCATTCTCATTGTGCATATAACTTACCGTCTTGAGGGGAAATCAGAATGTTGTTTGAAAAATATTCACTATGAATAAGAATTTGAAAGAAGCAGATTTTTTTTTTTAAAATTTGAAATGACATATCAGTTCATATATAGACAATGAAACTACTAAACTATATGTAGTACTTATTTTAGTATTTTATAATATGTTTCCCTAAGAAAGACAAACATGTCAAAAAAATTGGTTACAAATCTGCCTATTTTATCCTAATTAAAAAAAAATTTTAAAATCTGCCTATTCTTTTCATTGATTTTTACTTAGTTCTGATAGATTTAGATCTTCCAGAGAACTCAATATTTTCTTATAGAAACACTCGTGGGTGATTGAGTCTCCCTAAAAGACTGGCAAATGAGATATGTCATGGACTAAATAAAAATCAATATTCAGTACCACATGATTATACATGCTTACTTAACTGAGGATAAAAAATGAATTGCCTGATGCTGAACTCCTTAATTAATATGATTAAATGACTCAGTTTGCATTTCCAGTTTATATTACCACACTCAAATTTTTCCAGATTGAATGAAAAATGATATATGGGCACTCTATTTATATTTATCCAAACTGCATTGACGAGTGGTACACAAATATTTGAGAGCAAGTATGTAATTTTTTTGAAAACTCACTTATCTTTTCCCAAAGGGTTAAAATAGTTCTTTCTATTTAGGGTGGTTTTATTTGGCATTGAAAAGCATGCCTTTTTCTGGTATGTAACTATTGTGAATTTATTCTAAAATTCTTGTTTGTTGAATATCATTTTGGCCTGTGAAAGTAATTACTTTGTCTAATTTTGGATTTATACATTTTGACCTAAGTAGCATTTTATTAATTGACCACATACTATATTTTGCTTGAAAATCTAATCATTAAATTCTAAAGATGCCATATAGACTTTTATTCAAGTATTGTCGTATTTATATCATTTGTAAAATCATGAGCACTTCATAATTTCTCCTCAATAACTTTCTTTTGTTTTATATCACTCTGTACAAGTATAATGTTTTAAATATAAAGGAATTTGGAGCTATATATAATGCATATATTGAAAAATAATACACAGTATTTATGTATGAATTCCTAACACTTTTTTTGAGAAAGTATCATATCCTTTTTAAACTTAGCATTAAGAAGTTAGGTAGCTGTAGTCTCAGCCTGCCATCTAGTGTTAAGCATTCTCAAATTACATGAAACGACTCTAACTGAAATAATAATGAGTTCTATTTCTTTCTTTAATAATAAAATCTCAACAACTAAAGAAAATTCCTAAGGACACTTTCTGATGTACATGATAACTATAGTAGAATGGGGGGGGGGTCACTTATTATAGATTATACCGTTAAAGTGTAAACTTATGCATGAAAAGAATATGTTCTTCACAATGTATCTAGATGCAAAGGTAAATAGTCTTTACATAAATGTTGAACTTGTAAGTAAAAATTACAAATTAAAATGACACATCATTTTTTCTTATAACGAATTTCTGTATCTATTTATAATTTCTATGTATCTATTTGAAATGATCTACATATCTATATCTAGGCTGAAGTGAGTTAATTCCTACTCTTTGGTCAAGAATACAAATCAGATCTCCAGAAATTCACAACAGAATGAAAAGTATCTCTAACATCTAATAAACTAGTTTCTAGTGAACGATACTTGTTCTACCGCTGTTGATAGAAAATTCAATTATTATTTACCTATAATTTTGCTCTGACCTACTACGGCTGACATTTGAGAGAGAGATTATTTGGGAACTTGCTATTATCTCTGAATTTATCTCTGTAAAGATTGGTATTATCAGAAACCAAGATTTCTGAACCATAGTCATTCATTGAACATATATTAATTGATAATCTAGTAGGTGCCAAACTTTTGGTGGGAATGACTTGGTCCCTGTTCTCAAAGAACTTACTTTTCTGGTAGACCTTAGGAAAAAAGCACCCTACCCCCCCACCTTTTTTTTTTTTTGGCTCATTTTGCTCTACTCCTCAGATTACTTAAGAAACAATATGTTCAATTACTTGAATATGGCAGGACTGGATAAGAAGGCAGAATGGAGGAAAAGCCTAATCTTTTAATAAAGCATATTCTCTGAAAACAATAACTACTCTGGAAGCTGACAGAAAGAAATATAAGGCATTCCATAGACTGGAAAGAATTTGTAGTCAGAATGATTTCATAGAGCAAGAGCTTGAGGAATTAATTTATTGCGTGAGTGCTTGTTAGACTTTAGGTAAAACATTGAGAAGGGATGACATCAAAATGAGGTGAACAAGCATGTGATCTAAGGTAAAATCTGAGAAATGTGTAAAATTTGGCCTAATTCCGAGTTGTAGCGCTGAACAACATAAATCACATGTTGGGGTTGTCCTTCCTTAATGCAAGGTTGTCTGTCTTTAGTAACTCCTGTTAGTGAGTCATTGTATGTGCCACTCTGGGGGTGGGAACACAGAGAGAAAGTAACTACCATCAGCTGAGGACAGTTAGGAGAAGGATGAAGTTGGGAGCTATTAGCTGTTAGTCAATTCTCCCAGCAACTTGGTGAAGAGTGCACCTACCTGGTCACTAAAGCTTTGAAGGTGTGGGGGTTTGGGGAATGAGACCAAAACAGGCTATTAGGAAACTTACTACGAGGAATTAAACACAGCTTGTTCAGGTGCTGCCTCTAAATTGTTCCTAGAGTTTGAAGACTGTGAGCAAGAAGGGAGTCCCATGTGAATGCATCAGGGCATAGGGCCATGTACCTTATGGTAAAGAATTTGTACTTTAATTTATTTGCAACGGGTCATGTAGTCTAAATCAAGTTTTATATTTTGTTCTGGTGTAGTTGTGTGGGGCTGGGGTAAAATGTTTTAATGTCTTTACAAAGTCATTAGTTGAAAATGTACACAGTGTTAACCACAGTCCTTTATATGTGGTATTCTTAATATTCATTTCTCGTGGTATTTGTGGATGTGCAAAAAATAAAAAATACTATAATTAGTGGATTGTCTTTTTGGGTTAAATTTAAGGAAGCATGAAAACAAATTCAATTTGGAGTTGTATAAATTAGTGTATCCTTTACCGCTTAATATATATTAGTGTGCTGAGTCTTTGTTCTATTTTAGGGGAAGTTGAGGAAGAAAGGTTGATGATTTGGCTTTTCTACAGAAATATGTTTTATGTTTTATATATTTTCTTTAACTTGGTGAAGATTTTATTTCACTTATCAAATAAAGGAACAGAATCTTAGTAAGTTACACAACTGGAAATTGGTAGAACCGAAACTTGAAACCTAATGTGTTTAGTTATTATACCTGTTCTCCTTGACAACATTATTTGTGAAATATTTAACCTTGCAATTTACTTGCAGTATTTTTGGTAGAAAATTGTGTTCACCTTAAGTCACCTTTACTCAGGCTTCAGTTAGATTCCACACTGAGAAAAAGAAAATAATGAATATAAGTGAGATAGAATAGTACACCACAGTGTCTACCAAGCCTATATCAAAGCGTCACCACTAACTTTGCTATTACCTATTTAAATATATTTGTATTTTGGTTTCTACCCAGATAATATAATTCCAATCTTATTCATATACAAATGATAAGGTAAATTTCTGAATATTTTCAGAAATGACAGAAAATTAACAGTGGTCCTTTTTTAAATATAAAATTTCTTAGAAACACAAATATTTAAAGATGAATTTCACATAGATTCATTAGAAAAAACAAAAAGAACATTCACTAATTTTACCATTTATAATGATATTACGGAAGTTTTCCTATTAAAAATATTAGCACCACAGGCAATTATTTTTTAAAAATTATTAAAAATTTAATTTTGCAAATATACAATTGTTATATTCTCCTCAGTTAATCTTGTTAACAGTAAAAACACTTTAAATTTGTGCTCTTCAGTTATTCTATAATAAAATATAATAAAACTTATTTTTGTGAACAACTTACATAAAAATTACTACCTGTCTTTCAGTTGCCTGTTTTATTTGAGTAATTGTTACAGCTCAAAGAGATATGTATTCTAATATTTTGCAACATTAAATATTCAAAAATGTTATAGCAATAGCTACTATTGTTTTACATACTTACAATGTAGCAATTGCTATGCTAACTACTATATCTCTATACTTTCATTTGCCCTCATAGTCATATTACAGAGAAGAGAGGAATAGGATAAGGGTAGTTGAGCTCAAATCCCACTTGATTATAATACAAATCATAACTTTTTTTATTATTATACTTCATTTGATGATTTGTTTTCTTCCAAAATCCTTAAAATAGTCTTCATTTGTGTCTGACAGTTTATTAACAGTCAGTAGAAGTAAGGGAGAAATTGTGATGAGATTTATTGGATTTTAAAGATTTCCTCCATAGTTAGGTAACGTGTGTGTGCTCGCGTGTGTGTGTGCATGTATGTGTGTGTGTGTGTAGCTTATGAAAGAGAAAAATAAAGGAAATATGAAAAGAGTGAAATAAAATTTTTCTTAGCATATGCTTAGCTTCATAACTTTGAAAATTTTATCACTTAACTGACAGATAATTTTAGTTAAAAATGGTAATTGCTCATTTCTTCATCTCTGGAGTAGCAATTTCTGGGGAGATGTATTATTTAGATGGCTTATAGCAGTCCACATTTTTAAACTTTCTGAAAATGTCCTTAGAGTCATTTATAAATTTTATGTGACATTCTTTTGAGAGTGGGAAATACATTAAAAAAGAAAAAACTATTGGAAAGTAAAAATTCTTGCTTTCTGATTCTAAAAAATTACTAGTAAGAAGGAAGTAACCATTTCCTCTGACTTTTATCTTGAGAGTCTAGAATGTAGACTTCTTTTCACAGGCTCACTTCATATCTGCATATCTTCTTTGGGAAGGTATCTGTTAAGACCCCTGACAACTTTTAATAGGATTTTTTGTTTTCTTGTTCACTTTTAAGACTTCAAAGTGTATTTTGATAATAGTTCTTTATCAAATGTGTCTTCTGTGAATATGTTCTCACAGCCTCTGACTTGTCTTCTTATCTCTTGATATGGTCTTTTGCAGGGCAGAATTTTAAGTCCAGCTTATTATTTCTTCACACATCATGCCTGAGACAGGACTTTAATTTATTTTTTTGAGGTAAGAGAGTATAAAATTCTCTAAAATACATTGTTTTGAGAGAATGTGTCCCTTAAATTCTTACAGTCATCTTGAAACTCTGTGAGGTAAGAATATAAAGGTAAAAAATGTTGAGTAGCAGAATTAGCAGTGAAGATAGACTGAGTTTTGATGACAACATGAGACACTGAATCCTATCATAATGAAGTCAAATACTTTTGACCTTTTCATATTCCTGCTTTGTTTTAGACTATTCTGTCCAGAATTTTCTCTGTAAGAAGCTGATGTAGAAATCACATGCATTATCCTAATGTTCTATTTTATTTATGGTATTATGTGACTAAATGCTTGTGTGACTGTCTTTCATCTTCTGTCATTGGTAAAATGAACAACCATGTATTGATACGGTGTTAAAAGTGATCTGAATAATTCAATAAGCCAATATTTCAGCTACGCTGTTAAAGTAGGTCAGAGACTAGATCAGAGGTGCTGGCAAGATCAAATTCTGTTCTGCATAGCAGAAAGTAAGAAAAGCAATGAAAGTGCTAAATCCTTGAGGAAGAACTGAAATTCAAAAGTTGGAAAAACTAAGTACAAATGCTAGTTTTATAAAAGACAAGAACAGAAGAAGTTGATGAAAAAAATAAAAAAGTTCCCTAAATAGTTGACTAAAGCAGTGTCATATTCTTCTTCTACTGGTATAGAGATGATTCTAGAGAACTTCATTATACAGGACTGAAAGTCATTTATATAACATAAGTGTTTATAAAATGTACATGATACATATTTAAATATACATGGTATACAGTTATATAAGATATAGTAGAAATACATATGGATTGGAGTAAATTTAGCCTGTATGGGCTACAAAGCATGCTATCATGCTATACTTATTTGATAAATTAGAAATCATAATATATCTATGCACATTTGTCATTGAAAATATATTAACAAATTCTAATTAAAGGAGGGAAAATTAACTGGATTTTGTGGAACATTTTTTTCATCTTAGGACTTTTTATCTTTGTGATACTGAAAAGCTGTATTTTTTTTTTAAGTAGAAATATCTGAATAAGCACAGCAGTTAAAATTGACTACTTAGAATAATGCATTTTATTTTTTATAATATAAAAAGTAAAATCATTTGTGCTGTTTTCAACATGACTTGTTCACTTTGAACAGAGACTAGACAAAGTAAGTATAAATGCCCATGCTATATAATTGTAATTATATAATATTCACAGTCAGATGCATTTGATTATATAAAACAAAGTAAGACAACACCTCTAGAAATCTTCCTATTTAAAAACACAATATTTAAAAAAATGTTCTCATTCATTCAACATTGCAAACCATGTCAGTGTATGTCTGTCTTGACTACATAACATATTCATGAATGTTTGTTGGAAAACACTATAAGTTAGACACATCAATGTGCTGTTTATATGCCTTTGGTGCAACTTTCCACTTGACCTAAGAAAGCTATTACTATCCATGTATAAATGATAATAGAAAATATTTCTCAATGGATTTTGACTTCTAAAAGTCTCAAATTCCATTGCAAATTCCCAGATTAAGGCAGTTATTTATGTACTGAATGGTTGACATAAAAATACAGAAATTTTCTTAACTGAATAAATGGACACTTTTTTGGTAATGATAGTTTTTTTATAATAGATTGAAAATGATTTATAGTGATGATTTGTCTTTCATATTCTGTCTCAAAACATAATGATTTTTTTTTTTTTTTTTTTTTTTTTATAGAGGCATGCTTTATTTATTTGTTTGCTGGTTTGTTTGTTTGTTTTGTTTATACATGCACTGGGTACAGTCAGAAGCGCGGGAGGGTGAGAGAATTCACCAGAGCCAGAGCGGGGAGCAGAGCAGGCAGAAGGACCGAAGTACACTGCTGAGGGGAGCAGCGGGCGGCAGGAGGGGTCTGCGCGCCATGTGGATCCCTCCTCTGGTGGCCGGGGAGCAGCCAGGGATCGAACCGGCGCCGCAGAGGCCGCGGGCAGCTTCGCAACCCAGCGCTCAACCGCTGCGCCACCGGGGAGGCCCTCAAAACATAATGATTTTATGGCTCACGTCAGTTGGGCCCTAATTGCAGATGAATGATCTGGAGGATATGTGATTTTTAATTAGCAAATTAGCATGATCAGCTGAGAATCAAAGATATATTTAGTGAACAGATAATACAATTTTAACTAAATTGAAAAAATCATAACATTAGTGTAGTTAAGTCTAAACATATATGTATCAACATTAAGTTGTGGGAATGTGATGGGATTAAGTACCAACTAGTGAACCCATGAAGGATTTTGAGTGGTAGAGAAATGTACTAAGTTAATTCTTAGGAATTAAAGCAATACAGATATAAAAAAATGCAATAGAGGTAAAAAATCTGAGAGTTGTATCAATTTCACAAAAGAAGGGATATTATTTAGAGACTGATTAGATGTAAAATGAGAGAAAATAAGGAATAAAAATTGGTTTCAAACTAGTAGTCCAAAGAAGTAGGCAGAATTCTAATACTATTGCTTAAGGGATGTCATTAAGTTAAATTAAATGGGTAAAGTAGTTAGTTTCTACATGACAAATCAAATTTAAATGTGAAATTTGCAGTGAACAATAGAGATTAAGATCTAGGAAACTTCTGAGATAGTAGACTGTACATTACTCAGCAGAGAAGGAAATCTGTGAAACTGGATAAAGTGAATTAACTTCTGGGAAACACTGGTTAAAACTCTTGACAGAGAATACTGCATAGATTTTCTAGTTTAATCTTCCTTGTTGCTGACTACTTCTTCCTCTTCTATAGAAGTAATGTGCCTTTTTATTTTAAAAGAATGAGTTACTGGTTGCAAGTCTAATAATTAGTGAATAGGTTTCAGTAGGTTTAAATATTTTTGCTATGTTTGCTAGGAGAAAATTAGGAGATATACAAAAAGAATTTCCTTTTGATTGCCATTAAAAGCTTCCCTTTTCCATCGGGTTTCATTGTACATGATCTGTATTTAATACACAGTTATTCACCCATCTTTACTGATGCAGCAGGCCATGAGCAAACCAAAAAATTAACTAATCAAAATCATAGGTGATGTTAGAACATGTGAAATAGCTAGTTGCTATAAACTTCTTCTTAAACACAACTATATATTAACTGTTACCCACACAGAATCCTCACCAGTTCATTGCTTACTTCATTGAATTGACCTATATATCTTTTTCTCTGAGGTGGGTGCTTGATTATTTGCTAAAGTGGTGGAATAGGAAGAGGGGCATGAAACTCTGGTCTGGCTACAGTGGTGCCTATTCCTTTTGGTGGCACAAGCAGGGGGAAAGAATAGACTTTGTTGTACATGCATTGGCACAGATAACGACCTCAGTGAGGGTGGGGTAGCATGGCTGCTTGCTGATTAAACCCTCAGACATGGTTTTGAGTCACGGAGAGTATGACTGAAGGTTTTGTGTAGTCCCATTCCATTGATGCTTGAGAATTAAGGGATTTGGAAACTGTGAACCATGGAGATCCACAACACTGAGGCTATGACCTGGAAAACAGGTTCTGGGCATAGATTGGCACTTGGTTTGGTCTTAAAGGGAGAAGTGATAACATAGGTTTCTTAGCCTGGATTGGGCCATAAGATAGTGACTGCAATTTTTGGACTCACACTTCCTCTCACTCACCCAGCCACCACTCTATCAAAGTTCTAATGGCATTTTTCAAGGAAATAGATGAAAAAATTTGAAATTTTGTGTGGAAACACAAAATAACCAAAGTAATTATAAGAATAAAGAAGAAAACTGGAGATATCATTCCTGACTTAAACTGTATTACAAAACAATAGTAGTCAAAACAGTAAGGTATTAAAATAAAATAAGACACACCGACCAGTAAAATAGCATTGAGAGTGTACAAATAAAACCAGATATATATAGACAGTTAATTTGTGATAACAGAGCCAAGTCCATACAACGGAGAAGGGAAACCCCCTTTAATGAATGGTGTTGGGAAACTGAAGAGCCAAATGCAAAAAAAAAATTAACACCATTCACAAAAAATAATTCAAAATGTATTACAGACATAAATGTAAGACTTGATGTTATAAATGCACAGAAGAGATCCTTAAAAGACTAAAAATAGTAATACCATAAGTCTAAAATATTAATACTCTGAGGTATTTATCGAAAACACTAATTTAAAAATATATCTGTACCTTGTTTTCATAGGAGCATTTTTCAGAAAAAAGCCAAAACATGGAAACATCCTGAATTCCAGTTGGCAGTTAACTGATAAAATAGTTTTCATATCAATGTAATACTCTATCGGACTATTAAATATATGAAATTTAGCCTTTTATAGCAACATGGATGGAACTTAGGGTATTTATGCTAAGCTAAATGTATTTTTAAAAAAGATTTATTTATGCATACAAGAGCTGGGGTGTAGGCCAGAGGTGCAAGAGGGTGAGAGGATTCACCAAAGACAGAGTGGGCAGCAGAGCAGGTGTATTGACTGAAATACATTGCTAAAGGGAGCAGTGGGTGAGATAGGAGAGGTCTGCTGCAACATGTGCATTACCACCTTGGCTAGGAATCGAACTTGTGCTGCAGTGGCTGCCCATAGCTTCATAGTGCTGAGACTTAATCCCTTGCACCACCAGGGAAGCCCACAGCTAAATGCATTTTGTAATAAAAGAAAATTACTGAATGATTTTACTCCTATGTGGAATAAACATAAAGCAAACAACAAAACACAACAAAAATTGACTCAGACTAGGTGGAAAAATATGTTTATACCAGAGGGGAAGGGGAAAGGGTGAGTGGAATGGGTTTAGTGTGTCAATTTGGTAATGTAGAAGGTACTAGAATTTTGATTGTGGATGAGGTGAGGTGTATATACAGATGTTGAGTTAGGAATTGTACTTCAAAATTTATGTAGCATTGTAAACAATGGTAGATCAACAAAATTTTATTTAAAAAAAAGAATATCAGCCAGGCACATGATAAAGAGTTGTCTTTTTGGTTCAAATATGGTTTTAGTCAAGAGTGATAGAGGTTAAAAAAATTGATAGAGGTATTGTCAGTGCAGAAGGAAATAAAGTATGTCTAGGGAAGGTAGCATGGAATTTGTGTTATTACAGTTTTCAAATGCACAATCCAGTGATTTTTATCAGAAGAAGGTGCTTGTCGTTATTTTAAATGTGAAAAGTTTTTTCTTAATCTTGATACATTATATATATGATCGAAACAAGTAAGTGACAACATATTCTCACATAGATGATCACTAGAGGGAAAATGATCTGATGTGTTCGATGATAGGATAATCTTTAGTTAAGTGGCAGATAGGAGGGAAACAAGTGAATAAGCTAATTCAGAGTAATCAGTTAATAAGTTATATACCTATAATTAACAATTTGACAAGAAAAGCAACTCTGATACAAATGTATTTATAGAAGATTGTATGAACATAGAAAATTCATGAAAATTTTATTCAAAAGGATTTTAAGACAACAGTAGAAATCACAGTCAAAATCTTCATCTAAA
This sequence comes from Talpa occidentalis, assembly GCF_014898055.3. Classification (NCBI taxonomy): domain Eukaryota; kingdom Metazoa; phylum Chordata; class Mammalia; order Eulipotyphla; family Talpidae; genus Talpa; species Talpa occidentalis. Next base: position 113,905,887 of record NW_023603184.1, read on the forward strand.
ATACTTAGCAGAATTAATATTGAATAATATCAAATTATATCTTTTTAACAGAAATTGCTTCATATACTACTTTTACTGATGCCTTCTTTCTTTTTCTTTTGGTTTTAATTAATCCTCCTTTTGACATTCTTTGGATGAAACCTAGGAAAGGAAAAGAAGCAAATTTATACATGATAAAGTAACACAATAATACATTTTATCTAAAATTTTCTCAAATTATCTTTTAAGTTTTAAGCCAAAGTTATGTGATTGGTTTAAATAGTTTTTAATTTGTTGATGTTTTTGTGTAGAATAACCTATTTCTAAGGAACTTACTTTTCATATATAAGTTTATAAAAATGAATAAGCATGTTGATTTTTATTAATCATCTTTCATAAGAAATTCATTCTCATTTTATTAAAAAATTGTTCTGTGTGCATGGCTTGTGAAATTATAGATTTTTTTATTTATATATTACTCTATTTTAAACACATCATTTTACATTTAGATGAAAATTAATTCATTATAATTTTGTGCATTATAACAAAACTTAAATATCTTTTTGTATAATACTTTAAAATGAAAGCTTAGTATGTAAATATTAAAAAAGGTTGATTTGTTTAAAATCCGTTCTTTCTCCATAAAGATAAAGATATGTTAAAAAAAAATGCTGCAGTTAAAACATTCAGCGATACTAGCTAAGTGTAGTTGAAAAACGTACACATTATTGTTTCTTATAAAAATAGAAATAATTTCATGATATATTTCAGAGTATCAAATTCATTCATAATTTTAATACATTACTGTAAAGAGTAATTTAGAGTGGAAAGAATGTCCTCTATACCTTTTTTACAAGTCCTAAGACAGGCATTTTTAGAAGTAAAATTGTTTTCATTCCCTCCACATCCACTGTACTTAAATGGGCGACATTTCCCAATGACTGAATTATAGTAGAATCTGTTCTCATTGGCTTGACACAATCCTCTGTCTGCTGGAGTCAGACACCAGGAGGGGCCATGAAATTCTAAGAACAAAAAAACATGGTAAGTCATATATGACAGTTTATCTGTGATATCTACATTTTTTATTGTTTATAGATTAGTTATCTGTCCAGTATTTATAGCACAGTAATCTGAATGAATTAAAATAGTACTTAGTAGAATTAATGTATTTCAATTCCACCAAAATGCTTAACCATTTTCTTAAGTGGTTAGTATTTGGAGACTTCTCTCTGATAAATAAAGTTAGATACATTTGCTTAAAGGACATATTATGATTACTTTCATTATGCACAGCTAACTTGTTCCTATAAAAACAACCACAGCACAACAATTTAACTTTTTAAAATTTGTTAACCATAGACATTTAAGAAAATTATCAATGTTTATATGTCATTTGCTCATGAATGTTCAACTTTGGAAAAAAGTCCTGAGGAGACAAATCCTCATTTATGGTATGACACAAAAACTGAAGCTCAGGTTTCTTTCTCTTGACTACGAAAGTTCTGAATGATATAAAATAATCACAAGTTTAAGCACAAGAATGAAATGCTTGTAGCAAATTATAAATGTAGCAAATTCTAAATTTAAGCATGAGAGAAGGACCCCAAAAGGGAAGGTTTTACTTAATAATAAATTTTCCTTTTGAACTGAAACATCAGTTCTAGATGAGTTAGAAGTTTCTGAGAAGGAAGGAATATTGCTGAAGCTAATAATATAAAACATTTACAGATTTATTAAACTCAACAGATAGATTAGTCTGTCAATGGGACCAACCCGTTTCAAAAACGTAAGAAAAAATTACACCTAGAATGATAAAAGGAACACTCATATCTTTAAGGAAAAGCATAGAAAAAGTTCAGCCCAATGGTAGTATTTAGCTTCTTTGGATATTCCTGTTAGTGAGGGAAAGCTGACATTCTTTAGTAGCAGAGCTAAAATTCTGCAGCTATGTTGGTGGATGGTGAGGAATCAGTATAAGAAAATTTTAGTGGCTCTGCCAGATGCTGACAAGTGGTAAAACAAGTGCAGACAAAGATGACTTACTAAATGTTCAGCATTGGTAGAAAATAGAACTTTGAGGAATACAGTAGCCAATGAAGGCAAATAGGTTGTTCAGAAAGCAAGAAGGGATCTGATGATATAAGAACCACAGATGAAAAGACTGTGAAAGAAAAATGCAATGAAACAATTTGTGCAAAAAAAGAAAAGATCTTAAGTTAATGGACATATTTTTAACCACCTTCTGTTTTCTAGGTATTTAAATAAACATTAGAATTTGTTTATGTAATGGCTTATGTAACAGAAAAAATCTGGAAAATATACAAGAAAGAGTGAAGACTACTAGGGGATGGATATTTGAAAATAAATTTTAGAAAGTTGATATTCTTTTGTTCTAAAATTCAAGAATTAATCACCAAGAATATTGAGTTTTATTTATATATTTGACTAGGTCTATAAATAGGTCTAGAAATCCTTCCGGTTTCTAGGATCATTAAAACTAAAATATTCAAAATAATGTATTTCTAATTTATCCTGTTAGGGAATTACTGGGTTTGATAGCTTCAATCATAAGTTTGAAATATATTTGGCGAGGATCTGTGCTTAGCTATCTAAAAAATGTTGAAATTTGTCACAAATAATGATTTTTATAAAATAAATTTTCTGATATCCAAAAAAATACATTGTAATGGAATCCTACTCTTATTTGTGCTTTTTCAATGAGTGAGCGTGGATTTCCAACTTACAGCCTAAAATATAACATGTCTATCAATTATAACCTCTTCTGTCTCTATGAGCTTCCAAATTTACCACTATGTTCAAAAACAAAACAAAACAAAAAATTCACCACAACTGTCTGACTAGAGAGGCAGAGAACTGAGGAAGGAAATTGCTTTTCTTTTTTTAAATTCTCAGCAAGCACAGGAGATGTTTCATAGCAGAGATGTGAGTATGGTGAAATATGGTTTATATGTTAACTTCATGTAAGCATTTTATATACTAGATGTATTAGCCCATAATAAGTTGCATGTAAGTATATGAATATACTTGCAATTTATAATTTTTTAAAAAAGGTATTAGTTATATCTCAAAAGTAGTATTTTCCTAAAGTTCCCAATTTCAGGACAGAGTTTTCTTACTAAGGTTAGCAAACTCATTCTTTTTTCTCTTGAACTCACAACCTATATTTGACCTCATTATAAAAGTAAGGCTATTGCAATGTGAGGGCAAGCGAACCTGGTACTTGTGGAGCTAAAGTTCCTAGACTGGAGATAAGCATGAAAACCTCTGTTATGGTAAACCGGGAACCTGGACCATCAGTTCAAAGCTACAACCAAAATGGGTTTCTAAAGTGGTACTTGAAACCATGTCAGATACACATAGGTTTGGAGGGGAGATGAACCCTAGATTCTGACTCCTTTGGCTACCCAGTCTTCCAACAATGTCTGTCCCAATCCACTCAGAGACCAAGGGAACGAGTTGCCTATAACATGGGTAAGACAAGAGGAAGTCAGGGGATTGGCTGGAGAGCAAACAGACAGTTGACCAGCACAGATGCCATCAGAGAGTGTTTCACTACTTGTTAAACTGTCCAAAGCATAAGATTGTCACTACATGGAAGTCTTGTGGCTTCTGACAGAGGGAATTTGGAATGTGGTTTCTGACAGCCTGCTTTCTGGTTCTCAGATTTAATTTGTTCCTCTGAACTAAATACCTGTTCCTACTCAAAAAATGTCTGTCCCTGACTGGTCAGGTAATAGCTGTTATCTGTGTCTTTTAGTTTGTCTTGACTTAATTACTACACAGATTATCAAACACACCTCACCTTTGACTCAGATAAATACCAAGGTTCCTAACATTAGAAATAGATTAGTTAGTGAGTTAAAATTTGATGTTAATCACTAAAGATGTTGTAATATATATATATGGTTAGCATTTACAAGTTTTTAATAAAGCAATAAATTATCAGTTGGTCAGTCTTTATGAGCCTATTATTTTGGAAACATGAGAAATATATCTAATGTGTAAGTGAATCCATTTCTTTTTTAACTCTAAGCAGGAAAACTATCACTGAGTTATCCTAGCATACACAATCATAGACTTAAAGTAATGAAATAGATGGTTTCTCAAGGACACTTAAGCTCAAAGATTTTTTGACTCCTTGATTATCATCTGGTTCAATCTGCAAAAATGAAGAAATTTAAATTTTTGCATCCCATGAGGAATAAGTTTGACTATTTTTAGTTAGCATATTTGTTCTAGATAATCATAATACTCATCTATTCAAAGTCTAGACTTTGATATCTACGAGAGAGAATATAAAGGTTTTGAGGTAGCTGCACAATGAGAGTTTTGGTCTAGATTATAATTATTTGCAGAAATGTAAGGGAGAAGAAAAGGGCACTAACCTGATTTTTGCTCATTTTCCAAAGAGCATTTAATCTCCATATGTGTTCTGTCTTGATCTTGCCATTAACAAGAAGGTGGATAGCTTCCATTTAAGGGTCTACAATAGGTTTCAGGATTCAGGAGACACTTATTTTCTGCCAGGAAGTACCATGATTTATTGGTAGTATGACTGCTAAACTGTATGTGGGACTGTTTTGTATGTAGTTTGTGTAAAATTATAAAATAAACTTAAAATCTTATACTCCCTCTGAATATTCACTGCTGTCTCCTGTTGTTCCCACTTTACATACATATTTAGATTTTATCTTACCAACTCATTTAGGTTTTGTAAACTGGCTCATGACTTGTTTAATAAGTCGTTTGTCTTGGGAATTGAATAACAAATATTTTTTTTGAATAAAAAATTATTTTCCCCCATAATTTCTTTTGAAGATATATTTATGCAAGAACTGGGGTACAGATCAGAGGCGCGGGAGGGTGAGAGAATTCATCAGAGAAAGAGTGGGGAGCAGAACAGGCAGACTGACCGAAGACACTGCTGAGGGCAGCAGTGGGTGAGGCAAGAGAGGTCTGCCACACTATGTGGGTTTCTCTCTGGCCAGCCAGGAATTGAACCCACACTAGAGGCTGCAGACAGCTTCACATCGTAGCACTTAACCTGCTGCGCCACCAGGGAGGCCCTCCCCATAATTTTGTAGTGATGAAAAATAGAAAAATTTTGACCTTCTAATTACCTTTTTTCATTATAAAATGTTGAAATAGCACAAAATACAACAAATATAAAATAAAAATACTCTGTAATTCTACCCTTAAACCATTATCAATGTTTGGTATATTGCTTCTCAATTATTTGCATATGCAAATATACATTTGAGTCTGACTATTCTTAATAATATTTTGCTAATATGTTTTCACATTTGTTCTCATATATACCTTATTCTTTTTAATATATGCATTGAATATTTAATGCATTCCATTTTGTACAGTGCATTTAGCATATTCAGTATTCATGTATAAAGGTGATTTCTATTTAATTCCAGACAATGGCTTAAGACCATCTTGTATATTTGTTCAAATATTTCTAGATGAGTTATTTCTAGTATTAGAATTGTGCAAAAGCTATATGCAATTTGTGATGTTGGAGATGCTAGTGTTTAAAAGAGTCTAAAAATTGTTTAACAAAACATGGACCTTACTACATTGTCTTTTTTTTTTTTATTAATGTTGTTATTTTTCTCTACTCCTACCAACAAAAAATGAAAGGGTACAATGTAGGGCTATTAATTGCTCATAAGTCTCAAATGATCAGCAAAACATACTTTACAAAGAACCTAAGATCCCATTGATTTAAAGATCATTTTATGCACTGCTTAAAAAGAAGAGAATCACACAATTACACAACTATACACTCTTAGATGTGTATTTCATCATGATTTTAACCATGTTAAATATGGAAAAAGATGAATCTTAGACTCAATAAAATAAAATAATTTATCTTTTTGTGCAAACACACCAAATTTAAACACATACAAACCCACATACATACACAGACACCCACAACTGGGAATGGAAAGGCATTTGAATTCTAATGCACCAAAAGCTGAAAGGGAGTTCTCTGTCCCCGTGTGACTATGCAGGTGCTTCTCTTTTTCTATCTCTTTTTTTCTAATAAACCTGTCCTTTAAAAAATAAAAAAAGTTGAGCGTGTAATCAATGAGAAAAATGATGACTACAAGGATGTTTTTAGCAGGTAGTGAGCCCTGAAGTTTGCTAAGTTGCAACTGTACAATATAGATTGTTTTATACTGAGCTTATTCTATACTATTGAAGCTTCTCCAGAAGTTACTTCCAGTCTTGTACTTTATTTACTTTGTGATGAGTTGGCAAACAAAAATAGCAATGTTAAAGGAAATATCTAGGATATTGACAGTGATTTCCTCTGTGTAATGAAAATATATTGCAAAATATATTATGCATATAAATATTAGAAGTATTATATAATATATTTTTAGAGTGATCCGGGTATACAATATACACAAATGCCCTGCTCCAATTGATACTTTGTAATCATGGTCATAAAAATATTCTTTTGAGCTCTTATTGTGAGCTAAACATTGGGTTAAGGATTTTATATGCCTTATCTAATCATTACAAATTTTTTATATTCTGCTACTTTCCACATATAACAAATGAGGGAACTAAGGCCGAGTTGTTAATATTTTGAAGGCCACAGAGTGAGAGTCAACAAAGAGCAGACTGGAATTTAAATCCAGTTTTCTGCCTATTAAACCAGTGTTCTTCAACACTATGCTATGTCATCTGAAAACAAAATAGAAATAAAAATGTTTGAATAAACATATTTTATAATTATCAGATAATTAGAAAGTTGTCACAACGTCTGTATATGAGATTCCTTAATTCTCTCTTTGCTGAAGATGAAGTTTACAGTGTCTTAGATACGTCCTACCTTCAGTGACATGGGTGGAATTGAATTGTAGTTTATCAAGTTCGAACAGAAGAAAGATCTAATCAAAATAGGTCATCAGACAAGGAGGCTGGAAACACATCTCAGGAACAGCAGTGCTGAGCTAAACAGTATTCAGAGAGCTCAAAACCTTTCAAGGCAAGAATGCTTGGTTGACTTTTTCAATTTGAACTGATTCTAGCCAGGCTTTTCTTCATTCTGATATTTGCACCGATCTGGCTGGTTCATTTAATAACATTAAAATTGAAAGAAAAGCAGAAACTTCATTCTACTGTGTCCATAGAAAACACAGAACTTTCCTAATCCACGCACTTTTTATCAATGCTTTTCAAGTTCATTCCTGCAAAGACTGTTCATATTCAAATAGAAAAAGGTTAGTCAGGGAATTGCATATAATATAGGCCAGCCCAGGATTTTCTAACCTATTCTTTCTTTATCCTTAACCTCCCTATTGTGCGCAATACCAAATTAATATAGAGTAGAGATTTTCCCCTTTTAACAAGAAACATGTGCCATTTAATCAGCATTATTAACTTATTTGTTTGTAGTATGTTTTGTATTCATTTGTCAGTTTTCGTTTATAGTTGTATAAAGGGCACACACATAAGGGTTTATTACTTTCATTTTATTTGCTCATATAAAATGAATGTTATTTAAAATAATTTGTTTTAAAATTAGAAGTTAGCGATTTTCTCTTTTTATACTTTCTGTATGTTATTTATGATTGAGAAATACTTCTCTGGAGGAGTCTTAGGAATAGGGCTAAAACTTTATCTTTGTTCAAACAGAGATGGTCCAGGAAGAAAGGGATTAGCGAAAGCAGGCAGTGTCACCTAGGGTGACTGCATTGGATGGCAGGAGCCTTGGCAGAGATGAAGTGCTACATTTTTGCATCTCACCAATGTTCTTACCAGGAAATGGAAGTTCTGATGGATCCTTTCCAAAAGTGGTTATCTATTTTTAGAAAGTCAGCTTGTCAGAAAATCAGCATATAAAGGCACCAGATTCACCATGTAGACATACTTAGTTTATTAAGGAAGTGTCTTTGCTTTTTGGGCTGAGGACAAATTATGAGAAACAGAATACTTCTTTGGGACTATGGACATAAGTTTTTGATCAAGTGGGTTTTTGAACTGTTGGCAGTGCTGGTGATTAACTGTGGCATGTGACTAAGCATGTGACTCTTAGTTGATGAGGGATATTTTCTTTCCAGAAAATTTCCATGGTTGTGATATTCCTCTACATGTAATTACATCTTCAATGAGAGGCCGAATAGGTGGTAATATTTTCTTGTGAATCTGTAAATTCACTTATGAATGATGGAATATGGCTGTCAATCAGACCATTTGCAAGCATAAAACCTCTTCCAGGAGGTCAAAGATACCAAAAGTTTTAAATAAGAATAAAAGAAATTCTTCCCATTTTTCACACAGGTATGGAATCTCGCTAGTAGGTCATACACTGAATATAGCCAGGAGAGAGACAGTTTCAAGTAGCCAAATGGTCTTCAGAATGGTATCCAACCCCCCTTGTTCTGGAGGCTGTGAGGAAGTAATATGGAGCTAGATCAGGCATATACAAGTCTTTTCTGTCAGAAAGCAAGTACCAGACAGGGTTGGCAGTATGTTTTTGAAGTCAACCAAAGACTTCCCCCCAACAAATACCATAAAGCTTATATCATCTAAAGGCAAATTTAAAAAGTTGAGCCTGAAAGCAAAAGGTGCTATGAAAACTAAGAAAATAACTCACTTTTTCCATGAATGGGTTAGGTGATTCAGAATTCCCAGAAATAGTAGTGACACTTGAGAAAATTAGTTTTTCTTTATAAGTTAGACATTTACTTATGAGTTATATTGACTGGAATATATCACCTCATGAATATAAATACTAAAACCTTATTAATGGTATCTATAAAGGAATCACATCTTACACTATAATGAAAGCACAGATATTAACATTTTGTACAAAATGCTTATCCTAAAACAAACATAGATATATGAACAATCAGTATTCTTATAACCATCATTTGTTCTTTCTATTATAATGTGGATTACAAGATTATTAAATAAAAAATATGAGTCATTGGACCTGAGATTTACACTGGGTTAAACACTGGGTGAGGGAAAGTCTACCAAATACAGTAATATACTATAACATGTAACATATTGTCTCTATCTTCAAAGAATTTATAGTTTAGTCAATGAGGCAGAGCTAACACAACATCATATAATAGAAGTAGCAAATGAATAAAAGTAGGAAGCAAGTGGAAGGAGAGAGGAAAAGACTTCTGATAGTGGTGAAAATGTAGTGTATAGAAGATGAGGAGAGACAATGAATTTTAGGTAGAAAAATATACATAAAACATCACATGGGGGGCCTGGTGGTGCAAGGGGTTGAGCACAGCACTGTGGGACTGTCTGCAGCCTCTGCAGCATGGACTCAATCCCCAGTGGGCCAGGGAGCTACCCACATGGCGCAGCAGAACTCTCCTGTCTTGCCTGCTGCTCCCCTCAGCAGTGTATTTCAGTTGGACTGCCTGTTCTGTTCCCCACTCTGTCTTTGGTGAATCCTCTCAACCCCTGTACCTCTGGCTGGTACCCCAGTTCTTGTATGCATAAATAAATATATCTTTAAAAAAAGAAAAAAATAACATGGAATAAAGATGGATAATTTGTGTTTACTAGTTATGAAGAAAGTCATTATTTTGTATTTGATGATAATGCCCATTCTGAATAGGGAGAATAAATGTATATTGAAAGATAATGAATCAAAATTTGGAATATGTAAAGGGCTATCAGATGATGCAGAAAAAATTAAGACACATGGTTGAGATTAAATAAATCCAAAGAATACATCCATGAAGTTAAATACTTTTTCTATAAAGACAGGGAAATATGCAAAAATATTTCATTAAAGATAGCTTGACCATAACAGTGGATGTATGCAAATAGAATAGTGATTGCGGAAAGATCATATATAATTAATATCATTCACTGTGGTCCAGAATGTGCTTTCAAACATTCTATAAAATTTTCTTTAAGAAAGAAAAAGTCTCAGTCTTTGAGATCACTCACACAGCCTGTTAATATTGAAATATGGAAGTAAAAAGGAGAAAAATTAAACAACAAATGTGCTTAATAAGCATTCAATTATCTTGAGTCTAGAGGCACACTGGAGAAAAATGTATTTTCAGGTTAATTTGCTGTAGTATGGATAAGAATAAATAGCAATTTAAAAATTACCAAACAGTTTTCTGGTGACACTGAACAAAACTTCTAAACTGCTTCTCCAGTATCATTATGAAAAGAAACATTAAAATTATATTTATGCATTTTTCAATTTCAATTTTTTATTTTATGCATAAAATTATATTTGCACATTTGCAAATGTGTAAATTATATTTACACATTCATATATTTTGATAGAGTGCCTGCCAAAAATCATGAATTTTATATTTCATTTTAGAGATAAGTGATTGAAGATCTCTATTTGAATTGGTAAAAATAAACCAAATCTTTGGCTAACACCTTAAACAACAATGTTTTACATAAACATAGAACTATATTTTCTTAAATTAGAATAGGACATATTACCATAATTACACTTAACAGATGTAATTACTTTTGGGCTGTAATGTCAAGAGTCTTTGTAGACCTCGGCAAATGCCTTTGATGGAGCTGGGAAGGGATGATCTAGGATTCACAAGGATTGGGGCACAGTTGCCTTCCTATGCTCTCTGCCACTTGTATGGAATGAAGAAGGGATCATCTAGGTCTTAGGTAACAGAGAATGACAGCTGCATCCCCACCTCCTGCATCTTGGAGGGGCAGACCAGGGACCATGTAGGTTTAGGAGATGAAGGCAGAGCTTCATTGTCACCCTGTGTATTAATCCCCTCTTCATATCAAACGTCTCACAGTAGTTGTTGTAACGTTTAGGAATATAACATAAATTTAGGAAGGTTAAAACAGAAGAAAAATAAAGGAATATATTATGCTCCTAAAAAAGGATAAAAGGAGTCAATTTAGCTATAAGAAATTAGATTTGGAAGCAGATATGTGAAGTACAAAATAAAATAGTTTTATAGGAAAATGAGGACCATTAGCCTTAGCTTTAAATGCACTTGCTGTGAAAGAGTTTTCCTTTAAATATCTATTATTTAAAATATAAAACCTTATAACATTGTTTTTGTTTTAAATTCGTGTTTTGAAACTTACTTCTTCCTAAGTTAGTAATTTACTCTTATAACCACTAGTTTATTACAGTTTTTAGTGAGCAACTGTGTAAACTCTTAGGATTATATAGTATTTAAAATTCTTTTACTTTCTCACTTATTTTATTTCTCTTTTCTATTTTGGTAGAGTACCTGACAAAAATCATGAATTTTATATTTCATTTTAAAGAGATAAGTGATTGAAGATCTCTCTTTGAATTGGTAAAGTAAACCAAACCAAAAATACCGAAACATATGAAAACTGATTTCGTATATTTCTTTTATTTGTAGATATTACATGTTTCTTTCAAACCACTAATAAATTTGTCACTCTAACCGTTTACATATTTCACAACAATATGATTAGCATGCTTTTCCACATGTGATATTTAATCCGGTAAAACAAATTGTCATTGAAAGACACAGGGCTAGAAAGACACAAAGAAAGAAAGCAATGAAATTAATTTTACATATATAAATTAGAACTCCAGAGATACTTATCAACATTATTATAAACAAAGTAGTGCTTTAAATTTTGACTCAGATTCACCTGACATTGTATTCACTGTTCTAACTGTAAATCTAAGTAACTGAAAATACCATATTTTCCAAATATAGGGGAAACTTTGCATGCCCTTTGTGACATCTGAAAGTCTAATGGAACACTGCTGAGGATGCTTGCACTTTAGCTAATTTAATCCCTGGGGACATCCATTTGTTTTTAAAAATCTTACACCAAAAGTAAGCATTTGACAAAGAAAAATATTTACTGTCATGCATTACTCCTCATTCTTAGGCTGTTTGAGGGAGATAAAGCAGAGCGTGGAAGTCAGAGATTGAAATGGAGAGAACTAAGGATGGTGCATATAGGAGGAAACTTAATTCTCCTTCTATGGGATCATGTTACAAGTAGTGGTAGCATATATAATGTTCCCCTTTAGACCTCATGTCTTCTTATAGTTTACATTCTTCTACGAATCTTCCTAGTCTTATCACTTCTAAAGTATGGTGCTCAGGGCTGAAGCAAATCCTACAGACCTGATCTGTCTATGTGACACTAAGCCGGATATTTACATCCCTCACTCTAGTGAAGTCACAGGTAACATTTGCAGTGCTTTATATCAGGCGGAGGTTTTTACCTTTTTACCTTCTGTCTACTTGCTTGCTTTTATTTGTTGGCTGTGAAGAGAGATCTTAAAGGTATTCTGATTCTGAAACCCACCAAATTGTGCTATATGGCCAGATAAGAGTATCTCTGACCCAAACACTGTGTCTCTTTGTGTCCTCAAGTTGTGATTTTAATAGCCAAAGGACTCTTTCAACTCATGCCAAGTTTACACTTAACACTTTCACAGGGTCTGCTTCTAAGCAAAATCTCCAGTCCTCAAGTGAGCTGTGGATTTTTTAAATTTAGGTAGTACCTTACATTTATCCTGTTAGGTTTCAGTTGCTTTGGATTGTTTCTAACTGTCCAGATAGCTGTCGTTTCTAGTTATGTTTCTTGTATTTTCACAAGTATTTCCCAAGTTCTGCATTTTCTGTAGACAATTTTCTGTATGTTTGTTTAAATTTGATAGATATATTGGCAGGGTAAAGCCCAGAAGACAATTCTGTAGAAGTTCAAAATAGAATTCCTTTGAAAAGTGACGTGACATTTGGGAATGGTTTTTATTTTACAAATTCCTAATCTGCCCTGTGACTAAGACCAGAGAAACTACCCAATGCCTTGCTCACTTTAAGTCTATTTAAGACTGCCTTTTATTTACATGGTACCACCATTAAAATGATTTACCATCAGACATTGAGGCTGATAATTCCTAGCATTATGTTATATGGTGTTTTTTGTATAGAATTAAATGTCCTATGAAAGTATTCATGTGATATGTCATCAAAAGCCTACTTCAGGGGCCTCCCTGGTGGTGCAAGGGGTTAAGTTTTAGCACTATGGAGCTATCCACAGCCACTGCAGCACTGCAGGAGTTCTATCCTCAGCTGATCAGGGAGCTAACCTACATGGCTCAGCAGACCTCTCCTGTCTCTCCCACTGCTCCCTTCAGCAGTGTATTTCAATCAATCCGCCTGTTCTGTTCCCTACTCTGTCTCTGGTGAATCCCTTCCCCCCGCCACCCCCACACTTCTGGACTCTACCCCAATTCTAGCGTGCATAAAATAAATAAATCTTTAAAAAATAAAAAGCCTACTTCAAAGCATACTTTAAATAGATTAGTAAAATTTTCACTTTTATGGATTTAGAGACCTTAGATTTTCTGGATTTTAATATTTATACAACCTATTAAGAAACAAAACATGTATAATTTTTAAAAGTATAGTTCTGATATGCATTTTACTTATATTGTCGCCATGATGATTTTTTTTTCTGGCAGTAATAAAAAATGAGATTCTTACCCAAAAAGCTGGGGACCTTGGTAGGCTGGGGACTCACAGAGTCATTATGCACAGAATTAACCTGGGTTCTGTAATCATCCACCGGGAAAACATTCACTGGAGAAAAACAGCCAATTAAAATAGGAGACATTCTAAGCTTATAATTATACAGCAAAGCATGACAGTTGTGTAAAGAAAAGTAGATTTCTATAAATTATATTGACATTTTATTAAATTTAACAAATTCACACTTGTTAAATTTGTCAATGGTGAATCAATATATGTGTATTTATATCAATATCTATATTTTCATGAGTAACTTAGTCATTCTTTGTCAGAAAAAGTGTAATAGTGAATGTTTATGTCACTGTGTTGAAAAATTTTATGGCTGATAAAATTTAGATTATAGGTTCCAAAGAACTATTTGCCCTCAAATTGTTATAAACCTAAGGAATTTAAGCAATCTTAATCTTGTGCCTAAATTACATATTCTAGGGAAGGAAAACTATATAACTTGAAAAATCAACATCAGGTCTATGGAAGTAATTCTATAGTTATTTGGACTATGTTGTTTTATCTAATTTTTACTTAGTGGCTAATTTCTATAAGATTTAGTGAATAAAAATGTATTTTTATTTCTGCAGCTGAAGCAGAATCTAGGTAAGTCTGAATATCTCTTAAGAGCCTTATTTTTTTAAGATTCATATAAATGAAGAAAAATGTGATGAGAATTAAACTTACATGTATCCTCACAGGTGTTCTTGCAGTCTTCCAGTAATTCAAAGTTGTTTTCGTTGCCAAGGCACCCACCATACTTGAAACTTTCACACTGCTTTGACTGATTGTTATAAAAATACCTAGTAATATAACCTCTGCAGATTCCAGGATCTTCTTCCAAATAGCAGAAATCTGGCTTTTCTAGCAATTATAAAAATGTTAGAAAACAATATTTATTTTTGTGAACAATTTAATTATTTTAATTAAAGGTATAAATAATTAGAAACTATTTAAGGAGTAAATTTGAAAATTTAAAGAGATTAAAATGTAACTGTCCGTGACTATACAATATTAAAACCATCTTCTATAACATTTAGGATAAGGAATATGCACCTATTGTCACACATTTTTGCTATTGGAATTTCAAGTTCTAAATTTCTCATAGTAAATTAATAGGGAATTAACTATCAACCATTTTATGAATTAAGAAAACAAAATCTGGGCCTCCCTGGTGGCACAGGCAGTTGAGTGCTGCATTGTGAAGCTGTCCGCAGCCTCTGCAGCACGGGTGTGATCCCTGCCAGCCGGCTGGCGAGAATCCCACATGGCGAAGCAGACCTCTCCTGTCTTGCCCTCTGCTTCCCTCAGCAGTGTATTTCATTGGTCTGCCTGTTCTGTTCCCCATTCTGTCTCTGGTGAATCCTCTCACCCTCCCATACATCTAGCCTATACCCCTGTTCTTGTGTAAAAATAAATAAATCTTTTAAAAAAAAGAAAGAAAATAAAATCTATGAGGCTATTTTGCCACTAGTTGGGAAGTATAAAATGTTATGGCAAAATTTTGGTTTACATAGTTTAAGCATATGTGCATTGACATATAGGGAAGATCTATGAATATTTCATACTTTTTAAGTGTGGGGTATCATTAGGAAAAGGAGTATAATGAGTTGTTTCTTTAAGAATGGTTTCAATTAGAAAAATTGGAGAAGCAGCTTTGAGGAATATGAATGCTTTTGTGGCTATTCTTAGAATTTCCTGAAGTCTTATGTTGGAATTAGTGTCTGTGCTATGTATGAGAGAAGAAATCTCAGGCATTGGAATGACTCCAGCAGTGCAGAAGCAGAAATCTCAGGCATTGGAATGACTCCAGCAGTGCAGAAGCAGAAATCTCAGGCATTGGAATGACTCCATGTTCAGGGATTGAAGAGGCTTTTGTAAAAGTCGAATACCCATTCTTTGATAGTTCTCCAAACCAAGCTAAACACAGCTGTCATAAAAGTTGTGCCACCATGACTTACGTTACAAGCTTCCTCTACAGGTTAGCGTCTCTATAAAAAGGAGAGTTGAATTTATTTTGAAAATATAATTGTGAAACATACTGGAAATTTTTTAGGGCAAACTACAATTCCCGCATTTCCCCCTCTGCAACTATGTCACCATGGTGGGAAAAATGAACTGCAGTTCTTTTTATATCTTAAAGCAACTTGCTCTTCATTCTCAGAGAAGCAATACTCACCAGTGTTTTATTATAAAAATAGCAGGATAGAGCTTCCATATGATCCAGCAATTCCACTCCTAGGTATTTACCCAAATGACACAGAAACATTAATTCCGAAGGGAACCTGCATCCCTATGTTTATAGCAGCTCTATTTACAATAGCTAAGCTTTGGAAACAACCTAAATGTCCAAAAATAGATGACTGAATCAAGAAGATGTGGTACATATTATACACAATGGAATATTATTCAGCAATCAAAAAAGATAAACACATGCAGTTTGCAGCAACATGGATGGAGCTAGAAGGGATCATGCTCAGCGAAATAAGTCAGAAAGAAAAAGAAAAATACTGAAATACTGGATGGTGTCACTCATAGCAGGAATTTAGAAAACCTAAATAAGAGACCAGGAAAAAGACTAATTAATACAAAGTAAAAATCAAAATCAACAAGCAACTATAAATTAGAGACACACTACGGGGCGGGAGGGGCGGGGAGAGGTGGGGAGAGGAAGGACTTGCATCAAAATAAGGGGGGGTGCAATTGTATGGGGAATATTACCAAAATGAAAATGCATACATTGTGGAAAAATGATGGAAGAATTATATAAAATAAAATATTTAAAAAAGAAAATGCATACATTGTACAAAAATGAAAAATTATGTAAAAATATATATAAAATAAAATAAAAAATAAAGAAAAAAGTTAATGATTTCTGCAACAGTTGCAGAAAACCCAATCTCTTATGAAAAATTATTTTATTAATAAAATATTCCATCGTAAATACCTATTTTTTGCAACTTATTAAAGTACCAATTTGAAATTTATTTTGTTTGTTATCCCTTGTTGTCTTTTTTTTTTTAAGATTTATTTATTTATATAAGAACTGAGGTACAGGTCAGAGGCGCGGGAGGGTGAGAGAATTCACCAGAGACAGAGCAGGGAACAGAACAGGCAGACGGACCTAGGACGCTGCTGAGGGGAGCAGTGAGTGAGGCAGGAGAGGCCTGCCCTGCCATGTGGGTTTCTCCCTGGCCGGCCGGGAATCGAACGCACACTGCAAAGGCTGCTAACAGCTTCACAGCGCTGTGCTCAATCCACTGTGCCACCAGGGAGACCTTTATCCCTTGTTTTCTCAAGATGAATGTTGCCGTTATTCCCATAGCAACAATGTATGGTTATGTTTTCAATATGTGACAAGGAAAAGAAAATTCTTTAAATTTTATAATAATTTATATAATAGAAAGAAGAAATATGTATAATTATTGTAATTTTATTTATTTTGGTATGAAGAAGTACTTATGAAATGTTAAATCATTATAACAGGATATATGAATTTTATATTTAACTAAAAGGAATGGGTAGAAATATTACATGTACAGAAAGGAAAGAGTAACTAATTAGACTGAAAGTATAATTAAGAAACTGTACAAATGGAAGTTGTTATTTTTATATGAGACACCATTTTAGGACATAAAATTATTTCATGGATAAAATTATTTTGAGGATAAAGTTGAAATTGTACACTTTTACAAAATAATTCTGTGTAGGTCTACAGTTAAAAATACTTACCGTTACAAATTAAGAAATTCATGCCTGATATTTCCCAGTAAATAAAGTAGCATTCTTTTTGAGTGGGCATATACATTTCTTGCTCTGAATTGATGCTCAGTTAAAACTGAGTGCACAGAACAAAGACCTTAAACTACATGCCAACCTCCCATATGTCATAGACTTTACTTAGCAATTAATTGTCTTAGACCAAACTTTCTTTCAGAATTGAATTGTCCATTGTCTTGATTAAGTTCTGATGTTAGGAAGCACATCAAGTTAACTTCAAATTGATATTTTTAGTCAAATCTGCAGAAAAACCAGCCAACCAATTATAGATTGGTTTTAGTTGGATGAATCTGGCCAAACTGATGAAGTGCTGAGATTATGAAGGGATTAGTGATCTAAAATAAGATAATCTAGTGATCTAGACTAGGACAAGCAACATCTAAACTGAATTTCCTTACATAAGTTTAAATAGCACACAATGAATGTTCACCTTTTTGCAGTGTTGTCTTTGTCAATATAACCTTCTTTGGATTATCTGCAAGAAACAATATATGAATATCAATTACCACAATTTATAATGAATTGAAATAATTAGGTCATTAATTACTTTTCTTCTTTTGATTATGAAGAATTAGGCAAACAGACTCGATAACCAAGTGACTCAACTGACTGATGACTAACACAAAAGGGTACTTGATCCAGAATGGAGAGAAGCAGCAAAATGACCAGACTATCCCAAAATAAGGGGGGGTGCAATTGTATGGGGACCACTGAACTGTCTAATCTGTATTAATAACATTTCTAAGAACATCTATAGAAAGAAGAGAATAAGTACTCTGAAATCAAAGAAATATATTCCATCAATTCTTTTCTGTCAACTCAGAGCACACAACCTGCCATCTCAGTGCTGCAGAAGAAGGCAGTCTCTCTACCACATTGAGATTTTCCCACAGGCCAATAGCATCAGGATGCCAAAGTTTGTAAAAACTATTTTGTATCAGAATGAGAATGCAGAGCTGTCTGCTTTGAAAAAACAAGACACCTACTGTTACTAACTAAAGATGCCATTTCTATGGTATTATATTATAATTCAATTCAACTAGTTTTAAGAACATGCTATGGGGAAATTTGGGATGAGAAACTGGATAAATTAGGATTCCCTCTAGTAGTTCACAATTTATAAGAATCATGCAGATAAAAACATTCAAAATTTTTACCAGTAATTATTTATATGTATAGTAGTAAATTTATACCAGTAAGATGAGTAGCAGTAACTTTATACTAGTGAGAAAAAAGAACATACAATATTATAATTTGTAAAATTTGCAAAAATATATATTTTCATAGCTTTAAAGCAGAATAAAAACATTCAACAAAGTTTAGTAGAAATATAGTATGATGTGCTTTTAAATTTAATAATTCAGTAGAAATACAAAAGGAAAAATTGGGTTCTGAAGTGGACCAGCAGGATGATATTTTTCTTCTATAGGACTCCAAGGTTTGAAAGACAGTGACTTAACTTTCTTATATAAGCTGCATTAAACTTAAACTTAAGCTGCATTAAACTTAAAATTTTCTATTTGGTAGCTGTTGAGAGCCTCAGCAACCTCAAAGTGAATTCTCAGTTCTGTTATCTGGACTGGGAGAGCTATGAGATTGTTGTATTGATAAAGGGAAGACTAAGTCAATGTGATTAACCACTCACTCATAGTTGAATGCCACTCAGATTATTGCAGATATACTACCTGCTCTATGAATGTAAAGGTTTTGTCCATCTGTATTATGGAGAAAAGTATAGGTCAATAAGTGGGGCTTAAAATATTTTATACTGACCAATATAAAAATGAAAAATAGTTTAATATGTATGTATGCTGGAAATGTGAAAAAAAATTTTGTGGAATATTAAAATTCAATTTTCATTAAATTACACATTTTTGCTAACATTTTGACAATATAGAATTTGTCCTTTTAGATGTGGTCATCATAGCTCTCCCAGTACCAAAACACGGAAAGACCATAGTTATGCACTTCCCCAGCCCCCTATTTTCATGCCCCCCACCTCTCCTTCCCTGCTTGTATGTCTTAGATCCATGGTCAGTTTTTAAGGATTGATATTATAATTTGTCTATGTTTGATCCTATGTGTGGGGTTCTCTATATTCCACATATAAGTGACACCATCTGGAATTTATTTTTCTCCGTCTAGCTTACTTCATTTAGCAAATCCCTTCCAACTCCATCCATGTTGCCACATGTAAAATCGTTTTAACTTATTTTTCCTAAATTTTTAAATTTTATGATTAGATTTAATAATCCTAAAGGCTTATGGGTGATGTGCCTCCCCAAACCTACCTCTTGTACATGTTTGTTTGCACTCTTCCAGACTTACAAATCGATTCTGATTTCCTTCACACCCCCCATATATAAATTCTTCACACTGCTGAGTATGAATGTTAAAAAAAAATCTCTTCATCATTGCTTTGCATGGGCCATCATCTGCTTTCATTGCACAAAATGAATGTGCAAGTTTCAGTGGTGGCAACTCAGCATCTACAAGGTAAAAATAAAAGACATAAAGTCCTGTATCAACACAACAATTATGTTCTTTTTTCCTGTTCATTTCCTTTTCAAATATGTCCAAATTCTGAGGTGAATACAACAACCACCAAAAGGCTATAAGGAATCTGAAAATGTATTCACAGTTATCAAAGGTAAAGTTAATAAACTCACCAAATGAAAAAGGTCTTATCAACAAAACTTTAATAGTTGATTACTTTGATAATTTGATAGTTGACTTAATAATTTCTACTAATCAACTATCACTGGGAAGCTTAGAATGATTTTTCTGGACTGTTGAAATCTTATAATAACCTAAGCCAAATTGCTCTTTAGAGGACAGTAGTGTTTTATTAAAACTGGTAAGTGTAAGTATCTTTAAAAGAAGTGTCTGAATATACCATAAAATAATTTATTTTGATAAAAGAAAAATGAACAGATGTCACTTTAATAATGTTACATGGAATATTTTTAAAACATGAGAAAAAGGATGTTTGTGGGTATGCAATCATCAAAACAAATCAGTATTAAGTTACCCTTAATTTCAAAACTTATGTGA
Source organism: Talpa occidentalis (assembly GCF_014898055.3). Lineage (NCBI taxonomy): Eukaryota > Metazoa > Chordata > Mammalia > Eulipotyphla > Talpidae > Talpa > Talpa occidentalis. Next base: position 113,926,247 of record NW_023603184.1, read on the forward strand.
AATTTTGAAAAATATGTCCACCATAAAAGCCAGCTTTGGTAATTTTATCAAGTTCTTCTACTATTGATATTTTGTTATCCTAATGATCTGTACTGAATTATTGTCAAGTACTAGCCATATTTAATAATGTTAGAGCTCTTTATAATAATGTAATTGGAACATTATTTTTTATTTTCTATGAGAGTCATAAAATGAAAAGTAGCCCATGCAATCTTAAAGGTTTAAACATACAACTTTCTATAATAAGTTGGTATTATTATGCTTTTTGATTCATTTGACAATATGGACATGTGAGTTTTATTTCAACCAATATTGCAACTTTTAATTAAAAAGACCTCAGTTTTAATATACAAAATATATTAATTGATAATTAAATTGACTATGTTTTCAAGTGAAATTAATCGATTGATAGAAATGATAGAACAGTAAAATTTGAGGCCTAACATATGAAAAGGTAAATAATGTAGAAAAAGATTTATGATATATGAACCTTTCCCTACAAATGTCAGTGCACCTTTTGAGGCCAAACAAGTTTTCATGAATTGGCTAAGTAGGCAGATGTTATACTCGTCAAATCTTTAACTAGCATTGAATTTTATGCACCCATACATTTTTGTTTCAACTTTCCCCAGAGAAATTTCCACTGATAAAATATATTTGGGTATTTAACAATATGATTTTTATTTAAAAAATAATTGTTATATCAAACATATAATTTCCCTAAAAACAAATAACTTCTATAACATACATGTAAATAAATTTATCAGATTGAATTACTAGCTCTTGATAATATATAAATTTAATCTCATTTACTTTTCATTTTAATTATCTACTAGATATTTTGAACTGGTGAAATTATCCTAGAGCACTTCTCATATGATGGTCCTGACTCCTAAGTCATTGTTACTGTAGAATTTTAGAAACAAGTAATGAAAACAGTCCTTCAGATAGGCACCTTTAATACAGATCTCCTACAGAACAGGGAGCTTCACCTAGGTTAATGGTTATGTTCAGAAAAACTTTTTCTTAAAAAATAGTTTATAACAAATTCTTTTTCATTTAGGGTTCTGCCACTTTTCTTATTTAATATATTTGGTAGTCTTTTTCAACATGCTAATTATTTTACATTTTCTGTAACAAGAAGGAAAGCAGGTTCAACCTGCTATGTAGTAATTGTAACACCAGGTGGTGTCAGTGCACCACAAAAATTGAAGATAGTGTCCCTTAGTAGCTGCTTAGTTGTAATAATAAGTAATATTTTCCCAGTAATACTATGCACTGCACATTTGGTGATTGAGTTATTTAATAATCACAACTGCTCTCTGAGTTAGACATTATTATCACTATTTTACAAATTATAAAATAGAACTGTCAAATTTAATTGCTCTGTTCAGTTCACCCCTTCAGAGCTTCAGCATTAACCCCTATGTAGTTTCACACTAGATATCTCACATATTCTTAATAACTAAGTAATATGGTTACAGACTTTGACTGAGATGCCTAAATGGCATTTATGTGAAGCACATAGACTCATTTTTATAATTTCCACTCAAATATTTTTTTCTAAAATTCATTTTCTAAAACTAAAAAAGTTTTCAAATTATGAAAGTACATGATTTTGCACCAAGTTTCTGAAGAAAATGCTAAGAATTAACTTTTATTAGCTAACTTTTTTGTTAGATTTTATTTCTCTTGACTGTTCAACCTTAATTTATTTCTTACATGAAACCCTTATTAGAAATGTCATTTTTTTTTCTTTTTTTAAAATTTATTTATACAAGCACTGGGTTCAGTCAGAAGCACGGGAGGGTGAGAGAATTCACCAGAGCCAGAGTGGGGAACAGAATAGTCAGACCGACGAAATACACTGCTGAGGGGAGCAGCGGGCGTGGCAGGAGAGGTCTGTCGTGCCATGTGGGACCCTCACTGGTGGGGAGGGGATCGAACCAGCGCTGCAGAAGCTGCGGGCAGCTTCGCAGCCCAGCTCTCAACCACTGCGCCACCAGGGGAGGCCCTAGAAATGTCATTTTTTAAGTGAGCTTATGGTCCACAATTGGGCATAACATTCCTCTAGAGGGAGAATGTATTCTGTTGGACACTTGGATGGCATCTGATCAAAGGGGATGGAATTCTGTCTTGTTTGTATTACTAACTTTGCATAAACCTTTTGATAGTGAACATTCAGTCAAGGCAGCTAAGATAATAAAGTAGGTGGCAGTATTCCTTCCACTTTCATGGACAAGCAGGTACTAAAGACTTACATAAACATTCAAGAACTTTCCCGCAGGGTGTAAATGCATAATAGGATATTTAAGCTTATCTGAGTGGGTCAGGGATAACTTTGCTGAGACTTAACAAATGTTAATGACATGCATCTGCCTAAGACCATTAAACTAGAACACAGGAGGGACAATGCACCAGGACTTTAATCTGATGTAATCAGATAAATAGAATTGTGGCCTATATTTAATCATGTTTCATCATTGATTTCTTACATTTGTGTCTCATAGTCTGATGATTCTAATCTCACACCTATCTTGGGGTGTTGGATGGAAGGTTTATGGTAATTTTTAGGGATATGTCATGTCCTTGATTGAAAGAATCTTCATTCTCCTGACATCTTTTGTATTTTTACTTTATTAAATAACATTCCATCTTCAGGAAGTATATAGATGTAAAACATAAATTCATGTATTTAAGTTATATATATATTTCAATGACATATAACAGTAAGCTTTTATTTTTCGCTCAGGGGATCAGATGTGAATAGCCCTGTTGACTGCAGCCAGATTTTCTTCTCACTTCTACTAGCCATCTGGAGCCAATTAGACTGGGCCTTCTTGGTGGCTGGACTTCAGGGTATAGGTCTATCCAGTACAGATTTTCAGATCTGCCACAGGTGTCTCGTTCTTGGGAGCAGGCTCAGTGGTGGGGTATGTAGCACTGAACCAAATCCCAATGCCAAGTTTAGATTACTGCATATGGATGTATAGCATCTTCTTCTTTGTATCATTAGCAGTGCCCTACACATGCCTACACCATGTCTTTTACTATATTCTGCTGAAATAGCCTGTCTATATTCAGTAACCCCTGTGAAACTGTGAGAGTCTTGAGAACTCAGTTTTATTGATCACTGCCTTCCTGGCCCCTTCTCCTATTTCAGGCACGTAAGATGTGTCAATGGTAACATTGAACACTGAAAAAAATTAAAGAGTTGTTAGAAATATGAAATAAGTATGTGTTTATGGAAATCTTTGTACCTCACAACAGACATAAATAGAACCTATCACTTTGTTTATATTCTCTCACTATTACCAGTAACTTGAAGTATCTATCAATAATTTATTAATTTAGCAAAAATCATTAAATTCAAGAAAGAAAGAAATCTATAATAAGCACTGTAGAGTTTTCTCTGATTGTTGTTAATATTTTGTCTTTAGATACAGCACTTCAGGGGGTTAGTGCTCACATCTGGGTGTCCTGCGTGACTCGATTCTCCCACTGGACTCATTGAGGATACTCTTATTTGGGAAATAAGGGCAAGAAGAAGAAAATGACTGAAAACACAGGTATCTATGTTTTCTTTATCCCACCTTACTTTTCTCAGCCAAAGGGTGTCATGAACATTCAGAGTTATTTATATAGAATTTTGCCTCTTGCAATTTTCTGGTGATTCTTCTCTGTTTAATATTAATCCTGAAGAAAAGTCATTTTTGCTCATGACACTTTTTTTTGGACTGAAGTTTGTGTTTTTGGACACATTGCATATACAATATTTCTTAAGAAAACATTGTCATTTTGATAAAAACTAATTTTCCCACTCAGTGTAGATAATATGTTAAATATTTAGAGTAAAACTGGGAACTTTGAGTAAGATGAATTAAAAAGAAAAATGCTTTTAACATTTTACCTGTGATATTTGTATTTCCTTCACCTTCTTCAGGAATAGCGTTAATAGGGGTAGAGGCACAGCTAAGGAGCAGACACACAGAAACCCAAACGATCTGTTCTTTCTTCATTGTATAAATTATCCCTGAAATACAGAACCCAGATATAGTTAATAAACAAAGTGCTAATGTGGGATTATCAATAGGCTAATAGGAATCTTATGCCTACCTCCAAATGTAAACTTTATAGACAATTTCTTTGGCAGATTTTCTATGAGACAGCACAAAGGACTGCAAAAAGAAAAAAAGAAAAAAAGAAAGAAAGAAATAACTAGCACTCCAGCCAGTGCTTTACTCTAGTTCTTCTATCCTGAACTTAGGAAATTATCAGATTCAAAAAATTAAGAATGATGTGGGAAAAGAAGTATCTGTTCTAAAAATAAACCCCCCAAAACCCAAAAGAATGTCACAAATATGACTTAAAATGATAAGTCAACACAGTTAAACTTTAAAGGAAACGGATTTCAGCAGGAGAGTGAGATTTCCTGTTTCAAAATGATACACTGAAAAAATAATGGAAAAAAACATCTAATTTTTTTTTTTCTCCTTTGGATTCAAAGGTGAAAGGACATGTGTTATGTTCACACAGCAGGGGGAAAGAAAAAGAAGGGAATGTAGGCACATGTTCATCCACTAACGCTACCAGAGTCAGGAAGGAAAAGAAATCTCAATAAACATTCACAAATGCAAGGTCAGTCCATCAAGACAATTCAGAGAATTTTCTGCATATGTCCATAGTGAATCACAGCTGCAATATGCACCATTAAGTGTGGGAAATCTTACAATAAATAATAAAGTAATAAATGCCATTTTGCTTTAAGCTTCATTAAAATCACTAATGAAACATGAAACCAATTTTCTCACACCACTTTAGAAATGTTAACACATGTTTAATTTTTAGTCAGGAGCATTTATGTATCTTCTAAATTATATCATGAACTATTTGAATTCATGCATATATATGCATGTGTATATGCATATGTACATATCTTATAATTAAATTGTATATATATGGGCATATAAATACTTTACAAGTAACCTGACCTAATTATATATTATTGTAATAATGTGTTATTGTAACATCTTCTTTTAAGTTTTAAAATGCATCATTAGGGCCTCCCTGGTGGCGCAAGGGGTTAAGCACTGCACTATGAAGCAACCCGCAGCCTCTGCAGCACAAGCTTGATCCCTGGCCAGGCAGAGAGCAGTCCACATGCACAGCAGACCTCTCCTGTCTCTCCTGTTGCTCCCCTCAGCAGTGTATTTCAGTCAGTCTGCCTGTTCTGTTCCCCACTCTGTCTCTGGTGAATCCTCTCACCCCCTCATCTCTGGCCTGTACCCGGCTCTTGTATGCATAAATAAATAAATCTTAAAAAAAAAAATAAAATGCATCATTAAGTTACATTACAAAATGGAGTACTGAAACTCGAACTGAAGCTGCACATTGGTTAATTAATTCACTTCCCCCAACCCATGTGCCTTGCTGCACTGTACTTTCTTAAATAACTGGCTGTAATAAACACATGTGTTATCCTACCTGGCAATAAATGATTCAAGGGCATTCAGATATCTAAATATGAAGGGTAGAATATTAAATCTTATAGAAGAATCATAAGAGAATATGTTTATGATAAGGTTGCCAAAGATTTATTAACCAGAATACAAAAATAACATGTATGAAATAATAATCATTGGATTTCATTAAAATCAAGAACTATTGTTCATCAATGTAAACACTGGTCAGATACTAAAAAACAAGGTGTGAGAAAGTATTTAAATTCATATAGCTGAAGGCTATTTATTGAAAATGTATGAAGAGCTACAACTAAATATCCAATTAAAATGGGTTAAAAACAAAACAGCGGTTCCAAAAAGATTATATACATATGACCAATAACATTAAAATATGCTCAAAATCATTAGTTATCAGGAATATGCAAATGAGCATATTTTGAGATACCACAACTAAAATTAATAAAAACTGACAGTACTTAGTGCTGGTGGGGATGCGAACTGCCCCCTCTTATTGGTGGGGTTATACTATGGTCTTAATGTTTATGTCCCCCCAAATTTATATGTTGCATTCTAACCCCCAAACATGACAGCTCTAGGAGGTAGGGTTTACAGAGAGATTCATGAGGACAGAGCTCTCATAGATGGGATTTTTTTTTATTAAAGGGACCCCATAGTTATCGCTCACCCCTTCTACCACACAAGGGCACAGTGAGAAGGTGCTAGCTACAAACCTGAAAGTGGACCTTGAAGGTATACACACAGTTTATAAATAAGACGATCTTCATGAAATAAAGAAAATAAAATCATATTCATATCATTGTTATATTTCAAAAAGAAAAAAAGGAAAATCTATTAAAATAAAATTTTCAGGCGTTAAAGAAGTACTTTTGTATGTGAGCCAAAAGGGATACTGAGTTCCTCAGAAATTTATGTCTTTATTAGTGTGAAAGTCAGATAATTATTTTGCATGCAAATCTTCCTTCAATACTAAAATATAATGAGTAGCATTTAAAAAGGAGGTTGAACAAAATACTTCACAGTAACATTCAGGGATAATAGAAAGCCCACAATGGGCTAATATCTTCAAAGCTGTCAGAAAAAAATATCTGACCCATTAGTTTTTAATGAAGTTAAGTTTTTTTTTTTTAAAGATTTATTTATTTATGCATACAAGAGCTGGGGCACAGGCCAGAGATCAGGGGGGTGAGAGGATTCACCAGAGACAGAGTGGGGAACAGAACAGGGAGATTGGCGAAATACACAGCTGAGGGAAGCAGTGGGCAAGATAGGAGAGATCTGCGGCACCCTGTGGGTTGCTCCCTGGCTGGGCAGGGATCGAACTCGTGCTGCAAAGGCTGCAGATTGTTTCATAGTGTGGTGCTTAACCCCTTGCACCACCAGGGAGGCCCAAAGCTAAGTTATTTTTAAATAAAATGATATTAGAGTGGCTGTAGAATTCAGAGAATACAATTTCTCCCTCTTTTCTTGAAAAGTAGACACAATGGGGCCTCCCCTGGTGGCGCAGTGGTTAAGAGCTGGGCTGCGAAGCTGCCCGCAGCCTGTGTAGCGCCAGTTCGATCACAGGCCGTCGGCGAGGGTCCCACATGGCGCGACAGACCTCTCTTGCCATGCCCGCTGCTCCCCTCAGCAGTGTATTTCGTCAGTCTGCCTGTTCTGTTCCCTGCTCTGGCTCAGGTGAATTCTCTCAACCTCCTACGCTTCTGACTATAACCCGTGCTTGTATAAATAAATAAATAAATCTTAAAAAAAAAAAAAAAAGTAGACACAATGAAGTAAAATACTGAAAACAAAAGTCATGTTAAAAATGATTTTTGCTGAACAGAACATTAACTGACATATAGGAATATGAAAAAAAAAATGAGTATTTAGGAAATTATGGTTGCACAGAGTAAATGTTTAAAGAAATCTTTCGAAGGAAAATCATCTTTCAGGACAGGAACTTTACTAGAGCTTAATTAAGTTTTAATAGTGCACCCCCCTTTTAATAGGCATTTTTAGAATTACAGGAAAATTAAGAAGAGTTGGATAGGCGCTGGCAGACAGTCACTTTACTTAACCTCTGTTCCAGGATTCCTGGTCCCAACTTTTGATTCATGCCTGAGAATAGCATGAAATAGTTTTAATAAACAGCAAAACAGTTTGGTAGGCCATGGATTCTTAGTACTTGACTCAATGCCTCAAAGTACTAGTTTGTTTTCATTTATTCACTTTTAATGAATCCTTTCCAAATAGACTTCTGGTGGGAAACAACTGTGCTAAACAAATCTAAGATATTTTAACACAAGATTCCTCTGAAAATTTTCATAACTTCATACATTGCTACCTGGTGATATGTTGAAGATGTGACAACTTCTTCCAAAATCAATTTTTGTGCTTCTATTATTCTTTTATACTCCCCAGCAATTAGTGATCATTAATGCCATTTCTTGCACAGCACACTCATGCTAACAGCAAATTCTTCATATTTTTCCTTCAACAGTGACCCAGTTTCACTGTTTCCACTGTATGCTGGCACAGCGCCTTTTCTTTCACCACTGACTACATCTCCACATTTTCCCATTAAGCTCTAGGCCAATATTCCACTGACATCTGGTTTCAGATCCAAAATACTATCCATCTTAGCAGCATTTTTCTATTTATTCAACCTTTATTTTCTTATTTTTTTCCAAATTAATTGATTTGAACAAAGTAGGATTTTTTAGAGGATGCTGAAAATTCTGGAGAAAGCTGAAACTTCTGGTGAAAGCTATATACTTAAGTAAAAACTGGCTTCACATGATTTCTCCCAGAACTTTTGCATCCTTGTCTTACTCTTCTACTTTTCTATTGTTTTACTTTAATATATAATAAATTGTAGATGTCTTGGGAAACTGGAAGTCTTTACCCAGTATGCAGAAGAATTTACTTTAGCTAATGTTTAAACTTGATCAAAGGCTTTCTCAAAAGCAAAAGCCAGGCAAACTCAATAGTTCATTTCTTCTCATGGATTAGCTCATGGATTAACTCATGGATTTACCCAGGTAGGTGAGATAATCCCCTTACACCCCAGTAACCTCTTTTATCCTTCCTAGCATGTTCAACACCCTACTATCAAGGTATGTTCAACAACCTACTATATATATCCCATGGAACATTTTATTTTTATTTTTTTATTATTTTTAAATGTTCTTTTTTTTAAAAAAAAAAAGATTAATTTATTTATACATACAAGAACCAGGGTGCAGGCCAGAGTTTTGGGGGGGTGGTAAGAGGATTCATCAGAGACAGAGTGGGGAACAGAACAGGTACATCGACTCAAATACACTGCAGAGGGGAGCAGCAGGCAAGTCAGGAGAGGTCTGCTGCGCCATGTGGGTCACCTGCCTGGCCGGGAATCGGACTTGTGCTATAGTGGCTGTGGTGAGCTTCATAGGTTGCATCTTAACCCCTTGCACCACCAGGGTGGCCCCAGAATATTTTATTTTTAAATACCGGTATTATCTTGCACAGTTTGCCTTGCTTTGACTAAGGGTATCACTCAAAAATCCTGCTGTTGGTGACAATCGTTCTACTGTAGTTGAGCAGCTCTTTTTGATATATTGGCTTCAGTGTCTTGCTAAGTTCCCGTATGTTTCTAATTCAGCATAAGAAGTTATTTAAGCAAGAATATATATTATGTGACTGTGTTATGTTAGTGACTTCTTGTGCATAATAATAAGTTAAACACTAGGAGGGTTTTTAAAATATAGACAAATCCTTTGGAGCGCTGGGCTGCAAGGCTGCCTGCCAGCCTCTGCAGCGCCGGTTCGTTCCCCGGCCGCCGGCGAGGGTCCCACAAAAAAAAAAAAAAAAAAAATCATACTCTATTGAGTTAAATAAAAATGCAATTTTAATTGCCAAGTTAATTGTTACCATCTTTGTATATATTGGGTACAGAATAGTGGACAATACATATATGTCAAATTATTTAATGTGAATAAAGTAGCATTTATAAATTGTGGCAATAAGCTTAGTACTGCCGTCAACCTGATAAACAACCTGGATATAAATTTATGTTTCTGTACCTATCTCACAAAATACATGATTTGGGCTTGATTGCCCTTAAGTTCCTTTCAAGTTCTAAAAATGAATGCGTTTGAAGTAACACATTTTTCTCACTCTGTAGAATAATTTATAGTTATGTTGTATAATTTACATGTCTATTCACTTTAATGCTAGTTTGAACCATCTATTTTATTCTTTTAGGGCAAGGTGTGTTCTTAGAATACTAGTTCAGCAAGATGTTACTAGTTGTGACATAAAAAGTGTTCATAGGTTAATATATTTTATCTGAATTAAAAATTTATATAAGCCTCTCAAATGTAGTATGCTTTTAGAATCCTTATGATAATGTGCAATTGTATCTCCTCTGGGAAACTAAAGTAAATGCATATGCCAAACTAATATGACAAGGGACTGTTTTCTCATAAAACATTTTTGGAACAAACTTAAATAAATAACATTGCAGATAAGGAAAAATCAGTAGATTTTCTGCATCAGAAAAAATATTAAAAAAGCAAAATGTGATTTGTGCTCTAATAAAATCCAGTTGTGTGGGAAGATGCTGAAAGCACAAAATTGTAAGTGGAATTAATAGCTAGCATTTGCAGAGGATCAGGTTGAAATAATGAACAGGGGCTACAGTGCAACCAAAGACAGACAGGTAGGAATGAGAAACCTTTTGAGTTGATAAAATTGAGTAATTCAGTAGATAGAGGCTCTGAAGGAGGATATAAATGACAGAGGTTTCAAGTATATCCTGAGTGAATTGCTGTGCTAGTCACATAGCTAGGGAAATTAATACAAATATTACTTGGTGTGTATATTAAGTTTGGAATCTGGATTATACTTTAAGCACACCTATACAAGGGCAATTCAAGACATAAGGCTGGATATGAAAGATGTTTTGCTTTATTATCAACATTGTGGGGCAGGATCTTCATCAAGGGAAAGGGCTCTAATAAATATCAGTTTTCCCTTCTTCTATTAGTCTTTCTACCAATTACTCACTTTATGGAAACTGTCTTATAATCCTTTGGCAGTACTGAATCTGCTGAATCTTGAACAAACCAAACTTATTCTAGGTTTTGAACTTTGAAACTGCTATTTCCCAGCCTGGGAACATTCCTCTACAAGAGACTGGAATGACAGATTTCCTTCTGTTATTCAGGCTCCTTGTCAGATATCCTCTGCTCTAAAAGGTATTCTTTAAGCACCGTATTTACTTATTATAGTTTTTTCTTAATGTTGTATAATTTTACATCCTTGTTTGTTTTATCACAATATAGGATTTCTTCCCTCAGGTGTGGTCACTATAGTTTCCCTACCACCAAAACACCCATAGTCAGCACCATAATTAAAAAGTATCCACCACCAGTTCCTCTGTCACTAACCATTCCAATAACTTGTTCTTTGTTTAGGCTCTTTGTCTTTTCATTATTAAGTTGTAGGAGTTCTTTTTTCTTTATATATTAATGGTATATTCTTTGTCAAATATGCATATCTTTATACCTAATGAAATTTAACCTATAGCTTCCCTTTTAATTTTCACACAAGCACTTTTGATGTTCATAAATTTTTAATTTTGATAAATTCAATTTTTTAAAATAATAACTGTTAGACTATTCACAGAGTTGTACAATATCACCTTAATCAGTTTTAAACATTTTTACTACTCTACAAGGAACAAGGAAACATTTATTAATTATTTTGTCCCCTTTGGCCCAATAATTTAATACCATTTACCAAGAATGTAATTCTATTAAGTGATAAGGCCTTTGAAAAGGTAATGAAGGATAAATAAGGTAGTTGGAGTGACCCAATCCAGTAAGACTGGTGTCCTTATAAACAAAGGAGATGAGGACACAGATACACACAGAGAAAAGACCAATTATCTCTCCTGTACACTCAGGATAGCACCTCAGCAGAAATCAACACTACTTGACACTTTGATCTTGTATTTTTAGCTTCCAGAACCATGAAAAAATAAATTTCTGTTGTTAAGCCACCTAATCTATGATACTTTGTTATGGCAGCCCTAGCAAGTTAGTACAAGTGGTAAAGCTTCAAATACCAGTTTTGCAATTTACTAATTATATTGATTTGAACAAATTTTCTCTCTGCCTCTATTTGCTCTTCTAGAAAATGTGTTTTACTAGAACTTATTTGTAAGGTGTGAGAGTTAAATGTAAAGGAATCAGACTATTCAATAAATAATAATTTTTATAAGTAATTCTTGACAACACTTTGGGTATACTTAAAATGTAAACTCAATATTCACGGAATTGATTCTTTGTTGAGAACATAATCTCAAACTCTTGAGGCTTGAACAAATAATTGAAAAAAATAGCCTCAATTTTTGAAAAGATTTAGTCAAATAGATAGAAAATTTGGTTATATATGGGGGCCCAGAATTGCTGGATTAGAAGTGTAAGGTGAGGCAGTACAGATCTGATTGTAAAAATGAACTTTCTAAGGATCCAAGATCACTAGAGCTTGAGAAATATTTTGGCAATTTGACTTTGGTGACTGAAAGAGAACAACTCAAATGGAATGACAATGGATATCCATATGTGTGAGAACCTATGGCAGGGTTCAAAAAAACAAATGTTCATTGTTAATGAAAGAGATCAATGATAGGCTGGGATTATAGCATTCGATTTCTAGTCTGTCATTCCCGGGAAGGCATGAACAAACTGTGGACAGTTAGTCTATCTGCTCTAGATATATATAGTCTAACATGAGATAGTTCAGGGGCACACTCTCATTATTTTATCATCTTTAAATTAATGTGGGAATATCATTTTAAATATGATATTTTAAAATGATATGATATGCTAATATTTTAAATATGAAATTTTAAATATGACATGATATGCTAATATCTAATAGCAGCATTATGCTTATATATATAATCTAAACTTCCAAGTTTATATTTCTGTTATCACATAGTTTGAATATTCTTTTCTTACCATTTTACTATTAATATGTAAACTCAATGAGTACTCTGCCATGCCTCAAAGAAAGAAATTTCATTTTGGCTGTTTCCTTATTTATGTTGTGTCAGAGAGAGACAGCTGAGACAAAACCTGACAACCAGAAAAGAAAAACATTAATTTGAAGAATAATCCCAATTTTCCAATTTTCTGCTCAGCAGTGGCTAATGTTGTTATCCTCTTGGTGTTTATTACTTTCATCCACTCAATTTGGCTGATCCCTAGGGGGCTACTCTTTTGCCCCAATAAAACCTAGAGCCTGTTTTTATCTTGTAACCTCTGTGTTTTCTTGGCTGTTTCTCATTTTGGGTGAATTTAAGCACATTAATACAAAAGATCATGCATAAGAAAGGAAACAATAAAATAATAGCAGGGTGGGAAGACCAAAAGCCTACAGGGATTCTAATCATTTTCTATTTTCTTTTTATATTTTGAAGTTCACTTTTTATAAGGAGTATTTTCAATGGAAAATTCCCAGATAGTCACAATGACTAGGTCTGGAAATGGATATTTGTCAAAAACATTTCTTACTAGACTTCCTACTATTGTTCCCACATGGAGATTTACTGAGCTTGCATAATCTCAGTGAAATGTTTGAGAGTCAGATTTTTCTCAGGAAAAGAGTATTTTCTGAATAAATAAATTGTAGGAATGCAAATGTTTGGGCAGCTTCCCAAGAGAGGTCTCAGGCGGTGTAACTGCATGTTTGACACGTATCAAATTCCAACAAGTCAGTGCAGAGCCTTCTTTATCTCTTTATCAACTTCCCTCAGGGTCCCATGTTTCTGGCACACTGAGTCATCGCTATAAGCATTATTTTGGCATCAGAACAATTTATCTGATATAGGTTAAAATAAAAATCAATTACCATGAGGTTCTGACTATATGGTATATATGCCATATTTATTTTAAAAAATAATGCTAGTGGTGCAAAGAGTTAGCATTATATAAATAATGATTTATTATTATTTTTTAAAGATTTATTTATGCATAAAAGAACTGGAGTATAGGCCAGAGGTGTGGGGGATAAGAGCATTCACCAGAAACAGAGTGGGAAACAGAACAGGTGGATTGACTGCTGAGGGGAGCAGTGGGCGAGTTGGGAGAGGTCTTCTGTGCCATGCAGGTAGCTCCCTGGCCGGGGATCGAACTCTGCTGCAGTGGCAGTGGATAGCTTCATAGGTTGCGTCTTAACCCCTTGCACCACCAGAGAGGCCCTTATTATTTTTTGAAGTGATTTCTTAATCAGTTTACTGTGTCCTAACAATACTGCTCTGCAGCCAATGGGACAGATATACTAACTTTATCTTAAACATACATTTTCCAACATTATATATCTGTTGGCTAGTAAATAAGAGAGGCAGGACTAGGTCTTGAACTATCCCAAAGCATTATTAAAACAAAAAGGATTTATCCAACTCAGGAAAATATAATTAGATGTATCATTTACTCTCTACATTTAGTTCTTTTTGAAATGTTACTTTTAGTGTGACTTGATGATTCAGCAATATCACCAAAGAAATTAGAGGATAAAAATTGGTTTATCTGGTGCACTAATCCTGTGAATACAATTCATTAACAAATATAAGTTTTTGCTGTGATCCTCATTAGAATTTTTGATTCCATGGATTTTCTATTTTCTATTTCTGGCTTGAACATTATACTTTATTAGTTATTATATAGGTCATTATGCAAATATTTCCTCTATTCATTCTTTCTCCTCTCTTTCTCCATGTATAGGTAGTAATTGAATTTTGACCGTAAATAAAAAAGTTGATTTTAAGTTGAAGCCTTAACTAACCACCAGAAGTGATAGGTCATAAACCTTGAAAAATCTGGGGATTTGACCTTTATACCTGGAAATAGGATACAGTTCACTCAACAGTCAAAATTGGAATGAATAGAGTAGAACAAGCCTGCACAAGGAAATGTTTAAAAAAAGGTAGATGAAAATCTGTCAAGTATCATATTTTCTTTTTCCCAAACTTCAGAAAAAATACAAACCAAATACATGCGTAAAGAAAAAGACTGAAGATCAGAGTTGAAAACAGCAAATTACTGTCTTATTTGAGTCCCATTTCAAACATGTTATTATAGTAAGTTTTTGAATCATTTGGGATTAATTTTCATATTATAGATTTAGTTTTTGTTTAAGTCTTCTTCTAAATGTGTACTTTTAGGCTATTTTCTCACCATAGGGTAGTTAAATTGCAATCTGTCATTTAAATAATTATAAATCATAATCCAAATAGCAGGTTCCATTAATGAACTATTATTATTATTTATTGTTTTTCACTTATATTTTCTACTGACCGTAAAAAACTGTCACTATCTATATTTGGTAGAGGAAGTAAAATGTCATTCAAAATGATAAAATAGTTTTTCTAAGAAAACAGTGTTTTACTAATAAAAGAGTGTATAAATAAAAAAAAGCAGTTTGGAAGAATTGAACTCTGAAACAAATGCCTTTAATTGTTGCTTTATTTTGTTGTATTTTAAGAAATAGTGTTGGTAACAAAATTTAATTTTTTGTAAAAATTATATCTGTACATTAATCTGTGGGTTGGTGTGGTTTGCTGTTATAAAAATAGTAACTAACATTTTTAAAAAGTCACTCAAGACTTGACTAATGTGGTCACCATTTCTTAATCACATTCCAAATCAAGTTGATAAGGTAAGCTTTGGGGAACTGGGTTGTAAATGACCTTTATTTTGATAGGCCTGCTGATAAAAAGTGAATAAAAGTGTCTTATTGCTTAAGATAGGCAAATTGCATTTCATTTTTGAAAGAAGTTGAGTTAAGCCAAGTTCAAAGTGGCTTTTCTTTACTATCATTTCAAACCAGCCAACAGGGTTTGAAATGGAACTTCACTGGGTAAGGATGTCACTGATTTTTGTGGATAAAACTCACAGGAATTATCTTAGTCTATTAGTCTTACCACAACCAAATACTACAGACTGGTGATTAAAACAACAGAAATCTCTTTTTCACAGTTCTAGAGGTTGAGAAGTTAAAGCCAAGCTACTGGCCAATTTGTTTCCTGGTGAAAACTCTCTGCTTGGCTTGTAGATTGCCACCTTTTCTCTGTGTCCTCTCATGAGCTCCCCTTTTTTATGTATACACACACAGAGAAGGGGACCCCTCATCCTCCCTCCCTCTTTCTATAAGGCCACCAGTCCTTTTAAATTAGGGGGCACTACCCTTATGACCTTGTTTAACTAAATTATCTTCTAAAAGCCCTCTGTACAAGTACAATCACATTGAGTTTATGGCTTTAACAGATGGGTTTGAGGGAGGCATGATTCAGTATGTAATAGGAATTCTCCTAGTTGTTTGGAGTAGTACCTTACTGGGTTAGTAAATTTGTCTCAGAACCTAAGGTTACTTCTTTCTTATCATCAGCCTGTGAATGGAGATACAATAGCCCTAGAATTCATATTTTAATGTGTGAGACAGTTTCTTTCTACACAGCTACAGACTTTCATGTACTCTTTCTTGCTGTTTTATTAAACCTGAGGCAGAATGAGTCATGGCCTTCCACATTCTTATAGGAAATGTAGACATCACCAGATAAGGACATTCAGTGTTCAGTTCTCTGAAATTGTGTGTTTCTGTCCCTATTTCCTAAGAGGGGGCATTATATACTGAAAAAACAACTACTCTTTATAAGTCTCTTCTAAGAATAAAGTATCCTTTTAAATTCACCACAGGAAGCAACGACTCCTAAAGCAGACCCTCACCAGGTTATCTCTTCTCTACATTCATTTTTCAGCTGCAATCACAAATCATATGCTAGAGAGCAAAACAAACTATCTTTGATGCCAATTTTTGTAACTTGCAATTGAGTAATCATTTTCTGTCAGCTAGTTAGTTGTGAATGCTGCCAATGAAATTATTTTATTTAAAACATTAGAGATATTTTTATAATTTCACATAATGAAGTTTGTAAAAAACATATTTTAAGGGTCAGAGAGCCATGTTGGTAACATTTGCCACAAGATTTTAGGAAAATGAGCAGTTGTTATCACTATCATGGAAGAAGTATAAACATTCCCAGCTGAAACAGAGGGGAAATTTTATGGAAAATCCCACCTTGCAGGGTCCTCTTTACTTCTCTATTTACTGAAATCATTCTCTGTCTCGATATTATAAATATAAATGTTATAGTGATAAATATAAATGCTATAATATAAATGTTATAAATATTCCTCCTATATAAAGCATCTGCTATGTCTTCTGGGTCCTTCCTTGAGAACCCAAATGAAAAGCTCTATTATATATATATATATTTTTTTTAAGATTTATTTATTTATGCATACAAGAGCCGGGGTATAGGTCAGAGATGCAGGGGGTGAGAGGATTCACCAGAGACAGAGTGGGGAACAGAACAGGCAGACTGACTGAAATACACTGCTGAGGGGAGCAGTGGGTGAGATAGGAGAGGTCTGCTGCCTCATGTGGGTTGCTCCCTGGCCGGCGGGAGCAAACTGGGGCTTCAGAGGCTACAGATTGCTTCACAGTGTGCTGCTTAACCCCTTGTGCCACCAGGAAGGCCCTCCATCATTATATTCTATTTGCTCTTGTGTTTTTGTTTTTGTTTTTAAATTACTACACCTATGCTTTGTATTTCATTATATATTTATTTACTTACTACCTGTTTTCTTGGTTCTTAAATGCAGACATTTGTCTGTTACCTAACAGGAGCTCAATAAGTGTGAAACAAATCAATGCATAGATGGGCAGAGAGTAGAAAGCATTAGAGAAATTTAAAACAAATACATAAATGGAATTCACTTATCAATTAATCCTCTATTAGAGAACACAACACCTATTCAACTAATTATTTTTTCCTTTTCCCTACCCTCACTTCTCAAGAAACCTGTTTATGTCCTTTATTCATATTGTTTGCTTCCCAAACTCCTATTGAATGGACAATAATGGAGTCACAGCAGCGTCTGGCCCCTGCTGATTTGTCAAGAGGTAGACACCTATATAGGACAAGGTTAATATTGGTCTATAGAGAGAAGTGAGGCACAAAGTTCCAGAGAGTGGGAAGGGGAGGTTAGTAGAGGAGATGCAATGGAGGTCTTAGTTATTTACATCCCAGACCTGGCCTAGTTGATGACTATGAATTCCAAAATGTGCCATAGTCTTTCAAAGAGTTCCAAATTATTCCTGTGCGGTCCTATTATGTGAATCGTTTACTGCATTTAAATGAATCCTGACCCATAACATAGTATTTTAAAATGTGATATAATTTATCATTACCTTAATTGATGCAGTAGTCAGATTCATATTACAAGTATTACACAAAATGTCAAATACAGAAAAGTAAATGTATTCAAGATTTTTTCCAATTTTATTCTGTAACTAATTATAATTTCCATAATACCAATTTCAATTTTACATTCAAAAAATATATGGTATATTTCTCTTTTAGCATAATTTCTGTGTTTATAGTAAGACTATAACTTCTAGGTCAGCAGAATTTAAATTTTTCCCAACTTTTCTTGGGAAAATACACAATTTTTACTAATAAAATCATCTAGAAATTGTCTGTTTTGTTTGTGTTTTATGCCAATTAGTTCAGTTTTATCTAAGCAATCTATCATTATAAATCTATAGTAAATATTCTATGGTAGTTCCTGGGAAATTAGGGCAATGTTGTTTAAGGGTACAAACTTGCAACCAGTATTCTTTCAAATTCAGGAATAAAATTTTTGAAGAATTACGTTAGTTAGGTTTTACCAATAATTAAATTACCAATGCAAGTATTTCCATATGATTCAAGAAATATAAATTAAATGAATCACTAAAGCTAATGAAACTTATCTACTTTTTATGTAAAATGGCTGGATTAAAGAAGTTCAGTTTTATCTATTAGAAGCCAACAATCACAATAAAAGTTGTATTTTCAGCCAAGATATAACATGTATGTATACACACACACATTCACACATACACTCTCATATTCACATACCTATATACGATGTTGCATAGAATTTTGGAGAATCCACAATCTACCCACTTCTCAATCCCTTAAAAGGGAAGGAACTGGAACTGAGGCTGTGAAAATAGCAACTTATGATATTTTATAAATCTATGCTGAAAAATGAGACAGAGCTATTGAAGAGAAACTTTTGTGGAGGGCATAGTTTTATATATTTCTGCTACTAGAGACTGAAAGACAAAAGCTAACTAAAACAAATAGAGGCTGAGAATCTGGCACAGGTAAAGAGGGTTTCACTTTGATCTGAAGAAAAGAGTAGCTCCCACTGACTCCAGAGGTTTTCTTGGAGGCTCATGGCACATGATACACTTTCAGGTGTGTGAGTGTACATGTGAATTTGTGTTTGTGTGTGTGTGTGTGTGTGTGTGTGTGAGCAGAGAGAAAGTTGAAGGTATTCCTGCTATGATCTAATTTGCTCTCTGAAAAGTGGTTGAGACTGTTCAAATGCCAAGAAGCAGTCGATTTTTAAAAATCTGAGGGTTTAGTAAAATAAAATGGGGCATTGATAATTTCTGTAATTTACTATTCAAGGGTTTCTGGGCTGCTTGAATGCCAAATTATATATTCATAATGATTAGTGCCTTAATAATTCAGTGCCTCTTCCCTTCAATTTCAGGAATAAAATTTTCGAAGGATTAAGTTAGCTAGGTTTTACCAATTAGAGATAAAGTACAAAAGAATCAGGACTTTGAGGGACACTAGCAAGAGGAAGTAAATAAGTACTTTATCATTGAATCATAAATATATTTTCCAATATGTGTCATTATTTGCTCACATTTGTTCACATATTTGGACTAAAGTAATGATTATAGTAATATGAATTTTAAAAGTTATATACATTATATGTGTGCATTTTAAGTTCAACTAAGCAGAAATTGGTACTGTGAAGAAAAACATATTTTAAGAAGAGAAAGCACAGGTCAGAATCCACTTGTCATTAAAACTGTTTTGACATCAAAACTATTCCTAAGTTTTCATTATTATAAGATCTAAAATTTCAGATTATGTTATGAAATATACCCAGACTGAAGATGAAATATGGAACAATGAAGCAAAACATTCTGGTTAAGTCAATTTATATTAAAACAGAGTGTTTTAATGCTAAAACAAAACCAAAACATGACAACGAAACCCTTCCAAAATAATTGCCTACTATTGACTTTAATCATGTTTACTGAAAGATTGGCCAGTTCACTAGGGAAATGTCTATTGGATTTGGCTTTTGTTACAGGAAGTCATACTTTTGGAGAATTGAGTAATGTGAAATTCCTTTTTCAGCTACTAGTCAGATCACAGCAATTATTGGTATTTTCAATCTCGACAATTTCCCTAATAAATAAAGTTTGTTACTGTTTCTCTTAGATACAGAGGCAATTGTTGGAAATGATTTTTATAAAGCAAGGGTGTTTCCACCAGAAATAATGTCAAAACTGTTCAATGTTTAGGTCTAACTTCTTGTAATTCATAATATGAGAAAAAAAAAAATCCTAATGGAAAGGAAATGGAAGTATCAGGGAAAAAAGAGGGAAGATCTTCACATCACAACCAAATAGCACATATTAGTGTAAAATAAGTTTATTTGAAAATAAAAAACTGAAATGGAGGACAAAGTCATGTAATAATATAAGACTAGAGTTAAAAAAAAAACAGAGTTGAAAGTATCTGAATTATGACATTTTTAATAAGAAAACTGAAATCCAGAAGCTCCCACCCCCACATGCCCCAAAGTCTTACATGGCAAATTGCCAAAGTTTCACTCAAACAAAGGAATTGCGAACATTCAAAAAACAAAAAGCCAACTGAAAGCCTCAAAATGACCTGATACTCTCAAAAATATCTTCCTTCCCCCACCCCCCTTTAAATTGCAATTTATAGATAACAGATTTTCATCAATACATATCACTGGAATTTTATTCTGTGTCTTGTGCTAACATTCAATAATTAAAATCTAAGTCAAGAAACTTATCAATTAGACACATTTAATTTTTTGCTTATTTATTTTGAAGAGAAAAATGATCTTTTAAGTAATAAAATAGTGAATATTTTCTCTTAATGCTAGTTAAGAGAGGAGTGAGGGAGTGGGATCTGAAGAATTAAACAGTGAGAAGGAAGAGGAGCATAAAAAATTAGAAAAATTAAGAAAGGAAATATAAACATATAAACACATTTCTTAATATCTGCAAATGAATTTTGAAAATATGATATACTGTAGCTCTTTTACTAATAAAATGCAATGTATAAGGAAATAAGAAGTACTAAATAAAGCAAATCAATGTTTCTGTAATTATGAAAACTCATTGCGTAAGTTTACTTGATTTCTAAGACTTATTTTTGAAAGGAGCCATTCATCTCATTGCATGAGTTCATCTTTTCTCAGGACATTGGTTAATTCCCAATTTAACCCAGTTTGTTTAAAAGCAAAGCTCTTTATAATATGCCGTTTTCATTTCTTTTTTTTTTGGGGGGGGGGAATCAAATAAAAGTTGGCATTATGCATCTAAGCCAAAATAGAGGTTCTTGAGAGTATAATTCTTCTCAATTACTAATGCCAATGGTTCCAAATGGATGATAATGGAAGAAATATAAATGAATATGGTACATTTCAATAGGGGGTAGATAGCCAAAATATATTAAGAACATATAGAATTCAGGCCTCCCCGATGGCGCAGAGGCTGAGCGCTGGGTTGAGAAACTGCCCGCAGCCTCTGCAGCACCGGTTTGATCCCCTGCTGCTCCCCGGCCACCGGAGGAGGGTCCCACATGGCGCGCAGACCTCTCCTGCCGCCCGCTGCTCCCCTCAGCAGTGTGCTTCGGTCCTTCTGCCTGCTCTGCTCCCCGCTCTGGCTCTGGTGAATTCTCTCACCCTCCCGTGCTTCTGACTGTACCCAGTGCTTGTATAAATAAATAAATAAATAAATCTTAAAAAAAAAAAAAAGAACATATAGAATTCAATAACAAAAGGCAAACAATCTGATTAAAAAATAGAGGATCTGGATAGATATATATCTCTAAAGAAGACATACAGATGGCCATTAAAAGATGTCTAGTATCACTCAGGGAAAAGCAAATCAAAATCACAATGAGGTATCACATCTTACAGTTGTTAGAATGGCCAGTATTAAAATGACAAAAAGTTACAAATTCTAAAAATATTAATTATTATTTGATTAAAATGTAATTAAATGATATTAATTTCCAATTAAATATTAAATGTTTAATTAAATGAAAATTTAATTATAATTCTAAAAAAGCCACAAATGTTGGCAAGATGTGGAGAAAAGGGAAGAGTATTTATGGTCTATACAATATATGGTACAGACACAGTGGAAAATACTATGAGGATTCCTCAAAAAATTAATAGTAGACTACTATTTCATGTAGCTATTCCACCTCTGGGTATTTATCTGAGAAATATAAAAATACTAATTGAAGAGCTATATACACCACTATGTTCTTTGCAGCATTATTTATGATACCCAAGATATGAAAAATCTGTCTCCATTGACAGATGAATAAAGAATATATATTATATTCGATATCTGTAGCTATATAATAGATAGACATGTCTATATGTACACATAATGGAATGCTACTCAGCCATAAAAAAAGAAAAATATTGTCATTTGTGAATATATGGATGTACCTTGTGGGCATTACCCTATGTGAAATAAGTCAGAGAAAGTCAAATACCATATGATTCCACTCATACATGGAGTATAAAGCAAAATAAATGAACAAATAATAGATTTGTTTGTGGGAGAAACTGGTAAAGGAGGCATTGAATGGTGATGGATAGATATTAGCCTTTTAGATGTGAACCTGCTGAAGTGTATACAGATATCAAATTATAATTTGTACACATGAAACATATAGTGTTAGAAACAAATGCTACCTCAATTAAAGAGAGAGACAGTGATACAGAAGAAGCTATAACTGCTTTTCTGCTCTTTGTATCTGCTTTCATTGGTATCCAAAATTGAGAAAGATACGAAAATGATATTTCAAAACCATTAATTACATGCTATCTCTCTATCTAGATATCACCTATCTGCCTGTCACTTATCTATATTTATTATACAATTGATATATTAATTCTTTTTATTTTTTTATTTTTGTATAGAAGAACTGGATGTAGGCCAGAAGTTGGGGGGAGGGGTTTAAGATGATTCACCAGAGACAGAGTGGGGAGCAGAACAGGTGGATTTACTGAAATGACTTTAAGGGGAGCAGCAGGTGAGACAGGAGAGGTCTGCTGCATCTTGTGAGTTAGCTCCCTGGCCAGGGATCGAACTCAGGTCGCGTCGGTGATAGCATGATAGTGCTGAGACTTAACCCTTAGGCCACCAGGGAGGCCACTAATCTATTAATTCATATGGAGTGTGACATCTATCAGCAGGATGTGTATGTTCTTTGAAATGACGGTTGCAACCTTCCTGACAGAATTCAAACTAGAATTGTGATTCATAACTAGTACAATTATACAATTAAAATTATGTTACCTTTTTTATTTCAAGCATCAATAGGTAAAGTCAGGTCAGTTTCCTCACTTCCCTTCAAAGTTTTTTTACGTCCCAGATTTTGTCTCTGCTTAAGACAAATATATTAAATACTAATCAAATTTCTGCTTCTGATTATATTAGTTTAGATGAGAAAAGCAGAACATAATGTTGGTGCCTGAATGGCACCTGGGGCCATATTTCCACAAAATATTATTTCATTTAGGAAAAAATAAGCAAAATTTGTATTCAATATACCTGAGACTAGATATTAGGAATATTTTGGTTTCAGATTACAAAGAAGCAGATAACTTTTACTCTGACTAGAAAATTGTTAAGGTTCTAAATTATAGTTAAATTATTTTTCCTTAATTGCAATAAATATGATGAACAAATAATGTTCAGTTTCCTTAATTCTTAGTGAGAGTAATTCTGTGGGTAAAATAGGTCCCTGGAATTTCTGACTACTCTCAGGAAAATTATCTGGTGAGAGGTCTTAGCCTAGTTCAAGATTGGAGCTGCAGCTGTTGGTGACTATACCCATATATTTAGATGACATTCCCAGTCCAACTTCTCTGAATCATCACTGTAATGGAGCAGGGAGCCCCAGGCACTGAGTCATGGTCTTCCAGGAACCATTAACACATTCAGGATCTCAAATGCAGACCAATGAGAACTATAGGTCAGAGACTGGAAGGCAATCAGTGCCTGTATATTCTTAGTATTCAGTAAAATAGTTTCTCTTCCTTTTTCACACTGAATGTCATTATTTTACATTCATGTAATGACCACTTAGTTTGTCCAAATTGCCACTCTTTCTCTTATAAAAATGTATTAGATTTGGAGATGTTTATCTTGCTTCTTTAGGATACAGTTTACTTAACACTTTACTCTGATCCTAACTTTACTCAGTTTAACTTGGTATTTAATCATGTTTCAGATAGAGCCTTCTTGTATCTGAAATCATGTTTCAGATACAGCCTGCAAGATCTGAGGAAAATGGTATTTTTTTTAAAGTATAAATATACACACACAGAGATATTTTTCTGCATACATTATTGAAGACCATCTATGGAAGAGACTATTTAGCCTCACATGTGAATCAAATTTTAAAAAAGGTCAAAATATATTTGCTCATATCTTTTCAGGTAAGATAGTTAGCCTCTACTAGAAAGAAAATTGTACGTGTCATTTGTGTCTCTCTAGCTTCTGAATAAGAAAAAGATACTAGATAATAAATTCAATAGTTTTGGGTAGGGTAATATTGCATAATAGTGATATGGGAAACTTGGTGCCTCAGGAACTTTTTTACTTTTTTAAGTGTTATAATTAATAAATGCAAACTTCAGATGACTTTATAGAAACTTCATCCAGAACTGACCATGTATAGGAAAAAATATCACTCTTGCCATGTGAATTGAAGCTAAGTTACCCCTGATTAAAACATCTTACTTCAGTCCGGCATTTTTCAACAATCCTTCCGAGAAAACAAACCAAAGATCAATCTGGGGAGCATAGAACTGAAATAAATTATTGGCATTGAAAGGAGGGCTTGGGTGTTTCCAAGATAAATTGCTTATCTTTGATTTTTTTAGAGCCCTCATTTGCTCTTGAATCTGGATGTCACAATGATTTCTTTATTGTGTACTTTCATCGTAGACTATTTAACTATGTTAAATGAAGTTAAAACCACCAATGAGATGCTTACAAACTTGAATAATGTACACATAAAACTAAATTTTAGTGTTGAATGTAAACTTTGTCTACAATAGTTGTTATTTGGAATCATCTATTTAACTCAGTTAGTGGAGAAAATTGAGCAGAAAACAATTGAAATTAAATTTCCTTTTGTAAAAACAGAGAGAGTTTTCATTTTTGCAGTCAATTAACTTTCCTCAGTATTTTATATGGGGAAATAGCCAGAAACCAGGGAAGGAAAGATAATTAGGAAAAATGTGATAAGAGACTAGCAGGCAGGCTATCTTTAATTTGTTATAAAACTCTAGATACCCTTGGCAAGAAACACTAAGCACTGACAGCTTTAGAAAATAACCTGTTGAACAAGTGACAACGTGAGATTGGCTTTAAGCTTGTAGGGTATATTGGTCATTGAAAGTAGAGGAGAGTAAGGTATTAGCTGCTCAAACAGCTAGTGCCATCAGAAAAACAAAATAGAACAAATAAATGGCTCACTGAGGGATGAAACAATTATTTTTTTAAAAAACACATGTATTTGTTTTTCATTAAATAGAAATGTAAATGTGTTTACTCATCCAACATAATTACTGGAATATAGCGGGTAAAAATGTTTTAACCTAATCCAGGCAAACAGATTATTACTTGTATGTCCTTGTTCATTTTTGATTTCTAAAATATAATTTGCTAAAATAGCCCTTCCATTTTTAGTCACAATGGATTAAAAGAGACTAGATTCATGCCTCTACCTGATACAGCTTTAAAAAAAAAAAAACCCAACAATCAAGATACATGAAATGGTAGCTTTCAACTAATTGGTTACTGATAAATGGATGACAGTGATCCCACAAAGATGGAAAACAAGAGTTCAGCTTTAGGGCCTCCCCGGTGGCGCAGCGGCTGAGCGCTGGGTTGTGAAGCTGCCCGCGGCCTCTGCCGCGCCAGTTCGATCCCCGGCTGCTCCCCGGCCACCGGAGGAGGGTCCCGCATGGCGTGCAGACCTCTCCTGCCGCCCGCTGCTCCCCTCAGCAGTGTGCCTCTGTCCTTCTGCCTGCTCTGCTCCCCGCTCTGGCTCTGGTGAATTCTCTCACCCTCCCGCGCTTCTGACTGTACCCAGTGCTTGTATAAATAAATAAATAAATCTTAAAAAAAAAAAAAAAAAAAAAAGAGTTCAGCTTTACCTTCCAACATCTACTGCAGCATCCTGATTGAAGTTTTCATAATAAAGTTTAGGGAGTGAGAGCTCTGGAAAAGCACAGTGTTCTCCTTGAATTTAGGACCAAGCCGGAAGTCTGGGAGGTAAGGAAGCTATGATACCTATAGCTGAGTATCAGAACTAGAGAACTACCCAGAAAAAGGGGACAAGACTTGTTCAGATGGTCCTTAAATCTTCAACTTAATACTGATCATTGTACATATATGCAAGAAAAGTACCCAAATTTGAACAAAGAACCACCTGCAGGGACTACTTCAAAGACATATAAAGCTGGGAATATTTCCTGTTCTTGAGTTATGAAAATCTCAATTAATGGCACATCTAGTTGAAGAGTCATAAGGATATTTCTTGCAGGAGTGGAGAAAAATTTGCCATAGAATAAAATTTCTCAATTTCTGCCTAACAAAATTTAACAACAAGGTAACAAAATACCAAACTGTTTCTAATTAATAAAACTTCACCCAAGTATAGAGTTCAAAAATATAAGAATATGAAATATCCAGCACACAAGAAGTCAAAGTTCACAATAGTAGACATTCAAATAAAAATTACAATGTATGCAAAGAATAGTAAAATATAACCCATAATGAGAAAAGTCAAAATAATAGATGACAGAGGAAATAGAACTAGTAGGCAAGGATATTAAAACAGTCACCCTAACTGTATCCCATAAGTTTAAGAAGCTAAAGAAAATACTAACTATATTAAGTAGAAACAGAATTTCTAGAGATGAAAACAAAATATATGAATTGAAAAAATATCATAAACAGGATTGAGAAAAGAACAGAGCTTGCAGACGAAAAGATTAGTAAATTTGAAGCTTTATCCTCCAGAGAGAATAAAAAGACTATAAGCCATGAATAGGACATTAGTGAGTAGGCAAGGTTAAGTAACTTAATTAGTATACATAACATGTACTTGGAATTCCAAAGAACAAGGCATAAAGGAGAAAACTGTCACCAGGTGAATATGAAGGTCTACACAAAGGAATGAAGATAACAGAGATAGTAGCTATATGGCAAATACAAAATACCTTTTTAACATTTAAATATCTTTAAAATATAATTATCAAGATCCATCTTTATACAATTATCTTTATAATTATCAAGAATAATCTCTAGTAGAGCAATATTGGATAAAATATGTTTTAATTTTCATCAGGAAATAAAACAGAAAGGATTTGTTTTCCTTCCTTTTCCCCTTTTCCATCTCTCCCTTACTTTCTATTGAAGTAACATTGCATTATAACATTATACAAGTTAAGTGTTTGTTAATCAATGTGCATATACTACATAAAGTTTTGTTTTCATCAAAAATTCAGACATACTAAATTAAAATATCTTTATATTTTATCCTACTAATTAAGAAGACATAAAAAAGAGTTACTGTGAATCTTAAATTCTTCTGAACTCTTATTTTTCTTTTTAATATTTTGATGTAAAAATATATATCTTAAAATTTGCTAATAAAACCCAGTTTGAGTATTAAACTTAGTGCATTAATTACTTTCACAATATTTTTGTTTTAGATTTATGTATTTACTTATTTATTTATACAAGAACTGGGGTACAGGCCAGATTTGCGGGAGGGTGAGAGCATTCACCAGAGACAGAGCAGGGAGCAGAACAGGCAGACTGACAAAATACACTGCTGAGGGGAGCAGCGGGCGAGACAGGAGAGGTCTGCCGCACCATGTGGGACCCTCACCGGCTGGCGGGGATTGAACCAGTGCTGCAGAGGCTGCAGACAGCTTCACAGTGTGGCGCTCAACCGCCTGCACCACCAGGGGAGGCCCTACTTTCACAATATCAATATTGTGTAGATATCACTACTATCTATTTCCAAAACCTGTCATCCTCAAATAGAAACTGCATCCAGTAAGCAATAATTCACCATTCCTTGCTTCCTCCAGATTCCGGTAACCTCTTATCCTTCCTGCCCATGTATTTGCCTATTATAGTCCATGTAAGTGTGGTATTATATGCTGTAAGTTCTTTTGTATTTGACTTATCTATGTAGCCTGAGGTTTTCAAGACTCATTCATTTAACATGAATCAGAAGTTCATTCATTATGTATTACGTAAATTTGAAATCAGTAGCCCAGAAAAGAGCAAGAGGAGGCATAGATTACTTTAATATGGTCATTTTTATTCATTTTCTGGGATACTTTGAAGTTTCCCAAATGAACTTTACAAAATACCCAACATTTTGCAACAAATTGTTTTTCTGGTGACTCATCCCAGTACTGAGATTTACTCCATTTCAGAGTCTTGGGAAATGAGGAGTGAGGTGATGCTAAATGATGGGATAATATGGGATTCAGGATAAAAAAGATGTTGATAAGAATCAAGAATAGAAAAGATAGAATTAAGTTGATAATATAGTGGCAGTTGCACTGATGGTGTATGTGGTTGAAGGGTGACAGTGGCTTTCTATGCTTGGCAATACAAGTACTATTTACTTTTGATGAGTGTCATATTGTTGGCAACTCTCATATTCCTGTGTGGAAATAGCTTACTTGACTACATATGATTTTTTTTTCATTCTAAAGAGAATGCTGAAATCACATTTTGATGGGAAAATTCCTTGCAATAATTCCCTGTCTCCCAGGGACATGTGGTCCATCAAATGGAATAATGAGTATAGAAATATTGTAACATTGGGAATTGGTACATACCAAGAACCAGGGTGTCCTTTACACTTTGGGATTTTAAATAATATTAAAATGTGGTTGTGTCATCTAGGAGAGAAAACAGAATCCCAAAGGAAGACCTGAGAAGAGATGAACATAATAGATTTGACATGGATCCAGTGCTTTTTGTTATTGGTTCTGGAAGAGGAAAAGTAGAATTGATTAGGTCAATCTCAGTCTTTGATAGTTGAATCTTAGGCTCTGGTTCTATTGATATACGGCATCTATCACTTGTAGAAGTGAAGACTGAGAATGAAAATAAATGGGAAGTCTGGGCTAGTACTAAGATGGTACATCACACCAAGAAAGTCATCATGGAGGATCTCAGAGATATAAGAGAGATGGTCTAGCATGAAAAAAATGCTCTGAAATTACTCATACCCTTTTTTAATTATGGAGAGTGTTTGTATCCAGAACTAAGGACTTTAATAATCACTCCATGTCTTTACTTCCAATTTTTCTAATACACATGATAACAATCATAATTATATTACTGCTATATTTATACATGTATAATGTATATTTTAAATATAATTTGTTTTTAGAAACATAGCTCTGGAAAATAAATTTCTTGAGTTAAATGCTGTAGGTGTTAAAAATAGAGTGGCTGAAAAGTCTTTCTTGAGGACAGATGAGTTGAATTATGTAATTACTAAATCATGTTTGTGTAGCAAAAATAAATTGGTGATATAGTTAACCCATTTTAATCAATATTATTATTCAACTCATTTGATCTATACTAATAAAATTTAAAAAAACTGTTCTGATACTCCATTTTATATTTTATGTAGTCCACCCCTTTTTTGGCAAGCATCTTCACTTTGCATTTTTTTCTTTTATTAGATAGAGAGATCAGTTGAAGTCTGTCTTAAAAGTTCATGACATGGAACTTAGTCAACCAACTATTCCTAAATTATCTCTAGCATGTAACTATTTAATTAGTATGCTGGGTATTCTGGGAATAATTAAAGCCTGTAAGTTTTACTTTTTTCCCCCAGCAGTTTGTCATCATGTCTATGTATCTTTTGAAATTGAATAGTGTAGATGACTAGCAGCAAGAAATAAATTCTTAAGGACGGAGTAAACATGAACATTACTAAAACTACAGATCAATGCAGAAATAATTTCCCACTTCATGGATTATTGGTCTTTTATCGATAAGGTTTATAATAGATGATCTAGTTATAGTAGTTGTATAGTCAATAAGCAAATGAAGCCTGAAGTTAAAATCGATCACACCAGCAAGCACCAACTGAAGGGATAATCCATTTGAACAGAAGCTGTTTTCAAAAGGGGTTTTGGTCTAGATTTTGAAGGTAAAACAAACACTTAAAGACCTGATTGTGGCTTAACAACAAAAACAAAACAAAAGCAAAGTTGTCCAAATCAGTATAGCTAATAAAGAATGGAACTTAATACTAGTACAAATGTCATTAAAGATTTCCAACAAGATATTATGGTTACCTGAAGAAGACAAATTTGGTTTCTTAATATGACTACTCAAATTGTTAAAAAGATTGTAAAATGTAACCTATGTCTGTAATACTAATTATATATATTAATATATTAATTTTTTTAATCTCTATTGATTCCTATGAATATTTTGTATCATTTAATTAATAATATACCTAATTAATTCTATTAAAATTGAAAATACTTCAATGAATTTTCAGAGACTCTCTACTTTTAATAAGGGATATACATAATAATGTCCTAAAATAATCTCACTAGAATGATGAGTTTCAAGGAATCCTGAAAATATTCAGTGACAGGATTGTGTTTGGTTCAAAAACTGCAATATTACAAAAATTAATGCAACATTTCCCCATGACATAAATATTATGCTTTTACACATAAAGTATGGCTGTCTGGGCTGTATGTTTCCTTCCTGGGTTCTGTCCTTTGTGTTTATGTTATCACATTATACAAAGTCATTTTGTGACTAATTTCCAGAGCACTGAGTCACAGTGTGGCTGTTGCTTATCTTTTCTTTTTTTCTTCATGGCACTGCTCTTGATTCTCCTTTTTCAGTAACTTTCTTGCACAAATAACCTTTTCCCACAATTAAATCATGATTGTTTTATTATAGTTCTGTGGTTGTAAACTTCTATATTACGTGACTTCCTTTACTAGTAGAAGAAAAGTTTAATATTGTTTAATAACTGATAAGAAAATGACAGTGCATCTTACAGGTATGTTATGTATTGCTGTAGTTTAAGTAATTGCACTACATACAGACTTGATCCTACATATTAGATATTTTAGAGTATGAACTTTGGTCTTTGAAGACTTGTAAAATATTTCCTTAGATTAGTTAATATTGTTATAAATATTTGTTAGATTACAAGTATCTTAATGTATATACCTCATTTTAAATATTACAAATTCATGGAAATGAAAGAAGTCTCTTTAAATATAAGGCTGTCTGATAGTGTCTATTATATTTCTTTATGTGTCACTATAAATAATTAAGGGTGAAACAAATCCTCAGAAAATTCCAACTAAACAGGCACAATTCGTAAAAAATTTCACTGCAATATAAAATTATTAAAAAGGCTTCATCTCAACAACTTCTTGCCAAAATGTTCATGGAACATAAAACATATTTCATAAGTATTTGTTCTGCAACTAAATTCAAAGTGCTGAGGACTTATTTTGCATTACAGTAAGAGTTTTACTTTGTTTACAGAGAAGGGTTGATTTTCACTTTAGGGTTATTACCCTACAGTCTTTGCCTGTCATTATCCTGCTTTTCCCCCAAGAAAAAGAAATAAATGTTATTTCTCACGGGCTAGAAAGTATATTGCCAAGTACTCACAAGTCAAAATCTCTGAAGAAAGTTCTTGGAAAGATTTTTTCAAAGCGGAGTTGAGGTTATTTTGTTTTTGCTTCCAGGCATTGAAGAAAGGATTTATCTTTTTCTACTTCTTCTTTTAAACAGATCAAGAAACTGGAGAGTGGAGAATAATGAAAGAAATGCAATCTGATCCTGCTAGCAGTGAAAGGGCGAGGTAAGAATTTGAGGATCATCCAGCCCAAAGTCGCTCCTGTTTATTGGAGCAGAGAGGGAGCCTCAGAGCTGGTTTTAGAGATCACTGGCAGTTAGGAATAGCCAGGCTTCCTGTTTAGGTCACTCCAACTCTCTTTAGGCTAATTTCCCCAAACTCTTCAAAAGTCTTTTCTATTATGGAAAAACAAGACACAGGAAACAGCTTACACTAGGATTTCAGACACTGCTGTTGTTGAATAACTTTTTTTTTTTACTTTCCAGTACGCTTTGCTATCAGCTAAAACAATAAATAAGTGAACCTTCCCCCCTAGAGTTATATGTTGTTTAAGCATTCTATATTCATCATTGCATGGTTACTTAATGAAATGAGCAATTTTTCAGTGTGTTTCTTATCTTTAAATTATTTTATATACTTTGTCAGTATATTTATAAAAAGTCTCTAATTAGAGAGGGAAACAGTGTATGGTCTATTACAGAATGACAGGCTATAAACCCTACCTCAACTGCTTGCTAGGTTTGCAACTTTGGTCAATTATTGAAACTGTGCCTCAATTTCTTTTTCCCTAAAGTGATAGCAATCTTTATCTATAAACATAAATATGCATATAAATATATAAAAGCACTAAAGATAGACTTCCTACAGCAAAGCTTCAATAAATGTAAACTATTATTTTTATTATTATTAAAATAAGTGAATACAGATGTCATTCAACATTGCTCTGCTGTAGGTATCTATCATTGAGATTAACCTTTAATCCATAATGAAATTATGATGTAGAATAAAGAAAATCAGAATAAAGTCACTAGACATCATACCAGACTAAGGTCACTAGACATTTCATCAAATCACAGAATGTCTGGCATAAAGGTTGAAATCATTTGATCAGAAAATCCATCAGTTTCTTGTTTTCCATCCCAGATTCTCTTTGCACCTTCAGTTTTTATGTCTGTGCTCTGACCTCTGTGTAAGGGTAACCTATCTCCTATGCCTTTTAATCTTTATTGAATAATTATTACATGTCTAACAGAAATTATCTCATTTAATTCTTACAACTATTTTGTGAAGCGGTCTCCTTTATATGTCCATTTCCGTTGTAGGAAGCTCCACAAACTGCTTCAAATCACAAAGTCTGACTTCAGTGTACAGTTTCACTTAAACACACTCTACCCTTCTTTCTCACCCTCTTTCTGGATTTCATACCATATGAACAACTGCATTTTGTCACATAATTATTGCTCCTTATTACCTCAAAATCTGTAAAACAAGTCAAGCCAGTGTTCCTTACTTGCTCAGATTGGTGAGGAAAGTTGCCTGTTTTGAACCTGAATGAACATTGATTAATTATTTTGAACATTCTTTAGTCCTTGCTCAGGTAGGTGTAAGCTCAACCAATCAGATTTCCATTTTTAGAAACTCAAACTAAATGTTATTGAAAACAATTTAAAGTAAATGCCAGGCTTTTAACTTTAAGAGTGGTCTCAGGACCCTTAGCAGAGAGCAGCAAGGAGGCCTGTGGGCCTTTCCAAACTCTCTCAGTGGCTCACATGCCCTACAGTTTTCTAAGAGCTGGTGGCCATAAGGGATGTGTAAAGTGATTATGTGGGGAAAACTATTTGAGAAGTATGATGAAAAGAATAAAGGGGAATGTGTGAATGAAAGAGAAATAGAAAGAGAAGGAAAGCAAGAGCAAGACTGAGAGCAGGAGACAGGAGAGAATGATTTCCCTGAACTCTACAGGGAAATCCCACCCCAGGCCTAGTTCACATTTTCCTGAGTACTCAAGAACATGTATTCTTGTAAAACACTCCTCTTCCTCTAAACTCTTCTTTTCTTATGATGTAAAGGAATAGGAATTGGAAAGAGTCACCACTGAGCTGCAATTGTTTTCTCAAAAATCATCAGCTTCATATTTAAGCTGCATTTGGTGTTAATGAAAACTTTTCACCATTTTGTTTCCATATAACTTGCACAAATTTAGGAATTACTGTGCTGAAGAGAACATGGGAACTGGGTGTTAAGTTCGTAAGATAAGATGGCCTGATGCAGCCACGTATTGATTCTGGTTTCTTTTTTTCTTGAGGTTTACATGAGAATGATTTTGTGGGTTTCTTATCAGTTTGCCATTCCAGTGTGTGCAACTTGAAGACTAAATTATTTCGATAATCTTTTTTAATCATCAACAATTTGACTCTGTGTCACTGTATTTAAACTTTTTTATGTCTAATTAGTATCTTGATGTTCTATTTACCTTCCTAAAAATACTAGAGATTCTCCTTTTTATTTCTCAACATAGTCTGTTAATTTTCTTTTTTTTTTTTTTAAAGATTTATTTATTTTATTTATACAAGAACTGGGATACAGGCCAGATTTGCAGGAGGGTGAGAGGATTCACCGGAGACAGAGCGGGGAATAGAACAGGCAGACTGATGAAATACCCTGCTGAGGGGAGCAGTGGGCGAGACAGGAGAGGTCTGCTTGCCATGTGGGTTGCTCCGAGGCCAGTGGGTATCGAACTGGCGCTGCAGAGGCTGTGGACAGCTTCACAGTGTTGCACTCAACCGCCTGCACCAGCAGGGAGGCCCCTGTTAATTTTCTTTCTGACTCTAACACAGTTCAAATAACATTCTAGGCTCTTGCCATGAACTTGTTAATTTCTTGTTCAAACATAAAAAGTCTTTTTCCTTTACCTATCTTATCTGTCAGGGAGTATTTACTAATATTGATGAAAAACATTTTCTATTATTAATAGACTAAATTATTTTAAGAAGTTTAGTTAAGTCTGTATGATTGAAACATGATTTGTAAGGAAGTTGTTTCTTTATATGCATTGTGAGAAAAGCAGACACTATCACAGGACAGAGCACACCAACTTAGAAAGGACATTAAAGGCAAATTATATGAGGTTTTCACAAACATCCAAAGTCAAGTCAAATTTTATCACATCGAAGCTCATCTCATGCATCCCTGTCCACTTGCAAGTATGTCAATATTAAATACTCCATTATTACATATTTCAACCAACTACTTTTCACCCGTAGTGTGACCGCAAAGGTCTTTAATTGGAACTTCACTTCTGATCTGTCTTCATCCTTTTATTCAGATATTCAGAGTATAAACCAGCTATAGTTTGTATTCACTTTTCCAAGAAGTGAATATCTGAGAACTAATCAACAAATGGAAACAATGCACATCTTCAAATATAAAAAAGAATGGCATCTAGGTTTTACCAAATTGTACTCATTGAAATTCTGTGTAATAGGTATGACATATAAAAACATGAGTAAAATTGTCTCTGCACTTATTTCACTATTAATGTAATTTAGCTCTCAAGCACCATTTTGACTGATGTGGAAATTGCAACCTGCCTATTTGATGTAACTTATTACTGATAAAATTACCAGTTCAAATGTGGCCACTTTGAGGGAAAGTCAGTCAATTCAGGTGTCTCCTGCCTGGACACCTTCTCTTTTCCCTAGGACACCTGAACATTCCTGGGGAATATTGGGAAGAATGGCTGGCCCACTGCTGCCTATGTCCTGATTGTCCTCTGCTGAGAAACAGCCCATTCAGACTGGTCATGCCTATTAA
Organism: Talpa occidentalis; assembly: GCF_014898055.3. Taxonomy (NCBI): domain Eukaryota; kingdom Metazoa; phylum Chordata; class Mammalia; order Eulipotyphla; family Talpidae; genus Talpa; species Talpa occidentalis. The sequence continues at coordinate 113,961,452 of NW_023603184.1, forward strand.
AATTTAGGTAAGATTTTGGAATGAAAAATACATTCTAGATTTAGATTTTAAACAATGACTTTTAAGATATTTTCTTGTGTGGGTAAAAACATCCATTCAGCGATCACACAAAGCCTCTTTTCTTTGCTCTTAGCTTTATCTGCCCAGGTAAAATGGTAAGGACAAAAATAAGTGGAAAATCATCATGTACTTGTAAACCAATATATCATCATCAGTGTTCCATTTGTCTCATTTTTAGACAGATTTAGTACCATGCTCATTTTAACAGTAGCTGAGATACCTATATACAGTAGTAAGTGTCAATTTGTAGTCAGAGTGTCTGCATCATTAATTTACTTTCAGACAGTCTTTTTAAAACATGAAGTATTTCAATTTTCTTACCATCTGGTAAGGAAGCAGGGATCATTAGATTCATGTTAGAGATAATGAGAATACTTCTTTCCCTGCTCCTCTCTGTGGTTGATTAGATTATTTGTTTAAATATATTTGCTGCCTTCCCACTGAGTCCCTCCTTAATAACCAGTAAAAGAGCAGATTTTCCTCCATATTGACATCAGTTTTTGCTATATGTAGTATACTATATGTATGTATGTATATATACAACAGCTGGGTAGGCTTCTATGGAAAGTCTATGAATTTTATGCTTTTATATATTTTTTAAATATTTATTTATACAAGAACCGGGGTACAGGCCAGATGCACAGGAGGGTGAAAGGATTCACCAGAGACAGAGCAGGAAACAGAACAGGCAGATGGATGAAATACACAGCTGAGGGGAGCAGTGGGTGAGACAGGGGAGGTCTGCCGCGCCATGTGGGACGCTTGCTGGCTGGCCGGTATCGAACTGGTGCTGCAGAGGATGAGGACAGCTTCACAGCGCTGCGCTCAACCACCTGAGCCACCAGGGGAGGCTCTTTATATTTTTTTTCCATTGCCTCTGTAAGATGACTCTCATGTCCACGTAAAAGTTAATTCTTTCCAACTGGATCACAATTAAGATTTGGAACGCTAATGCAGATGGTCTCAGTGGTGAATTTTAAGTCATTTCGCATCTGTTTTTTCATGTTTCATGTCTTCTAATAGTTCCATGTCATTTAATTACAAATATTACTTATTATTTAGTAAACTAACAATGAGTTGTTAGAAAGCTGAATTTTTTAAATTAATATAAAATATCTGAATTCCACAGGCAATTCATTTTAGAAAGCCCATAGTCTCTGCCACTATAGACTGATATAAATTACATGTCCTCACACGAGTTATATCTGCCCAATTCATGAAGTCAGTCAAGTTGTTTCCACAGACCTCTGTATTTTATTAGGCAAATTGCTACATCTTCCAACAATAGCATGGCGATAGTAAAATATTTCTCTCCTAGGAGCTAAAATTCTTCTCTTGCAATATGGATAGATGGAATCAAAAAGTGTGGAGATGCTTATCTGATAATATATCTTCTGGGGTATTACAGTATCAGAAAAATTATAAAGGCAGAGTAGGGTTGGTTGAGCATTAAGTAGAGGAGAAAATGTGCAGTACTTTGGTAAATCTATTTTAAAGCAGGACTTAGAACAGAGTATAACTTTATTTGATTAAGGGTTAGTCTAAGTGCTACATGTAGCATGTGTATATGTGTGTTTAAAATATATTTGTGTTCTGTTAGAGGCCAAAAATTATATTTATGACCACATATCTCAAAGAAGTTTTAAATGATAATGAATAATGGATTCACAAGATAGTCAATTCATTTTGTCTTCTTTATCCTGATCACTTAAGTTTCCAATGTCTTCTATGAAATAAGGGAGTCTGGATAATAATTTTTCATTCCAAATATTTCTTTTATTTTTATATATTTGTGTGTGTGTGTCTTCACTAACATTTTCTGAGAGAAAGAAAGAAAAAACTATTATTCAGTACTATTTGAAATTCTGAAGGAAAATGGCTAAGTGCTATGGTGGTTTTATGATTATCTCCCTCTAATAATTATCTCTAGTGATTATCTCTAATCATTATCTCTAGATAATGATAATCTAATCATTATCTTTAATGATAGAAGACATAGCTACAAAAATAAGAATGATTGACAGGCAGAATTGACTAGACTGTTGGTAAGGATCATGAAAATATGTTTGTATATTTTTATTAAAATACTTTTCTAATGTTTGTATATATGTATTAAAACACTTTTACTTACAATTTACTTAGAAAACATTTCAAAGTATAAAGTAGTATGTATTATTTGTTGAGCACCAACATTAACATAAAACTAATTTAATAACATTTTAAAAATAAGGTAAAACGAAATATCTTTTTACAGTTGCTTAGAAAGAAATATTCCAAAAACTTCACGTAAAATTTTGTTTCTCCCTTCTCTAGTTTATACAAAAGTGTTCTAGTTTTATGGAGGTTGTCACTTATTAGTCAATAACTGAATGTGAGGAAAAATTGTTATTTATTTCACATATCTTTAAAAAGTTAGAAGTTCATAGTTAAAAATGATGTTTTATTTCAGTTTTAACCACTTGAACTGCACAGTTTCTGATAGCATCCATTACTAACTCCTTCAGTGACACTTTTCAATTTTTCCCTTAGTTTTATAGGCAAAACATGGGAAAATTTAATTTTCAATCTGTTGAATAACAGTGAGATTTAATGTTCATTTTCCTAAGAAATATTTTAGTTTCTTTTTCTGTGACTTGATATTTGTTTTTGCTCATTTTTATATTTTGAAGTGTATAATTATGTTGATTTCTAAATTCATTTTAGTGTCAGATTTTTCTCTTTGAATTCTTAAAATTTAGTGAAGTCTAAACATGTTTACTTTTAATTTTTTAAGTAAATAAAATGTTAGTAATTTTTATTGAAGGAAAATATGCATATCTATAGATGTATACACATACATACATATACATGATTACAAATAAGATAATTTTTTTCTATTATTAGACTTAGTTGTACTCAAGAAAATCTATATATTAGTAACAGTAATAATAATGACGATAATAATAAACCTTATTGGACATCTATTTATGTGCCTACTACTTTTTTGTGCCTTTACAAATAATTATTTTAATCCTTAAACAAGTCATTAAAGTAGTTACTATTGTCAATTTAATTCGAAGATATCTGAATGCCGCAAATCTTAATTTAATTGGTTTGAGTTTAGCACTTGTGAATAATAAGTAGCCCAATATAGTTTAAAACACAAGCCTGTAGTACTCCATCTCTAATCTTCCCATAGAACACTACTGCATTGACATTTACCATGCAGATGACTAGGGGCATTAAATGACATTGTATTTCCCATTGACAGAGCCTTGTGTGTTATCTAAAGCTTACTCCTTTTATCATGTCTTCAAAGTGCACAGAACTGAAGCTATTTAAGACAAAGAAGTATTTGGTTAGTTGAAGTGTTTGTTTGAATGGGAGAAAATTAAAATGAGATAAAAATTTTCAGGAATAGAGTGAATACTGTGAATGCTTTCTTCAAATTCTATAAAAATGGTTCATTTCTTGCCCAAATGGAGAGAATAGAGAACTATTTGTGGTTAATTACTGCCCTCTGTTGACAGCATATTATACATCTTAATTTTTGTCTCAAGACTTTATAGTTACAAGAAATCTCATCTATAAAAGGGAGTAATTAAATCCCAAAGCATTGAAGTGCCTTGCCCAAATAGCCGTGCTAGTTAATGACAAGGCCAGGATGAGACCCTAAGTGTTATCTATGATTTATGAACAGTCTTAGGGTGACTAAATTAAAACCAGTATTTTTTTTAATCTGATAGTATTTTTCTTTTCCTGAGACTCAAAAATAAAGTTTTTAGTAGTGAAAGGAATTAAATAATTTTATTATTAACAACTGCAAAGAAAATGTTTACTTAGGTTAAATGTGAGTCATTCAGCACAGAAACTGGAAAAGTGGAAGGTAAACTTCTCTCAATCTCCACCTCATTCACTCACAGAGGTGGCCACTTTTAACCATTCCTTTGTCATTCTGGAAATTATTTATATATACGTATATTTCCTTTTTCAAAATTCAGCAGTGATATATTGGTGGTATGGAAGGGAGCATAACTGCCTTCTAAAATTGAGCAGTGTTCTCTGATGTTTTAAAATTTAGAACATGCATTTTAGATTTTTTTTTTCTATATTAACATGCAGACATTTATTTTTCAGTACGGCTATCTTTTTGTTGACATTTAGAGGACTACAGGCAAATTTAGAATGTGCTTGTGTTGGCTTTCCTGATATTTTTTCCTAATTTAATTTCACTTGAGCATCTCTCCTTGGCCTATTACAGAAGGGAGGCTGTTTTGTTCTCATTTCACTCCATCAAAGGGTGTATGATTTGTCTCATTACTGATGATGAATGTTCTCTCTGAACACTTGATCAAAGTGTTGTTCACAGGCTACTCTACTGTAAGCTACCCCATTTTCCTGCTTTTGTGTACAGAGGATTTGAGTGGCAGAAAGGCTCAGTTAAGATACAAAATCAAAATAATTATCTTGTCAAGTCCTTTCTCTCAGGTTGCAGGAGAGAAAAGATCTTAGAATACTAAGTACATATTCTTTTCCCAGTCCGACTGAGTGTCATTTCCTGGTTTCTCATTTGATTCCAATCCTTCTTTCTGAATGAACATACAAATGAGTGAGGTATCTATCCATAACAGTTGCACGTAAGCTATGAGGAATGGCTAGGTATAGTAAACAATTCATGTAACTCTGAAACTTGTTAATATATGGAGCTATGGATACCATCTGAGTGTGATAATAATTATTTTCATTTGCAACACTAAACACCAGAACTACTGATAGCTTCAGTTTTCTTAAAACATTTAATATCACATGCAGATCTTCCAAAATAATATTAAAATTTCATTCAAAATGACATGTGAATGTCATTGTAAATTTGGTAGTCATTTAAAAATTTACACTTTTATTCATATTTTAATAATTTTGAAATCTGTAGAAAAACATTTTAAAATATTTAGATTTAATTTACTTTTTTGATAAAATATTTCAAATTGCATACATTTGAATAAATAAAATTACATGGTAATCTTGATTATTACATAGTGATTATTACATACCAATTACACGGTAATTGGTATGATTACATTACATGTATTGGTATGATTACATTACATTACATTACATGATTATTACATAACAATTACATGGTAATCTTGATTATTACATAGTGATTATTACATTATTACATAATCTTGATTATTACATAGTAATATGTAATTATTGCATATTACATAGTGATATGTAATAGATTACATATGTAATCTATTACATAGATTATTACATGTAATAATCTTGATTATTACATAGTGACTTGTAATAAAATCAAGAAAGATCCTTGGTATGGAATATAAAAATACTTATGAATTACGTATGTTTTTTAGTTTATCGCCAACAAATTAAACAAATATACAAATATGCACAAGAAAATGCAATTGAAATGCCTTGGTATTTTGTTTACTTTCTGCCATATGAAAAATATGGCTTTACAACATAGGATACAGTTTCATCTTTCTGAAGTGTGTTTGTCTAAGTAGGATAGCAAAAAAAACTTATGTAATAATTTGCTAACTTAATTAAAACCTTTTAATTTTAAATATGGTCCTCTCAATATTTAATGCTGCATCTCTTCATAATAATACAAGCAGGGTATTTTCTGAATCAATGATGTAGCAACTTTGTATTGAACCTCTACTGCTTGCATCTATTGGGCCTGTAGTGTTAAACACATAAGATAAGCATTCTTGTTTTTTTAATTTATATTTAAGTATATTTTTCATCAAAGGGAGTAGGGAACATATTCACACATAGCTTTAGCCTTGTAATGCCACACATAAAATTTCTCAGTTATCTTCACTGGCTTGACCATTTTTTGTTGAATTAATATGTGGTGTGGTAGGAGTAAGTCATAATTGCAGACAAATTTGGAAAATAGATCTGGCCTTGGAGAAAATGTTTAGGGAGTAAAAGAAGGCAGAATGATAGGCAATAGAAAATACCAATGCAGTCAATGGTATTCTCAATATTAAATGAGTAGAATTAAAAGACCAAAGAAATAAGCAAAACATAAACTGAAATTGAGTTTTCTTTTAGGTTAGAGAGGTATTCTAGAAAATCAGCGGAATAAGCTTGATTAATTGGTACCATCAAATGCAATAAGCCCTCACACAATCAAATCCTTTATATCCCTATGAACAGTGATAAACAGCAGCTGTCCATGTGCTCCCACAAAAAATCAAGGTTAATTAGAAGTACTGTACTTGTAAATTCAGCTCCATTAACAAAACCAATTCAGGAAAGGGTATGTTCATGCTACGATTTTTTTTTCTCAATTCTATCAGAATTCAACTTCATATATTAGTGATTTATTACATGACTTAGAAAGTGGGGAGCCTGCCAAAAACTTACCTGGACTGAGAAGAATATTTGTTTCTACTTCTTTGTCAAGAGTTGTTTTTCTCTTTCCATGTGGATGGCAGTCAGAATCCAGGTGACTTTTATTATGATTAAAAGGCAGACTAAACAATAAAAGTATGAAAACAATACTTGGCATTCACTCTCTCACAAAAATTTAAATAATGGCATGCACACATGATGTGACCAATCTAGATTTTTCATGTTTATCTTAAAGTCAGGGAGCATACCTTCCCTTACATAGAAATGGATTACAATTGAGTAATGCAGTTAACTTAGCTTATTTCAACTCAATTATTTGTGTGTCAAAAACATGGAAATATAATCCTAAATGAGTTTTAACATTCCTTTTTTTGGCACATAGGTTAAAAAACATTTGGTACATTTCTCCTGATATTTATTTGTGATTTATGGAAGTAATTTACTACTCAGTATCCATAAGGGCCTGAATTTACTATGTTTGAAACAATCTTAACTCCAGGACATTTCAAAATCTCCATTCTTCTTTAGGAATAGTGAATATATAAAAATTGAGGTGAATTTTTCCCATTTTCATGTTGTACATTTAGTATATATAATATTTATACAGACATTTAATTGCTTATTTACATATTTTTTACTGTCATTCTTATGCAACTTTTTTTTTTTCTAGACATCATTTTATTTTCGAAATATATGTGTATTTATATGTGTGGATCCTCTTCTGCCTCTTTGGCTATGGCACCCTATCCACTTATTTAAAAATATAATTAATTTTTCCCATTTTTCTACTGAAGGGCAGTTAATTTCATTATCCTACCTGCACTTGTTTTTGCTTCAGTGAACATTCCTAAATGTGATACCCTGTACAAATGTAAGTGTGTGACAGATATGTAAGAATGGAATTGCTGAGCTGTAAAATAAGCCATTTTCAATTGCTTATTCTATTTTCAAGGTATAATTGCTTAGCAGCAAGATAGTCTCACCACAGCACTCCATCAAGGTACTTATTTCTCCACATACTTCCCAAAAAGTGTTGTCAGAACTTTTTAATTTCGCCTTATTGATTAAAAATGTCTTATTAATAATTTGATTTTTATTTCTTAGATTTCTTGTGAGGAATTGTTCATGTCGATTGATTTGCTCTTCTGAGAAATGCTGACCATTTAAAATAATTGGTTTTCTCTTCAGCAGCAGATGCTTCTTATAAATTCTGGAAAAAATCCTCTATAGATTATATGAATGAGAGATACCGTCTCCAAATATTTCTTGTCTTTGTAGTATTTTAGAGTATTTTTTTTTGCCTCATAAGGGTTAATATTTAGATAGAAGAATACAGCAATATATTTTATAAGAAACATATTTTTATTTAGCGATATATTTTATCAGAAACATATATTTTTATTAAGCATTTTGGCATTTCTGGCAAAAAAAGCTTTGTATTGACTTATTCTACTGTATTGCTTCAGTCAGAATAACTTAATTCCATTCCATTCATTCTGGAATTTACATTTTCTCTTCCAAACAAGAGGCTAGTATCTGTCTTCAAAACAGGAGGCTAGTTTTGCAATACCAATTCAAAGTTAAATTATTTATTACAGTGCTCATATCATTGCCTAATACTTTCCACTTAGTCTCAAAAAACATTATTTTGTTTGGGGAAGAAAGGGATACTATGCGATAATGCGTCACCAAATTTCCTGTCTCCCATCAGCAGTCTTTTCACTCTCCATATCTTTTTCCAAGTTGTATAGGTCATGGTTAAGTGAATTGAGCAAAATCTAGGATCTCCTAACTATAGAATTGTAAGTAACAATTCTATATTGTATACTAAAAAATTTTCTGAAAGTTGATCTTATGTTCTATTACCAAAAAAAAAAAAAATCAATAGTAATAATAATTTTAACAACAAAGAAAACTTTTGGAGATCATGTATATGTTTGTGATGGCTTCACAGATGTACACTTACTTTCAAAATGATCAAGTTGTATACATTAAATATGCATAGCTTTTTTTATATCAATGATCCATATGATTTAAATAGAATAAATATATTTATTGCAGTTTTCTAAATAACTTAAATCATGGAGAGAAATCGAGAAAGAAACTAATGTACATTGCTGATGATAGAGCTGTGCTGCCAGTACAACAGCAGGTCTTTACATGACAAGGCAATTGTTGTCTTTATAGTTGCTATTTCTAAACAAATGCCAACACACACCTGCACACAGATAATGCCATCACATATTCTGGTTTTCCCCAATACCTGCCACTGATGAGGGAACTATGCATTCTCCCCGCAAGTCAGTAATCTTGGTTCTGATGCCAGTCTCATGTGAATGTTGATTACAGAGTCTAAAACACAGTGTATGAGACAACCTGCGATTTGTTTTAAGCTTCCTAGTCTCTGCAGTATAAAAAGCAATTCTAAAAAGAAGATGGATTGAATATTGAATGAATAAATCTTCAACATCTTTCCCAGTAGATTTAGTGTGGATTTGGATTTTACTTCATTTTGCAACTTGGAATATCCACCATTAATTACTCCTGTATCATCTCTCCACATTATCACTCTGTTTATCAATAACATAAACAAGATTTATCTATTTTAAAAAAAGAACGCAATTCTCTCTTAGATCTGCATCCTTGTTCAGCATTTTATAACCTCTCCTGGCATTTAGAGTTGAGGCCCTTGAAATAGTCAATGACTGTTACGTGTACTTCTGCATCTCCCAGGTTCTGGTCCAGTCATAGCAAGTTTTTCTTCCTACACTGTTCTAGTGAAACCCCTCTTTTCAAGGTTTGCAATAACCCCTATTTGTTCAGTCAAATGGACACTTTTCAATTACCATCTTGACCTTCAGACCTTGCCCTTTCTACACAAATTGAAAGGACTCAATGTTTCTTTTGAGAAATATTACAAATAGCTTTTTTAGTCTCTTCATCAATCTTATTAATAGGTTCTTTTTCTTTGCTTGTCCACTACTTGCTGATTTTTCCCAAGTTTTATAATCTTCCAAAGACTATCCTCACATCATTGGTATCAAATATACCAAATATGTTTTGAATCCCAAATATTTTTCTCTTTTTAATACTTCTAAACATGATGCTACACATACAATTACATACTGGATTTATCTGCTTAAATATTTCAGAGGCATTTTGATAATGTCATATATAATAAAGCTGTACTGTATTGTTGATATTCTAAAACTATTGGTCCTCTGGGCTACCCTAGAAGATTTTCTTCTCTTTCTCACTTAGATCCTCTGAAATATACATTCTGAATAACATTTTTCACCTTCCATCCCCACAGCTACTCTCTTGCTTTTCTTCATTTCTTATTCAGCAAGCATCATATCGATTTCTGTGACTTTGGTTTTAGCCACCTGTACTTCACTTTCTAAACTGATATCAGTGTGATCATTTACAAATAAAATTCTGATCATGTCACACCCTATGTAAATATTTGATGCATCATCTTTATGAATATTTGTTAAGCACTTACTATGTTCCAAGTACAAGTTAGGTATAGTTCCAGCTATTTTATAGTCTAAAATAATATGACACAATTGTATTAATATGTGAAGTTAGATTATATGTACCATTGGATACATTGAATATTATGAAATAAATTCAGACATTGTTTCCATGTGTGTGTGTGTGTGTGTGTGAATTTATCTTTCAACACTATTTGCCCCTCAAGCAATTCTGGTGTCATATGCGCATGTTTAACCAATGCCTCCCCCAGTAGCTCCATGAAGGCCGATGGGCTTTCATTTTCTCTCTGTATTATTTCTGCCAGATTTGAATAGTTTAGTGGCTTGGAGCATGGCTTTCTTAACCCTTCTATAATACAAGTGATACAATGATTTCTTCTCCAAGGGTTCTCTGGGACCCAACCTGGATTGGAAAGAGGAACTGCCTGACTTCCAATGGGGCACTTCCTAAGCTCCTCCCTCATCTTTCCCAGGGCATTGATAGCATACCAGTCATCCCCATATTGTAGGGCTTCCCTAAAAACTTTTTCCTTTTCTCCTGAGGAGAGACTCTGGTTGAGAATAAGCATTACATCTTTCCATTCTAGATCAAATGACAAGTTTAGGCCCTGAAACACCTCTATATATTTATTCATATCATCAGAGAATTTCCCAAGGTCTGTTTTAATTTGTCTTGAATCCTGTAAGGAAAAGGGAACATGCACTCTAACAAGTCCCCTGTTCCACCTGCCATTGCTTGGAGTGGCAACAGGGAGAGGTAGGCTGATGGCTCTCCTTTAATAATATCTGGGAGAGCACAGATAATTTGGTCTGAGGAACTGACTTCTCCTATACCACTGAAGGTGGAGGTAAGGCCAGAGAAAGGTCCTCATCTTTTTTATTTAAAATTCCTGGGTAAAGGGCCTCCCTGATGGCGCAAGGGGTTAAGTAATGCACTATGAAGCAATCTGCAGCCTCTGCAGCACGAGTTCAATATCCCCAGCCAGCCAGGGACCAACCCACGTGGCGCAGCAGACCTCTCCTGTCTCACCCACTGCTCCCCTCAGCAGTGTATTTCAGTCAGTCTGCCTATTCTGTTCCCCATTCTGTCTCTGGTGAATCCTCTCACCCCCAACATCTTTGGCCTGTACCCCAGCTCTTGTATGCATAAATAAATAAATCTTAAAAAAAAATCCCTAGGTATGGAGGGCAAGAAGGAATTATTGATGATGGCTGATGGATTGGGGTTGATGGCTGAGGATCCCCAGTACACATTAGGTTGTATTTACTACATAACTTTTTATTGGGACAGAGGACAGAGAAGACCTGTAGGGAGGCCAGTTCAGACCATTTCCCTTCTGACAAAACAATTTGACCTGATAGATGGTATTATAATTTATGCTTCCCTCAAATGGTCAGGATTCCCCATCCTTGAGATCATATTGCAGCTAGTCTTGTGTACAAGAAAGATAAATGTTTTGTTTTTTTTTTCAACGATTCAGGGTCAAACTCACCCCAATTCTTCAGAATACAGGAGAGAGGTGTGCCCTTTTTTAAGACTGATGAGGAAGCTCCCATCTGCAAAAAGGAATGAAGGCCAGTGTCTAGCACCAGCTTCTTTCTACAGGAGGTGTCCCTCCTTTTAACCTTGGAGCTCTAACTGTGAGTGATAAACAGTCTTCTCACACAGGGGTCTATTGGGCTTAATCACTCCCATAACCAGCATGACCTGAACACAATGAGCCTATCTGTTTCTCCCAATGTATAGAAGGTAAGCGGTACTGAACTTTGTGGGGCCATACCAGTGACCCTGTCCCAGCCTCTTTATGAACACTACCCATTCCAAGCGTCTGATGAGCTTATGGTAAGCCATTCTCCTCATCTGATGAAAGTCCCTGAACACAACTGAAGAGTAGAGACTGAACACAAGCCACAGACAGGGTCCTGGGATCCAATTTCCAATGATGCTCCTCCATCAGGCCACGAAAATGGCCCTCACAACCAGGGTCCTTGAACATATAATAGCCTAAGGCCTGACATTTACTCTCCCTGAAAGTCTCTCATTTACAATTCCCATGAGAGAAACACCCATCATCAGATTACTATACCAGAGGTGTATCTGCCTATCTAGACTCAGGGCTTGGGGTAAACCTGTGCAAATCAGAAAGTGCCACAACCCTGTCAAAATATAAAACTCAACTTGTTCTGCCTGTGGCCACTGGTGAGGCTGAAGCGAACACCAGGGACAAAGCTTTAGGGGATGTCCCAAGATATTTAAAAGAACCTCCTGTTTCTCCCAACTCATAAACTGACTTGATAGAAGATGAAGGAAGTCTGCCCCATAGGGGGAGAGACCAAGAAGGTAAAAGTCCTTTTCTAGTTAGTCAGACCTCCGTGACTCTCACCTAGGTGCTGGCCTAGCAGAACGTCTTATCTGCGCCATGAGACCTCCTTGGTGTCCAAGGGTTCTAAGGGCCACAGCTCGGTCATCCCGAGCACCCTCGGAGTCCACAGACAATAGAGAAAAGCAAGGAATCAGTGACAGGAAAATCCCGACATTCCCACTCAGCAAGTGGGGGATCAAGAAGCCTTGCCAATTGAGAAACCTGTCACCCGAGACTAAGAATGGCGGCCTCATGCTAGTGGCTTTTACCAGGCCTGTTGTAGAGCAACCCCGATACAAAACGGGGTGCCTGACTGTGGGTCCTCACCTGGGCGCTTAAAAGGACTTATCAATGCTCTACTGCAGGCACACGCGAAAGGTTAATAAAAGGTTTATTTACAAGGGAAGGGGAAATGAGGAAATGTACAGCTCAGGGAGAAAAGTGGGAGACAAAGTTTTAAATGAGTCCTACCCAATCCACCGATCAGGAATCTCAAAATGGTGCTCTGAGAGCTGGCCGCGAGCCAGCAGCTGTGTAGCCAGGAGGCGAGCGATAGCGAGCCAGCCCAAGGCCCACGTGTTTGGTTTTTATATCCAACCTGGCTGCCCAACTCTACCCTCAGGTCCCAGCCACCCTCCCTTTGGTGGTGATGGGATTTGTCTTTCCCAATGTCCTGATGGCTTTAGTCTGGAGTGGGGGTGGAGTCCACAAAGCCTGTATGGGATTAACTCAGGACATCCTTTCCCCCTAACAGGCCGACGGGTGCCCATTAATTTTGCAGTCAAATAAAGGACAGAGGGAAAGTTTGTGAAATGTCTCCAGTCTGAAGCCCACAGATAACCGAGAAGTAAATCAGTAGTAGCACTGGAAGAGAGAATGAGAGAAGGATGGGAAGGAGAAAGACAGAAAAGGGGAGCAAGAAAAGGGGAGCCATTCAAATAATTTTAACAGGGATCTGAGGCCAGGTTGGAGTTCTGTGTTGGATCCTGTGCAGTGATTAGTGAGGAAAGACTTCCCGACTGTCACATTGGGACCATTCATCCTCTACTGGGTCTCAGCTACTCCCCCTCTGCTGAGGGCCGGGGAGGATGGCCCGAGCTGCTGGGAGATCAGCCCCTTATGTGCAGCTCCCGGACGGCCTCTAGAGATGTATGTGCTTAGCTCTCCTCATACTATGACCAGACTTTTATTTTTTCAACTGGCAGATAGGCTAGTCCCCTTATCTGGTCTGGTTACAAGTTTATCCTTCCACAGGAGTCTTTAAGGCAGTCACCCTCTGGCATTTACTGACTGTCCTGTGGCCTTTTGTTAAACAAGAGGAACATGGGACAAGATGAGAGTACAAAAAAGATTTGCTCCTCTCGGCTCACTTACCTTAAATCTTGCAAGATTCAGACAATGAGCCCCCAGTATGAAGCCAGTTTGCGCTGTTATGGTGATTACAGCTGCTGCTGTGGCTGCTGCTTCTGCTGCTGCTGCTGCTGCTGCTTTTCACCCTGGTAACCACCAGGAGTTCTTGTCTTGTGAAGCCATAAAAAGGAATTCACAGACTTTTCAATAAGCAGGGAGAAGCAAACTTTGTTCAAGAAAGTGAAGAAATGTTTATTTAGGAAAGAAAAAAAAAAGGGCAAAAAAGCAAAGATTCCCAGGTACAAAGTACCTGGAAGGGGCAAGGAAGCCATATGGAGTCTTGCTTCGCGAATATATACGTTCCCTCATTGTGCTGAAGTTCTATTGGTCTCCCAGTGATTGGTTAGTTCTCGATGGCCTCACTTACTCAGCTACTGTACTTGGAATCTTCCTGCCTGCGTCATGGCCCTTATCTTTAAGCATACTTTTCTTTTATGATCCTTGATCTGAAAGGGCTTGTTTTCCCTAGTCTTGAGGAGTTTGATTAACTCCCTTCAGAATTTGTTGTCCTTATCTCTGGATCTTCTTTATTCCTCTGTTGCCCTTATCTCAGAAGCTACTTTACTCTCACTAAGTCCCTGCCTGCACTGTCCCTGAAGCTACCTGATTACCTTAACTTGCCCTAGGACTCAATACTGCTTCAAAAGTATGTGACCCACACCTACCCCACCAAGGTGCTCTCAACCTTCCACCATAGATAGTCTTCATTTTAAATCTGTTCTTTAAATGCAGAATGAGAGAACAAAATGGCACAGAAAGTGAGTTGGGATGATTCTGGACAGTTGGAATTGGATGTTCTGTCTTGTTGAACGTTATCAGGTTTAACTGCAACACAAAAAAACAATCTTTATATCAGGGTAATTAGTAATTATACTCATTTAAAGCTTACTATGCCATTATCTACTGATGCCTAACAAACCATCCTAATCTCAACGCATTAAATAAATGACAGTAATTTATTTGGTTTGCAAATCTGTAGTGTGGATAAACTCAGTGAGGGCAGTTTGCATGTTGCTCAAGCTGGAATATTTAGGAGACAGTTGGGTGCTGGATCTGAAGATTCACTTACTCAATTGTTGAACAGTTGAAGTTGCTCTTATTTGGCACTTTACCTGAGAGTGAACTGAGAAATAAAAATTACACTGGATAAAGTTAAACAGGCAAAGAAAGCTTTATTCAAGACTATCATTATAGAGATAAATATCAATACCATTGCAATAAGGAATCGGGATTGACCTCAACTCTGCGAAGCAAAAGGTAGGAGAGTTTTTTAGTGCTGCTGTTAGTCAGTGGAAAAGTACTAGAGAAGGGAGAATTTGGGCAGTGGGATCAGGCTTTCAGTGTTGAGTAATTTGCACCTTTCAAAATTAGGTTCCTACCCTTCCACTGACGATGGGAAACAGGGTGTTATTTTTCCTGATCACATTGCAAAGGAATAGCTCAGCTGGTTCTTGAGAAAGACTTTCCTGGGTTATGAAATTATCAAAAGTTTGGGAGGAGATTTACATCTCAAAGGGGCAGAGAAAGAATTTATAATTGCAAATAAATGCTCTAAGAAGAGGTCAGAAGCTTATATTTAGAAGGAAATCTTCTGGTTTAGTCTCCTAAGGAAAATGTTAAGACTGTCCTCAGGGAAATATACAAGTGAGCTCTGTGAGTGGCTGCTTGGCTTCCTCACAGTAAGGGTGTCTGGATTCAGAAAGCAACCATTACAAGAAATATCTAATTCTGACCTAACATCAAAAATCACAAATCACATCTCTTCTGCTTCATGGTGTTCATTGAAGAAGTCACAAAAATCCACCAAAGGCAAACACAGAAAAAAAAATTGTCCTTCTAAATGGGAGAGTGAAAAATCCTGAAAGAGCATCTGAAACTAGAAACATCGTTGCCATTATTTTTGAAAAATAAAATCTGCCACATCAGCGTATATATGATTCTCATTCAGCAGTAACCACAGAAATTGTTTAGAATTAGAACAACAAAATATTTTTTTCTGGGAGGACTGTTTTATTACTGGCATTATTGGAATTGTTGGTGCATAATAAAAAAAACAGACAGACTAGGTTGATTTTATTATTGTTATAAGTTTTCTACTAAAAAGACACTCAATTACTGTCTATACCCATGCAGTTCCCTTACACTGTACTCTCTTTGTTAGGAAATCACTCCAATTCCTTCAAATAAAATACCAACTCCCAATATTACCTTATAAAGCACATCATAGACTTTGCCTTTCCTTTAGAAGTATTGTCTGATAATTCTTAATTGCACTTTATACACTAGACATGCTGAATTTTTTGTAGTCCCTAAAAAGAAAACAAAACAAACAAAAACAAAACAGTCAATATCCTTTTTTTTGTATATGTACTTTCCTTCTGCCTGAAATGAAAACTGCTTTACATAGACCTATCAATTCAGTATTTGTTCTATAGGAATCTTTCCAGACCACCCTTTGAGACCTTGGACTTAATAAATCTCAGATATAAAGGTCTCTCATCTGTTATAGGGAGTTATCACTCAATTCTCTCTGTACAATACCTAAGCCCAAGCTCATATGTAGGTCTGTCACTATGTAGGTCTGTCACTTTTTAGGCCTCAGGTTTCTCTAAGATAAAAATTCAGAATTAATTTTAGACCTTCTAAAATCTTCATCACGACCAAGAAGCTATTGATTTACGTGTTAGTTAATTGACTAGTTATTGATTTGTGTGTTTGTTCCACAGCATTGAATGGAGACTGTAGATGTGAAATGCACACCACCTTACCAACACTGGAGATTTCCTTAGAAATAGTCATTTAACTTGCTCCATGCTTTTTGTGATTTGGCAGTTCATTTTTTTTTATGGCTGGATAAATCTCTGTTGAATGGATGTATAACTTGTTTATCCATACACCTATTAAAAGATATTTTGATTGCTTCCAATATTGAGTAATTACAAATAAAGCTGATATAAATATTTATGTGAACATGGTTTAGACTTATCTCAGTAAAGAATAAGGAGCATGATTGCTAGATGATATGATTACATTTAGTTTTGTAAGAAACTGCCATATTGTGGAAACTAAATTGTTGCAACATTTTGCTTTCCCATCAGTATGAATGAGAATTGTTGCCCTGCATCCTTGCCAACATTTGATATAGTCCACTGTTTGCATTTCATTCAATCTAAGTAAGTGTGTAGTGCATGTCATTCCTGTTTTAATTTTCAGTTCTCTTTTGATACAGTTCCAAGAATTCTTTTTATATTTTGCTTATGTTTCAGACATATTTTGCAAATAATTTCTCCCAGTCTCTGGCTTACCTTTTCATTTTTTAAATGGTTAACTGGATTTTATTTTCATTCAGTGATGTTCTTGTATGATATATCCTTAGGACATTTAAAGCACACAGAAAAATGTGTACAGGTCAATAATTAATAGTTCATTTTCTTTTGCTTGTAGTATAAATCTAAACAATATTTCTTAAATAAATGTGAGTTGTCACTGGATGTCACTGTTGCTTTACTAAATATGTTCATTTAACTTAGAAAATTTTCTAAATATTACATTAGAAAAGAAGCAAATCTATATCTTAAGTACCTACAGTTAGGTTTAGGTCCAAGCTACATAGACTATCAAGAGTTAGAAAAACATTTGTGTTTTAATTTACAATTTCTTTGTAACTCATAAACATGTTTCAAGTAACACTAATATTACATTAGGGAGACTGTACAGAACCAAAAATGTTATTTGAATATTAATATTTTTCAAAAAAGAAGGTTAAGAACTTAAGAAGGTTAAGAAAGTTAGAGTACATATGGCACATAACAAATTTACAGTATATTAAAAGTTTGTATTATCTACAAAACATTTAATATCATATGCATATAAAGTATGTATTTACATATACACAAGTACTAAAGTGTACATGCTAAATGTAAAATAGGAGCAAAATCATATATATTGTTTAATTGCAACTTTATATATACTGAAAATTTTATTTTGATTTTTTTTCCATAGGAAAAATTTATTTTCATGAAAAAAGTTTATCACAACTCCCAATAACCACCATATACTATAACTACCAGCTAAAACTGCCTATACAGATCAGCTTATCTTTGCAAGTGCCTTGTATTAAAACTGTTTCTACACATGTCTTTCCATGCTCTGAGCATGTTCCTGCCATTGCCCTATTGTCTGGATCAGCCGTTCCAGCCATTCCATGCTTCTCTAAGAAGCATCCTTTCTTAGAGATTCCTACTCTGGGTTAGAGCCTCTTATTTGACATTATCTTAGAACATTACTTATCTCTCACTCTCCTGCTTTTGTTTTTGTTTTGTTTTTTTCCTGTTAACATTCATCATCCAGGTTGGTTTTGTTGAATGTTTACTTGTTCTACTGGGCTTTCTACTTCCTGAAGGTAGCACAATATATATTTTATTGGATGATAATATCCAGTAACACATAAAATATTATTCATTAAAATGTGTTAAATTGTGAAACTTTAGTTAAGCAATAACCACTTCAACCCTGTAAACTATTACATTGAAAGTGATTTATAATCATAAATTCTGTTAGTAAAGATTCATTTGGGGAAATAGGAATAAAGCTCTGAATGTAAAATGAACTATAACTGATAAATATTGTAATTTACTTAGCTATTCCCTGAAGTGAAGGACTTATAAATACATACTATGGAACTTTTAGGACTTACACCTTTCTAATACATCATTTCTACTTTGAAACATAAGCTTACATGTATCACTATTAAGAAAATAAAGATAAGACATTGTTTATATTAACAGTCAATATAAATATCAAATTGTAGTACAAAATTTACATTTTAATTTTCATTTGAACATTTCTTGGAGTTCAGCAAAAGTTTTCCCAGCTTATCTTGCACCTCATCCTTGGACTCATTTTCCTAGGGAACTTCATCATTTTCTATTAACTGGAATATACTATTTAAAGCAAACAAATCCTTTTAGACCCTTTTAGTGGCAAGATCTAAGAACTACATAATTTGTGTATATATGCTTACATATACACAGACATGTGCAACTATATTATCTATGTATCTGTGTACCTGTGTATCATCTATTGATTAATAGTGTTCTTTTTCTTTGTCATCATCACCATCACCAGTATCATTATCTATCAAGTCTATCTATATTGAAAACCATGAGTTAATACCAATGTCTTTAATTCTAAATAAATACAATGATGTTCATTTTAGTTTTTTAGTAGAATAATAGTATCAAACTATAATACAAAGTATAAAATAAATATACCTAAATTCATACTAATATTATAAAATGAAAGAATGGCTAGAAAATAGATGGGTATGGGAAAAGGGACAAATAATTTTTCCAGAACAATTTCAAATAATAAATGTAGAAAGATTAAGGAAGATAGGAAATTTACCATTATAACATGAGAGTGCATAAAATTTCACAAAAACACATTATGTGTATGTGCTCAACATATCTCCTCTAAAATATCTATTAATTACTGTCTTACTTTTAAGATATGTCCATAGATTTTTTTGATACCCCTCTACCGAGGCAATGAAGATCATTTCCTTTAGTGTGTTCTGAAATTAGTATCTCAACTCTAACACCCAAATTAAAGAAATGGAAAGACAGGAATTTTATAATGTAGAAACCTGTCATGCACCATTATAACCAAGTTATACACATTAACATCTACGGTAGTAAGTCATGAATCCCCTAATATATGATGAGATCACTCTAGCTTTGTAGTATTCTTCCTCCAAATCCACTACCTAAGTCTAACCAAGAAAGATATCAGAAAAATTAGGGAAGTCCAAATAAAGTTTATTTGATAGTATTATATCAATGTCATAATTTCTTAGCTTTATTAAAAATACCCTGATTACACAAGATGTTGACTTTAAGGAAAGTGGATGAAGGAAATATGGCAATATACTGTACTTTATTTGTAATTCAACTATAAATATCAATTAAAATAGTTTGTAAGATATATAGCTAATTACCCTGCAGAAATGGATCGTACTTTCAGTGTTTTGTATTAGTCATATAATACAATGTTTTTGAGTTTTATAATTCTATGTACAAGTTTTATCATTAGGCACTTGTCAGGATTTGTAGTAATGAATCCTCCATCATTTTCTCTGTTCTTGATTTTCTCACTTTTATATGTTTTGTTGGTACAGAAAAAGAAACAGTTGTAGTGGAGGCTGCAGATCCCTCAGAATGCAGATTAATGCTGGGGTTAAACAGATCTTTTCCAAAGGATGCAAAATTGCTTTAGGTCTTTGCACTTTCATATAGTAATTGGAACGCAATGCTGAATGGAAATGCAGCAAAACAAAAACACAGGGATTTCCAGAGCAGAATTAGGACATAAGGTTTTTGAAAATCTAAAATCAACATGATAAAAGGAACACAGAATCAAAGCCAACAGATTAGCTAACTCCCCCAAATAAAATAACCCAGAGTCATTATATTTTTGTAATACAGCATGCTTTCTCGGGTAGAATCCTTTCTTCTTTAAAAGATACTTCATACAACAAAAATTATCTAGTTATGGACCTGGCATTTTAGGTATACTATGGAGGGTATTTAGATATATGAGATGTCCTATCTGTGCAATGTAATATCCACCCATAGCCTTCATTGTATGTCCCTACAAAAGTCTCCTAAAATATAGACTGACAAAAACATTAATTTCTGAAATTAATGAAAACATATATAAAATTATGTATTTATGCACAGTAAAACAGAAATTTGATAACCATGATATTTTTAGCCCACTTGCTTGGTTTAGGAAACACTTGCATCTTTAACAGAATCATCATTTCAATGTTGTTATTGATGTGTGGCTATGTAATGAAATTCATGGTACATGCTAAAGTTTTGCAATAGAGATATATGAAAATTTTTTTGCTTTAAACAATATTTTGGAAGGAACAAAAAGAAAAATAAAAGTCATGCAACTAGTTTTGTTAACCTAAGTATTAATATATTTCAAAACAGTTATGAAATCTTTTTCTTTTTGCAATGAAACCAAAACATACACTTCCTTCTTGTCTTCAAATTAGGAAATGGGTAGATAGGAGCTTTATAGTTACATTTTTACAGGTACTGTGACTTTTTAAAAAAATGAATGTTTAATATGGATTGTATGAAGGGGCTTATGAAACCATTTCCTCCATGGTATCCTGCTTATCTCTAAAACAACGCATACTCGACATGATCCAAGTGTGAATACATTTCAATTATCTTAACAAGAGAAATGGCTATGAAGTTTTAGTGGAGCAATAGATCAAGACCTCTTGCCTTCCTCTACAGTTCATGTCAAAACCTAATAACACGGCGTGAACTTTCGTATGGAAAAGGTTCTCTGTTCTGTGTGGTCTAAACCATGGCCTCTGGTATCTAGTAAACATTTTGCTATAGAGAACAGAACTGCAAATCCAGGATTGAATGGACATTAGACAATCAGAAAATTAGTCTTTATGATAGCTTTCAATCTGTGTGAATAATAATTACTATAAAAGACATTGTAATCATAATTTGTGGTATAAAAGGTAGTGGGAAGTGAAACTCATTTGACATCTAATTTTCTTAAAATATTTTTGCTTTAAAAAATTGATAATATGTCTTGGGTGAGTGAAAAATGTCATGGTTTTCCTTTACAGTTAAAAATTTATAAAACTGGGATTCTAGAATAAGTTCCAATCAGAAAGTAAAACCCATCTTATATTGAAGTGAAGACTATAATTTTTAACATCACATAGTGCATTTAAATGGTGTGATACTGTGGATACTCAAGTTCTTTTGGGTCCCCACAATGTTAATATTGTATACAGTGCTATTGTATACAAAATTACATAATAGGGCCTCCCCGGTGGCGCAGCGGTTGAGTGCTGGGTTGCAAAGCTGCCTGCAGCCTCTGCAGCGCCAGTTCGATCCCTGGCTGCTCCCCGGCCACAGGGAGAGGGTCCCACATGGCGCGCAGACCTCTCCTGCAGCCCACTGCTCCCTTCAGCAGTGTACTTCATCACTCTGCCTGTTCTACTCTCTGCTCTGGCTCTAGTGAATTCTCTCACCCTCCCTGCTTCTGACTGTACCCAGTGCTTGTATAAATAAATAAATAAACAAACAAACAAACAAACAAACAAACAAACAAACAAATAAATAAATAAAATAAAGACATTATTAAAAAAAAACTACATTAAAAATTTTGAGCAGATTCGCTTATCTATTGGAAACATTCAGAATAAAGAACATTCCTCTGAGTAATTGTAAAGCATTCCTATGTTGTGTCTGGTTGATATTAATGAGTAGTGAAAGGATCTTTAATGAAACCATGTGATGTGTGAGTTTGGTAATTGCTGTGGTCAAATTCCTTATATTACTGCAACACTTCTAAAACAAGATCCAAATGCCCCAATTAAAGGTGACATACTGTAGCAGATCTGCAAGGATCTGGGTGGCATTCTGTAACCACTTATGGGTTAACATATAACACGTTGTATAAAAGGTTTAGATAGAGTTTCTGTTACTACAGGGAAATTTATTTGGTAGCAAAAAGTGTTGGCTCTTGGGGCAATGCATTTCATCCCCCTCTTCTTCTTCTATTTTTTTTACATTCTGTAATGTGAATTTATGCAAAATTATCTGAAAAATACGTAGACTTAAGTAAATCTTTTGTTTTTAAATTTCAATTTCATCAACTATGTTGCTTCTCGATATCAGTTTACTGACGTTTCAATCATCTCGAGAATGTTCAGAAGTAACTGATAATTACTGCGCTTTCGGTAGCCGCACCAATTGATAATACATCTAATGTAATAGATCTAATAGGCAAGTCGGTAGGAATAAAGATGACTTTTTTAAAGTTAGTATTTTTTCCAGTTTTATTGAGAAATCATTGACATACATTCCTATATAATTTTAAGTCATCAGCATGATGGGGTTTGATTTACATATGGTTTGATTTATGTATATTGCAAAATGATTATCACAGTATGTACAGCTAATATCCATCACCTCATATAAATTCAAAGAATTTAAAGATGGAAAGAAAAATGAAAAGTTGTCTTCTTGTGAATAGAACTCTGGATTCACTCCTCTAACAACTTTCTTATATATCATACAACAATGTTAACCACTGTCATCATGTTGTACATTATATCCCTAATACTTATTTGTCCTATAACTAGAAGTTTTTAACTTTTGGCAACCTTTTCAGATATCCTCTGTTCCCAGTGATCTGCCTCTTGTGATAAGTTTGATCTCTTTTTTATAATATGCACACATATGTGTGTGTGTTTGTATGAAATCATATAACATTTACCCTTCTCTGTCTGATTTATTTCATTTAGTATAATGCCCTCAAGGCCCATATACATTGAAGCAAATGATTTATTTGCTTTCTTAATGGCAGAGTAATATTCCATTGTGCACATATACCACAAGTGTTTTATTCATCCACTCATTGATGGACACTTAGACTGTTTCCATGTCTTGGCTATTGTAAATAATGTTGCTATAAACATGGGGGTGCTGATATTCCTTCAGATTAGTATTGTTTGTTTCCTTTGGATATATTGCCAAAAGTAGAATGGTTGGGTCATATGATAATCTAATTTTAATTTTTTGAGGCTCTGCCATACTGTTTTCCATGATGGCTATACCAACTTACATTTCCATCAACAGTATACAAGGGTTTTCTTTTCTCCACACTGATGCAAGAATTTGCTCTCTTGTTTTTTTTTTTTTTTGTTATTGTTGTTGTTGATGGATTCTAACAGCTATGAGGTGATACCTCATTGTAGCTTTATTTCACATACCTTAATGACTAGAGATGTTGAACATCTTTTATGTATCTGTTGACTTTTTACATATCTTTTATGGAGAAATGTCTTTTCAAGTTCATTGTTCATTTTTTAAATTCAATTATTGCTTTTTTTTGGTATTGAGTTGGATGAATATTTTATATATTTTGTATCTTAACCCCTTATCAGGTATATGGTTTGGAAATATTTTTCCCATTCTGTTTTGTCTTTCTTTTTTTTTAATGGTTTCTTTTGTTGTTCTTTTGTTGTTCAGAAGTTTTTTTAGCTTGATTTAATTCCACTTATCTATTTTTGATTTATTTGTTGGATATAGGTGTAAAATCCCAAAAAATATCTTTGTATCATACACATGTCAAGGATTTTATTCCTGTTTTATTGTAGCAGCTTCATGATTTCAAGTGGCACAGTTAGTCTTTAATCCATTTTGAGTTAATTTTAAGGGAAAGAAGAAAATCTATTTATGTGTGCCCTCAAACATTTTCTTGGGCTGTGGAGATTACTCTCTCCTCTTGTTAAATGCTATTTTAGAAATGGCACTAGAGATATGAGACACAGTAGATAAAATGAAAATCAAGTACAAAGTCAAAGAGTACTAATAATGTATATTTTTACATTTGTCTAAAATAGCTAAAATATTTTGTTTACCTCATTTGTGCCTTTTCTTCATAATGCATGGATTTGTGAAGTATATACCTAATAAATATAGAATTAATTTTGTAAAAATTTAATGGATCAAATTTACAGGTTGTCATCATTAGTACATTTTTAACATGATAATAAATTATATTAAAATATGAATCCCTTAAGAAAATACTATCTTTCTGTATTACTATCTTTCATTATTAACCTATGTTAATATCAACATTGTCTCAAAAATATTACAACAAAAATGCAATTTGCAGCAACATGGATGGTGCTGGAAGGGATCATGCTCAGCAAAATAAGCCAGAAAGAAAAAGAAAAATACCGGATGGTCTCACTCATAGCAGGAATCTAGAAAACTTAAATAAGGGATCAGGAAAATGAATAACTATAAGAAAGTGAAAATCAAAATCAACAAACAACTATGAACCAGAGACACTCTATGGAGGGTGGGGGGCGGGGAGGGGAGGGATTGGGGTCAAAATAAGGGGGTTGCAATTGTATGGGGAATATAAAAATAAAATTTATTTTAAAAAATAAAATAAATAAAAATAAAAATTGAAAGTGGTAGGTACAGAGAGCAAATCATTAAAAGAATGACGTCTTCATATTAAAAAAAAATTACAACAAAAAACATTAGTGTTCACAATTTGAAAATAATATTACTAACAATTTATTGAATAAGGATTTATTTTGTGAGACTTAATAAATATTTTAGAGAAATTACTCAGGACAATTTTTTAATGCATGTTACTTATGTTCCTAGTATCTCCAGTTCTTCTGGTGTCATACATATCACACTTAACATTTCTGTTTGTCATAGATTCTTGAAGAACTTTCCCTTTTATGGATATTTTGTCAGTGATAAGTTCTCTCAGTACGTACATTGTCAAAAAATGAAAATCTTGTAATTCTTCTGAGAGGATAAATATAGATGAATAGATCATTACAAAAGAGAAGAGATTAAGATTTTTGCTGAAAATCACATGTATGAGTTGAGATAACTAAGTTATAACGTTGTTCTAGAGATTTTTTTTTTTTCCCAGCTGGCCAAATGATCCTTGTAAGCTATAAGATTCAGAGTTTGATTCTTTAATAGTATGGATACCTCCATGATTACAAAATAGATTAAATAAAGCAAAGGTTATTTACACAATTCAAAGGACCACCAAGTTATTGTTCTAATGTACAAAAAAAAACTTTGTTTTATTTATGTTTTGCTAGCTATCAAGCTCTTGATATTTAAAAAATAAGAATTAAAAAACCAAGCTATATTTTATGAATCATTGTTATACCAAATTACAAAGAAGTGAGAAATGAAATTTCTGAACATCATGAGTGACATCAGAAGCTTAATGGCATCAGCAGTAATACTCAATCTAAGATTAACAACTCTCTTATCAGGAAGCTCTCTGATGCATTTTATCAGAATATGTAAATTTTCTCCAGATTTTATATTGTGGTAAACATAAAGGCAGTCACTTCAATAAGAATAATGATTGCTAGGGAAGTAATAAGATAAACCAATGAAAAAATGAGAGTGGAGAATCACCTTTCTATTGCTGTTGAATGAATATTAACTTCCATTTTTCTTGTCTATTATCAGGTATTTCTAATTTTGGATGCTTATTCTTTAATAAGCACTTGAAAGAACTCTTAAAATTGTGTGTATTTGGCAACTATTTTTAAAATAAAATGGAAATAGTCTTGATTTTTAAAGTTTTAACAACTGTTTGGGACAACAAACAGCAGATTTTCACTTTGGGGAATTAGGAACTCAAAACTATGCAGGTAAATTGAGAGACTAATCGCTTGCGCTGTGAGATCATCTGATGAGGCCACTGCAGGAATTTGTAAGGATGTGAGGTCACTGAATGCAGACTGTCTGCTTTCTCTCATAATGATTTGTCATTTGATTCCCCAGCATCATTCATAGTACTTAACACAGGTTGTGACACACAGTGACCACCTAACACATTTTGCTGCTATCGTCATTGCTATAATCACTGTCACTCTTCAAATACAAAAGACATAGAAAATGTCCATAACTTTAGAGATACTTTTTTTAAAAAGATTTATTTTTATTTTTTTATGCATACAGGAACTGGGTTGTAGGCCAGAGGTGCAGGGAATGGGGTGTGAGAGGATTCACCAGAGACAGAGTGGGGAGCAGAACAGGAGGATCTATTAAAATACAGGGCTGAGGAGGGCAGTGGTCAAGAAAGGAGAGGCCTGCTGCACTATGTGGGTTAGCTCCCTGGCCAGGGATCAAACTCAAGCTACAGTGGCCAGTGATAGCTTGATAGCACTGAGACTTTAACCCCTGGGACACTAGGGAGGCCCTAGAGATATTTTTTGGCAAAAATCTTCATTTTCCCTCTCCAATCGCTAGAATGTTCTAATATTCTTAGAATCACCATTTGGAGGAGAGAAATTTCCTTTTAAAATATTTTTTCCTTGAACTCTTGAGTAAATTCAGGAGAGAATCTGAGTAAAGTTATTCTGTACAGAGAATCTCCAAAATGACCAGAGTAAGCCTTACTTTTTGAAATAGTAGCATAGTCTCAAAATATTAGGAAATATGGCCTCACAACTCTGAGTGTGAGTACCAGAATAAAAATAATAAGATATTGTTTGAAGAAGAAAGCCTTTTTCTTCCAAACAGTAAAATTGTTGCTTTTGCAAGTCATTTTAAACCACACAGCACTGCCTACTGTATTTCTATGGTAACAACGTCTGGGAATGTCATACTTGACTAAAATTGTCGAGGCAAAATTAAAATGACTAAATTATAATATTTGATATTTGGGAACCCCTGCTAGAGATTTATGATGTGGTGGTGTGAACATAACCCATGGAAATTTAATGAAAAGTTTCAACAAGTTGAAGTAGTAATCAGTTACCTGCAGTTTTCATTTATGTGTTTGTCGTTTACGTATTTACTCTGTATTGCTCAATCAGTGACTAATATTTTGCCGTATATTGATATATTCTGTCATGTAGTGAAGAATACACTTTGCCACTCAAGGTATTTGAAGAGGTTTAAAATATTCTCATGTGTTTAAGAACAGAAGGACTAATTATATAAGGATTTATTTTGATCTTTGTTTCTGGCTTTTTTTTTTTTTTTAGTTTTCTACATTTCTCTTTATTGGAACATTAAGTAAGTAGACGATATTGACTAAATCACAAAGGATAGGTACTTGAAGCAAAGCTGCCTTGTGAAAATAAATAGCTGTTAATCAAGCATAACAAAGATAACCGAACAGTCCAAGTGATGAGAACAGCAAAAATAAAGGCAATAAAGTGTGAAATTAAAGGTGAGGCTGAGTAGTAAGATGGGCAGAAATGGACTTCTTTTGAAATCAGAGAAAAGTCAATTAAGACCATCTCTTTGTTAAAAATAAACACATTTTTGCATACTGCTGGCAATGTATTTCCAATTTTCTCCCTAAAAGCTGGGGGTACAACTCTAATATTTTTGCATCTATTCCTAGAGCAAACATCGCAAGCAGAAGGTTTCATAAAGTAAGGTGAATCATAGCTTTCCCATATTAAGTAGAGTCTCACAAACTTGACACAGGATCAGGAAGAGGCAACCCAACACCCACCCCTCATGTGTAGGTGCATGGAGTCACACCCCTGGTGTCAGCAGGTGATTAGAGCATAACTCAGATGATAAAACAGGTGTGGTGACCTGGGAGACTCACTTCCTGGGAGACTCGGCCATTCAGGTGAGTCAGCCTGGTTCCTGTTCTGCCATTCATGTTGCAGGTGCCTCCAAGGGCACCCCATTTTTCTTGTTGTGAAATGACAGCAAGGTCATTAATGGACTTTATAAACCACCAGTAATTTAAGAGAAAAGCACAGCTATATGGGTTTCCTTATTAGTTATACTTTCCTGAGTTTCCTTTTCCCTCTTTTGGAAAGTGAGCTTCTCAAGGTCTAACGCTTGGCATTTTGTGTGGGTAGATAAAATGAGATAACACTTGTAATACTCGTTACCTAGTTAGTATGTGACTTTTGGGGTTCTCTGTTAAAATACACTTTCAAAATGATTAATTGCACTTTGAAAACTTGAAGTTGTTTTTACCAAAATGAGATGTAGACATGATTTTTAAACTTTTAAATTACAGATGTATGATTATTATAGAAAATTTAAAAATGAAGTTTTGCAAGAATAATAAAATTATTTAAGCTCTAAATATAAAAATAAAATTACTTAAGCTCTAAAAAATATACATATATCTGGGATTCACAAGACCTATTTGCACTGTTGACTCAAAATCTGGGAGTTTTTGAGCATAAACATAATGAAGAAAAGAATAAGGGAGAGAGCTAGTCATAAATGTAAATTATTTTTACTGGTCCATTACATGATACATTACTAGTACTTTCACATACCAAAGGGAAACATTGATTTTGATTACTGAGCCTTTTTATTTGAAGGAGTTTCATTTTCCTATATGTGTTCCTGGTGCAGCAATACTTCAGGCTTGTAGCATTGCTCTGCAGTACTCTCAATTAACTACCATCAGTCAATATGATGGCTGTTGGAGTGCTACTACTAGCCATTTTGCCAATCCCTAATTTCCTTTGTGTCCTTTAGCATTCATCCAGTATAGAAGGATGAATTCTTTAATATCTTACCACAAATAAATGAGTTATGTAACTCCAACTCAGTGGGTCAATACCAGTGTCAGATCTGCAAAGGATTCTAATTTTTAAACTATGCATAATGAGTAAGTAAAATAATTCATAAATGTCACCTCACAATATTTTTAAAAGAAATGGAATTCCTGAATACATAATATAATTTAGATTTATTACAAGCAATAAGATATGCTTTCAAACAACCTAAGGGAAAAATAGATGAAGCTGAGATGAGTTTTTAAGAGATTATGCAGTAGAGTTTAGTTTTATGGCCCTCTAATTTTACTTAAGATATGAGGAGCTTTATATTTCATTAGTAATATTTGATAATGACAAACAAATTTCTCTGAAAAATGTTACTTCTAAATAATAGTAAACAATATGAAAAATAGGAGTAGTGGAAAGCATAATATGTAAAAACAGTAATGGCAATTATTTTAGTGAGAGCTATGCTCCTAACATCAAAAGTCAAAGAACTAAATCCAACAAAATATGTACAAGACTCTATAATGAAAGTAACAGTGAAATAAAAAAACCTAAAGAATAGAGACACCAAATTTATGATTTAAAAATTTCAATTTTGTAAGATAAATTCTCCCTCTGGGCCTCCCTACTGGTACTGTAGGTTGAGCGCAGCGCTGTGAAGCTGTCTGCAGCCTCTGCAGTGCAGTTTCGATCCCCAGCCAGCCAGGGAGATACCCACATGGTGCAGCAGACCTCTCCTGTCTTGCCTGCTGCTCACTTCAGCAGTGTTTTCAGTCCATCTACTTGTTATGCTCCCCGCCCTGTCTCTTGTGAATCCTCTCACTCTCCCGCGCTTCTGGCCTGTACCTCAGCTCTTGATAAATAAATAAAAATCTTTAAAAAAAAATTCTCCCTCAGTTGATACATACACTCAAAGCAATTCCAATCAAAATGTAGAAAATTATACATTAAATATAACATTATATGGGAAAGCTAAAGACCTACATTAGCCAAGGACAGATTTGTAGAGCTTGCTGTACCATGTTTGAGACTTACAAAGAGCTACAGCAATTGAGTGTGGTAGGTGCTTACAATTGTAGACCAATAGGTCAGACTAGAGACTCTGGATAAGAAATGAAAGTGCAAGATAAATTTATTGGCAAAAGAAAACTCCTTTCAGCAATTCATGTTGAGAATATATATAATACTACCTATATTTCAGAGTGGTTGTGGATACTATTGCATATCAAAATTTTCCAAAATTTAGCAACTTAAATATTAAAGTATGTTCCTGTTTCACATAGCTGTTGATGGTTTGGGACCCAGGAGTGACTTAGCTGCATCCTCTGGCTCAGGGATATCAATTCATCAGTCAAGTGGTCAGCTGGTACAGTCATTTCATGACTTTACCAGGGATGGAGGACCCACTTCCATTATAGCATATGATTGTTGGCAGGCCCAGCCTCTCTCATTGCTAACTGGAGGCTTTGCTTTTCTTCTTTTATAACTTTCCATAGGGATGCAAAGAACATTGAAGTTTGCTTATTCCAGAGTAAATAAGTAAAATCTTGGGGGAGCCAGAGAGAGGGAGGAAGGGAGAAAAGCAAGGATGGACAGAGTGATAGAGATTATGTACTGTAAGATAGAAATTCTGTCAATGCCTTTTTATAATCTAATCCCACCAAGTGCATAATATCACTCCCTCTGCATTTGGTTGGTCTCATGAAACAAACCAAATTCAGTGTGGGATAGCATTGCACAATGATGTTAATACCAGGGATGTGGGTATTATTGACAGTCATCTTGGAGGTTGGCAACCATGTGAGGATAAAGGAAATTTAATGCAAAAAGCATTCAGAACACTTCCTGATAGAGCATAAGTACTGTACAAATTTTATCTATTGTTATTAGGACAGTATCAATTATTTTGATTTTTTGGTGACAATAACACATACAGGATATGCATTATTGTGCTTATGACATGTTTGTAATTATGGTATTTTCTTTTATATTAGTTTAGGGGAAATTAATTTAGTTGCATGTTTATATTTTTAATGCAGAAATCATTTTAATGTTTACTGTAAAGTTCTTAGAGTATGGAAATGGAATGAATACAGGGTCTGTGTTTCAGTGTCAATGTGAATTCAAGGAACTCTCTTCATAATTATAGATTGATTGCATTACATTCTACATTGAACCTTTCTCCTTCTAGACTTTGGGAGATAATGCCATGGAGCAGTTTTAGTTTGAGTCTCAGCAAGTAGTGCCAATGTGCCAGGTGCAAGCTGAGATGATGTTTCAATACATAACAATTTGGATGCCAATGTTAGTGCTTTGCTTCCTCTGGGTCAGCTTGTCTTTCTGACATCGAGCTGTTACTGGCTCAGTGCTCTGGTGATGTGAGGTCAAAATAAATGGAAGTCACTGTGGACGATATTTGCTACATACATTATCCTTGTGCAAAATATTGTTAGTTTTATTGCTGCTTAATATTTTCTTTTTCAAAGTCAGAATCATGACCTCTTGGAAGGCTCATGGGTTGAAAGAATGGAATTAGAGCATCTCTGAATGCAATAAATCTACTAATAAAGTGAGAAACTGTAGAGCTAAATTTGAAATATGACAACTAGTCCAAATTTGAAGAAAGTGTGTTCCTCAGAGCTGTAGTTCTATAGGATACTAATAGCTATAACATAATGTCACTGACAGTTGTAACTTCTTGACCATCTGCAATACAGGTTCCTTTCACAATAACCTCCAAAATTCTTTTCAATAAATTATCTTTTTCTCAGGATGCATCAGCCTAGCCTTCCTAGAAAACAGAGCCTGAGGCATGCTAATGTTTTATTGGTGATTGTTCTTTAAATGTAGGGGAAGGGAAATGAGGCAGAGAAAGAGGAAAGACAAATACAAACCATTTCCAACTCCTAAGAAAACCCAGATGTTGGCTTTTCAACAAAACCCAGCCATGGGTTTCAAGAAAACCCAGCCATGAAGGATATATCCAGAGAAAGAGTTTAAAAAGCACTGCTCATGGAACAATCCTATTTCCGGTCTCTCATTAGATAAAGTGCATCCTCCATTGTATGTCCTCCATACTTCTGGTTTATGTTAACTCTCTCCTCTTGATGGCCTCTGGGGGAAGGCAGAACCTCCCTTGGTTTGGTTTCCTTGAAGCTGGACTTTCTATGATGCCCTCAGTGATGTTTTTATTTTATTTTTTATTTTTTTAAAGATTTATTTATATACACAAGAACTGCAGTACAGGCCAGAGGTGTGGGGAGTGAGAGGATTCACCAAAGACAGAGTGGGGAACAGAACAGGTGGAATGACCAAAACACACTGCTGAATGGAGCAACGGGGGAGACAGGAGAGATGTGGGTCATCTCCCTGGCTGGGAATCAAACTTCCGTGCTGCAGTGGCTGCAGACAGCCTCATAGTCCTGCGTCTCAACCCCTTGCACCACCAGAGAGGCCCCTCAGTGATGTTTTTAAATGGAATCCTTGGGACTCTGTCCCTTGCCATTTGCACAAACTGCGACCCAAGTATGTGCTACACAGTGACTTTATTGTTGTGGATATTGGGACAGTCTGTGTGACATTGCTTGTGGAAAACAGATCAAACAGGAGAAGCCCAATAGGCAAGTGTGCTGAGTTGCTCTTAAAAGACATAAATCAGGTTTATATAAAGGATGAATAGTTTTGAGGGGAGGGGAAATTTCTGAAGTCAGAGATCAAATCATCCCATCCACTAATCCTTGATCAGACAAAAATACAGAAAAATGTACTATTTATTTAATGGAAGTTTAGAAATATAAAAACTTTTTTAAAGTATGTAAAACAAATAAGCCATTTCTGTACTACCCAGAAAAGATCACTGTTATCATCAGTAGCTTGTTTAGACTATAGAATACATGAACTTTCTATACTCACTGTTTTTTAAATTGATTTTGACCATCCCTTGTGGTCATTTCCTCATCATCAATTTTCAAGGTTCTATGGCATTGTATGTACATCTCAGTTTATTTAATATTCCTATACTTTGGTGCATCTTACTTGCTTCAATTATGAAATAACACTGATAAGGAAAAAAATAATTTTCTCTGAAGAGAAAATTTATTATGATTTCTGCAATAATTCTTTTCTGAAATTTTTAAATATGTATATTGCTTTCCTTTTTCTATTTGTTCTTTTTTTTGTTTGCTTTTTCCTTTGTTCATATCCTTATCCATTTTCTCTGACTAAACATTTGTTTTCCTTTGTT
This sequence comes from Talpa occidentalis, assembly GCF_014898055.3. NCBI lineage: Eukaryota > Metazoa > Chordata > Mammalia > Eulipotyphla > Talpidae > Talpa > Talpa occidentalis. The sequence continues at coordinate 113,994,500 of NW_023603184.1, forward strand.
TTCTGCCTTATTCATTCTTGAATCAGGAGAACTCTATGTGTATGAGTAGAGCTATGCTGGGACCCATAAACCATTTTCTTAAAAGAAGAATTTATTAGAGAGGTTATTCAGAGCCAAACTGAGGTCTAGGCTTAGGAAACCAACATCAAATTTCTTTGAGAGACTGGGCCCTGCCCTGGACGTTTTTGGTCTCAGTTATATAGGCAGGTTACATGAACAGAAAGAATATATGTTTTGTTTGTTTTTTCTTTTAATATTAGAGGAAAGGAGGCATCTAGTTAATTTCGAACATCTTCAGTTAACTAAGGAAGATTGGTTTCTAACAGAATTAGTTAATTGATAAAGGAGAAGCACTGTTCATAACTTCAAAGCTATCCCTTGATCTCTCAGAATTAATTTAGCCAGAGCCATGTGTGCTTGAGAAGATGAAAAGACCAAAGGTTATTGAATCTCTGATGCTAAAAGTACCCTTAGAGATGTGAGAGAAAGTCAGGCTGTTACCCCATGCTTCTTCTAGAAACTCAGTAAATATGACAGGGGCTGACGTGGACTGTGGACTTTTCAAACATTTCTTCTGCTTTTCATCAAAAGGTTCTTCACAGCAAGAAAAGCCTGTTGTCTTGGCTTCAGCAGCCAACCGAGGCTGCCTTGCCAAGATGGAGATAGACATTTTCCAACAGAGCAAATGTAGATTTTTCTTTATTGTTCCACACCCGTAACAATATTGGTTCCAGGTCTATTTTTGTCACTAATCTTTAAGTATTATGAGCTAAAGATCTCTAAGTAACTTGACCTTGCCTCTTCTTAATATATGTCCTCTTTCTTACTCTACTATTAATAACAAAAACTAAATTAATTCAAAACTCTAATAATCTATTCAAAATTAACAATGATAATCTCAAATAATGATTCATTTCTTTGCTTGTTTGATGACAATCAATTGATTAGTTAGAGAAAACATTTCAAGATTTGTTTCTTAAGCTTTTTTCCCTCCTTGTTAGTGCATATTACTTTCAAATATACTTTTTTTAAACTAAGCTATCTATTATTATGCTAATAAAATACCTTAATTTTGATAAATGCCTCATATATAAATATAATGATGCAATTATCTCCATTAACTCTATCATAGTCTGACTTTGTTTCTCATTTCACTTTTCCCAGAGAAAGTTCTTTGCTAATACATTGTGAGCTATACAAATGTCCTTCACAATCTTAATAACCACATCATTGTGAATTAAAATGCTTGTCAATCATTGATCTCAATTTCATATCTAATGTCTGAATTCAGTTCATGCAAATCATGACTGCAAATTGCTTCTTGAAAGGGAGATTTTGATTTCCTTACTTCTCACACATAGACACTACAAATGGATTATGTAGTATGATTCATAGTTTTGATAAATTCATCATTTATGTAATATATATATATGTTGCATTATATTTATAATATATTTCTATCTAATAAATGTTTTCCAAAAATGAGGATTAAGTAGAAGCATAAAAAAGTAAGTTTCAGCAGCTTGTTTAGATAAGAATAAGTGAAAATAAATGCATTAATTAAAAAATTAAGTTTTGCACATAAAGTTTTTTTTACTAGTGTTTTACTGAAGAACTACAATTCAGTCATTTTTGTGTTCTTTTAAGAATATCACTGGTATCATCTATACAATTCATATAATAAAAAAGTAATGATCATTTTTTAACTATAAATATGTTCTTGCAATTTTTATTTCTTCTTGATGGAAGAAGGAACTCTAACCTTGAATTCTCAAGGAACTTAGTTAAGTAACAACATCAAGACTGTCAGTTATGCAATTGGTTCTTTTCTATTCTAGCTGATATTTGAGTAGTTTGTTCTTATTTCCTGCTTCATAGCAAGCAGCTCATACATCAGGGTTTTGTATGTTTTATTCTACCATGTACTCAGTCCTTGCAGTATATATTTTTCATTGTTTAGCATCTCTGTCTTTGTCAGTTAAGTTTTTGACACCTATCATAAGAGTTTTATATTTCTGGTGTCTTAACTTCTATCTATTGGTTAGTACTATTATAATATTGGTATAATGTACACATATACATCGTAAACATGGTAATCATAATCTATGCGAGATAGACTTCAGGTACAAGTGAATTGGAAGTGTTATTTTCTGGGGGCTTCCTGAATTCCTAGTTTTTGGCTCATAGGTAAGATAATGACAGTGAATTTTTTTAAATTTCTAAACTTTTTCCAGAAACCCCCAAACTTAGTTTCTTTACTGATGGTTGGCCAGCAGTCTAGCCAGTTAAGTAGCCAGAGTGGTATAAAAACTATGCTTGGGGATTCTATTTTTGAGATCTCCCAAAGCTAAGACTCTGAGCAGATCATGGAGATTTAAGTAGTAGACAAAACAAGGGAATTCTGTGTGAATAAAGACCACTGGAAATCTTGCTCATGGGAAGTTTCATGGAACCCTAATGATTGACTGTAATCTCTCTGTTTTTATTTTTGCATTTTCCTTTAAATAAAGCCCACATGAATATGCTGTGTGGAGTATGGTGAATGTTTTCAAATATCTGAATGTGGGAAGTCTTTGTAATATGTGCAATATGTTGGGAGAGGGAATGAAGGACTGTTCAGGATATTACTTTTTTAGGGAAAAGAACTGAAGACTTAAACTTGATTAATGGTAGATTCTTAAGTCATTCAGCAGATGGACACCATAAAACTACAGAAAGCTATATATCAGAGAAATGAAAAGTTTTAGTTGATAGAAAAATACATAAATACATAATCTTTTGATTGTCTATCTTACTATATGATGTTGTAAGGCAAGTACTTATTAATGGATTAGGAATGAACATTTTATAATAAGAAGACCTTGATTGCCAGTAGGTTTTTTGACTATGTGGTGAGGATTAATTTCAGTAGGTTTTGAATTAGCCTTAACTCTCCCACTGAAATAGAAATACACATGTGTGACAATGCCCTCTGGACGAGGTTTGAAACATACTGATGAATAATGTTGCATTGTGGCCATGGGTTTGAGAAGATTTGTGGGGGTTTGTACTACCTTGTCAGCCTAGTTTATTGATTACAGTGAGATTGATGATTTGAACTTGGATTTAGTGAGAGTCTTGGAGTGTGTTGCTGCAGAATCTTATTACTTGGCAGGAGGATTATGGCTCTAGGATAGGCACTTGCTGAGTGAATAGCAAGCTTCCTAGTTTTGAGCCCTTTTTTTCATATCTTCTCTTTATTGTCTAATGATTGTTTTCTTTTGCTGTTATTTTCTATCTGAACACATACCTGATACCTATTATAGATAGTCCTTTCATTATACCAAATTCTTATCCACTTGGAAACCCTTATGTTGTCTTTTCTTGTGGATCCAGCTAATCTTGAAGTTTTAGTATTTGCTAGATGAATTTTATTAAAGTTCATTCTATAGAGAATAAAAGCATATGTCTCACAAGACTATCTTTTGGCTAGATGAAGAAGATGAGGTATATATACACAATGGAATACTACTTTTTTTTAAAAAAAAAAGTCAAATCTTGTTTTTTGCCACAACTTCAATGGGTCTGAAGGGGATTATGCTAAGGGAAGTAAGTCAGATGGAAAAAGATAAATATTGAATGATTACAGTCATGTGGGATATAAAGAAACAAAGCAAACAGATAAAATAAAACAAAAACAAACCATTGAGTTCTAACAGAAGAACTGAATTTATCAGAGGAAAGGCAGTGTCAAAACTAGGGAGAGTCCCAATGGACTGTACTGGAATATTATTAGTACTTTGTTGGTTGGATTCATATGGAAATATACATTTGCAGAAGTATGAATCTTTACCCCTAAGACATAAACATTATAAAATAGTATTATCTCAATGTAAAAAATTTTAAAAATATAAGTATTTCTCTTCTAAGCCCAAGCCCACTACGGTGCAACCCCTAACTTCTTTTTTTTTTTTTTTTTTAAGACTTATTTATTTATGCATACAAGAACTGGGGTAAAAGCCAGAGGTGTAGGGGATGAGAGGCTTCACCAGAGACAGAGTGGGGAACAGAACAGGCAGATTGACTGAGGGGAGATTGCTGAGGGGAGCAGAGGGCCAGTCAGGAGAGGTCTGCTGCACCATGTGGGTAGCTCCCTGGCCAGGGATCAAACTTGTGCTGCAGTGGCTGCAGATAGCTTCATGGGTTGCATCTTAACCCCTAGTGCCACCAGGGAGGCCCAACTCCTAACTTCTTAATGGTACCTAGAATTAATTGACTTTGCTATATACTAAGATATCTGTATTAATTCCAGAAACTAGGGCCTATAAATTTTTTATTGGAGAACTATGTTAAAATGGAATTTTGAATCATATAACCTTAGGTAGACCTAAATAAAGAGGTAAACATAGGGAAGGTAGAAATTTTTCAAAAAGATGAAATAATTTGAGAATAGTAAAGTAATTACAATCAGGGAAATGAAAACTATAGCAAGCTATGGTTGGTTCTGTTGATGTTTTGGGGGTATGCTGTATTTATGGGCAGGGAATTGGCCCATGATTATCTCAGATCTACCTTAGAAAACAGTGTTAATTTTGTTTATGACTTCCAGAGGCATAAGCAAGAAACGACCTAGGAAACATTAACCTTTCAAAATAAGCTAGATTACACTTTGTCTGTATGACTACACTGGTTTTGTCTGCTCAGGGAATTTTCCAGGCTGATCTCATCTATATTGATTGTGGCAGTTGTATTGATGATTCCTAATGTAACTCTGATAGTCTATTAATTCAGTATATGTTTTTAAAGTTGGCATAAATGTCTGTGCCTTTGAATTGTTACCACAAGGAGAAAAGAGGGGTTTTATAAAACTTTTACAAAAAGTTCTAATAATTTTTGGTATATTAATGAATTCAATAAGGAAAATATCTAGTGCTATGAAATTGGTCCAAATCTGCTAAATTTAACTTTATTATAATATCTGATTTATATTTAATTTAAATAAGTCTATGTAACCTTGTACACATCATTACTTCAGTTGATGGGATATTAAAATTGTTTTGATATCCATAATATGATTAAATTTAAATTAATATCATTAGATGTATATGAGAATAAAAGTATCTAAAAATAATTTTGTAACACATTAATGTAAATTTATTCAGAACAAAGGAGAGAAGCTTCAACTATTATAAACTTTCTTGAATAGAATAAAATAACAGGATAAGTTCAGTATAGAGCAGTTAATTTAAAAAGGCATAAAATTCAAAAATAATTTTCTTTGAAGTAAGTTTCTCTCTATTTACTACTTGAAACTTTTAATAGTTTGATAAGAAATAAGGCAATCAATCACTTTCTTTCAAAAGTTGCATAATTTAAAATATATTTTATTTGACCAAATAAAGAGATTCATATCAAATAGAACTGATTCATGGAGTGAACACTATAAAATGTTTTAACTTTTATTTCATGTCATTCTTAAGAATTAAATTGTCTTTTTGAAATTTCCATATTTTCCTGTATTCACAGCCTATTCTAGTTTCCAAAACCTTAGTAAAACAAGCCATAATTTTAAAGGACAAATTATCTTTAAAGCTTTGTTAACTTTTCTAAATGCTTACTTAAAAGTATATAAAGTAAAATTATGCTTTCATAATTGACATTTCAAATTATTTCACAGCCAAAGAGCATGAAGTACTTTTTATTATTTAGAGTTACATTGCTCTGTAATCTATAGATTTCATGTGTATAAACTTATATATCGACATCTGTATATACACAAAAAGTTTAATTTCGCTCCATCACCTTACAATTGATCACTTTTATTCATCACCACTTCTTCCCTTTTGGTAACACTATTTTTCTCATGAAATACACTCTAAAGAAACAGAAGAAGAAATGGAAAGCTAGAAAACAAGTAAATATACGTAAAACTAAGACCATGAGACTAAAATTTTTGACGTTGGAAATAACAATACTGTAAGTTCCATTTTATTTTATTTTTTTTCCATTGGCCCATAGGTTATCTTTAATGGACAATTTAAAAATTAATCACCCTGCAACAGTAATAGTAAAGATTGGTTCTCAGGCAAGAAACATCAGTGGGAAATATTTCTTTCTTTTTTTTTAAATAAGTTTTATTTTTCTATTCCCCATACAATTGCAACCCCCTTATTTTGACCCCAATCCCTCCCTTCCCCACCCCCCACCCCCCATAAAGTATCTCTGGTTCATAGTTGTTTGTTGATTTTGATTTTCACTTTATTCATTTTCCTGGTCCCTTATTTAAGTTTTCTAGATTCCTGCTATGAGTGAGACCATCTGGTATTTTTCTTTTTCTTTCTGGCTTATTTTGCTGAGCATGATCCCTTCCAGCGCCATCCATGTTGCTGTAAATTGCATGTCTTTATCTTTTTTGAATGCTGAGTAATATTCCATGGTGTATATGTACCATATCTTCTTAATCCAGTCATCTATTTTTGGGCATTTGGGTTGTTTCCAAAGCTTAGCTATTGTAAACAGTGCTGCTATAAACATAGGGGTGCAGGTGCTCTTTGGAATTGATGTTTCTGTGTCCTTTGGGTAAATACCTAGGAGTGGAATTGCTGGATCATATGGAAGCTCTATGTTTAGTAGGTCCAGAAATCTCCACACAGCTCTCCATAGTGGTTGGACCAGTTTGCACTCCCACCAACAGTGCAGAAGAGTTCCTTTTTCTCCACATCCTCGCCAACATTTGTTGTTGCTAGGTTTTTTAATATGTGGCATTCTCACTGGTGTAAGATGGTATCTCATGGTAGTTTTGATTTGCATTTCCCTGATTACAAGTGATGCTGAACATTTTTTCATATGCCTGTTGGCCATTTGCATTTCCTCTTCAGAGAAGTTTCTTTTTAGCTCTTCTGCCCATTTTTTGACTGGATTATTTTCTTTGTTGTTGTTGAGTCTCATCAGCTCTTTGCAGATTTTTGTGATCAGTCCTTTATCATTAGTGTTGTGTGCAAAAATGTTCTCCCAGTTGGTGGGGTTTCTCTTTGTTTTGGTTATTGTCTCTTTTGCTGTGCAGAAGCTCTTTAATTTGATGTAGTCCCAGCTATTGATCTTTGCCTTCACTATCACTGCTTTGGGTGATGTGTCTGTGAAGATGTCTTTGATGTACATATTACGTAGTGTTTCACCTATATTTCCTTCTATGTATTTCATGGTTTCAGGTCTTATGTCTAGTTCTTTAATCCATTTTGAGTTGATTTTTGTGTATGGTGTGAGGTAGTGGTCAAGCTTCATTCTTTTGCATGTAGCGACCCAGTTTTTCCAGCACCATTTATTGAACAAACTTTCTTTGCTCCAATGCATAGTCTTTGCTCCTTTGTCAAAGATTAGTTGACCATAAATCTGTGGGTTTATTTCTGGATTTTCTATTCGATTCCATTGGTCTGTGTGTCTATTCTGGTTCCAATGCCATGCAGTTTTGATAATTATGGCTTTGTAGTATAGTTTGAAGTCTGGGTATGTGATGCCTCCATTCCCTTCTTTTTTTTTCAGGAGAGCTTTGACTATTCGGGGTTTTTGGTGATTCCATATGAATTTCATCAATAATTGTTCTATTTCTTTGAAGAATGACATTGAATTTTTTATTGGAATAGCATTGAATCTGTATATTGCTTTTGGTAGGATGGCCATTTTAATAATGTTTATTCTTCCAATCCATGAGCAGGGGATGTCTTTCCATTTCTTTGGGTCTTCTTCTATTTCTTTTAATAGTGTTTTATTGTTTTCTTTGTATAGGTCCTTTACCTCTTTTTTTTAGATTTATTCCCAAGTATTTGATTTTTTTTTGTTTTGATATTAAAAGGGATGGTTTTTTCGATTTCTTCTTCAGATTTATTGTTTGTGTATAGGAAGGCTACTGATTTTTGCGAATGACAATGAGGACACCAATTTCCTAAATGTATGGGATGCAGCGAAAGCAGTAATAAGAGGAAAATATATAGCAATAGAGGCTCACATCAAGAAACAAGAAAGAACTCAAAGAAACAACCTAATCTCGAAGCTCAAAGATCTAGAAAAAGAACAACAAAAAAAAACCCAAAACCAGTAGAAGAAAAGAAATAATAAAAACCAAAGCAGAAATAAATGAAATTGAAACTAAAAAAACAATCCAAAAGATCAATGAAACCAAGAGCTGGTTCTTTGCATAAATCAATAAAATAGACAAACCCCTAGCCAGGCTCACAAAGGAAAAAAGGGAGAAAGCACAAATAAACAGGATCATATATTAAAGAGGAGAAATCACAACGGACACAGCAGAAAACAAAAGAATAATCAGTAAGTACTATGAACAGTTATATGGAAACAAGTTCAACAATCTAGAGGAGATGGACAAATTCCTACAACTCTACAATCACCCAAAGCTAGATAAAGAAGAAATAGAACACATAAACAGACCAATTACAAGCAGCAAAATTGAAATGGTAATCAAAAACCTCCCCAAAAACAAAAGCCCAGGACCTGATGTATTTACAAATGAATTCTACCAAACATTCAGAGATGAATTAGTGCCTATCCTTCACAAACTCTTTCAAAAAATTGAGAAGGAAGGGATAATACCAAACACGTTCTATGAAGCCAACATTACACTAATACCAAAACTGAACAAGGACAACACAAAAAAAGGAAAACTACAGGCCAATCTCCCTAATAAACACTGATGCAAAAATCCTCAATAAAATTTTAGCTATCAGAATCCAACAATGTATCCATAAGATAATTCACCACGACCAAGTAGGATTCATGCCAGGGACACAAGGATGCTTCAACATCCAAAAATCAATCAATGTTATCCAACACATCAACAAAAAGAAATATAAAAACCATATGATAATATCATATCAATCGATGCTGAGAAAGCTTGCGACAAAGTGCAACACCCATTCATGGTAAAAGCCCTTGAAATTCTTGGGATACAAGGAACATACCTCAACATCATAAAGGCCATATATGATAAGCCAACAGCCAGTATCATTCTCAATGGTGTAAAGCTGAAAGCATTTCCATTAAGATCTGGAACAAGACAAGGATGTCCACTCTCACCACTGCTTTTTAATATTATACTGGAAGTCCTAGCCAGAGCAACAAGACAAGAGAAAGACATACAAGGAATCCAAATAGGAAAAGAAGAAGTCAAACTATCACCATTTGCAGATGATATGATAATATACAGAGAGAACCCCAAAAACTCCACAGAAAAACTAATTCAACTCATCAATCAGTTCAGTAAAGTGGCAGGATACAAAATCAACAGTTAAGTTCCATTTTAAAGTAGTAAGATCCTGAAAGCTGCTGGGGTATGGGGGTAATGCCCCCCCACCACTGTGGCTTCTTAGGCTGGTTAAACAAAGAAATTAGCATCAGACAGATTAGTAGGAGAAAAAGACCAAATTTAACTACATACAAATGGAGAAATTACATGGTATAAATTCTAAAGTAAATGCGACAGAACCAGGGTTTATATCCTGAGCTTAAAAAATGGGATACGGACTTAGACCAACAAAGAGAAAGAAGGGAATCTCATGTGATGAGGAGATGACATTTTATGACAAAACCTTGCCTTTAGATGGTTTCTCTGCCTTAAGAAAGCTTTCTTTAGAGACCCACAGCACCTTCCATTGATCTTAGTTCCACAAACCAAGGTGATAGGTAGAAATAACTTGCTATAGATACCTTGGGAAAGGGCTATTTGCACATTTTAAGGAGGTCATTACTACAGTGACTAATTTATTTCTTCCAGAAATTCATATATATTAATGTCTATTGAAAACCCAAATTAGTGTGAATTGCATATTGCACAAACACCACCAAGAATCTTCTAAAAGAGAAGACTTTTTAATTTTTTTTTTTATTTTTTGGGTCACAGACTGAGTTGTAGATTGGATTTCTATCTGATTCTTCTAGAGTAGTTCAGACTAGCTCCTTTCTGATAATACTTCCAAACTAAAAGGGATCCATTAACTCTTCACACACAAACAAGATCCTGAGTGGCAAAATAGCCATTCCTATTTATCCTAGATACTCTGCTCAATTGTTTGGATGGGGAATATCTTTATTCACTTTTCCTCCTTCCCTACCCCACCTCATCCTCTTTTTTTCTTTTTCTACTGCATTGTCTTCTTTCTACTTTTGTTATTAGAGATAAATGAACATTATTCGAAATTATATTTATTGGTTTTTGCTATATTAACTCTGTACCAACCAATAAATCCATATTGACTCACAAACTGAAGAACTTGTCATCACCTTACTTTACCTGTTCATAAATTCTGGAGCTAGCAAACCATCATTAAAAAATTGGTGTCATGGGCCTCCCCGGTGGCGCAGCGGTTGAGCGCTGGGTTGCGAGGCTGCCCGCGGCCTCTGCGGCGCCGGTTCGATCCCCGGCTGCTCCCCGGCCACTGGAGGAGGGTCCCGCATGGCGCACAGACCTCTCCTGCCGCCTGCTGCTGCCCTCAGCAGTGTACTTCGGTCCTTCTGCCTGCTCTGCTCCCCGCTCTGGCTCTGGTGAATTCTCTCGCCCTCCCAAGCTTCTGACTGTACCCAGTGCATGTATAAACAAGCAAGCAAACAAACAAACAAACAAATAAATAAAAACATGCCTCTATAAAAAAAAAAAAATTGGTGTCAATGATTTGATCATTATTTGTTGAAATAGTCTTGAGGTTTATATGTAAATATAGGCACTAAGTGTTCATCACTATATGACAGTGCTGTCAGAGGCTTTAGTACATATTCTCTAGGCTCTGTAGTAACCTGTTGTAATTTCTCTTGCAGAAACTTCTTTAAAGTTCTTTAAAGGTCTTTATAACACTATGACATATGGAGTTTATCCATGGTGTGAGATGAGAGTTGTTGAATAGGGAATTGAAAGGACATTGGTTGACTTTACACTGTTTGGCATACTACAGTTTATAAGTGTAAATTAATATAAATACATTTAATCCTAAATCATTTTTGGAAAATTCCATTCCTGAATTTAAAATGATGCAAAATAGAACTCATATTTTAATTTGAATTTTACACTAATAATAGGAAATTACAAGGTCAAAAATGGGGAAAGACCAAATTTGAATAACCAATAAAATTACACAAAATTATTTATAACTTTTACTTTTCCCCTTTCATTGCTACTTTATTTGGTAATAGAAATTTGTGGTAGAAAAAAATCCAATTCCCATCCAATAATAGCTATATTGCTCATTTTATTTATATTAAATTGAAATACACATAATACAAATTTATACCAAGTTATAAAAACAGATTTCACTGTGGAAAAACTGAATTTAGGCAATTAAAGCAAACCATTATCAATGATCTTACCTAGCTACTTAATTTTAATGTATGAAAGATTGCTTATAATTTAAAGTTTCAGTATCATTTATAGTCATGGTCTGAGCATTTACTAAAATCAGGAGTATTTTAAATGAGTGGTTATGAATACAGATTATTTTTCTGTAAAATAACTACATAGCTTATAATAAAGACAACCTTATAAATTTACAATTTTTAAAAATTCTTATTTTATGATGAAATATATTCATCATCTCTATTAATATGAATATGAGAGATACTTACTACAAATAAACCATCATACTCAGAATATCCTTTTTTGGTTTTGTAAAAGACTATAATTGAATTGTTCTTGAAATACAATTGTTATAACCGGCATTTTTCTGTGTGCATAAGAAACTGACTCATAGTCAAATCATTTGTATTTAGCCATATTGTCATGAGTAGCTTGCAGCTGACTATGGATTTCATATTGCAATCAGTAAGGACACATTTTCAAAACCCTCAAGAGGAAATAATCATGAAACATCACACTTTAATTATGCTATATCAAAATCCATATTTAAAAGAACATTAATCTTTCATCATGTTTCTAAATCCATATTTAGGGAAAAGATGATGCTTTCATCATGTATGGGAGGAAAAACAGTTTTCACTCTACCCTCAAGGGCCTTGACTGAGACACCCCCTATAAGAAAATACAGATTAACAGGAAAACACAGAAGTGCAATCACATGTGTACTTTGTCTATATGGGAGAGACCCAGGAAAGCAGAATAACACTAAAAGGGCTCGCGCAGTTCCTTGAGTACCATCTTCAGCTAAAGACAAAAGATGCTGGGAAAGGGAGAAGCCAGATATGAGGGGTTACCAGAAGGGCACAGTAAACAAGGGCGTGGATGCTATACAGACTTCAGCCACTGCCTTCTTCATTTGAGTTTCATCTCTTGGTCATCCCTTCCTTCCTTGTACAATTGGGAGACAGTCTTATAAATGGACATTTCCTTTACACGAATAAATATATCTTACAAAAGGATAACTTCTACTATCTTTCCAGATTTTTTCCAACGTTCACCATTCCTTAAAAATGCCCAGTTTAAAATAATCTTTATGCCAGAGGCTTATTTTGGGATGGTATATTTTGCTCCTCTACAATCAGATAAATATTATATGTTGTGCCTGCAATATGTCTAATGTCAAGGAACAGGGGGAAATTCACCTGTCCCTTTTTGTTTTCCTCAGGCTGGGTGAACAAACAAATTAACATTAGCCATATTATTAGGAGAACAAAACCAAGTATAATTCCATATATATATATAATATATATATGAAATATACATGGCTATAAATCTAAAGTAAATAGAACCATTTTCATATAACAAAACCTTGCCTCTAGTTGTTTGCCCTGACTTGAGTTAGATTTTGCTCATTAAAAGGTTGTCCTGGAGATGGACTTAAATCTAAACAATCTGTATTCCTTAAGGTTAAAAATGTCTGTTCACAGTTCCATAGGAACTCAATTGACTTTGGTTCCACATGTCATGGTGACATGTATTTGAAACTCCTACTCTGGTGTCTTGCATAAAGCATGTTGGAACATTAGTATACTTATTGCTAAACCTCTATGTGAGGAAACTCAAGGGTATCTGTACATATTTGTGATTTGGATGGGTGGATCTGATGGCATTTCTGGGGATGCAGTAGCAACTTTCAAAGGCTAAAAGGAATCATGAGAAAACTGGAACTACTGACCCAGTTCCCTGGAGGAAATCCATGTAAAGCTCCATTTGGTCTTGTGTCATGTTCTACAATAATGCCTATGGATGAAGACAGTGACTACAAAGAATAATCTGAGGTGGCATAAGTGGCCTTGTATGGGTTACCAATGTTCTGTAAAGGATCTATATGCACCTTTTTTCCTAGGTAGCAATGGTGGGCTGGGAGGGGCTTTGAGAGATGGAACACAGAATTTCTAGGAATATCTGTGATCTAAAGCAGGCTGGAATTGGAGTAAAGAGCCAAACCATTTAAGGCAGTTTAGCTAGAGTTGAATGAGTTGTTTACAACACAAAGAACTGTTTACTGCTCAGTGGATACTAGGCCATGATCCTATGGGGAAAATCAATTTGCTACAGAGACCTTTTGGAACTCAAAGGGCAATCTGAGTGTTTGAACTAGGAAACACTTTCAACAGAAGCAGAGAAGGGGAAAGAAAATGAATGAGCATTAAACTAGAAGAAACTGTTTTAAAGTATTTTATGTTTCTAAAATATTATTAAGTGGTAATAGTGTGTGACTTAAAGTATTATTCCTTTTAATATATTTGTTGTTTTCCTAGTAATTCTTTGATATAAAGCAGGCAATCTTTTCAAATTATAAATTTACATTTCTCCTCTCTAACAATAAATACTTATCATTTTCCCAATGCTCTTGTGAAATACAGCCTACATGGTCCCGCAAAGTCCATACTTTTATATCCAATCTCATATGTAACCCTGTGACATACCTTCACTTTACTCACACAAGCTTCTTTGTAACCAGCACTCCATTTCTACATCAGACACGAAGTCCTTGCCCATGATGTACACTACACTGAAAATGCTTTTTCTTCTTTGTCAGATACTTCCATTAAACCAACTTAATCCCCCTGATAGTGAAATTTCATGCATTATGGTACCATTTTCTTAGTATTTGATATGACCATGTACCACTGCATAACACATTTGCTATATCTGTTGAACACCTATATTATACTGTACTTGAAATCTTCTCTTTAAATTAAATTTCAAAGGGAATGCTTCAATTATTGAAAAAAGAGAATTAATTTTCCATAACTAGATATTTTCAAAATATTTTTAAAGTTTTACTTAGACATAAAATATTATAGGAAAATCTAAGGAATAGGCTGAAAGGAAAATAACAACAATCCTCCCATAGATTTAGAAACCAAGCCAAGTAAATTGCTCTAGTCCTGAGTCCCACAAATCTATTAAAGATTCTGTAGTGTATCCTTTATGTTCTATCCTTTTTCTGATGGTATGCCAGTTTTCTTTGTTTCCTTCTTAAGAAAATTATCACATGCAAACTATGTTACTGTTATGTTTTCTTGTTTTATTATGCTCTATAAATCTATTGTTACATTTCCTCTGTGTTTATATCTTCTATAGTCATAAAGAACTACAGATAATGGACACTTAATATATTCAGTTACTTGAAGATAAAAAATTAATGTTACTTTTAGTTTGAGGTGTTTTGAATGGAGAAATAATTTTTTAAGGATCATAAGCAGATACTCATAGTTTAACAAATGGAAAATACTAGACATTTGATAATCCCACTAGAAATTATTTAATGGGATTCATTCATTGTTTAAATAGGAAATGAATGCAATGGTTGTTAAGATAACTGAAACAATTTCATGACAATCACAAGTCATGTTATTCACACAAAGTGCATATTAACAAGGAAAATAACATTTTGTGGAAGGAATTATAACCATAACAATATTGATCCTAGTGATCAAAGTCTAATTATCTAAGTTTCTTAATTTTAATAGCATTTCTCTAGTGAAAAATTTGTTTCAGTTTCACACAGTAAATGCACAATTTTTTATGAAACAAAGTTCTTATTTATAATAAAATAAATACATAGCTAGAATGCCATGTGGGAAAATATCATTTCTAGTAGATTACTTTGGGAAGAAATAATGGTCTGTCTGTAGAATCTGATAAATATTAATATCTTTCTCTTGTCAGAAAAATCAAAGTGTTTCAGTATTATAGACCAGTTTACTAACTTCCCTTAATTTTAGCAACACGAAAATGTAAAATAAAATCCACCACTGATACAACTGTAAGTCAACATACCAACTCCTTGAAGCACACAAACAGTTATAATAATTAAACATACATCTTTAGGGATAGAGTGTGTTAAATATAACATCATCTTTCAGGTATTGTTTATGTTTTTCCCTTGCATCATATCAAGGTTCATTTTATGCCAATATAGATTTATGTGCATATTTAGAACATAAAGCAAAACACACCGAAAACATTTTTTAAAAACTGAGTATGCTTAGTAATAACAGTAAGAAGTATAAATAAAAAGCAAACATCCATTCCCAATTTGCGGAATGGGAAACTGATTTTTTTTGATACTGTTTTAACTAAGGTAAGGTTTATCTGGCAACATTTGATTACTTTTAAACAAGTCAAACCTGAAATCAAGTATTTTCTTTCAGTGATTAAAAAGGTAATATCCTAACAATGTAAGTGTACCATATAAATTCTAGATTTAAAAACATAATTTTTAATTTATAGAAACATTACATGTAATACAGCGGAATTTTAGTTCCCTAAACCATCTGAGATTAAATTACACAGCTGAAACCCTCTGGGTCTGGAATACTTGCCTGCAAACAAGGACAGTCTCTTAAATAATAGTATTACAAACACTGGGAGGAAGAAATTAATATTTACTTGAATACAGCAATGAAATGATCACTAATATGATGTGTGTGCGCATGTGTGTGTAGTCACTAAAATCTCCATGCACTTGGTTCTATTGTTGACAGAAATAAACCCCCTGTAAAGGAATTAATGGAGAAATTTATTAAAGACATTCAAAACAAACTGAGGAGTCAAATAGGGGCAGCAACATCAGTTTTCTCTGAGTGCTGATCCTGCCCTTCAGATGTTTTGGTTTCAGTTACCTACAGTTTGGGCTGTGTGCACAGAGGAGATATATAATTATTCTATAAAAGAGATTAAGGAGACATCTGGTTATATTCTGGATGATGAAAAAAGCAGGAACGTTGTATGTAATATCAAAATTAATCTCTTATTCTGCAGAGTCAGACTATTTCTGTTTGTGGGACTGGCACAAGAACTGAGGCTCATAATAATTTCTTTCTGTCCTAGAATGTGTTTTGTAGACATGAAAGCCCATCTTTGCCCCACTCCCCCCAGCAACTTGAAACATGACAAGGGTCGTTTGGGTATATAATTTGGACACATGGCATTTTCACGGTAAAATAATTTTTGTTTTCCTGATTTCAAACCTCTGCAGCTGCCAGCTCAGCAGTTTCTCAGAGTAGAGACATTTCAAAAAAGTATTAGAATTTTTCTTACACTCCACAGTGTCTACAAGGATTATAATATAATTTCATTTTGTTAACCAATCCATATGAACTGGATTTATTTTCAGTATCAAATTAGAATGCACATCATGCCTTAGTGGGACAAAAGCATAATTCTAGATTGTCAAGTAGACTTATGTTATAATTACAAGTTTATCAATAATCTATTCAAACATAATTATAAGTATTATATCTTACTCAAAATTCTATCATCTTAATTTTCCCTTAAATAATCGAGGCCAAGCGATGCCATATAGTTAATAAAAACAGTGAAAGAATTTATTGAAATAAATGCCTCTTTAAAATGCCTTCTATATGTATTTCATATATTAGGCATGTGAATT
Organism: Talpa occidentalis; assembly: GCF_014898055.3. Lineage (NCBI taxonomy): Eukaryota > Metazoa > Chordata > Mammalia > Eulipotyphla > Talpidae > Talpa > Talpa occidentalis. The sequence goes on from NW_023603184.1 coordinate 114,011,296, forward strand.
CTTAGAAAATAGAATCTGAAACTCTCAAATTAACAATTTTTAAATTGTGAACACTTTCCGATTTTTTACTGACATTGATTTTATTTTATTTTTTTAAGGAAAGTAAGGTTTATTTCTTTCTCATTTAATAGTCTGTGCTGAGTAGAAGCACTCATTGACTCCAGCACCATCCCAGTCAGAGCTGTTGACAAAAACTGGGTTGTGAGGATATCTGGGTTCCAGCCAGAACATGGTAGAGTCCATGGAGGTATTTTAAGTGACACATATCACTTTTGTTCATTTTCCAGTAGCAAGAATTTAGTTCCAAGGGTGAGAAGTAGGGGGCATTGGGAAATGTAGCCGTGCTAGGTGGCTGCAATTCTATTTCTATGAAAGAAGGAAAAGGCAGATTTTGATGACTAGTGGGTATCTCCATGGTAACCCTCAAGGGAATTTGAGGGTTATTTATTCTTTGGAATTTATTTATTCCTGGAATTTATTCCTTTCAATCATTTCTCCATTCAAGAAGCATTTTTGAGCATCTCATATAAGCCAGGCAGGCACAGGAGTGGATTGCAGAACAGTAGGTCTAGGTAAAATGTTTTAAGTCAGGGAATATTCCCCAGAGACAGCAATATTTGGACTGAGTTTTAAGATGAGTCAGCGTTGCAAGGAAGGATATGCCAGGCAGAAGAAAAAGCATATACGACGACTAGGCAAACAGGGAAGGATCAAATATGAGCAGAACAAGACTTTGCAGTGTCACTATGAAACTATAGAATGCACACTGTCTTTTATTTTCTTTCCAACATTATAGACCCAGGGTTTATCTTAGAATTGGAAGGTTGCAACTTTTGACCACTTTCATCCATTTCACCCCATCCCCTCTTCAGTTCTAGCAACCATCTATCGTTCTTTGTATCAATCAGTTTCTTTTTTTTCAGATTCCACATATTAAGTGTTATTCCATGGTATTTGACTTTTCTCTCTCTCAGTGGTGAAAAAGTGAAAGCTTTTCCTCGAAGATCAGATATAAGACAAGGAGGCCCACTTTTACCACTATTAGTCAAAATAGTATTGGATTAGGCAAGAGAAAGGATTATGCAAGAGAAAGTTATAAAATGAATCCAAATTAGGAAGAAGTAAAATGATCATTATTTGCACATGACATGATAATGAGATAAGTTCTAAAATGTTAAATTATTTTCATACCCTAAGAGCACAAAAGAAAAAAAAAATCAAAACCTGTTCCTGAGTCTTGGTTTCATAGACAAGGCAGAATGGAGGCTTATCAACAACCTTGAGTTGAGCTCCAAGGTCAGCTGACAAACTGAAAATGCAAAGGAAGATGAGTGCATAAACAATTTCAAAACTCCAGCTATCTGAAGAAAAGTCTCTGCTTTCTTCATGTTTGAAATTCTCTTTGTCTAACCAGTGAACTTTAGCCAAGTATTCATTGCCTTGTTCGTAGCCTGTTACAAAGAAAATAAAATTTAACTGCTCTATTTTCAGCAGTTTGGTTTCCAAAATCAAAAACGCCTAAGTCCCTTCTTAATCAGAGAGAGAGTTTCTTGGGATAGGGGTCTGGCCATCCCCTCACACTACTAGTCTGAATAAAATCTTTGTTTTTGTGGCTCCAGCCCATGTCTCTCATGTTTGACTAGAGAGTGGCAGGTAACCAAACACAAGTTAGGTATCAATATTATACATTAAAAATCTTAAAGATTCCACTAAAAAATCTATTAGAAACAATAAATCAGTACAGTCATGTGATGGGTTATAAAATCAATGCATAGAAATTGGTTGTTTTCCTATATGCGAACAATGAACTAGAAGAGAAAGAAATCAAGAAAATAATTCCATTTACCATTGTATCAAAAAGTATGAAATACCTAGGAATCAACTTAACAATGGAGCTAAAAGAACTGAATCACAAAAACTGTAAGACACTGTTAAAAGAAATAGAAGAAGACACAAAGAAATGGAAAAATACTCCCTGCTAATGAAATGACTTTCTGTAAAATGAAAGGATTCAGGTATAAAGGAGTAAGGTGTATATGGTAATAACATTACAGATCATTGTTATGCTGACTTCTCATGCATAATGAAAAAAGTATTTGAAAATAAGATAAAAGTAAACAAAATTATAAATCAACAATATTTAAACAGCATGAAAAAAGGAAAGCATTTCTTAAAAAAAATAGAGAGTATCACAAAGTTTTAAGTGGAGAGTATTAAAAGTTCCCAATGAAAGATTTTTTTTTAGGAAAGTAATTACTTATTATCTTCTACTATCTGAACAAATTTTATATTATTCTGTGTTGAATAACTGAGTAGTAAAGCAAATCTTTGACCTCCTTCCACTGCTTAAGAGTCTCTTATTTAGTGACAGTGAAGCAGAAGTTCTAATCAAACTAATCAAAAGGCAGTTTGGAATGATGAATTTTGTTTATAAAAAAACTGGTGAAGTTGCACTGGTCAGAAAATGAATCATTATCTAATAAAAAAAATAGTTAATAGGACAGCTTTCTCTGTCAATAATATGTAGAACAACTAAGTTTCTTCTTTCTATTTCAGCAGATTTTACATTTCTGCCATCTGTTTAGACAGTGTTGATTTCTAATCAGTTCATGCACAACATGTTTTCATATGTAGATTTTCCTGAGTCCTAAAGTGCTCCTAACTAATAGTTAAATGGATCACTAAAATTTTTCAAGACTTCAGAAAAAGGTCTCAGAAAAAAATTTAATGACTTGTCAGTCATAATTGCTTGTAGTTAAATATTCTCATTTCCCTGACATTGTACCTTTCAAGCACTCCTGCATCTTATGTTGGTGCATACTTTCGGCTTTTGAGTCATCAGCATTAACTGGTGAAGCCAGAAGCTGGTATTTATTTGCAAGAGCACAGGCTTTTAAAGTCTTCATCTTTCTTCTAACACAGAATTCAGCATCATGAGTAAGGACAGCCACTCCATCATTCCATGTCCCAGAGTGGTTGCAATAAACAAAGTTCCATGATAGACACAGAGCATAAACCAGAAGTAAATCTTTGTTGTTTGAGCCTCTGAGAATGGGTGGTTTTTTGCTACTGCAGTAATCCGCAATTCAAGCCCACATAATCCATGATTTTCACACTGGGTTTCTATCCTGAAGAACATAGAACTTTGTTTTGCAGAGACAAAGTGGCATATTGTATTGATGGAGAGATATTTTATGTCAAGGTCTCCAATTTCAGGTGAATTTACTGTTTAAAAATTACCTATATATCTTTATCACCCTACTTCAACTACTTGTTTCCTTGCACCAAAATAGTTCTATCTTTGACTAAAAGGCTTCATGCAGGCTTGCTTTATGTGTCGTCTGTCATGAACAGTACCACAATTAGTGAGTTTGCTTATAAAATACAGATTCCTCTGAAACTCACACTGGGATTATTGAATCTGAATCACTTGAGACTGCAGAAAGTTGGAATTTTTAACAAGTTCTCCAGCTGTTTGAACTATGTATCAATATTTGAGAATCATGGCATCACAGAATATTTTATACAAAAATAATCACATTTATTTAGAGCACTAAAATATCAATTTGTGCAATTTCTAGTAGTAATTCTGTTAAGTTATAAAACTGGTTCAATAAATGTTGTTTTAGAGGCCAAACAGGTTTATTAATTTTTCCATAGTTCTGAAAATTTAAAACAATATTTTTATGTGTCTGATTTAACTTTTACTTACAAGTTATTAAGCTGTTCTTCTGTGTTTTTATGTATAAAATTAAAAATGGTAACAGTAGAATTTACATAAAAATGCAATAAGTGGTATGTAGAGCAACAGACTCAAAAACAGTATTATTTGGGGATTGATTTATGTGTTTATTTACCTACTTCTTTCTCTTTTGATTAAGTTTAGCTCCATATTCACTTGTTATACATCATTATAAATGAATTTATACTATACTGAGCTGAATAAAATTCCAGTAAAATAGGAAGTGTGTTTCTGTTAAAAAGGCTTTCAAGAAAGAAGTATATGTGTATATTTATAGTGATTATTATACCTCACATTAGTGACCAAGTTAAAATCTTAAGATTTATTTCAAAATGTAATCAATTGTTGGGCTTTATATCTGAGAAAAAATGTCATATTTGCAATGCTCGCTTTCATTGCAAAGACATTGCTAAACTTTAGACAAGACATAGCAACAAAGATAATAAATATGCTGCTAGTGAAATATTTTAAATCACAATATGAATATGACCAGAAATACTTAATTTCTTATATTTATTTTAAAACAAATGTAGGTATATATTACCAAGTCTGATTCTCTAATATGGTTTCCTGCATAATAGAACTCAATTCTTTATTGATTTTTACCCAGTGGTATTATGGTGCTTCTGATTTTCAGCCACCTAGCCTGTGTATGTGGTCACTGCTAGTTGAGGTTTAGGCCTAGCAGTGCAACAGTCATCCCTCTAACCTCAGCAACTTAGCTCTTTATGTTCCCTTTATTCAGTGAGCATTTAATGACATGAACTCAGTGACTGACACTGTCGAGGAACAGTGTACAAGCCCTTACATGTTAGTAAATATAGAGAGAAAATGAACAAATAAAAAACTAGATAATTTCATATTTTGATAACTACTGTTATGATAGTTACCCGTGATTTTTTTTTATAAGGCTCTGGAGTACTCGGTTATAGAAGGTATGGTTTACTGCAGAGCTGCATCAAATCAGATTTATCTTTTTGGGTGGCAAATATTTGACTTAAAAATCTGATTATTGGAAAGGGAACAAGAAAGCAAAGAATAACAGAGTAGCAGTATTCAAGGGTAGAAAACAGAAAGGCCACAGCAAGAATGAATGCTGTGGATATGATATTTAAAACAAATTACTTTGAGCCTGGTGCATGGGAAAATCTTTAGATCTATATAAATTTTGTACTATAGTGAGAGTGACTTCCTACTTATAAAGAACTTGCTGGTACAATGATGAAAAGCAATTGTTAAGATGGTTGTCTATTGATATCTTTCTTCTCAACAGTATTTCACTCACATGAGTGCGCATCATCTCCACTTACATTTTCCTCGTTTCCATCATCTCCATCCTCCAGATGGAAACATGCTGCAGAACACTGAGGTGACTACCTACAAAGGCTCAGAAGAACATCAAAGAGCTTTCTTGGTAGACTTACCTGCCATATGGTACACTCTGAAAATCAGTGTCTCTGTGAGACATGGAATGGAACAGATTAGTCAAATTATGTAGTGTTATATAAATATGAAGTTCACCAGAGACAGGTGCCACTTATTTATATTTTCTTTGTTTACCCACATGAAAAATTGGAAGAACTATAATTACCCTGTTTCTGCCTGTCTTGCCCATGGTCATGTAACTGATTTTAGGCTTCCACTATAACATCGACAGGGGCAGAAAGATGAAGTGCATTCCAAATTATTACATGTAAAAATTTAAAACTTCATAGAGTCTTCCATTAAAAGGTTAGATTGGGAAAGAGGGTTATTTGCATAATGAAACATTAAGGATTTATTTTTAGATTCACACAGATTATGCTATCTTTGACCTCAATTAACATGACTAATCAACAGTTCTCTGCATTCCTTACGCATATAACATTTCACTGACCATCTTAGAACATGGCCAGTGGACATCAGGTAATGCCAATCATATTCCTCTGGCCTTTCAGTGGATCTTTAACTTTGTGTTACTGCATGGTGAGTCCATGAGTTGGAATTATACTACTGAACACAAAAAAAGCTGCAGTTGCAATGTAATTAGAGTGAACAAACCATTAACACCTCTGTGAGCTGTTTCTAAAATTAAATGGTAACTAAATACTTCACACAAGCTACTATTAATGAGACTGATTTATTTATATTTCCCAGTGAAATTTTTTTAAAAGTAGTCATTTTTTAGCTTAGAAAGTATATTCCATTCCCATAAAATACAATAATGCCTTTTCTGGAGCTATGCTACAGGCCTAATATAAAAAAAGCAAGGAATGCTGTGGCTTTCTATGAGTGGGCTACTCGCTGGCCACTCATGGGCAACTGTGACCTATTTGCTATCTACAAATCACAGCAGAGCATTCCTTTACTACCTACAGTGTATAACCTGTACCAAGAGGCAGGCCCAGGGACGCCTAGGCTACTGTTGACCTGATTACATGACTATCTCTATGGTAGTCTCGGGAGAATTCTTTGCTGACACAAATGGCTCTTGATATATGGTCATGATGTCCCCTTCACTGTCCCTCGTAAAACTTTGTCCCCCATTCCTATCCTACCCTCTGGACTTTATTCCTCATACCATTGTCTCATGATAAGCTTTTACTAGACTGTATGCTGTCAATAAATGGCTCTAGAACTTCTGCTTAAGTAACAGTCTTGCCTTGACACATACTCCACGACTGCTGGGTCCCTCATCCTGTTCCTGCTGCAAAGCGGCAACAAAATTCCTATCACAACAGAATGCAATGTAGAGATCAGGAAGTGATAAATAGACACAAAATAATGATCTCTTCTATGTATACGTAGACTCAGGTTCTGTCCTGAATGCTCCAATATTTCAAATATAATAAATTGTGCTTACTGGGTAAAAAGGTGACTGATTTACAAGCTAAAACCCAATGCATTCAGTAGAGATGAAAAGAGTATAATTTGGGGCATTTGTCTTCTCTGTTTAGAACTGTTTTTTTACTATATCATGGAATGAAATAGTTCCCATGTTTCATTTAGAAACTAGGAATAATGAACAGTTTTGAAATTGTTATTTCATTAGAATGTGACAGCACTCAGAGAATTATTCCTTTTCATTCACAGTGTCCAATCTTTTATTAACAGGGACATGTATTAATCACTGTCCATCATCTTTATACTATCCTGGACCAAATTTGAAAAAATATATAAACAAATATGGAAAAACAATGTGAAATTACACCTTTCATCATCAGCAATTCTCTTTAATATAATGAAATTATATATTTAATGTATGGAAAGTCATTGTCTAATTGTATATATATTTCCTATTAATATTTAGTATTTGTTATCAAGAATTAAACTTCATGAATCACTTAAATTCTGAATACTTATATTTCATTATGATAATGAAATGTGTTAATACTAGTAATCCTATATATTGAAAGGATATACATACTTATAATATATGCTCCTGAATATAATTCTTTTATTTTTAATTGTATTTTGGGGGGTAACTTTGGCTTACAACTCTTTATATTTTTGAGGAGTACATGTTCATACCTCTTCAGATATATGTTATCCCATCTACCACTTAAGCACCCATAAAACTCTACCACAGTTCATTGGGCTGCCTCACGCATTTGCTCTTTATCCTCCATCTCTTCTTCTGGCAGCATCAATTCTGCACTCACGTTTCAGGAATTTGTTCTGGATGAGTTTGGTCTCTTCTTTGTTTTGCTTCATTATATTCCATATTGAGGGAAATCATACAATATGTATTTCTCCTGGCATATTTACTTAATATAACCCCTCCAGTTCTGCCCATATTGTTGCAAATGGCACATTTTCATCTATTTTTTTTAAAGCTAAATAGTATTCATTGTGCACATATATATCACTTCTTTCTATCTACTTATTTGTCCTTGGGTACTTACATTATGTCCATAATAACTATTGAAAATAGTGCTACAAGGAAGACAGTTGCAAATATAAACCTCTGATTTCATGTTTTGGCATTTTCAGATAGATACCTAGGAGTGGACTTGCTGGATCATATGGTATATCTAGTTTTCAATATTTTGAGAAGAATTCATATTGTTTTCATAGGGCCTGGCCAATCTACATTCCCACCAATAGTGTTCAAATGTTCCTTTTTATCCACACTCTTGCCAATGCTTGTAGTTCTCCATTCTATATTCTGGTTCCTTTGTCATAAATTAACTGTCATTAAAGTGTAGCTTTATTTCTGGGATCTCTATTCCATTGGTCTGTGCATCTATTTTTATTCTGAGGTCATACTGTTTTGATTATGATAGCCCCGTAGTATATAGTTGGAAGTCTGCAAGTGTGATACCTGTGCACTTTTAAAATCAAAATTGTTTTGGCTACTGCAGGTCTTTTGTGTTCCCATATAAATTTCATTAAAGTTTTCTCAATTTGTTTGAAGAATACCATTGAAACTTTGATAAGAATTTCATTGAATCTCCACATTGCTTAGGTAAGATGGTCATTGTAACAGTGCTAATTCCTCCTAGGATTTCACTCCTTTCTTAAATGCTTCATAAAAATGTCCAGAACTTCTAAGATAAAATTATATTTAGTATTATGCATTTTACTTATATCAAATTATTATTAAAATACTTTGCATTAAATAATAATCTGAATGTTTTTCTTGATGAAGTTAATGAGAGGAAAGAAAGAAGAATGAATTAAAACTTCAGTCTGAAATAACCACATATATTATTTATATTTGTTTCTATTTGTTATTATGGTATAAAATAAATTAAAATATGTTTTCAATAATCTAGTTTATAATCTTCTTCTACACAATCATTCTCCATTATAATAACAGGGATAAGGGTCAAAAATCATTGAAGAGAGTGTTTTTTAATTAGCCTGAAGAGTGTATGTCTGGGTGTAGTGATTACTTTCAGTTCAGAGATTTTAACAGTCTTCTTCCTAGTCTCATTAACCTTAGTAGTAAAACATTGATGTAATCTACATCTCCTGGTGTAGTTCTCACCAGTCAAGAAAGGCTTTTAATATTCTAACATACACTTCCTTTATTGATATGTTCAGAATGACAGTTTTTCACTAGAGCCATTCAACCTGGAAGATTTTCATGACTGTGAATTTCAAGACAATACTCCTTTGTATCAAACTTCACTATGAAATAGCTCTGTATTTGGAGATAGGCTATTTGAGTCTGTGTCCTGGCTCTAACTATTAATAGAAATGTAACCTTAGCTAACCCATGAAATATATGCTTTATTTATTTAAGTTTGTCTTGTTATAAAGAGTATTTTAAGTGGCTATGAAAAATATATAAAATAAAAATAAGCTAAGCAACAGATCTATCTTTAAAAAAAAAGGGTTACCATAAATATATCACTTGCCTTGGAAAAATAACCAAATCTATAAAATGTTGGTTATGTCACAACCTATTTTGTTGAATTGTGATATGGATTAAATGGAAAATGAAAACATTAAAAGTCTTTACAATGGTGCTCAGCAAAAATTAGCTATCATGATTATAAAGTTGTAAGAGGAAGGAAAACATATCTTTTCAATGAATAAATGACTCCTTTTCATTTGTCAGCAGTCATCATTAACCATTAGTCCAAATAAAGCTTATGACAAAATAAATGTAGAAGAGTAAATGAGATTAAGGGAAATTTAACACCCCCAAAATAATTTAATCAATAAAAAGGGAATATGAACACTTATGTCATTGAATCTTTTTGTGGTCTGTCTTCATTTGGGCTGGTATAACAAAATATTACAAGCTGGGTGGCTTGTGAACAGTAGAAATTTATTTCTATGGTTATGGAAGCTGCGAGTCCAAAATCAGGGTGCCACGATCGTCAGGTGAGGGTCCTCTTCCTAGTTATAGACTTGTTGTATTCTCATATGGTAGAAGGGCATAGGAAGCTATGTAGGATTGCTTCTATAAGAACACTAATTCCATTCTGAAGTTTCTACCCTCAGAACCCTATCACTTCCCAAAGTCCCACCTAACACTATCATCTTTGAGAGTTAGGATCTTAATATATGAATTTGGGGGAGGACAAAAAATTCAGACCATAACTGACTTCTATAAAATTTAAAAGCTGGTGCGTATGATTTCTAATATTTCTTCCAACATTCTAGGATCTATACACATACTTTCTCTTCCTTTTTTCTAGAAAGATATGAAAGTAAATGTTAGATAAAGGAACATATAATGACTCTTAAGATTAAATACAAAAGAGATAAGGTGGGCCTCCCCTGGTGGAGGCCGCTGCCCCCCTCATCAGTGTGTTTCGTCGGTCTGCCTGTTCTGTTCCCCGCTCTGGCTCTGTTGAATTCTCCCACCCTCCCGCGCTTCTGACTGTACCTAATGCTCATATAAATAAATAAATACATCTTTAAAAGTTCAATAAAAATGAAATATATTCTTAATACAAAAGTCATGGATGACAGTAACAATGGAAATAAGCTTTTATATCCTGGTAAGTCTCACCTGGTATCTCATCTTTACTTCCTCTACCTGTTGACATCTTCATTATGACATGGCTACAAACAACTTTCTATTATCATCTTGAAAACTCATTTGTCAGACAAGAAAGGGTCTCTTATTACTACCTTAATTGAAAAAATGTGTATCATAACAAAGTATTCAAACAAAGGTCTTTATGATCATATCTTTTACCTGAACAGGGGAAGTGTTGGCTATTTAGGGTGGTATTAAGCCAATCTCTCCTATTACATGCTTATTGCGGTTAAATAAAATAACTTTAGGTACCAGGAAGGTAAATGAATGGCATGTCCATGTACATTATTATTCAAACTGGGTCACTACTGAGAATTAAAGTGTTGGTAGTCAAGAATGAAATGTAACAAGCATATAACAGGACTATACTAGGTTAATGGTGAAATATCGTCATCTTTTGTATGACTGAAAGAAGTTGGCAATTATGGAGAACTAGAAAAAGCATTTCCCATTTATTCCAAAGCAGCAATAAAGGCTTCTATTGTTAGATCTGATTTATTAAGAAAATCTAGAATTTTATCATTGTCAACCAATTCCATTTTTTTTATCAATACAGTTGTATTGATAAATCTACATTGAACTTGCGAGTAAGCAGTTTGCCACCCCAGTCTAAAAAATGAGACAAAATTAGATGGATTCCTTCACTACTTTATGTGCAAAAATATTTAATATCTCAAGTACTCCTGTCTATCAGTATCCTATACAGATTTTGATTTAAATCATACTGTGCACATAAGTTTAATTTACAGAGATTTATTTTGTTTTAATGTATTATGGTATAAAATACAAGATGTTGACATGCCTATCATGAAACAATTTGTTCCCTTAGGCAAACAGTGCCAGATGCTTATGCTCAAATAAATGACACTAAGTATGTATGTGCATGGAGCAGGACATGGAGGGGGCGAAGTAGTTCTGATTACAAAAAAATTGTGAGCCCAAGTCCTTGATCTTGTTCTTTGATTTCATCCATTTATTATGGTATCATACTAAAAATGTGTGAATGGAATATTCAATAAAACAGGACGACTTCAAAATATCTACAAAATAGCCACAGCAACCTTCTAAAAAGTAATTTTTATTTTGGGACCTTTAAATAACAAAAGACAAAACTTTTTGTTTTAGTCACAATATAGCTTCTTAAGTAGGTCATTTCACACTCCAGTTAGCTTTCACGATTCATCATCCCCAAGTAATATGTCTAGCTGACATAATAGAAAATATTTTTGAAAGGCAAAAAGCTAAAGGTCTAGGGATGGATGATAGATGGTATTGGAAAGCAGGTAGACCAAATACATGGATGATATGAGTAGTAGGAATAATTACAAAGGATTTGAAGCCAGGACCCTAAGAAGGAAGATTTGGGAATACGGGTGACTGGATGAGGCTGTAAATGTATCTGTTTAATGAGAGATTTGATCAGGATACAGGCTGTAATAGTCCCTGTATATTAACTTTGGAATTATAGCCTTTTGTATTCTTGATATCCTCTATATTTTTCAAAGAAATGATTGCTGCCAATCCCAAAGACTGTTGATAGCCATTTACATTTGCATCACTTACTTGCTAGAGACCTAACCCACACTGTTAAGTATAATGTAAAAATGGTAAAATCACTACAAGTGTTACTACTGTGCATGCAACAGACTGTTGACAATAATTATATATTTGACCTGCATGACTTAGTATTTTAAGATTATCTTTATGGGTGTATATTTTTAGTAACAAGTAGTTATTTCTAATTTATTATATCAGCTTTATATTTTTTTGTATTGTGCTGTATTCAGATCAAATAGGAATTAAACTTAGTCTATTTACTTGTTTATAGATCTTTTGCCAGCCATTTTAACTTCATATTTAAATATTATACGTTCCTACTTGCATTAAAAATAATAATATTCAGTTACACATGGAGTTTCATAAATTGTATCTTGCTTATTAAATAACGGGTAAAAACAAATTTTATACACAATTGAGGCTTTGTTGATATCATGGCAGTATTGCTCTAATATATATTTTTTTAAGATTTATTTATTTATTTATACAAGCACTGGGTACAGTCAGAAGTGCGGGAGGGTGAGAGAATTCACCAGAGCCAGAGCGGGGAGCGGAACAGGCAGACTGACGAAGAAGTACACTGCTGAGGGGAGCAGCGGGTACAGCAGGAGAGGTCTGTGCGCCATGTGGGACCCTCGCCCGGCAGCTGGGGATTGAACTGGTGTTGCAGAGGCTGCGGGCAGCTTCGCAGCCAGCGCTCAACTGCTGTGCCACCGGGGAGGCCCTATTGCTCTGATATTAAGTAGGAAAAGGAATTATGATTGAGGTATTTAGAAATGTTCAGCAGCAGCTTCCTTGGTTCCTCAGCCTCAGCGTAGATTCTTGTGTCCAAATTGTACGCAGAAACCAATGGATATCTGCACCTGAAAGGGTGATGAATGCTTGATTGACTAAGGGGCATTTCAGAGGCATTATGTAATGAAGAGGTGAGCTAGCACTTTATGAATGTCTCTGACTTGTGATATAAACTGCAAGGACATGGTGAGGATCATGACCATAATAAAGTTAAGGAACCCCCATCTACACTAATATACAATGTAATTTTAGGGTTAGAATGAATTTACCCAAAGGAAGCAAACTAGGGCCTCCCTGCTGGCAAAGTTAGTCTTAGTACTATGAAGCTATTCACAGCCACTGCAACACGAGTTTGATCCCCGGCCAAGGAGTAACCCACATGGTACAGCAGACCTCTCCTGTCTTGCCTGCTGCTCCCCTCAGCAGTGTATTTCAGTAAATCCACCTAGTTCTATTCCCCACTCTGTCTCTGGTGAATCTTCTCAGCCCTCCCTGCACCTGTGGCCTGTACCCCAGTTCTTGTATGTATAAATATTTTTTAAAAAATGAAGCAAACTAATTTGACACTAGTTGTTCATCTCATTTTATGCTTAGTACAGTTTTTCAACTACATATTTTCCTTAGTTAAAATGTTAAAATTTTTCAATGTTTCTAACTTAACATAAAAAGTATGGTTTTTTTTTTCTTCCATATTTCTAAGTAGAAATATAGAAATGGATAGGGTGATTGCAAAATTATGTCAAAAATGCAAATTGGTTTATGGTTTTCTTTTTTAGTAATGTCTTGGTCTGGTTAAAACTGGCCTCATAGAATTATATTTTATAATAATTTCTAATTTTTTAAATAGCATAAAATACTACTTCTGCTTTTATCCTCTAAGAGAAACTATAGGAATTGGTATAATTTATTCCTGAAATATTTGGTGGAATTCCATGCAAACATATCTAGGCCTAATACTTTCTGTTTTGGAAGGTTAATATTCTTTCAATTTAGTTAACAGATATTGAGCTATTCAGATGTCTATTTCTTATGTGATTTTGTCAGATTATGACTTTTAAAAAATTGGTCCATTTGCTCGAGGTTTTCTAATTTATGGGTATGAAATTATTCATAGAATTCCTTTATTAGCCTTTTAAAATGATCTTTAGTCATCTCCCCTCTGTCACTTCTGGTATTAGTAACTTACAGTCTCTTCTTTTATCTTAGTTACCCTAGCTAGGGCTTACTGACTGTAGGGTCAGGAATGGACCACAGTGCAGGTTTTCTAAGATCCAGCAGACCGGGTAAAGGAGGAGTCAGAGTCCTCAGTGGTTTTTTGCAGGTCTTTTATTGGGATTTTACCCGGTACACAGCAGGCAAAGGTGCTGGGGGGCCGGGAGGCTGGCAGGCCTCCCAGCCCCCAGCAAGTCTTTACTCTCTGGGCTCTCTGGAGTTCTCTCTGCTTCTCTGCTCTTGTCTTCTCTTTCAGCTTTTCTTTTGGCTTCTCCTGGCGTCCCCGTGACACTGCCCTTAAAAGCACAGTCTTAGCCCAGGTGAATCCCATCTACCTATGCCCATACCCTACTCCAGGTGCCTGCCATCAGGCATGCATTCAGGACCACAAGGATCCATCATCTATCCTGATGGCGGGAGGGCAGAAAAGCCTGACATTTTCTTTACCCTACACTGACTATATTAATCTTTTCAAAGAACCAGCTTTTGGCTTCATTTATTTTCTCTTTTGATTTTCCCATTGTAGACTTCATTGTTTTCCACTCTTAGTCTTATTTAAATTCCTGGACTGATAATTCCCACCTCTGTGTTATTTGTGGTTCTTATGTGTGCTCTGTCATTTCAAATTATGTTTCTCTTTTAGTATATCTTTGTAAAGGGCAGGACTGGGCACAGTGCAGGTTTCCTGATCCCATGCAGACCGGGTAAAGGAGGAGTCAGAGTCCTCAGTAGTTTTGCAGGTTTTTTATTGGGGTTCACCAGGCATATGGCAGGCAGGGGTGCTGGCAGGCCTCCCAGCCCCCAGCAAGTCTTCACTCTATCTGAGCTCTCTGGAGTTCGTTCTGCTGCTTCTCGGCTTCCCTTTCGGCTTCGGCTTCGGCTTGGGCTTGGGCTTCGGCTTCTACTGCTGCTGCTGCCGCTGCTACTGCTGCTGCTGGCGTCCCTGTGACGCCGCCCTTAAAAGCACAATCTTAGCTCAGCTGAATCCCATCTACCTATGCCCACACCCTATTCCAGGTGCCCGCCATCAGGCATGCATTCAGGACAAGGATCCATCATCTATCCTGATGGCGGAAGGGCAGAAAAGCCTGATATTTTCTTTACCCTACATTCTTGTAATTTTTTTTCCTGGATAGCTGTACCTTAATGTATCAGGTGAAAGGAACTGTTCTAAATAGGCTTTAGAATGTAGTAGTTTGGAAAAGAGAAGTGTTTTTATAGCACACCGATTAGGTCTCACTTTCTTGGCAAGTCTATGCTTCTAACTGAGCTTCACGTTGTTTCTCAGTTTTTTCTCCCTCCTTAGGTGGAACAGAATGCCTTGAGTCACTAGAATTGAGTATTTCCATTTTTTCACTGGGAAGACTAGAGTGGAGTGCAGTGGGGTTATTTTCTTTCCCTCCAATCAGTTAAGTTCTAATAATAGCCCAGCAGGTTAACTAGTTTCTCCTGAGGGCAATCTTGTTAAGAAGGAACCTCTGGCGTGTTTCAAAATGGTTCCTTTTTCCCTCGCTCTGCCAGAAGCACAAAGGGATACTTACTTTTTTTTTTTTTTTCTCTGATACTTACTTTGTGACCCTGGTCAAGTTTATTGAGATAAGTCTCACAAAATTGTGGCAGCGTCCCTATGATTGTGTCTCCCTGGATTTTTTAACTGAGTTGGTCACGCTGAACCTCCAGCAGTTCATTGCAGTTCAGAATTTCCTACTCTGCTGCTGATTCTCCTTGCAGTTTTCACTTGGATTTTTCTGCTCTGGTAAGCTGTGACAGCCTGTACCGACTTATCCCTGTCTCCAGTCTTGGGAGCAGCAATTTGCCCGTTTTTAATTCTCTTAAGGACCCCTTAATATGGTCACCCTTTTACTGTTTAGGATGGAGTGGCCATTTCCAAGCTCTTTACACGCAGAACTGGAAACTGTAATTTCCCTGTCCTCATCTTTTACTATCTATTTTCTAAATATGTCCTTAGCTTTGCCTTATACTCCACTACTTTTATCTCTAAAGCGAAGCTATCCTAATACATTAGATTTCTAATTCATTGTATATTTTTAGTTTCTAAATTTTGTTTTGCAAGTATGCTTATTCAAATTTTCCTTTGAAATTTGCCTATTATCATCGTTGCTTTATGTTTTCATTTCTTTAAATATGTGATATAGATTAGTTAAGCATATGCATCTTATGTTCTCCATAAAATTACCCTGTTTTTTCCTGATATTCTTGTGGTTTTTAAGCTTCTTATTTTTAGCTGTTGATTTTAATGGTGAATTGTTACTCATATACTTTATAGTTTGAGAGACTCTGAGTTCCTCAATTCAAGATGCACCAGTGAGGATTCTGTTCATATTTGCATGAACTTTTTTCCCTTAGGCATATTTCCTGGCAGATACCCTAGTGCATAAGTTTATGACCACTTTTATGCACATTTGATAATAATGCACATTTGTGACTTTGCATACCACATGGGATAACAGAAATTATGACCTCACGTCAACTGAAGAAATGCTTTCACCTCTGACCCCAGATATATGTGGCAAACCAGCTCTGTCTTTTTTCTGTGTCAGGGGATTTTTGTTTCTATAACTGTGTTGACATTGCTCTTGGGATTCTCAGTTCCAGCGATTATCCTAAATGAAACCAAGAGTATCCTGCTAAGCAGAACATTACCTGAGTTTCATTTACTGTGTTCACAATTGTCTGTTTCTAGAATGCAGGTATGCCTCTTTATTTTTTGTGAGTGTGGTTTGACACATACTTTCTGTTTTGGAAGATTAATTATTCTTTCAGTTTAATTAACAGATACTGAGCTATTCAGATGGCTATCCAGGAAAAAAATTACAAGATATGCTTGTAAAAAAGGGAAACACAATGTGGCACATTAAAACCACAAATGGCACAGATGTGGGAATTATTAGACCATAAATTTAATTAAGATTAAGAGTAGAAAATAATGAAATTGTATTAGAGCCTCAACAGATGGTTTTTCATGTGATTTAGTACATCTAATTTTTTATATAAAATAAACATAAAGAAGCATATGCTTTAATAGCTACTATGTCGCTTCATCTAAGTTTCTAGTTAGCCCTATGAATGTTAGTTAGAAAAAAGGCATTATTTTATGTGTAATGATACATGCAAATTTTTCTGAATCTCATTAAAATTTTTCCTTCATCCTGTTTCCATCAATAGTTGAGTCTCTTCCTTTCATTGTGGGATGCAAAGTAACATTTTCCTCTTCCTCTTAAGTATAGAGAAGACTGATTTATATTTGACTATTGTTAATTAATGCTTCCCTAAATTCCATATAGTGAAGTGTACATAATTAGACTTATTGAAATACCTGTTATTCCGAGTAATGTGATGATGTGTTTTCTTTTTTATTATTTATTACTTTAACTTTTAACTGTTTATTTCTTTATTTTTAATTGAGGTAATATCGGGATACCTTCATCAGGTATTGCCACATAGTGTACCCTTGGCTACATCTCCATACCTTTCATAACTATTTCTTCTTATAGTTAAGAATTTCTAGAAAGAAAACAAATGCTATTTTGTAGGAATTACTGTATTGTATTGATTTTTTGAAAAATTTCTTCAAGCAAATAGACCACAAGATTAGATTTACAAAATGCCCTTAGGCATTATGGTGCAACAAAGCACATTAATTAGTGACATCTTCAATTGACTGATGCGACTAATAGAAAAATTAAACACCCGACAGATTTTGCTTGGTGTATTTCAATGAAGAGACATTCAAAGAGATGTACAGAGATTGGATTTGATTGTCAACAGATGTTAATTACAACAAGTGTATTCATCCATAGTATGCCTGGTAACTTTCATTTAGAAAAACATGATACATATGTATATATACACATTTATATTTATATACACATATGCACATGCATATATCCACATTTATAGACACACTACTCATTGTTTCTGCAACATAGTTTTCAAATGGTGAAATTTTTACTAGTATTTTTCTAGAAAAGTAAAAGAAGGAAAAATTCTTTCCAAGAGAATTTATTTCTCTCGACATGTATACTTCCTTTGCTAGTTTGTGTCTCTCATTATTTCTAATGGTTTCTATTTTATGTTCTATTTTATGTTCCAGTGGGCAGACTCTCATCATGTAATAATCTTTTTAGTCAGCCTTGAAAAATTATAAATAGTCTTCTCAGAAACACTGTTGGAAAGAATATTTTTGGATTAATGGTTCTATTCACATTTTTCTTTAGCTGGTCTTAAAATCTGTCAACATCTTAAGTTTATACATATTCCCATTTAATTTGTTCTATATTGATCTAACACACACACACACACACACACATTTCATCCTCATTGCAATAACTACCGTGGATCCTCAGCTCATTTTTGTGAACCCTGGGCAAGTTGCTCAAGTTTGTCTCAATATCGTCATTAATAGCATGGTATGAGAATCTATTTCAAAAGATTGTGCAGAGGGAATTTTAGAGCAGATAACAGTATCTGGTACATATTTTCACCAGTAACTGCTAATTATTATTACTTAATACTTGTTACAAAAGCTAATATCAAGTACTCATAAATTATGTTGCCTTCAAAGTCTCTCCAATAATCTCACATTATATTCTGTCAATGTTATCATCACAAAAAATTTTATATCTGCCCTGGACATTTTAATATCCAAAATAAATCTAACCTATTTTCTAACCTTTGCATAGACTACTGTAAGATTTCTCAAAATGTTTGTCTTTAGCCTTTCCTGATAAACTATTACCTGCATTACCTCTGTAACTTTCTAATCACCAAACTATTCATATTATCATTCTTTAAAACCTCAACTGGCTTTTTAACAATAAACTTCAACTTTCTAATTAAGGCACATAGAGCTTTTGGTTGTCTTTGTGTTGAGGAAATTGTTAAAAAAAATTTCTCTGCTATCCTAGAAATTTCCCCACAAATATAAAAGGAAATGAAAATAGTTTGTGATTAATAAGTGTTAAGCCACACTGTAATGTACATCAGAGATCATTTGCTAAAGGGATTGCAAAGACAAAGAAATCTCAAACTTTAAAATAGTAGGCACATGCAATCCATTGTGTGTAGATTAGTTGTTTAACTCAAATGAAAAATAATCTTGTATCCTAAAACAGATAAGAAGTTATAATTTAGAGTTGAATGTCTAAGTTAAACTCTCATAGAAACAGTGAGACAGAACAGTCCTCCTTAATGTTACCATTTTACAAAAGGAAGCTCTAAGATCCTCAAGAAGGATTCCTGGGATGCAGACTAACTGGAGTATTATTTAGTTTTAAAAGACTGACAGACATTTCAGAGAGATAGACAAAGGATTTACAATTTTAAGTTTAAACTACAAGAGATGCTCTAAAGGAAGGGTGAGGAAAAAAAGTAATTTTTTCAATTTGACACCAGAGAAAATTGAAAAAAAAATTAAGATTTGTTATTCCCCTTACTCTTCTCAGTTTTTATGATTAGTTTAATATTCCAGCTATCCTATACCTTTCTGAAAAATACTATGAATATACAAATGCACATCATACCTTAATATTTCCATGCCTTCACTAGTGTTATTACTTCATCCTGAGATGTCTTTCTTTGTCTTTGTGGAAAATAGGCATTTTTCATTCATTTCATTTCTATTATTTATTTGACTTGTCTTCCATTTCTTTGGCAATTTTGTCTTCCACAGAAGTCTTGAACTCTGTATCTCTTAGAAAGATAACATATGTTTTTGTGGTTGGAATCTGGATAATTGTTCTCTCCTTGTGAAAATATATTCTCTTCAAAAGGTCTCAAGGTACCATGTGTGTATTTTTCCTTCTGGTCGCCTTGCTGCTTTAGGTGTCCCTATATATTTATTTAAGTTTCTTTAGCAGTAACTTAGATATTTGCAGTACTTCTACTTTTCCCGGAGGTGGTGCTGTGTTTTTGTTTTTCTTGGCTTTTCTCAGCTTTATATGATTTTAGATATTTGGCCTTTTCTTACTTTAAATCTAGAGGACACATCTTGCAACTGATGAGGCAGGGGGTGTGGGAGGACCCTGGAGGCACTAGTTGCTGGTGAGAGTATGTGGTGTGGGTTGGCTTCTCACGTTTCTGATACTGCCAGTATCCCTCCTTGCTGAGATTCTAGACCTGAGTCTCTGCATCTGTGTATTTTCAGTCCACTTCAAAAGGTCATTGTCAGTTCTAAGTGGAGAGTGCATGCAGGCATAGCCCAGTGTACAGCCCTTGTTCTTTTTATTGGGGTCTTAGCCCACTGGGAGCCTAACTCCTCTGCTTGTATTTCCCATCAGTAAAATGTGGGTGCCTATCCGTAGTTCAGCTCTCCCCTCTCCACAGGCCAAACGGCAGAACTGCCATTTTGTGACAGCTTACTGCCCCAGATCATTACCTCCAAGCATTTCTCTCCACTCACCTCTTGTTCAATGAAGTGTGAATCTCCTCAGTTTTCCTTTTGCTACCTTCCCAAAGGCAAACATTTTATAAAAGAGACAAGTTTGATAGATTTATATAGAATAATATTGGCATATTATGACAAGGTAGACAAAAAGGTGAGTAGGTATATGAGAAATATATGCATTTTGAACTTTACATTTTTTTTTTCATCTGAACCCAGTCAAACAGGAGTGAGTAATTATAATGGGAAAATGATAGGTTTCTTGCCAAAATGTTACCAAATCTCCTTAATTTGGAGGAGGAGAACAAATCATGAATCTTTGTCAGCTGTGAGCACAAGATCACAAACAGCTGCTTCTAATAGCCATGGTGCCCTTCAGTGTTCCTGTACCAGGATTCTCATAAACACAGGAAGATGAATGAGGCAGGGACTTAAGAGTTGCCCAATTTTTAGTGAGTCATTATAAAAATTGTCTCTACAACGTATACACAAATTATGATAAATGTGCTGGAAATTACTTTGCATTATAATCAGCCACATTTTACCTGAGAGGTTTATATAAACCTTTATATCTTTGACTTTTCTAAGTCCATATTGGAAAGCAATTTACCTTTCTACTTTCCAGCTTTAACTAGTATCATGTCTAAAGGAGAAAACTGGAAAGAAACCATATATTTCATTTCCTAAAAATATTTCATTGCTTTGATAATGTTTTTAAGTTTTCCATATTCTATAAGAATCTTTTTATCTCCCAATATTTTTAAGCATCAATTGTCAAATATCTACTAACATATATACTGATAGGAATTTTTTCCTAACAAACAAAAAATACTTTATCATAATATTATTTTCAGGGACATAGACAAAAGTAAAAAATAATGAAAATTGATAATATATCAACAATATGAAACAGAATAGCTACATTGAAATGGATTATACAAAATCATGAACAATTTTCTAGTGATTTAAGACTGTGACCCAATAGCTCATGGAAAAAAGAAATAGATAATATGAAATCTAGACACAAAGCGTGGGTAATATGATGAGCTGTTATGGGAGCATTGAGAGGATATGCAGTCCTGACTCCAAATTAGACTTCAGCACTGATTACGGGCTAGCCTCTGAATGTGCTGAATTCATTCTTGGTGGATACAGACTTTCTCATCTGAGAAAAAAACTTGTTTTTAAGAGATATTGAGAATTGAAATGAAATAGAACACATTAAATGGTGTCATCATGCGTGGAACATTATAAGGTCACAACCAAACTTAATTTGTTTTTTCCTTTTGTGAATTTTTCTGCTAGGACTATAACTAATGTTTCGTGCCCGAGCAACAGGACAAGGTGGGCTTATTCGTGAGAAGAACAAGTAACTATAATGTGAATGATGCATATGTTGTTAACTAGTAAAGCTTCAGCTAATTTACGTTATTTATAAGATGGATCTTTTGTTAAAATTTAGCTCTGATATTTGTGAAGCCATATTAACTTTTTTATAATCAGAGTAAAACAAAGATAATCGTAACTACCGTATTGAGTGATTGTGTAATACAATTGAGTTGGCAAGTTGAAAAACAAGTCTAGAACATAATGAGCACTCAATTGATACTTTTGAGGGCCTCCCCATTGGTGCAGCCGGTTGAGCACAATGCTGTGAAGCTGTCCACTGCCTCTGCAGCGCTGATTGGATTCCAGGCTGTCCAGGAAGAGTCCCACATGGTGAGGCAGATCCTCTTTTTTACATACCAAGACTGACTCCAAAGTATCTTTCTTGTCATTTTCTCATTTCCTCCATCTCTCCAAACACAAAGATATTGTAGTAAACTGTGCCTTAAATACCTTGTACCTCTTAGCAGCAGTTGCTTTTCCACATCCTGCCAGCATCTTTGTCACTGGTGGTGATGCATCCTGCAGCCCTCTCAGGATCCACTGCTGTCCCGCAGCTGCCAGGACCCACTCCCACCCCCTTTCCAGTCTGTGTCCATGTTACCACTTCTGACTGATTCACAAAAAAAAAGACCTGTTGAGCCTCTCTTTGTCCAGATCCTTTGATTTCAAACATTGTATATTTAATCATATTTTTAAACCCAGAGATTATTACAGTTCCTGCATTTGAAGAAAACTATATATATATATATATATATATATATATTTTACAACTTTTTATATCATTCACCAATTTTAAAGTACAACCAGAGGACATATTATTTGGTACTAAATGGTGGATTATGTACTCAAAATTGCAATGTGCTTTTACAGTAAATTTTCCAAAATTTTTCCAAAATTCAATTTTAACAAAACAGAATAGCTAACACTGAAAATTCATCTAATCAGAAATATTAGTATTTTTATACCATCTTGGAAAGTAAGAATTCAAGATTCAAATTAGTAAGTAATTTGGTATATATTTTACATTTGAAAATGTACCCAAATATATTTTCAGTTAGATTTCATGACTATACATCAGAATGTTCTAGTCATATAATCATGGCTCGTATAATATATGCCAAGGTGGAAGAATAATTTAAGTAAAAATTCCTTAATTTACAAAATTATCTTTCATCTTTGATTACACTAAATTTTATGTCTCTTTTAACATGATTTATAATCAGTGTCTCTTTGGATCTAAGTAAGGCATTAATAAATTAAAGATATATTAAAACATTTTCTTAAAGAGAAAGCACTTCACATTATATATATTGTTATTCCAATTTTTAATCAAATTTTATAACAAATATGCAAAAGTGACTGACTTTTTACCAACAAAGTGGTATTATTTATTATGGAAGTAGTAGACATCTCTGCAGTTTAAAGTATAGTCAAGACATTAATTTCTTATTTTCTAGATATTGAAGAAAAATTGTTTCACAGACTTGATTTTTTCAGTTAAGTTGATTTTTAACTCCGGTTTAGTCATAGGAAGTTGAAAGAATGACCTAAAAAAAGGAAATGTTTAACATTGTTCTTGTTGGGAAGTTTAAATATGTTGTCACAAACCTGTATTTCATTAACAGTAGTGAGCTTCTCAATGCCTGTTTTGAACCTCAGCCTGGAAATTATTTGCTGAAGTTTTTTCTTGCCATCAGACTTGCTAAAAATTCAGTAGTTCCTGGCTCTCAAACTTGCCTGCTTTAAGGTCAAAACTTATACCACTGGCTTTCCTAGTTCTGAGGTCTTTAAACTCCAACAGGAACTATATCATCTGTTCTTGGGGTCTCCAGTTTGCTGACTACTGATCTGGGACTCCTCAGCATCTATAATGTAGAATAATCCATACTTCCTTTTCTCTGGAGACCCTGACAGATACAGATTATAAGATGAGAAATGAGGAATCAAAACAATAAAAGATGAATTGGGTCAACTCATGGAAGACTTTAATGTCATATTAATGAGTTCCAGGGCAAGTTAAGGTTAAGCAGACAGCTTCAGGGACAGTGAAACCAGGGACTTTGGGAGAGTTAAGGGAGGCCTCTGAGATAAGGGCAGAGAATTTCAGGAGGACTAATGAAGGCAGAAAACAGTAAATTTTAGGAGATGTTGGACAGGGAGGTAAAAAGAGAAACTCTAAGATAAGAGCTGGGAAAATGGGCACATCTGCCTGGAGGAATATACCCACTAGGAGGAAGAGCATATCACAAAATAGGATGATGAGATTTTAAGATAGAGGGGGAAAAAAGGTTTAAATACCACTAGATACAGGCTCACAAAGGCTTCCTTGCCCCTCCCAAGTATAGCATACTTGGGAGTCCTTGTTTTCTTCCTTTAAATAAACTTTACTTTTTTAAAGTTTTTTCTCTCTGCTTACTTATCTAAAATGTCTGCAAATTCCTTTTTATGGCTTCATGGGACAAGGGCTAATTAACAGTGTACACCAGCATCATTAATGGTCTTGATTAACTTCTGTTAGCTAACAAAAACACATCAGAGATTTATAAGAAGTCATGGCATATTGAAAAAAATCAATTTAGATAAATCACCCAGGCAACAGTGAGTGGAGTAGGAAAGACTGAGGTAGGATGGTAATGAAAATGTTACCAGAGCAGAAACAGTAAAAAACTGAAATGAGGTCAATAGGAGCTGTAAAACCACATGATGGAGGGGATCAAAGAAACAGTTGTAATCATTGGCTTTAATCCTGGTGAGGATGGAGATGGGATTGCTCTTCAATGAGATGAGAGGAATAAGGAAAATCTTAGAGTATAGGAAATGTAATCAGCACATAGTTTTATATATGTAGCAAATTGACTTAGGGAAGCCCAAAAGCCAAACCTAGTCTACTGTTTATTTTTTTCAAATTGTCTTACAGTTTAATTTTTTATGTTTTGGTCAATTTTAAATTGTGACAGTTCTAGAAAGTCTGGTCTTTTTTTTTTCTTTTTTAGACATTTTAACATCAAAGAGGACTTGCCTTAGGCAGTTTAACAATCAGTACAGCTAAATAGCAGCCACCTCTGATAGGCAAGGCATGGGCATTGATTTGCCACAGGCTCCTTTCCTCGCATTTCCACCACAAACTAAAGCAGGATCAGGAGGCACTTTATAATTTTCCTACCCTTTGTAAATATCTGAACCACAATTAGAGATTGAGCATCTGCCTAGACTGTGAGTCCAGTGTAAGGGACTGCCCTTTATGTCCTGAGTATTTAAAACAGTGCCAGAATCTTTGCAGCCACTGTGAATTGGATTTGTAATTTGGCTAACTCAAAGCGTTAGTGGAAATACAATGGAAAGGCTAATGAGAGCCAGTTTATTGATTTCTAATTCCAGGTTGTTCATCAAGACTCATCATTTTTGAGCCTCAGTTTCCACATTAGGGAAATGAGGATAATAATAATGCCACCTCAGAGGATGGTGATGAGGGCTTTATTAGCTATTGTGTAAGGGAAGCTCAGCACATTGTTTGAAGCGATGACCAGGAGATGTTAGTCATAATATAGGATTAATTGAAATCCCACAGTTGGCTTATCCCTTGTGGAAAAAGCTGGAAACAGTGAAATAGTCTTTTATATTGCATGCTCTCAATTTTACTTTACTTTTTATTGTCTATAAACACAGGCAAAAGTAATTTAACTTTCTTAAACATGTAACAAATAGTTTTCCAATGCTTAACCCATTCTATATCATCAAAAAATTTCACTATATAATGAAGTGTCATAGATTTGAAAAGTATGCTTTGCAAAAGTTTGGAAAGTTTTGTCACATGAACAGTTGGCTTGGTCTACATCAATCTATGTCTGTATCTATATCTAGATAGGTAGGTTGGTGGGTAGATAGACTATACCAAGGAATTTTTCTTATTATTTAGTTTTTTTGTATGCTACAAAAAACAATTTATAAAGTCATATTTTATTTTTAGCAAATAAATTACATAGTGAACCAGTCTGCATTCCCACTAGCAGTGTATAATGGTTCCATTTTCTCCACTCTCTCTCTAGCATCTACTTGTGGCTTTTTGATATGGGCCATTCTCACAGTGTGAGGTGGTATCTCATTGTGGTTTTGATTTGCATTTCCCTGATAATAAGTGATGATGAGCATTTTTTTCATGTCTATTGACCAGCTGCATGTCTTCTTTGGAGAAATGCCTATTTAGCTCTTCTGCCCATTTTTTGATTGTGTTGTTTGTTTTCTTTTTGTTAAATTGTATTAAGTGCTTTGTAGATCTTTGATATTAATCCCTTATCAGCTATATGGTGCACACATATTTCCTCCCATTCAGTAGTGTGTCTCTTTGTTTAGTCACTGACTCTTTTCACTGCATAGAAGCTTTTTAGTTTGATATAGTCCCATTTGTTTATTTTCTTCTTTATTTTCTTTGCTGCTGGAGATGTGTCTGCAAATGTTTCTCTTAGGAGGGAAATCCTGTGTTGTGAAAAAGGAAGCAGGAAGTTTTTAAAAACAAACAAAAATACGTAGTGAATTGAAAGTGTCAATAAACAGTATTTATTAATATATAAAATATATTTCTGTGCAATAAAAACATTCCAAAAATGTGCCCACATCACCATGAAGAAGAAAAAACAAGTAAACCAGTTCCTACAGCCTAATGTATATTGAAATACTATTTTGATATGTGCATATGTAATTACTCATGAGGATAGTGCATTGGGAATTAAAAGCTTTTAGAACATCTCATAAACTTGAATAAAAATATTTTTTCTTAATATCATGACCACCCATCTTCAAACTTTTAAACTCTCTTGCTATTTTTTGTTAAACAGAAGTTTAGTTTTGTTCTTTTCTCTAATTTGTTCTTTTCTCTTGATTGTGAGAGGAAATTTAAATTCTCTGTATCTGGAAATGAAATTCCATTGTTTACAAAGTATTCTTAGTTTCAGACTTAACTTTAGCAGAGCATTTAAAGGGATTCTTTTTAAAAGGTGCTGACACTGAAGCAGAAGGTTATTTCATCTGGGCAGCTGAATTAAACCCATTAACTTCAACTGGAATTGAACAGCCACCTTGGGAAAGCTTGTCCGAGTGAAAATGAGTGTAGTCAAATTTAAGGACGGTGTATCAGAACATCTGAAAGCGTAATGTGATCCAAAGTGTTTCAATGTGGCCTATTTCTTGGACTTAAAGTCTGTTTTAAATGTATAGATTGTCAATAAAAATAGCTATGATGGAAAGTAAAGAGTGATTCTACATGCCCACGGGATTTTCTTTTAGTGGAGAAATGATTTAAACTAAATATAAACCACCTCTCCTACCAAACAACTTTAAAATGGGTTAATCTTGGTGAAGTCACATTTAAATATTTTCTTAAAGTGTAGTCAGATTATTCCTCAGAGCCTTATGTCTTTACATGCTATGGACAGGAAACAAAAAAAAACCCTCCACTTTTAAGCTTCCATTTTAAGTGCTCTAGGGAAACATCTTTTAAAGGAACCACTTTTCCAGGTGTTTTTTAGAAACAAATAATTGGTCTCTTATTGTAACCTGTGAAAATCCAGACATTTTTGTGTAAATTCTATTTTTTTCTACTTTTTTGGGAGGTCTTACTGACATCTAGATTATATATAGTGCTATCCACATCTGTAAACACACATGTAGGTATACATGGTTTTATTAATATGTCTGTTCACATGTATTTGGGAGCCAACTCTTAGGAAAGACTTTACTGAAAGGTAAACTGAAGCATATAAAATTTTCAAGAGTTTGAGTGTAGGTCAACTTGAATCTACTAGTGCCCAAATAAAAGGCTATTAGAGGCACTCCATGCTCAGGAGCTAAGAGAGGGGTTGGTTGTTTGTTTTAATAGAGATGTGGCAACAAAGCAGTGTAATTTGGATGTTTGTAGTTAAGCAGATGCCTTGTTTGGGAAAGACTAGTTGGCTATGAACTGCCTAATTTCTATTAAATGTAATCATCCCCCAGATCAATGGAAGAAGGACTGTGAACCTTACAGAGTCATGAAGTTGATCTGCATATGCTCTAGAATATGATCTGCTTCAAAATTGATCACATACTTGTCCTTCATCACATTGGGTAAGTGTTTATGGGAAACCAGCTAAGGAAAATACATCCTTCTTTCAGCATGGAGTGAGATGTACGTACAAGAATCCATTATCAATACATGGATTGAGGTAAGAGAGCACACTAATTGGAAGGGTCTATCCTCATTGCAGCACAGTGGCCTTACTCTCTCAGAGGAAATGGGATACAGACACTCTTGAAGGAGTACTTGGCATATGTCACAGAATGTGGGGAGAGGATGGGATTAATGTTCCATGTATCAGCAGCAGAATATTCATAAAGTAAAGGATACCAGACCCGCCTCTGTTGCCTGAAGGTACTTTGATCACAGATGGCATGAGAGCACTGCACAGACAGATCAGACTGTAGCCAATGTTGGGCCCATGAAAACAATTCTAGTTGAAAGATCAGCAGTAGACAATTAGTAGTAAAAAGCCCTGAATGTATCTTGTACCCAATGTGAGAGTCCGGCAAAGTCAGCATATTTTCAAGGAGCTGGCAGCAGAGTCTAATGTGGTCCCATGTAGTTTGTATAGAGAAGTACTATACCTCCAAATAGAAGAGACCTTTATCAAGCTGCCCTTCTAGAATTGCACTCATGTGGTGTGGTCTCAGGCAGTCCAAGAGGCATGGATCCCAGATTTCCTCAGTGGCTGGTCTTTTTGATATGAGTCATTCTCACAGGTGTGAAATAGAATCTCATTGTGGTTTTGATTTTCTTTTACCTGATAAGTGATGAGCATAATTTTTCATGTGCCTATTGATCATCTTTATGTATTCATTGGATAAATGTCTCTTTAGATATTCTGCCCATTTTGGGGATTGTTTCCTTTTTTTAAAGATTTATTTAATGATGCATACAAGAACTGGGGTGTAGGCCAGAGGTGCGGGGGGGGGGTAGTGGTGGTGAAAGGATTCACCAGAGACAGAGTGGGGAGCAGAACAGGCAGATTGACTGAAATCACTGCTGTGGGGAGCAACAGGCGGGACAGGAGAGGTTGGCTGTGCCATATGTATTAGCTCCCTGGCTGGGAATGGAGCTCCTTGCAGCAGAAGCTGCTGATAGCAAGATAGTCTGAGATTTAACCCTTTCTGCCACCAGGGAGGCTCCTGTTTGAATTCCTTTTAAATTAAATACATTATTTAAAATGTCTTAAACTATAGTGAAATGACAGGAGGGATGGGTTGTGTACCCTTGAATCTGGCACTGTCACTTATCTCCTTACATGATTTGCTTGTGAGATAATTCAAACCCTCAGGTATCCCAATAGTTCAGTGGTAAAACAAAATATCTGCTGAGATCAGTCTCTTCCTTTTAAATTTATCTTCTCAACAAGATTTCTATTTCTGAATTACATTAATCTGTGTTTCAGCAGATTAGGGAGATAAATCACTCAGTACAATATAAATGGCACAAAAAAATTCACATGAAATTTCTCCTAATCTGTCTGGTGACAGTTTGATTATTTGACAGTCTTATAAAAACACACAAGGTTAGGAAAAACTCCCTCTTTTTCAGGACAGTTTGCATTTGTAACAAATTTGTGAAAGCTGGTTACATGTTATTTTTAAGAACCGAACATTTTATTCTACGCATGAAATTTCCAGAGAAAGATGAATGGACCAATAGATAAGAAAGGTTTTGCCACCTGCAAATTTGTAGCTCAAAATGTGGGTGAATTTATAGTAAATACTTTATTATATTGGCAGTCATATGGCATAATGGCATAGAGTTAAAAATAAAAATCTGGAAAATAATTCTTTCTTAGGATTTGTAGTATCCTTATGTAGGTACTGTGAACATATCTTGTTCTCAAAAGGGAATGGCCAGATACTCTCCCCAAAGTATTCAGTTTTGAAATCTTAAATCAAGAGTTTACCAGATAAAACAAAGATAGAAATGACAACAAGGTTTATTGTAGAAGAGTATTTTTTTTTTGCTAGCAGTGCTCATGGAGATCACATTTATTTACATAATCAAGACATCACCTTTGCAAGCTATAAATATTAGTACACATTTCTATAGGCCCTACTTAACCAAGGTCAGATTTTCTGAACTTTTTCTTCCCCAAAACATGCAATCATAAGAAATCCAAAGCCCCATTATGGGATAGCATGCAGTGCCTCGTTGGGGATGAATATAACTTTTTCAAAGAAAGATATTGTTTCTTATCAAGAAAATCACCCATCTGTCAGAGGTCCTCTGTAATATTAGTTAAAAATATAAAAATATAAATATAAATTAACTCATAGAATGAGTAATACTTGTAGAAGGAAAAATATTTATTAGTAACTGAAATACTAATATAATCCCTAATACTGTAGTAAAGTTTCATTTCTTTTTTCATCTACAGTAAAATATCATCTGTTAGAGATTAACTTGAATAAATTTCTTTAAAGTTGTTGTTAAGACATTGTGTTATTCACATTATATCTCTACAAAGTCAAATATTTTATGACATTGAATAATATATAATTATGTACACAAGCTGTTCTGTGTATATGTGATTTAAATTACAGTACATATTTTATGCATTTTATAAGTAAAAAAAAGGGTAGGCACATTGTTTTTACAATTATTTTTTTTAATTATTTTTTTATTTATTTTGCATAGAAGAATTGGGGTGTAGGCCAGAGGTATGGGGTGTGAGAGGATTCACTAGAGAGAGTGGGGAGCAGAACAATTGGATCTAAAATACACTGCTGAGGGGAGCAGAAGGCAAGCCAGGAGAGGTCTGCTGCGCCATATATTGGTTAGCTCCCTGGGTGGGCCTTGAACTCTGGTCATAGTGGTGATAATGTTGAGATTTAACCCCTCGGTCACCAGGTAGGCCCTAGAATTTTTTTTTTGCTTGGAATTCTCAAGCAATATTACTTCAGAAAGATGTGGATAATGATGATGTGGCAGTTTATTTTGATAGCCTCTGACTATAATATGATTTGCTTATGTTCTGAAACTCTAGCAAGGAAATTTCATTGGGAATTTAAAAAGATTTACTGTAGAGGAAAACCAATGCACTCCAGGACATAATGTACTAACAGAAAACATTATATTCTTATTTGGAAAACCATATCCGGGAAACACTCAAAGCAACCAGCTGTGAAAGCTTTCTTCAGTAGAGCAAATATGAATTTTTCCTTTCAAATGATTTGAAAAGAAGTTATATTCTGAATACTTATATTCCAGAAAGACAAGAAGTTTTAGAAATGTCTAAAATATACATGTTCTATAAAATTATGTTCAAATATTTAGGTCTGAGAAAAACCAAAATCACATACAGGGCTTTTTCAAAAGTTTGTTTTCTGGATATCCTTTTTTACTATAGAAATTGAAGGGAAATATTATTTTGCATTGTTCTTTAATATGTACTATGTAATTTGAGTTGGAATATATATGAATTATTATTTTGGATTGTGTGAATTTTTTAATTAATACACCATTAGCTTATGATACTATATATGTTTGAGCAAGTTTCAGGGGTACAGCTACATACCTCAGTAAATGCATGTATCATACTATACACAACACCAAAGATCTAGTGCACCCATCACCATTCTAATTTAGTATTCACTGTTTTATTTAACCACATTTTTTGAAACATTTATAATTTTATAGTTGAAAAGTAAAAAAAAAAAGATATTGCATGTATATTAAACACCAGATATGAAAATGTAACCATTAGATAATAACTTTTTTTCTTCATAAGATTCCAATAATTTTGTGCATTTAGCTCCATGGTCATTCTTTTTTTTTTTTTTTTTTTTAGAAATTTTAAGTACTTACCACAGATACAAACATTGACTACCTACAGATGGTCCCAGACTAAAAGAGAGAAAATAGAAATTTTGAAATGCCATATATTGGCACTATATCTTTTATAAAATGCTTTGTAGTTACAGGTGATTGAGAAAGTTTTCTGAGGTTTTTGGGAGAAAGATTTACTACTACATACTACATGAAGCATTTCTAGCCAATCTTTTTAAAAGTAATATTGTCAACATCAGTACTAAAAAGGTAAACATGCTTATTCTGTGGTCTGCACTTTTATGTAGAGTTTATGTACTTAGTTCTCATAAGAACCCCATAAAAGTTACTTTTTAAAAATGAATATATATTTTTATAGGTTGAATATTTGTTCACAATTATAAAGAGAGGTAAAGTCAGGAATCTTAATTATTCTCCATTACCAAAGATAGCATGGCTATTAAATATTAGTATCAAGTTTTATATGTAGATGATGATTTCACTACTGTTTGGGAGGAGGGAAAATTTTCCCCAACTTCTTTGGCTACTTCTCAGGCTGATCAACTAATCAAATTAATATCAGACAGATTAGGAGAGGGAAAAATCAAATTAAATTATGTACTTATGAGGAATGTACATAGAACCGAGCATTCCAAAGCCAGTGAGGCAAAATGAGGTTCTGTATCCCAAGTTAAGGAATGGAATAGGAGTCTGGGCTTCAAAAAGAAAGGAAGGGGGCTCATGATGAAGGCCAGATGGTAAAAATTAGATGTTTGCCCTGGCATGTAGATAAGTTTCTTGATAGAATATTTACTTCTGATAATAGCCCTAATTCTGGGTAAGACCACTGTATCTCATTCTAAGTAGTTAAGAGAGTAATAAATATTTCTTTTGAAACTTGAGAACTTTAATTGACCTCCGCTCAAAATAATCTACATAGTAAAGTGACATGTCTTGTGAAGGTCTGTTTTGAACATCTTGGGGATGCCTCTACTTCACTCTAAACAATCACAATGCTGCTTTAAAAAAAAAAAATTGCTCATAGTTGTAAAAGAAATCAGCTACCATTCATGTCCTCATTAATGGGGTAAAATCTAAAATAAAAATATTTCTGCTTAGAAAAGGTGGAAACCAAGAATAGAAACAATGGCATCCAGACAAAGTCTGAAAAAGAGATAGGATGAGCATAGGAGAAAAATGAGTGTGTGTGTGTGTGTGTGTGTGTGTGTGTGTGTGTGTGTGCTACAAGAACAAGAGGATCTTTC
This sequence comes from Talpa occidentalis, assembly GCF_014898055.3. Classification (NCBI taxonomy): domain Eukaryota; kingdom Metazoa; phylum Chordata; class Mammalia; order Eulipotyphla; family Talpidae; genus Talpa; species Talpa occidentalis. Next base: position 114,043,972 of record NW_023603184.1, read on the forward strand.
CTGCTCTCCAAAATGTATCATCAAACAAAAGATCAAACTTTGTTTATGGGAGGTTATTTTTCTATGGCAGTATTTCTGTACTTGCTTTCCCAGGATACTCTTCCACTGAGAGAATGATTTGGGGATGTGGGAAGAAAAAGGAGGTGAAGTATCTCTGGTGAAAAGCACCAGAAAAATATGATGTACTACTAGATATTCACAAATCTCATTATGAATGATTCTAAGAATTTTTATGTTATGAAGACCTGGTTGACTTAATCCGGTATTTATAATCCTTTCAAAAGATTTTTAAAGAATTGGTGGCATTAGTTTGCTAAAAAACTTGCTCTTGCATATATTAGTTTATCAACATTGAGCATGTTCAGGAATAAAAAACAAAGAATTCTAATTCTTTTTTACACAGGAAGGTTTTTATTACTTGAAGTTTCTTAATAAAATTTTTAAATTGTGAGATTGAATTTCATAAGCTTTTCCAAAATTGCACATTTAAGTAGTAATTGCTTATACTGAGGGTGAAATGCTTAGTAAGATGGAATTATTTTTGGAGTAAATATGGGGCCAGTTAGGAGATGTACTATATGTCCTCCCTGGCTGAATTCAGAGTCTGGCTATAGAAAGAACCTACACATATACTTGACTTCTAGCCTTACACATTGCTATGCAGTTTTATAATAAAGTATGATAATTTTTATGATAAACTCATCCTAAAGTATTTATTAGTACTTTTCAAAAATGTGGAAATTCTCAATGATGAGGTTTTTGAATTCCAGTACAAGTTTGCATTTCATGGTCATTAACTTCATTAGGAACTCCTGTGGAAAAATAATAAGATTTCTCTTAAGAGTTGCTTCAGGAAAATTTTATTTTCATCTCATTGAGGCTCACAGATGAAGTAATAGCTTTATGGCCTTAATGAAAGACTGAAAAAAGAAGAAATGTAAAAATTAATTTCAGTTGTTTGAATTCAAATTTAGCTGAACCCTGAGTCTGCCTTTGAAATTATGAACTTTCTTTCCCCCAACAAATAAATATGTGTCATACAATTGAGATAGAAAGGTTATAATTTTCCAAATAGGTGATCATATTGTTATAGGGCAGGGATGCCCTGTAACAATATGAAGTCTTATGTTATCATTTTTTTCTTGTGTTTAGTCTTGGGAAACTCTCAATACATTTTTTTTTTACCACAAGAATAACTTAAATTTTTTTTTTCTGTGCCAAATAGTTATTCAAATGCTGTTTTGTACTATATAAAAACTCTGGTAATAGGGCCATAATTTCCTCCAGGGTTTATTATTTTTTTAAAAGATTTACTTATTTATACAAGCACTGGGGTACAAGCCAGAGGCACGGGAGGGTGAGAGAATTCACCAGAGACAGAGTAGAGAGCAGAACAGGCAGAAGGACCGAAGTACACTGCTGCGGGAGCAGTGGGTGAAACAGGAGAGATCTGCCTCACCATATGGGAATCTCTGTGGCTGGCTAGGTATCGAACCAGTGGTGCTGCAGAGGCAGCAGACGGCTTCACAGCACTGCACTCAACCCACTGAGCCACCAGGGAGGCCCTCCTCCAGAGTTTATATTCAGGGAGGCCCTCCTCCAGAGTTTATATTCAGGATAGAAAGAAAGCATTTTGGAATGTGACTTCATTTTTTTTTTTAAGATTCTATTTATTTTTGCATAGAAGAGCTGGGGCATAGGCCATAGGTGCAGGGAGTGAGAGGATTTACCAGAGATAGAGTGGGGAGCAGAGCAGGCAGATTTACTGAAATGCATTGCTGAGGGGAGCAGTGGGCCAGACAGGTAAGGTTTGCTGCACCCTATGTGGGTTAGTTCCCTGGCCTGGCCATAGTGGTGACAGCACTGAGGCTTAACCCCTAGGACTTTATTTTTAGTGACTTAGTCAAAATTACTTGGTGACATTACTTACTTATATATATATATATATATATATATGCATATATACATATACACATGTATGTTTGTATCTATATGTAAATATCCATAGGTATGCACATGAATAAACAAATGAATACACATACACATGTCTTTGTTTATTGTTCTAGTTAACGTAGAACTATATTTAAGATGCTCATATTAGGATGCTCAATGCATTTTGATGATGAATAGTTTTTTTTTTATTTTGTCATTGAAATTTCTCAAAGTTGAGCAACTAAACATTAAAATCTCTCTATATGCTACTTAGGTAAAATTGAGACCAAATGTAAACCCAGCGTATAGCTATCATCAGTGCCATTTTCACTGATGAACACTACAAACAAAATCAGGAATATATATTTCATAAAGATCCTTAACTTGATTTCATATCATTTGAGATCATTTTACTATTAGGAAAACAAATGAAACATTTTCATTTTAACAGAGGTCCAAAAAAAAAAGTGGAATCTGTAAGCTTGGGAAACATGAAGCCAACATGTTTTAAGAGTTTAATTATGAAAGAAGTAGGTATTGTAATTAAATTGTTTATATTTATTGGAAGAAAATCTATTAACAATCAAAATATGAGATGCATTGCAAGATGCAGGGAAAGGGACTATAAAAGAGTGGGATGGTCTTAGTAGAGGTCATAGAGACACCTAATATGTGATAAGGAGTTAAACCAGGAAAAGAAAAAGAGACATAGAAACAAAGACAGCGTTGATAAACCTTAAAACCTATAGGAGTTTGCTTTCATCTGAGGGAATGAGAAATGGCAAGCTGGAATAGAAATAAAGGCATTATCCATATTGTAACAGGGTGGTTCCCAGGAAAGGGGAAGGTTCCAGGTTTCCTGCCTAACCCAAAAGGAGGGTGGAGCTGAGCAGGGAGAGAATAAGCTGCAGAGGAGACTGAGGAAAGAAGGAAGCAGTGTGGAGAGCTAGAAGGAGACCTGGAGGAGGCACATGGAATGGAGAGACACGTGAAGAAATTGTGCTTGCCTTTTGGTCATGGACTGGTTGATACAGATGTGGGTGAGAGACCATAGGGAGGTGACAATGGCAGTTTTTGTCTTGATTTTGATTTTGCTCTTTTCCTCCCAGACTTGTCTGCTTGTTTTTGATCCTTTTCTGTGGGTCCCCACCGGAAGATGCTTTAGACTTGTGGCAGGCTTTGGGCCCTTGTTCTGGGCCAATCCTGCTTGGGTGGACTTTTACCCGTGAGGGGATAGGTAACTTTGGGTGCTTGATTTAGAAACTGTATCCTTTGCCTTTCCTGTGTTGTTTATTAATCGTATTAAATTTCCTTTTCATTAAAGTCTTATATGTTTTGTGTTGATGCAGTGGATGGCAGAACCTAATTAGAGCAGGCAGGTTTGCGGGGCCTGGGGTGCCCCTCTCCCTGCCCTGTAACAATATGAGAGTAGAAGCATTAAAATACTCTGAAATTCACTCAGCTTCCTTGAAGAAAACTGCACAAATGATTATTAATGTTGCATACAATCTATTATAATTCTTTATATAACTTATAATCAGCATATTTAGCATAGCAAAATATTTCTTTTTCCCAGCACCCAGCTGCCAAAGAAAAGAATCTGTTTTTTAAAATATTAAAATTGACATCAACAAATAAAACTTTATTATTGGTTTAATAGTTTAACCTACACTTGAAATTAATTAAGATTCTCCCTGTAAATATTTCATAACCAAATTTAACAAATGTTCTTTTAAAAATGGTAACATTGTGGAACTCAGATTTCAGAGGCCTCATGTACAGTGAAGGAGACCAAATGTTCTTTTGAATAAAATGACTAAAGAAAACCTTACTGTGAAGGTGATCTGGAAGCAGACTTGAATGAGGCAAGGAGACAGCCATAGAGGTTATCTGGTGCAAATAGCAAGTTCAGAGATCTATAAGTGGCTATTCAATAAGAAGGTGAATATTGTTAGGGTAGAGTGCAGGGAAAGGTAGCAATAAAAGAGAAAAGGAAGGTAATTTGGTTCCAAGTCATCCAGGATTCAATAGACTTTCAATCTGAGTGAAATGGGAGGCATGATATGCTTTGAAAAAAAAAAAATAATACCTTATTTTATCTTTTAACAAGATATGCTTTAAAATTTTAAGTTTAGCTGCTATATTCTTCCAGGTCTGGGAAAAGATTGCACAGCATCACTTTTCCCTGATACTCTTCTCATACCATTGAAATAATTCAACACTTATGATATAATCTAATTCTTAGTGGCTGTCACAAAGGAAATTTCCTAAATAAACATTTTCTTTTAATCTTTGAAAAACAATTATTTTATCTACTTTAGTGTAAATTTATTGAGATGTAAGGTTATTTATGTAAATATGTTTATTTTAAACTTGAAAACAATCTAATAATCTACAAGTGAAGACCTGAGAATGAAAATTATTTATTTCAAAGAATTTAATATTTAAAAATGTTCATATTGCTCATACTTTGGGATTTAAATTATTGTACCTTTATACTGGAATCTCTAACTTTATACACTATATTACATCCCCATTGTTTCTGTAACAAATTGGCAGACGTATTGGTTCATAACACCATAAATTATTTTACAATTAGGTAAGAAGTCCAACACCAGTCCCAAAACATAGCATTTCTCTGATCCAGCTTGCATCATCATAGCTCTTTTTTTAAAGTCTTTTAACTCCCTCTTTCACTTAGGACCCTGTGATTACATTAGGTCTGTTCACATGAATCCAGAACAATCTCCATATTTATTTTAAAGATTTATTTATTTATGCATACAAGAACTGTAATACAGGCCAGAGGTGTGGAGGGTGAAAGAATTCACCGGAGAGAGTGGGGAGCAGAACAGGCAGATTGACTGAAAACACTGCTGAGGGGAGCAGCAGGTGAGTCAGGAGAGGTCTGCTGCCCCATGTGGGTAGCTCCCTGGCTGGGAATCAAACTCATGCCGCAGTGGCTATGGATAACTTCATAGTTTGAATCTTAACCCCTTGCACCACCAGGGAAGCCCCCAATCTCCATATTTTAATGTCAGCTAATTTGCAGCCTTCATCTCATCTGTCATCTAACATAATAAATTCTTACATTACAAGGGTTATGTTGTGGATATTTTGAGGAAACATTTATAGGTCTAACAGAGCAGAAAGGGGGAAGTAAATTAAAAGCAAATAGTTAAAAAGAAATATTTCAGAGGTTGGGAGGAATCCCCTAATTTATGTACAGATAAAATGCAGTTGTAGTGAAAGTCCTAACCAGAAAATTTGTGGTTGGAAACAAATTTTGGAAACATTTTCTAATCAGGACAAACCAAAATATAGTATACCAATCATTTTCATGCAAATTTAAACAGTTTACCTAAAAATCATTCCTTTTGTGGTTCGGAAATGACAGATTGGGTATAGTCATATATATTATTTGTTTTATAGCTTATGTTAAAATATAGTGGAAAATACTAATTTATGTGATATTATGTCATTCATTTTCTATGAAAAGTAGCTTAAAACTATATTTTATTTATACATAAGTATTGACTTGTATTTAGAATCATTGAATTTTAGACTATAAAATACTTATCAGCCTAAAACTAGATTACTGGTTTAAAACTAGTTTAAAATTAGATTACCTAAATAAGGGACTAGGAAAAAGACTAATTATAAGAAAGAAAAATTCAAAATCAACAAGCAACTATAAACCAGAGACACACTACTAGGGGGAAGAAGGGGCGGGGAGAGGAAGGATTAGGGTCAAAATAAGGTGGGTGCAATTGTATGGGGGATATAAGCAAAATGAAAATGCATACATTGTGCAAAAATGAAAAATGATGTAAGAATTACGTAAAAAAAAAAACAAAAACCTAGGTTACTATTTAATGGGTTTCTGGAACAGTAATATTTAATGATTTCTAATAATAGTGAATTTTTCAAGGTTGTAAATATTTTCAAGGTTATATATTTTTATGAAACCATGGGTTAACAAAATCCAATGATTTATTTACTGCAGGATCTCTTTAACCTCTTATATGCATTGACAATTCCCATAGGCAAGAAATTGTTTGCAGTATATTCAAAACTCATTTCACTTTCAAACATCATATGTGCCTAATGTTCTAAATATACACACTACAATAAATTTTGCTCTGGAAAGTGCTCAATAAAAAATGTCTTGTCCATTTCATTGTATTCTTTAGAGAGCCATCTGATAAATAAATGAGTGATTATAACTCAGATAGAACTTAGCAGAGAAAGTTAGGTTATATATTCCGTGCTACAGCCAATACAAAGGAAAAAGAGTGATGATAGCATCATCAGTCACTTCTATTAAATCATATGCCTTTTCAATGTCTTTCTACCAGTCACTTTGCTATTGTATTCCTTTAGTCTATCCTTCCGATTAACAGTTTCTGATGTTTTTTCCTTCCTTTCCCTGTCTGCACTTTATTTCTCAAATGGAATCTATCACTATATCTTATTACCTATTACAAAAGTGATATCTCCCTCCTGATTAATTTTGACTTTTTTTGTCCACTGTAATTTCTGACTTTTTTACTTTAATTTTCACTTTTATATTTTATTATTGTTTAAGTGAAGCAGTGTTTTACGGCATTGTGTATTACTTAGAGGTGAAGGTTTGCACCTCTTCAAATGTATATTACTCTATCACACCAACCACCAAAGCATCAGAATCAATGGATGATAGATTTAGGAAAGCCAAATCTCAAAGTTTATATCATTTAGGCAAAAAAATCTGTGCATGCTAGTTAATTGAGCTTGCCTTCTTTGACTGCACTAGTCTGTCATTGTCCCTGTATTGTTATCTATTCTCAGGCATTGAGCTTTTATTAGGAACCTAGTGCTTGACACATAAAAGGAACATAATAAATGTGTTGATTTTTAGTCATAGTAATGTAATTATAACAACTGAGATAAGTGAATATGCAATAAAGGACAAAGTCCTTTCTAGTAAATGTTTCTTATGAACAAAGTGAGCAATTTTGACACTAAAATATGTGAAAATGGTGAAATTCCCACTTACTTTATATAGTATTATAAGTCATATGCATAAAAAAATAAAAATGCCGTTCTGTGAAATAGACACTAAACCTAAAACAACACAAGTTCAAACAAGCCTCATTTAAGCTATTCCATTAGGAATATCTAAAGAAACAATGCAGTTAATACATTGCTGGCAATAAAAGGTATGTGGAAAACTACTCATCTCAAATGTTATTTTCAAATAAACCCATGTTTCAAGAGTCTGCTCTTTAAAAAGTTCTGACACTACATCAACAATAATATTATGTCCAGGTACGTAACTAGTGCCTTGGGGCCCTCATTCAAATAAAGACCACACTTGAGAGTTTTCTAAAGTTGATTCTGAAAGAATTCTATGCTGTTTCATAATCAATTTAAGTATAAATTTACTCACCTAGATTTATGAATATAATATTGTAATGTGAATTTAATAAATTTGGAGATTGGAAATCACGTTTATATGTCTAAAAGAATTGAGTCAACTTAATGTATTTAACTTTTAGAAGGCTTCAAAAGAAATGGCAGACATGATATATTAACCTCAGGTCTGCTATTGTAAGAAATGTATTTAGGATAGAGAGTCAGTTTATAACCAAAGAAGGAATATGTGTCCCAAGACATAAAAACATATCAACATTCTTATATCCTTAGGGAGTTTTCCTTCACAAAATTAGAATTTAACTCCAAAATCTGATAATAACTTATCATATAAAGGGAGAGATTTGGAACATCAAGAAGAAAGAAAATTGTGAAGAATAGTAAGTTCTCTGCCCCTTGCTGAGACTATTCTATTTTTTCAGGGAAGAAGGGACACTGTTCCAGGCTCAGAAATCAAGTGTAGTCTTAAAGGGAAAATTGTCTTTTGTTCCCTTTTGATATTAGGTGTTTTCTGATGCAATTTTAATACTGTAAACAGTCATTTCATCTTCCTACCTTTATTAAAAGACAACAACTTCTGGAAAATAAATAGCAAAGATTTTTGTCTCAGCTAAGATGTCAAGCTAATACTGGCTGCTAGCTTCATCTAACAAAAATAAAATTACTGATATCTGAAACTTCTTTATACTTTATTGCAGTTTCTGTTCTGCTAAATTTGACTTTTTTGCCACCATATTTTCCTCAGTGTGATGACTCAAAGTACTCACTAAGTAGTGTTTATTGGAAATACCTGAGATCCTTGAGTTGTAAGTCATGTTAGCATCCTCTGATTTTACTGCATTCTTTTTGCAAAAAAGATGCTAAACTGAAATCTTTCTCTTTTCGTCACATTCTTCTGGTAAGTAGAATTTATTCCCGATTACATTGTAATTGGGAATAAATTATATTGCTTATTTTTTGGCTCTCTCTTGGGAAACATTAAATCTTTTTCTTTCATCTGTGGTGTCTATTGTAAGTCCTGAACATACACAGGAGTTTCTGGTATGATTAGTGTGGTGTCTCTCATTAATTTTTGTAGTTATACAGAGACATCTATTGCATAATTTACTGCAGCTATTTAGTATTTGTTGTCTGTTTTATTTTACTATTATAATTTCTTTTCGGTTGGGAGATCATTCAAAAACTATACCACCACTGCTACTTTCCCTCAAGGGGCAGAATAAAAACACAATTTTAAATTTTTTCTTATAGTTTGTGAAAACCAAACCAAGTCTAAATAACCATATTCATCACTTTATTAAGCTTTAATTAGTTAATGCCTAGTAAACTCCCTCAAATATTCTCTGAAAAAATAATTTCACAATTGAGTCATATATTGAGAGACAGGTGTTTGCACAAATAGATGCACCAAAAAAAATTAACTTTGGGGGAATCATACCTTTTCTTTAATTTGCCAGTATGCTAAGATTATTACTAAGTAAGTTTAAAACCTAATTAAAAAGTTTCTGCAAAGTGTCCTTTTAAGAGCTCACAAATGAAATTAATATGAAAGATACCAAACCAATGTTTTCTCGTGAAATATTATTAAAGTCAATTAAATGGCTTTGAGTCTAGATATTTTAGAACTTATTTTCCTTTTTACAGGATCAAATTTTTAGGATTGACTTATGAATGAAGCCTGGGGATAACATTTCTGATTATAACAGAGAAGCTAATGATGAGGATTAAGGCCTGATTTCTCTTTTGATGATGGTCAGTGAAGCTATATGATTATATTGAATGTCAAATACAGGCAAATTAGTTTGTCTGGAATTAAAAAATCACCAGTGGCTTATAAGGTTATAATTATAGGTAAATTAGGGTAAAAAAAATGAAAGTGAGCAGAGGTTAAATTGGATTTCTTACTCCTACACAGTCTCTTGATACTAATCAAAATAAAAGTCACATTTTTCTGAAACTACAGTGTAGGTATTTGTATTTCTTTAAAACTTCCTACAATTAACAAAGTTTAAAGTATTCTAGTCACTTCAGAACCAATAAGCTCTAATAAATAGGATTGAGGAATAGAAATGTTTTTTCAGGCCCTGAGCTTTCTAAGTCAAGTTCACAGCGTTTGGCACTGGCTAGCATTGCTCAGCCTGTTCTTCACAGACCGCTGTTGTCCTTGGTGTTGTTTTTCAAGTGATTGAATTGATTTTACTGTAATTGATACAAATAAAGAAAAATGAGGGAAAAATGAAGGATGAAAGAGGCAAAGTAGAGCCTTCCAAGACTGAATGGGACAGAAAAAAGAAGTCATCACAGAGCATTAGTGTGGCAGAATAAGACATGCTTTTTATGACATCATCTCAGGGCCATACTCCACTCTGTCACATTCTTTTTGTCCAAAGCAAGGCACTAAATCCAGCCATTTTCAAAAATGGAAGAGGAATTGTGCTTTGGTTCTTGAAAGAAGAAATACTAAGTTACACATATTTTTAAAAGCACCACCTGGAATACTCAAATGTTAATATTTTATCCCATTTGCTTTGTCATTATTTCTTCATCTATTATTCTCTCTATGTTTTTTGAGAAACTTTTGAGAGTTAGGTGTAGACATGATGTCCACTTGCTCCTAAAAACTTTTAATTTATATTTGCTGAAAGTAAGGGCCTTCTTTCATAGAACTGCTGTGCAGTTTTTAAAATTGGGAAATTAATATTAATACAATATTATTTTCTAATATATAGACCTTATTCTAGTTTTTCCAATTGATCCACTGTATTTTGTTTAAAAAAACAAAACAAAACAAAACCTTGTCTTGGACCAGCCCAGGATTACTCATTACATTTCGGTGTCATAGGTATATTTTGCATCTGTTTGTTTTTATCTTTCCTTGCCTTTCTTTGTCTTTCTGTTTTTTCCATCTCCCTAGCCCCTCTCAGATGGTTGTCAAATAGTATTTGACGATATACCCTTTAAAGCTAAACATTTCTTAAATGTAAACAAATATTGAATATTAGTAGGTTTGTTTTTCTTAGTGGTGTAGACAGGCAACACTAAAACTATGAGCATTCTAGGATTGCAAAAATAAGTAAAAATATGTATAAATGTATAATAGGATGCATGATTTTTATTTTATTTTATTTTATTTTTTTTACTTCAGAGGAGAGAATTGGACATCTAGAAAAGGAGGGAAATCACTTGTGCCTGGTGTATATAATACACACATACACACACACACACACACATACATTTTTGGATTCTGTCCTTAAAGAAGTTCTCGAATCACTGAAGTCCTAGTACCAGTGAGCATATTTAACATGTAGAACACATTTATTATTTGCAAACCAACTAAAAGTAAGTGCATTTCTTAACAAACTAGCTAATTTCAGGGCTGGTGCTGGGAAAGCATCAAATGAGTTTGAAATACTTGCTATGCCACAAATCCACAAATAAAGAAATGCCCAAAGAATGATAGAGACATGTCAAAAGGACATGTCAAAAAGAACACAAGAGCCAGCTTTAAGGGCTTTCCAAAGACCAAGTTCTTAGTACTTTGGGTATCAAAATATATGATAGTGACAGATTATAACATGTAAAATAATTTAAGAATTAAATAAGCAACTGCAAAGAAAGAAATGTTCTGTCTTATAGCAAGCTGGGAACTAATGTGTAAGTAGTGAGCAAATGGGAAAACCCCTTTATATTTTAATAAATCCCACAAAGTACTCTTGGAAGATTAAGCAGTTTAAAAGCTTGTGTTCACTTCATCTTCAAAGGATTTATTATCCTGGGTCTGCTTGTGTTCTGCATAAAATTGGCTAAAAGTAACGTGCAATTCCCAGCTTGCTAGTTTTCTCCCACAATTATTAATCATATATGAATATAGTCCATAGTTCACAATTATTAAACAAGCATAATATGACTAGGTATGTAACCTTTAGTCACTGCATTTTATTTTATTGTACATAAATCTGAAAAAACCCATATACAAACTATCACGATATATTGCCTGAGAATACCTTATTTCAATACTTCATACTATATATAAGAACTTTTGTCTAGATAAGTGGTACAATTCTCATTCCACTCAAAATGGAAAATCTGATAAATGTTGGTATTTCTTTGCTGACAGTTTTATCTCTGATGAGTGAGTAAAAGTTAAGGGAAATGGTCCAATGAACAATTATCCCCAAAAAAGGAAGTTCTGGTTGGTGATGTGAAAGTGATGGAAATAGTTAGAGATACTAATCATTTCATTAACTGTCTGAAATAGCTGTGAAAGGTAATATTCATCATTGTCAGACTTGCACAATACAGTTGAAAGCACATTATAAGATTTTAAGAAAATTTTTAAATTTGCCCCATCATAGAAAATTTATTTCTAAAATCATGCATTTATGATGTTTTGTGTTAAATTTTGTCAGAGTTCCCATCAATGACAAGATTGTCTGAAGCTCTTAGCCAGATACTTGTGACTTGCTAGACACTATCTGGTCCTTGACATCTCCATTTCTTTGAATATTTTTCTTGCTATCTAGAATGTCTTTCCATTTCAGTATGTCTGTTTGGAGATGCACTTCTTTTCTTCAAGACTCCTAATATTTTTTCCTTGTACAATCTTACTTTATTTTTAAGATTCAGTTAATCTCTGCCTCTAACTTGTTCACATTACAGTTTCTGTATATCTTTTTTCAATACATATCTAGGAATTTCATAAACTTTATATACCTCTACCTCTGTTATGAGTATTTAAAATACAAACCTCTAATTTTTTAAAAAGTAAAATTCACATATATCTGTTTGAAGAAGGTATTAGAGAGGGTAGGCCCACCATCTAACATTGTGTGAACTGTAGTCCTAAGTGGATAGGGGTCACTATCAAAACTCATGAAATTCTCTATCTAGAGTATAATACAGAAGGAGGGCCCAAGTTTCCTCTACAATTTTTGATACATAATGTCCACTATTTTTAAAAAAAAAATCCAAGTATGCAAAAAGTACAAAACATTGAACATGCCAAGCTAACCTAGATCTATCATTCTCTGAAGAAATAGGAAAAAAAATAGGTTCTCATAAGTGATACAGGTAAATATATAACATTTAAATAAAGAGAAAAATATATGTTAGCATGTCCTAACAAAACTATTAAGAGAGTAGATTTCATATTTAGTGTTCTAAAAGGATCACTAGGAGGAAGAGAGGGAGAGAGGAAGAACTAGAGAAAATAGTGGTTTGGAGAGGATTTATGAAGCACCAAACATCAAACGGTAGGACATTTCAATACCTTTTCCCAAGGATATTGAGCAATACGTTCCAGGAATATTTTCTCAATTAACTAGCGTACTACCAAAGAATTTTTTCAGTGACTAAGAGAAAATAGTCAAAATGGGCTTTGATAAATTCTTTTTATCTGGTGCACCCATCGAGAATATAAAATGAAACTTTTTGAAGACCTGAATATATTTTGAGAATATATAAAACATTTCTCCAGAGAAGATATAGGTGGGAACAAGGACACTTCATTGTTCCCTACACATATTTCAAAGAACATTTACATGACCGCCCTTATTGCTCAAATACATTTATATATTTTTCCCTAGATTTACTGAGATATAATTGACATATAAAATTACATTGTGTATTTGGCAATGATTAGATATACTTATATGTTATAAAATAATTGCCACAATAGTTAACACCTCCAACACCTAATAAATTACCTTTTTAAGGTTTGGTAAAAGCATTTAAGACAGATTTCTTGACAACTTTATCCATAATGAAAAACTCATATCACATAAGAATCTGTATCATTCATCTACAAAATTATAACTAAAAATTTTAAATAGTCTGCAACCTTTTAACTCAATTATTAGTAGAGTGTATAGCTGATTTCTCAAGTGGTTATAACCTTTACCTACAATCCAAACACTACATTTTAGTGTTTGTTCTACAAGTATTCCAGGTAGTATGTGATAAACAAAACTTTATTGTCCCTGACCATAGTGACCTTTACAAGCCTGCACAAATAGCAAAACCATCATAAAAGTTTTCTGTGTTACTGAGAAATGACGTATATCAAATATTCCCTTCTATAATGCTCTGAATTGGAAGCTTGAAAAAAATTAAAGGAATCAATAATTAGTATCTATTCTGGGAGGGGAGAATAAGCTGCTCAGTGAAATAAAAGGTTTCTTTTAATAAAATATGACATATATTAGGGTACCAGATTAGGTCCTGGATATAAACAGGGGAGAACACATTGTCTCTGCTCTTAACAGAATTCACACTCCAGAGAAGAGCGCAGAGATATGCACAAGGATAGTTAAGTATAGTTGGAATGCTAATTGACCCTAAGAAAGATAAATAATGTATGACAGGAGGTCACAAACTGAAGAGTGATAAATTCTGTTTAAGGCATGCAGGGATTCTCAGAAAAATTGGAAGGCACTATCTCTGATACATGATACATAACACATCTAAAATGGTGATAAAAAAGATATTCCCCTCACTCTGGTCAAAGATTCTAAGATGCAGATTTGCAGGGGTGATCTGGAAACGGTGTTTGCTTTAATAACCTTTACAAGGAAGGGCTGTAACCTAAGGGGCCAAGAAGCAGATCACAGTCAGTCTATAAAAAACTTATTTGATGTTAAGGAATTTGTGTTTTATTTATTTTTAAAAAAGATTTATTTATGCATACAAAAACTGGGGTACAGGCCAGAGGTGCAGGGGCTGAGAGGACTCACCAGAAACAGAGTGGGGAACAGAGCAGGCAGATCAACTGAAATACACTGCTGAGGAGAGCAGTGGGCAAGTCAGGAGAGGTCTGCTGCGACATGTTGGATGCTCCCTGGCTGGCCGGGAATCGAACTCCTGCTGCAGTGGCTGTGGATATCTTCGTAGGTTGTATCTTAACCTCTTGCACCACCAGGGAGGCCCCTGTGTTTTATATTTTAGGCAATCAAGAACTATAGGAGTTTACTGTTACTACTATTAATATAACTATTTATGGAGCATCTATTGCTGTATTAAAATATAGGAGCAATATATATATAATTATATAAATAAATATATATATATATATAAACAAATTTAAAAGTGATTTGCTTCCTGGTGAAGTCTATTTAAAATAAACTACACCTGGGCTTCCCCGGTGGTGCAGCGGTTGAGCACTGGGTTGCGAAGCTGCCCGCAGCCTCTGCAGCACTGCTTCCATCCCTGGCCACTGGTGAGGATCCCACATGGCGCGACAGACCTCTCCTGCCTCCCCCTGCTACCCACAGCTGTGTACTTCTCATCAGTCTGCCTGTTCTGTTCCCCACTCTGGCTCTGATGAATTCTCTCACCCTCCCGCACTTCTGACTGTACCCAGTGCTTATATAAATAAATAAATCTTTTAAAAAATAATAAAATAAAATAAACTACACCTTAGTTTATGTACTGTGCCATACCTATTAAGTTTATTGTAATGTAGCTTTGAATAATGAAAAAGACACATTTTTTTTTTACAAAAAATATAAATGAACAAAGGTTGGCTTTTTTATTTATGAAAGTACCCAAAATATATGGGAACTTTCTTGCAGATTTACTCTTCAGATTTCTGCATTAGTATATAATTACAAACTATATTTCCCAGCCTAGCAGATATATTCTAAGGTGAATAAGGAATATTAATAAAAACATACAATTTATTTGGTCATTTTAACAATGACATGTCAAAAAGTCTTGTCTTAGAAAATTTATTCTGAGCAATACTTTTTGAAAGTTGTTACACAACCCTGGCCAAATCATGCAAATACTTATGTGCATACACAATAAGAACAGCATCTGAAATCTGATGTCCTTATTACACAGTTATTAGATCTCACAGAAAGTTGCCTTCTTTTTATAGTGCCATAGATTGTTATATGCTATTTGCAATATGATCACACATGCTTATTCACTTATTAGTTTCTCAAGTATGAATTTGATCAAGAGCTTAATCATATGTATATTTATTTGTTAAATTGATTTTTAAGAGCTATTTATACATAATCAGAAATGTTCAAATTTCTGTTTTGATAAAAAGATTTGGTTCCTATCAAATTGTATGACATTTTAGTAGCAGGGTTTTCAACCTGTTTTTTAAAGCACAACAATGTGAGTATATATAATATACGATGAAAATCAGTTAAACATAAACACTGAAACTGTTCTGGGTAAATTGAAGCCAGAAATATTGGGTTAAATGCAAAATATAAGTCAAATTTCTAGAAATTGAATTTGATGGTTTATTAAAATCTATACATGTTCATTGATAAAGGAGTAAATTATTAAAAAATATAAAATTGCTAAAGGCAGAGAAAGAAGAAATGTGAAAGGTAAACATGAACATGACAATGAAAACTAAAATACAAGTTTCTTGTCAACATTGACATATTACTTCATTAAAGACAGGAAGCAAAAGCTAAATATTACAAAAAGGAAAATACAGATTTCTTAATGTGTTTCACTTATCTATTTATTAATTTCCAATTTATCTCCTTCTTGTCTCATGAGGAAATCTTTTTTGAAAACAATGAATTGTTCAGATATTATAACTCTGTAGCAGTCCCTACATGGTTAATATTTATAATGCTTAAGTTTTTTTATTTTACATGTTATTTTTATTTTAATATAATTTCAACAAAAAAGGTAGAATAAAGACAGAATTCCCATATATTCCTTATAAAATTAATAATTTGATGAAATTTTGCCCCATTCTCATAAATAAATAGAAAGATGATAGATAGGTAGATTATAGATTGGGGTGGGGGGAGAGAGAAAAGAATTTTTGGTGAACATTCGTGGAAAGGTCAGAGATAGTGTGTTTCTTTGCCACTAAATATTTGAGTGAAGAGTTTTTATGCACAAGGGATAGATCTTCTCTCACATGACCATAGTACTGTGATCAAAACCAAGAAATTTTGGCATTGATATATTTCCACAGTATTATCTACATTCAATATTCAGTTGTCACCATTGCCTCAATCATATCCGTTATAACTATTTTTCTCCTGATTCAAGTTCCAGTGTCAGACTGCATAATTTGTCATATTTGTTTAAGATTCTTTAATGCAAAATAGTATCTCAGCTTTTCCTAATTTTCTTGGCTTTACCTTTTTTTTTTTAAAGATTTATTTATTTATGCAACAAGAACTGTGTTACAGGCCAGAGGTGCAGGGGTTTGAGAGGATTCACCAGAGTCAGAGTGGGGAACAGGACAGCCAGATCTACTGAAATACACTGTTGAGGGGAGCAGTGGGCGAGTCAGGAGAGCTCTGCTGTGCCATGTGGGTCAGCGCCATGGCAGGGGATCGAACTTCTGCTTCAGTGGCTGTGAATAGCTTCATAGTGCTGTGACTTATACCCCTTACATCACCAGGGATGCCCCAGCTTTACAATTTTTGCATAGTTGAAACAGGTACTTTGTAGTCTATTAAATCAGTCCAAGTTTATCCTTTAAGTGGATCAAGTTATGCATTTTTGGGAGGGGTGCCACTGGGGTGATATGATATCCTTGTATCAGAAGCACAGTATGTTCATAAGTCCTAACACTGGTGATTTAGCTGAATAATAGCAAATCTCTTCCCTTCTTGGAGTTGAGGAGGGAGCTGGTAGACAGGCAGTCACTTCTCTCATAATATTTTTTATGGGTTCACAGGACAAAAATGTGGAGTGGGAGAAATGCATGTGAAGTGTTTTTTATAAACTTTAAAATAGCTTCATAAGTTATGGCCCTCAAGTACTGAAACTGATGAATAAAGTATTCATTTTATTTGTAGAATGGGGAGGTAGGTTTGAATCCCCATTAAACAGGCTTCTGATGGCCAGTGAATTTGCTGAACAAAATTGAATATGTATCATATTTTGCCGTAACTGTTCATTTTACAAATTTTCAAAGTTATTCTATGGTAATTCGCAATGACATTTCTGAAGCTGTGTAAGTTTCATGTACTATCAATTTATGGGTTTTATTATTCTTTTATTCTCTGAGCCACTGATCATTTATATTTACTGCACAGTATATTCATGGTAACTGCATAACTGTTCACATTTTTTTTTCCCACAAAGCAATCAGTTTCAGTGTTTCTTATTTAACTCTGGATCATTCCCATTGCTTTTACCACTTACACCACATTTCCCCACTAAGCTCTCTACCAATATTTCACTGCCGTTAGGTTTTAGGTTCAAGATAATATATATCTGAGAAGTTTATAACTGTTGGCCTATTATCTTTGTTTTATATTTTTTGTCCAAATTAATTGAAAGGTATAGTTTCCTATAGTATATAAAAAACTGTGAAGAAAATGAAATTTAATCAACATGTAAGTTGGCTGGTTTCTCCCAGATAACTTTCACCCTTATTGAAATCTACTTCTCTATTGTTTTGTTTCAATAAATCTAGATACCTAAACCCGCTCCAATTTATAGACTTGAGAAATGGTATCATTGTCATTTAATGTTTGGTAGAATTTGCCAGTGAATCCATTAAGGGTTAGTGCTTTCCTTTTGGGAAGGCTAGTAATGAAAGAATTGCCTTAATAGATAGGTATAGCTCTATTTAGATTTTCTTTTTCTCCTTATATGAACTTTTTGTTGTTTTGTCTTTAAGGAATTGGTGTATATCATGTAATTTATCAAATCTGTGGCTATAGAGTTGTTCAGAGTATAAATTTATTATCCTTTATTGTCATGGGGTTAGCAGTGATAAGCCCCTCTTTCAGTTCTAATATTAGTAACTTGTGTATTCTCTGTTATTTCTTGGTCAATATAGTCATCAGGTTATCAATTTTCTTGATTTTTTTTCAAAGAATCAGCTTTTGGTTTCACTGATTTTCTCTATAGAAAGTGAGAAACTCCTGTGGGGATCTCACTTAATAGGCATTCAACCTCCAGCAAGTTGTCAAAATTGCCATTTAAGTGTTTCTTCCAAATTATGGCTCCAGAGGTTTCTGCTTAATGCAAACTGATGTGATTCTCTATTTTCACTTGTCTTTCCAGATTTCAGGGAGGTGCTGTGCCCTCAACCTCAATTCATTAGTGTGTTCAAAAGAAGTTATTACTTCAGTTTGTTCAGATATTTTCTTGTTTTAAGGAAGGAAGTGACAACTTTCCAAGTTCTTGAAATGTCTAAGTTGAAACTGGAAGTTTCTGAAATGTCTTTTCTTTTATAGTTTATTTCTCCTTTGGGTCTAGTGTTACCTCCATTTTCACCACATTGAACTCTCTCTGAGAGTTTCTAATGCCAGTGCTGTCCCTACTATTTCTGTTCACTAGGTACCATTCATCCTTCCTGTAGTTCAGAGGGCGTGTGTGATCTCCTTAATTTGGTCACATAGCTTGTAAGTTCAGATGTCACATCACAGATCAATAAATACAGCAGGTGAGTTTCCTTCAAATTTAATTCCATCTATTTTTATACACTGTCTAGAAACAGAAAGAAAAAATTATTATTAAATCACAGTGAACTCACTATGAGTTAGGAGGCTAGTACAAAATAGCCCCTTACTGTTTCTGACATCAATTTCTCATACTATCCTGACACTGATCCAAACAGTGTCTAAAAATATTTTATGGCCTCCAGCCTCTTCCAAGACCATCAATCTTCTCTCAGTCTTTTCTTCCTTTAGTTCTGCTCTTCAGGCCACAGCTCCACCCCAGGTGTGCTTATATACCGGGCCTCCCTGTTGATTCTACCCTCCAGTTGCAGTGGCTGTTCCACGCTGGAGAATATATTAGGTCATAAAATTTCCAGACAGTAGGTCAATAAGAAAGGCAAAATTGACCCTTTCAATAGAAAAATGTTATATGAGAATAAAAATCACAGTCAATGCTATGACCTATAATACCCAATGCAATCTAGACCCAATTTGACCCTTTTTCCTGCCCTCTTTCATAACTACTTGTAACTTCCTTGCTATTCTTCAAATTACACTAAAAGTACCCTATCTCAGGAACACTATGTTTATACACTTCCCTGCTAGAATGTACTTCCTTTTAACTGTTTCTTTCACTTTTTTATTATCTCTACTAAATTTCATTTCTTAAAGTGCTTCCCGAATAATCTATACAAAATAGCTGCTGTCCTGACCATTTACATTTTTTTCCTCTTTCTTCATATGTTCTTTTATTGAATAAATGAACATTTATGTTATTATTTTCTCTTTATCTGGAAGAGAAAGTAAAGCAAAGTTAAGTCCCACCTAATTATAATACATGTATAAATATATATACTTACAAATACATGCATATCATGTATATATACTATACATGTGTATATGTATATATAGCTGCATAAATAACAGCAAAATAAGAAACCAAATGCTTTGAGAAGATGTAATAAGGAATATATTCTTACCGGGTTGCCAGAGGGTTTTTCAGAAGAAATTTAAGGTGAGACCTAAAAGATGACTAGAAGCCAGTTATGAGGAGAGTAATAAAGATTTTCAGGTAGGAAGCATAACATATATAAAAATCCTTAGGTAGGAAAGCACGTGGCATGTTTAAGTCCCTGAGAGACCCTTGGATAAAACACAATCAGGAGAGTAGAGGCCGCAGACCGCAGGCTAGGTCATGTAGGAGCTGAGATGTATTTTTTAGAGAAAAAGGAGGTCATTGGACAGTTTTAGTCAAAAGGATAGCAAAGCAATTTTTTTTTTTTTACAAAATTATCAACTTGACTGCTATGTGGAAAATGGAATTTAAAGTGACAAAATAATTAGAGATAAGACAATAGATTAGTATAGTAAGTACTCCAAATGAAATTGACAGTGACTTGTTCCAAAATAAAGATTAGATAGATGGGTGGTGATACTTTCTTTTGTATGAAGTGGTCTCAAAATGACCTGATCTGATAAACTAGATGTGGGAGTAAGGAAAAGTCACTTGTGTGACTTGATGGATAGTAGTGATATTTATTAATTAATATGGAGAAATCTATTGGAAAAAAATGTTTTGTGAAAGGACATGGGAAAGGGAGAAGTCAACAGTTCAATTTAGTTGTATTAAGTATGAAATTATCTTTGAGATCAACAGGTGGATGTTTGAGAAAGGCAATTAGATACACAAATACATGATAGAAACTGAATGAGGTGTTTGAACTAATGAGAGAAAATTGAGTTTTTCTTCTTAAATATTTCTAAACAATTTTACTTCCTTAATAAAATTTAATATAAAATAAATATATCAGTAATTCTTGTTATTTCCAATAACATGTCATGTATTGATTGTAGTATAGAATAGAAAGAAAAAGACTAGTAACTATGAGTATAGGCTACCAAACACCAAAGGATGCTTTACTTTTTTTTTTTTTTCATTTTTTTTTAGTGATGCCATACATTTAATTATTTACATTTAACACATGGGAAAGCGGGCATTTAAAAATTTTAAATTGTCCCAAGATCAATCAGATTCGAAGAGGTAGAATCAATATTTAAGGTCATCTGTTTGTTACTAAAGCCCATACTTTTCTTTATCACCATGGCATCAGTACATATTTTTCCTTTCTCCCTTAATGAAATAGTAATAAAAGTCAATTATTTCCAGAGTGGAGGAAAATATAGGAATGTTTTTTATAAGAACAGGCATAAGTAAATACAAATGGTAAGATAAACTTCTTTCCCTTTAGAAGTTATTACTACTTACAGTGCAGCCTATAAATATCTTATCAGAGCAGTTGAAGAAATGTTGGAATGAATTAAGCAGTAATTTTACTTAACTCCAAACATGAGTGTGTATTTTCAAATTCCCAGTTTTGTTACAATTTCAAAAAGTCTGAAAAATAATTTTCACCATCTTCTTAAAAGCACGCACAGAAGAATGATGTCTTAGCAGCCAGTTATTTCCAGTACAGTAACTTGGTATTTTAGGGGATTAAGTTATTCCTTAAGGTAAGAATTAAGTACTTGATCAAGATTCTGGTACTGTTTATTATTAGAATTACCAGGAGGGCTGGTATTTGCTGTTCTGCTATTTTTGACAGGGTCAGAGACAGTGAGAAACATTGTCTCCTAAGAGGTATTTCTAAAATGTGATCATGCATTTTTTACAACTTGAGGGATTCTATTCCATTTGCTTACCTAATTCCATCTCATTTGGAATATTAAGTGATAGTCTCTCTCTGTCTTTCTCTAAGGAGTTTGGAAGAAAAACAGACTAGAAATATTCCTTTGTGTTCTTGCTTATAGATGAAAATAATCTCTTTTTTTCTGCAGAAGCTAAACTTTCTCTCTTTTTTCAGATAGAGATAATTTTTCCCATTATTTTAAACAAATTAATTGATTTTAATTGAGGTAATATTTGGATACTCCTAACAGGTATTGCCATTGTGTGTATCTATCACCTTACCCTTAGTCCACCACCATTGTTTTTTGTGCTTCCTTCTCTTTTTGTTCTTATCCCTCCTGCCCACACTTCCTGCTCTGGATACTTCAATTCTGTACTTTCAAGGGTTAGTTTTGAAGCTCATCTTTTTCTTTAATATGTCTCCTACTTTGTGCAACCCAAAAGTTACTCTGTTTCATTCATTTTTGTGAGAATAGTAACAAATATAAAAAGAGTAGTAACAAGAATATCAAATTTATTTTAAATAATATATATAGTAATAATATAATGAATTATTTTTAATTAAGGTATTCCATTCTTTTTCTACTGTTCTATTAGAAAATCATTTTAACATATTACAATATTTAGAATATTATAATTATATAAAATGAAGTTACTTCTTTTTATTCTGAAGCAAGGAGAAAAGGAGAAAGAACAACGAGAACAGATATCATTTATTGAAAGATAATATATGCCTGAGAAATTACGGATGTGATTTTCAAAACTTGTGATATGGGAAATTTGTTTTATGAAGATGATTAAAGGAAGGTTCAAAAATTAATTAAAGCTGACATAATTAGCAAGAAAAAGGATTGTACAAGTTTTATATAATATTCTGGAATGAATTTGTTGTCTTAACATATTCATGAGTTACTCAGAGTGACTAAATTCTACTATTTACTTTTGGCTGTGCTTAGAGATGTGTGGAAATCCCCCAATTTGCATAATGGAAATGTAGAAAATAACTTCCATAAAAGGAAATAATTATTGTTAATGTAATTTGACAGATAAACATAGAAGTAGCTATTCTTATCTTTATTCTTGATTAACAGGCATTTCAATTTGATTACTATTTTATTGCCTAATGAACATCATATAGATATGCCACACTTCATTCATGCTTATTGAATTTTTATTTGGGCATAGTATTGCTACAGGAATATCTTTTTTTGCTCTAATTTATCTGGTAAATGTTTATGTCACTTTATGACCAACTACTTTGTGTTCATTTGTTTAAAATATTTGCTACACAAAAAATTGTAATTTAACTGTTTGCTGTTTGGTTAAAACTTAGAGACCCAGTTGTTTGAGTGGTGAATATCGTAGGTTAGGTTTTCTTGAAGCAGAAGCTGACATGGGGTTTTCACTCAGCATTATGGCTGTAAGGTTTGTCCTTGCTGTAGCAAGTATCAGTGCTCTATCCCTTTAATGGTTGGGTATTGGATTCCATTCCATGGTTATCCCAACGGCTATCCCACATTTGTTTATTGATTCATCAGATGGATGGACATTTGTGTTGTATCCACTTTTTAGCTATTGTGAATAGTGCCACTATGAACATCTGTGTATCTGTGCTTTCAATACCTGTAATACATTATTTGGGGTTTATATTGCATAACTAGAAGTGGAATTGCTGGACCAAATGGTCACTCTATATTTAACTTTTTTGAAGAACTGTCAAAGTGTTTTCGAATGCTGTACTTAATCTTAAGGAGACAGATTTCCATTTTTACTGGCAAGTGTGTTACCAACAGGTTTTTCATAGATTTCCCTTACCAAGTTGAGAAATCAATCAATGTAATACATCATAATAGTAGAATAAAAAACAATCTACTGTGATATTATTTATGCAGTTTTATATCTTTTAAAGAGCTGAGGGGTGAAGGGAGGGCAAGGACGTATTAATATATATACATATATGTTTTTATATTTACCATTTTTATTTCTTTAATTTTTTCCTTTTAATTAGAGGATGACCTTGTATCATTTTTTAATCAAATACAACTTTACTCCCATCTACTAACTCTGTGCTATTATTGCCAAGCAAATATCTATGTTATAGCTCTATGTTATATTTCACAATACAGTAAGTCTTAACCTTGTTCATAGGTTCTTGAAAAATAAGAATTAAGAGAAATAAGAAAGCAGATACTTGAATAACATCATTTGCCTGGAATAGGTTTTTTTCATGAACATTTTATTTTATTTTTTTAAAGATTCATTATTTATACGAGAACTGGGGCACAGGCCAGATGTTGGGAGGGTGAGAGGATTCACCAGAGACAGAGCAAGGAACAGAACGAGCAGTCTGATGAAATACACTGCTGAGGGGAGCAGCGGGCGAGACAGGAGAGGTCTGCTTCGCCATGTGGGATTCTCGCCGGCTGGCCGGGATCGTACCCACACTGCAGAGGCTGCAGACAGCTTCACAGTGCGGCGCTCAACCTGCGCCACCAGGGAAGCCCCATGAACATTTTAATGAAATGATGTCGAACAAAATGACATTAATCCATTCTCTGCTGTACTTACATAATTACTTCTTTGGGGGAAACATTTTATTTTTCTGTTGGGTTTATATTACTCTCTGGCTTCAGTTGCTCTGCCTGAAGAATTCCCTTTAGTGTTTCAAGTATGCTACCAACAAATTCTCTGAGATTTTATTTATCTGGAATTGTTTTTGTTGACATTCATTTTTCAAAGATATTTTTAACATAAAGAAGACATTTGGTTGGTGGTTATTTTTGTTTTATTTCAGCACTTTGAATGTGTTGTACAAATGCTTGCTTCTGACCCCTTACTGCTGCTTAGTAGGACTCCATTTTACAGGATGGACCAATTGTTTTCTCTGTGGCTTTTGAGACTCAATCTTTGACATCAGTATTTTGACTGTGGTGTGTTTTGAGTTTGGACTCTTGTTTTTTTCCAATATGAAGTTCCTCAAATTTCTCAAATATTTTCATCAAATTTGGGAAGTTTTTCCATCGTAACTTCAGTTGTTGCTTTTCCTGTCCTTACTTCCCTGTTCTCTGTTGCTCTCCCATTATTCATGTGAGTGTGCTTATTGGTGCCTCCCAGGCCTCTGTGATCTGTTACTTTTTTCATTCTTTTTTCTCTCTGTTCTTCAGATTGCCTGGTCTTTTTTGATCTGCCTTCAGTTTTGCTGACTGTTTTACCAATTCAATCTAGTGTTGAATATTTCATTTGGTTATTGTACTTTTGACTAAAGATTTTCGATTTGATTGTTTTAAAAATAATTACTATCTTGTTTTGATATTTATGAATATCAAATTCTCACCATACTTTCTTTCAGCTCTTTAGATATGGTCTCATTTAGTTCTTTGAATACATTTATAATGGTTGCTTTTAAGTCTTTGCTGTGTAGGATCAGGACTTTCTGCTTTTTTCATGTCTTAGAATATTTTTCTTGAAAATGAAACATTTCAGATAATATGTTGTAACAACCCAGGAGATGGACCTGTTGGCTTCTGAGTTAGCTTGTTTGTTGACTGGCCATTTGTTTAGTGAATTGACTGAACTAATTTTCTGTAATCTGTGAACTTTTGAGTGACTTTTGATATTTCTGCTCAGATTTTGTTCTTATTTTTATCCTTTAGTCTGAATACAAAAGAATTATCCCTGGATCAGCATAAGCCATTACTCAAAGGTTGCACTATAACCCCTTAAATTATGAATTTACTATGGGATGTATTTGTGACTTAGAGACGCATCACAGTTAAAGGAGTTCATTTTTTGCCATATGTTTTACAAAGTATAATTTCCTTGGATTTTCCTTTTATAATCATTCTTGAGAGGTCAGTCTGGCCTTGTTCTGGATCCTCCAGGTTGCTGGGGAAAGAATTTTATTTTCAAGCTTGCTTTCCTAGGAAGTGCCTCTATGTATTAGTTTGCTCAAGATGCCATAATAAATACCATAAATACCATAGACTAGATCGTTTAAACATGAGACATTTATTTTCCTCACAGTACTGGAGGCTAGAAACCTGAGATCAAGTACCCACAGGAAGATTTTGGTGTGATCTCCTTTCCTGGTTTTCAGACTGTCACCTGCTTACCATGTCCTTTGTTCTGATGCCTCTCTTATAAGACTATTATTCCTATTGGATTAGGTTCCCACCCATATGGCCTCATTAAACTTATTTCCATAAGGACTATCTCCAAATATAGTTACATTGAAGGTTGACCATTAACCTAAGAATTTTGGAGGAACGCCAGCATTCATTCTAAACACCCTGTAACAGAGTAACAGTGTTCAGCCAGTAATTGTTTAGCAGTTATGCTTTAAGTTATGATATTGAGATCTACCCTTTGCTTAATAATTTCTTTGTGGTTTGTGAATGCTTTCAATTTCCCACCACATACTCCTTTTATGGCTTCTGCCTATAAGTAAGGACTGTATGGAACAAGGGTTCTATGTTCCTCTCAACTGCTTCTGCTTTAAACAGAATTTTGGCAACACTGGGCTGAGAGTAGTATGAGAAATTCTGCCCGTTCCCTCCAAAATCAGTTCAAAACCAAAACCCAGGATGGGATTGCAGCAAAGAGAGGGAACAACTCATCTTCTTGGTTATTCCTTGATTAGAACTGTTGAAGTGTAGCTTGGTATAGGCACAAGACAGAATTTTGGGGTGAGGTGGATTGTGTCTCAGATGCCACATATTCTTCCTATTCTTACTAGAATTTAGAAGATTTACTTGAATGAATGTTTCTACATTTGCGTATTACCTGAGGGCCAATTTGGACTTTATTTTTTATTTTTTTTTTTAAAGATTTATTTATTTATTATTTTATACAACACTGGGTACAGTCAGAAGTGCGGGTGGGTGAGAGAATTCACCAGAGCCAGAGCAGGAAGCAGAGCAGACAGAAGGACTGAAGTACACTGCTGAGGGGAGCAGCGGGCAGCAGGAGAGGTCTGCGTGCCATGTGGGACCCTCCTCCGGTGGCCGGGGAGCAGCAGGGGATTGAACCGGCGCTGCAGAGGCTGCGGGCAGCTTTGCAACCCAGCGCTCAACCGCTGCGCCACAGGGGAGGCCCCAATTTGGACTTTAAATTATTGGTTTGGATACATTTTTTCTAGTTAAATTGTTTGAGTGTCTGTTGCACTCCTCAATCATGTTCTCCAATTTATCTATGTAGATAAATTTTAAAACTGAAAGTGAGTTTAGCAATCTAGACATTTTCATTTAGAAATGAAGACTTTACCTTACAATGATTTAAGCAAGGATATGGAGTGAAGTCAATACAAAAATAGCACTAAACACCTCAGCTTGAATGTGGCACTTACAAAATAT
The DNA here is from genome assembly GCF_014898055.3 of Talpa occidentalis. NCBI lineage: Eukaryota > Metazoa > Chordata > Mammalia > Eulipotyphla > Talpidae > Talpa > Talpa occidentalis. The sequence goes on from NW_023603184.1 coordinate 114,070,740, forward strand.
TCCCCAGGGCTCACTCCTCGCATGTTCAACCTTTTCCTGCAGCTCACTTGAGTCTCAAAATTTCCCTGATTGGGCCAGTTACTGCTTGGGCAAGCTGACTCCTATATCCTTTTGCTATAGACCCATCACTTTCTGAATTTCTCTTTACAGCACAAAAGAAAATATTTTATATTCATGTTACACTTTCCACACGTCAGTCCTGAAGTCAGGCATTTCTCCTAGGTGCCCTGATGCCTTTCTAGAGCAGCTTTAAATGTATTAAATATAATCTCTAAATACTGAGAACTTTAATGGAATTTTTCTTTCCATTTTTTTCTTGTTAAAATATTTTGGTAAAGTTATTTCCTACAGCCCACTGCAAATTTTCTAAATCGAATAGGCTCAGATAAATTTATCTGAGTTTGACTATAGATAATTTTTCCATTTGGCTTAGAATCGTCATCATGCATTTCAAACAAGTGCTCACTAAAGTAACCTATTACTTTGCATGTTTTCTTTGATGCCAGTTTCAAGGCTATAACAATATAATCTACTTCCTTCAAAGACTGTTATCAAATTTGAGATGAGGAAAATAAAAGCAAAAGTTTGAAATGTATAAGTTTATTCATTTCAGAAAAATTCAAAGTATGCATCTACAGATACTCAACTTACAACTTTTTTATCTATGTTTCAGCCTCTATGAAATATAATACATTAATATATTTACTTAAGTCATAAAATCAGAAAATATAAATTTATATAATATAGACTTGAAAGAAGAGGAAATATGGCAATTCTTTTTCTTAATTTTATCATAACAAAAATAAATGTTTTTAATGATTTCAAATTATTAAATACATAAGAAATATATAGCACTCTCAAATTTTATATTATTTATGACTTTTAAAGCATGTTAAAAAATGAAATTACATTTTGATGTCATTCAAGGATCTTTAAAATTATTCTATCAAAGTAACTTTGAAAATTCATTTGCTTTTTATTTGATTAATTATGAGTGTTATTTTAGTCCTTTGACTTTACTTTTGAGATGATCATCTTTTAGATAACTTATTTTCTCTCACAAAACATTTTCCTTCATGTTGGGATGGCTGTTATTTTATATTCTTCACTTTGGAAGTGAAAACTAGTAAATGAATTAAATTTATTTTTTTAAATAGCTTATGGTTGGCCCTCAACTGTACTTTATGATATAGTTTATTGAATATGAAACTCTAACTACAATTGCTATAATTGTATTATCTGTTTTCAGAAATTCACTACTGTAAAATTCTAACCTAGGATGATATAATAAATCATTTTCTCTCATTTACTACCACATTGCCAAAATTGTAGTCATTGATTTTGTTCATTAATATGGATATAATAAAAGACACTTTAAAAAATAAATATCTCAGCTTGAGGTGTTTGCAGATACAGAAACAGAAATATAGTTAAAAGTTATCAAATCTTAATTAACTTTAGAACATAAGTCTCAATATTTTAGCTAAAATGTTTCTACTGCATGAATTGATTTCATTTATTCATAATTTTAAAAGTTAAAATTAAAAAATCTTGTGCTTTAGAATATCCAGGACATATACCCTGCATGTAAACACTTGTGTGACACTGTGGAATCATTGTACATGCTTCATCATTTTGAATATGAGGAACAGGATAATAATACACACTTTCCAGAGTTTTAATAAGTAGATTATTATTCTTGTATTAAATTAGTAATTTAATATGTGTGAAGTATACTGCCCATATTATTTGCTTATAGATAGTTATAATTGAGTATCCATTATATGGTGAGATATTTCCTTAGAAGTATATGTTAGAAGCACAATTTTTTTATGCAATAAAATTTACCCATTATAACAGCAATATTAGCATTCCAGCTCTTACTTTTGAACATTGCAAGGTAATGTTTACCTTAAAACTTAAATGCTCTTGAAGAAATGCAAAGTCACAAAAAATATATATATATACATCCTGAACTACATTTTTAAAGCTTAAAATCTTCAATTACAATCTACTTTGTCTTGGGTTATATATGCTTTCTAAAACAGTGCTCACATAGCTGTCAAAACTAAACTATGCAAAGGAAAGGTCAGATTTCAACAGATAATTCTTGTTGCCATGGAAACTGACGTGATTTAGGAAAGAGCTGTGCTTATAAATAATCATGGATTCAAAAACTTCATTGCTTTTCTTTGATGGGTATTGTGATCTTACCTGAGAAAGCATCAGGTCTTAGATTAATCCCAACTGAAAATTTTAAATATTGGTACTAATGTCTCTGTTTTAGTTTGTATCAATGCATTCTGTGCAGTGTCATACTCCTACAAAAAAAAAAGCTGCCATTAAAATGAATTCTGTAATTTCATAGAGGCAAATTACTTGACTATTACATATGCTTTTAAAAAAAAAAAAACAAATGGGAGCACTATTATATCTTCTGCTTCATGGAAGACTAAGCAAAGCAAGGTACTGAATGGTTTAACCTTACACCCGTTCTTAGTTAAGGAAGTCTGTATTAGGGATGCTAGTCCTCTACACATTTTATACAATAACATAGGGAAATGCCAATTGCAGAAAGGCCATGTAGACTCAAGGGAGAGCCAGTTGAATGGGATCGATTATGAATTAGAAAATATTTTCAGAGACCTTTGCATTGGATAAAAGTGTCATCAGTAGCAGCGAAGATAGAATTCAATTTGGGCTTCTGCCACACAACATGATCAATAGATAGAGTAATTGATTCATGCCTTTGTTTGCCTATTTTAATAATTATATTTTGATTATTAGGCCCACATTGATAATAAATATCTTGGGAAAAGTTGTGAGTAGAAATAATAGTTACTCTATTGTCATTTTTCCCCCTCTCACATTTTTCCAAATCTTTATTTTTTTGTATAGTCATATGATTCTTTACTTTTTAAAGGAATGGTTTCTTCAAATTGTATTGACTTGTATTGAAATAACATTGGTATATAAGACTGTATATGAGTCAGAGGCATAAGTTCAAACTTCTTCAGATGTATGTTACCATACCACACCCACCATTTCTTATTTTTGTCTCTTCTTCCTCAAGTTTCCCAAATTACCTTAGGTATTTTCTCAATCAATAAAATTAATGAGACTAGTTCATGAGAATACCATAAAATGTATTTAGAAAATTTTTAAGCATGTGTAATGTTGCTTTAGGATGGCATCAAGACAAATTATTTTGTATCTTCCATTTTTCAAATTTGCATTAAATCACCTTAGTATTAATCTTAACAGAACCACTTTGAAATTAAAAACTTTTCATCAATCATTTTTGGAGTTGAGGAGAAATGTGTACTAAAAATAGTATTAAGCTCAGATGAGAATCATAATTAGTTTCCATACATCTGAAAAGAGCTTAGAACAAACCCTACAATTTAGAATGAGAGCCAATTCACCTCCATGTCTACCCTTTGTTTCAGAGATTTCAGTTTTGTAAAATGCATATAAAATGTAATTTACTATATTATGCCTTTGTTTTGTCCTTAGTAGAAATTATGTATATAAAATCATATATATGAAATTTATATATATAAATTGAATTTGGGCCACTTCCACACAACATGATCAATAGATACAGTAATTGATTCATGCCTGTGTATATAGATGGATGGATGGATGGATAGATAGATAGATACATAGATTGATTGATTGATGCCAATCTATATATATATAGATTGATGATTCCCCAAGTAATGTATTATGATTACCACTTTCTGGTACCTTCATGTTGTAAAACCTTGCAGCAGGGCTGGTACTGAACCAGAGATACACATAACCGGAGCACTGCTTACTGTTTATAATATTATAATGGTATTCTAAATGATAAATGATAAGCACCTGAACTTAGGGAGTAGAAGTGAATGAAAATTCAGTATGAGAAATTTTAAGCTAAATTCTATAATTCAGTTCGCTTCTTTGCCTGACCGAACCCTACTCTCCTTTAAGATGCAACTCAAAATGAAAATTCCTGATGAATTTAAAAGAATGATTGCTCTCAATTTCTTTAATTGAGAATGCTTTGTTCAAATGGTCTATATATCACTAATCAGAATATAGAGTTAGATCCTACTGTACTCAGCTCTGTAGCCTTAGTGTTTATTATTGTACCTGTCAAAATGTCATGTCTGCCAAATTAATTGTATAGTTCAGTTTTTTTCCTATTAAATCCAGTATTTGGGATTTGAAAATGAAATCTATAAAGATTAAAGAAATTGAGGTAAGTTACAACCTGACTTTACACCAACTTTTCAAATAAAAATGTTGTACTATGAGAGAAGTCTGTAACTAGATGTTCTTTATGCCTGCCAAGGTAACATTAAAATAGACTTAAGCTATAAACAATAGCTTCAGACATTGAGGATATGACTTTGAAAAGACTGTTCGACTATGCATAGGGAGTTTTCTAAAATAATATTGATTATTCTCATCTGTGGAGTCTATATAGCTAATCTTTACACAGTTTGATGTACAATATTGAAGTATGCCCAGATAATGTGCTCTCTTCCTATGCGAATTACCTTGTAAATATTCTTCAGAAATTTTCATACTGGTTAGCTAATTTTTTAACTTGCTATTCAAATGTGATCAATTGTTTTAATCACTCTTTACCATTTTAACTATTACAGGGATGATATAGACTGTGTGTACTATCAAATTGACATGGGAGAAATGCATGTTGTTTCAAATTATTAAATTGACAAGTACACTTTCAATATTCACTTTAGATTGCAAAGCATCCTTAACTGAGAAGGGTAATGTAGGAAAAGGAATGCTTTGTCTAAAACATCATGTCTAAAATGATGTTTTCCATTTTAACTTTTTGTTCTTGATACTTTGACTCTAAGCTACAATTTATATTTGAAAAAAGATTAAGCCAACATTATTGTGCAAAATCAATATCAAAAATATTAGGATTAAGGGCCTCCCTGCTGGCACAAGGGCTTAGGTCTCAGCACTCTGAAGCTATCAGCAGCCACTGCAGTATGAGTTCAATCCCCAGCCAGGGAGCTAACCCACATGATGCAGCAGACCTCTCCTGTCTCACCTGCTGCTCCCCCCAAAAGTTATTTCAGTCAGTTTGCCTGTTCTGCTCCCCATTCTGTCTCTGGGGAATCCTCTCACACACCCCCACCCCCCGCACTGGTCTACACCCCAGTTCTTGCATGCATAAATAAATCTTTAAAAAATATATTAGGATTAATAACATTATTCATTAAAAAGTTCATAAATATCAGTCATTTTTGGTGTCTATAATAAATGTTAGAGTCATATTCAATCTCACTCAAAAAATAAAATGTAGATTTATAGTCAATTTTAGAAACCATAGAAATAATTATTTGCAAAATGATAAAAAAAATCAGTGTTTGCTAATTTAAACATAAAGTTAAACAAATTTGATCCTTATCAAATAATCATAATATCTCAATAATATTATAACTTGTTCTAGAAAACTAAAAAGCAATACAAAGTTAATAAGATATATGGATACATTTCATCATATTCCTATACATGAAAATGGGCCAAACTCCCAGTTATTTCACTTATAGAGAGAGCATATTAATCCATTTAGGGCCTGCTTTGAAACCTTTATCATTGCACTGTAGTTCAAGGTGATTACATGTAAAAGCAACAATTTCAATGAGTTTGGCTCTCACTGTAAGGAACTCTTGTGCAAAGATACAAAAAGAGAGACCCAAACCTGACATCTTTAGAAGCTCATCAGTTATTTTAGAGAATATTACAACAGATTATTCGTTATTAGGGGAAGGAGGATAGTGAGAAGAAAAAATAAAGTGAGAAATATTAATATAAAAAAGATAGTACTGGAAAATGCGATCACTTTACCTGTTATTTATTCTGATTTTATTCAGAATAAATTAATATTTGTATATATAAATGTTATTTGTAAAATTTCATCAGCTCCATTTATAATGTGTGCAGAACACACTCCCTCATCTTTTTTTGATATTTTCTTTGTCTGATATTCATTTATTATGTACAAAGGAGCAATGTAGTTATACATTTTGTATTTTCCCCCTTTTTGTTTGAAATAACAAACTATAAACTCATTTCACACCTTGTCTTTTTTCCTTAAAAATGTATCTTGAGACATAGTTTACATATCAGCTCCAATATGAGAGAACTTAGAAGTCATTTCTCAAATCTATTTGCAAATCAATAAATAAACAAAAAAACCAAGAGACAGACCTTACCAATGCAAATAACTCCAAGGGGGTTATAGATATCAACATAAAATGCAATAACATAAACTTCTAAAAGAAAAATATAGAAAGGAGAAAATTTGCATGACTGAGTTTGATGACATCTATAGAAACAATGCAGGGCATAATCTGTGAAAAACATTAATAACTTGAATTTATTAAAATTAAAAACCTCTACTTTCTGAAAGTTTTGGGAGATCAAAAGACAAATCAGCGGCTTGAAGAAAATGTATTTAGCATATATATTATAAAAGATGTACATCCAAGATATACAAAACAGTCTCAAAACGTAAAAATAAGGTAGGAAAAATTGAAAAGTGGGCAAAAGAACCGAATATATCAATACATCCCCACAAAATAGATACAGAAAAGGCAAATAGGTACATGAAATATGTCCAACATCAATTGCCATGAAAGGAATTGCAAATTAAAACAAAAAGGAGATGCCATTGCACACCATTGGGATGACAAGATGTTTATAAAAACTGACCTTGCCCATTTTTAGGAGGGTGCAGAGCAGTAGGAAATATTATTAATTGCAACTGCAAATACAAATGTTGCAATCAATTTTGAAGACAGGAGTCTCTGACAAGGCTCAATATAGTCTTAGTATAGAATCCAACATTGCTTATCTTGGTATTTAGCCAACAGATTTGAAAACTTGTGTGCACACAACAACTGCATGCAAAAGTTTACAGCAGCTTTATTGATAATCACCAAATTGGAAGCAACCAAATATTCTCCAAAAAGTGAATGGATAAATAAACCAGTACATCCATTTAATGGAATATTATTATTCAGCAATAACAAGAAAGGGGTTTAATACCACAAAAAGACAAAGAAAGATCTGAAATGCACATTGCTTTGGAAAGGAGACAGTTTCAAAAGACTCCATACTGTAGGACTCCAGATATGTAGCATGATGGGGTCAGCAAAGGTAGAGATGGTGAGATCAGTAGTTTCATGGGCTTTAGGGGGACCATGGAGGTTTAACATGGGGCACAGGGGACTGTGAAAGGCAGTGAAACTATCTTACATGATGCTAAAATGGTGAAAAAGGAGGAGTGGATGAAGGGAGAGGAAGGAGGGAAAGAAAGGAAAGAAGAAGGGAGAAGGGCAAATATAATAAGTAATAAGACCAAGCAATGAAGAACAGGATCTGATGCTCCTTGTTCTCCTTCTTTTCTCACTGAAGTTCTTTTCAGAAATACACAAATACTGCCTCCCTTTGGGGTACTACAAAATCGAAATTAATTATGCTAATTATCCCATGCAGGTTGATCTAATTAAATTTAATGAGTTGGTCTTGTTAATTTTAAACACCATCCTCTGGGAGATTTTACCTTTTGGGTAAACTAGGTAAGAATTCCAAAGGCTTACTTCTAATACATTTAGGCAGCAGTCATAGCATCCATTTCATGGAGCATCATTTCCTTAACTGATCATGATTAGCCAGTACTTTCAAGAGTTCTGCCCTGGTTTTACTGTTCCTCTTTTTCTAGTGCTCTCCCAGGGGGACTTCAGTTACTCTAGAAATGATTTTTAAAATTGCTACATATGGCTGTAAAATACTTATATCTTTATTTGTTCTTAAACTTCACTTTGAACTTCAAATATATATATGCAACAATCTGCTACATTAAGTACACATGATCACCAAAAACTCAGTACATCCAGCACACTATTCATGTCCTCTACCTACCCTCAGCTATATTGGTAATCTTCCTGTCTCAGTACTTCTATATTTTTTATTTTAACTTTATTTTTTATGGACCTGGTTGTGTTTTGACAGTATAGAATTTATGGTGTAAACACCATAGTACTCCCACACCAAAGCACCTACAGTCCTCCCCATAGTTATGTTCTCTTCCCCCATCCTATTTCCATCCCTCCCTCTCCTCCTCTGGATGCCCTCAGTTATGGTCAACTTTCAAATGTTGGTTTTAATGTTTGTCTTTGACCCTTTGTTTTGTTTCTTTACATTCCAGATATGTGACATCGTCCCATATTTGTCATTGTCCTTTATGACTTATTTTGCATAACATAATCCTTTCAAGCTCCATTCACGTTGCTGAAGATGACATGAGTATCTTTTTTGAAGTATTCCATTTTTTATATATGCCACATCTGGTTGATCCACTCATCTGTTTGGACACTTAAGTTGTTTCCATATCTTGGCTAGTGTAAGTAGTACTACAGTAAACATAGGAATACAGGTTTCCATTTGAAATCCTGTTTTTGTGTTCTTTGGTGCATATCCAGGAGTGGACTTGCTGTGTCATATGGCAGAACTACATATCGGCTTTTGAGACCCTGCTTCCATAAGGGATGGACCAGTTTACATTCCCATCAAACGTGTAAGAGGGTCCCTTTTTCTCCACACCCTTACCATCATCTATTTTGGTCTTTTGGATATGACTTTGTCACTGGTGGTAGGTGATATCTCATTGTGGTTTTGATTCATATTTCCCTGATGATAAGTGATGATGAATAAGTTTTTCATGTGTCTGTTGACCATCTGTATGTCTTCTTTGGAGAAGTGCCTATTAAAGCTTTTCTGCCCAGTTTATGGATTGGATTATTCATTCTTTTTCTTAAGATTTATTTATTTATGCATATAAGAGTTGGGGTACAGGCCAGAGATGCAGGGGGGTGAGAAGATTCACCAGAGACAGAGTGGGGAACAGAACAGGCAGATTGACTGAAATATACTGCTGAGGGGAGCAGCGGGATTGCTTCATAGTGTGGTGCTTAACCCCTTGCACCACCAGGGAAGCCCTTTTTTTTTTTTTTTTTTTTTTTTTTTTTTAGTTGTTGCAGATCTTTTATTTCTCCCATTCAGTTGAATGTCTCTTCTCCTGTCAGAAGTTAGTCTCCTTCAGTGTGTATAAACTTGCTAGTTTGATGTATCCCAATTGTTTATATTCTCTTTTGTCTTCCTTGCTGCTTGGGAGGAACCCTTAAAGATATTTCTGAACGTTATGTCATGGGGTGTTTTGCCAATGTTTTCTTCTCTATATTTTCAATGATTTATCCATTTTGAGTCCATTCTTGTGTATGGTGTGAGGTAGTGGTCTAGTTTCATTCTTTTGCATGTGGCAGTCCAATATTCCCAGCAAGCATTTATTTAAGAGACTTTCCTTCAATAAATTTCCAGTGTAGGGCTTCCCAGGTGGCACAGTGGTTGAGCGCTGGGTTGCGAAGCTGCCTGCAGCCCCTGCAGCGCCGGTTCGATCCCTGGCTGCTCCCTGGCCACCGGAGGAGGGTCCCACATGGCGCGCAGACCTCTCCTGCCGCCCACTGCTCCCCTCAGCAGTATACTTCGGTCCTTCTGCCTGCTCTGCTCCCTGCTCTGGCTCTGGTGAATTCTCTCACCCTCCCGCCCTTCTGACTGTACCCAGTGCTTGTATAAATAAAACAAACAAACAAACAAACAAATAAATAAATCTTAAAAATAATAATACATTTCCAGTGTATATTCTTTGCTCCTTTGTCATAGACTACCTGCCCATAATATGGGTAGGTTTATTTCTGGGCTTTCAATTCTATTCCATTAGTCTGTACATCTGTTTTTGCTTCAGTACCAGGCTGTCATAATTATTATGGTTTTATGGTATAATTTGAATTGTAGTATAGTTGAAAATGGAACTACTATTTCTTCGCTCCCCCCAGCTTTTTCAGGAAAAATATGGCTATTCCAGGTCTTTCGTGTTTCCATATGAATTTCAATAATACTTATTTTATTTCTTTGAAGACTGCCATTGAAAAATTTATTGGGACTGCATTGAATCTATAAATTTCTTTAGGCGGTGACCATTTTGACAATGTTGATTTTTCCAATCCATGAGTAGGGAGTATCTTTCCATTTCTTTGTGTCTGCTATTTCTTTTTACAGTGTTTTATAGTTTTCCTTCTACAAGTCCTTCACCTCCTTTGTTAGGTCTGTTCCTATTTATTTAATTATTTTGATGAGTAGTTTTCTTAATTTTTCCTTCTTCCAGTTCATTGTTTGGATATAGGAAGGCACCTGATTTTTATCTATTGATTTTGTAGCCTGTCACTTTGCTAAACTGGTTTATTGTATTAATTAGTTTTTTTCTGGAGTCTTGAGGGTTGTCTGTATGAATTATTATCTCACCTGCAAGTAATGATAGCATTAGTTATTCTTTCCCAGTTTAAATTCCTATTATCTCTTTCTCTTGTCTAATTGCTCTAGCTAGGAATTCCAATACTATAATAATAATGGTGAGAGTAGACATGTTTGTCTTGTACTGGATCTCAGGGGAAAGTTTTTCACTATTAGGAATTATTCTAGATATGGGTTTGTCATATATGGCTTTTATTATGTTAAGATATGCTCCATTTATCCCCAGTTTTTCAGAGGTTTTTATCATAAATGGATGTGTACTATTAGATGCTTTCTTGGCATCTATTAATATCATATGGTTTTCATCTTTTTATTGAGGCAGTTAATTACATTGATTGATATTCATATGTTGCACTATCTTCGTGTTCCTCATATAAATCCCACTAGGTCATGATGATAATCCTTTTAATGCATTATTGGATTGGGTCTGCTAATATTTTATTGAGTATTTTTGTGTCTGTGTTCACTAGGGAAATTGGCCTATACTTTTCTTTTTTTGTTTTTTCTTTGTTATTCATGTGATGTTGGCCTCATAAAAATGTGTTTGGAAGTATTCTTTTTTATCTAAGTTATTAATCCTGTATGCAACCCATATTTCATTATCTATTCCAACAACTTTTCCTCTTTATTTGGTTTACTCAATTTGAAAGTGTAAACTTGCTTGTGACACTCCCATACCTTTTGTTAGGATCCAAAAAGTGCTCTCCATCACCTGCAAATTAAAGTTTAAACAACTTTAAGTTTCTGAGACTTGGTTCCATCTAACATTTATCTGGGGAGAGTTTTCCATAGAGCAGTTACAAGTTTAATTTCACTAATTTCTGCCAATGCAAACTTCTCATTTCTCCCTATAATTCCATTTACTTTTGATAATACACATCTTTTAATTTTGTTGATTACATCAGACTGATTATGCCAATAGCATCTTGCTCCCTTAATTTTTGTTGCCTAAATTTCTTCTTTGCTTTCTGATCTATACAGTATCTGTTCTTTCCACATACAATTTACTTACAGTTCCTCATATAAAATAGAATTGATTATAGGTAGTGTGATATAATAGTCAACTAAAGATATTTCAATCAAGAAAATATCTTAATATATAGTAGAAACATTTTTTAGAGAGCTACAATCTAATAAAATAAAAATATTCTGTCTCCAAATTGTATTCCTCCTTTTACTTCATGCAAACCAATATTTCTTTCTTTCTTTTTTTTCTTTTCTTTTCTTTTCTTTCTTTCTTTCTTTCTTTCTTTCTTTCTTTCTTTCTTTCTTTCTTTCTTTCTTTCTTTCTTTCTTTCTTTCTTTCTTTCTTTCTTTTCTTTTCTTTTCTTTTCTTTTCTTTCTGATTTATTTATTTATGCTTACAAGACCTGGGGTACAGGCCAGAGATGTGGGGGGTGAGAGGATTCACCAGAGACAGAGGGGGTTGCAGAACAGGCAGACTGACGAAATACACTGCTGAGGGGAGCAGTAGGAGAGACAGGAAAGGTCTGCTTTGTCATGTGGGTTGCTCCCTGGCTGGCTGGGGATTGAACTTGTGCTGCAGAGGCTTTGGATTACTTCATAGTGCAGTGCTTAACCCCTTGCACCACCAGGGAGGTCCTAGATATTTATTTCTAAATGAATTCTTAAAAATTGATTTTTTATAACTTTATAATAAATTCACTAAGAAATAAATGCAATGACATTTGTTTTGTTATTCCAGTGGAAAGATCGTTTGCGCTTTCTCTTTGAGGCATTATTACAAATTCTTTTGAGTGTGAATTCTTTTAGGATCTACAGGTTTAAAATATGTTTTCCTTTAACACCTTAATTATATCCAGAAAAGTCAATAGCATCCTAATAACACCTCAATGTTTACACATTAATTGTTTGTGCTATTTCACCTCATTATAGTCTGCCCCTGGGTACATTTTGCTAATGTAGCTCATTTTACCTGAGACCTTTTTTGCTTTGTTTCTAAAATGTTTAGAGGCTGTAAGTCTGATAAAATAACAAAACCATGTTCTGTCAGTTTTATAAATTCTAAGTACTGCTTTTCAATAAGTAATTAAAACATTCAATAAGTAATTAAAACATTATATTTTAATTAAATGGGATTATTCTCAAACATCCAGTTATTTTAAGGATAAGCATTATTTGAACAACTTAAGTCTTTCAGTCACTTAAATAAAAAAGATTGATCTTCCAATGACAGAGCAGTCTAATAGCATGCAATTTATTTTAAGAATAATCAGGCATTTGGAAAGCACGTGATTTTTTTTCTAATACAGTTGAGTCATGCTCATATTCTTCAATATAAATTTGATTCAGAACCACAGTTCACATAATTGTCTGAAAACTTAAGTATGTTTTTGATATGCTAATAATATTAGTCATATTCTTATAGCTATTTGTATCAGTGGGAGAGGCTGTTAGAAAATATCAGCTACTAAAATTTATACAACTTAAGAAGAGATGAAAGATAAAATTTAAAGAAGACTTTTATTTTACAAAAAAATACAACAATGTATTTCAGCAAGGAGTTAAATAAAATCCAAAATCATTTAAGTTAAATATATATGCTGTATATATATATATATATATATATATGTATAACATGTGATGTTTACTTATGTGTTGTTTCCCTAATGTTTTTTTATTTCAAATGATGATATGTCTTTGAGATGGTGGAAGGTTGGTATCAAAAAAGGAGAAATGGACATATGTATCTTATGCTGTCATATATATTTAAGATTCTATTTTAAAATAAGGGATAAAACCAAATAACACAAATATTTACCCAATTATGGAGACAATTTATTAGGAATAAGAATAGAAAATATAGGCATAATTTGTAACATCATCAAGAGAAGTCTGAGAATACAGAAGCTTTTAAAAAATTTTTATAGTGATTTCATATTTATAGCATAAGCCTGTATAACAGTGACATTTATAACATATTTATATATTTCAATTTGATGATGTAATTATATATTTAAAATATTATGATGTGCATAATGTGCATATTCCTGGATGTAAAAGAACATGGATAAGTTTAAGATAGTAAAATTTAAGATACTCAATTTCCTTATATGTTTTTTAAAAATGATTTTCTGCATGATCAATTTTTAAGTACAATTGTAACAAAATATTCATTAATATAAATTTCTATTAGCAAATGGAATAGAAATATTAATTCAAGGGAGAAAGGGAACAAAGAAAATGCCTGGACTTAAAGAAAAGCTTTTTTTAAATGTGTTTTTATATAGATGTTGGTGAATATCAAATTATAGTTATATAAAGATATAGTTATAACAGTGATTTCTATTAATACATAAAAATTAATACATAATCGCTAATGTATATTTAATATATATTTCACATAACTAAACAAATCATGTAACATAGTTACACATATATATTAATATATAAATTTCATGGATACATTTAAAAGTGCTATGAAATATTTATATTGAATTTTATAGTGATAAAATGTAGATGTCTACTTAAAAAACTATTCTTAATATTTATCTAGCTGCCCTTCTAAAATCTTCCTTATTCACACTGCTGATAATTTATCCACTCTTCCAAAGTTTATCAAAGTTTTATTTTATTGACATAGTACCAAAAAGTCAATCATTGAGCAGAGAGAAATATAGCTACGGTGTATATTTGTGTTCACATGTGGTGTGTATGTATATGATGTATATATAAATTCATGGACATATATGTATACTTAAAGCTGATGAAAAATATTCAATTTCGTTGTGTTAGTTTGTATCTACAGTATAATACAATATCTAATAGGTATTAGATGCCTGAAGCTCTTTCTGTACTTGTAATTAATACTGGAATTGATACTTATTTACATAGTAGATGTAGCAGACCTTGTTGTAGATCTGTCCTCCCCTTCTGGTAATTTCATTTCTAATGCCATCATATATATTTCTCAATAGGAGGAGTCAGATATAAACAGGCTAGTGAAGTATTCACCTCAGTAGCAAAATATTAAAATCCTCATAATCAGGATAAGTAATACTTTAATGTGATATTTTAAAAATAAAATTTAATATAAAAATCCATGATGTAAAAATTATCCCTATTTTGATTGTACAGGATCACATTGCTGATTTTTATTTTTTGGTCTCAGTCTCTAGCACAATTTGACATGGTTCTAATACTTCAATTACAAGAAGATAGGAATAAATCAACAGAAGTCTAAAGCAGCAAAGGAAAGAAATAATGAGCAGAAATCAGTGAAATTGAACACGGAAAAACAATAGGGAAGATCAATGAGACAAAATTTTAGCCAGGCAGGAAGGCAAAGAAACAAGAGAAAGACAAATTCTAATATCAAGAATGAAGAGAAAGACTATCACTGAAGATACAGACACTTAAAGGATAAGGGAATATATGAACAGATCTATGCAAATAATCCTGACAACTTAGAATACATGTACCAATTCCTCAAAAAAATACAAATAACCAAAACTCACCCAAAATATACTAAATAATCAGAATAGTCACATAACTATTCAGAAATACTGAATGGTAATTTAAAGTCTTCCAAAAAAGTCAAAGTTCAATGATTTTACTGGAGAATTCTACTACAAATTATACACAACCTCTTTCAAAAAACAGGAGGCAAAACTTCTCTTATGGAAAGCCAGCATTACCCTAATAACAACACCAGACTAAGGCAACAAACACACAACCCCACACCCAACACCACACCCCACCCCCGCCCCCCCAGAGAAAGAAAGGAAAAAAAGAAAAAACAGAAAAATAACCTCCAGTCCAAATCTCTTGTGAAAAATCCTTAACAAAATATTTCTAACCCAATCCATATATATACAGAATGATTGTACAGAATAATTCTGGGAAATACAAAACTGGCTCAATATTCAAAAATTTATATCAACCAAATAAAGCCAACTTTTTTAGAAATTCATTTTTTGCCTGGTAAACTATACTAAATTATTAAAATTGAAACTGTCAAAAATCTGAAGTGACTGCAAAAGTAATTAATTTGATTTGCAGACTGGATAAATTTGACCATATAATTTTTATGGTTTTCTTAAGAACTCTAGTATGGAGAAAATATTACATATTTTAACATAGCCACTAACTAAAGCATAAAATATATTAAATGACTTGTTCTCTTTTCTTTGTCCATGATTTGTGTACTTATGATAATATGAGTATTATACATAATATAAACGTTTCTGCTGAATTATAATACATAAGCATTTTTATCCGAAATACATTAGCATGATAGCAAAATAGAGCAACAACTTTACCCAATTGATGCAAAAATACTAACTTTGTACTATGCATTTCACAAAAAATGCTTATATTTGATAATTACACATTTTTGACATGCTGACTTTAAATGGTCTAGTGAATCTCAGCAAACTACTTTCCCAATTTTAAATGAGAACCACATTCTATGCATTCATCTATACATTATGTAGTATTTGCAGCAATATGTTTTTGTGTTTTGGGATATTAAAATCTTTTAATTAAAATATTTAAAAATATTTAATGTCATTATTCTGAATTAAATTTATCATTAATATTTGAGAAAATTTTAAGGCATTCAGTAATTTCTTGTTGTATGATAAATGTCATATAGAGATTAACTTAAACGAGTTTGTTTAGAGAGCAAAGGTAACCAATAAAACCCATTAAAATAGGAGGGACTATATGATAGCATATTATTTTCTGTCGTTCAGTAATCCTTGATATCTGTAAGATTCTGATATTTAGTGAGGTCCCTGTTTGTTCAAAATGCAGAAATGTGATAGTTCTTTGAAATATGACACTGAATGACACATTTTAAAAGGTAGATGTCCATCCACCATCATCTTGATTTGGTGTAGAATCCAAGGAATAGCCATTCATTATGCAGATTAAAATACAAAAGAGTATCACCTGAGCATGCCAAAGCACAGTTCTACTATGAAACTCAATTTAGAGGGTGCCCAGGTCATCTATTCAAATCCCATCAATATGTTAATTAAGAAACTAAACTCCAAAGAAAATATGAGTTCAGTTTTTAGTCTCTTCAAAAGAATTACAAAGGTACTTTCAAGGAACAGATAATACACCCAAGCTCTTTCTTATATCCTCACAATAAACCCATGAATTCCTTTGTAGGACCTGCTTGTATGTGGTAGGGATTCTCTATAATACCAATATGGAGTAATCTTAGCAAAATAATTGTGGTCTTTAAAAACAGTATGTTAAGCAATTACAGGGGGGAAATAAGTTAAATTGTAAGCCTTACTGAGGATAATGTGAAACAGGAAAAGGTAGAGTATCAGTCACATAATATTTCAAGGAGAGATTAGACAGGGGAGATTTGAATGGCCAGAATAATCAATGTACAATGTGCAAAGGGAAGTTGGCAGCAATGCTTAAAGGCAGGTATATTTATAAGTGTTTTAGTTGTTGATTTACATGAAGGCATATAAAGACTTAAGCTATTACCATCTAGAATCTCTTCAATCAATTTGACTTTATGAGTTTATAAAGGGGAACATGTTTTAGCAGATCGTAGGCAAAGTTATGCCATGATGAATGATTTCACATCAGTCAAAAGATGGATGGAAGAAAAGGCTTAAGAATTTTGTTATACATTTCCGGGTCTCCCCAGTGGTACAGTGGGTTGAGAGCAGTGTTGTGAAGCTGTCTGCAGCCTCTGCAGCGCAGGTTCGATTCCTGGCTGGCCAGGGAGATACCCATATGGTGCAGCAGACCTCTTCTGTCTCGCCCGCTGCTCCCCTCCGCAGTGTTTCCGGCCTGTCTGCCTGTTCTGCTCCCTGCTCTGTCTCTGGTGAATCCTCTCACCCTCCCGCATCTCTGACCTGTACCCTATTTCTTCTATAAATAAATAAATCTTTAAAAAAAATTTGTTATACATTTCTATCCAAATGACATTAACTGTGAAATTAAATTGAACAACAATAACAGAATAGCATTACTATTAACATGTTAAGTTTCTCAAGAAATCCACCTGGAGGATTTAACCACAAAAATGTTGTCATGGGGGCCTAGGAGG
Organism: Talpa occidentalis; assembly: GCF_014898055.3. Lineage (NCBI taxonomy): Eukaryota > Metazoa > Chordata > Mammalia > Eulipotyphla > Talpidae > Talpa > Talpa occidentalis. The sequence goes on from NW_023603184.1 coordinate 114,088,183, forward strand.
ATGTGAATAGCATTTTCCATTAGCTACTCAGATGGGGAAATGAGTATGAGTTACTGCAGTACTAGATGTACCCTGATCTGAAGGAATTCATGTAATTCTAAATGGACAACTTTTCATAGGGATTAGTTTTAACTGAGAAATATGATGATGTTCAGACTTTCATTTTCCAGATGCTTGTTTGTAGAGTCTAGGAAAAGCTTGTCTACCTACGTAAGGTCTGTGCTGCCCCCTTCTGGAAAAGGGAAAATTCCACTGACAAATTTAGATTCCTCTTCCTCCCATATATAAGCATACAGTGTAACCTTGCTAGTTAGTACAATGTATCTTTCTACATCTATGTTTATATCTATATCCATGCAATATAATTATTTATATTGAAAGTATTAAATAACTAAAACCAAACTAAATTAAACATCAAAAGATCAAATCCTATGAAATATTAACTGGCTATTAGGGTGAGTCCCTTCAGTCTGTACTGCACCCTCCATATGAAGAAATTCTGCATTAGAGCATATACTGAAAAGAAATCACATCTCAAAAACACATCTTATTTTGGAATTCTTTAGTGACTTCACAGTGACTTCACAGAATTCTACTCCTTAGTTTGGCATAAAATTTTTTCCCTGCCGATCCTACCTTCTCTTTCAAGCCATAACATCTGGTCATACATATCATCCTGGCTCTGCTTCAGTCTAGCTGTTAGTATGTTTCCAGTCACTTGCTTTCTGACCTTTTACCTTCTCACAATTGGTTCTCATTCCTTGCAATGCCTTCTTTCTCTCTCTCTCTCTCTCTCTCTTTCTCTCTCCACTTGCCCTTTTCATGTTTTTAAAATCAAAACCAATGACTAATTCTTCTGTGAAGTCTTGACAGGCATTCCATACCAAAAGCTGTTGTCTGTTCTTTCGTTCATTTTTTTTCTCTTACAATTAACAATTAACAACATTACTGCCCCTACATTACATTTACATTATCTTTCCCACATGTTCTTCTTGCTCATCTTTCATAAAGATCACTTCTTATTCATCTTTATTTATTCATTTTCCTCTGAATGCCTCACTTCAAATATGTCATTCCATAGAATAAATACTGTACATTGTTTTGCCAAAAATCATAATATTTTAATTGAAAGTGAGTTAATGGAGTAGAAATTACTTAGTAATGCAGACGGATTGCAATTGGTTGAATAAGGTTTATAACATCAAGTGAAACATGCATGACATTCACTAATTACAATCTAGACAGCTGATGATAGTCATTAATCATGTAATAATTCTACAAAAGTGTCAAATTCTGAAGCATGTTCTCTGGTGTCTAGGGGGTTGGGATAGATAATATACTGAACAATGACTACCAAAATGTTCACACCTTAATCCTTGGCATTAGGGAATAAATTACCTTACATATAGAAAAGGATTCTGCAGATACAATTAAGTTTAGAATTTTGGAAAGTACAGTTTATCCTGTATTACCCAGGTAGGTTCAGCATAAACAAAAAGGCTCTTATATAAGGGGTGGGCAAGAGGTTGTAAGTCAGAAAAAGGAGATGTGTAATATAAAGATGTAGAAAAGTGCCATGATCTAAGGAATACAGGCAACCTTTAAAATCTGGGTAAAGCAAAGAAATAAATTCTCCTCTGGAGCTTTAGAAAGCCACACAGTCCAAGGATTCTGTTTTTAACTAAACAAGACCTTTTTCAGACTTGTGAACTCCAGAACCTCAAGATAGTACATTCATGTTCTTTTCAGGCATGAAATTTGTAGTATTATGCTACAGTAGCAATAGGAAATTAACACATAGTGGTTTTTTTAGTATTATGTAACTTTTTTGTATTCAGTTTTTGTTCCTTTCATACCAAACTTGCCTGGCCCCTTCTGCCCCTTTCCTGCAGTTCCCCACCAGACGGTGCCTTAGACTTGCAGCAAGTTTTCAGCCTTCAGCAGTCTGTCTTACTTTGTGCCAAGCCTATTTGGTTGGGCATTTACCTGTGAGGGGATAGGTGACTTTGGGTGTTTTATTGTAAACTATTATCCTTTATTCTCTCTCTATGCATACTATTCTATTAAAGCTCTTTCACACTAAGAGTATGCTTTGTCTTTATGAGGCAATGGCAGAAACTATTTAGAGCATACTAGTTTGGGGATCTCAGGATACCCCTTGTTCCGCAATCTAACATTCCTATCCCTATAAACTGAACTCAAACTTGTGATGATTGGAGCTTTTCTCTCCTGCATAGTGTTTTGTCAGACTGCCCCCTTCCTCCTGGGTTCAGATCCTTACTGCTTATATAATAAAGTTGTGTTAGCTACCAGGCAGGGGAGTCCAGGCTGCAGAAAAATTTTTCTTACACAACTAAATTTTCACCTTCCCATAGATCATCTTGTCCCAGGGAACATTTAAAACTTAAAAGACTAGAGTGAAGATCACCAGATTTCTGGGGATAGAAATATTGCAGGCGAGAAATATTGCAGGTGAGGACCACTTAGAAAATGGAAGAGGAGGGACACAAGGAGTTTGCAGAGTGAAAATGACTGAAAGTCCTATAGGCAGAGTTGATGGTGTCAACATATTATGTGAAGAAGCCAATTTAAATGGAAATCGTAGCTGCAGTATCTCAGCAGATTCTGAACTGCTAAGATATAGAGAACATCATAATTTGTGACCTAGAATTCCTAGGGGTCAAATTTAAAGGGAATTTATTTACAGTACAGGAGTTACAGCAAAACCTCACAGAAATAATCAGTACTCTATCTGTGTGCGTAGATCAGATTTGTGTTCAACAAACTAAGAATTATCACCTAAGTTCTCTAATTCTCAGACTTCTTTAGCCAACGGGTTGTGGTTGCTTCTTGAGTTCAAATAACTGGGACACAGAGGACAAGCCATCATGCTGCCCTAGCATGAGAACTCATATGATTCTTGTATTGAAACATGAAATCTCTGATGAGGTTCTACTTATTAAGAAGAAAGACAGAGGGGCGAGACAGACAGAAGTGTTGTGTGGAAAAGTAGGGTGTTAGCTGAAGGCAAGGGTGAAAGAATTCACCAGAGACAGAGTAGAAAACAGGAAAGACAGATTTATTGAAATATCCTGCAAGAGAGCAGGGGGCCAGAGGGAGATGTAGTCTTCAGCATAAGAAAGGCTTGAGGTTCTCTTTTATACTGTTTTCACCAGCTTTATTACTCTGGGCGGGATGCCAATTTGTGTCAGTTATCTGCTGGAATGTCTGGTCTTGGGTGTTGAGCTTTGACACAGAATGTGCCCTGACTTTGCCTCAGCATGCCTGGAGTTCTTCTGGTCAAGGTCAAAGTGACTGGTCTTGTGGCCTGGTTCCCTTGGCAACCTTATCAATTCCTTGATTTATTCAAGCCTTGGAAACTTGCCTGCTGGGCAAGAAGTGAGGGTGTTAGTTTTTAATCTTAGTAATGATATCCTATAAGAAGATCTGCTGCAGACTGTTTCCATTGAAAATCATTATACAGTTTTTAAAAGATTTTCTCTACCCAATGGGGGTATTGAAATACTACCTCAATTAAAAATTAATAATACATTAAAATTAGTAAAATAATACATGTATTAAAAGTAAAAACAAGATTTTTCACTTATTTTAATATTTTAATATTATGACCTTATAATATGGTTACTTTTTATCCTTTTATCAATAGTAGTTATCTCAGCAGCAAGCCTGTCTTATCTAATTTGAAATCACCACTAACAGATGCAATGCAAAGAACAGTTCCTCAATAATTTTTCCTTTAAAGTGATACACAGGTATGCCTCCTTTTGTACATGATAATAGTCTTCAAAATTGGGAACAAATTAATGCTTGTAATTCAAATCTTTGCTTCCCCCATCTGTTTTTCATTACGGTTAATGAAGCCTGTTCCACATTAATATTCAACTGGCAATGTTTAATATTTTAAACATAATCTCAGTTTTTCTCAAGTATCTCTGTTAAGCAATTAATGATCTGAAAATAAATAGTTGGCTATATGAAGCAAGGTTGGGGGTTAAAGGAACTTTCAGTCTTTTTGTAAATAAAAATCATTTTAGACCAAGTATTGCACTGAAAACAGAACTTTGTTCTTTAAAAAAAAAAATGCTTTTAAACTTGTTTTTATATAAGTACCTATCCATATGACAAATGCTTTTGAACTTGTTTTTATTTAAGTAGCTATCCATACAACAAAATCAGAATGATGGTTTCAATACCCATATAATTTGACTGTGACATAAGAACTTATTAATTGAAATTAAGTAGAATTACTACACTACTAGGTAATTTTTTAAATCAACAATATATAAAACTGGTTATTTTATATAATGTGTATTTTTACCATGATTTTAAAAGATAATAAAGTCTGTTAACTTTAAAAATAAAAATAAAAATGTAAACAGAAAGACATAATATTTTGGCCATCTTCTCCTTGAAAGTTGCTTATACTCGCATCACCTCAGATTTCTACTAGGCAACTAGATTTCAGAGCTGAAATAGAATTTAGCAGGTTTTTTTTGTCATACTCAATTCTTTGTCATATATATATTAGTATCACATATATGGTATATCACAATAATACTATTATTATCACACATACAATATTTTCACATAGCTACTATTTAAGAGGTAAAAAAGTATTACAGTAAAAATAAATATGTGATAAGGTAAACTGATTTTGAATGAGAAGTACTTTTATTCTTAGAACTAACAAATCCATTTTATAAATGTAATATTAGTATTGTTTTTCAAAATATGCAACATATTTCTGGGTTTTAAATACTAATAAAAAATTTCTTAAAGACTATCTCCAGGGAGAAAATATTTATTTCTGCTTATGAGTCCAGGTGGAAAAGTTAAAAAAAGTAATGTAAATATTATGAAAACCATGTGTAAGAGCAAAGGTTTTAGGAAAAATAATGTAACTTTCCAAAAACCTTGGAACTGAGTTATCATGTTGTGACAGTTTTGGCTTCATTTTCTGAAATCCCTGGCTGTCTTTGCTGTTTGTAAAAGTAATTTTTTTTAAAAATTGCCTAATAAATAGCCAGTGGCCTGTCAAGTTGTTCTATTGAAGGAGGTACTTTAAGGAACTTGCCAATAACAATAAAACCTTATTTTTTTTAATTTTTATTTTTAATATGTGGTCAATAAAGTACACATTACTTCCAAATTTATATTTTTAACCCAGAACTAATAAAATTCTCTCCAAACAGGGTGTATGATTTTTGAACCCATCCAAATGAGCAGATCACTCAGTCCCACGGTCCATCTATGTAGGGGTGAGGAGGAGGAAGAGCTGTGGAAGAGAACTTAAGGGCATGTTACATTTGAAAATTGAATTTTCTGCAATACCAAACTTTACTTGGCATGAAGGAAAATCATACTGGTATTTACAAAAAGGGTAGGAACAGTACAAGGAGGTGTCATCCAGCTTCCCAAGGACAACCTGCATCCACATTAAAGTCACCTGGTGAGACCTAAAAATTATAATACCTAGACCCATTCTCAGATATTCTGATCAGTTAATCCATGGTGAACAATATATTTTAGCTATCATTCCTAAACTCTTCCCAGGGGCCTCTGTCTTCTCCCAGGACATGTGTCAAGGCAACAATTTCTTCATCCTCAGATTTTCTCATAACTATGAGTGTTTCTCATCTTCCCTGACATTATACCCCAAAAGGAAAGCTAGACCTTGGACATTTTACCACTGTGATCCATCTCAGTTGTTTATTCCAATCTCATACACTCAGGTCTAGGAGGGCTTTCCAGTTTTTCTACATATGTCATCCTGAGTTATCTTTACTGTATGGGTTAAGGATTAAATCTATTATGACTGACTTGCTATTAAGACCATTAAATTTAAGAAACTGACTTCAAAATCTCTTTTGCAACAGTACTTTTTTTCAAACTATCCCCTTGTTACAGACACATAAATAAGTTTCTAGATCTCAGCCATCAAACATTGACTGTTTCTTGGCATTTATCCTGTCAATCCTAAAATTTCCTGAGGAAGTGAATAGGAAAAATCACAAATGATTGTTCTTTCACATCTTTGACCATTTGTCAAACTTAATCCTAAACACGGCTCTTGGTGAAAACAGTGATAATTTCAGGCCTGGTCTTTCTAAGATGGGTTAGATTCATCTTGAAAAAAATCGACTTCTAAAATTTTGTCACTTTAATCATCTTAATGTTTAATAAGATGCCATCATTGGTTGAATAATGCAGACAGCTCATTAATAATATTCATTAATGCAGTAAAGAACAGGAACATAAAATAGGTTCTTTCCCTGGCTTCTAGAAATGTATATAGATCAGTACCAAAATTCTAAGTGATATTATGAATATCTATACTTTTAAAATATTACATAATACTAACCTAAAGCAACAGTGTCTACTAATATAACATATAAAATAATTGACCAGCTACGCAAATTTTATCAGTACATAGAGGAATTTTTACTAAAGTTTTAAGTGAAGAAATACCAGAAAGATATAAATGTTCCAAATGAGTGTTAGGTTAAATTATTTATGCCATATTCTTACAGTAGAAAACAACATAGCCTTAAAAATTTTGATTAAAATGTATAACTATTTACTGAAAATTATCATGAAGAAGGGTTAATTGATAGAGGTTACAAACCAGTTGACCAATATGATTTAATTTAGAGAAAAGTATTTTGATAAATGTATGCTTTTATTCAGTGTTTTCTTATTGTAGAAAAATTAGATCAGATTGAAAAAAACTTTGATTTCTTTAGGAACAATATTTTTCAAGACTGTATCATGTTTAATAATTCATTTATGAACTGCTTTTAATTCAAGTATTATTTCAGGGACATAACTGGGCCAAATTCTATACATAGAGTGAATAATTTGGAAAAAGTCTATTGTAACCCATTTTGCTGCCATAACTTCTTATTTAATTAAGTATTTGAAACATTAGTTTTGTTATATATAATTTTAGAATCTTATGAAAGTTGTTTTCTTTGGTGTATTGTCAGCAATTTTGTTCAGGCTACCTTAGTTAATATTTTTATAACATTTTAAAAAACATAACATTAATTTCACTTTTACATTTTAATTCTAGAATATGAGAAGAGGGAATGCAAACTAACCTGCAATACCTGTTTTTAGATGATTGACAGGTTTAATCTTACTCAAATATACCATCTTTATTACAGTTTCTTAGAAGCAGGTATTTTATTTTTTATGCAATAAATCATCAACGTCTATAAAATTGCCTGTAATAATTTATTTGATCAGAAAATATTTTGTAAAAGAATAAATTATGCACTCAAATTTTTACACAAAACTTAGTTCTAAAAATAATTGGAAAAATGTGAAACATATAGAGAATGTTTAGTTATATGTTAAAATCAAGAAATCATACTGGTATAAAGTATCTACAAAAAATACAAATATCTGTATGTCTATCATCTTTTCAACTATCCATCTTAACACACACACAGTTTTTGTGTCTGTTTATCAGAAACTTTAAAATAATAAAATACATCTAAAATATATAGAGGTAATGCTTTGAGTGTATTTTATAGAAGGATAGTAACTAGCTGGAACATAATCCAAATGAGCCTTTAGTCGATGAGGAAACTATGTTCAGAAAATGTTTAAAATTCTCTCAGATTCACTCAGCAAGTTAGTATAAAAGCTGGTTTAAGGGCCCCTCTGGTGGCCCAGGTGGTTGAGTGCAGCACTGTGAAGCTGTCTGCAGCCTCTGCAGTGCAGTTTTGATCCTGGCTGACCAGGGAGATACCCACATGGTGTGGCAGACCTCTCCTGTCTCGCCCACTGCTCCCCTCAGTAGTTTATTTCAGTCAGTCTGCCTGTTCTGCTCCCCACTCTGTCTCTGGTGAATCCTCTCACACTCCCGCACATCTGCCTGTACCCCAGTTCTTGTATATATGAATAAATAAACAAACTTTAAAAAAAAAAGTTGGTTTAAAATCTAGGTCTTATGACAGAATTCCTGTGCTGTTTATACTAAGCAATCAGTCTGCCTCAAAAAAACATTGAAGAGTTTGACTGCTAAAATTCTTCAGTTAGTTACAATTCTGCACATAATTTTTATTCATTTATTTTTTGCATCGTTGTTCATTTTTAAACAATATTTGCTTCCTGCCCCCCCAATCAGGTGTAGTCCCCATAGAATTTCCTTCACCAGTGCACCCATGTACCATCACCATAGCCCCCTGTGCTCGCTCCTCCCTCCCTCCCTTTATCCCTCTGCCTTCTCCTCCCCTGCAGGATGTCTCTGGCTTATAATTGTCTGTTTTTGTTTTGTTGTGTTTTATTATTATTTTTTTTACACTGATGTCTTATTTGGTTCCCATATTAGGGATCTATCCAAAGAACACAAAACCATTGATTCTGCACGTAATTTTGATTGTATTAGAATTTTTATATAAGTTTTCAAATTCTGGAAAAAAAAAACAAACCTCAGTATTATAGATTTTTATTTTTTTTAATTTATTTATGTATGCATACAAGAACTGGGGTACAAGCCAAAGGTTTGGGGGGGTGAATATTCACCAGAGACAGAGTGGGGACCAGAACAGGCAGACTGACTGAAACACACTGCTGAGGGGAGCAGCTGGTGAGACAGGAGAGGTCTGCTGTGCCATGGGCGTAGCTCCTAGGCCAGCCAGGGATCAAACTCACGCAGAGGCTGTGAATAGCTTCATAGTGCTGTGCTTAAACCCTTGTGCCACCATCAAGGCCCAGTATCACAGCTTTTTAAAAAGTAGTTTTGCAACATAGCACATGCTATAGGCTGATGATTTACAAAAGCATTACGATTAACCTTCTACTGCTCTGTTCAAAAGAACCTCTTTTGAATTATATTGTAGGGTTGTGTAAGTTGGCATAGAAGTCAGGCATCTGGCCTACCACTGACAAATATAGTATATTTGTACTATACAGTAGTTTCCTCTTAAATAAATTAAATAAAGTTATATGAATGTGAACTCTAAAAAAGCTTGATTGGAGGTAATATTTTCAGACTGAGTTTGACCAAGGCAACTAAGGCTGCTAAAGCAAACCTGGGGACAAAGGAGGGGTTGTGAGAATTACTGTAATGAAGAAAATTATCTTTTACTTTATTATAAACTCAATAAATAACAATAGTTGCTTTTGTATCTTGCTCTACATTAAATAATTCTGCAGGAAAATGAGTCATCTACCTTTTAGGGGTAGATTAACATGAATTTTTATTTTAGAATCTTTTGGAATGGAAGGTGAGTCCTCATTTAATGTCAATAAGTTCTTGGAAACTTCTACTTTACATGAAAGAATGTAGAAGGAGACCAATTTCAGCACAGGTTAATTGATATAAATGAATAAAGTTCCAACAGTATATTCCTCCTCACAAAAACATCACCAAACTTCAAATAATGACCCAAACACTTCCAATATTAAATAATGATTTTTATTTATTCATTTTCTAGCCTGCTTATTATAGTTCAAGGTCACAGGTGGTGAGAGCCTGTTTAGGCAGCTTACGACAGGACAGGTACCATCACTGGCAGGATGCCCTTCTATTGCAGGGGGCACTCACACATGCCTTCACACTGAGGTTGGGACAATTTGGGAGAAATTCAGATCATGCTAAGAGTCTTGGTGAAAATCTAAGTAATTCCAACATGGGGATGAGGAGAGGATGAATATTCTCTTAAAGTGGTCAGAGAAGTTATAAGTGGGTAACATTTAAGGAGAGACCTATAGGAAATAGATGGGAGGGACTGTGAATTTAGGGGGAAGGAAGATGACAGGTATCATCTCTAAGCTATCATTTTCAGTGCCTGTAAATTAGTGAGTAAATTTTCTGACTCTCCATCCATCACAACTGCTATCTTCCTCAAGTGAAGTATCTATAGCCTAAAAATAAAAGATGATGTAAAATTTATAAAAGATAAAAAAATAAAGGGGGACAGGAAGAAAGATAAAGAGAAATAAAATGGGTAAGGTAAATTCTACTTTCAAGTTTGGAATGCTGAACATGTAGAAGAGTGACAGTAAAGTTGAAATATGCATATATATATAATATATATATGTACATGTATTTAAGGCTATGATCTTTCTGTAGTAGTTATTCCATAGTGCATTTTTGTACATTATACATGTTTCCTCAGAAGTAAGATTAGGGAGATAAGAGAAAAAAGCATTTTATGTTTTATTCTTTTGAGGTGTGTGTGTGTGTACCTTATCATACACTTCTGCTTATATCCCAAAAGAGTCATTATACTCCAGTAGTTGAATCTTTACCATTGTGGAAAAAAGAGAATATATTTACCTAATAAAAAGGGAAAATTAGGAAGTACACCAATGCCAAGCATGTTTTTATATTTTATGTTATCGTCATAAATAAAATAATCAAATGTGGAAATGAATTGTATGTCAGACTTTGTAACAGAGATTTGTTATGAAAGATGAATTGACAGCTTCTATCCTCTCTGGGTGGGTGAAAGTATTATATAACTTTGCCCTTAAGAATACTTATCTTCAAACTAAGTAAACCTTGTGACTGTCTTTCAGCCACAATGTATGTTTAAGATGAAGGAAATGGACTGTGTTATCTTTGTAAGTTAAGCACATAAATTTGCTGCTCCAAGTTTTGGTGATGTTTGGATACTTACTGATTTTTAAATATCCAGAAGACCTGCAATACTTGCCAGTAGATGAAGACTTGCAAAGACAGACAGAATAGCATCCTAAAGGAAATATGTATTTTTCATAAACTTTATACCTTCCATTCTACTTCTTATGTGACCATATTATTGTTATATTTTATTCTGAGGGAAAAGTCAAGGATTTTTAGAAGATTGGAAGTATGATCAGGAATTTATTACAGAGCTGAAACAGGCACACTTCTAGCCAGAACACCATGCTCAGTGATATTTAGGGAAATTGTTAAAGTGAAAATGCCTTCATCTTTCTCTCCTGTGGGAGCGTGTAGTGGGAAAAGGCAGGGTATTGCCTCTAGAATGTTGATTACAATCAAGAAGGAGGATTGAGTTGGCTTAGAATACAGAGTCAGTATATTTCCTGATTTTTGCTTGTGGGTGTATGTTTTTATATTTTTTTAACTTGGTAAGAAAAAATACAGGAATTATGAAGTTAAAAGACAACTGTGCTATCCTTTTTTTTTTTTTTTTTCTTTTGCTAGCCCAACAGAACTGAGGTTAGAATACTGCCAAGAATATCTAAGACAGACTGTTCTTACAAGAATTCCAGTCAATTTTTTCAGACTTGAACATTTGGGTGGTTTGGCTAAGTGTCAACCAAGAATCAAACATCTTAAATGTTTATTCAGACTGAACTTTTGAACGATTTCATGTTGTCCTTTCTACTACACACTACTGTTAGAAACTGATACCTTTTTTCCTTTTATTTTACTAAGGTAAACTTCAGTATTATTTATTTTTAACTAATTTCCTTCTTGTGTTAAACTATGAGATTCTAAAATTGTTCCATACTAGTTTTAAAGTGACCAATTTAATTCATTTAGCTATTTTTCTCAGTGCAAAAGTTTCAATAATTCATAAAATGTTCTCTTCCTTTCTTCAAGGGGCATATACTATAAAAGCTTGTGAATTTAATTTTTTTATAATTAATGTGAGTGAAGTAGTGGATTCTACTTGTGATTCGTTGAAATATGCAGGACTCTGGCTTCATAATGTAAATGTAATTTTATGGGGTAAAAAAGCTTTGGATTTTACTTGAATACTCATTGATAATAATTTTGTATATTGTACTGTAGTTAAGGCTACTTTATCAATTATTCTAGTCACAATTCCTTAGGCTACATCCCAGAACTTATATATCAGGATCTTCAGTTTTTGGCATTTTTAAAAAATACCACAAGTAAAACTAATGAGCACACTTTTAGAACATAATTTTAAACCCCAGATACTAATTTCATTATATTTTTATATCACTTTTTATGAGTAGATAAGATAATTTTAAAATCAAAAATATTTACATATGCCCTAATCTTAATGCAAATTAATGAAAATAGGTATTTTAGAATATAATCTGTATTTCTTTTTTTTAAGATTTATTTATTTATGCATAGAAGAGCGTGGTGCAGGCCAGAGATGTAGGGAGGGTGAGAGGATTCATCAGAGACAGAGTGGGGAACAGAGCAGACAGATCTATTGAAACACACTGCTAAGGGAGCAGCTGGAGAGACAGGAGAGGTCTGCCGAGCCGTGTGGGTCACCTCTCTGGCCGGATGGAACTCGTGCTGCAGTGGCTGCGGATAGCTTCATAGTGCTTCATCTTAACCCCTTGCATCACCGGGGAGGCCCCTAATCTATATTTCTGAATTATGTGTATATTCAGACCCTTAGACATTATTGCATGATATTATATATTACTTTGTCAAATATCTTGCACATATAATGAATGTATTTGGGTTTGAGAAAGGCAAGAAAATATTCAACTGAATAGTGTGACTTCATTCTTAATATTTTAAAACAAATAGCAAATAATTACAATATGAATTAGAACTTTAAAATAGACTGATATAGATTTGTTGTTATGGCAGTTTAGTCACTTTGAGTAGCACTGCTGACATTGATTTAATTTTCCAAAACAACAAAATTCAGTATAATTTTTGAATTAAATAAGTAAACTGGGCCTCCCCGGTGGCGCAGCGGTTGAGCGCTGGGTTGTGAAGCTGCCCGCGGCCTCTGCCACGCCGGTTCGATCCCCGGCTGCTCCCCGGCCACAGGAGGAGGGTCCCACATGGCGCGCAGACCTCTCCTGCCGCCCGCTGCTCCCCTCAGCAGTGTACTTCGGTCCTTCTGCCTGCTCTGCTCCCCGCTCTGGCTCTGGTGAATTCTCTCACCCTCCCGCCTTCTGACTGTACCCAGTGCATGTATAAACAAACAAACAAATAAATAAATAAATAAAACATGCCTCTATAAAAAAAATAAATAAATAAATAAGTAAACTACTCTCAGTATATTAAATAACTTTTTCTGAAAAACTGAAAATGTTAAAGCACTTTGTGTTTACATCTAAATTTGAGTTAGAGAATTATATTCTCTGATTACTATATAAAGATTTAATCTATAAAATTGGGGCATGTTGTCATTTGAAGGTCTCAAGAGATGAGATTATTATCTTGTGGGTTATTCTGAGCTTTAAAACTACAATCTCTCATACCAAATTACAAAATCACAGTTGTATCTCTCACATCATTTGTGTATTGAAATTACCTTACCAATTACTGAAATGTTCCATGGAGCTTGTACCACCCTCTTCGAAATCTACTTCTTTAAGACCAGTAATGGGCCTTTTATTCTGGTAGTGTTTTCTCTGTAACTGCACACTTTATAGCTAGAAGTGACCTAGATTTGGTTCTGAGTAGATCATCACTCATTTATTAACATAAGTGTATTGAAGAGTAAATGACCTAGTTTTCTTGAATCTTGGATCAGACAATTCAGGTATATAATAGAGGATTCCCTCAAAATTGAACCCCATTTGCCTTCAGAATTATCCTGGCTAATAAAAGCATCTTTTGTTCATTTTATTTCCTTCCCTATTTTATTTCTCACCCCCTTAATATCCTTCCTCAGTTAACTTGCAGTGAAATCCTTTTCTTCAGGTATGAATACAGGTACTCAGTTTAAGATAGTTGGTGAAGAATGGGATTTTGGAATTAGACCATTTGTTGTTCAGATGTCATCAAGACGCCCTTGCTGGTGGTAACTAGAATGATAATAATCTATAACATCTTGTGCAATGCAATTTTGTACAAGAAATAAAACAGAATCATGGTGGAAAGTTAACATTGCTTTATGCAATGATTCTGGTGCTTGAAATAAAAAAGTGATGTAAATTGTGCAGATTGTGTCATTGGTGACTGGTACCATCACCAGTACTGTTAGAAAATCAAAATTTATAAGTTTAGAGGCCTGTTTTTATCACATGATTTATTTATTTATTTATTTTTATTTTTTTTTAATTTTTTTTTTCTTTTTATAGAGGCATGTTTTATTTATTTATTTGTTTGTTTGTTCGTTTGTTTCGTTTATACATGCACTGGGTACAGTCAGAAGCGCGGGAGGGTGAGAGAATTCACCAGAGCCAGAGCAGGGAGCAGAGCAGGCAGAAGGACCGAAGTACACTGCTGAGGGGAGCAGCGGGCAGCAGGAGAGGTCTGCGCACCATGTGGGACCCTCCTCTGGTGGCCGGGGAGCAGCCGGGAATCGAACCGGCGCTGCAGAGGCTGCGGGCAGCTTCGCATCCCAGCGCTCAACCGCTGCGCCACCGGGGAGGCCCATCACATGATTTATGAATAAGGCAGCATGCCATCTAGATTCTATAAGGAGATACACAAAATGGAGAGGGGGGATATTTCTAGACAGAGAAAGGTTACCACAAGGTTATTAGCAAAAGAAAAGATTATTTCAGGTAAAGCCACATTTCCTCAGGGGAAGCAGGTAGAGGCTTATGCGGATTACTTTACTGGTGTCCCTTAGGAAACTCCAGATTGGTTAAGAGGTTCATAGTTTTGAGGAGAGACTGAAACTGCAATAGATATTAAAGCTGGATGGAGGCCCAGCGTGAAAGTCTCCTTTCAGGCCTTTTTTTTTTTTTTTCCCTATTTTTTTTAGCAGTGCCAAGGAAGAAAGTAACAGAGATGAGCAAACCACTTATTTAGCATACAGTGTGAAACCCACAGCCTGTCCTTAGCAGCAATTTAGGAAACCCTTATTTCTATAACTGGAGGCAAAAGTGCTAAAAATCAGGGTTTTATTGTAAGGAGGTGTTGGATATAGAAGAAGATTGATTTACGGCTATGACAAGGCTTTCATTTTAAGGTCTGAGCCCTGATAAGGACTGAGCCCCAAAGGCTAATATATTTGAGTAAAGATGCAAGAGAGATTTAAACCTTCTAGCTATCCCAGAGCACTCTACGCTCTATAGATTCCATTCTGCTTGCTGGAGGCGTGCAGTCCTCCTGCTAATTGTCCATTTTGAAAAGGCCTCACCTGAAGTTAATGCCTTGCAAAATCATTCCTGGTCTCCTCCAGAAATGATGTGTCTCCACTTCTGCTCACTGCTTCTAGGCAAATAGATAGGAGCCTCTCATCACAACTCAAGTGTAAAAGTACAGTTCCTACTAAGAAAAGTTATGCACCAAAGGATCTATAGGTCAGTCTCATATGTACTGGCAGGAATCTGAAAAATAGAGAGTAGTTTTTGAGGGTGCTGAATGAGGGAAGGTGAAATAAAAGCTGATAGGAAATAGATTGTTGATAAAGGGCCACTCACTCATCATTTAGAATTTAATAATGCATTAAGAATATAAGAGATAGGCCTAATATATTTTAAGAATTGTTCTTTGAAACTCAGAAACACCAAGTAAATGAGGCAGATGTGTCAGATCTACTTAAGCAGAATATTGAAAAAGTAGGCAGAAGGCTCATAAAGATGAGCATGTTAAAATGGATTTATTGTATAAGAACAAGAAAACCACCAGCTGACAGTGTACTAGGAAAGCACAAGGAACAATCTCTTCCCTAGAAAAGAAAAAAGTTAATGAGTGGCATTATTTTCATTGAGAAAGTCAGTAGAAACTATCCTCTGTACTTTCTGTATTTTAAAAAGTAGATGCATGGAGATAAAATCAGGACTTAATTTATTCATTGAAGTAATGATGCTAGCTATTTAGGAGTGAATATTAAAATAGTAGAAGTGTTCTTAAAATGTTTTAAATCTATATCAATGAACAGTTATTGTTTATATGTAAATAAAAAAACAGTGTTCAAATGGATGTTCAAGTATATCAAAATAAATATCTTAAATAATATGAGTAAATTTTCTAAATATGTATGATGCTTTGGAACATAGTTTTAGAAAAATTAGAATGTAGGAAGCAAATAATATGAATTATAAATCAAAGAGATTAAAAAAATTTTCTAAAATTTATTATCTGAAGATAAATTAATTTTTACATAAATATCTATGTACTATGGTGTACTGCCTCTTCAGGACATGTTTTAAGGTTTATAAATGAATTCTAGTCACAATAATGTTTCAAGCAATTTTTTATATATGGAGATTGATATTTTTCATTAATAAGAATTTATTAATCACCTCTTGGTCTGATGTTTTTCTATTCAATAATATGTTTACTCTTATTGAATGTTTACTATGTGCCAGTCTCTGATATATTTTATATGAATTTCCCCATTTAATCTTCCCATTAACCAAATGACAGAGGCATTATTATGTTCAAAAATTAAGGCAGAGAAAATAACCTAAGAATAATGAAACAATTTACCAAAGATCATATAGCTGGCTAGTGACTAAACAGAATTTACATGTTGCTTCAGCCACAGCACGTATACCTAATATTATGGTTATAAAAGTACACGTACAATGAGATAATTCCTATAATGCCTAATGCCTATATAATGTATATAGTTTACTTTCCAAATCACTGAGTATAATAATTATTTAAGCAATAATTTCCAATGATTCATATGCTAGAATTTTAAATCTGTGTCTCACATCACATCAATTTGACTTCCAGATTGTAACAAACTGGAGCTCAGAGAACCATTGGCACAACCATTGGATCTTTCCCCGCTTTCCAGAGATGAGTGAGTGTGTGTGTGTGTGTGTGTGTGTGTGTGAGAGAGAGAGAGAGAGAGAGAGAGAGAGAGAGAGAGAGAGAGAAGAGAGAGAGAGAGAAGATAGAGACTTTTAGTAGAAAATAGTTGTGTATTTTGCAAAGCAGACAGTGGTTCTGTGAAGAGAGAAACTAGGTAAGAAACTCCATTTGGAAAGATTTAGTTTAGTCTATTTTGTTGTTTCTGATTTTCTTCTTTAATCCCTTGCCTCTCTCACACCCCAGTTTCCCCTAACACCTGGTTACTGAAGTCCTCAAATATAAGCAAAAATACATATTATCACCTCCAATTTCCTCATCCTTTTCAACATTTGAGCAGTAAATGTGGCAGAGAAATGAGTCATTACTGTAGGAAAGATTTGACTCAACCTCTACCATAGAGGAGGTTATAAAAGTATCTGTGTAATGAGATAATGCCAATAATGCCTATATAATGTATATATTATAATTTCCTATAGATACCATAGGTATCTATCCAGATCTATCTATCCTATTGCTTCCTTAACAAATTACTACACATCAGAGTTTAAAAAATCCACATACACACAGATTATTACTCTAGAAGTCAGAATCCAAAAATCAATCTCACTTATTTAAAGTCTGATGACAGCAGGATGGTCTGTCTTCAAGAGTCTAGGGGAAAATCCATTTCCTTGCCTTTACCAAGCTACCTGCTTTCCTTTTTTTCTGCCCCTGTTTCCTATCTTCAAACCAGGAAGTAAGCACAACATCTTCAGATCATCCTCCTCCTCTGCATCCTCCTTCATCATATTACCTTCTATGTTCCTGTAGTCAAATCTTCTTTTACCTCCTTTTTTATAAGGACACTTGGCATAAAATTTAGCCTCCATTCAGATAATCTAGAATACTTCCCCATTTTAAGATTCTCATTTAGTCAAACTGGCAATGTTCTTTTTGCCATATAAGTTAACAATCATAGCTTCCAGCAATTAAAACATGGAAAAGTTTTGGGACAATGTTTCATTTTACCATAACCCATTATGAGCAAAGAAACCCATTGTGCTCCTTCAGTTGTCTCTACTCCAGTTTTTTTTCATAATATTTGATTCATCTATAACCATATCTTCATATTGAGAGTTATACCTTTAGGCACAAACCTAATAAACCAAAGGAATAAAAACATATATAAACTATTGGATATTGGATATATATATATATATATGTTGGATATTTATGTGTATAAGACTATTTTACAGGTTTCATTTTTATTTACCATTCTAATTCATTAACTTTGAGAGGGTGGTGTAAAAAATGGAGATACAGTGAATAGTGAAAAGTCATTTTCCTCAAGCCATGAGATAAATTTCAGTTATTATAATCATGAAAACTAGTAGCTAATGATAAAATACTATCCTCTTTCTATTCTTAGTAATCAATTTTCCTGACTGTAATTATAATTTTATTTACTCTTCATAATGTTCTCTAATAGCTTGTGAAAGTGTTATATATTTTACTAAGAACAGAGAGATTTCGTACTAGTGTAAAATACTGATGTGCTGACAATCTAAAAAGATGACATTAATATACTAAATTCCTTTAGGATTTGAAACAGCATTAAATGTTTATTGAATGGATTAATGAAGTGATCTTGAATGAGAACATACTTTTAAAAAGAGGCTTCTGTAAATTATATACCTACAAACATATATTTGGGAAGAGTTTCCTACTAATGGTACTCTATATGTCTTACTAGTTGTTATTAACATTGAATATCTGTGTGTTTAAAGATAAAACTGAAATAAATGAGAAAACACACAGAAAAAACATTTCCTTTCATAAGGAAGTTTATATATATATATATATGTTTTAAAGATTCATTTATTTATACAAGAACCAAGGTACAGAGGCATGGGAGAGTGAAAGAACTCACCAGAGACAGAGCAGGGAACAGAACAGGCAGACAGACTGAAGACACTGCTGAGGGGAGCAGCAGGTGAGGCAGGAGAGGTCTGCCGCACCATGTGGGTTTCTCCCTGGCCGGCTGGGAATTGAACCCCTGCAGAAGCAAACAGCTTCACAGAGCAGCGCTCAACCAGCTGTGCCACCAGAGAGGCCCTATTTTATATTTTAATCCTATAGAACTTTAATAATTTTATATCTATAATAACTTTAAGATTGCTAAGACATGGATCATTAATATCAAGTTATCAAAAAACATTGAAAATAAAGACAAAATATGAAAGTGGGCTATTATAGTATACTGACTGAATAAGTAAGGAAATACCAGTGCAAAGGAATTTATATTTTCAACTTCAAATGAACAAAAGAAAAAGTAGTATTCATTAACTAATTGTAATTAACAATTTAGAAGCATTGTTTCATTATAATGATAAACATGACTACTTCAAACCTCATCATTTGACTTCATATCAGTCTAGTAGTCTAGTAGTTTTCTATCCATGGCAAAAAGTGTGCTAGCTGATCCCCAGTTTCATTTCACTTTCAATTTATGAAAAAGTTGGTCTAGTTTTTCCTAATTTCTTCTTTATTAGATATAATCAGATGACTCAGTTCTAGCCCATGGAACATAGATACACCATTTCCAAGACTTCTATGTGGAATTTTTATATAAATAAAAATCAGTTTGTTTGAGGCATATGGGCAAAATGACCTTGGAAGTCATATGTTATGTAAAAGAAAAGATGGGAGGGATGTTCATCTATTTTAGAGAAAAGTCATCCATTGATCAGGACTACAGGAAAGCAGGGAATAGGTTCCTATCTTGTTTATTAAGTCATCATACACTTATTTGTCATTTCAGGTAGTGTTAGACTGAGTAGAATAATTTTTATTTGCTTAAAATGACAATGTATAAATATATATGTCTTCTAGCTAAAAGAAACCAGGCTGAAACAATTGATTATAACATCCGTCCGTCTTGAAACACATAAAAAAGAACACTTCTGTTGTTATAAAAATTGGTGACTAACAGACAATAATATTCTTAGATCAAAAACATCTAAGGCAATTCTGTACCCAAAATGGGGAGCAGAATGAAGAGAAAAAGAACTTTGGAAACTAAAGAACTATTCACAAGCTGCCAGATGTTTGAATTCTTTATTAAAACTAAACCTGTCTCATAACTCTATGAGACTGGATGCAAAACCCTAATTGTACTACCTTGGGGTTACTAATTTATAAATTCACCCTCTGAACTCTCTTCCTAGTCTTAGAGTGCACCTGGCAGAAAAATCATCTCCTAATGTATAACTAGACATGGACTATTTTAACAGACTTTTTTTTTTCACTCAAGTTTCAAGTTTTTCACTCAAGTTTCTTGGCTTAATCTCAAGTGTGTTAGAAATGTTAGAAAGAATTTATTTTTAAAAAAAGGCACTTTTGGGAAAAACACCACAGGAAGTACATTTTCTAGCACACACTACAAATAATTTTCAAAGATCACAACTATGAATCAATGAAGATTCATGAATTAATCAGGAATTGTAAACACAATGCTGAACTTTAGAAAAAGCTTCTGTAAAATATTGACTTATAACTATTCATTCCCTTGGGTTATTTCTAAGAGGACTAAATATATTATGGCGTGCTTTCAATTGCTCAAGTGGAAAAAATGTTCTAGTGTCTAGTTGTGCTGTCATTTATCATCTAAGACACTAAAACAAATGAATATAAATAAAGCAACAGGTTCTCCCTGATGGCAGCGGGTTGAGGGCCATGCTGTGAAGCTGTCCGCAGCCTCTTCAGGTGTGTTCAACTCCAGGCCGTCTGCTCCCCTCAGCAGTGTCTTCAGTCCGTCTGCCTTTTCTGCTCCCTGCTCTGTCTCTGGTGAATTATCTCACCCTCCCGTGCCTCTGACCTGTACCGCCGTTCTTGTATACATAAAAATAAATCTTAAAAAAATAAAAAATAATAATAATAAAGCAGCAAAGAGGAAAGCTAACAATATATCTCTAAAGAAGTAAGTCAATATAGTCTTCAAGGTGATTCCCTGAAGATTTTACAAAGTACTGATTTAGTCTTTTGAAAGTTGCCAGTAACGACTTCACTAGGGATATGCTAACCCACTGCCTGGCAGATGGAATGCTAATGCTTTGGCAACTCACAGGAAGGATCCTCAACAAATTGCTTGTTACTTCATTGTGATTTTGAAACATCCTCTGGAGAATAACTGTCATTATACTCCTTAATGTTACACTATAACTCATAGATTCTGACACTGTTATTTAGCTGAAGCAGCAGGTTATTAGCCAAACTGCTGTGAATGTTTTATCTCTTAGAGAATTCCAAAAAGTAAATTGATTAAATAAATAAGCTACAGCTTGAGGACAGATCCCATTCCTCTTCTAATGATTGACTCTTAGCTACAAACTAAAGGATTATTTTTTTGCTCATGTTTAATCAACATCAAGTTGTTCATTGCCCTATATGCACATAATGAATGGCATATTTAATAAATGATGGCACCAAGACATACCTTTGTAGACCATGTATTGGCAAAGTATCAATATCCAGCGAGCTAACTATTCAGGAGAAGCAGCTGTCTCAGTCATCTCAAAACTCTTATTAGTTGATATGTGTGACTGTGCAGGCTTCATATAATATTAGCACATCCTGGTTGCTCAATAATTATTAAAATCAATTATGAATACTGGAAATAGCTAAATGAAGAGGGCATTACTGGGTCAACTGATGATTTGAAGAGATATTTTAGGCAAATTCCAAATTAATCAGAACATGCATATGGAAAGAAAGGAAGAAAAGGGTAGAGAAACTTCCATATTATTGGAATTAGCCAGTGGTGTGCTGGAGCCATTTCACCAGCTAGTGAGAACTAATTGCTGAATGTTCAGTAATTTTTGGATCCAGTTTTAATCACAACCATAGCTGAAAATAAATTAGATAATTCACAATGTAATAAATAATACTAAAATTGTAGTAATACTCACAAGCCATCAATTTCTAATTGTTCTGTTACATTCAACTATGATCTAGAATCGGATTTATTTTTATTTAGTATGTCAGTAAGGTGGAAATACTGTGTAATGTGTTCAACTGTGAGCTCATTTCTTCCCAACTCTTCATTTAGTGATAACTTGTGGATAGCTTCAAATTTGGATTAGATCACAAAAATAAACAAATGCTAGCTTGATATTTGTAGGTATTCATTATTCTGCTGTAGAGCTATAGGTCTGTTTCAGATCCACGCAACCAAACATGTTAAATTCTGACTTGGCAAATTCCTAAACATCACAAGTATTATATCAACAGTTATATCACTGAATTCACTTCATAAACAATTTGAAGGAAATTTAAATAAGTCACATTTATTGATTATTCCATAAATCTTGAACTAGTTACAACGTTATGTAACAAATTAGAATAAATAAATGTAGTAAAAATATTTGCCTCCTATGAAAGGTAAAAACCTTACTTGAAAGATATATAAAGCAACTGAATTTCAAAAATGATAATGGCTCCAACAGGTTTCATAATTACAAAATGTTCATTAAAACACAACAGGATTATGTAAATAGCTAACATGTATAATGCAGATATATCATTTGGAGCAATACTCTAGTTGACACAAATACAAAATTCTTCAAACTTAATTACTAATCTATTATTTTTTCTTCTTTGACATACCCAAGTTCTGTGCACTGAGTCTGTATAAAAACCTAAATTTCTTCGTGATTTATTTGCAAATTGCTCTAGAAAGTTTAATTTATTTTAGCATTATTCTTGTTGTAGGCCTATTAATCAAAACATCTTTCTGTATGTATTCTGAGAGAGTGCTAGATTTGTTACTTGCTGTTAAGTGTAATTAATAACCTACCAAGCAGACTTGCACTCCCTGCCCCTTCATTGAAGTACAAAAGCCCCTTGTTAGATTAGCCTGCCCTACCACTCCAAGGAATGTTGGCACTTCCATCTCTACTCAATTTGTTTCTCTTCAATAAAAATTAATTCTCAACTAACCTGGCTAATACCATCGTGTCATTTTCCTTCTGTATAATTTGTACTTAAATAAAAAGTAACCAATGAGTTGCCTGATTTGTACATACTAAGCTCTTCTCTCTTATTCTATTTATTTTATTACTAACATAAGTTTTTACATTGTTCAAATTCTTTGCCTAGGCTTTGTTTTGTGAAGTACAAACTGGAATATTTTAAAGATTGTTAAGGAATTCTGGCTTTTTAAACTTGTAAAATTAATAATATATAGTAACTAGTTTTCAAATATTAAAAAAAGCATTGCCCTATAAAAAGTCTTTTAGAAGTGAAATTTTAAAACATAACTAGTATATTTCTTTCATGATAACTACTTTGGTATTAATAATAAATTAATGTACTATCATTCATTTCATTGACAGTAGACTCATACTATTTCATTACACCCTTTTCTAACTTTACACACTGCAACAACAGTCTACCCTTTTCAGAGGACTACGTTGCTTTAGTGTACTGTTATTTTGAAACCAAAGATAGGAATGCAAAACAAGTCTATTTAGGATGGATTGTCAAAACAACATCTGTTTCTGACAGATTTTGCTTACATTGCTGATTATTCAGCATCTGAAAGTACTTTCCTCTTAGTCCTATTTTTTTATAACAAATGTGAACTTTGCTGCTAAGACTTACCAAAAAAAAACAAAAACAAAACTATTCTGTCCTCTTCAAATGTGAATTAATCCAAAGACCCTTAGAAGAAAAAGAACTCTAACTCATACATTCACTATATAAGGAACTAAACTCTTTAGGTTGTAAATTTAGAAATGTGTTCTTTTTCTCAATGAATAAATCTAGTTAAGAAATATAGGTGTATTCATTATTTTGTATGCACATTAATCTTAATCTATTGAAATAAAAATATCTGATGGATATTGTATTTTTGCATTTCCATCCAATGGTCTTTGTCCTGGGCACTCTGAAAAAAAATATTTTTCTCACTGACAATGAAATGTGTATACATTGTAAAATGTAAAATGTGTATACATTTAATTCTCACAACCCATAATACATGGGTCAAATCAGTGGTGTTTTAGGTTGTTTTTTTCTTCATAGATAATAAAATGTATATAAAGGCCCAGAACTTATGGGAGAAAACTTTTTTTTTCTCCCCCTTCTAAATTCTTTTGGTTGGTCTAATAATTAAATTGGCACAAGAGAGATTAACAGGAGAGAAAAAAAAATTGATTTGGAGGTCTCATAGATGTAGAACATGTGAAATGACCAAATAGACTTTTTCTATGGATTTTAGACAAAGAAACAATAACTTTGCAAAAAGTTGACAAGACAAAGAAACTCTAGCTTCCCTACAAATAAGTGAAAATGAAGTAGAGTTTATTTATACAAGTCCTTTGACCTTAAAGTTCCTGTCTCTGGCTATAAAGATGTCTCTCTAACTCCTGGTGCAAGGGAGTGCCTTTCACTTGGGAGATTTATTTCCTGTTATTAAGGACACAAAAGAGAGTCAGGATGTCCTTTTTGCACTGGCTGTTTCTTAAATAATTTTAATTCAAAGCAATCAGTGTACAAATGTGGCATATTTGGGGTAGCCTGCTCTGATCCCCAATAGTATAGTGATCTATTTTTTCTGCATTAATTTGCTCACTTATGTGAGCTTGAAGATGCCAATGAAATTTCCAAACCAGAATTGCAAAGAGAAAAATGTTTTTCAAGGGAACAGAATATCTAAAAACTAAAAGACAATTAACAAATGTGTAATATATATGCAATATAATAACAAGAGAAATGAGAGAGACAGTAGATGAAGTTTTTGAAATAATAATGGTCATGAATTTTTAAAATCTTGACAAATATTGAATCACAAATGCAGAATGTTCAGAGAACAAAAAGTAGTGTAAAGACCCAAGGTGCCACAAATGAGTAAATCATATTCAAACTACAAAAAAATTGAAGAAAATTCTTATAAGTCAAAGAAAAACTGCACTTCACCTAAAGAGGAATAAAGATAAGAAATACAGTGACTGCTATGGTAGAATAAGAAATATATTTGGTCTTTGTCTCCCATTCCTAATAGACAACACCTGAAACTTGAAATTTCCTCAGTAATAGGAGTGTCTCTTATAATAAAGTGGCATAATATTATATATATGCATATGTACATATATGTATACAAATATATAAACAAGTACATATGTTTGTATACTTATAACACACAGATATGTGTATTTGCATAAATCAACCCTCCTCTTTGATAATTAGCTAATATTTTTTCACACTTATTTTTTTGTGGTCTAGAAGTTCATGCATATAATGAATGATATATACTAATTGGAGTACATTATTATGTTTTCCAAATAATAATAAATATATATGAATAAAGGTCCTTTTAAACAATCAGTGGACTTGGTAGTTTACACATATCTCCATTACACAAATGTTTTGAGAGTCTTCTTCACTAAACTCTGCAAAAATTTATATCAGCACAAGAAATGAAGATGACTGATACTGTCAGGTTTTTTTTTTTTTTTTTGCTAAAAGCTATACAATCATTCTGAATACCCAATTCAAATGGTAAGTTCCAATAAAATTAAACATAGCTGTTGAAGAAGTTAGTTTTGTCCTAAGAGATTTACCTACATTGTAAATCAAAGGTAATCAAAATAATGCATGTTTTTCAAAACAGTCCATGCAGGTTTTCTTTTCGTTGGCTTTGGATCAGTAACTTTTCCCCCAAATCAGAGTAAATTTAGGGAATTTGAGTCAATTTCTTCCATTACTGAGAAATTACTTCTATTCCTGATTCATTACCCGATAAGGAATCAAACAAGTTCTGTATTTTTTGAATTTTGTATATACAATACTTTAATAATGCAGGCTGTCCATTTTAAATTAAAAGGGAAGAATATATTTAATTAAGATATTCTTTGTAGTTGTATGTAATAATGTAATTTTGCAAATGGTAATAATTTTGGATAAGGGAGAGTTTTATCCATTCCATTAATTCAACATTCAATTAATTTTTGCTGATTTCCTAAGATACCAAACATTGAGTTATAGCTTCAGATAGAGAAAAGAAGAAGACATAGTTTTTGCAATTAGGGAATTCTCAATCCATTTGAAAAGTTGTGAAAGAAAATCAGTACTTACACTATCATAGAGTAAGTGCTATAGAATATGAGTGAATTGAAATGTGGAAGCAGAATTATAACAGGGTATGAACAATTAATGTTTTTTGGAGAAAATAGGAAGTTCAGGAAATGATTAAGAGATACTTAGTCAAAAATAAGAAAATAGGCATACATGGAGGAAAACTATAGAGGAAAAAACAGAATGTGGAAAGACAAGGAATTAATTGCACAGCCTTCACCCCTTTAAACTAAGTTCACTCATACCTATAAGATCAAAGTACAATTTATAATTACCAACCCATTTTCATATTCATCAAACAGAAGCTTCCTGTGTCTTCCAGGTGATTCTTGCCTTGAAATTCTTTTGATTTGTCTGTGAATTATACACAGTGTTGTAAACTAATACTACCTTAACAAAAAATATTAAACAATTTTTCATCAATAAGAAGACAAATAATTCAAGTTTAAAAATCATTTATAATATGAAGTTCTCAATAAATTTCACATTAAATATATGCCTTTCCCCATTTGTCTGCCAAACAAAAACACAAATAAACAGACTAATTCAATTGCTTTTATATCTGTTCGTGGTTTTACAATTATATAGTTTACTAGGAATATCATACACCTTTCGATTTATTTTCGTTAAGGAATGTGATTTGATTTTTTAAGATTCCAAAAATACATATTTTTTGCTTTGAAATATTATCTTTGAAGAGACATAAACTTTACTGAAAAATTTTCCCTACCCAAAGCTAAGAAAGCTTAAAGACCATATGAAATCCATTAAAGTGTCTACAGACTATGAAATACATCTTAAGTTCAAATGAGAAGTTGCTTCCACTAGTGATAATTGTACACAATCAGTATAACAATGAAATTAATTAAACAATAATTATAAGACATGCCAGACTGAGAACTTGCTTTAATGAAGTATAAAAGTCAAATTAAATCACATGTTTTATTTGAGAAATGAATTGTTTATTCTAGACTCAGCATTTTATGGCTCTGGAAAATCCCAACTGTTTTTATGAATTGAGTAGACCCACTTAAAACATTTTCAGAACAGCATAATACTTTCATGTGGACTATGATATATAAAAAATGCATGTTTTGCAATAGTCAGGAGGTCCTACATGTAAATTACTTAACAAGTGGACAGTGGAAACTTTACCAAAATAAATTAACTGCTTCTTCCTGAAAGAGAAAATACTGATTTTAAACACCATCAGGTGATATCATATTAAAGAAAGACAAAGTCTTAGCTTCAAAAGTAGTTTACTTATTATGGTCTATATTGTTTGTCACAAATATCTTCAATATCAATAGCCATTAAATACACATAAGAGTAACTTTCTTTCCCAAAGTCCAAAAGTCTCTAACTAGTATGAGCTGATTCAGTAAATGTAGAGTGTAATAAAAGGAAAGGATTCAAAGACACCTCCATGATTTCTTTTTAAATGATTTCATCAAAACCACTTATTGAGATGAGGTATTCTGTAGGGGAAAAGATGTCTTCGCTCTTTGGCCTGAACTGGATTTAGGAATGTGGCATCCTACATAGCCGTGTTCTTTACTACAAACTATGTGACATCTGCCAAACACCAGCTATATAGTCAAAAAGGATGGATGTGTCTTGAGGAAGAGGTTTGATAGGTTTTCCTAATAATACTGGAAATAAAAATGATCCAAAATGTCTGTTTCCTAGGCAACTCTTCCTCATTAGTCATTTCTACTCACCCATATGATAATTTTCTTTTTTCCATGATTAAGAGTTCTTGATTCACTTTTTTATTATTTGCAATAATGAAGATGCTCACTTGTTTAAAATAAGTTAGTTCTTAATTTTTCAATTAGGTTTTTACTGTGCATATGAATTTCATAGGAAGATCATCAAAATGGCAGGGGAGAGTTACTATTAACATAGCTTTTCCCAGCACATTTTGCTTACTGAAAAAACAATTGTTTTTTATATGTTAAAAGAAGATAAAACAGTATTTCCAGTATATGTAATAAAATATTATTTTATTGTTTCTTTTTTCATTTGAACACCTTATTTTGAATATAATTAATATAAACCACTCAGTATAATGTAGATATAAAAGCCTTAAAATAACAAAAAAATCTAATTTTATTCATTTCACGTTTTTCATTTATGCAAGTTTACTCTAGGTTTTTGTTTGTTTGTTTTTTAATAATAAATTTTATTTTTATATTCCCCATACAATTTCAACCCCCCCTTGTGACCCCAATCCTTCCCCTCCCGCCACCCCCCCCCCAAAAGTGTCTCTGGTTCATAGATTTTTGTTGATTTTGATTTTCACTTTCTTTTAGTTATTCATTTTCCTGGTCCCTTATTTAAGTTTTCTAGATTCCTGCTATGAGTGAGACCACCGGTATTTTTCTTTTTCTTTCTGGCTTATTTCGCTGAGCATGATCCCTTCTAGAGCCATCCATGTTGCTGCAAATTGCATGTGTTTATCTTTTTTAAATGCTGAGTAATATTCCATGGTATATATGTACCACATCTTCTTGATCCAGTCATCTATTTTTGGGCATTTGGGCTGTTTCCAAAGCTTAGCTATTGTAAATAGTGCTGCTATAAACATAGCGGTGCAGGTGTTCTTTGGAATTGATGTTTCTGTGTCCTTTGGGTAAATACCTAGGAGTGGAATTGCTGAATCATATGGAAGCTCTATGTTTAGTAGGTCCAGAAATCTCCACACAGCTCTCCATAGTGGTGGACCAGTTTGCACTCCCACCAACAGTGCAGAAGAGTTCCTTTTTCTCCACACCCTCGCCAATATTTGTTGTTGCTAGTTTATTTAATATGTGCCATTCTCACTGGTGTAAGATGCTATCTCATGGTAGTTTTGATTTGCATTTCCCTGATTACAAGTGATGTTGAACATTTTTTCATATGCCTGTTGGCCATTTGCATTTCCTCTTCAGAGAAGTTTCTTTTTAGCTCTTCTGCCCATTTTTTGACTGGATTATTTTCTTTGTTGTTGTTGAGTCTCATCAGCTCTTTGCAGATTTTTGTGATCAGTCCTTTATCATTAGTGTTGTGTGCAAAAATGTTCTCCCAGTTGGTGGGGTTTCTCTTTGTTTTGGTTATTGTCTCTTTTGCTGTGCAGAAGCGCTTTAATTTGATGTAGTCCCAGCTGTTTATCTTTGCCTTCACTATCACTGCTTTGGGTGATGTGTCTGTAAAGACGTCTTTGATGTGCATATCCCGTAGTGTTTCGCCTATATTTCCTTCTGTGTATTTTATGGTTTCAGGTTTTATATCTAGTTCTTTAATCCATTTTGAGTTGGTTTTTGTGTATGGTGTGAGGTAGTAGTCAAGCTTCATTCTTTTGCATGACCCAGTTTTCCCAGCACCATTTATTGAACAGACTTTCTTTGCTCCAATGCATATTCTTTGCTACTTTGTCAAATATTAGTTGACCATAAATCTGTGGGTTTATTTCTGGATTTTCTATTCGATTCCATTGGTCTGTGTGTCTGTTCTTGTTCCAATACCATGCAGTTTTGATGATTATGGCTTTGTAGTATAGCCTGAAATCTGGGAGTGTGATGCCTCCATTCCCTTCTATTTTTTTTCAGGAGAGCTTTGGCTATTTGGGGTTTTTGGTGATTCCATATGAATTTCATCAATAATTGTTCTATTTCTTTGAAGAATAACATTGAAATTTTGATTGGAATAGCATTGAATCTGTATATTGCTTTTGGTAGGATGGCCATTTTAATAATGTTTATTCTTCCAATCCATGAGCAGGGGATGTCTTTCCATTTCTTTCTATCTTCTTCTATTTCTTTTAACAGTGTTTTATAGTTTTCTTTGTAAAGGTCCTTTACCTCTTTTGTTAGATTTATTCCCAAGTATTTGATTTTTTTTGTTTCGATAATAAAGGGGATGTTTTTTTTCATTTCTTCTTCATCAGATTTATTGTTTGTGTATAGGAAGGCTTCTGACTTTTGCATGTTGATTTTGTATCCTGCCACTTTGCTGAACTGATTGATGAGTTGAATTAGTTTTTCTATGGAGTTTTTGGGGTTCTCTATGTATATTATCATATCATCTGCAAATAGTGATAGTTTGACTTCTTCTTTTCCTATTTGGATTCCTTGTATGTCTTTCTCTTGTCTTATTGCTCTGGCTAGGACTTCCAGTATTATATTGAAAAGCAGTGGTGAGAGTGGACATCCTTGTCTTGTTCCAGATCTTAATGGAAATGCTTTCAGCTTTTCACCATTGAGAATGATACTGGCTGTTGGCTTGTCGTATATGGCCTTTATGATGTTGAGGTATGTTCCTTGTATCCCAAGAATTTCAAGGGCTTTTATCATGAATGGGTGTTGCACTTTGTCGAAAGCTATTTATTTGTGCTTTCTCCCTTTTTGCCCTTGTGAGCCTGACTAGGGGTTTATCTATTTTATTTATTTTTTCGAAGAACCAGCTCTTGGTTCATTGATCTTTTGGATTGTTTTTTTTAGTTTCGATTTCATTTATTTCTGCTTTGGTTTTTATTATTTCTTTTGTTCTACTGGTTTTGGGGTTTTTTTGTTGTTCTTTTTCTAGATCTTTGAGCTTTGAGATTAGGTTGTTTCTTTGAGTTCTTTCTTGTTTCTTGATGTGAGCCTCTATTGCTATATATTTTCCTCTTATTACTGCTTTTGTTGCATCCCATACATTTAGGAAATTGGTGTCCTCCTTGTCATTCAATTCAAAGAATTTTTTAATTTCTTCTTTTATCTCCTCGTTAGTCCAGTGGACTTCCAGTAGTGTGGGTTTCAATCTCCATGAGGTAGGAGAGTACCTCACCTTCTTTTTATGGTTTATTTCTAGTTTGATGCCTTCATGGTCAGAAAAGATGGTTGGTATGATTTCAATCTTGGTGTATCTGTTGATGTTTGTCTTGTGCCCCAGTATATGATCGATCCTGGAGAATGATCCGTGTGTGCTTGAGAAAAATGTATACTCAGATTTTTTTGGGTTTAGTGTTCTATATATGTCTGTTAAGCCCAAGATCCTTATGTCTGTTAAGCTCTAGATCCTTATTTAGAGCTTTAGTGTCTTTACTTATTTTTTGTCTTGTTGATCTATCCATTGTTGATAGTGGTGTGTTGAAGTCTCCCACTGCATATGTGTTTTCTCTAATGTCTGTTTTCAGAGATGCCAATAGTTGTCTGATATATTTTGGTGCTCCTTCGTTTGGTGAGTATATGTTAATGAGTGTTATTTCTTCTTGAAGTATTGTCCCCTTGATCATAATGTAATGACCACTGGGGTCTCTTTTTATCTTTTTAAGTTTGAAATCTGTTTGATATGAGTATAGCTGTTCCTGCCTTCTTTTTTGGTCTATTTGCTTGTAGAATTGTTTTCCATCCTTTAACTTTGAGTCTATTTTTATCTTTTGCAGCTAAATGTGTTTCCTGAAGACAGCAAAAGGTTGGGTTTTGTTTCTTAATCCAGCCTGCAACTCTGTGTCTTTTTATTGAAGAGTTTAGTCCATTTACATTTAGAGTTAGTATTGATATGTTAGCATCTGTATTTGCCATTGTGTTTGTCTTTCCTTTGATTTTATTTATTTATTCTTTTAATAACTTTTTTTTTGGCCTTCTTTTGTTGTTATTTGTCCCTCTGAGGTTCTGGCTTTAGGACTCCTTGTAGTATTTTTTGGAGTGGGGATTTAGTCGTAATAAAATTCCAGAGTTTCTGTTTGTCTGGGAAGGTCCTTATTCTTTCTTCATAGAGGAAGGAGAGCTTTGCGGGATAGAGTATTCTTTGTTGGCATCTGTTTTCTTGGAGTCTGTTGACTATGTCCCTCCACTCTCTCCTTGCCCGTAGTGTTTCTTCAGAGAAGTCTGATGTCAGTCTGATTGGTTTCCCTTTGAATGTTATCTGTTTCTTCCCTCTTGTCAGCTTCATTATTTTTTCCTTGTCTTGGATTCTTGGGAGCTTTACTATTATGTGTCTTGCTGTATTTTTCCTTTCGTCATGGAAGTTTGGTGTTCTTCTTGCTTCTTGTATATCAATTTTCAGCTCCTTCTTCGCGTTTGGGAAGTTCTCTTCAATTATATCCTTGAATATTTTCTCTGTTCCTACATCTCTCTCCTCTCCTTCTGGGATTCCTATAACTCTTATATTTCCTTTCCTCATGGAGTCAGATAGTTCCCGAAGTCTTTCTTCGGTCTTTTTCCTTCGTACTTCTCCTTCCTTTTCTGTTTTAGTTCTTTTTATTTCTGTGTCTTCAAGAGTACTTATTCGTTCTTCCATTTCATCTATTCTGCTTTCATTGCTTTTCCCAGAGTTCTTTAGCATCTGCATTAATTCTTTGATCCCCTGCATTTCTTTTACTTCCCTCTTTAGGGACCCAATTTCATTCTTCTGGTCATTAATTATTTTCTCCTTATCATTGTTTTCCTTTATGACTTCTGTCAGTTTTTTAATCACAGCAATTTTAAATTCTCTATCTGGAAGGCTCAGAAGTTCTTCCAAGTTACTGTCGTTGCAATGTGGTAGATGGTTTTCTTTTTGCGGTGTGCTTTTTTGCTGAGGAGTTGCTGTGTTGCATGTGGTTTTTCTACTCCCTACTGCCTGTTTTCTAATTTGCCATATTCCTTGTGACACTGTGTTGCTGGTACTGGCCGGCATCTTGGGCGACCTTCCCAGCTCACCTCTGTCTCCTCTGGGGAACTTCTGCTGGGTTCACACAGTCTCCACCAAAGAAAGGTCCCTGGTGCAAATGCCGGTGCCGGGCACACTCCCCTGCACGCCCGGTCTGCCCCAGCGGTGGGTGCCGCTCCCCTCTGGGCTGGGACTGCAGGCTAGAAGGCGCCCAGCATGGGCAAGCCTCCCAGCTTACCTCTGGCTCCTCGGTGAGCCTTTTGCTTGTTTCACACAGTCTCCAGCAAGAAAGGTCCCTGCTGCAAAATGCCGGTGCCGGGGATGCGCTCCCCTGCACGCCCGGTCTGCCTACTCTAGGTTTTTTGATCACTGACAGAAATGTTTGACTGAAGAAATGGCCATGAAATACAGTTAAAATGAATAAACTGTTTAGTTAATAGCAGTGGAAGATTACTGAATCAGTGAAAAACATGGCTAGAACTCCAGAGAATGAAATATCTGAGAGAGAGAAATGATAAACAGCACCATATAATATAATAGAAAGTACACTTTCAAATGATTAAAGAAAATAGTGACCCATAAAAACTCGTAGCAGTAAAAATATCACAGCAAAATGAAGGTAAATGAAAATGAATGCAGAAAACAAAAACTGAAAGAACTTCTTTCAGCAAAGATCTTATAAAGGAAAACACTAAGGGGAGATTTTCACAAAGAAGGAAAATGAACTCAACAGGTAACACTAAATTTCTGGAAGAAAAAAAATGTAAATATATTAGTAAATATAAAAGACTAAGGACCATACAAACAAGAAAATAATATGCTATTTGATTTGAAATATCTAGAAATTAACATGGCAGGAATAATATAGTATGAGAGGGTCAGTAGAGTTCAAATTTTCCAAAATATTCTAATAGAAACAGGAAATTGATAAAAAACCATTTGTATTTTACTGAATTAAAAATGTTTGTGGTTTTAGCAAAAACTGGAAATTGGTTAGAAAAAATAATTTTAGTAGACTATAATAGACTTTTAATAGACTATAAAAAGAGGCTATATCAATCACTGCCTAATTAGGTAACTTAATTCATACCATGTGTTTTCATGCAGATAATTTAATTTAAAAATTCCTAAAGAGAACATTCTATCTAATTGTGGAATAGTCATAATTTTAAAGAAATACAGAAAGGATGTTCATATGTATGTATATAAAGGTATGTACATTTACATATACATCTTTATATGTAGTGTCTATATTACATACCTATAAATATTTGTTATAAGGAATTAGCTCCCTTGATTTTAGAAGGCTGAGAAGTCCTCTTAAGACATGTCTGCAATCTGGAGTCCCAGGTGAGCCATTGATATAGTTCCAGTCTAAGTACAAAAGCCTGAGTGCTAGAACTTTCTCTTGGTGGTAACTTCTACTCTAGTACAGAATAAGATGGCTGTCCCGGTTTGAAAATAGTCAGACAGAGAGAACAAATTATATCTCTCCTTAATTTTGTTTTATTCATTGGCAAAGAGATTTGATTAGATGAGACCCAATCATACTGTTGAGAGCAAACTACTCTCCAGTCTACCAATTCATATATTAATTTCATCCAAAACATACATACCTATCTACAGACATACCCAGGGTAATGTTAACCAAATGTGTGAGACACATAGCCTAGTCAAGCTGATATATAAAATTAACCATCACAGGGCCTCCCCGGTGGTGCAGCGGTTGAGCGCTGGGTTGCAAAGCTGCGCGCAGCCTCTGCAGCGCCGGTTCGATCCCCAGTTGCCGGGTGAGAGTCCCACATGGCACGCAGACCTCTCCTGCTGCCCGCTGCTCCCCTCAGCAGTGTACTTTGTCAGTCTGCCTGCTCTGCTCTCCGCTCTGGCTCTGGTGAATTCTCTCACCCTCCCGTGCTTCTGACTGTACACAGTGCTTATATAAATAAATAAATAAATAAATAAATAAATAAATAAATAAATAAATAAATCTTTAAAAAAAAATTAACCATCACACAATAAATATAAATCTTTTATACATTTCATGGGTGATCAATTAACTTGTAAATGCTAACAGACATTGACATATGTAAAGTTTCTGTAAATTAGCTTGTATAAATTATCCAACTAGCTGCTTGGTAAATACTTTCAAATAAATTGATTACTAATATTTTATTCTCATTAGATTTATATTATGTTGACAAGTTACAACAGAAAACATACTAACCACTGAAAATAAATGAACTGTTGGGTCAAATGACAACCTGGCTTTGTGATACTGTAGAAAATCTTATTTAATGATGACAATTTGGAGCAACTTCTATGAAAGATAAAGGGAAAAATTAATCTTCTGCTTAATTTCACTAAATTTATTTTCAGTAAATTATTATTATTTTTCAAGATTATCAGCCTCTTCAGTCTCAATTGTATCTTCCTTATTATACAGACAAATATGTTGTTAAAATTTTATCATGAGTCATTGTCATCTTCATTACCAAAATAAGTGATTTTAGCAAAGCATAAAATGTTTAAAAAATTCTACAAGAAGTTTTTGAAATGGTGCAGTAGCAAATAATTAGAAGAATGTGAATTGTAATGACTTGGCCTGTCACACTTTGCAGACACTTCCTATTAAATAAATAGGAGATATTAATAGCCACTTTGGCCTGTGACTGTAATGCTAAAATAAATCATATGCTATGAAAAGTGTCCATGGAATACATTTGAGTAGTACTGTTGCATATATTCCAATCAAAACAAATTTATTATAATTAAAAATTAAAGAAAATATTTATTGTCCTTGAAAGCCTACAATAAAATGCACGTTTTTGCAGTTTAGCATTAAAGTCTCATTAGCTGTTATTATGTGCACCAGACATCACATGACCAAGCAAGTGTCAAGTACAATGAAATAGTAGTAATTCTGCCAAATGTATTTTTTGTCATCATTATTCCTCATCCACATTTTGTTTAATAAATGTCTATTGCTTACATGGGACAGTAACATTTCAGATACATTTGTAACGTTTCCAGAAAGATTAAAAAAAGGAAGGCATAAAACAATAATTTCTATTACATTATTCAGGTACACTGAATTCCTGAAATGACTAGGAACAGCCAGCAGGTCTTTTCCTAAGTCAAATAACAGTTTTGTTTTCTTTCTTTCTTTCCCTGAGTCACATAAGGCTGGCATATTTCTTTTTCTATTCAAGTCCCGAACTACATTTGCATATTCCATCATTTTAATATTGACTGAAGAACTCTCAAATAATAAGCTTGCCTTTTCTAGACATCTGAAAGAAGTGGTAGAGATTTGACTTGGCCTCTGAAAAAAATTGACCCTGGACAGTTGATGTCTGCTTAAATGAGGAAAACCTATCCAGTTCTGCAGTTAGAAGCATCCTGCCAGTCACGTTACAAGTGTATAATACTGACTAATATCAAAGACTTCTGAAAGTGACACTCCACAGTTAATAATGGTATATGTTTAAATGTCAAATTCCAAATTAACCATTTTATTATAAAGTAGAGAATAAATGTGGCCTGCAGAAAATGAAGCAACTATTCTTGCTGGAGCTGATCTCAAATGGAACATCCTGGAGGTGATCATGTATTCTATTTTTTTCTGGGGCTTTTCAGGTTAACTCTGACATCCCAGTGCAAATTTTTATAGTGTTGCCTCTCACAAAAGCATCCTAGTATGGAGGACAAAATATATTACTAACCAAGCTAAAGACACAGACCCAACTGTCTCTCTCATCTGTCTCATGGAATGTTCAATAATCAAAATCTCTGGGAGATGTTCTCTGCAGGAAAATTAAAAATAATTCCATCACCAAAATTTGGGAAATCATTTGTGTTTGATGTCCCTCCTGTGTGGTCCCATAGAAATCAACATTTCCCAGTAACTTAACATAACATTGTAATGACCTGTTCACGTACCTCTCTCCTGCCATAAAATTGCATCTCATCATGGCATCAGGAATATTGTTAAAAATTGTATTAAAAGCATCTGGTACCATCAATGCCTGGTGTAGAATAAGATCTCAATGAATGTGTGATTAAAATATGAATGAAATACATTGAATTTGGGGTTAAACATGTAATTGTTTTCTTATTTTTTTGTTATAAAAGTTACCAAATCATTATCCTGTTTGCTAGATATTCATTCTCTTCAAGTAATTCTTTGTTTCATGCCCAAGAAAAGTTAATTGACTTTGAAATGCTTGTGCTATTTGTTTACTCTTTATTGTCAGATAAAGTTGTGACGATCTCTTTGAAGTATTGACTTTCAAAGCAGATTTCTAAATATGCACATATATATTTAACCAGTCATTCTGCTCAAAATATTCACCTAGCTTCTTACCTTAGAGTGCTAGTTTTTGTTATATTCAAATTCCAAAAGCAATTATTACAATATAAAATGAATTTAGATTTATCCCATTTGCATTTAAAATAAAGCAACATTTACTACCATTTGCCATACAATTTTAAACTCTCCATATATATGTATCAAAGGAAAGTGTGACAAGGCAGAATTTCACACATAAATTAATATTGCTATATAAACAATCAAAACTTTTACATGAAAAAACCCATTCAAGAATATGAAACTTTAGTGCTGTCATAAGACATAATTGGAACGAGAAAATAGTATCTTGTTGAATCAATACAAAAATCACATATATTTGATTTAAAGAATAAGGTAGCATTTTAACTTTTTCATTTATTAACTCAAAAATTTATTAAAATAGCCAGGCTTTTCTGGGACATCAATGAATATGGCAATGCTATTGATTTCCTCTAGGTCTATAAAACATGTACCAACCAATTTAAATAAAGCTTTGATGCTGAACTACTTACTTTTCTTTTTTTTAAAAAAAATATTTATTTATTTATGCATACAAGAGCCGGGGTACAGGCCAGAGATTCAGGGGGGTGAGAGGATTCACCAGAGACGCAGCAGGGAACAGAACAGGCAGACTGACTGAAATACACTGCTGAGGGAAGCAGTGGGCAAGACAGGAGAGGTCTGCTTGGCCATGTGTGTATCTCTCTGGCCGGGAATCGAACTCACGCTGCAGAGGCTGCGGATTGCTTCATAATGCAATGCTTAACCCCTTGCACCGCCAGGGAGGCCCTGAACTACTCACTTTCAATTTAAGTCAATGAATGTTTTACAGGATATTACATCACACAAAGCACATAATATAAAGACACTCAAGCCATGTTATGTGTTGTTGTTTTTTTTTAATTTATGTTTTGTTTCATAATAGGGCTCTGAATGTGCTCAATTTAGATGAGGCTTCTGTTGCAGAACTGAAAACTGAAACAGGTTGGAGAAAATTTTGACTACTATTTTTAGTAAAAGTTTACACTGAAAATGAAAAACCAGACTAAGTATAACCTGCAGATTATTTTATTTTTAAAAATTGTATCAATGTGCTTTTAGCATTTTGCTTCCCCCCTAAAAAAACAACAAACAGTGGGTTTGGGTTTCAGAAAATTCAGCAATTCTGGGCCAATATTTACAGGATGTCCCTGGCTGAAACTGAATATCAGCTGCCCCTGTTAACTGATTTATTATAATTCATAGCAGTCCTCTCTGAGCCTGCTTCATCATGCATATTACATCATGGTATCTGTGGGCATGCAGGGTTGCCAGCCGTGTCTTTAGTTGAAAATATTTGTTCTGTGTTTCAGATGGGAAAGTTTTCCTTGGAAGAACAGGAAGACATAGAGAGCCACACAGTTTTTCCCCAAAGCCAGGAAGAAGAAGGGCATCTAGATTTCTGAGCATAATGGAGGACCCAAACCACTCACTGATTTTGTCCCAGGTAGGACTGCCAGATTTAGCAAATATAAATGCAGGTCATCTAGTTCAGTTTGAGTTTCTCATAAACAATGAATATATTAAAAATATATGTATATAATGCAATATTTTCAATGTAAACTTAAAAAATTTGTTCTGTTTAATCTATAATTCAAATTGAACTTGGCATCTTAGGTTTTTCCTGGTATGCCTTGCCTTAGGATATTGTCAAGAACAAGTCCTTAGAGGTAAATAGCTGGCAAGTACCCAGGAAGTCTAGATGTTAGGTACTGATAAAAGTTCTCATTGAATCACATGTTTTCAAGGGACCACACAACCTTGAAAATTAGATTCTGATCAGTTATATTGATAACCTAGAAGAATAACAAAGGAAACTCCACATTTTCCAGGCACTTCTCTAGAAAAAGACTCTCCGCTACCCTGTCCAGGATAATAGGATTGAATTTCCTGTTCAGGAGATTATATTACAATAAAAATTAATTTTAAAAAGTAAACAAAAGGGGTTTTCTTATATACTTGAATGTGTCTATCAAGGGATGTATCTGCTGCGTGAAAATCTTATCAAAAGGCACCTTTTCTGTGAAATCATCATAGCTACACTATGCTCTCAGCTTGTTCCACTACATAGAAAGGGGAATTGTCCAACAAATTATTTCAAATTTGATTGTGATACTACCTAATGTTTTTAATTCAATATCTCAAAACAGATATAGTTTACACCATATCTCATCAGTGACTATCACAGGAACTAGTTCTGTCACTTAAAAAAAAATTATCTGTATGCTTATTCTAATCAAACTTCACAGGTTGGACAAATAAAATAAAAAACAGCTGAGGATATAAAAGCAAAACAAATGTGTTGCTGTCGAGGGAAGAAATACTACAAGTCACACTTCATCACTACTTAAAACAAAGCCAAATGAGCTATCTAATCCTTTGCCAGAGTAAGAACACCTGTAACATTGCCAGGGGAGTAGATATTCTTGTGCACCACACTTCCTCATTGTCTGCACATACACCTTCAATGTAGGTAGCAAGTTCCTCCAATAGGAATTATACAGTCAGGTCAATTCAATAATAGAATTTCATATATAAGCTAAGGGTTGACATATTAATGGAAAATACATATTTAAGGATTTTGCAAAATGGGTAATTGCTCTCAATTTAATCCCCTAGGACATAAATGGCCAGCAGTCTTATTTTGTAAAATAATGTAGATGTAGTTGATATTTCTATAAATGGAGTATTTTAAATTTAAATTAAAAATATACAAAAGAAGTACAATATCTAAGTACAATATCTAAAGGGTTCTTTGATCAATCTTTTGAAAATAATTAACCCTGACATGGTATGTGTTTATTTCTGCATTGCACTTATTTGGCGGGTACATTTAACACTTATGAAATCAGGGTTGGTCTTTTATTTGATAGGTGTATTAAATGCAGTGCTTATTTTTACTCTAAGAAGTTATTAAATTGATGATATATCTTCAGAAATCAATGACTTGTAATTAGAGGACAGGAAATTGAAGTTTACTTCATTTGCCTCAACTAAGTCTACTTGATATAAGAAAAATAAAACTATTAAACCCTTTATGAGGCTTATTGATCTTCAAAGTTCTAAAAAATATGAAGTCTTTAAAAACATTTTTCTGTTATAAAACATGCCTTTTTTTTGTACCTGATCAGAATTTTATTGTTAACTCCTGAAGGAATGGATTATTCATAGAGTATGTTTTTACCTCAGGCTGGTTTGGAGGCCAAAATGCAAATATAGTGCTTGGTTATCATCTGGAAAACATAAAATTTGAAGTCTATATTAAATCATTCACAGGGAAGTAGGAAAAAAATAAGTATATATCCTGATTCCATTTTTGATACCTGTTCTTTTTCTCCCATCCAGTGTGGCCAAATTTAGATCCATTTTTAACACATAGCCTCCAAGAAATTATTGGAAATAGTTGGCCCCAAATATCTGTAAAATCCCTAAATTTAACCAGAGCTAACATTTTTTGAAGATTTACTCATTGTATAACTATGGCTTCTGTTAGTCCCACAGCTGTAAAATTAGAATTTAGACACTTCCTGAAATTATTCATGGTAAATATTACCAGAAATGATATTCTTCTAGA
The DNA here is from genome assembly GCF_014898055.3 of Talpa occidentalis. Lineage (NCBI taxonomy): Eukaryota > Metazoa > Chordata > Mammalia > Eulipotyphla > Talpidae > Talpa > Talpa occidentalis. Next base: position 114,128,527 of record NW_023603184.1, read on the forward strand.
AATATTTCAGGGTTCTATTGCCAGTGCACTTCCACATGTTGTAGGGAATTCTGTAGCTGCTCCAGTGAGGGTGAAATTAATGAAAGTAAAGGTTCTCACCTAATGCTCAGATACCATCTCAATAACAAATAAAAAAAAAAACAGAATCATAATCAAAAGCAAACTCAAAGCACATTTAAAAATGAAAAATGTTCAGTGAATGTTAATAAAAAGGGACAAGGAAATGATAGTTGGAAATAGTGCTGTTAATAATCGGTAGGTGAACTATGGCAATTTGAGGACATATTATTATGAGTTTAAGTTAGAAGACACCCATCCTAAACAGACAAGATCATTGTGGTGTGTTTTACACACACACATACACACACACACACACACACACATTCTCTGAAAACATGAGAAATTTAAGTGAGGATGGAATCAGCTTGAACTTGGCTTACACATAGAGTTCACATTATGTTCTTGTTTAATGTAATCAGTTGTTCCTTTGTAAATTAAAAATAAATCCCTGTTGCCTACTAATGCTTAAAAAGAAGAGGAAGAATACCCTTTCTAAAATGTAATTAGTCTTGTAGTATATTTCTTTCAACATCTTTTTCCCTAGAAACATGGAAATAAAGGGAGAAAACTGTCATAAACCAATGAGCCAGTTGGTAACAATTTGAAAGTAAGATCTTAACTAATTGAATTGGCCCTTAGCACCAAGTAAATTTACAACTGTGAAATCCTTCTACTAATATGAGTCATTTTAAATTTTATAGCTCTGAAGAAAATTTTAAAAAGTTAAAAAAAGAAACATTTTGAAGAAAAATTATTTCACATTTGGTATATTTAAGTTCAAATATTTATACAGATGAGATACTGAAATAAAAATCGGAGACTAGTTCTATAGATGTAGAACTTGCAACTTAGAGTTTGATTCATGCAAGTGGGAATTTCCGTGAAACTATTCACAGAACACCATTCCTTCCCAATGCTACTCATTGGGAAAAACTGCATGGTCCAAATAGTTTTTGGATACTTTACCTAAAGACAGGAAGCCAGTTAATATTGTTTATGTTGAACATAATTTTTCCAAATGTATTTAATATATACACTGATGATTCTTTGTGTAAGGTAGTTCTAAGCATTAGTACATTTAAGCAGACCCATCCTTTTGGGAAAAAAAAATTTTTGATGTTAGGGAGATAATATTATCTGAATTTCCTATTTACTCTGTGGCAAATCCTTTTCAATTTCATTAAATGAATCATTGTTCTCTTCCTAAGTATAACAATGGGGTACTCTTCATCATCATTCATACTTAAATCCTCAGGTGATTTGAAAGAGTCCTATGTATTAAGTATTATCTATTAAAATATGAGAACTATTAATATATCACTGCCAAAACTTCTCCTATATTCAAGATATGAATATTTAATAGATCTATCAATCTTATTATTGCTAAACAAAAACACTATTAAGCTCCTCATATCTGCTTCACTCCTCAATCCCTCAGTGTTTCAACTCATAGTTTCTGGTATCACATGTTATTAAAATAATAAGGTTAATAGAAGATCAAAACAACAGAAATTCAGATCAACTTTGTTTCTGCAAATTTCTAATAACACATCCAATTGATGTCTCAGAAAATTGATTTCAACTCCACAGCTAAAACACATCATATATCTGAGGACTTCATTAATTAAAAGATTAATAAAACTAATAAATTAGTAACAAAATATATCAATAAAGGGAAAAAACTAATTTTCAGGATAAACCAATTACCAGGATAAGGTAAGAAAGAGATAAAACACAGATAAAAAATGGTTAAAAGAATAAAAATTTAAACATCTTTAAGAAAACACGTTCAGTGACTTAAATAAGAGTTGATTCTTTTGAAAAAGTAGAGATTATCATTCTGATACAAGTTGAATTAGATAACCTAAGTAACTCTATGTCTATTAAAGAAATTACATTTGTTATTAAAAATCTCCCATAGTAAATTCTTGTCCCAGAATGTTTTCCAGGTGAAGTAGAGCAAGCATTCAGTTAAGAGGAAATGGCGGTCTTACAAAATCACCTTCTGAAAATAGAGACATAAACATTTCCATTGTTGTTTAATAATTACAGTATACCCAAAACCAGATAGAAATATTGCAAGAAAAGGGAAATTGCAGAAAAAGATAATTTATTAAAAGGTATAAAATCTTTAACAATATATTGGTAAACTGAATCTAATAATATGTTAAACAGACAATTCATTAGGAGCTAGTGGGTTAATCCCAGGTATACAATGTTGATTTAACATTTGAAATATGTATATAAATATATAAAATTATCTGTATTGGGCCTCCCCGGTGGCGCAGCGGTTGAGCGCTGGGTTGCGAAGCTGCCCGTGGCCTCTGCGACGCCGGTTCGATCCCCGGCTGCTCCCCGGCCACCAGAGGAGGGTCCCACATGGCGCGCAGACCTCTCCTGCCGCCCGCTGCTCCCCTCAGCAGTGTACTTCGGTCCTTCTGCCTGCTCTGCTCCCCGCTCTGGCTCTGGTGAATTCTCTCACCCTCCCGCGCTTCTGACTGTACCCAGTGCATGTATAAACAAAACAAGCAAATAAATAAATAAATAAATAAAACATGCCTCTAAAAAAAATTTAAAATAAAATAAAATAAAATAAAATTATCTGTATTAACAAAGTGAAAGGTGAAAAACATACTGTTTTACTTCTTTACACCTTGAACAATTCATTATGAACATTAAAAACCATAGTCAACACAAGCCAAAACCCTCTGAGCTGCCTTGCAAATTTCACCAACTTTGCTGATGAACAAACATGCAATATATTAAAAACAGAACCTTCTTATTATATTTCTTATTTCTTTGGATATAAAGCAGTCATATTTGGGCCTCCCCGGTGGCACAGAGGTTGAGCACCGAGCTGTGAGGCTGCCCGTGGCCTCTGCAGCACCGGTTTGATCCCTGGCCACCAGGCGAGGGTCCCACATGGCATGCAGACCTCTCCTGCTGCACCTCCTGCTGCACCCACCTCTCCTGCTGCACCCACTGCACCCACCCTCAGCAGTGTAAAAAAAAAAAAGCAGTCATATTTGCTTTACAATTCAAGAGTGGAAAAGTATTTAGAAAATATACAATAATTGCTAGAACTAAGGGTATTAGTCTAATTCTGACAAAATAACATCCAGATGAAGATGGAATAGACAACCATGAAAATAAACATCAAAAGTGTATAATCACACTGTGATGACTACTCTGAGGTTGATAATTCAAAGTACTTGATAATTCCCTGAGATAAGGAATTGGTCTTATTCTGCTTAAAGAGTAAATGGTAGGCTATATTTATGACATTTTCAGCAGAACCAAAAAATAAACCTTTTTTTGTGCTGGGAAATATGATTGTTAATTTCAAGGAAAAAAATAACACAAATGAAGTGGTTTAGCCACTACATAAATCTTTATGTTGATATTATGATATAATTAATTGGATCTATTATCCCTGAAAAAAAGACGTACTCTGGTTAAATATTATGAGAAGATAAGTATCTCCAGCAATACAAACTAGCTTTTTTTTTTAAATAAGGCAAGACAAAAACCTCCTAGTTTTCAAAAAATGAATGATTTCTGGGAATAGTACATTATCTTAAAAGTATTTGTATGAACCTTTCGACATTTCATGCCTTTAGAGGGAACCATTTTATTATAATGAGCTATGAATGACAAACATTAATCATTACTTAGTCTTTCAGATAGAAAATTATTTCCCTGAAGCATTTGACACTTCTAGACTGCTACTGAATAGTCCTATGGTAGGTAATATTTTGGACTTTTTTTTTTAGAAAAAAACCCATAACTTAATGCTTTCAATTTAAAATGATGGCATATAGCTGCAAGACCAGACAGAAAAGGTCAAGTTGTTGTAATTTTCACATCTGCATTTTAAACCCACAGAAACACAAGAAACCTAACAAAGCAAAAATAAAATCAGCATCAGTGTCTCAAGCTGTGTCTAAAAAACATCATTTAGCTAAAATATTTTAACTAAACTTTTATTCTTATGTATTTCATCTCTTCTGAATGCATCATTTAAACCTATTTACTCATTAGTAGGAAACTGAGACAATTTTTTTTTATTTTACTGCCATTGGTTAGCTTCCATTTACTACTCATGTGACAAAATTCACTCATAATAAATTCTATACTTGGATGTCATTAAATAGATATTGAGGTAGTTGATTGTTTCTAGAGTTTACTCTGTGAGTTCACATGATAAAAGACTAAAAGAATAATTATTTAAATAACTAAGGTAGACATGATAAATCTATTCCCCCTTTGGTCTCTAGTCAGTCAATTTTCATTGGCTTATTTATTTGTGCTAACTATCCTACATCTCTCCTTCAAATCTGTGTGATTTACTCCTAAACAAGAGCTCTTTGTTTCAGAAAAAATAAAAACTAAATTAAGCATTTGATACCACCAAACAATTAGTGAGAAACCCCTTTACTAATTCTAGTTTGGAATTAAATTATTCCAGTGTGATTTCTATTACAATAAAGAACTATTAAAGCAAACTATAATTTAGGCATGACAAATTTAGACAAAGATAAATTCAATATTTTGTTCGATAATTAGATAAAAATAAAAGGCAGACAACCTATGAAATCTCTCTGCTATACAGTATAGTGAAGTACAGGTAATGGATATTCAGTAAGGTTTAAATAAATCCCGCCAAACTTGAATTTTATCCCTTAATTTATTAACTCTTTGACCTCTTTCCCTTCTTTAGCTTCGCAGTGTTAATGACATCACAGCATCCTCAGTACATTCAAATCTGGTGGATGTAATAGTATTGTTTTGTTATCATCGCCTATCCTCATGTCTATTTCTACTCTCCCTTAGGTATACAGACATTATAATGTATTTGGTATTTGCAAATAAGCACATACAGTGTCTAAGCTTGTGAACTCTGGAGCCAGACAGCCAAGGTTAGAACACTGGCTTTGACACATGCCAGTTATGTTAGTGATCTTTCTCAAATATATGGAATTCATGTTCCAGACCAGTTTCTTCTTCTGTAACAGTGGTATAATAATATAATACTTTCTAGGATGTTTTGAAGCCTAAGTTATTTAGATTTCTAAAGTAAATAAATATTTATTCATTTACACAAGCACTTGGTACAGTCAGAAGCGCGGGAGGGTGAGAGAATTCACCAGAGCCAGAGCCGGGATCAGAGCAAGCAGAAGGACCGAAGTATACTGCTGAGGGGAGCAGCAGGTGGCAGGAGAGGTCTGCGCGCCACGCGGGACCCTCCTCCAGTGGCAGGGGAACAGCCAGGGATCGAACCGGTGCTGCAGAGGCTGCAGACAGCTTTGCAACCCAGCGCTCAACCACTGTGCCACCGGGGAGGCCCTATTTTTTAAATTTTAAAAGCAAAATAAATGCATTCTTTGTTAAATAAAAAAATCCAGTCTGATATAAAAAAAAGGAAAATAAAACAGAAAACTAGTAATTTCACTGTTGAAGTCAAATCCCCAAAGACATTTCTAAGGTCTATATCAAGGAGTATATTGCCTCTGCTTTCTTCACTGTATTTTATGTTTTCAGATCTTACATTGGACTTTAAGTGTGATCTTTGTAGTATAGACAAACTTTGATTACAATGATGCACACCTATATAATGTTATAATGCAAAGTTACTTCAATAAAATTATAAAAAATAAAAATACGTTTTATAAACCTAAAATCCACACAAATGTAATGCTTGGCATTTGTGTATTTAGTCAAGGTGTAGATAAGTATGAGGAGGCTCTTATTTTTGGACTATGAGTATTAAGGAAAATTATAAGGCAGGGAAAAATGCATAGCAAATACAACTAGAACTTCTACTTTTATTTTCATCTAAATATTTACATAGATTATTCCACTGAAACTACAAATTTTTGTAATATTCTGAGGCAGTGATAATTTACTGAACTGCAATGAAACTAAAAATAAGATAATTAAATACTTTACCTTTATGAAGAGAGCTATATATTTCTGACTTCATGTTTTTTAATTTTTAGTGAGTGACTGATATTCTGGCTCCAGACAACTTTCCCGATACTATCGTATGTTGTATTTTTCTTCATATTCTACAAGTTCTCATGTGCTTTATCCTGCATTTAGTTGAAGCCCAACTATGAAATTTGATCTCCCCTAGAGCCAGAAATCACATTAAATCTGTATTTTATTATGATGCGTTTTTCAGTATATCTATTTTCTTTTTTTCCTTTGTCCTGCTTTCTTTCTTCTTCCCTTCCTCTACTCCCTTATCATTTTTAAAAATAATACTGCTTTTCTTTCCTTTTGCAGGTTTCTAAAGAAAATACGAATTTTACAATCAAAGGTATGCATGGATCATTTAACCTATTGTAATTTTCTCTTAGTATTTGCAATCTTAGAGCCTTACAAATAAGAAAGATGACTTTTAAGCTAATATATTACTAGGCATGTGTGTGTGTGTGTGTGTCTGTGTGTGTGTGTCTGTGTTGTGTACAGAAACGAGGAAAGAGAAAACAGAATAGTAATATTTGCAAAAGCTTTCAGAAAAGACCCCTTTGGCTAAGAAATTATTCTTGCTTGTAATTTAATATTTTTTTCTAGAGATAGACATGTGCCTCTCAGTAAGGAAGTAAGTTAAGACATGATTATGATTAGAAGTGATGATTTAATTAGTTTCAAATGAATTTTCTATCACTTAATAAAGTAAAATGTAGTCTCACTGGTTTTGAGTCAGTCATACTGAAGTCTAGCCCAGAGAGATGAGTTAGTTCCCACTTATATTTACCAAACTCTTTGTGATGAAAAGAAAGAAAAGTGTAAAAAAAAATTTCCTAAAATACTGAAATTTTAAACCTAGCTTATAAGGAACTAATAATTAACCCCAATTTATAAGAGATTTAGAGCTGACATTGTCTCATTCTCAATTAAGTCCAAGAACAGTCCTACAAAATGTCATTGCAGTTGAGACCTACTGATTGCCCCAACTTTCTATGATACAGCAGCTTGTACAGCAAAACTTAATTTTAATATTTGTTTCTTATTAATTATCCAACTTATTTTTTTTTCCTGTGGACAAAAAAATGTAGGTTTTAAGACTTCTATTTTGGAAAATTTGAGCTTTTCCTTAATCCTGTTCAAATGATTTAATACTTAAAATATTTCATGGCTATTTGATCAATTTAACAATTTAAGCTTTATCTTTCTGGGCAAAAATTTACATTATTATAGATTTATATGATCATACACAAATATTGTACATTATAAATAATTATTCAGATTCCCCAAATCATTCCACAAATGGTTGGTAGATTTGCTAAACTCTCTGAAAATCTTACTGAAGTTTTCTACATTGGCTTCAAAATAAGGCTGTTGAGAATTGAGAGCAGGGCAGGATTGCCAGCAACGTAAAGAGACTAGCTCACCTCCTCCTTATATTCACCACCAAATTACACAAAAAGAAGTCAAAATCACCTTAAAAGATAAGTGGATAACTGGGCCTCCCCTGGTGGCGCAGCGATTGAGCACTGGGCTGCGAGACTGCCCACAGCCTCTGCAGCGCCTGTTTATTCCCCGGCCGCCAGTGAGGGTCCCACCAAAAAAAAAAAAAAAAAGTGGATAACCACTACATACATCAGGAGCAACAGAGTAGGAAGGGGTGGACAAAACTGCAATTAAATTGTGTTTAGAACAAAATTAGAAGAGCACAGCCCACAAGAGCTAGGTGGCCACTTTATGGAGCCCTTCTGCTATTGATGTCTCAGGATACCATGCCCACATTGGGGACTTTACAAACTGGACACTGTACTGAGAAGGGACAGCATAGTGTCGATGTGTAAGACAGAGGGGACACCCCTGGAGAACTATTTAGTAAGGGTGTATGGTGATGATTTTTGAACCTGAAGATTGTAAACTAGAAAGGTTTGGGCACAAACTGGCTGGGAGAGTCAGTTAAGATCTTTTCTGTCTCTTCATGGAGGAGACTATTATTTGCAGCCCAAGCCTCTGAGATGTAAAAGCACCTGCCTTCCCACAACCCAGGGCCAAAAGAGACAACTGAATGTTCTCACTAACCAAAGTTTAAGCACCGGATCTTAAGGACAAAGACACATCCAGGATAAGACTCAGAATTGGTTGTGAGAAAATGACCACCGACAACAAGTGCTGGAGAACATACAAAGAGGAACTCTACCATATTGCTGGTAGGAATGAAAACTGGTACAGTCACTTTGGAAAGCAATCAGGATTTACCTTTAAAAACTAAAAGTGAAAGACCATATGACCCAGCAAACCCAGTCATGGGCATCTATTCAAAGAACATCAACCCATTAATTCAAACAAGTATATTCCTACAATGTTTATTACAGCATTATTTACAATAGTCAGGACATGGGAACAACCTCAGTGCCTACACTGGAGGGCTGGATTAAGAAGCTGTGGCATAGCCACACAGTGGGATACTTTTCAGTCAAGAAAAGATGAAATGTTGCCATATACATGTAAGAAGTTCCAGGATGGGGCCTTCCCTAGTGGCACAGCGTTTGAGCACTGGGCTGCCCAGTTCGGTCCCCGGCCACTGGCGAGGGTTCCACACACACACAAAAAAAACAAGTTCCAGGATGTTATGTAGTAAAGCCAGTCAGAATGACAAATATTGAACATTTTTCTGGCAAAGGTTTTGACAAAGAAAAATACTTACAAAACTAAAGGACACTAATAAATGAATTTAGGCTTCTGAGGTTAAGGGGGAAGGGAGAAGGAGAAAAGGAAATGGGTGTAAAGGTTGGTGGCTGCATAAAAATGTGAAATAAAGCAAAAGGAAGAAAGAATTCTTATTGTACTAGATACTGGTCAGTACTTTAAATTCTGATAGATTACTAGAAATTTCAAAGGATTTTGTGCAAATCCTTTGCGAGGGAATGGTTTATTTATTTTTTCATTTACATTTTAAAAAGACAGGCACCTATATGGTCAGAGCTGAGCAGGAGAGCTGCTGCTGCTGCTGCTGCTTTGCAAAGGAAAGGTTTGTGAAAAGAAATCCTTGCATTGGGCCTCCCTGCTGGTGCACGGGGTTAAGTCTCAGCACTATGAAACTATTGGCAGCCACTCCAGCAGGAGTTTGATCCCTGGCCAGGGAGGTGACCCACATGGCACAGCAGACCTCTCTTGTCTCACCTGCTGCTCCCCTCAGCGGTGTATTTCAGTACATCCATCTGTCCTGCTCCCCACTCTGTCTCTGGTGAATCCTCTCATCCCCCCCTCCTCTGGCCTGCACCCCAGCTCTTGTATGCATAAATAAATCAATCATTAAAAAAAAAAAAAAGAAATCCCTGTGTATTCAAGGCAGGCAGGGGAACTCTGAGGTCAATTTAAAACTGAACTAACTTCAGAAGAAAGAAATTGTACTCAATATTATCAGATTGTGCTTAGATATTTGCTCACCATGGGAGAGTCAATTTGATGGTTAATAATATATGTTGTTGACTACCTAATGGATTCTGTCCATCACACCTTTTGTGATGTTTAATTCTATGAGATTTCAATAGTCTTCATTTCTTCATCAAATATTTTGTGTTAATTTTTCCTTTTCCTTGCATACTTTTGCCTTGTTTTCTTTTTATAACTTCTGTCAAGTGTATCTGCATCTGTCACTTTATTTGTAATATTTTTTGATAATTATTTTTGTCTCTTGCTATAATTTCATATATGCCCAGAATTATATGACATTCTGAGATCTTTCAATGGGGTATTAATTATGCATATTTCTTATGTTAATTGAATTTCTACTCTTTTGATTCCTTTATTGCATTTTTTCTTAACTTTTGTTGAATTGATCCAGTTTTAATTGCAGTTAATTAGCAAGTTTTCTTTCCCTATCCCTATAATCTATATTCTGAAATAAAATATCATATTTACTATTACTTCATATATAAAATTGATTTAGCATTATGCATAATGTTACTCTATTATCATAAACCACTCTTATTTCACCCTGTCTTCTTAGATTTTCATTATTCTATTTTGTTAGTTTTGTTGCAGTGAGCCATTCTTTCAGAAAGGATCTATCCCCAATAGACTTAGAGCTTTTGCATATACAATATTAATTCTATTTTTGCCTTCATAATTGAATGCTTATTTGATTAGCTGAAAGGTTCTAGATTTTATATCTCTTTTCCCTAAGTACTTAAGAGATTGCTTGATTGCCTTTAAACGTTTCTCTGCTCAAGCTGAAACTTGCTGTCCCTTTGATTCTTTACTTGCTCTCTGAAATATTAAGTTTTATCTCATCTGTGCAATTCTTAAACATCAAGGGTGTTTCTGGGTTTCAGTTAAATTTTATTCTTTTTTTTTCAGACTTTTGCCATTCATTTAAAACTTTAGAGATATTTTCTGATTTTTTTGATTATTTATTCTCTCATTTCTTGCTGTCATTTTTTACTGGAACCTGAGACCCATACAAGATTATTTTTAGTAATTCTACATGTATTATTACATTAATATTAATGTTTTAATATAATATTTGTTACCCTTTATGTACTCTCACTTTTATTCATTTTTTTGTGATTTCTGGTAGCTTTCCTTTCTAGGTCTCTAGCTTATTAAATTCAGTTGTGTCTATTATATAAACACACATACATGTTTGCCTACATATCAAGAATTTTGAATGCTAACTTCCACATTTTGCAAAATATATTATCCTTTTTTTTAAAATTTATTTATTTATTTATGCAAGCACTGGGTACAGTGAGAAGCGCGGGAGGGTGAGAGAATTCACCAGAGCCAGAGCGGGGAGCAGAGCAGGTAGAAGGACCGAAGTACACTGCTGAGGGGAGCAGCGGGCGGCAGGAGAGGTCTGCGCGCCATATGGGACCCTCCTCCTGTGGCCGGGGAGCAGCCGGGGATCGAACCGGCGCTGCAGAGGCCACGGGCAGCTTCGCAACCCAGCGCTCAACCGCTGCGCCACTGGGGAGGCCCCTATATTATCTATTCTTATTCAATATGTGTATATTTATTACATTAAATTTTATTTTCCCTCTTTTAATCGTTTATTCTTAATTTAGTCTTGTTAATAACTTTGATGACTTCATTCCATGTTGTGGTTTAACATAAATAGGCAATTGACTGTTGTATGTTTCTTATGGAATTCCTAGATTGAACAGTATATTTTCTCAGGCCAAATAAGAAATTTTTCCACTGGTGAAAACCAGTTTTAATCTAACGGTCTTGCTCGAGAATTTTCAGAGAATGTTTAACATACCTGGTTGCATGGAGTAGGCAAGTTTATGTTACGAGGGTTGCAACATAGATCCCTGTCTGGAATTCTCCCTATATCCACTTTGGGTATCTCTTGGATGCAGCATTACTCTGTACAAACATATACATGCAGCTTTATTCTGGATGCATTTGCAAAAAATGGTATTTCCTTTTTCACCCTTTATTTTCTCTTCCACTCTTTGTTGAAATACGGAATCACACAGTCTCTATCTGTTTTTCATTCTTTTCCACTAACTGAACTAAACACTATCCCTGAACACATCAGTCACATTCTTTAGAAAATAGGCTGAAAAGTAGCCAAGGGCAAAATCATTCTGGTGCCATTCATTTCATATAGATGAATAGTGACAGATCCTCTGATGTAATATTCTGAAGGCAACACTTGAATTACCCTGAAGACCACCTCAGTCTTCATTCTACTTTGTTGACTTTTTATCTGAAATTTATGGTGAGAACTGCTTTCCTTTACTGTACTTTCTCCTTTGTTTGTTTTGGACTGAAGTTTTCCTCTTTTCTGATATTTCCATAAATTCATTTGAACCTGTTTTCTGTTTTAAAAATTCCATAATTTCCAGTCTGGTGGATGGAGCAGAGGTGTTCCATCCACCAATGTGATTCAAATCCCCCTAATGTGGGAGCCTACAGAGGGCTTTTGCCTTTCACCTCTGAATGCTACTTTAAGAGATAGGCACTGTAATTTTTTTTAAAGAACTACTACCATTAGAATAACGATAAAAAGAAGAGTCATTCTAGGATACTGAAAGAGTAGGGCAGAAATCTACCACTAGCTTTTTTTTTTTTTTTATCTCTGTACCTTTTCATTTAGAACTATTCTCTTTGATCCTTAACAAGTATAGATGCTTTCAAGAATCTTGCCTTTTCTTTATAGATCAGAGGGAAGCACTTCAACTTGAGTGAAGTTGCAATGAAGGATTAGCGTTTTTTTCTCTTTATTTTTTAATGTTATTGAAAGGAGGCATCCTTGCAATGAAAAGTAGCATCACAGAATGAATAATAAAACATTACTCTCTTATGAACTCATGAACATTTAAAACCAGATTGCTGCCAAGCCTTTGCTTTCAATGAGTCATCGGCTTTCAGACATTCATTAGTAGAATACAATGGTAGTTCCCCTTGGAAAGAGGTGTGCACCATTTTATGCAAATTATATTGTGTCATGGAACCTAAATTTCCTTCTTGATAACTTGCCCAATTAGCGAGCATCTTATGCTAACAGCAAACTCTCACAGCCAGGCTCAAGTTAACTGAAAGAACATGCTAGAGACCACAGAAATACTAATTCCTAGTCTACATCATTCTCTAGCAATTGATGCCAGTTGGGCTCATAAGTTAATCATCTATCAGATAACTATAAGGTAGGGAGGAACAAGCATCTGTAGTTTTGTAGTTTTCTAAGTGATTTTTATACACTGTTTCTCTTTCCTCCTAACCTGATCTGTAGACATATAAGCCATACAATCTAAATTTTAACTACTTTTTCCTATCTATTGTTTAAGAAACAAATTCAATAATCATTTCATTGGGTATTTTTTTCTTACTCAAAATGTTGACATATTTACATGACAGCTTTTTGCTATTATTCGCACTAAAAAATACGTAGCATACATTTATGGAATAACTGATTCACACACACCCACTGAATTTTAAGCAAAGTTTCATTTCTCAGTAATACTACTTGAGCATGCTCATTTCAAACTTGTGAGCAGGACGTTAATAAACCTTAACATTTTGAATAATTGCTGCTGGGTTTGTATGTGAGACATTACAATAAAATGTCATACATTTAACACTTATTTTCATAAAAGGGAGAAAAAAGGAAAATCACTTTCAGGAGAGCTACAAAGCCTTGGAAGCACATAGCAAAATCACCTAATAGTAGGATTTTAGTTTATTCTCAGACTAAAGGCATATGGTAGAATAGCTATTTTTCAGAAGACTTTTTCCCTAATGAGCATTCTTTGTACGTGTGACAACTCTCAGGGAAACTGCAGGTGAAAATTTAAGTAATTCTTTCTCTGAAAATACTAATTAAATAAATTAGAATAAAATTTAAGGAACATAATATAGAATTTTCTCTATAGAGTTGCTACTAAACCAGAATTAAAGTGACAATAATCTGCTACTATTTTTGCTTGTATTTTTAATTTCTCAGTCTGAAAGAACACATGATAATAGAGTATGAAACCTTATTGCTGTATTTCCTTGGATTCCACTAAATAATATGTAACTATTCTTGATAGATAGGAATAGTATCCTACTTTTCAAAAGCAATTTAAAGACACTGACCAAAGACTCTTTCTATTCACTGTAATAACTACTCTGCTTCCCTCTTACCCAAAGGAAGACATAAAAATTGATTTAGCTTGTGCTGATCAAATTCTGAAAAGAGGCAAGATTAGGAAAAATACCAATGATTATCATAGACTGAAGAGAGAAAACTATGTTGTTAAGCAAAAATAAATTCTACTACATACAATATCTCCCAGTCTATGTTTAAGCTTGAATTATGTAGGTAGTTTTAACTGACTATTCCTTCTATGATTTCACTACAGGTAGTCTGATAATGATCAGATTATGTAGTGATTCATTATCACTACAGGTAGTCTGATAATGATCTATTTACAAATAATTATATTCTGCCATCATCAGGGTTTTTTGTTTTTTAGTAAAACAACTCAGTACTTTGGGAAATCATGTTTTCATAATAATTGATAATACATATTTATCAGGTACCTGCTTAAAAATATCATCTTCTAATTTTATCTTTATCATATAGTTGGAAATAACATAGTTCATAATAATTTTAAATAAAATTCTTGGGTTAATGAATATATTCCATAATTAAAGTCATTTATTGCTATCTGAATATCTGTATAACTTAGTGAAGTAATAAAAGTAGAGGGCTGGGTATGGGAAGTACAGTATCTTGAATACTTCTAATAAAACATGCTGACTTGTTACTATAAATATATGCTATATGTTTATATGTGTATACATAGACACACACATGCACATCACTTTAAAACTAAATTAACCTCTTATAATGTATTGTCTTCATAGCATAAAATAATTTGAACTGAAAAGATCATTTTAATTCAAAGAAATATTAGATGAGAAATAACCCAAAATTTCATCAGTTATTTTTAAATATTTGCAGTGTGATGAGACTCAGCAGCTATTCAAAAAAAAATTCAGAACTGGTCCTTGTCCTATTAACATAGGCAATCTCATCATTCAAAATAAGTATTTTTAAAGGCAATTTATTAAAAATCCATTGTCTATGATCTAGTAATTCCACCTCTAGGAATTTATGTCAAGGACATTATCAGATGTGCAGTCATTAATTATGACACAAAAAGTTTTGAAAAGTTTTATGTATAAACCTGAAGCATTCTAAATGTCAAATAATAGCTGGTTAAATAGAAGGCAATCTTAAGAGAAAATATTATGCAATTACTACAGTTGTGTTTAAAAATTAATATTTTTTTCTCTGTTATCTAGAATTGCATCCTCCCTTTCTTTTACTACTCTTCCCCAAAAATTGCTATTTATTATAGTTCCTTTAGAAAATAACTATAATGTCCAAAACACCAAATTCCAACTAATGAATTCTTTAAATTTGACTTCAATATAGATTTCCTCACATTTTCCACTTCTGGCTTCTTCTACCAGTGTTGATTCTAGCAACCCAACAAAAATCAGAAGACATCTCTTAGTTTCTTCACACAACCCACAGTATTGATGGTATTTTGGTTGCCTGGGGTTAAGACTTTATAAGTGGAGCCTTTTAATATAATTGCCTATGTATCAGCTGACTTTAGTAAACCAGACCATCTGAATCTACTTGTATGTTCCGAGTATAATTTCTTGCTCAATAATTGATATATTCTGTTAGTCTTTTAGAGCAAGGCTTAGATATGACTCAGAAGAGTAGATTTAGCAATGGCCTGCCATTATGGAAAGATAAAAATAATGCATAAGGAAGTCTGTGAGTATGCTCAAGAGGTGGAAGGAGTATTATTAGTAGACTGAATGAAGTGTGTTAAGATCATAAGACCATGTGAGGCGGCCAAGGAGGAGATCAGAATGCATCACTGGAATCCAAAGAGACAGAGCCACGGTGTTCTGGTTAGAGAGCCTCCCGCCCAAACTGGACTCCAAGCATGTGAAATGGAAGATGCTGGAAGATGTGATCGCCAGGAGGTACTTCCTCATCTACATGCCCCTGCTGCAAGTCACTGCTTTTAAAGAAACAGCACAGCATATCAAGATTGGTTATCACATGTGGATACATAACATGAAGAACTTGGTGACAGAAAAATTATCATTCTGTTCCTATCTGCAGATGTACACATCTGGAAAGATGTAAGAAACTCTTTGAAAGAATTTACCTGTTGAGAACAAGTTTGACTTTGGATAATCTAACCTCTGTGGTAACTGACTTTCATAGAGAAAACCAAACTATTTGGAAAGTATGGAAAGACATTTTATAGTCATGATATGGATTATGCCTCTGATATACAGCCCCTGTGAATGTTGGTATAGTTGTAAATAATGTCAAACTGCATTTCTAGTAAGAATTAATTATAAGGGAATTGTGCTTGCAATGGCACTGTCTTGTCAGTTATTTCTATTCATCAATAAATACTCTGTATTTGTTGAAGAGTTTCTTATAATTAGCTATATTTTATGGAATCCAGCATAAACTACAATGACATTTAAGGACAGCATCATTAATCTTTATTTTTAATAAATGAACCAACTGAGAAAAAATGAGTTTTTATTTTTCTTAGCCTATTTTTGCTGCAAACAAATGATTATTTGTGATTATTAAAACTCCATTATATTGAATTTTTTTTGTTTGGGACTAGAAGAGAAAAAGAAATTTTGATTCTGTACTTCAAAAAATGAAGAGGTTGTGTTTACTCAGCTGTTATTTCAATAGAAAATATTGCATTCAAGTAATATACTAAAAAATTAGATAAATATTTTCTTGGATATTGTGTTCATGTAT
Organism: Talpa occidentalis; assembly: GCF_014898055.3. Taxonomy (NCBI): domain Eukaryota; kingdom Metazoa; phylum Chordata; class Mammalia; order Eulipotyphla; family Talpidae; genus Talpa; species Talpa occidentalis. The sequence continues at coordinate 114,144,872 of NW_023603184.1, forward strand.
GGAGGAATGAGTGAGTGTGTATGTTTAAAAGAAATATAGAGATAGAGGCAGATAGAGAGATTGATTTAAGTGAATTGTAACACTTGGAGCACTGTTTTATTTTACTGCTAAAATACTAGAGGAAAAGAAATGTCTACATTTAAGCACAAGAAGCCCTTGTGTTCTGGAAAAATAGAGTCATACAGAAGTAATTGTAACAGTGGTTAATGAAATTCCAGAAGATTTAATGAATCACTTTGTTTGTGAAAATTAGTTTTCCAGTATAGCTAAGTGTGACATCTGGAAAGAAGACTTCTGTATCTTAACACTTACCTGTCTGCTGGCATAACCCTGACATCAGCAGTGGTCTACAACAGGAGGCTACCCACTCTGTACTTCATCAGCAGAAGCAGGTGATTTGGTTGTACTTTATTTCCTTAAAACTTCTAGATCTTGGCCTTGTAGCACACAGTTCTTAAGGAGAATGTTGCCTTGTTCTACAAGTAGGGCCTTGAGTAAACCTCTAATGACATGTCCTCCATGTCACAACACAGGACAACAAAACACAACCTCCTTACTTTGGGGAATGGTTGCTGCACTGGCACGGGAGCAGTAGTTCAGACACTGACTTAGGAAGGCCAGCTTCAGGCACTAGAGACAGTTGTGGCCAAGTGCTCTCACTGGTGCGAATTCCAATGGATGGATTCTAACCAAAAGGATCAACTGAACTTCCCGAACATTCAACAAAAGTGAAGATTACAAGAAATTTTTATTAATACTTGTATATTCACCTTAGAATTCTTAGGATATGAAAAAGATAAAACCATAGAAAAAGATTGAATAGCTTGCTGAAATCACAGATGGGGATCTGAATTTTTAATCTGAGGTGACTGCCTTTACACTCGGGTATCTGGTGCTTCCCAATGCTAATTGCACACCTACTTCTCTTTCCACTAGACAGCCGTTCCTTGAGGACTACTAAGTCTTGTTCATATTATTTCCAGACTTTTATTTTAAGACAACATAATATATATTTTGATATTTCTTTCTTTACAAAGTAGATTTTCAGTGAATTAGAGCACAGATCCAGAAATAAAATACTTTACAAATACAGTTAGATAATATAAGTGTGGATCCATTTGTAATACAAGATGGGATTGTGAAAATGAAGCTCGTCTTAGCTATGTTCATGCTATATTTATTGTTCAGACCACACCAACACTCATTGAGCTACACAACAATTACTTTAATAATGGTCCTGTGGGTTTTCAGTCTGTACTGGGCTAAGCTGGGTAGTTCTTTTGCTGTCATATCCTGGGCTCACAGGTGCTGCTTCTGTCACCTGGTCCATAGTTTGAAGCTGATTGTTCTCAGATGGCTTCACATGCAGGTCTACCTTCTCCCTATTAGAAACACAGGTCATGTCTCTTTACTATTAGACTAAGCTCAGCTTATTCACTTGGGTTCCTAAAGTACCCTTACATTTGCTTACGTCCTGTTACCTAAAATGAATTAATCAAAACTCTTGATGGAGGGAACTTCAAATTTTCTGAGCATGTTGCTTTCATTCTTCTGTGAAAGACATTCAAATTTTGAAATGTTTTAGAAATCAATACATCTTTGTAAAGCAAACACAAATATGACCATTCTCATCTTCTGGACATCAGTTTGACACCTCTGCTCTAAACAAACTGATTTTTTTTTAAATCGCTCAACTGAGAAAATTATCTCTAATTTATCTTGTTATATATCCTGAATTGTGAATGCAGCCTTTTTAATATCCTTTTAGTGTTTCAGTAATTAAGTCCCTTCAGATGGCACCTGACATGCTCTGCATACTATAAATTTTACTTTACATGGGGTATCATTAGTTTATTCTTCAGTGTCTTGTGCCAAAATATCACTGCTGAACTTCTATATACAATTATTCTCCAATGTCCTCTGTATTATACACAAGTGAATTTTTTGTGATTTATCATAATTACTCTTAATAACTTAGAGTTTTGTCAACCAAGAAAATGCTTGTCCAGTCATGAACAGATGTTCACCTGGCAAAATTAATGACAGATGATATAATTAAGTACCTTTGTGTTCATGTACTGTATATATAAGAAATTACTGTATTTAGGATACATTCCAAGTTTCACCTGTGTTTTATAGATCTGTTTGCAATTTTAAGAAATAATAGCCAAATATTCTCATGTGATTTAACAGATCTATGAACGCTCATTTTAATTAAATGTTACATTTATTTTATTCCTTATCTTTATAAAATCATATGGCATTTCAAACTTTGAATCAAGGAGACAGGGTTACAAGAGAAAAATGATGGATTCATTAATGTATACTTTCTTTTTTAAAAACAATCTTTTTACTATTAAATACATTCTTGCTTAGCATACTACTTCAATTTAAAATTTAATTGAAATTGACACAAGAATATTTGATATGATGTCCAAAGGAAGTATAATGAATTTTTCAAATTTTTGGCCAATGTACTATAACCTGGATTTCTTAATATTCAAGACATGTAGACCCCTGGAGAAAACACCTGTGAGTTTCCCTTAGTCCATAAATTTCAGTTTTGAAACACTGTAGTATATCATCATAAATAAGAAAATACATGCAATAAATGAAAAATTCCATTGCACATGAAACAGTAAATGAGTGCTCTCTTTTTGAAAAGGATTCATACTAAAAAGAAATTTTAAAGAATTATCTAAAGATCAAGAAAAGTGGTATTTATTTAATTTAAGTCTCAGGGTAACTAAGGCAAGAGGGACTACAAATGTTAGGAATATTTTATGCTTAAATAGAGTTAAGGGTAAATTGAATTAACTCAACTGAAAAGAAATAGTCCCTGAATGTGTTTGGTTCTCTAAGGAAAACTGCCTACTAGTGAAAATGCTGAGAACCAAGATGGCGATTATAAGCTAGCTATATTCTCCTGCTATAGTTATTAACTTTTATGACTCAATATAATTGAGTCCTTGCCAGAACCTAGAATGACCTTTATAACTCAAAATTATTTTGGTAAAAAAAATAAAAAAGGGAGAATAATTGAAATTCTTTCTAAAAGAATACTCTATATAGCATTACATAATTTTATTTAAAGAACTTATTAAAAAGACCATTATAAATGTGGTATAATGAACACTTTCATAATGTTTCAGTTTTTCTGTCAATTCACTAATTTTAATTTTCATTATGGTTCTGTTATTTGTATATATACACACATTTATATTAGTTATATATATTTATATGTTCATATATAATCATTCATGTGAACTTGTTGGCTCTTTGTTTAGCCTTGATGTGCTGGAGAACAGAAGTCTCAGTATCATTGTGTCCAGTAACTCACATATTAAAAGTTCAGAATCTTTCTAACTCAAATGCAAAGATTTAATTGATATTTGAGTGCTTTTCCCCTATGTACATACAGAACATTTTGCTACAGAGTGACAGAATAGTTGAATGTATTATTTGGTTCATTCCTTGCCAAAGATGATACATGCTGTCTGTAAAATGTTTACTACAAAATGTCTCCTATTGCAGCAGTTTGGGGAAAAAGACATTTACAGACCTTTCTGGCTTTGATGTTAAAAATAAACCCTAAATCTGTCTGCTGTCTAGAAAACTCTCCACATTACTCAATAACCTTTGCTGTATAGTTGACCTAACCTTCCATTTTCAAATACCATCCACCTGAGCTACCAGTGTAAATGTAGTATTCATGCTTTAACTAAGGAGACTTCACTGACTCTTTATTTAATGGTTTGAGCCCATTGCATGTGATGATACATCCACCAAAATAACAAAAACAAAAACAAAAACTCAAGTGTTCAGAAAACTTACAAAGCATCTTTCATTTTTTCTTTTTTATCCTACTTTGCAAGAGATACTTGAGAGAGGGTTGTGTGACCACTTTTAAACAATTCTTTGAAATATATACAACTGGTTAGATTAAACAGACATTGAAAATTGTCTGTGCAAGTTTAGACCCAGGCAACAGAAAGGTCATCAGAGCTTACCTTGTACAGATTACCTTGATAAAACTTGCACAAGGTCAAAAGACATGAACATATTTTACCAAGTACTAGTTTTATAACCCCAGCAAATATCTTCTTTATTTTAAGCTCATATTTCCTCATCCGCAATGGATGAATAATACTTCCTATATCATTATTCTTGTAAGAATTTAGTCCTGGTACACAGTAACTGTCCATAAGGACAATATATGATGATAAGAATAAAATATTGCAGTATAAGTATTCACAATCTTTCCCCTTTTCCTACCTTCGAAGGAGAGAATGTATGTGTGTGTGTGTGTGTGTGTGTGTACATGGTGGTATGTTTATGTATTTAATGTGGAGAAGGGTGAATCTTTGCTTTTTATCCATTTTAATACAGATCATGCCATTGAAGAAAGAAAAGAAGCATAAGCAACCAAGAACAGGTAAGTTAATTTATATAAGAAAGATGAGGTATCCAAGAAAAAACTTGGAAAATCTGAAAGTTTGCAGTTGCTATGTGAGCTATACATATACATATACATACATGTACACACACATATACATAGCAAAAGATAGTAGAGACTATACCTTATATAGTACACATTCTGCTCTGTCTATAAGAAAAAGTTTAATTTGTTTACTACTAATGTATTTAAAAAAACATGACAGTGTAGTCTAACATTATTTTTGTTGGTTAAACCTAACTCTAATACTTTTCTCTCTTTCACATATATCTACTTCTTGACTCACCTTATGTCACAAACTCTTTATCCACCCCCCCCCGAATTTTTTATTCAGAAACCTGGCAGATTTCACCCAGTTAATTAATGATGAGTACCAGTTCCCCAAGTGATGTGACTCAAATACCTCTTATGTAAAGTTCCAAGTGTGTCTTCTCTTATAATATGTATACTCCAGGATGTCACAGACTTTGCCATGCAATCATCATTTTTTCCAGTGGCTCTTGAGAAATTCAATTTGATGAACAGCATGTTTATATCATTATCGTGCTGTTGTCCAAGAGGAATTTCATCAACTCTCTTGTGTGGAAAATGGGGAATAATATAAAAGTAATGTTACCATAAGTGCAAGGAAAAAATTAGTGAGAACAAAAATTAATTCTAAGTTGTAAATAGGTACAAATTCCTTCTATTTTAAATTCATTACCAGTCTGTGCAAATTAATCATTCTAATGGTTTAATTTGAAATAACTATGACATTGCTGATTTGTTAAACTGGAGGAGGATATGGAAAATCTGCTAGCAAGCTAACAGAAAAAAAAGGGGGTCAGTCAAGTGCTTTGCTCCCCCAGCAACTAAAATGAATATCAGAGTCCCAGCCATTACCAAAGATAATGAACACAAGTATTCACTGACCAACATTTCAGCCAGAAAGTATTCATACATTACCATACTGACAGTATTCTAAAAGGTGAGACTGTGCTTGGGACACACAAGTTAAACACTCAAGTTGAGCACCACCCGTGGGGTTTTACTGCCATTACTACCCTACTCAAATCGACAGGTGACACATCGCAGACCCTGTCTCCCCTAGGAAATCAGTATTTGTATTTAAAGCAAGTTTGTCTCATCCTTTCAATTATGTGTCTCACACAAAAGAAAGCTGATATCATGGGGACAATCTAAAGACAGTATTTCTCGAAATTGACACATACACAGATTTCACTTGTACAGGAACCCTCAACTCCAAGTCAAGGAGAAGCAAAGAGTAGGGGAAACAGTAGAATCATGAGCAGGGATGAAGGAAGAACGCAAAGATATGGGGAACTTGAAAGGGATTTGTTATGGTTAAAAATTAATAATTTCTTATCATGTAATATACTCCTTTATCGTGAACTTTTTGTGTAAATATTTTTATAGTGTCCTTCCTACTTTAGTTAAAAGACTTCTGATCTTAACTTTGTTTATAACATATGAAATGTCTGTCAGTTGACTCTTCACATGCTGCATCTGTGAAAAGTTATTAAGACCTTAAAGCTCACAAATTCTTCTTTGAAATGGTTTTAACATAAGTCCCTGTAACTCCGTTTTCTAATGCAACCCATCTTATGTAATACCAACCTAGATTTTTCATGGTACGTTCTCCTGCTGGCTCTAATAGTCACAGACCTGCAATCATCCTCTAGACAAAATCATTTACTTGGTGGTAGCTACTTATGCCACATCTTAAGTAGAAATTAAACTGTAACAAGATTAGAGTAAACTGGGATAGAACTGCCAATTCTTCATTCTCAAGAGAGTTAAGGAGTCTTAATGAAAAGGTGGGCCCTGTGAGGTAGCTATGCCATCAGTGTTTTCCCCATGTAAAGTGTTGTGTTTAAGCTTATATGTACCTTTGTGAGATCCTTCATGTATTGCCATATATATTGCCATTACATATTCTTTAAAACAAAAACTTTCTAGCTCATTCTCACCTTGTTTATTTGAAAATTTTCTTATAATGTTAATATATTCACAAAGTGATTTGATAGTATGCATGCCATAAATATTTAATTTTCCCAGCCTTTATACTGACAAATCTCTTGAAACATTCTTTGGACAACTGGCTTAATGTTAACCAAATTTTATGTTCTTTTTTTCTTACCACTTGCCATATTAAAATTTGAGGATTGCTGCTTTAAAGAGTACTGTGTCCTGCTAAACTTTATCTTATTCAAGTTAGGAAAAGAATAAAGATCATATTCATGTTTGTGGCACCTAAGTGGAGCTTCTGAGTTTTGTTCTACGTAAGATATTCTTAGAAAAAAGTTTTCCGATGGAGGCAATTAGAGAGAAAAAAGGGTAATAAGCTTACTTTTCATTTAAGAATTAATGATCAAGTGGCAAATACAAAAACAGACCCATATACATATGAGAATATATTATATAATTAAAATTATATTTTAAATGAACACATCATGATATTCCAAGTCAGGGACTATTCAATAACAAAGGTGGTCTGTTGGTTTTTTTGAAAAAGGTTAGATTCTACAATACTATATACTTTAAAGTTCTAACTATAGATAACTGACTTGAAATACAAACTATAAATAGTTGGAGTCATTAAAAAATTGAAGAGAGATCCAATTTGTCATTAAAAAAATCAGAGCAGATTGACCATATTTTAAATTTTTCATGATTGGTATAGTGCAGACACAAACCAGAGTAAAGCTTCCTGATAGGCAGGAACCAATGAGAATGGACACCCCTCATCCATATGTGCCATATATGGACATCACCATCATCATTAGTTAACGTGAAGAAACCTGAAAGTTCTGTTAACATAAAAGAATTTGTCACACTATGCTGGTGGACTATGGATGCTTTGGCAATTGGAGCCAGATAGTACCAGCACCTGGAAGAGGGAAATCCTATGCTTCCAAAACATTGATACAAACAATAATGTAAACCAACATTACTTCAATTAACAGAAAGACCTTATTATAGACCAAAATAAGACCTTATTATAGACCAGTATACAGCATGTCAAATTTTATATAGAATATAGATATATGAGCATATATGTCTATGCAAATATATAAAAAAGGAAATAAAGGAATCACTGCAAATTGTTGGCAAAGATTACCATTGGTGAATGGAATTTGAATGAGGAAGATATAAAAAAGCAATAGAAATTGGGAACTTTATTTTATCTATTGAAAGTTATTTTCTTAAGTAATCTGCATGCCATAATTATTTTTACTTTCATCGCCTTTATACTGACATATCTGTTGAAATATTCTCTGGACAATTGGCTTATATTAACCAGATTTTATGTTCTTTTTTTCTTACTACTTGACATTGTCACAGTAAAAGTTATAACAAAACTTGAAATAAAGTTAATATTGACATAATTATCATAAACTGTTTAGTAGGAGCAATGTCCAAATATTCACTACCTAGTCTTAGTACATACAATGGAACCAAAGAAAATAGTAAATATTAAGAATTTTATTTTTATCATGAAAGTGAAAACAGAACTTATTTGTACCAATGATTTAAAATTATCTTCCAAAATATTTATTTAGGAATGAAATATTTCAATCTCAGGCCAATTACCTCCAAATACCAATGTTTAAACGTGTGCTTAGTTTGAACTGGCATAAAGTCACATTAACAAATATTGGTCAGAAAGCAAACATATTTGAAAACCAGTTTGAATCCTTATAGGATAGTCTCAAAGAGTGCCAAGAGGGCATATCAATGATCATAATTACAGTAAACCATTCTCATTCACTATTGTTTTCTTACAAATTATCCTTAATTTTTGTTACCCTTACATCTTTCTCTTTTTTTCTTTTCTAAAAACACAAAAATCTCCCTCTTGTATGGGGCCTATATGAGTTCAGCTTACAATTTTTTTTCTTCTACCCCTAAATGCTATTATTACTCTTTTCTAAGTGAAGTAATTCTCCATTTGTTTTCTTTGCACCCAGCACCTGCAACAAATCTCTTAAAAGAAAAATCAGATATTACTATATTGCTAGAAACATTTCATATAGTTTTGGCACCCTAACTTTTCTTAACATTCTCATTTAGTCAAATACTATATAAAAAAGTATGAACTTAAAAATCCGTAAATATAATAATTACTGCTATTAACAAAATGGGATTGGCCTGGTGATCCACAATTCAAGTTTGAATCATTTCACAAAATGTAACTCATTAAAGTGCCTTGACTAATAGGTGATTAGTCAAAAATTCAGTTTTTAACTTATTGCAGCAATACTACATTTTTTTTCCAGTCTGAGAAGAGTACTAGTTTACTCCAGTATTGTAGCTCTTAGAATGTATAAAACAATTCTCCAGTATAAATTATGTATAAAATTATCCAATTGTATTGATAGTATTAACAATTCTAGTATAAATTTGTTAATATATATCCCCTGTTTTGATGTTTACATGTGTGAAATGTTTGAGACAATCATATAAATATATAATCATTTAAATTATTGACATGGATTTACCTAGGTTTTTAATCAGTGTTTATTCTTTTAAAAACAATGCCTTGGTGGGGGGTGTGGTGTGGTAACACCTGACGGATGTGATTTATACCTAAGTCATAGACAGTGTTGTAGACAATGTTCTGCAATTAAAACTGATAATAATTAAATAAATAGAAGTTAAAGAATTAGATGCCTAAATCCTATAAGTTAGCTTTATAAACTTACTAAGTTAAGTGCAAAGCAAATTATAAGTAGTAGAGAATGTTATATACCAAGTACATGACACCAGATCTAATGAAAATATTTCCATTGTTTATATGAACCACTAAATGTTTTCAAGAATAAAACAAGAAGCCATGGAGCACTGGGAAGGACCCCACCCAGGTAGGAACCCCTTACTGATCTCAGTGATTTACTACTGAGTCAACCCAGATAGAACTGGATACATCTAAATCCTGCTGGTGAACAAAGTTTAAAATTAAGCCAGAATCTTTACTTCCAATAATTTATAAACTGTGTGTAGGAGAAATCAGGACAATCATTGAAGTTGGCAATTAAACAACATAGTTGGGTATGTGTTGGATGGAGGTAGTGGTAAGAGACACAGATTGGATAACAGCACTACTCATCGTAGTGAAAATTTACAAGCTTCCTTAAAAGTCTAAGAGTTGATTGTATTGGATAATGATGCTGAGTAGGAATGTGGTTTAGATAGTGAAGATTTCTTTAAACTCTAAGGTCCTGTTATTTTGTTTGTGTCCAATAGTATCTTTCATCTCCATCAAAATACTTTCAGTTACCATTTTGTACATTTTTCTCATTTTAACCAGCTTTCCCCTTTTCTTAGCATTGCTTTTGTTTTATACTTATTGCATAATACTTCTAGCAAATTTTCTCTTATACTTCTCTCTATGTATCTTTCCTATTTGACTTGTAATGGTATGATTCTAGGGATCATGTTCTATTTACTTTTGTACTCTTAATGTTTTCTGTGATACTTTGAATTATATATCATCATCCATACATTTGAAAGATTGGAAAGTTGTCTGAATATAAAAACCTTTGTTGTTAAGTTAATTTTACTTTACTTAGTACTACTTGACTTTGCTCATAGTTTCAGACAAACAGAAATAAATCAGAAAAAGTCTCAGACTAAATTCTACATCATTTATTTTGATTCAAAAGCACTCATGCTAAAAATATTATATTACTAATACTTAACATTAGTAACAGCACATTCTAAAAATAGTCTCATCACAAAATTTAAAACTTAAAGGGCAATTTAAACCTTCAAGAACCAAATATTGGAATATTTTCATAGCAGGATAATTTTAAAATAATTTTATTAAGTGACATAATTGTGTACTTTGGAATTTGTATTTTGTGATTTAAATATAAAAATAAATGAAATTAGAGAAAAAGTAATTCAAACCACTAGAGAGTCAACTTTTCATTAAAAAAACAAGTAATGCTCTTATTTTAACAACTTCTTTATGAGTATCAGAAACATTTAGTGAATTTCAAAAATGTCATAAAATTATCCCATGTAATCTGGGAGAATTTCACCTCAGTTGTGATATACAACACAGAGATGTGGTGGGATGAAAACAGTAATGAATTTGTTTACCTGAAGTGCCAATCCTGTGATTATATTTTCTTATAGTGGTTGCTTATTGTTAACTTGGATGATCTCTTAGTATATCTTGGGTGTTAACCCCTGTTGGTTGTGTGCTTTCTGAATATCTTCTATGATTCAGTAGTATTTCTTATTAATCTGCTAATATTTTCTTTTGTTGTGCAAATTTTTACTTTGAGATATTCCCAATTCTTTATTTTTACTTTTATTTGCTTTAAGGTTGGTGTAGAGTCTCCAAAGACATCACTACACTGATGTCATGAAATGTATTGCTAATAATTTTGTCATTGTATTTTGTAGTTGCACTTCTTTCATCTAAGCATTTATTCCACTTTTAATTTATTAGTGTGCATGTGGGTAGTCATCTCAGTTTATTCTTTCTGTTTGTCCATCCAGTTATCCCAGTACCCTTTGTTAAAGAAATTCTATTTCTTTTCCTGTATAATGATGGCTTCTTTGCTATGGACTAAGTATTGATATATCTGTAGATTTATTTCTGGACTTCCAAACAGATTAATCAATCTACTGATCTCCAACAACACACTGTTTTAACTGCTATTGGAATTAAATTTAAACTGAGTAATGTGATACTGCCATCTTTCTTCTGGTTTTAGCTATTTGGGATCTTTTATGGTAACATAACATTTTATTTTTTTTCCCAATAGTGTCTTACAGTTTTTGTTGTATAAATCTTTCTCTTCCTTAGGTAAATTCCTAAATATTTAGTTTTTGATGTGATTATAAATGAAATTATTTTCCTGATAGCTTTTTTAGTCACTCAGTTATAGATGTTAGTAAGAAGTAGACTAAACTCAAAGACCTAAATATAAAGTCCCTTTGGAATGTTATACAAATTTTCTTTTTATAAACAAATTTCTTAATAGTCCTTAAGACTTACAAATAAGTCTGAACAAAAATAAAAGAGAGCAGTTCTCTTCTCATGGATATAATTCAATTACACTGAATTTTAGATCTTTAAAGTGTCCATAATATTGCAGATTAAAGCAGAGGGAGTGTTTTCTCATCATTAAAGTTACGAGTTATACTAATTAATTACTAGTAAATTTCTATGCTATTCAAAGACTAAGGCAGAAGAGAAAAAAATAGGAAAAAAAGAGGTCTTTTTTTCTATTTGTCAGGTAATGTTTATAGCTTCTATAATGTTATATTTTAATCTTAAATTGATATAAGCTATTTGTATATTCTTCACCCAAACTGTAAGTTTCCCTGTAAGTATAACATTTATCTTGTTGATAGCAAAAAAGCATAGCATTTTTGAGTGAAAATCAAATCCTATTAAAAAACTTAGGCTATTTGCCATGAACCTTTCCCTTATACTTTTAATAAATGATAGGCAAAAGGAAAAAAATAATTATTAAGAACAAAGTTTATATAGTTAGTGATAATCATAATTTCTCATAATTTGATTTACCTATAGACTTACAGGGACAATTCTCTCAGCATAGTTGCCTTCGTTGACTTTAGATTTTTAGTATTGTTCATAGAAATGACATCATCCATCTTCCACATCACTCTTACTTCATTTTCATTCTTACCATAAATTCCCTCATTTTAAGTCCAGTTCTTGAGTGCAACAGCAACACTTCTTGTTAAGTACAAAGAAATTAATCACGACTTGTCTTTCACCCATCTTGAACTTATATAATTGAGAGCACTTAGAAAACATTCTAAATATCTTCAATCTTTTTTAAGTTTCAAAAAATTGTACCAAAGTTCAAGGCTTTGTGCATAATTCAATACAATGATTACAGAATTCCTGACACAAGCATTGTATGGCCCCATTAGTCCATTGACCTGGATGCCAGGAGATTCTATTATTTCTTCAAACACAGCCTCATACTTACAAACTTGTATGTCTAGTCACATCAAAAACTTTGCTGACTATATTATAAGCTTCAAAGATCTCACATGACATCTGCAGTGGAAACTAAACAATGGCTTATATCAAAATGTATTTCCAACTTGAAGTCTAATCTCTATTTCTAAAAAGAATTATTTGAACTGTCATTTAGTATTTTAGTAAGACTTGTCTAAGGCACTCCTATACTTCATTGAAATTTTAATTGAGCCTAAAAAAACCTACTTTATTTATATTTAGCCATACCTTCATACTATTTCACAGTAAGACTATTTGTCTTTTGAATTATCATTAGACAACTTAAGAGTGACTTGATCAATATTTTTATTTTGGAAATGTTTGAATAGGGAGGTATAGAATACATTTTTAAGTAAATGAATCACAACCAATTAAAAGTAGGATATATTTTATTTCACCAGAATCTATACCTCTCAAATAGTAGAATTAGAATTCCTGAGAAAAATGTGTATCTTCATCCTTAAAAATCATGGAAAAGAGAAGGAAAAAAAGAGAGAAGAATGTTGCATTTCAAATGACTCCAGAAGTAGCAATTGCATTTCATCCCATGTTCCAAATAAAACTTCCTCAAATGTTACATTGAGAATGAATATGAGGCATAACTGGAGTTAGTGGGAATTGTCCCTGTAAGTCTACATCAAACAATGATGTAGCATCAGTATCTGTTTTAGAAGGGAAAAGGAGAAATGGAAGCATGCAAAGCAGATGATTTCATCTCTAATTCAGACAATATCTTGATAAAGGAATGGGGAGAATCTTTAAATGTTCTAATTTGGGGTTTTATTTTTATTTTTTTGAAGATTTATTTTTATTTATTTATACATACAAGAACTGGAGTGTAGGCCAGAGGTGCAGGGGGTGAGAGGATTCGCCAGAGACAGAATGGGGAGCAGAACAGGCAGATTGACTGAAATACACTGCTGAGGGGAGGAGTGGGGGAGACAAGAGAGGTCTGCTGTGCTATGTGGGTTAGCTCCCTGGCTGGGGATCAAACTCATGCCGCAGTGGCTTGGATAGCTTGCTAGAGCTGAGACTTTAACCCCAGCGCCACCAGGGAGGCCCCCTAATTTTGGGTTTATATGAAAGCACCAACTAACATGAGATATTTGTTAGCTTAAATGCAAATGAAAAGCAAAAGAAAAAAAATGGAAAGGAAATAAAAACTAACAAGCCAGCAACACCTCAAATCTGCCAAAAACAGTATTTAGAGCCATCATTAAAACCTGCAAAAGAAGAACAAAGAATGTGAGAAATTGTTTAAAATTTTAAACTTACACTAATTTTTTCACACACAAAAATATCATGTATCTCTGGGTAAGTCCAGCATCAAATGCCTTACTTAGTTTAGCGTCACATAATAAAATGTAGACATTTCATATGTAGTATTTTATTATAGCATTTCTGACAAAAGGCCTTCATTTTATAGGAAGTTTTAAAGATGTGTTTCTAATTTAAAGATGTCTCATTCAGCACTGCAAATTCTTGGTCCCACTTCTTACTTCAATCTTTGCTGTTATGATCACTTATAAATTGGTTTCAAACAGCCTCATTCAGCTGTTTGATCAGTATCAGTATGCAGATAGTAACCTGCCCTGACCCCATATGATAGACTGCTGTCTTCCTGTGCAAGATACCATCTATGCCAAAGGTACAGAGGGGTTAATGTCCACAGAGCCATCGCTGGACGATGACCAATGGAAACACCAGGTAAACAGTTAAGTGAAGCCTTTCACAAAGGTCCTCACCAGGCCCTGTTGTGATTGGGCAGTGGCCTTGTAGTACCCTTGTATTTTCCATTCCCCTCTCTTCCACTTCCTGTGTTCTTCAGTCTTCTTTTGTCTCATGTTCTACCTTCAATAGCATCTAGGTTAAATTAGCTGGAATGAGGAACGATGCTAAAATTAAATCCCAGGGTGGGATTTTAGAGCTAGATTATTAATAGGTATGAAGCAGTGAGGATCCCACTTCTGGGTAAGCCCATGATTTTCACTATTAATGAACCATAGGTTCACTGTTACTAAGATTCTCACTCTTGTCAAGATGAAGTGTCCTTGCAATATGAAGTGGTGGGGTATGTAGCACCGTTGGCATACAAACAGCATGGAGAAAATGATGACTGAAAAAAATTAAATGATTTGGCATTTTTGAAAAAAGAAAATAAAAAATACAGATTGATCACTATCACCTAGGAACTTTGTGAAAGATAAAGTTTCTACAGTGAAGATGATGTTTTAGGGAGAATTATATCCTGTAGTCAAAGGTCAGACTGCACTGAAAATCATAGGCAGTTCTAAATATAAGGGAGGGGCACCTTCAAAGAATATAGCATTCATTTCTTCAACAAGTTTGCAAAGTTTAAGTCAATGAATTTGTAGTAAAAGTATAAGACCTTGAACTCTGTGATAGGGACTTTGCAATCCTGAGAAACTCAAAAGTACCTTTTCACTGAACCTCTGATTTGGGGGCTATCAGAAACAGTTTCCTACCCAACCAGAGAACAGTCTCCCTTATTTGGACACACTGCAGACCTCTCCTGAGGTAAATTTTCCATAAATTGCTTATCTTCCTTAATATTTACCTTCCCATGCTCGTTTCCCACATGCATGACATAAGATCTGTATCAGTACAACCTGCAGAAATATGTGGGTCACAGCTCCATTCTGGCTTGACTGTCCACCTCCTGGCAGACGTGGGTTAGCAAGCCGGAACTCCAAGAGAGGTCCCCTCCCTCATCTGCTGCAAATGCAGCATGCTGTGAGCCTGGTTTCAGAAGAAAAAAATTGCCCTGGAAAATATATAGACCTTGTTTTAGCTTCATTAAACTGGAATAAGGTCTTGAAAACAAATTTATTGGCACCTGAAGGGAGAGAGCCTACACCTTCAAAACCCAATTATGTAAACCAACATAACCTCAATAAAAGAAAAACATTTATTCTTAAAGCTTGTTCTAATATCAGCACTGATTGAACTTGTTGCTGATTTTGACTTTATATCAAATGAATTGTTCCCTTGGTACATGTTGAATTCTTTGTTCCCTTGGTACAAAGATAAAGAGAAACAATTCCCTGTTTGGTTAACTTGTCTGGTGTAAGCCCCTACTACTTGGGACACTCTCACTTAGTAGGTGAGAATATATAGGAAGAGAAATTCATTGGCTCAGGGAGAATCAGAGAGGCCACCACTTCTTTGATCTCTGAGGGGTATTAATGTGAAGCTTCTGGGTTCCAGAATTTCTCCAGAGGCTGGTAAGAGTCTCAACCAGTTGTCACTTCTGTCTTGCATGGTCTAATCCTTGGACCCACTTTCTTTTCATACCTGATGTATGAAACACTGTGGGTTGTTACTTCCCTGAGTTGGAGAACAGTTTGCATTTGTACCTATAAGATTGTTCACCCTTGTAATTTATGTAAGGATTTTTTAATATGTAATTCTCAATTTTATAAGATAGAACAATTAATGTTGTTTTTCTACTATTATATGGGAACATTAGGCCCCAGAAATACATATTGTGTGAGGAAAATAAAATACATCAGTAAACTGAACAAAAATAAATAAAACTATAAATATTTATTTAGAAAAATTATAAATGTATTTTGAGAAATACCTCAATTACAGAGGGGGACAATTACATGAGTTCAACAAAACTTTTGATGAGAGTTAGAATATCAAAATAGAGGTAGGTATCTTACTGGATGGAGTATTTTCAGAATATTAAAGGGAAATCTCATACACCTGGAGAATCCATTACACTTAGCTACCAGTTAAAAAGTTACAATTTCCTGCTATTTGCCATACATCTGGACATTTCTAACACCAATGAAAGACATTGTAATTTATTTGGCTAGTACTGTTATATTGATTTGAGAGCAGATTTATCTGAACTGTGGAAACAAATATAAATTATTAATCCAGGGCAAGGAATATCATAGTGTTACTTTAAAATAAGCAAAAGAAATATCTTTGAGACTACTTATCATGAGAAATTGACATCAGAGGTAGTTTCTATCAATCAAAGATAAAGAGAAACAATAATTCAGAAGATTCCCAAATATCCCAGATGCCACTGGAACAATATTGCCCTGAGAAGAGATAAATTACACTGACTGAACCATGAAAGTGTCACCTATTAGAAATCTGGACAGGAGGTGCTTGAAACAATAAAAGCAGCTTGTAGCCAGTAAGCCCAGGTACTGATTTACTGCAGATTTGAGGTATATTGAGTTTATGGTACTATTTAGAGTAGTGGCAGGATAATATCATGAGTAAATCAAAAGAATACTAAAGACTTGAAATGACAATGTTGAATAACACCACTTTGCAGTTAGTAAAATTTAGATCAGTAACACTTTATTTACTTTTGATAAACCATTGGCATCAGTTTTTGTTCCATTGAGAGGGAAATATCTTCATTGGTGAGCTTCAAGGACATTACTAATTATGAAAGGAATCAATAATTAAATGGTGAGAGACTTCGCCTTGTTACCTCCTTTTCCAGTGAACCCATCATATTCCTTTACTTTTCCCAGTCCCATGTCTTTGCTAATGCTCTCAACTTTCTATGAAATCCCTGACTCCATAATTCTACATATCCAAATCTTATCTTTTCATGCCTTCATATGACATTTTCTCCATGAAGTAATTTCTGTTTATCCACAGTCAGATATAATCTCTTCCTTGTCAGCAATGTACAGTTATAGTTCACTTAGGATTCTTTGAATTTTAACCTCATATTATAGTTAGTTGTGTACTTATACTATTTTCTTATTAAAATATAAATTCCTCAAGGGAAAAGTTTAATCTGAATATTTTTTTTGTAACAGCTTACATGATATCTTGTGCATATAGTAAGCATTTGTTGAACAAATAAGCAGATCACAGTCTAATTTCCAAACAAGTCATAAACTAAGACATATAACTGTCTGAGAGTTCTGAATGATCAGAGATCTCAAAACATCCTTCTCCAAAGAAGACATACAGGCAGCCAAAAGACATATGAAAAGTATGCTAATCATCACTTATTAATAGGGAAATGCAAATGAAAACCACAGTGAGATGTCACCTCACATTTGTGTGAATACCTGTATCAGAAAGAAAAGAGACAAGTGTTGACTAAGCTGTGGAGGAAAAAAATCCTGATAGACTGTTGCTGGGAATGTGAACTGGCAGCATGGGCTCTATGGAGAACAGTGTGGAGATTTCTCAAAAATTTAAAGTACTTACATATTTTCCATCAGTTCCATTTTTAGATACTGACATTAAGAATATAAAGCACTAATTAAAAATGCATATGTATTAATGAATTTTAATATGCATTAAAATATACTAAAACAGGGCCTCCCTGGTGATGCAAGAGATTAAGACACAGTACTATGAAGCAATCTGTAGCCACTGCAGCACCAGTTCTATCCCCGGCCAGGGAGCTACCCTCATGGCACAGCAGCCCTGTCCTGACTTGCCTGCTGCTCCCCTCAGCAGTGTATTTAAGTCAATCTGCCTGTTCTGCTCCCCATTCTGTCTCTGGTGAATCCTCTCACCCCCCACACCTCTGGCCTTTACCCCAGTTCTTGTGTGCATAAATAAATAAAAATCTTTTAAAAAATACATATTAAAATACATATGTGTAAATTATTTAATTAAATACATATGTGTTAAGATACATATGTAATTAATACATATTCTATTTAAATAAATACACAAAATACAAAAATACATATACAAATTCAAAAATACATATGTGACTCTATGTTCATTGCAGCACTGTTTATAATAACCAAGCTGTGAAAGTAAGCTAAATGCATATCAATGCATGAGTGGATAAAGGAGATGTAGTGTATGTACACAATGGGATATTAGTCAGCTATATAAAAAGTGAAATCTTACTATTTGCAACAATATGGATGGAACTGGAGGGAGTAATGCTAAGTAACATAAGTCTGAAGCATATAGACAAATACCAGATGATTTTACTCACATGTGAAATACAAAGAAAGAAAGCAAAGGAATAGACAAAAACAATTGAAACACATCCTTGGATTCTCACTGCAGAGCTGAGGTTAGCAAAGAGCAGTGGGCTGTGGTGAAGGGTTATTGGCCTTTCATCGTGGGCATAGTGAGGTAATGAGTAATGAGCCTGTACTCATTGAAGAGGAATGAGCCTGTACTCCTAAGACATATCTAGTGTTTTGAATCAATATCACCTCAAAAAAAAAGAAATATGATTGCATAAAAATATTAAAGAAAGGATCAAATTTGGAGAATCAATCATATGGGCAAACCAAGTTGGCAATCATAAAATGCATTAATTTGGTGAATAACTTTAGAAATATTCATATTTTATTACATATTTAAATACACATTCAATGTTTGCACTATATTATTAAATATTTTCCTATTTCTTAGTTGAGTAAAATATTCTGGTCTCAGTATGAATACATAAAATTAAATATGGTAACAGGTAAAAATATGGAATATGTAACTATTTTCAAGACATAACATATAATTTACTATAGTAACTCCACAGACATTTTGATTTTGAATTAATCCACCATCAGAAATTATATGTATATGAATGCATTTATGTTTAATTTTATTTAAATCAAAATCAAAGGATGCTTCATAATTTCTCTCTCAATGTTTTTATATTCTTTACTATTTCCCTAAGACACAAAATTTACTAAGGTGCCTTTTGCATTATTGATGTTGACAATGAGATATATTGATTTTTATAGGAAATTGAATAATCAAGTTTTATTTTTCAGTAAGGCAAATTAATATTATCATAGTATTACTTTACCATTAACTATAATATTCCCTGTGAGTTTGAGTTATTCCACTGTATGTTTTCACCTAATTCTTTTTTAAAACAAATTTAATGTTAGGAGTAGGATAAACAGATATCCTAATTTGCTTCTAGTCCTGGTTGATTCTCATTTCCCCAGTGTTATGTGTGATTGTCACCTTCACTCTAAACATGTCCAAGTATTAATGAATAATTTTCCTAGAATACTTAGGATCTGAGATTCTTAAGAGATACCAAGAAATGGGATGGGTTTTTGAAATAAGTAGGGAGCCTTTATTGAAGATGTCCCTTCATCTTTCCTTTTGTTTCTGCCTCATGTATTCACATATGCCCAAGCTGCTTGTGGTCATATTTACAACAGGCTTGGTTCACTGAATGGGGAGGAAGAAACCTCTTGGAAAAATAATATGAATATAGGAAATTAAAATCTCTGTGTGAGATCACAAGGAAGAGGGATACAAACGCAAAACTACTCTGTGCATCAGAAAGGTGCGCAAAATAAGTGCCACAGAGTGTGAGATAATCACTGCAATCCTTTCTTTCTTCTTTTCGGAGAGGATGTAAATAGTTTTATCTTCTTGCAAACAATGCATTTTTATCTTGAGGAAATATATTCCTTATTGTACTATAGAAAATCAGAAAGTTGTCTGCATAATAATCATTTGCCTTCTATGCAAAAATTATAACTCAATTTCCAAATGATCATTCCTAAAATTTAATTGTACCATTACATTCCTAAAATGTAAAGTTTTAAGACTGTGTCATATAATTACTGCATATAGATTTACCTAACACAGGTGTGAAAAAGAACTTTTAATTTACCCACCATATTTCTTTATCTGAGTAGATTTTATGACCATTTTGAAACTTACCTTTGAAAATGCATTTGAGTTACTGACTTCTATAACTGCAATTTATTTCTAAATGAACTTATGTGTCGTACAGACTTCTAAGCATTTCATTTATTTACCATTATTCCAAATACTATTATCTATTTATACATTTTTGGTTTTTATTTTATTTATTTTTTTAAGAAAGTGATTGCCTTTATTTATTTTTTTTAAAAGATTATTTATTTATACTAGTCCTGGGTACAGTCAGAAGTGCGGAGGGTGAGAGAATTCACCAGAGCCAGAGGGGAGAGCAGAGCAGGCAGAAGGACCGAAGTACACTGCTGAGGGGAGCAGCGGGCGGCAGGAGAGGTCTGCGCGCCATGCGGGACCCTCCTTCAGTGGCCAGGGAACAGCCGGGGATCGAACCAGCGCTGCTGAGGCTGCGGGCAGCTTCACAATCCAGCGCTCAACCGCTGCGCCACCGGGGAGGCCCCTATTTATACATTTTTATAACATCTGGTTACAAAATTGTATTTCTAAAGTGAACAAAATATATTTTATAATATTATTCTTAAAATTATATGTACCTTCTCTGAGGTGTCCCCATCAACATCAGCTAAGAAATGATACTATGCAGAGTGCATATTATGCTTTGTCCCATGATTAAGCTTAATTTTGAAAACATCCTTTTTCCTTCAAACTTGTCTCTTTTTACATTTTGAAGGAACATTAATATAATCAGATCATTCTTCTAGAAATACATAAATATTAGCTATTTACAGCTCCTCTCTCAGCTGTATTTCATACATTCAGACAAAGAAATCCATTTACAAAGTAAATGGCCAAGAAATTATCAATTCATGGAAGGGATTATATTATGCTCAGCAAAATGGGCCAGAAGGAAAAAAGAAAAATACCGGATGGTCTCACTCATAGCAGGAATCTAGAAAACCATTTAGAAAAAAATTAGGAAAAAAAAAAAACATTTAAAAAAAATTTAGAAAACCTAAATAAGGCACAGGAAAAAGACTAATTATAATAAGTAAAAATCAAAATCAACAAGCAACTATAAACCAGAGACAATACGGGGGAGGGGGTGGGGAGGAGGGTGTGGGATGAAAACAAGGGGGCTAGGAATTGTATGGGGACTATAACCATGACTACGAAAATGCATACATTGTGCAAAAATGAAAAATGATGTAAAAATATATATAAAATAAAGATCATACACCATAAAAAAGAAATTATCAGTTCATATTATGATTTGTGTCTATTTTAATATTCTTAATGTACTTTTAGTTCTTTATAAATATATGCTTCCAAAAGTCATAAACAAAAATACAGGACTGAAGATTTTCTTTGCATGTGTGTACTGGTTCATAGTAGTGTTCACACTAACATCAGACTGAACTTGCAAATAAGACTCATGGGGTTTCAAAGGACTAAAGAATTCACTCCCAAAGTCACATTTCTAGGGAATGACAAAACTGAAATTCAAACTATTTAAACTTACTTTTTTAATGTTCTTTGTGTTATTTTTTTTGACAGGGGGAGGATGGTTGATGATAGGAAACTAGAAGCAACTAAAATGATTATCAGTGATTGATTAATTACTATATGGTATTAATAGAATAAAAAGTTATATAGATGTCAAAATAAAAATCATTGGGAAATAATGATAGTTAATACCATAAACTGCTAACATTAATTATTTCTAGAAAGTTTTTGGCAAACCTTGCTATGGCAGGAAAATGGGAACTTATGTATATGCAATTATATAATTATATATGTATAATTTTATGATACATATGCATATTTTATTCATACATGTATTTTAATGCATGCCATTTTGTAAAAGGATAAGAGAAGTTCTACACGTTCAAAACTATTGGCTCCACAATCTTCCCTCTTCCTAAAATATGATGAATTTAAATGCTGTTCATTCTCCTGGTGAGCTATAAACAGTTCATATAAGAAAAGAAAAATGGTTCTGCTAATTTATCCTGACAACTGGCTCTTGGTATGACAGCACTCAGGCTGTCCTGTGGACTGTCCTGACAACACATTAGCAAATGGAAATTGGTTCTTTTGCAGTACAGGTGATTCATTCTTTTGACTTAGTCATAGTGTCACTTTTGATTGAACCACTCTAATAAAAGGAGCACATATGTTTTCTTCAAATTTGATTCTAGTGACTCCAATAATTAACAGCTGTGAAATTAAAAAATGGATCATATGATTCTATGATATTCTTGTCTATTTCTCATTGGTTGATGTATTTATGATAAATAGTGCCTTTATCTCCATTGAAAAGATTTAAGCTGCTTAGGCTATTTGTCTCATTTTAGACTCTACACAAAGTTAAATTACTAAAAGTAGACTGCTTGCATACTGTTTCCAATTTCAAGAGATGTCCAGTGTTGTGACATAGTAATTGTGTCAGCAATTCAACTTGTTCTGAAGTTGATCTGGTATTTTGTTCAGAGAAGGTCAATTCAGGCATAAGCTGAAGAACTCTTTCTAAGCACAGAAGAGGCTAACTTAAATTATATCAGACAAGGAACTTAAGTCTAATGTGAATGCAAACAAAAATGGTGGCTCTTAGATAATTGCATAGTATTGCTGGTGATTTTCCAAATGACCTTGTTGTAACTATAGAAAGGCAAAGTAAAATATACAGGTATAATTTAGATCTAGGACATTAGTATTCAAAATAACATTTTCCAAATTGCATTGTGCTGATTGTGATCAGGCCAGGAATTAGATGTCCTGCTGGTTTCCTACCCATATTACATCAGGTAAGCCAGTTCACCTCAAGTCTCTGAGAAGAGAACAGACACAATGCCCCAGAAATGTTCTCTTCACATATCTGCTCTCCTGACTGGTGAACTCAGATAGGAAACACAATGAACTTTCTCTCTCACTTTTGACTATTTTGTAGCTGAGTTTTCTTTTTCTTTCCCTTACTTGAAGTACAAAAGTACATCCAGAGCATGTCACACCACTGCAGCTACTAGAGAGAAGATAGAAAAAGAGAAAAGAAAAAAATTTATTTTAACATGTGATTATTTCTCTAAGTACTTTAGTTAGGAATCTTAGCTCATTTTAAAAGAAACCTGAACATCTCATTTTATAGAAATTGCTTGCAAAGGTGCTTATGTTTATTCTGGTTCTTTTAACAATTCAGTCCAATTCCAAAATGTTACAGTCACATTCTAAAGAAAGACAGACTTTTCAGTTAAATGTTAGCCCTGTTCATTTTAAGGTGCAATCTCATTTCCTAAAAGTGCCTTGCGTTACTCAGAGAAAGATAGATAGGTGATTGGTGTATGATGCAAGAAGCAAGAACTCTTTCTGGTTATCTGTTCCCCTATTTTATTCCTTGGTGTTGGAGGAGAAGAGGAAGAAAGGAGCAAATAGGATTTGATTTCCATTGTGGCCTTTGGCAGTTTTCCATCTCCACAGTTCTCATTACCACTGCTGCCAATCTAGTTTGTTGTCTATTTTCTGAGATATAATTGACATATTCCTTATTGATAATAAAGTTAACCTGAATCTCCCTTTTAACAACAACTTTCAGTTAACAAGTAAATTGAATGTTTTATTGAACCATGTTACTCTCATTACTGAACCACATATCCAGATATCCCACTTTTTGAAAGTTCACATTATTCTACTTCACTTTTACCAATAAAACCTGTACATTCATACATGCTTTTTTGCCTTTGTAACAAAAATTGTAAAGTGAATACGTGTTCAGTGTTTATTTTGAGACAACAAGAGAGAAACAGGGTAAGCTAGAACAATAAAAGGGGTTCACCAAGTTCCTTCCTTGGGAAGAAAATCAAGTCATGATAGATTTGAATATTATGACCAAGGTCTAATTGTCATGAAGCTTAGTATACGCAAAATGTGATCCATTTTATCATGTATTGACATAGTGGGCAACTCCATCTTTACCAGACATCTGTGAAAAAAAACTACAATATAAACTTGGAAATTGCCAAACTTGAAGATGGTCTCAATAGGCATGTAGTCTCAATAAGTAATGGTGTTTGGAGGAAGCTGTATCCCAAAGCAGTGAATGATTTTAAAGATTTTGAGCAATAATAATAAGTATATCAATAGTGACTTTGGATAAGGAGGCTAGAATTGTAAAGGTTGACAAAGATGATGTTCAAGAGATTTTGGCATCCAATGACCAAGAATTGCAGAGCTGATGAAAGTACAAGAGGAAGGGGATACAAGTGGAAACTAAACCCAATAGTGAATGGCGAAAATGAAGACATACAGGGACTGAATGTTAAACTCTTACATGAGATTTCTGCTATAACTGACAGTGCTACAATGACTGCAGAAAAGTATAACTTTAATTTTTAAAGAGCACTTAGCTTTAGGGTGGATTTGCAACATGTATTAAGTGCCTGCAAGAAATAATATGATAGCAAAATGTGTGAGGCCAAACAGTCAAGTACATTGTCGTATTTCAAGACTTTCCCATCAGCCACAGCAGATGATGAACCTCAGTCTTCAACATGGAGGTGAACAGACAGAAGACACTGGAAATTTTAGTGATCTGCATGCTCTGATAGATTCAGATGATGTTGAGATATTAATAGATGATGTCCTTTTCTCTCTTCTAGGGCCCAGTTTCCTGTATATCCCACACCCCAACTTCTGACAACTCAGTCTAACATACCATCATCACAACTTCTCAACCTTCTAGTGTGCTTGCCACCTTCTGGATTCTGACAAATGAAAATTTGCAGTACATAATGTGTACTTTATACAGGCTGTGTATTTAACATATCATCCCTGACACTAACTGTTTGTTAGTATTATTTTAAGTTTTATGTATTATTTGGTATGACTTAGTTATTTTTGAGATCTGTAAACACTCAAAACTTTTTCCATATAAACTCATGGTAATTTCTTCTTCACTTTATGCCTTTCAACTTAGGAAAGTTTTCTTAGGAATGTTCTACTTTATGATTGAGGGGGAAATATGAATAATGTGAGAACTATTTAACCTTTTAAAAAAATACATGAAAAAATATCTAGCACAAGCTAGAGCTAAGTGATAGAGTTGGAAATTAAATCTAGTCATCTCCATATGCAAAACTCTTACTTTTAACCACTAAGCTTCATGACATGGATAAAGCTTAAGGTAGATTAACTTATCTAAAAGAATACCCAAATTAAATATATAACCTTATAAAATAATGATCAGTTAAATCACATTCAATATTATTAAATCTTAAAATAGATTTAAGATTTAAGAAATAAGAATAAACTGGTACTCCAATGTCACAAAGCTGTTAAAAGAACAAATAAGAACTATTTAGGAGCATGTTATCACATTTCATTTAGATCACTTTGTTATAAAATGAGCTTTTTAATAACTATATTTAAAATAAATAAGCATTTTCATCTCACACATACTATTAAGAATCTCTATTTATTAATTTTATAATGGTTTTCAATATTAACCCTAGAGACCAAAGTTGTCCTTAATTCTCATTCACCTTATATTTTCAAGTGGAGATAATTTGGAAAATTCTAACTTTGAGGTAAATATCTGTAGTCTTCATTCCTGGCCATTACATTACAAAACGTTTATGATAATTAAATTCTCAAAGAAATAAGATATAATTTTAACTTCTAATTTTTATTCATCTTTACATATAATATTCATGCTATAAACCATAAATCAAGAAAGTTTATTCATAGATGAATTTATGTAAATGTGTAGCAAAAGGTTATGTCAATCACATTCCTAAACTACAGTCTTATTATACACAGAGCATAACTTACTTCAAGATGTGTATCTACCCTATTGTTTAATTCTGAGAGACAGTAATTAACAAATGATTTTAAAAAAATCCAACTGCAAATCTTTGAATAAAATTAAGGTAAGAAATCACATGACAAAAGGACACAACCAACTTTCCAGAACTTATGGGAGACAGCAAAAGCAGTACTGAGGAAAGTATATAGCAATCCAGGCCTACATCAAGAAACAAGAAAGAGTTCAAATAAATAATCTTATCCCCCACCTCAAAAAAAACAGAAAAAGAGGACAAAAGAAAGCAAAAATCAGTAGAAGAAAGGAAATCATAAAAATCAGAGCACAAATCAATGAAAAAGTCCAAAAGATTAATGAATTGAAAGCTTTTTCTTTAAAAAAAATCAAATAAACCTGGGCCTCCCCTGGTGCTCAGCGGTTGAGTGCTGGGTTGAGAGGCTGCCTGCAGCCTCTGCAGCACCAGTTCGATCCCCCACCACCGGTGAGGGTCCCACCAAAAAAAAAAAAAATCAAACTTCTCTCTGGGCTGTCAAAGCAAAGGCAGGCAAAAACTCATAAATAGAATTGGAAACCTAAGAGGAGTTGTTACAATATACAGCTCAGAAAACCTGAACATCATAGGAACTTACTATGAACATTTGCATGCTAGTTAGTTGATAAACCTATAAAGAAGAGATGGGCACATTCTTATGAATTTACAACCAGAGACTGAATTGGGGAGAAATAGAAAAACCTGAACAACAAATTACAAGCAAGG
Organism: Talpa occidentalis; assembly: GCF_014898055.3. Lineage (NCBI taxonomy): Eukaryota > Metazoa > Chordata > Mammalia > Eulipotyphla > Talpidae > Talpa > Talpa occidentalis. Next base: position 114,171,537 of record NW_023603184.1, read on the forward strand.
AAACTGAAGGAGTAATCAAAAATCATCCTAAAAAAAAAATCCAAGACCAGATCTTCACCAGTGAGTTCTACCAAACCTTCAAAGAGGATCTAATACTTGTCTTTCTCAAACTCTTCAAAAAAATTGAGAAAAAGGGAATTCTTCCAAAGACATTGTATGATGCCAACATTATCCTAATGCCAAAACCATATAAAGACAACACACAAAAAGAAAACTATAAACCAATTTCCCCAATGAACATATATGCAAAAATCATCAAAAAATTATTAGCAAACTGAATTCAACAACGCATGGAAAGGATCATGAACCCATGACCAAGTGGTGTTTATTCAGGGACACAAGGATGGTTCAACATCCAAAATTAAACAGTATAATTCACCACAACAATAAAGGAAAGATAAAAATATTATCATATCAATATATGCTGAAGAATAATGATAAGATTCAACTATACTACCCAGTAGTTCCACTCCTAAGTATCTTTCTGAAGAATACAAAAACACAAATTCAAAGGGAAATATGCACTCTCTTCATTGCAACAGTGTTTACAATAACCAAATTATGGAAATAATCTAAGTTCCCCAAAACAGATGAATGGATCAGGAACATGTGGTATATATACACAATACAATATTAATCCACTATTTAAAAAGATAAACTCTTGTCATTTATGTCAACATGGATGGAAGTGAAGAGGACTATGCTAAGCAAAATAAGCCAGAAGAAGGACAAATACTGGCTGGTTTCACTTCTATGTGGAATATACAGGGGTAAAAGGAAATAAAAACTAATAATAAACCCTAGAAATCTGACTGTTGATCTAAGGCCACCAGAGTTGGGGAAGGAGAACAAGTGAAAACAAAGAAGAAGAGGGAGCAAAATGGAATATGGTGGTGAATGATAGGTGCTTGGGTGGTAATAACACATGATGGGGGTCCTCCCTGGTGGTGCAGGGTTTAAGACACAACCTATGAAGCAATATGCAGTCACTGCAGCATGAGTTCGATCCCTGGCTGGCCAGGGAGATACCCACATGGCGCCGCAGACCTCTCCTGTCTCGCCCACTGCTCCCTTCAGCAGTGTATTTCAGTCAATCTGCCTGTTCTGTTCCCCACTCTGTCTCTTATGAATCCTTTCACCTCCCCTACCTCTAACCTGTACCCCAGCTTTTGTATGCATAAATAAATCTTTAAAAAAAAACACATGGTGGGGAGATCCTATATCTCTAAAACACTGACAGTGTTGTAAACCAATGTTGCCACAATTTAAAAAAATCCAGATCTATAAATAAGACACAAATCAAAGTGTCATGGCATTTAATGACAAAAACTCTTCATTCTATTTCAGTGCAATGTTAAAAACTAAAATCAGGAGATAAGAGCATGTCAAAGGAGTTGTTAAAAAAAAGGTACTCAAGTTACACAGATTCTTTCAAGAAATCAAGAAAAGTCATCTTAAAAGGAAGATTACACACAGGTTCTTATCTGAAGAAAATGATAAAGAGAAGAGAACAAGTTGAGAGGAATGTTCTCATGCAGAGAAGGAATGAGATGATTGAAAGATTAAAATCCCCAAAGAGGCAGCAGAAGGGAGAGAGATTTAAAACACAGATGGAGGGTTGATGTTGCTTTTTTTTTTTTTTTTTTTTTTTGCTTTTTAATTTTAAACAAGAGTTATCTTTATTATTTTCCTTTTTTTTTTAATTGAGGTCATGTCAGTATATAATACCATATGTGAGTCAAGGTACAATTTTATTCCTCTCTAGATACATGTTACTACACCACAATTACACTCACTATTGTAACAAGAAGGAAAACTGGTTGGGTACATATGCAGAATTTGGTGAAAAAACAAACTATTTCTTAAATGAAGTCTTTTTTCCTCTATAAAGTAAGAGGGAACTTTTTTTTTCTTCTATACTGATGGGAAAGATTAGAGATTTAAAGATTATTGAAAATGCTTAAAATGACCATGATGAAGATTAGGAAAGCACTAACTAAAGGGGCATTATACAAAATCTCAGCAAGCATCATAAGCTCAGATCACATTATTACTCATAAATCTATAGTGATGATAATGTGCATGGTCACATCATTTTCTACAACTTGTATTCATTGCCTGGAGGTGGCTCTGAGGAATTAGATTCCTTCAGAATATGGTCAAGTGTTGAATCCCTGGTATAATTTAAAAGAAAGAGATCAAAGAGAGGCTAATGTCAAGTTAATGAAGTTTAGGTTTTCAGGCATTCTCACTTGTACAGGTTATTTCCAAAACACTGCAAGTGACCCTGACAACTTTATATTTGTGATTTATAATCTATGCTATTTTTTCTTTAAAGTGGTTCTGCAAACAAGCATAAAACACCAAATCTGAATGCAGTCTCAGGAGATTAAAAAAAAATAGGGTAACCATTACGTAATAAAGTAAGGGAGCCTATAAAATGGATTTTTTAATGAGAATGAAGGTGAAAATACAAGGTGGGAAAAGAAATTTGTGTTTGAGAAGTGGAATGAAGGAAATCAATTTCACAGCTGAAATATTTAAGACAAACTTCAGCTTTTTGCCCTATATTTAAGTGCCCTCAGATATAATAAATATATATGAAATCTATTTTTATAATTTCTTAAATCAATGAAAAAAAGCTTTGTTGAGAATACTCAATGACCTCTCTATGAAAACCCAATTGAGATAATCTTTCATAGATTTACTTCCAGAAAGATATTTATATCCATTGAAAATCAGGATGCTTTTGCAGTAATGAATAATTACTGTGCTTCCTTTTGTGGACCTAGAGTTTAAATCTGAACAGAAAAAGCATTTTAATACATAAGGATTAAAAATTATTTTAATACATAAGGATGCAGCCTCAATTGTGGCAGCTAAAGGATAGATAAGAGGTGATAGACTGGAGCCTCCCTGGTGGCACAATGTTTAAGCTATCACCAGTCACTGCAACATGAGTTTGATCCCCGGTCGGGGAGCTGACCCACATGCCACAGCAGACCTCTCCTGACTTGCCCACTGTTCTCCTCAGCAGTGTATTTCAGTAGATCTGCTGCTCCCCATTCTGTCTCTGGGAATCCTCTCACCCCCACCCCCGACCCCATACCTCTGGCCTACATCCCAGTTCTTCTATGATAAATAAGAAAAAAAATCCTTTAAAAAAACAGGTGATAGACTTGGAGAATCAGGATATTTCTAAGGCATTTGATATACATCTAAAAGGTTAACAAATTGATAATTACAAAGTGATTATATTCATGTGCTCAGTTAGAACATAGAAACCCTTTCAAAATACACAATTTCAACTCATTTATTAAGTTAAGATTTAATTAAAAAATGGAAAAAGACAATAGATATATGAGCTAATCTATTTCTGGGAAATATAAGAAACATAAACCTAGGGATGCAATATAATTTTCCCAAGGTCACACTGCCACTAGAAAATCTAGGCTAATGGCCAGATCTTGGAGGTATAATTTCCTACCATGTTTTATGATGCCATCATTTTTTCATATAATTTTTTACCCATTTTTATTCTTAGTATGATTTAAGAGTTTTCATTTCCCTCCTTGAAAAGAAAGAATCCCTTATTATGTGTCACTTTTTTAGAATAGATACTACATAATGTCATATATGAATATCACTAACTACAATCAAATTATAGTACTAATTTAAATAACAAGTATAGTACTAATTTAAATAACAAGAATATGTAGGATAGGGCCTCGCTGGTGGCACAAGGGGTTATGTCTCAGCACTGTGAAGCTATCCTCAGTCACTGCAGCATGAGTTTGATCCACATCCAGGGAGCTAACCCACATGGCAAACAGACCTCTCCTGTCTCACCTGCTGCCCCCCTCAGCAGTGTATTTCAGTCAGCCAGCTGTTCTGCTCCCCCCTCTGTCTCTGGTGAATCCTCTCTCACCACCTCCCCCTAGCCCCCACACCTCTGGCCTACACCCCAGCTTTTGTATGCAAAAATAAATAAATCTTTTTAAAAAAAGAATATGTAGGATAATACACATCTATATTGAAATTGGATCTCAATTACCACTGAAAATTGAAAACTTAGATATTATATTGCAGTATGTAGTGCTTTTATTTATTTACTCACCCTATGGACTATTTTTGCAAATATAGCTACTAATTTTATGTGCATTTGGTGTTTTTAAGAGAAACATTTAGCAGTTTAAAACAATGGAATCAGATCAGCTTGGTAACAAACAGCTTCAAGTAACACAATTCATGACATTTAATTGGAGCCAAAAATTTTGGATAGATGTGAAAGTTTAAAATTGATGAGATGTAGAATTTGCATATCTTTTTGTTCTAAACCCAGTTTGGATTTAGTGCCCATAATTTTCCTATCTTTATACATTATCTTATATTCTGGATCCATTAAGGGAATTTTAAGAGAACCGTCTATTCAGCCAAAAGAATTGTCACAAAGGGAAAATAAAATCCCCTAACACTGGAGTCATTATAAAGCTCTCTGCTTCCAGGACTCACAGATCCACTCCACCAGCAGCTCAGTTCTAGAAAACAAACATTGCATAGCTTTCCAGACTGCCTTCTTATAAAACATTTGTATCTAGAATTTAAGTAGTTGGCTTTATTTATAAGCTTTCAGTTTGTTCTTATTTACATCATAAGAAGTAACAAATTTGATTTTTTCAATTACAGCAAAATAGGCAAGAATTTTTAATTTCAAAAATTGATGTAGCTGAATAGATACTCATGTCAAAGGAAAAATTGATATCAAAGGAGGTCGTAAGTGTGTAAAAACGCATTTGAGAGCCAAATTATGACTTAAAGGTATATATACTACTCTGTAGACCTCTGTTAACTGAGGTTCTTAAAAAAAAACACGTGTTTAATAATCATTTTCTGCAGTAAGATACATTAAGAGAATCAAATTTGACTAGGCAATTATATAAGAAATTAATAAATGTGAAATCTAGTGTAAATCTGTTACTTCCAATGGAAGTATGAAAAACAGTAAATAAGAGATTCTAGGTTTAATGTTATTAGAACTACAGTGTATTTTCATGACACCTACTAATGGAACCAAATAATTTATGATACTAATGCATGTAAGACTCCTTCTAAAATACATTTACCTGCCTTAAAAAAAAAAAGCTTTTCTCCTAGGTAAAAGTGTACCAAAAGAGTCCTTGGCAAAACTTGAGTCAGTAACTGCCTAGATACAGCCTCTCTTGTGGTTGGTACTTTGCTTTGTTTACCCATTTTTTTTTTCCCAAATAGCTGCCAACAAAGGAATGTTTTCCTTTTTGCATAATTTAGGATAATTTCAGCTGCAGAAATAGAAATTCCAAGGCAACCAATTTTAACAGTAAAAAAAAAAATCTATTATCTCATTTAACAAGAAAATTAGAAAGAGAAGAAGCTCCAGAGATGGTTGCTTTGCAGCTCAGCACTGTTATCACAAAATGAAGCACCTATCTGCCTGAGGTTCTTGTGACATTCCAGCAAGGCTGGAATTTGTCTGAGATGTTTTACTGAAGTAAGAATTGTAGCCGCATGAACTTTGGGTGAGGCATGAAACATACTGTTCAATGATGTCGCTTTGTTATTGTGAATCTAAGAAGTTTCAGGTAGTTTGTACTAGCTTGTCAGCATTGTTTACAGAAAATGATAAGAGGGATGATGTGTGCCTGGCCTAAGGCTAATGATGTGCCCAGAGTCTCTTGGAAGTTTCTCCTATTGGGCTGGTCATATAGCAAAGTTAAGCTAAGGTGATCAGCAGATACAAAAAACCCTGGCTAAAACTATTGGGCACCCTGCTTCTGAGGGGTTCACATACTTGTCAGGTGGTTCCTGATCCAAGAAAGAAGGCTTATCAGTAAGTCCTAATAGAAAAAAAATTGAGTTTGAACCTGGCTTCTCTTGATCCTTTGATGTGAAGTTTTTGACAGTGATGCAAATACTTACTTGAATACTGCTGTGGCGCTATAGCTTTTTCCTGCAATTAAGTGTATATTTGTAAGACTAACCCTTTGGGGTCTTGTGAGTCGGGCCCTGGGCTTGAATCAAGCAAGTGTGTTGTAGCTCCTTAAATATAACATAGTAGCCTCACTAATTTCACTCTAGATCCAGCCTAGATCTGAGTTATCTTGACAATCAGTCCTTTCTGTCTGTCACCTGCAATGAATTTGGCTTCATGCTCAGGCTAATTTATTAGTCACAGTAGGTCTAGGGCCTACTAATGGCGGCTCCATGCTTCCTCGTAAATATATAGCAAAAGAGAAACAATTAACAGGGAATTATCAATATTTTCCTTAATTTGTGAAATAACACCCTGATCACCAAAAGAATATGAGATCTTGGTGGGGTTACCAATCAGAATAACGTGTAGAGCTGGGTCTGAGGGTGAATATATGGAAAGAATAAAGTAAAAACAGAATACTCTTAAGAAGGAGACGAGTTTAAACAATCCAAGATGTCTACTATACCTTTTTACTGATAAAAGTATTAACTTAAAAGGAGATAGAAAAAGTATAATTTATTAAGTCAAATGCCAAATACTTTTAGCCTAAACTAACATTATTTCACTTTTTATGATTCAAATTATAGACTTGGCTAAATAAAATTTATTAAAATCTTTCTGCATTAATGCCAAATATATACTGTTGATATAAAAGGTCAGCATCAAAATATAACAATGACATAGTCTAAGATAAAGAATTTTAATTAATCTACTTTACCTTCTAAGATGACAAGCATAATTATCATTTTCTTCCATTAATTTCCGTAAAACAATAAACCAGATAATTGAATATTACTAATAATTTCTTAAAATAGATGTTATTTTACATGATTTTAAAAATGTACTTAAAAATGAATCTGAAGATTTATTGGAGATGCAATTATCCCACATTATCTTACTTGTTTGAGTTGAAGTCTTTTAAAATTCATATAGTGTATGATAAGATTATTGTTTAATATTTTCATAAGGTTTTAGAATATGATATACTGGCCAGCAACTCCTTGGTTCAATAATTATTCCTTTTATATCACATAGTATATTTGAAGGGTATAAAAATGCCAATTTTAACCTGTGATAAATATTTACAACAAAGAAAATGAGAGTATTTTTACAAATAAGTAATAATATGAATCAGAATGTCAGCTGTATGGAATATGGTAAGAAAAGTAAAAAAAAATTTAAAAACTGTAGGAAGATGCACTGTTGATGGGAGTGCAAACTGGTCCAACCGCTATGGAGAGCTGTGTGGAGATTTCTGGACCTATTAAACATAGAGCTTCCATATGATCCAGCAATTCCACTCCTAGGTATTTACCCAAAGGACACAGAAACATCAATTCCAAAGAGCACCTATACCCCTATGTTTATAGCAGCACTGTTTACAATAGCTAAGCTTTGGAAACAACCCAAATGCCCAAAAATAGATGACTGAATCAAGAAGATATGGTACATATACACCATGGAATATTACTCAGCATTCAAAAAAGATAAACACATGCAATTTGCAGCAACATGGATGGCGCTGGAAGGGATCATGCTCAGCGAAATAAGCCAGAAAGAAAAAGAAAAATACCGGATGGTCTCACTCATAGCAGGAATCTAGAAAACTTAAATAAGGGACCAGGAAAAAGAATAACTATAAGAAAGTGAAAATCAAAATCAACAAACAACTATGAACCAGAGACACTATGTGGGGGGTGGGGGGCAGGGAGAGGAGGAATTGGGGTCAAAATAAGGGGGTTGCAATTGTATGGGGAATATAAAAATAAAATTTATAGTAAAAAAATCAACAACAACAACAAAAAAAACTGTAGGAAGAAACTGAAGAAAGAATAATTAACAAAACCTAAAGGGTCTAGCCAAGAAGTTTTTTCATAACTTAGAAATTCTTGTTAAAATCTTCAAAGTAGTTATTTAATTTTTTAATTTTCAGTTATCAGAATATATCCATGCATCCAGTAACCAATAAAATATAGTACACAGGACTCAGGATATAGACAACAGAATAATATATCACTGTTCCCCAATCCTATTTCCACTGTTTAAAAACTTTTTTCTGCTACCCATTTATTAACATTTTTTACATTTATATCTAAAACTCTCAATAATACTTATATAATTCCACCTTGTTGATTTCTAAAGACAGGGCATTTGTCTTTCTCTGAAGACTTAGCCTCTCATATTAGATATCTTAAAATAATTTGAAAATTGTTTGATTTCTGATTAAAACTAGTATTAATTAGTAAATAGATCAATGCACTCTATCATAAAATATAAAAAGTAATAAAGTCATAAATCGAAAGAAACCAAAAGAGAAAGATTCTAAAATATTACATAATAAGGACTCTGCCAAGTAAACTTGAAGTTTGCTTATGTCCTAAGGAGAAATTAAAATGATCTTGCTTCCTTTTATTATAGTTAAATATATATCTTTGGGAACCTGGCACAAAATTTAGACTCCAATAAACAGGAAGCAAGGGTGAAATAGAAGCAGTCTGAAACTGAATCCAGAAGCAGATATGGACATTGGTATTGCTCTTTATTGGATTAGTTTTTAGTATCTTTCTACAACACCTGGCTTAAACAATTATAATCCTTTGTTCTCTGTCATAATTATTGGATGCATTCCTTAAGAAGAAAGCCCATTTTCTGAGATGAGGTGAATTTCAGAACAAACGAAGCTTGTATATAATCCATGAAAATTCCACTACATAATTTAAAATCTGTAATTACAGGTAATTATTATAGACTGTCATTGGCACATATAGTTAGTTATAATAAGATTTTAAAATATTGAGAAGAGAATAGATTAATAGTTTGTTATAAGTAATTATGGATGGGATCAACTATTGACAACATATCTATGAAAAAAACTCTGCACGGTAAAGATCCTGATGAGCTGACATTATTATGTAGTTACTGTACCTACCCCAGCAAATATCAAAGTATGTCTACTGTATTTGGATTACTTATTTTCTACTGCTAGAAGATCTCTACAAGGTGACATCCATTAATTCAGTAAAATGTCCCCATTCACAGACATATTTTTGACATTACCATCAGATGGTTTTTATTTCTTCCCCTCTGACTCATAATTCTAAATATTGTCAGGTTCTTGCTGCCATTTATCAATATAGTTAGGTGATATCATTTTTGAATGTTTAAGTGTTTTGTCCATGGCTACTGGGATAAGAAGAAAGCCCTCTATTTCCACTGTCCTTTTGTACTCAGACTAAGAAGAGCAAAGATCTAAAAGACACCTGACTCTGCTATTTAAACACTTGTGAGTTTTGGGTTCCAGTGTATAAAGCTGTTATTGTAAAGATCATCAAGAAATCATCCAGTTTCTAAGATTTCCCATATGTTATGTTCCTTTCTCCAGAAGTCACTCTATTATTAATTATGAGGCATGCCTACCCAAATGAGCATTTATATTATCTACAAGACAGACAAACAATTTTGTTTTTTTTTGTGTATTTGCCCATGAGCCCACTCTTCAGTTACCTGATTATTATTCAAAGTATCAAAGTCCTTATGGTGAAGGTCAAGTGAAAATTTACTCTAAATACAACCACAGGTCTCTGAAAATAAGGCTCAAGTTTTCATCTTGCCCAACCTCAACTTTGTGTTCTTATTCAGCATTTGGTCTCAGAAAATCTGGCTGTCATCATGTGACATTCCATAATATGATTAACCATTGTCCCACATTTAATCTACCAGTAAAGAAGAACTTGAGGTAGTACAGTCTGCTTTCTGAAAGCACAGCAAGGAATATACACACTCACAATATATCTGAATACCCCCATATACCTGGTGACAAAGTGCTATAGATGTCATAGGAAAGGAATCTGCTGTGGGGACATAATAGAAAGATTAGGTTTCATTAGTTGAAATAATGGTTTCAAGAAAAATATGTGCGTATGTAATGAAAAATATGAAACACACATAAGAAAGATGAATATGGTATCTAAGAGCCCTTTATGGTTAAACTGATATTTGATTCTTAGGTATTCATAGCTAGAGTTGATTATTCTCAAACATATATATTAGTTAGTATGTTCCTTAAGGATTTGGGATTATTGATGCATGGATATCAATTAATATTTTTGGTTATTAAAATAAAGTGGATATGAACGATCTTATCCATTTTTTTTTCTGAGTCAAATATGTCTATTCCAATGTGCTTTCTGATCTGAGAGAAAAAAAAAATCTTATCTCCTCAATGGTTTTTCCTTTGTAAGAGAATTGGCTACTGTCAGTATTTTAGAAACTACTTCTAAATATCCTTGAGAAATCCTATAAAACTTTAGTAATTGTTACATTAAATCTCTGCATCAATTTAGTAAGAATATTCATCTTTGATATATTTTCTCACCAGTACTTTTCCATTTATCTAGAACTTCCTTAAATATCTTTTATCAAAAATTTATTAAGTTTCTTGACCACACACATTTTTAGGTTTATTCCTGAGTAATACTTTTTTGTTACATGTTCCAATATAACCTTTAAAATCAACTTTATTACCTGTTATTCCTGGCATAAGAATAAAATAAAATTGTTTCCCTTCTCAGAGTTTCTATTTTCATACATTTTGACTTCTATGTTTGGTTGATTGTTTGATTTCTATGGATTCTTTTTCTCTCTGTCTCTGTCAATGAAGCATGTAATATACACATATTCATATAGATTTGTCTATTATTTCTACTGGGACATAAATCCGTAACATAGAATGTATTGAGTTATTTTTATAGGATTATTAATCTTACATCATGGTATTTGAGCTATGAGATAGCAAGGAGACTAAATGTCATACAATAACTTGCCTCGTCTTCTGTGGATAGTGCATATTTCACTTGTATGAAGCATAGTTTCCTTAGGGCTGAATTTTTATTTTATTATCTTCATTTGGAGATCTAATGTGGTTTAAGAAGATATATTTGAGTGCAGAGTTGACAAGGTGTGGACTTGTGATGTTTTGTTTCATGTGTCAACTTCATCAGACTATGTTGTATTTTCTTTGGTAGTTATATGCTTAAACCTCTACAAATGTATATTTTTGTCACAGGGCAATCCCGATGTGAAATGGGTTGGCCTGACTGTGGGTCCTTACCTGTGTGCTAAGAAGGAACTTATAATGAGACTCAACTGCTGGCACGCACAAAAAGGTTCGTGAAGGGTTTATTTACAAAAAGGGGAAATGAAGAAATGAATAACTCAGGGAGAAAGAGAGAGATAAATTGGTGAATGTATCCTACCAGTTCCTCTGATTACACTGTACACTGGAACCCCAATTGTACACTGTAAGGCAAGGAAAAACCAAGGGACCTCCAAGGCCCACATGTCTGGTTATATACCAAGTCTGGCTGTTTACCTCCACCCTCAGTTCACAGCAATTCTCCCTTCAGTGGGGATGACATTATGGGATTTGGTGTCCTTGGTGTCTTGGATCTCTTTTGTCTGGAGTAGGGGTGGAGTCCATAAAACCTGTATTTATGGAGTTCAGGACATCATCTCTCCACAACAATTTCACATCATGCCCCACTTATTCAAAGTTTCCTGATATGTTTCATTTGTCTCTTCTAGTGCTGTTGGACAGGGCTATAACACCAGCATATCTAAAGGCTGCTGACTTAGCTATGAATTATTTTTGCTTGTATTAAAAACTCATCCTTGACCTAAGTATCCACTTAAAGGGACTAGATTTATGAGGCACTCTTAGCACACACATACTCAGATCAGGGTTGTCATACAGAAGGTCGTTAGTCTGAAACATGAACAGTGAAATGAACAATCATTTGCTCAACCACAGAGTGATCACTTATTTGCAAGAATAAGAAACTCTTTTCTTAAATCCACAACCTCAAAGGTATGATCATTTTGTCATTGATAAATGTATTGCCTTTTCTCTTTCTACTTCCAAGTCACTCAATTCCTGTATTCTGTTCTGTGATCATTTCTTTATCGTCCCCCTTCTGATCTAAGAATGACTGACCTGTTGTAATGTAGAATTTTTATATTCCTTTGATATATTCCCTTAAAATTTTTAGAAAACTTTCCTTCTTCTCTGCACAACATTTTTTATTCAATTGAAGCTTTTCTATGTTCTTGACCTGCTGACATTATTTTGCTATATTCTTGCCTGCATCATTTGATGTACTGAGACCGCCTTCTCATTTTGACATTTTTCACTCTCTTTTTTAACCAACCTTTCTTTTAAAATGTAGAACAAATGAAAGATAGATCCATATCTATCTGGAGATAGATTCCTGTAATAGTTTTTCATTATAGGCAAATAGTATGTTTTTATTCTAAAATGATTGCTTTTGTTTCATCTCCCATTCATATTCTACCAATTGTGACACCATATCATACAAATTATCTATTGTTTAAAGCATCTGAATTTGGTAATGCCAATTCCATTAAAAATAGTTTTGAAGGCCTCCCTGGTGGCACAAAGGGTTAATCACTGCACTATGAAGCAATCCACAGCCTCTGCAGCACGAGTTCGATCCCTAGCCTGCCAGAGAGCAGCCCACATGGCGCAGCAGACCTCTCCTGTCTCACCCGCTGCTCCCCTCAGCAGTGTATTTCAGTCGATCTGTCTGTTCTTCTCCCCACTCTGTTTCTGGTAAATCCTCTCACCCCCCACATCTCTGGCCTGTACCCCAGCTCTTGTATGCATGAATAAATAAATCTTTAAAAAAATAGTTTTAATAGGGGCCTCCCTGGTGATGCAGGGGTTAAAGATAGCACTATCAAGCTATCGCCAGCCACTGCAGACACAAGTTCGATCCCTGTCAGCTAGGGAGTTAACCCACATGGCACAGCAGACCTCTCTTGCCTTGCCCACTGCTACCCTCAGCAGTGTATTTCAGTAGATCCACCTGTTCTGTTCCCCACTTTGTTTCTGGTGAATCCTCTCACTCCTCACACCTCTGGTTTACACCCCAGTTCTTGTATGCATAAATAAATAAATCTTTTTTAAAAAAGAATGTTTTTGATAACAGGTAATATCAGAATTTTTCTTATGTTTGAGTAAATGAAGTCTGTCATTCTGAAGTATACTTAGAATATGATTTCTTGATAGTGACTTTGTTTTTGTAAGATCATACTACTTTTCAACTAAGTGTATTGACCTTAGAGTTTTTTTATTGATTGGTACTGTATCAGTAGCAATCTCATTTAAGCCAAATGAATTTGCTATTAATAGTAGCATCATTTGAGACATTCCTGTATGCTGGATACTAATCTAGTTACTTTCCATGTGCTAGTAATCTTTATGGCCCTCATTCATTCAACAAATATCTGTAGAAATTCTAACATTGGGGTAAGAAGTCTGTGCAGGTGCTAGTTTTAGGCATTTGTAATACAGTAGTGAACAAAATGGAAGCTTTACCACTTCCATTTTGAGTGAATTTAGATTCTATTCAGTGAAACTGGTCAAAACACAATAAAAATAGATGACAAATCAGATATATAAAAGTAATAGAAAAAGTTGGCAAAGAAAGTAGAGGATTCTAGAATCAAATGGACAGTCTAAATTTGTATAGGATTAGAAGGTGATATTTGAGCAAAGACCTAAAGGATATAAGAGTGTGAGACATCGGGTACTGAGGGAAAAGCCTGACAGGCAAGAAATGGGCCATGTCAGGCTTATTCAAAGAAGATTGTAGGGTCAAAATAAACAAAAGGCCTTGGGGAGCACAAATTGTTGCTAAAACAGTAATAACAATGGATGAAGTTTGGATTAAGTTGAGGTCATGTAAAGCACCTTTTTCAACCCTATCGGAATCAGTACCCCTTTTTTTGGTCAGTACCCCTTTTTTCATAATAGTTACAAATGCAAACAAAATTATTTTAGTGCTGAGATATCACAGTGGTGTGAGTTTCTAAAGTTGTATTACTTGTTAAATTATCCAACAGAACTGAGTTTAATTTTCCTGATCAGCCTCAAAATGGTATTCCTGGGAAATTCTGTGTATTAAACCTATTAGAAAATACATGGGTTAAATAAAATTAAATTATTGGTTCAAAAATAAAAACAGTTCTTTTTTAAATGAAATTGCTAATCCATTTGGAAGCTGTGGAGAGAGCAAGGCTATTCAGGAATACTCTACATCTTCCAAAATTGCCAGTATCCTTAAATCTGGGTAAATGTGAGTGGGAACACTCCACTGCATTGTAATTATAAAATGTTTCCATACTTTTCTAGAATTCCTCCTAGAAAACAGTGCTGAATGAATAGGGCCTTTAAGGACATTTGGATTTTAGTCTTACCTGACACGTCTTAAAAGTAGTGTTGTGGCTATCATGTTGTGAATAAAATACAGGAAGAAAACCAAGGAAATCAGTTAGGAATCTATTGCAGTGAGTCAAGCAAAAAAAAAAAAAAATGACCTAATCAGGCTGGTAGAAATAAAGGATCTGAGAAGTAACTGGATTGTACATATATATTAAAAAGTTGTACAAATTTGTTGGAAAATTACATGTGAAAAATAAGAAGTGGAGAATCAAAGATGAGTTTAACTATTTTAATTCCTTGATGCATAAAGACTAAAGGGAACAAGTTATCATTTTCTGAAACAGGAAAGTTTTCAAAATGCCAGCTTACAGAGAGGAAATCACAGTTTGACTTATGCCCAATTGTATCATTCAACAACTTAAAGAGGTAACAATTATTATTATTCCTATTTTACAGATATTGAAATGAAGCATAATAAATTTAGTGAAGGTTCTACAACCACTAAATGACACACAAAATTAGATTGTGGCATATAATCACAAATGCTATCTAAAATGATTCTTAATTTTGGATCGTATTACTGAAAAAGCACAGTGTGGAAAGTCTTCAGGTATGGTCAAATTGAGGAACTCAAATGACATCATCATCAAAGTGTGTTCTTATTCTCTCCTTTACTCCTCACTTCTTTTTTTGTTTTCCTCATTTCTAATGACTTCTCTTTCAGATAGGTCTCCCTTCAAGGTAACAAGATGGCTGCTGAAACTCCAGGCTTATGTTTATTCATCCTGGGAAGCCAATCCCATCAACTCTGAGACTAGGCTTGTGTATTGTACTATGTGAGGAAAGGCTGAGATGCTTCAATGGCCATATAACCAGTCTCACCAAACTATATTAGTTGAGTATGTATAGGGAGAAATTCCTTAAGAAAAATATGATGTTGTTTTCTAAAGATGGAATGATAAATAGGCAGGTTGGTAGATAATAGATGATAATAAATAAGTAATAGATATGTATATAGATCACTTTATCAATAGAGAAAAGCAAATAGCAATGAAAGATATACAATAAAGACTTCATGAAAAAATAGGTGCAGAGATACATCCATGATATTTTTTCTATATTCCTGTTTAGTCCCTTTTAGTACACTATTTCAATAATAACTTTATTTCTAATATAAACTGCCTTAATTCATATGTATCCTGAATACTGACATATTAATAGATATTAATTAATATCTAATAATATCTATCAATAATTTAATAGATATCATAAAATTAATCAAAAGCACACACAAGTGAAGTTTGTATCTCAGTGGCTGACACACCATAGGGATTGAAAAATATCTGTTGATTTAATAAATGGATAAGTAAAAACTGATTCAATAGGATACTCTTCTCCTTTTTTATTGCCTTAGAGAATTTGTTTTCACAGTATTCTTCTCATAGAACCCAAGGTTTTAAACATTTGAGGAGTGATTGGCACAATAAGGTTATTGATGCATACTACTGACTCTAGGCATAAGATGTTTCTGAAAGAAATCCAGAACCTAAGTAGATTGCAGACTCATCATCATGGAATTCCACAAAAAAGTTCAGGAACAAAAGTGGTGAAAAGTGAAATTTCAGGGTCTGTGTATTATTGCTACTAAAAATGGGGATGGTTTTAATTTTTCATTTTTTGGTTAATAGAGTAATGTTTCATAATGTTCTTATGCAAGGACAATCACACCTGGTAGTTGTGGATGATTACATAAAGATGGTCTAAATCTTTCAAAGTTTTGCATGTAAGACAGTTTTCTTTTTGCTGAGGATAAATAAAACTTTTTTTTCAACCTTAACCTAGATATCTTATTTCTGATGCCCATAAGCAAAATATATCATTTGCTTCTAAAAGTTTTTGCTGGATATATATTAAGCCATCTGTTCTGTTTGCTCCCTGATACTTGGAGATAAGTAACTCCTGGCATCAGAGGCAGTTACAACAGCTGTGATTCTGCTTGTAGTATGCTAGTTGTACTCTCATGATTCCAAAATCCTAGGGTATCATCATGTCTTCCAAGGCCAAATTCATTTAAACCAAGGTCAGTATATTATCTTCTAAGAACAGGGAGAAATAGTAGTTTAGTAACTGATCATCCAGTTATAGTAAACAGCAACCTTTAATATTGAATCTTATTATACAGCTGAAATAGAAACTCTCAAACTGAATAATATAGTCACAAGTCAATTTAATAAGTGTAGGTAATCAAAATAAAGCAGATGCTTTACAAGAATGTCCCTATATCTTTGCATAGCTGGCATGAAATTCATTCCTTAAACACCTTAGTTCTCTAAGTCAAAACATTTACTCAGTGCATCTGCCCATTTGATTATTGGTAAATTCAGTAAAAAACATATTTTATGGTAGCTCCTCTTCTCCTGGAGTTTAGGTAATACAGAATGTGTAGGTAATCCATAATGGACATAATTTGTGTTGAAGTCCACATGACTTCTTGAAGCTGGATGTTCCTGTTTTTCCTATGCCAAGTTTGAGATGACCTTTCAGTGTGGCTCTCAGTGGTTTTAGTGTTGTGGCAGCACACTCACATCTGTTTGTGCACTGCAGCCCCCATTCTCCTGCCATCCAGACGGTCCATTCTCTGATACATCATGATGTATTTATCTCTGCCACAAGTAGACAATTTTGTCAATGTTCACATCTTTTCCTCCATATGTCTTCAAACCTGGAACAGAAACCAGATTCTCTTAAAACCTGAAGTATATTTTTCTAAAGCAAAAGTTGGGAGAAAGGTCTCTTCTAAAAGAAATTCAACCGTTTTGTTTTCCACATTCCTAAGTCAAAGGACTATCTTTGGGGCATGTAAGAGAGTTTACCACTTTTGTTCATTCCCTTTCAGCAAAGCAAATACAAAATTAATTACTTTCTCACTCTAGTATACTCAGACTTCAGGGGAAAAGAAAACATATTACAAAACCTTTTATTTCAAAACATTTCTCACGAAGCATTTTGTATGTTAAGTCTTCTGGAATTGCTTACTTGTGAGTAGAACTTGAGTGATAAAATATGTGGTCAATTTATCTATGAGTCATTAAGTCGCCCCTGGGCTCTGAATTTTTCAATTGTGAAAGCCATTAATATTAAGAATCAAAACTATTTTTTTATTCAACTAAGTGCAGAATTTGGTTACTATTGACCAGCCTTAATTGCTCCTGTTGTAGTGTGAATGTCATCATCTAGAGTTTAGATTTAATGTATCGATAAACAAAGACACTTACTAAACATGGACCATAATGTCTCTGTCCTAAACACAAGCAAATAGCTTAAATATTTTCACTTTTCTTCTGACAAGTATTAGGACACACTTTAAAATATTGTACTATATACATTTAAAACCGTGCCTGAAAAATAAGCTGTTGGCATGTTCTAATCCTGTGAGGAAGACTGAATAGTAAAACTCATGTCTTATGCATTGTCTCTTCTAAATGAGGACAAACAAGGATGTTGGCCAATAACTGGTGAATATTAAATAGCAAAAATCAGTAGTAATACAGCTTAGTTATTTTAATGGATGGCCAATGGAAATAAAATTATATAAATTCAAATTTCTACCAGTTGATATGAGCTCAATTTAGAGAATGGGGGGATTTTTTTAAATCATTCTTCATGCAGACAAGTACTAAACATTCAACCAGTCTCAGATGCCTACTGAAGGCTACTTTGCTCTTCATTCTCACACATGGATCTATCAATTTTTGAAAATTACATTTAGTTTTATAATTGAAGTACCAGCCCATATTTGAGCCTATTTAGCTCTTTTAGAGGCTAAAAATATCATTGAATACTCTACTATGTGTATCTTGTTCACATCTTCCTTACTCATTAACACATTTAATTAACAATATTTAACTTCCCTATATTATTTTTATTGACATAGAAATCTTCCAGAGCAGAGAAATAAATTTAATTTCATTCTCATAAAGTAGACAGGGAACATTACTAAAGGCCTTTTATACTAAAGTATTCATTATTCTTTTAGTCCCCTAAACAGCATCTTATGAATTCTCCCTGATGTCACTTGAATTTATTATAGTTCCACACTGTTTGAGAAAAATAGCTGAAGCCTAACAATGAATCCTATAGTGATGTGAAAAAATGGTGTAACTTCTAAAAATACAACACCTTTTGTTTCTTCAATTAAAAGCTCCTACGTGGCAGGGATGTTTGGCATTTCTATACTTCTACCATCCATTCATTTGTCCCACAAATGGAAACATATTATTTAAGCAACACACAATGGAAGGTTACAGGTAAAATAAAAGCATAACATATGGCTCCTGGTTTTAAGTGTCTTCTCATAAGCTAACTGAGGAGACCAAACATTTTTACAAATATATAGCTCAAGAAAGTGTGTGTGTGTGTGTGTGTGTGTGTGTTCATCCCATAAAGGAGTTACTAATTTAATATTGTACAAATATATATATGGAAAAAAGCATATTAACTACATCTTGAAAGGTCATCTTGCATTAAATAAATGTTTTCACTTCCTTTTATTTTTCTCCCTAGTACTATTCCCACTTATATGTCATGCTTCTCCAAATTCAAATTATAATTGTTGTTACATATTAACCTATTAGCCTATTAAACACGAAGTCAAAATCAATTGAATCTTTTTCCGTTTTTGTATGGTTTGGAAGAACTTAATCTCTTCAGGAAGTGGAATGGGGAGATATTACATTCAATCTCCATTGTAAGGCAAAGAAAACACAGAAAGGTAACAGTGTTAAGAATTAAAGCTAACACAAATTGAGTTGTCACTGTGGG
Organism: Talpa occidentalis; assembly: GCF_014898055.3. Lineage (NCBI taxonomy): Eukaryota > Metazoa > Chordata > Mammalia > Eulipotyphla > Talpidae > Talpa > Talpa occidentalis. Next base: position 114,190,610 of record NW_023603184.1, read on the forward strand.
CCAGGAACTATTCTAAGCATTTTGTGTGTAGTTATGCTTGTAATATTTACAACAACTGTAAGGAAGGGAGATATCTGTGAAATGGTTATAAGAAAACCAAGGTATTGAAATATTAAATAACTCACTTGAGTGCTGAAGCTGAAAAAACAAAAACTATGATTCCAAACTCAATCTTACTCATCATAGTAATACTTGGTTTCCATATTGAAAACTAAAACTTTGTATCCTGCCTTATTTGGAAGAAAATGCAAGATTAAAACTGTTTTGTTTTATTTTGTATTCTTTCATTATTCTTTGCTTTTCTTTTTTTTCCCCTAAGATGGAAAGAATTAAGGGGATTTAATACTCTAAAGACAGTCAAAGTCCAGAAAATAGAGAGGATGCTAATGCATGTTATGGAAAGGAATAGCAAGGGGGAAGACAGGCCTTGAAGATTCTTCTTTCAATGAAGGACAGAGGGTATAGCTGTTATTTATCACATTTTATAAGATAAAGAAATGGATAAAACCAAATTCAGGGAATATATAATGAGAAGGATCTCATTTTTAGTGAAATGATATGATCTTTTGTATCTATGTTGTTCAGAATAACTTCTGTGTTAATGAAGGAGAAAAGGTAAAGATTGATGTGTGAGGCTTTTCTACGGTAAAATGCCCTCAGTCAATTTCCTTGCTCTCTCTGGAACATTTTTTAACTTCTTTTCAATTTCAATCGACAGCATCTTTAATTTACATAAAATTGTTACCATAAACATCTGAGACACAGTCTCTCTGCTTCTCAACTCTCTTGGTCTCTTTCTCATATCTCCCATTGTATTAAATCTGAGTTTGCCTTAAGGTTTATCTTTGTAATTTTGCAACCCATAAATGTATAGCTCCTTCCCCTCATCATTCTGCTAATGTCAATGCATATTTTGCTTCATGTTAAATATTTGCTTAGTAAATTAATAATCAGAACTACAAGTCTCTGATCTGTCAAAATTTGATAATCTTTTAGCAGATTCTATTGCCATAGAGTGTTTATATAGAAAAGTAATTATTTCTGAAAATCACTATTTTTCTTCTCTCTGACATGTGATAAATAATCCATTGTTAGTTCCTCTATAGCTATATATATATATGATAATTAATAGTTGAAACAACTGAAATATCTGCATTTTTACATCTATAGTTTTAGTGATTTTTAATTTTTGTTTACTTAAATTTTCAATGTTCTTTTTCATATTTGTAGCAGAAAGTGTAGTCCAAGCATTTTCCACTAGAGTCAAAGTTGTAGTGTACCTACTTGAAAATGAATTTGGATTGTCTACAGAGATCCTAGAAAAGAGTTAATATGATACTATCAAAAAAGAAAGTTGTTGTTTAGGGACACTCTAGCAATGATTTGCAAATACCAAGCAATGACACAGAATGAGTCACTGAAAGAGTAATTTTGGTTTTATGGTCAAATAACTTGGGTCCACATATCTTATTAAAATTATGACTATGAGGAAATTTTTTGACATTTGTTTTTCTTCTAAAATTGGAGTAGAATACAACTGTTTCATTGTAAGCATTAAGAAAGATCAATAATTGTGAGTGTACAAACACTCAACTAACATCATCCCTGCTAAAGCAGTCAGTTAGCCATAACTCCTCTACAAATACTTAATTTAATTCTTCATAAATGAATAAAAATTAAGCAATAATTTCAGATGCATTTAAACCTTTAAAGATGTAGTATTTCTATATTCATTGATCTTAAATTATTAAGAGGTGAAGAAAATATTGAAAACAATGTAATTAAATGTATATTTAAGTATGAGGATATAGATATTTAATCAAGTAGCCAAAACTGTTCTTTTCAAAATGTTGTTCTTCATACACATATTTATTTTTATTCAAGAGCTAATATCAGGGACAGCAGCTATAGTAATCTGGAAAGACCTGGGTATTTCAAAAGACTAAGTGATAAATTTTTTCTGCCATCTACCCTTTGATCTTTATTAAATAGTTAAATTTTTAAAAAAATCTCATTTCATTTTTAAGTGGAAAAAGTAAAATCTATATCACAATGTTGGTAGAAATAAAATAACCTGAACTATATTAGTTAGCTTGGACTACCATAACAAATATAAATACTGGATACTAAACAATAGATATTTATTTCCTCACAGATCTGGAAGCTAGAAGTCCAAATTTAAGGTGTAAGCAGGGTTGTTTTCATAGCAAAGCTTGTCTCTTTGGCTTACAGATGACTGTCATCTCCCTCTGTCTTCTATGTGTGTGTACATGTGGCTGCATCTTTCCCTTTCTTTCTCATTTTATTTCTTACAAGGACACGATTTTTGGATTAGGTCATAATTCTAAAGACCTCACAGCAACCTAATTATACTTTTTAAGACCTCATTTTTAATTATGGTTACATGCTGAGGCACTGGAGGTTAGGGTATCAATATATAAATTTGGGGGATATACATTTATCCTGTAGCACTACACCCTCTATATTCTCAAAAATCCATGCCCATCTTTCATGAAAAATATATTCAAATATTCACAATGCTCCAAAAGTCTTAACTTATTTCAAAATCAACTCTAAGCCCAAAATCTTGTCTAAGTATCAACTAAATCAAATGCAAGTGAGATGGTACTATGACTTATTCCATGGCAAAATCTTTCTCTAGCTATGGACCTATGAAATGAGATAAGCTATCTGTTTCCAAAATACAGTGATAGTACAAATATAAGAAATACATTTTCATTCCAAAAGAAAAAAGTTAGAAAGTACAAATATAAGAAATACATTTTCATTCCAAAAGAAAAAAGTTAGAATGTACAAATATAAGAAATACATTTTCATTCCAAAAGAAAAAAGTTAGAAAGAAGCAAGGGATCACTAGCCCCAAGCAAGACAAACCTAGCCAGGCAAGTTCTATTAGATTTTAAGGTTCAAGACCAATCCTCTTTGGCTTCATGCTCTGTCCTCAAAGTCAACCAGTGAGGCAGTTCCCGCCCTTGTCCCCCAGGGCAGCAGCTTAACCTATAGAATGGAGGAAGAGGCAGCCCCAGGCCCTGGGTCTTTGTCTTCTAGGCCCATGGCAGCAGTGACTGCCTTGCCAACCTTGACCTGTCTTATTGTCTTATTGGATTAAGGACCACACCAGCAGCTTCATTTTAAATTAATCACCTCCTAACAGAGGTTGCATGTAGAGGTACTAGAAGTTAGGATGCCAACATATAAATTTATGGGAATATAATTCAGCCAAAAACATGCATTATTTTATAAAAAGTGCTTTGCAATAGCACAAGTTACATAGCTCAAGTTACATAGTTTGTTAAAAGCAGTCAGGATTGGATTATTTTTCCTGACCTTTTGGTCATTTTCAGAATGTCCCCTACAGATTTCCTTTCTCATGTTATTCTCTTAATCTTTAGTTTAACTACTCTTTTTTTCCCTCATATTCTCCTAGGGTAATTTTCTTCACTGCCATGGGTTTAAAATCAGTAATCTACTGCTCAGCACTCTGCTTTGCAGTTCCAGCCCAACTCTGTCACTAATCTACAAATCTAGAAACCTAATCAACTCACCTAATCAACTACACAGACCCAGACTCCAAAATTCAGTACCTTTCACCCCCTTTCCATCCCATTATCCTCTTTTCAACTCCTATTTCCCCAAATTCCTCCCTTGAAATTAATCTCAGTGCATGGCCCATCTCTTACCAAGTCAAGCTAAAAATCCTAATATGATTCCTAACATTCCCTTATACTTTATTGGCTGCTTAAAAATCCTAAATATGTCCATTCTTTTTCTCAACTGTTCAATTTTCAAAATTCTTCCTTAAGCCTCCTGCCTTTGCACATCATATGTAACCAACTTTGCATGGAACTAACAATATAATTATGCTTTGATAAAATTCTTAGAAATAACTGCCACATGAACTTTGATGGTTACACTGGCTTGGTTCCTTTCCATGTGTTCTCTTTCAGCCACTCCACCTTACCTGACATTTATTACTCTGGATTGTTAGAGACTGTTTACCTACCCACCATTAGACAACATATTTCTGTATCTTAGAAACCATAATTTTTTAAATCACTGTTACTTTTTTGAGAAGTAATATTGCTTACAAGCTACTTGTGGAGAATGAATCCTGGTATACAGGATTTTAATACTCATTCTATTTTAGGAGGTTGCCACATCTGCCAAAATTATTAGGGCCACAGGAATAAAATTTGTATAAAGAGCAGATTTTATTTTTAGTAGAACACAAGCTAAGGGATAAGATGTACATAGTAATATTTATTTTCAAACAAGAGAGTAGGCTTTAGCAGATAGAGGTGTATCTTGATTAATCTTGTGGCTTGAGATTTTATCTTTTTACCTGAAAAACAAATTGAGGAATGCAATCTAGGAAAAAATGTCTCAGTTCATTTTGTCAGCTCTGTCACTTTTAATTTATTTAAGATTTTGAAAAACTGATGCTTGAAAAAAATGACATTTAATAGCATTAGGGTACATTTATAAAAAATACATGTGAGCAAGCTCAAATTAAATGTGAGGACAATAAAACATTAAAAGTCCTTGTATAGGGCCTCCCCGGTGGCGCAGTGGTTGAGCGCTGGGTTGCGAAGCTGCCCGCGGCCTGTGCGGCGCCGGTTCAATCCCCGGCGGCTCCCCAGCCACCGGAGGAGGGTCCCACATGGCGCGCAGACCTCTCCTGCCGCCCGCTGCTCCCCTCAGCAGTGTACTTCGGTCCTTCTGCCTGCTCTGCTCCCCGCTCTGGCTCTGGTGAATTCTCTCACCCTCCCACGCTTCTGACTGTACCCAGTGCTTGTATAAATATAAATAAACAAATAGATAAAAAAAATATTTAAAAAAAAAAAAAAGTCCTTGTATAATAAAAATGATGAAGTTCAAATGAACAATCTGAAAGGTGGTTGTGTACTATATTTAAACCTGTTAGCAATTCTGGCAAACAGGCTGGGGAGTTATGAGTGAAGTTGTCTGTGACAGTGTTCTGCAGTCTAATCACTGATAGCAGAGCTACAAGAAGAGCTCAGAGAAAACTCAGGTCAAAATACCTGAGTCATCTTGGCAATGAAAGTATTCAATGCTAAAAAGTAAATGCATAGGATACAATTTAAATTGCAAAAGTTATCACTTTAATTTTATCATACAATTTTTTTTGAATATTTTACTTTCTTCCCATATACCTCAAATGACTATTCTTGTTGCTTGGGAATATTTTTTACAAACACACCCTAATGTTGCCAAATGCCTTCATGTTTTTCAAGTATCTACATTTCAATAGCCTAACCTAGAGTTTTCAGAGGTTAGAGAGTTGAGAAAATTTGGTAATATATTAACTTTGGCTTGAGTAGCTAAAAGCTACTCCAACCCCAGGAAATACTATAAATGTACAGTAAAATAATAAGTCATTAATTTATTTATCAAGAATACACAAAGATAAAATGTCAAACCTCTGAAGGAAGGTGAGTGAAGAACACTTAAACTCTTAGATTATACCCTTATCATTGGAAATAGTGTCCAAGGGCCTCCCTGGTGGCGCATGGGGTTAAGAGCCACACTGAAGCAATCCACAGACTCTGCAGCACAAGTTCGATCCCCAGCCTGCCAGAGAGAACCCACATGGTGCAGCAGACCTCTCCTGTCTTGCCCACTGCTCCCCTCAGCAGTGTATTTCAGTCAGTCTGCCTGTTCTGGTCCCCACTCTGTCTCTGGTGAATCCTCTTACCCCCCACATCTCTGGCCTGTACCCCAGCTCTTGTATGCATAAATAATTAAATATTAAAAAAAAAAGAAGAAATATTGCCCAAGACTCCAAAACTTGGTATACAAATAGACTGTACCATAAACCCCTGCCATCCCCTCCAGATATTGCACCTCCTGGTTTCTAACAGTCACTGCAAACATATGCAGACAAAAAAATGCATACCTGTGTGTTGAACATCTATGCCCACTCTCCCTGCTTACTTTCTCTCAGTCTCTGAGGGCTCAGGTAAACGGAGGCATTCATATATTTTGCTTATAAGAGAAAACAGCATGTCTCCCATGTACAGGGTTGTAAAGGAAGTGTGTCCAGGTTAATCTTTGAGAAATAAATTATAAATCAGCATATAGCTCCTAGAAGTCCAAGGTAGCAAGATTGCAAGTATAAATATAACAAAGGAAAAAGAATATCAATCATAACATGATTATACGAAAAAGAACTGCCAAAGAGTTGCACTGCCATCCACATCAATTAAATAGCTTGTACTCTGGCACATTTATCCCTATTATGAGGATTAGAACATAAAGTTATAAAGTAATTGATTATTCCTGCTATCATCATAGACTTACCAAACACCTGTCTGATAAGTAGGTAGATTCCTTAGATCAGGCCTTCATGAACATGAACTTGCTGACAATGATATTTCTCACTTTAATACACTAAAATCCTGATTTATATAGTTCAATATCTTATGGCTGAATCTCCCTGAGTCATTAAATTTCAGAAAACTGGCAAAATTAGCATTTCTGGAGTTGCCTAGATGAAGACAGGTAAAGGACCAGGTTAATATCATTTTAATCAGCCTTCTGAAGTCTGGACTTTATTGTCAAATCTCTAGACTTACTGTCTACCTCACTTTAAAACTTAGCAAATTCCTACATTTTTGGTTTGTGATGCATATGAAATGGAATATACAAAACAATTGTGCACTCTGCATTTTATATATGTAAACATATCTTTTTCTTAACTTGAGAGTACATCCAACATTCACTTTAACATGATGGTAATTTGGTGCTATTACTAACCCAGTTGAAAAAATTTAAAACACCAAGCTAAAATTAGGTCTTATGCCAGTCTGTTGTGGTTTTAATAGAACATTTTCTTGATTATAAAAGTAAAAGACATATTTAGTTCAGCCACATAGAGGACTATAAAAAAGATTTAATTACATTAAATAAAAATAGTTTCAATGTGCTAACTGAAAGACAGAGTTTGCTAAATGGGTTTTAATACACTTGAGCCAATTGTATGCTGTCTATAGAAAATGTATTTCCAATATAACAATATAAGCAGTTTGTATATAGAAGGAGAGAAATAAAACATCATGAAAATGTTAACCAAAAAAGAAGTGAGCATATTAATATTAAATAAAATAGATTACAAAGAAGAAAACTGCCAAGATAGAAACAAAGAAGGATATACTATGTGGATAAAACAATCAATTCTCCAAAAAGACATAATAATCATAAATACAAGTACACTAAACATCAGAGATGCTCAATACAGGAAATAAGATAGATCAAACTAAAAGGCGAGCTAAGCATATCCACAATTACAGTTGAAGCCTTCAATATGTCTCTCTCAACAACTGGTAGAGCAGGTAGGGAGAAAAATCAACAAGGATATAAAAACTCAAAATAATCAAGCAATGGGATCTAATCAACATTTACAGAACACCCAACAACAATATAATACACATTTTATTTTCTCTGTGCTCATGAAACATATACCAAGACAGACTACATCTTGGCCCACAAAACAAAACATCCAAAGAATTATTATTATGCAGAGTATGTTCTTCAGTGGAATGAAACTCAAATCAAAAACAAAAATATAATTGGAAAATTTCCAGATACTTGGAAACTGGGCAACACCCTTGTAAGTAATCCAGGAATCAAGGGGGGATTCTCAAAGATGATAAAAAACATCCTGAAATAATGAAATAAAAATGAAAATAAAATATATCTAATTATGTGGGAAACAATGTTAGAAGGAAATTTGTATCACTGAATGCAGACATTAGAAAAGAGGGAAATTTCCAGAAAATAGAAGAAGATGGATTTTTTCCAATATTGAAACTCAATAGTACATACTAGATAAAAGAGTTTTGGGTAACAAGTTGTGAAAAATTTAACTTTCCCCCCAAAAAGTAAATTATTCTTTAATACTCTTAGTTAAAAGATGAATATATTTTTATTTTTATTTTGGTCACACTAATCACTCACTACTGAGCATTTTTAACCCACCACATATATGCAGATGTTATTTCCTCACCATAACACGGTAACGTTATACTCCAGAATGCCTAAATTATGGAGTACAAATAGATACCAAACAGAGAAACCAGTAACCAGTGTTATAAATTTGGTCATTGAAATGGAAGTTGGGGTGCCTTTGGGAAATTCTCAAATTCTTCAGAAGGATTTCATTTGGAAAATGTTTTAACTACGAAACTTAGTATACACCATTTCTTTTTGTCCCTAAGAATCACCTTGTCATTTATTCATGCATTTCTTAAATTTAAGGAATTTCAGAGTGGTAAGCTTTTAATATTTTGTTATTAACCATACATGTCAGGAAGAAATCTTTATATCCCTTGCTGTGGGCTATAGAGATTTTGAGATTAGTGTCTGGAAACCTATTTTGACTGCATTTAAAAGGTGTTAAAAATAAATTTTCTAGTCAGGAAAAATAGCCTCCTGGTTAAATGAATTAAACTATCCTCTGTACCTAGCAGGCACCATAAATAATCCATTAAGAGTTTAGGGAACTTTATTTCCCAATACGTTATTCTAACACACAGTCCATTTATTGCATCACCCCAGGTTCTAAAGACATGAAAACTTCAAGGTCTGTGTTAATGCCAATTCCATAATAGATTTAACAAAAGTTATTTAGTGCAGGCATATACTCAGAGCTTGTATTTGTTCTTAATTACTTTCAATATGCTAATGTGGTTTTTTGAGGTGGAAAATGGGCCTTCTATTTAGAAATCGTATAGTTCAAAATGTAAGAAAAATTCCATAGATAGAAGTGTTATTTGAAAAACCTAATCAAATAAAAGAAAGTAGCAAAATAAAATACCTACCCTGAGCTTTTCTTCATGATTAGGTGAGAATCTTACAAGGTGAGAAAACTAAAGTACAATACACAAGTAAATATGGAAAACATTGAGGGCATTGTCAGTGTTTATTTTTAGAACATCAAACAGTACAATTTCACTGTAAAAAGCAGGTAATGATAGATGTTAAAAAGTCAAAGCCAAAGTTCATCTAAGGAAAATACAAAAAGAAATAAATGTTCAGAGTTTCCAAGACATGTGTTCTTCTACTACTCTCTTAAGTTGCATTTATATGTACTTTTGTTTTTTGAATGTACTTTTAAAGTACTTTTAAAGTTCCTCTGTCCTTCATGTTGTGTCCTTTAATAGTCTTCTGAGGTGATTAAGTAGGCATTAATGCACTCATTTTAAATGAAAGTTAAGAAGTTTGTAACTGAAAGATTAAACCTAGAATCTAGATCTTTTTGTTCTAAACCTAACATGGTTAAAAACTCAATCTTTAGATTTTTAGATACAGTTATAATTGTATGAGACATCACTAACACTGAGGAGGCTTAGATTTTTCAGTCTGCATTACATAATACAAAATCTGTTTATCCTATTCTTCTGAATCTACCCCAGAAGCTTCTCTTATTTAAGAATTTGTTACTTGTTAATGAGTGGTACATAAATTTATAAAACATAAGTTGTCATTAAAACATAATAATTTCCAGGCCTCCCTGGTGGTGCAAGGGGTTAAGGCGCAGCACTGTGAGGCTGTCCACAGACACTGCAGCACAAGTTAGATCCCTGGCCAGCCAAGGAGCTACCCATGTGGTGTGGCAGACCTCTCCTGCCTCGCCCGCTGCTCCCCTCAGCAGTGTACTTCAGTCAATCTGCCTATTCTATTCCCCACTCTGTCTCTGGTGAATCCTCTTACCCCCCACACCTCTGGCCCGTACCCCAGTTCTTGTATGCATAAGTGAATAAATCTGTAAAAAAAAATAGCTATTCCATGATTGACTGATTTCATGATTTTTTTTTTTGGATATCAAATTCCATAATTGCTAAAATTAATGCAGTACACCCCCATTATCTGAGGTTTCACTTTTCACAGTTTCAGAGAGATGCAGTGACTGAGAAAGAGGAAAGATATCACATGAATATAAACTTTATTAAAATATATTATAATTGCCCATTTTAGCTACAGCTATTGTCATTAATCTCTTACTGTGCCTGATTTATAAATTATTAAACTTTTTCCCAGGCATGCATGTATAGGGAAAACACTGCCTATATATAGGGTTTGGTGCTAACATCTCCATTCAGATATCCACTGGGGACCTTGGAAGATATTGCTCCACAGATAAAGGGCAACTACCGTAATCTCATTCCTTAAATCATAAGGTTTAACATTAAACTGACACAAACCTTGTAAATGTAAGGCACACCCAGATTCAGGGATGACACAGGTATGTCAAATTTCATCATTTCTTTAGAATAATAATTTCATACCAGGATACTAAAATTCTTATCTAAATATTAGTTTTTTTTTTTTTAATGTGTTGTTGATTTCCAAATAGGATATAGAGTGGTATTCACACATATAAACTTAGATATGTGCTAAAATAGTTCATTAATGGTGTATAATGCTTATACAGATTCATAAGCATTGAAAAGATTGTATATTGATTCCTGCTTTGTTTATTAGAATGCTTATTTTTAAAAAAGATTTAATTCTGACCAGTTTAATTTTTTGTTTGTTGTTACATCCCAAGTATTTAAACATTATAATCATTATAATTAATTAATCATTATAAGAATGATGTGGATAGTGCCATTTGTTGCTTACTACTCAGTGCCCAACCACTTTATAACTTTCCTCACTTTTGTCACATTTAAACATTATTGTGATTCATACCTTACTCCTTAGAGGTGTTTCTGAGCATGCCTATAACAGTCTGCAAAGGGCTAAGGGTGTGGGGGGAGGGAGTTATCACCTTTTAACTTGTTAGCTATAGGTATTCATGTATATTATTCATTTTTATTGTTTTACCCTCTAAATTCAAATTTTCCCAGGTCTAGAGGTTGGTGGTACTCAGGAAGGCTTATGCAGTGACAATAGGCTGCTTCTAATTGTTCTGTGGCTTTTGGCAGTTTTCCAAGTGTTAATTGGAACTAATACCCAGTGAATTTTTCTTAAGAAAATATGACAAAATTGAAAAAAAGCAGGTACTCTCAGAAATATTTAAGTTGAAAATCCTGTGCCTAATGAATAACAAAAAAAAAAAAAAATTGAAAGAAAGAATGTGGTAATTTTTGATGCACCAAAAAGACTTTATAGTGGTCACAAATAATCATTCTTTTATTCTGAAGAGTGTGTATTATAAAAATTAAAATAGTGCTGATATGTAAGAAGCATCAAAAATGATATCTGTTCATTTTATGGCTTCTTTGCTGTATTTTTTCAAAAGAGGAGGCCAAGATTTTTGTTCTTTTTTGAGCGTAATTGGAGAAGTGTATTTTGAAAGAAGGAGCTGACATTCTTACAACTTGAGTCTGGAAAATAGTGAGGGAACCTTTAAAAAAACAAAACAAAGCTTCTCATCTTTATTTCTTCTCTTAGTTGACCACCATAAATTGAGCATGTTGAGTACTTCTATGTATTGGAAATGGTCTGCCAGTATACATAAGCAAAATGAAAATGATACTTCAAAATCCAGCCCACAGAAGTGTCACAATAAATGAAAAGACAACTCCATTACAATATGACCAAATAATATGCTAAGGAAGCAAAAGGTATGACCAGTTAACTGTGTTAGTGTAGTGTTGAATGTTTTACTTAAGAGGTGGTACAGAGCTGAGTCCTTTAAGAAATTTCCAGTCCTTTAAGACATTGTTAGGTCTCATTATGAACAGGAAGGAAAGAAAAGAATAGGCAATGGCCATGGACTTTGTAACCACATCATGAAAAGAGAAAAATCTCATTAAAAGAACTATCAGAAAAACTTGTTTTTAGATTTCAATAATTCCAAGCCTGACTTCCTCATTCTCTTTTTTTAACAGCGTGAATGGGAATGCTTAAGTAGATTAATCAGGTTTATAACACCAGCAAGTTAAAAGGATACTTTCTGCTTGAGATTTACTAAAATAAATTGATGACATATTATAAGGCTCCAGACATTTCTTGTGAGAAGCTTGTCCACTCAGCTGTGATCAGACATCAGGATTCAACCCCCAACCCCCCATGCTATTTTTTGCAAGTTAACCCTATGTTGCCCTTGACAAATAATTCTCTTTTGTATGCCAAACATATTTTTGCACTCATACACTGAATGAGGAAAAAAGAAAACCATATTTCAAATGCTGCTTTTTAAAAAATATCATCAAAGATTGTTTAGTGTAAAATTTACCTTTTCCTTGTAACACCTACATGTATTTCCATAGGTCAAGCACTCAAAACCATTGAAATTAATAGAACTTTTCCTCAAAGTTTTAGACTCTCAATTTAATGGAGAGAGGCTTTCTCATTTTATATGCCTAAAAACCCACATGTTAGGCCTCATGAACACACTGCAAACCAGTTTTGTCTCTTTGTGCCACTAGTCTTTATTTAAAGAACATAATGGCATTATCCCTTCATATGTGGAAAGAGAGATTTGTAGTCAAAATGCTTTGGATTAAATACAAGTAGGTTCTCTTACCACAGAAATCTCAGAATCTTTATGATAATATGTGATGCATTATGAGCCTTTAAGGGGGATGAGATAGAGAATACTGCATTTTCCCCTATTGGCAGAGAAATTGGGAGTTTCATTGAGAACAAACACCAGGAATGATTTCATTGTGGACCTGCTTTTTTCCAGTTAGCATATTCATTGCCTTCACATAAATTAGCACCAAATCACAATCTAATTAATTTCCACACTGTGTCTATTTGTCCTCAATTTTGGATGGTAACAGTATGTTAAATAGAAAACATTCCATCAGTTATTTTCAAGTACACTGAATAAAGGATAGAACAAAATTCATTTCCTTAGATAGTATAATAAATGAACCCTTAGAAACGATCTCTATCCTCACACTGTTAGAGTTACATTAGTTCAACTGCATGAAGTTCCCTGAGGCAAGAACAATAAATGAACACTTTTTCATTCAACTGCATGAAGCTGACCTTCAATAAAATATAATACCTGAGAGAGATAGTTATTGCTGATAAAGGTAAATTGTAGTGGCAAATTGCTGATAAAGTTAAATCATAGTGGCAAATTAGTGTGTCTTAAGTTACAAACATGCAAAATATTTTTTATTAAAAATGTACAAATGGGGCCCTCCCTGGTAGCGCAAGGGGTTAAGACACAACCTATGAAGCTATCCGCAGCCTTAACAGCACGAGTTCAATCCCTGGCTGGGGAGCAACCCACATGGCACAGCAGACCTCTCCTAACTCGCCCGCTGCTCCCCTCAGCAGTGTGTTTCAGTCAGTCTGCCTGTTCTGTTCCCCACTCTGTCTCTGGTGAATCCTCTCACCCCCACACCTCTGGCCTGTACCCCAGTTCCTGTATACATAAAAAAATAAATCTTTAAAAAAATGTACAAATGTTAATATAAATGATTACTGAGAAACTTTCAGGAAAAATTATTAAATACTTATTTCATGCTCTAAAAAGGATATCATTGATATGTTAAAATTATATGTCCCTATACTTGAAAAGGAATGAGAACAATTTCCAGCTTGTGTCCCTGTCTCAAATGTAGTCCCCATCCAGAGGTACATCTAGTGCTCAAATACAACCTAGAGGTTGAGTCTTGGAAGAGACCATAGCAGATATATCAGTTGAGGAGATAGATTGGGGAGGGGAATCACTGCAAATCCCCAATATACCACTTGAGTACCCACAGCATTGTTAGAAAGTTTGAACACTATAAACAGATCAACAAGACAGATAACAAATAAGGAAACAAACTTAAATGAGGAGCTGTACCAAATAGACATCAATAGAACACTTCACCCAAAAAACACTGCTGGCACATTTTCTCCCAAGAATTTGTTGAAACACAAGTTGATTGTCAAAAGCAACAAAAGATTGAAATCATATCAAATATTCTTTCTGATCATAGTACCATAAGGCTAGAAATCACTTAAAAAAAATAGAGGGCCTCCCTGGTGGCGCAGGCGGTTGAGGGCAGCGCTATGAATCTGTCCACAGCCTCTGCAGCGCTGGTTCAATCCCTGCCGGCCTCCGAGCAACCCACATGGCAAGCAGACCTCTCCTGTCTCGCCCACTGCGCCCCTCAGCAGTGTATTTCATCAGTGGTACGCTTTCTGTCTCTGGTGAATCCTCTCACCCTCCTGCGCATCTGGCCTATACCCCTACTCTTGTATAAATAAAATGAATCTTAAAAAAAAAAAATAGCCTCCCCTGGTGGTGCAGCGGTTGAGCGCTGGGCTGCGAGGCTGCCTGCAGCCTCTGCAGCGCCGGTTCGTTCCCCGGCCACCAGCGAGGGTCCCACAAAAACAAACAAACAAACAAAAAAAAAAATAGAAAAACAGAAAAAAGTCTTTAATAATGGAAACCAAACAATATGTTACATTACTTAAATAGCTATTGGGTTAGAGAGGAAAGACAGTAAAAAGATATCAATCCTTAAATGTTTCAAATGTTGTAATAGCAGGCAAAAAAATTAAAGCAATTATTATAACTATCAGGAAATAAAAAGAAGTACTTTGCCATGAATGGACAAATAAGAAGTCTCAGCGGAGGAATAGAAACTATGAAAAGGGGAAAAATGGATTTTCTAGAATTAAAAATTATAATTACAAAAACATAAAAATTGATTAGATTGTTTACGAGTAGATCAGAGATGACAAAAGCAAGAGCCATTGGGTCTAACAATGGGGCAATAATAACCATCTAGTCTAAAAATCAGGAGGAAAACAAATTAGAAAACAAGGTCTTAGGAATATGTGGAATAATATTAAGACACTTGCTGTACAGTCATTATGGTCTCAGAGGAGAAGAGAAAGAGAGTGGAGCCGAAAGATTATTTGAAGAAATGGCCAAAATGCCCCAAATATCTTGCAAGAAAAAATTTTAAAAAGTTTTCGCAAACAAAAGAAAGATTATCTGATGGGGTTTGGTTCCTCATATAAGGAACTGGGAAGTCACCACACTGTCCTGGCAGTAATAAAAAAGACTGATAATTTGAGCCTCCCTGGTGGCAGAAGGGGTTAAGCACAGCATTGTGAAGCTATTTGCAACCTCTGAAGCATGAATTCTATCCCTGGCTGGCCAGGGAGCTATCCACATGGCACAGTAGACCCCTCCTGTTCTCACCCGCTGCCCCCCTCAGCAGTGTATTTCAGTCAGTCTGCCTGTTCTGTTCCCCACTCTGTCTCTGGTGAATCCTTTCACCACCACCCCCACACCTCTGGCCTATACCCCAGTTCTTATATGCATAAATAAATAAAATAAATCCTTAAAAAAAAAGATTGAAAATTTATTTTGGATCCTTAAAAGACAGGAGGGCACCGAACAAATCACTCCCCCAAGATTAGTTAGAAAAATGGGCAAATACAAGGAGTCACATTGCACCAGAGCATACTGTAGACCTCCAGCCACTCATGAGTGGTCTCAGGATGGGAAAACCTGAACTCTAATTGATTTATTGTTGGAGGATTTGAGGATTAAAAACCACAAATTGACCCAGTCCTAAGTGACTCACACAAATATTGTAATTTTATTTTAGGTAGATTTTCCTTCAGATTTCCAAAGTGACTATCATAGAATAACCTCCCTCTCATAGCTGGGGGAAAAATTAATGAATTGTTTTGAAATACACTGGAGCTTTCTGTTTTTCAAAAGGAGGTCGGCTCCCAGGGGAATCTAGTTCAGCAGAGCCTAACTTCTAGGTATATTATCAGAACCTTAGTAACCTGAGTAAAGAAAATACCCAATTCCCATCAACTCTAGTCTTCCAGGGAAATGCCAAACTTTGGTATACCTTAATCATTCCTGCCCCACCTAAGGAGAAAGAAAGAAATGGACACTTTTGAGAAGTTCACAGTCTACAGGCAGGGGGTCACTAAAATACTGCACCTAATTTTAGGTCTATGGAATGGTTCCTCTCCCCCAAAGCTCACTACCACATTAGTAAAGGCCCATTTACAGCAGTTAATTTTACACAGTACATCATATCCTGCTACTAAGATAAAAATTACAAGACATCAAAAGGCATAAAATCACAGTTTGAAGAGACAGAGCAAGCATCAGAACTAGACTTGGAAGTATTTTGGAATTATCAGATTTGGGAATTAAAAATAACTATGATCGATACGCTAAAGGCACAGATAGGCAACATAGACAGCATGCAAGAACAGATGGGCAATGAGACTGGAAAGCAGGAAATTCTTTTAAAAAAGCACCAATGAGAAATACTGGGCATCAAAAACACTATAACAGAAATGGAGAATGCCATTGATCAGTGTTACTAGTAGACTGAGCATGACTGAGGAAACAAACTCAGAGCTAAAAGATATCTCAATAGAATCCTTTTATAAGACCAAAAAAAAAAAAAAAAAAAAGGTTGGGGGAAAAAAACAGAATATCCAAGATTGTGGGATAACTACAAAAGGTGTAACATATGAGTACTGAAAGAAGAGAAAAAAAATATTTAAAACAATAATGACTGAGAATTTCTCAAAACTAATGTTAGCTACAAACTATAGGTCCAGAGGCTCAGAGGACACCAAACAAGATGAATGCTAAAAAATACAGAGAGACATATTATTTTCAGATTGCAGGAAATTCAAAGATAAAGGAAAAAAAACTGAAAAAAAGTCAGGGAAGAAATACTTCACTTATATTGGAACAAAAATGAGAATTAGCTCTACTTCTCAGAAGCCATACAAACAAGAATAGTGGAGCAAAATATTTTAAGTGTTGAGAGAGGAAAAAACCTTCACCAAACTAGTTTAATGCCCTGAGAATTTATTGTTCAGAAGTTCAAGAGAAATAAAGAATTTCCAAAGCAAAAATTGGGGGAATTGGTTGCCAACTGACCTTTCAACAAATGTTAAAAAACATTTTTTAGAGAAAAGGAAAAGAACATAGGTCAAGAAGAAAAATTAAGAAAAAGTAAGAGCAAGTAAAATAAAAAGCTTTTATATTTATTCATATTTAATTTGGTAGATATTAGTTGTTCAAAATAATACTAAAAGTGTATTTAACTATGCATGTTTTGTGTATATATTTATGTGTATGAAATATATGACAGTATTAATACAAGGGACATCAGGAATGAATTAGAATTATTATATTATAGGATACTCATGAAATAGTGAAGCATTTGAAAGTGGAATTGGATTGGTTGTAAATACATATTACAAACTCCTGGGCAACCACTAAAAATGTTTTTAAAGGTATAACCAAGCTCTTTCTGGACTACATGGTCCCAACTATAACAGAGTTTTCTGGCCTAGTGTCTCCAGCCCCTGACTCACGGCTCTCCTTGCTCTTGGAGGGGAAAGGTGATCAAGAAGCCACACAGCAGCCATAGTTTTTTAAACTATGGAAAGATACACATGGAACTAGAAGTGGAGATTTACTGAATTAAAATAACTCACACCAGCTGCAAGGTGAAACCTTTAGAAAGAATCTCAGTGAATGGACCAGTTTGGATGCTGACCAATACTGAGACTGACTGAAGAAAGATCCCATGTGGTGAAGTTTCTGATATGGGATTGATTGTTTTCAGATGAGGATCCAGAAGTGGCCTATTGTCTTGCACAGTCTTTCTGAGATTGTTTAGCAGATTACTTTTATCAGTATTAAGTCACAAGTTGAGGTTGAAGTCACCATGGCGGTTACTTCCATTGACCTTTAAATACATTGATAATTACTTATTAAAAACAAAAGTAGAAATAATATGCTAAGAACAGAGAAAATGACATCATATAAAATGATTTACTATATGCAATATGTAGGCTATACATGTATGCAATATATACATAAGTGATATATAATAAATAATATAATGCATTATATATTTGTTTTATATAATTATATGTATATACATATTTGTGTGTGTATATGTACCAAGATTTCAATGAGTAATGACATTTAAATCTGCTTATAAAAATAATACTGTTGGTTAAATTTATATTATTTTCTTATAATTTCAGACACTCCTCGTCATCCTATGTAGAAGTAAGTAAACTTATTCTTGATTCACTGGTCTCCCTCAGAGTGAAACAAAATTATTATCACAGTGCTCAGAGCAACAAGTTAACTCCTGGGAAATGATATATAATCAACCATTAAGAAGCAATTATTCTGAATTAGATGCTAGGGAATTAAGTAGTGACCAATCATGTAAATTTCACTATACTCAAATTACCAGGATTGATTTGCTGTAATTCAGCATACTAGGTAAATATCAATACTTCCTCCTACAGAGCTCTATTGCCAACAATTCTTTAATAGGTATTATGTGGAATCATTGACAACCCTCAGAAATAACAAAAATGGTCTCCTCAGAAATGACTGCTAACAAGATTCCCACACTGTCTGCAAGACAGACTTAAGGGTTGGTTGCTCATTGCCATTTCTGGCCTAAGCTACCCAATTAGTAAATAAAAGCAAGAGCAACAGGATGAGAAAGGAATATATTGTGTCCATTAGTGTTTTTAATATATAGTCATGAACAGAATTCAGTAGAAATATAAACATTAAAGATGCTTCTGGTAAGGACTCAAAAAGAAATCAGGAAAATATGATTGGAAAACTGGAAGAAAGGTGATTCTTATTATATAGTTGCACAATATGTAACTGAGTTGTGTCTTACATTGTAGAAAGCAGAGCTTGTAGATGATAAATTTGGAGACATTAGCTAAGGAAATGTCAAGAAAAGTGTCGAGGTTTGTCCTGGTTTCTTGTTGTTGCTTTTGTAAAATATGAGAGGAAAAAGACAAATTGAGAAAAGAAATGTTAAGCAAAAAGGAATCAGCATTTCATAATTTGAAAAATTATGAGCCAATCCAAGTTACAGAAGACACTAATTTTAGATTCATTAGTAGAAATGTATGATCTGTAAAAGAAGGTCAAATGTGTGGATGGAAAGCCTTTTTTTAAGGAGATTAGGTTTATGACTTGTGGATCTACTCTACATTCTCAACAGAAGCCAAAGATAGAGAATAATACAGAAAAAAAAAACTGTGGAAAATAGATATAGGATAATTTAAGAAAGATCTGTGGAAGATCTTTTTGTCTAATGCTATGAATCCCCGGGTTTTTGAGAATGTCATATTTGTGTAAATACTGCTAGTGTGGACTAAAAAGGACAAAGAGAGGAAAAAAAGAAAACGTAGTCAGTTTCCAAATTTTACATAGGGACCACACTAACATTGTTACTTGGCTAGGAACTTGCACTGTCCTACAAGAAAAAGAAAGAATAGCACAGAAGAATGAGCCACAGGTAGAAATATGGGACAGAAATAAGTCTGTGATGCAGATAAGCTGTGATGCAAAGGCAGAGTTCAATGAAATGAGCATAGTAGCAAAGTTGAATATACAGACAAAGAGATGGATTATACAGACAAAGAGACAGAACCTACAGAGCCACCACAGATGCAGAGGGAAATGCTTGTGGAACCAATTCTGGGGACCAACCTTGGGAAGCTGAAACTGCCATGGACCTGGACATGGAGCCATGGGTCAGAATTCATCATAGATTTTGAACTTTCTTGTGTGTCCTCCCCTTTGAAATAGGAATTTTTTGACTGTTACCATACCTATATCCCATCATTGTATCTTACAATTTACCTGTTTTCTACTTTCAGACATCCAGAAATGAAGAGAAATTTTGTCCCAGGAAAAATCATGACAAGTATCTCACCCATGTTTGATTTAGATGATGGCATTTGAGAGTTTTGAGCTGAGGACATTTAGGTGAGATTTTGAACTTAGTTAATGTTATAATAAGTTGGAACCTTGGGGAGTGCTGTGATGGGATGAATGCATTTTGTGCATTGGGCTGATGCAACTGCAGGGGCTGGGAGGGAACCTGTGGATAGACAGTAGTAGACTGAATGGTGGCCCCCAAGTGGTTCACATCCTTATGCTCAGTACCTGCAAATGTTACTATATCTGGATAAAGATTTTTTTGCAGATATAATTGAATTAAGAATCTTGAGATGATGACATCATTCTGGACTATTTTAGTCACTCTTAAATACAATGACAAATGTCCATAGAAGTAATGAACAGAGAAGAGACACCAAGGAGGAAACAACGTGAACATGGAAACCGAGATTGCAGAGATGTGTCCACAAATAAAAGAGCACCTGAGGCAACCAGAAGTTGAAAGAAACAAGAAAGAATCCCCTCTCCAGAGCCTTTACAGGAAGTGTGGCTCGGTTGACATTTGGAATTAGGCCCTGGCAACCATCCAAAGTGTACGACAATGTATTTTTGCTGTTTTAAAATACCAAGTTTGTGGTAATTCATTATAGCAATATAGGAAATTAATACAGTGCTAATCTTAAAGTGGTAATGGGGTGAGAGGAGGCTTAATTTTTTGGTTATACTCTCTTCTAGTAATCTTCAGAAGTCTTGTCAGGTTTTTTGTTGTTGTTGTTTTTTACCAGTAGTATATTCAATAGGTTGACCTTGTGATCTTCCATGCTCCCACAATCTTCTAAGCAAAGGCCTTCAAACTGAGTAAAGGCAAAACTGTTTTTTTTTTTTTCCCCAGAAAGAAAGTAATATTAGTTCTGCCATTAGATAGTCTTTATACAGACATAGAAATTGTATATTATTCCATTGGGGCTGAAATATTTTAGACTTTAAAACTTTTGTAACCCAACAAAAAAATTTTAAGCAGATACTTGTTGACCTGCTTTTATCTAAATAATGCATATGTCTTCCCAACCACCTAGATTCTTGCACTGTAGATACACTTGGGATATTAATATTTCATTGTCTTTCTCCAGGTCCCACACAAAGCACATATAATTAATGTTCCCAAGAACAATGATCGATATGCTTTAAAAAAAGAAGAAAAAAAGGTAAGCTAACCACTTATCTATTTCTTAAATCTTTGAACTCTATTCTCAAATAAATTCAAATCTTAATGTTACAAGCATAAAATATGTACTATATTTTCTCTGCTTTTATTAATGTCAATGATAAGAAACAATGAATATCTTTGCATTTTCAGTAACACGCATAAAAAAATATTGTGAAATGACTTTCTTCATTGCTAGAACAACCTCATCTTTATGTAATAGTAAGTCCTTACAGATGCCCAAAAATTAACTGATTCATGAGCCTTCTTAATCACATCCCTTAATGTTTAATTATATTATAGATATGTTAACATTTATTAATAGTTAAAAATCACTTTGAACATGAAGAGTGTCACAATTCTCTGATCATTATTAATTTATATGGAAAAATGCAAGACACTAACAAAGAAGATTGAACTCTTTCCATGACCAGGTATATTTAAACATTGTTAGTTCTTATATGATGATTAAAGTTTATGCTATAGTAATCTATAAAAATTGTGTTTCTTCTGCTAGTAAAATGACTTATTATTTTAAAAATGAAATTAAAATAATTAGCTAATGTTTATTTGTTCAATACAAGACTTACTGTACAAAGTTTGGGTGTTCTTTTGTTTTGGTAGCTTACATAAAGGAACAGATGTTTATCAGTTATATCATTCCTATCTGAACACAACAATTATCAAGTTTAACTATATAGCCAAAATGAGAAAATAATTACTTCAATTTGTGAATCATTCTTGAGTATCTATTTATATGGATGGCACTGTTTCAGCAGCGGTAAATGCAAAATTTATGAGGTGAATCGCTAATCCAATACCATGTAGTGGAGATGGTAGGTCACTTGAGAGCCATTGACAGTCCCCAGGGAGTCGGCAATCATTTCCGTCTGCTAAACATGCAGATGTTGTAGAGACTCATGATGCCACCACATCTCTTTTGAGCTGTGTGACGCCACAGAATTTACAGACTAGGCAAATGTCTTCCTGTGAAAAATAAATGTTTAAGTTAAAGCAAAAATAACAAGCAAAATTAATTGTCAAAGCCAACGTTAAGATATAATCTAGGGGGAGGGGCGGAGCAACATGGCGGCGAGGAGACACTGCGAGTAAGATCTCCCATTAAAAAAAGTGAATAGGGAGGAAAAGCGGCAGGTCCCAGTGAGAACTGGGACACGGAAGATAAACGGGTGACGCCAGCAAACTGCCCGAAGAAGAAAGTTGCCATAAAAGAGGACTAGAAGGGAGGGAAGCACAGAACCCTGCTCCCCTCCCCCGCCCACAGAGGCGGCACTCTCGGACCGGCAGAGAGAAGGAAAACAACAAACCAAAATGGCCCACAAGAACAAACGACACAGCAAGCGGGACTGTGAGTGGAAAGGAACTATTGCAGCCACCACACCCCGTGAACGGGAGCTGAGGCGAACCCTGCAGGATTCTTGCGGCGGTGAGCGAACGGCTCCGGGTGCCATTAGAGAAGAACAAAGACCCCGGGAGACGCGCACACAGCCCGGGCTGCCGGTAAGCTGGCGCGGAAAGCGGCGTGCTTGGAGCGCTTGAAAAGCAAGTGCAGACCGGGATCTCTGCTGCCCAGGTCCCCGCGCCTGCGACCTAGGCTTGGGAGACGACCTAGGCTTGCGGGGAGATGCGCGGAGGTCCTCACTGAGGTGAAGGTCCCTCCCTGAGTAAGCAGGAACCAGGCGTCCAGGCACGGGAGCGGTGCAAAAGGCGCCATTCCCGCGCCACTGAACTGGGCTACAGCCCGCGTCCTGGAACTGAGGGCTTTGGAACTGAGACCCGGGGCACGAAATTAGGGGCGTGGGTTCCCCACGACGGTGGGGCACAAGGCAGACACAGCACCCCAAAGCCGTTGAGGTGTACCCTACCATCCCCGCTCTGCTCCCTGTCCCACGGGGTGGAAAATCAGCTCCCCAAGGGCTCTAGGAGAGATCTCTGGCGCCACCTAGCGACTTGAAGCCAGCACAGGCTCCTGAAGGAGCTAGTGGCCAGCTGGGGAGTTAGCCCACACCGGGCCCCTTCCGAACAAGTAGTCTAAGCCCACAGGGAGAGCAAGCACCCACAGCCGGGGCAGACCAGGCGCGCAGAAGAGTGTGCCTGAGACTGGACGCGCAGGGAGTGTGTCCCACATCACCATTTTAGAACAGGGACATTTCTTCAGTAAAGACTACCTGCAGAAGGCTTCCTCAGGAGCCAGAGGTGAGCAGGGGAAGTTCGCCCACGCCAGACCCCCTCTGGCCTTAAGTCCAAGCCCAGAGGGGGAACAGGAACCCACCGCTGGGGCAGACCAGGCGCACAGGGGAGTGTGTCCCCACATCGGCATTTTAGGACAGGGACCTTTCTCCAATAAAGACTGCTTGAAACTGACAGATGACTCCTGGAGGAACCAGAGGGGAGCAGAGAAGCCCACCCAAGATGCCGGCCAGTCCCAACAACACAGTGTCCCAACGCATACGGCAAATTAGAAAACAGACAGTAGGGAGGAGAAGAACCACACGCAACCTAGCAACTCTCCAGAGAAAAAGCACACCACAAAAAGAAAACCAGCCCCCAGATTGCAACGACAGTAACTTGGAAGAACTTCTGAGCCTTCCAGAAAGAGAATTTAAAATTGCCGTGATTAAAAAACTGACAGAAGTCATAAAGGAAAACAATGATAAGGGAAAAATAATCAACGATCAGAAGAATGCAATTGAGTCCCTAAAGAGGGAAGTAAAAGAAATGCAGGAGATCAAAGAATTAGTGGAAGAACTAAAGAATTCTGGGAAAAGCAATGAAAGCAGAATTGATGAAATGGAAGAATGAATAAGTGCTCTTGAAGACACAGAAATAAAAAGAACCAAAACAGAAAAGGAAAGAGAAGTACGAAGCAAAAAGAATGAAGAAAGACTTCGGGAACTATCTGACTCCATGAGGAAAGGAAATATAAGAGTTATAGGAATACCAGAAGGAGAGGAGAGAGAAGTAGGAACAGAGAAAATATTCAAAGAGATAATTGAAGAGAACTTCCCAAATGTGAAGAAGGAGCTGAAAATTGATATACAAGAAGCAAGAAGAACACCAAACTTCCACGACGAAAGAAAAAATACAGCAAGACACATAATAGTAAAGCTCCCTAGAATCCAGGACAAGGAAAAAATAATGAAGCTGGCAAGAGGGAAGAAACAGATAACATTCAAAGGAAAGCCAATCAGGCTGACATCAGACTTCTCCGAAGAAACACTACGGGCAAGGAGAGAGTGGAGGGACATAGTCAACAGACTCCAAGAAAACAGATGCCAACCAAGAATACTCTATCCCGCAAAGCTCTCCTTCCTCTTTGAAGAAAGAATATGGACCTTCCCAGACAAACAGAAACTCTGGAATTTCATTGCAACTAAACCCCCACTCCAAAAAATACTACAAGGAGTCCTAAAGACAGAACCTCAGAGGGACGAATAACAATGAAAGAAGGCCAAAAAAAAAAAAAAAAGTTATTAAAAGAATAAATAAATAAAATCAAAGGAAAGACAAACACAATGGCAAATACAGATGTTAACATATCAATATTAACTCTAAATGTAAATGGACTAAACTCTTCAATAAAAAGACACAGAGTGGCAGCCTGGATTAAGAAACAAAACCCAACCTTTTGCTGTCTCCAGGAAACACATTTAGCTACAAAAGATAAAAATAGGCTCAAAGTTAAAGGATGGAAAACAATCCTACAAGCAAATGGACCAAAAAAGAAAGCAGGAACAGCTATACTTATATCAGATAAAACAGATTTCAAACTCAAAAAGATAAAAAGAGACCCCAATGGTCACTACATTATGATCAAGGGGACAATACTTCAAGAAGAAATAACACTCATTAACATATACTCACCAAACGAAGGAGCACCAAAATATATCAGACAACTGTTGTCCTCTCTGAAAACAGACATCAGAGAAAACACATACGTAGTGGGAGACTTCAACACACCACTATCAACAATGGATAGATCAACAAGACAAAAAATAAGTAAAGAAACCAAAGCTCTAAATAAGGACCTAGAGCAATTGGGCTTAACAGACATCTATAGAACACTAAACCCCAAAAAAACGGAGTACACATTTTTCTCAAGCGCACACGGATCATTCTCCAGGATCGATCACATACTGGGGCACAAGACAAACATCAACAGATACACCAAGATTGAAATCATATCAACCATCTTTTCTGACCATGAAGGCATCAAACTAGAAATAAACCATAAAAAGAAGGCAAGGAACTTTCCTACCTCATGGAGATTAAAAACCACACTACTGGAAGACCACTGGCCTAATGAGGAGATCAAAGAAGAAATTAAAAAATTTTTTGAATTGAACGACAAGGAGGACACCAATATCCTAAATGTATGGGATGCAGCAAAAGCAGTAATAAGAGGAAAATATATAGCAATAGAAGCTCACATCAAGAAACAAGAAAGAACGCAAAGAAACAACCTAATCTCGAAGCTCAAAGATCTAGAAAAAGAACAACAAAAAAACCCCAAAACCAGTAGAAGAAAAGAAATAATAAAAACCAAAGCAGAAATAAATGAAATTGAAACTAAAAAAACAATCCAAAAGATCAATGAAACCAAAAGCTGGTTCTTTGAAAAAATCAATAAAATAGACAAACCCCTAGCCAGGCTCACAAAGGAAAAAAGGGAGAAAGCACAAATAAACAGGATCATCAATGAAAGAGGAGAAATCACAACGGACACAGCAGAAATCAAAAGAATAATCAGTAACTACTATGAACAGTTATATGGAAACAAGTTTAACAATCTAGAGGAGATGGACAAATTCCTACAACTCTACAATCACCCAAAGCTAGATAAAGAAGAAATAGAACACCTAAACAGACCAATTACAATTAGCGAAATTGAAATGGTAATCAAAAACCTCCCCAAAAACAAAAGCCCAGGACCTGATGGATTTACAAATGAATTCTACCAAACATTCAGAGACGAATTAGTGCCTATCCTTCACAAACTCTTCCAAAAAATTGAGAAGGAAGGGACAATACCAAACACGTTCTATGAAGCCAACATTACACTAATACCAAAACCGAACAAGGACAACACAAAAAAGGAAAACTACAGGCCAATCTCCCTAATGAACACTGATGCAAAAATCCTCAATAAAATTTTAGCCATCAGAATCCAACAATGTATCCATAAGATAATTCACCACGACCAAGTTGGATTCATTCCAGGGGCACAAGGATGGTTTAACATCCGAAAATCAATCAACGTTATCCAACACATCAACAAAAAGAAATATAAAAACCATATGATAATATCAATAGATGCTGAGAAAGCTTTCGACAAAGTGCAACACCCATTCATGATAAAAGCCCTTGAAATTCTGGGGATACAAGGAACATACCTCAACATCATAAAGGCCATATACGACAAGCCAACAGCCAGTATCATTCTCAATGGTGAAAAGCTGAAAGCAATTCCATTAAGATCTGGAACAAGACAAGGATGTCCACTCTCACCACTGCTTTTCAATATAATACTGGAAGTCCTAGCCAGGGCAATAAGACAAGAGAAAGACATCCAAGGAATCCAAATAGGAAAAGAAGAAGTCAAACTATCACTATTTGCAGACGATATGATATTATACATAGAGAACCCCAAAACTCCACAGAAAAGCTAATTCAACTCATCAATCAGTTCAGTAAAGTGGCAGGATACAAAATCAACACGCAAAAGTCAGTAGCCTTCCTATACACAAACAATAAATCTGAAGAAGAAGAAATCAAAAAAACCATCCCTTTTGTTATTGAAACAAAAAAAATCAAATATTTGGGAATAAATCTAACAAAAGAGGTAAAGGACCTATACAAAGAAAACTATAAAACACTGTTAAAAGAAATAGAAGAAGACACAAAGAAATGGAAAGACATCCCCTGCTCGTGGATTGGAAGAATAAACATTATTAAAATGGCCATTCTTCCAAAAGCAATATACAGATTCAATGCTATTCCAATCAAAATTTCAATTTCATTCTTCAAAGAAATAGAACAATTATTGATGAAATTCATATGGAATCACCAAAAACCCCGAATAGCCAAAGCTCTCCTGAAAAAAAAAGAAGGGAATGGAGGCATTACACTCCCAGATTTCAAACTATACTACAAAGCCATAATCATCAAAACTGCATGGTATTGGAACAAGAACAGACATACAGACCAATGGAATCGAATAGAAAATCCAGAAATAAACCCACAGATTTATGGTCAACTAATCTTTGACAAAGGAGCAAAGAATATGCATTGGAGCAAAGAAAGTTTGTTCAATAAATGGTGCTGGGAAAACTGGGTCGCTACATGCAAAAGAATGAAGCTTGACCACCACCTCACACCATACACAAAAATCAACTCAAAATGGATTAAAGAACTAGACATAAGACCTGAAACCATAAAATATATAGAAGGAAATATAGGCGAAACACTACGTGATTTGCACATCAAAGACATCTTTACAGACACATCACCCAAAGCAGTGATAGTGAAGGCAAAGATAAACAGCTGGGACTACATCAAATTAAAGAGCTTCTGCACAGCAAAAGAGACAATAACCAAAACAAAGAGAAACCCCACCAACTGGGAGAACGTTTTTGCACCCAACACTAATGATAAAGGACTGATCACAAAAATCTGCAAAGAGCTGATGAGACTCAACAACAACAAAGAAAATAATCCAGTCAAAAAATGGGCAGAAGAGCTAAAAAGAAACTTCTCTGAAGAGGAAATGCAAATGGCCAACAGGCATATGAAAAAATGTTCAACATCACTTGCCATCAGGGAAATGCAAATCAAAACTACCATGAGATACCATCTTACACCAGTGAGAATGCCACATATTAAAAAAACTAGCAACAACAAATGCTGGCGAGGGTGTGGAGAAAAAGGAACTCTTCTGCACTGTTGGTGGGAGTGCAAACTGGTCCAACCACTGTGGAAAGCTGTGTGGAGATTTCTGGACCTACTAAACATAGAACTTCCATATGATCCAGCAATTCCACTCCTAGGTATTTACCCAAAGGACACAGAAACATCCATTCCAAAGAACACCTGCACCCCTATGTTTATAGCAGCACTGTTTACAATAGCTAAGCTTTGGAAACAACCCAAATGCCCAAAAATAGATGACTGGATCAAGAAGATGTGGTACATATATACCATGGAATATTACTCAGCATTCAAAAAAGATAAACACATGCAATTTGCAGCAACATGGATGGCGCTGGAAGGGATCATGCTCAGCGAAATAAGCCAAAAAGAAAAAGAAAAATACCGGATGGTCTCACTCATAGCAGGAATCTAGAAAACTTAAATAAGGGACCAGGAAAATGAATAACTATAAGAAAGTGAAAATCAAAATCAACAAAAAACTATGAACCAGAGACACTTTTTTGGGGCGGGGCGGGAGGGAGGGATTGGGGTCAGAATGGGGGGGCTGCAATTGTATGGGGAATATAACAATAAAATTTATTATTAAAAAAAAAAAAAAGATATAATCTACTTCACATCTCCCCTTCTCACTCATGAACACTTCTTTGGCTCAATAGATTGAAATGTGTAAAATCAATACCTCCATTAATTATTTAAAAGAAAAAATACACAATTATTTTTTGACTTAAATCACTACTTTCATCTGTACATAAATCATCTTGTGATCAAATGTGATCTCACTATCCATTGAAAAAATATGCTTCCCCACTGAAGAATGAAACATGGCTAAATAAAGTGAGACAGATTTCTTGTCTGCATTTTACCCTGCACCGTAACACATTCTAAGACATATCAGCGACATTATCTATGCTTACTGACCCTTGTAATAAAATTGAAATTTTCTCACTTTAAATAGAGATAAGTTAAACATTGCATGAATCTATTAAATAGAATCACCAAGATATTATATTTTTGGTTTAGTTAGCATTGACCAAGACAGGAAATTTGTATAGCATTACTGAATATATAATTGTAAACTGTATTAAAGTACTGACTGATTTTTTTTCCTTTTCTACTAATATTTAACTATTGTTTAATAAATTAAAACATATACATTAACATGTGTTCATATTTCTATGAAAATGTTATAAAGATATAGCCTGGTTATTTAATTTTAATATGTATTTTTTAAAGATTTATTTATTTGTTTGTTTGTTTGTTTGTTTGTTTATACATACAAGAGCTGATATAGGCCAGATGTGCAGGAGGGTGAGATAAATTCACCAGAGACAGAGTGGGAAACAGGCAGACAGACCAAAAGCACTGCTGAGGGGAGCAGCGGGTGAGACAGGAGAGGTCTGCCGCGCCATGTGAGTATCTCTGCGGCTGGCTGGGATCAAATACGCACAGCAGAGGCTGCATGCAGACAGCTTCACAGTGTTGCACTCAACCACCTATGCCACCAGGGGGGCCCTAAATGTGTATTTTAAAGTTATCATAAGCAACAAATTTCTATGCTATCTCAGAAGATGTGCTTTCCTTTTCAATCAACTATAGTGGTGATGCAACTTAAATAAGGATACATTTGCAAAGACAGAATATACTTCATTTATCATGTATTATACAAATTCTTGTTTTCTATCACATAATGTCTTTCTAACTTAATGTTGTATGCACAATTATATGTAGCAATGTTTATGCATATCAATGTTTGAGAACTACTGAGCTCCTAGAGTAAAGGAAAAAACAAAGTGAAATTCTATGCAGATATCATGGAGTTCAACCCATCTAATCTTTAAGATAACTAACCTTACAGGACAATGAAAGGAGACTATGTCAATGATTACATTGGGTTCCAAGTGGACTTACTTTATCATTGAATGCTCTTATATCATGCAGATGCCAGAGCTTAAAGAACTATCACATTTCTATACTAATTGGGAAATAGGAATTGAATTCTAAATGTTTGACTTTTCTCAAAGGATTTACTCTAACATGCTGTCTTACTAAATATTCATCTTTCATCTTAGTGAATGTTAGTACATTTTTTGGAACCACCTACTTTATGATGTTCCAGGCTTTCTCCATCTCATTAACTTGACTTTTTGTCCTCCTGAAATATTCTTACTCATTAATGTACATGATTAAGTTGTTCTTCAGCTCTAATATTATCAGGGAGACCTCCCAATACCAGCCTTATAAGATAGCGCTGTGCTAGCACTACCTGTCACATTTTTTTAACTTTTTTTCTCATAGCACTTATTAATATTTGATTTTTATATCTTTCCTTTCCTTATAGTTTCTTTACTCAATACTAGAATTTAATATCCATCTTTTCATAGATAGGCTGCCTGTTTGCCAGAGAGTGCCATTAGAAGAGTATCAGAACTATAGTAGGATTTCCTTATATAATTGGGTAATCCCTGAATAAATGAATGAATTAAAATTAAAGTGGGTTATGTAAGACAGAATGGTGTATTCTCTACTAAGTTAAATGCATGCATTGGCAATTCTAGTCTCATCCATTCTCATGTGCATTCATGTTCACATACATGTTGCATAGTTCATTTTAGATCATGAAAGCATTTGACTTGCCCTCTCAAATTTTTGTGTATTTGTTTTCTTAGAGCCAAAGAAACAATACACATCACTATATAATAAAGCAAACAATAGAGAAAATCAGCAAAACTCAAAACTATTTCTTGGAAAAGATAAATAAAATTGGTAAATTTGTAGCCATGAACTGCAATATCATATATGAAAGATGAAACATGAATACCAAACTCATGAGCATTAAAAACATGATGATGTAATACTTCAGATAACTCTGTGACCACATATTTGATAATTTAGATGGAAAGGATAAAATCCTTGGAAGATACAAATTATAAATATACATACATTTAACAAAAATTATAACATTTTACTAAATCCATGTATAATATGAAACTTATAAGTTTCACAACTGATTATTAAAGAAAAGCTCAGTCTGTAAGTATAAGATGACTGCATCTTGTTGCAAATTGGATCTGACCTGTTATGTTTTTTTTTTAATCTTTTTTTAGAATACTTTTTTTTAGGATTTATTTATTTTTATACAGGAGCTAGGGCACAGGCCAGAGGTGCGGGAGGGTGAGAGGACTCACTAGAGAAAGAGCAGGGAGCAGAACAGGCAGACTGAAGAAATACACTGATGAGGGGAGCAGCGGGCATGATGGGAGAGGTCTGCCACACCATGTGGGAATCTCCGTGGCTGGCCAGGAATTGAACCAGCACTGCAGAGGCTGCAGACAGCTTCACAGAGCTGCGTCAACCCTCTGTGCCACTGGGGAGGCCCTGACCTGCTGTGTTTAAAGGTACAACATTGACAGATTTAGGAAGCAGAAGTTATTCATAGTGTTAGAAAAGATCTAATGCCTAAAACAATTCCTCATGCAGATATACCTTTAGTATACATTATATGAATGTGTTAAAACATTGACATTTCCAGGAGATATAACTATGCAGTAATTGGTACTGGAGAAAGAATGCATTACCATTTCAAGTCAATAGCAACACAGTGTAGATTAGATGATCTGATTGTAAAAGGGGAATGAAATAAAGAGGAGACAATTTTAGACAAAGATGAATTAAATAGTGAATGTACAAATCAAAAAATATGCTTAGCAATTCTTCAAACTGAATGACTTCAATGGGCATTATTGTCTTCAACCCTCCCTGTCTCTCCTCTAAAAACATATAAATATTTCTTAACATTTCAAATGTTCTTTCTGCAAAAACTCACTGAGCGATTTATAAATTCTTTTATGTGAGACCTAACCTCTCACACATTGTCATGTGTTTCCAGGTAATGTCCTCTAATGGCCTTTCCCCACCTTTTCTCTAAACTAATGTATTTTCAGTTGTCTCCTGAAGTTTTCTGGATTAATTTCCCTTTTCTATACATAGTGTTCTGTGATTGCTTCTAGCACATTTTTATCAAGTAGAATAAAAAATTAACTGGTAGTAAATTACCTACTGGTTTGAGAACCCCTTGTGAGTAAGGACTGTGTGTTTTATTTATTTCAACTTAACAACTGGCAACCTAGCACAAGATTTGAATAAAAAGATGCTCAAAAATTATTTTTGAAGAAAGAATGAATGCCTTAAGAGGAAACAAACTTTATTTTCTCTTTCAGGAGAAAAAATGGTGGTTATGAAAATGACAGAGGAGTTTGTCACCGGAGGATGCTGACAACTACTAAAATTAGTTTATACTTAAATATAAAAGTACATAGCTTTATGGTTAGGACAGCCCTACTCTTGGACATTAATTAGAATCTAGGAAAGCTTTACTGAAGAATAAAAGAAAAGAGATTTAGATACAAGGAACTAGCCAGGAAAGCTTTCAGGAGGTACAAAGTAGGTGATATTTATATTAGGAGACACTTAAAGGGTTAAGACAAAGACTTCATTCTTTATCCAGAGACTGCTAAAGGCAGGATCCAAGAATTCTGAAGAATTACACAGCAGAAATTCACCAAGCCCAGAGGGGGAAAACAAAGAATGACATGGCAGAAAGGGTTGAGGAGAAGAAGAGGATAGCATCAAGACAGAAATTTTGAGTTTCAGAGAATGGAAAATTAGAATATTTTAGAGTATTCTTCTTTCTATAGAACAGAAGGAAGATTGAAAAAACTACCTGCAGTAGTTCACCTGTAGTGAAGCTAGAGAAAAGAAGTAATGAACAAAGCCAGTTTAGAACTGGACTTGGATCTAGGAAATAATAATAATAATAATAATAATAATAATAATAATAATAATAATAAAATATGAATAGTGAGTAATTGAGACTATAGAAATGAACATGCTTTATATATCCAGTTGCCTGATTTCACATTAAGCATTTTCACAAGTATAATCCCATTTATTCCTCTCAAAATTTGTATGTATTAAGAATTATTATCTCCATGTTGTAGATAATATCATTCAAACTCAAAGAATGACTCTGCTAAGATCAGGTAGACAGGAAGGGACAGGTCTGTGTCTTTAAGGGTTATCTTCTGATTGCAAGGCTGTCTGTTTCCTGCATTCCTTTCAAACTCTGTTCTTTTATTGTGCTCTACTAGCAGTATATAAATACTAGGGACACATGAGAGTTCTAAGATAGCTGAGAGAAAAATAATAAGAATAATTTCATCTGCATCTTAATTTAGCCGGGAGTAATAGCCCAATCAAAAATGTCATCATAATTCTTCCTGGAATTATTTGGCTTCTGCATTTTTTGGAATGAACTTGGTGATTGTTTCTCATTGGAAATCATTAGCATTTAGTTGTCAAATAGTGAAATTGTTAACGTTTGAAGAAGCATTTACTGTATAGTTTCATTTCAGTTGTTATGACTACAGTTCCCGAAGACATTCAGCATAAATGCTTAAGAGAGATGTAATAAATCCTATAATATTGATAGCTATTTTTTTTTATAATTTGTTAACTTGGAGACTGAAAACATGAGCTACTTAAAATGTGGAAATACTGCATTGCATGTGAAGGGACATTCAAATTGCTCTTTCAAATCTGTTTGTTTTTCTTTGCTACTTAGAAAGAGACCTAGAAGCAAGTATAACAGAGATACTCATAAAAACAGATGGCAATGATTTAATCCAGAATCACACATGGACCATTAAATACTAGTCTTAGAACACTGCCTGCAAAGAATTTTTAGTATCTTAATCCAAACAATGAGATAATAAGGCAATCTTTGTGGTGAAAGAACTAATCATATCTATTATATGAAAATAAAAATGGAAAGTCCAAAAGATAGAAATTAATAGAAGGAAAATTAATATTTAAAGTAAATTCTAAGAAAGAACAAAGATTTATTCACATATATGCTGTTGTGGTTTGTATCGTTTTAATAAAGCAATAATTTACTGATATTTACTATGATCTTTGCATTTATAAATAAATTAAAAATGTATTCAAAAGAATGGAAATTTAGGGTTCTCTAAGTATAGTCTAATCAGTTTTTTAAGTGGTATTATCAAAACTTTTCACATAGACGTGTATGAATTTTCAGTTATAAAAGTATTATTTATTGGGCCTCCCTGATGGAGGCAAGGGGTTAAGCACTGCACTATGAAGCAGTCTGCAGCCTCTGCAGTCTGAGTTCGATCCCCGGCCGGCCAGAGAGCAACCCACATGGCACAGCAGATGTCTCCTGTGTCCCTCGCTGCTCCCCTCAGCAGTGTATTTCAATTAGTCCACCTGTTCTGCTCTCCACTCTGTCTCTGGTGGATCCTCTCACCCTCCACATCTCTGGCCTGTACCCTAGCTCTTGTATGCATAAATAAAAATTTTTAAAAGTATTATTTATTAATCAAAATAAGCCAGTAGACATTTACTTATTTTCTTTTCTGCTATATCAATTCTATAAACTGAACAGCAAAATATCTAGTTACCAGTGACAAAAGTGAATAATAACTTAATGAACAATTAAGACTAGTTAAACAAGTAACATGAAGAAAATATATTCATGAAAGATTTTCTTCCTATCCTCTTATATAGCAATTTAACTGGTATTTATTGTATATTTAAAGTTTGAAAATGATATATTTATTTGTTCTCGAGTCTAAAAGATGGATATTTTAAAAGAAAAGCATACAGAATAATTATATAGATACTACTTTATTTAATTAAAAAATAGCAAAAGCATGTCGGTGAATTTCATGTCTTGGCTACTGTAAAAGCATGAGGACTTGTTGAAATGTGAAGTTGTATATCTGCAATTATACAGTTATATAAGCAGATAGCAAATCAAAAAGTGATTAAAATAATTTTTAAAATGACATTGCCATTATTTTTCCTGACCTATGAGAAAGTAGAATGATTTTCTGTTCACTTTTTCAAACAATACTTCTCTACATTGTCTGCAGGATTTGGGATATATGCCTATTCTTCTATGACGGAGTAGTAAAATTTAATACAGTCAAACATGAAATTCTCTTTACCAAACAGCTCTTCTCTTTTCAGGCTCATAGTAGACTGATTCCTGGTGTCAGTCAAATGTGAGAAAATTAATGTAAATATCCTCTGAATGAAAGTGTTTGAACATGGATTATTTGTGATTTTATTTGCTAATAAAGCAAGTTTTTAGAAGTGTAGGGGTTAGTTTCCAACTCCCCTAAGATGTTTTCCATTTTCATCTACAAGTTTGTTTTGGAATGCCAGTCCTTTGCATTACAAATTTATCATTTAGGCCCTCATGTCTAAAATGTCATTGTATTAAATTGTCCAAATCACAGTGGATCATATCATGTTACCTTTCCTCAAGGAAAATCACTTTAAAAACCAAGTTGATTTGAATTTGTTAAATCAAAGTTGAATTCCAAGTTGTTAAAGTTTCAGTAAAAAAATTGGTACAGTCATGTCTAACTTCAATACCTTTTATTGGTAATATCTTTTTGCATCCTGAAATAGTTTTCTTTCTAAAAATGAGTCATTTTCTCTGGATGAGTTTTGTCACAAACTACACTTAAACTTGAAAAACTCAGGTGTAATCAGCCCACCCTTTTCTTAGTACCTTGAGGACTCTTCAACGATCATCAAACACTTTAAAGAAATGACATATAGATTTCTGTTTTTTCTAAACCATTTTTATTACCAATATATTTCCAAATAAGAGAAGGAAATTTTTCTTTCCCCATACTTTGAAATTATGTTTTTGTGATGAGCTTACATTTTAATATCTACATCCAGAAACACTGATAATCATTTTATAAGCACATGCTTAAGGAATCTATTTCATTTTATGTTTATAAAGTCAAAAATCTGATGACGTGCTTCTTTTTTTATATAACATATTTTATTTTATATAATTCTTACATCATTTTTCATTTTTGCACAATATATGCATTTTCATTTTGGTTATATTCCCCATACAATTTGCACCCCCCTTATTTTGACCCTGATCCCTTCTCATCTTCCCCTCCCCCCATAGTGTGTCTCTGGTTTATAGTTGCTTGTTGATTTTGATTTTTACTTTATTATAATTAGTCTTTTTCCTGGTCCCTTATTTAGGTTTTCTAAATTCCTGCTATGAGTGAGACCATCGGTATTTTTCTTCTTCTTTCTGGCTTATTTTGCTGAGTATGATCCCTTCCATGTCGCTGCAAATTGCATGAGTTTATCTTTTTTGATTGCTGAGTAATATTCCATTGTGTATATGTACCACATCTTCTTGATCCAGTCATCTTTGTTTTTTTTTTTTTGAGGAATCAAAAAGTAACCGAAAACCTTCAGTATGGAAGCCTCCAAATGACAGAGAAGCATATTACGCTCCCTTTTAGTGT
The DNA here is from genome assembly GCF_014898055.3 of Talpa occidentalis. NCBI lineage: Eukaryota > Metazoa > Chordata > Mammalia > Eulipotyphla > Talpidae > Talpa > Talpa occidentalis. The sequence goes on from NW_023603184.1 coordinate 114,226,809, forward strand.
TGTTGAGGATTTGCAGGCCATTTTTCCAGGGAGATCTTTTCATCTTCTTTGGTAAGTACTTTACAAATTGAATGAATTTACCATCATTTATGCTTACATTTTGTGTTGAATATACAGACACAGATACAAAATCCAGTTTGTATTTGGACAAGATTCAACAATCTTTTGTTTTATATTTTCTGAACTTTCACTAAAATCTTCATAGAATTAAAAGTAGTGTTTCAACTGCATTACATTTTTTTTTTTTTTTTTTTTTTAATAAATTTTATTGTTATATTCCCCATACAATTGCAGCCCCCCATTCTGACCCCAATCCCTCCCCTCCCACCCCCGCCCCCTAAAAGTGTCTCTGGTTCATAGTTTTTTGTTGATTTTGATTTTCACTTTCTTATAGTTATTCATTTTCCTGGTCCCTTATTTAAGTTTTCTAGATTCCTGCTATGAGTGAGACCATCCGGTATTTTTCTTTTTCTTTTTGGCTTATTTCGCTGAGCATGATCCCTTCCAGCGCCATCCATGTTGCTGCAAATTGCATGTGTTTATCTTTTTTGAATGCTGAGTAATATTCCATGGTATATATGTACCACATCTTCTTGATCCAGTCATCTATTTTTGGGCATTTGGGTTGTTTCCAAAGCTTAGCTATTGTAAACAGTGCTGCTATAAACATAGGGGTGCAGGTGTTCTTTGGAATTGATGTTTCTGTGTCCTTTGGGTAAATACCTAGGAGTGGAATTGCTGGATCATATGGAAGCTCTATGTTTAGTAGGTCCAGAAATCTCCATACAGCTTTCCACAGTGGTTGGACCAGTTTGCACTCCCACCAACAGTGCAGAAGAGTTCCTTTTTCTCCACACCCTCGCCAACATTTGTTGTTGCTAGTTTTTTTAATATGTGCCATTCTCACTGGTGTAAGATGGTATCTCATGGTAGTTTTGATTTGCATTTCCCTGATGACAAGTGATGTTGAACATTTTTTCATATGCCTGTTGGCCATTTGCATTTCCTCTTCAGAGAAGTTTCTTTTAAGCTCTTCTGCCCATTTTTTGACTGGATTATTTTCTTTGTTGTTGTTGAGTCTCATCAGCTCTTTGCAGATTTTTGTGATCAGTCCTTTATCATTAGTGTTGGGTGCAAAAATGTTCTCCCAGTTGGTGGGGTTTCTCTTTGTTTTTGTTATTGTCTCTTTTGCTGTGCAAAAGCTCTTTAATTTGATGTAGTCCCAGCTGTTTATCTTCGCCTTCACTATCACTGCTTTGGGTGATGTGTCTGTAAAGATGTCTTTGATGTGCAAATCACGTAGTGTTTCGCCTATATTTCCTTCTATATATTTTATGGTTTCAGGTCTTATGTCTAGTTCTTTAATCCATTTTGAGTTGATTTTTGTGTATGGTGTGAGGTGGTGGTCAAGCTTCATTCTTTTGCATGTAGCGACCCAGTTTTCCCAGCACCATTTATTGAACAAACTTTCTTTGCTCCAATGCATATTCTTTGCTCCTTTGTCAAAGATTAGTTGACCATAAATCTGTGGGTTTATTTCTGGATTTTCTATTCGATTCCATTGGTCTGTATGTCTGTTCTTGTTCCAATACCATGCAGTTTTGATGATTATGGCTTTGTAGTATAGTTTGAAGTCTGGGAGTCTGATGCCTCCATTCCCTTCTTTTTTTTCAGGAGAGCTTTGGCTATTCGGGGTTTTTGGTGATTCCATATGAATTTCATCAATAATTGTTCTATTTCTTTGAAGAATGACATTGAAATTTTGATTGGAATAGCATTGAATCTGTATATTGCTTTTGGTAGGATGGCCATTTTAATAATGTTTATTCTTCCAATCCATGAGCAGGGGATGTCTCTCCATTTCTTTGTGTCTTCTTCTATTTCTTTTAACAGTGTTTTATAGTTTTCTTTGTATAGGTCCTTTACCTCTTTTGTTAGATTTATTCCCAAATATTTGATTTTTTTTGTTTCAATAACAAAAGGGATGATCTTTTTGATTTCTTCTTCTTCAGATTTATTGTTTGTGTATAGGAAGGCTACTGACTTTTGCGTGTTGATTTTGTATCCTGCCACTTTACTGAACTGATTGATGAGTTGAATTAGCTTTTCTGTGGAGTTTTTGGGGTTCTCTATGTATAATATCATATCGTCTGCAAATAGTGATAGTTTGACTTCTTCTTTTCCTATTTGGATTCCTTGGATGTCTTTCTCTTGTCTTATTGCCCTGGCTAGGACTTCCAGTATTATATTGAAAAGCAATGGTGAGAGTGGACATCCTTGTCTTGTTCCAGATCTTAATGGAATTGCTTTCAGCTTTTCACCATTGAGAATGATACTGGCTGTTGGCTTGTCATAGATGGCCTTTATGATGTTGAGGTATGTTCCTTGTATCCCCAGAATTTCAAGGGCTTTTATCATGAATGGGTGTTGCACTTTGTCGAAAGCTTTCTCAGCATCTATTGATATTATCATATGGTTTTTATATTTCTTTTTGTTGATGTGTTGGATAACGTTGATTGATTTTCGGATGTTAAACCATCCTTGTGCCCCTGGAATGAATCCAACTTGGTCGTGGTGAATTATCTTATGGATACATTGTTGGATTCTGATAGCTAAAATTTTATTGAGGATTTTTGCATCAGTGTTCATTAGGGAGATTGGCCTGTAGTTTTCCTTTTTTGTGTTGTCCTTGTTCGGTTTTGGTATTAGTGTAATGTTGGCTTCATAAAACGTGTTTGGTATTGTCCCTTCCTTCTCAATTTTTTGGAAGAGTTTGTGAAGGATAGGCACTAATTCGTCTCTGAATGTTTGGTAGAATTCATTTGTAAATCCATCAGGTCCTGGACTTTTGTTTTTGGGGAGGTTTTTTATTACCATTTCAATTTCGCTAATTGTAATTGGTCTGTTTAGGTGTTCTATTTCTTCTTTATCTAGCTTTGGGTGATTGTAGAGTTGTAGGAATTTGTCCATCTCCTCTAGATTGTTAAACTTGTTTCCATATAACTGTTCATAGTAGTTACTGATTATTCTTTTGATTTCTGCTGTGTCCGTTGTGATTTCTCCTCTTTCATTGATGATCCTGTTTATTTGTGCTTTCTCCCTTTTTTCCTTTGTGAGCCTGGCTAGGGGTTTGTCTATTTTATTGATTTTTTCAAAAAACCAGCTCTTGGTTTCATTGATCTTTTGGATTGTTTTTTTAGTTTCAATTTCATTTATTTCTGCTTTGGTTTTTATTATTTCTTTTCTTCTACTGGTTTTGGGGTTTTTTTGTTGTTCTTTTTCTAGATCTTTGAGCTTCGAGATTAGGTTGTTTCTTTGCGTTCTTTCTTGTTTCTTGATGTGAGCTTCTATTGCTATATATTTTCCTCTTATTACTGCTTTTGCTGCATCCCATACATTTAGGATATTAGTGTCCTCCTTGTCGTTCAATTCAAAAAATTTTTTAGTTTCTTCTTTGATCTCCTCATTAGTCCAATGGTCTTCCAGTAGTGTGGTTTTTAATCTCCATGAGGTAGGAAAGTTCCTTGCCTTCTTTTTATGGTTTATTTCTAGTTTGATGCCTTCATGGTCAGAAAAGATGGTTGATATGATTTCAATCTTGGTGTATCTGTTGATGTTTGTCTTGTGCCCCAGTATGTGATCGATCCTGGAGAATGACCCGTGTGCGCTTGAGAAAAATGTGTACTCCGTTTTTTTGGGGTTTAGTGTTCTATAGATGTCTGTTAAGCCTAATTGCTCTAGGTCCTTATTTAGAGCTTTGGTTTCTTTACTTATTTTTTGTCTTGTTGATCTATCCATTGTTGATAGTGGTGTGTTGAAGTCTCCCACTACGTATGTGTTTTCTCTGATGTCTGTTTTCAGAGAGGACAACAGTTGTCTGATATATTTTGGTGCTCCTTCGTTTGGTGAGTATATGTTAATGAGTGTTATTTCTTCTTGAAGTATTGTCCCCTTGATCATAATGTAGTGACCATTGGGGTCTCTTTTTATCTTTTTGAGTTTGAAATCTGTTTTATCTGATATAAGTATAGCTGTTCCTGCTTTCTTTTTTGGTCCATTTGCTTGTAGGATTGTTTTCCATCCTTTAACTTTGAGCCTATTTTTATCTTTTGTAGCTAAATGTGTTTCCTGGAGACAGCAAAAGGTTGGGTTTTGTTTCTTAATCCAGGCTGCCACTCTGTGTCTTTTTATTGAAGAGTTTAGTCCATTTACATTTAGAGTTAATATTGATATGTTAACATCTGTATTTGCCATTGTGTTTGTCTTTCCTTTGATTTTATTTATTTATTCTTTTAATAACTTTTTTTTTTTTTGGCCTTCTTTCATTGTTATTCGTCCCTCTGAGGTTCTGGCTTTAGGACTCCTTGTAGTATTTTTTGGAGTGGGGGTTTAGTTGCAATGAAATTCCGGAGTTTCTGTTTGTCTGGGAAGGTCCATATTCTTTCTTCAAAGAGGAAGGAGAGCTTTGCGGGATAGAGTATTCTTGGTTGGCATCTGTTTTCTTGGAGTCTGTTGGCTATGTCCCTCCACTCTCTCCTTGCCCGTAGTGTTTCTTCGGAGAAGTCTGATGTCAGCCTGATTGGTTTTCCTTTGAATGTTATCTGTTTCTTCCCTCTTGCCAGCTTCATTACTTTTTCCTTGTCCTGGATTCTTGGGAGCTTTACTATTGTGTGTCTTGCTGTATTTTTCCTTTCGTCGTGGAAGTTTGGTGTTCTTCTTGCTTCTTGTATATCAATTTTCAGCTCCTTCTTCACATTTGGGAAGTTCTCTTCAATTATCTCTTTGAATATTTTCTCTGTTCCTACATCTCTCTCCTCTCCTTCTGGTATTCCTATAACTCTTATATTTCCTTTCCTCATGGAGTCAGATAGTTCCCGAAGTCTTTCTTCGTTCTTTTCCTTCGTACTTCTCTTTCCTTTTCTGTTTTGGTTCTTTTTATTTCTGTGTCTTCAAGATTACTTATTCGTTCTTCCATTTCATCTATTCTGCTTTCATTGCTTTTCCCAGAATTCTTTAGTTCTTCCATTAATTCTTTGATCTCCTGCATTTCTTTTACTTCCCTCTTTAGGGACTCAATTTCTTTCTTCTGACCATTGTTTTCCCTCTCTAGGGACTCAATTGCATTCTTCTGATCGTTGATTATTTTTCCCTTATCATTGTTTTCCTTTATGACTTCTGTCAGTTTTTTAATCACGGCAATTTTAAATTCTCTTTCTGGAAGGCTCAGAAATTCTTCCAAGTTATTGTCTTTGCAATCTGGGGGCTGGCTTTCTTTTTGTGGTGTGCTTTTTCTCTGGAGAGTTGCTAGGTTGCGTGTGGTTCTTCTCCTCCCTACTGTCTGTTTTCTAATTTGCCGTATGCGTTGGGACACTGTGTTTTTGGGACTGGCCGGCATCTTGGGTGGGCTTCTCTGTTCCCCTCTGGTTCTTCCAGGAGTCATCTGTCAGTTTCAAGCAGCCTTTAATGGAGAAAGGTCCCTGTTCTAAAATGCCGATGTGGGGACACACTCCCCTGTGCGCCTGGTCTGCCCAGGCGGTGGGTTCCTGCTCCCCTCTGGGCTTGGACTGCAGGCCAGAGGGGTCTGGCGTGGGCGAACTTCCCCTGCTCACCTCTGGCTCCTGAGGAAGCCTTCTGCAGGTAGTCTTTACTGAAGAAATGTCCCTGTTCTAAAATGGTGATGTGGGACACACTCCCTGCGCGTCTGGTCTCAGGCACACTCTTCTGCGCGCCTGGTCTGCCCCGGCTGTGGGTGCTCGCTCTCCCTGTGGGCTCAGACTACTTGTTCGGAAGGAGCCAGGTGTGGGCTAACTCCCCAGCTGGCCACTAGCTCCTTCAGGAGCCTGTGCTGGGGTCAAGTCGCTAGGTGGCGCCAGAGATCTCTCCTAGAGCCCTTGGGGAGCTGATTTTCCACCCCGTGGGACAGGGAGCAGAGCGGGGATGGTAGGGTACACCTCAACGGCTTTGGGGTGCTGTGTCTGCCTTGTGCCCCACCGTCGTGGGGAACCCACGCCCCTAATTTCGTGCCCCGGGTCTCAGTTCCAAAGCCCTCAGTTCCAGGACGCGGGCTGTAGCCCAGATCAGTGGCGCGGGAATGGCGCCTTTTGAATCCCGCTCCCCTGCCTGGGCGCCTTGTTCCTGCTCACTCAGGGAGGGCCTCCGCCGTCTCCCCGCAAGCCTAGGTCGCAGGCGCGGGGACCTGGGCAGCTGCGATCCGGTCTGGATCCGCGCCACTTTCCGCGCAAGCTTACCGGGCAGCCGGGGCTGTGTGCTGGGGCTGGTCTCCTCCTGGGGGGCGGGGCTCTCTTTAATGGCGCCTGGAGCTCACCTCCGCGGCGGATCCTGCAGGGTTCGCCTCAGCTCCCGTTCACGGGGTGTGGTGGCTGCAATAGTTCCTTTCCACTCACAGTCCCGTTTGCTGTGTCCGTTTTTCTTGTTGTTCGTTTTGGTTTGTTGTTTCCCTCCTCTCTGCCGGTCGGAGAGTGCCGCCTCTGTGGGCGGGGGAGGGGAGCAGGGTTCTGCGCTTCCCTCCCTTCTCGTCCTCTTTTATGGCCACTTTCTTCTTCGGGCAGTTTGCTGGAGTCACCCGTTTATCTTCCGTGTCCCGGTTCTCACTGGGACCTGCCGCTTTTCCTCCCTATTTACTTTTTTTAATGGGAGATCTTACTCGCAGCGTCTCCTCGCCGCCATGTTGCTCCGCCCACCTTGCATTACATTTTTCAAGTCAAAGTACCTATGAATAAGGAGGAATGTTTTATTGTCACTATGATATCACATATCACATGACCCACTATAGAAAACATGATTCTTGCTAAGGACTAACAGAATCAAATCTATACTAAAAGGCCAATGGGACTGTGATCCACTGCTTCTGTTAGGGGGAAAAGGATGTCCCAAATCAAATTCCATACAGGCTTTGTGGACTCCACCCCCACCCCAGGTCAAAGCCAAAGACACTGGGAACTCCAAATCCCATCACCACCAAAGGGAAGGTGGCTGGGACCTGAGGGTGGGGTTAAGCAGCCAGGTGGATACAAAAGGCAGACACGTGGGCTTTGGGGCTCTCTCCATTTTGGCTTTCCGCCAGCTCGCAGCATCCGGCCAGCTCAGAGAGTGACTTTGGGTTTCCAGGTCGTCGGATCGGGTAGGACGCATTAAAGACTTTATTTCCCTATTTTCTCCCTGAGTTGTACATTTTTCCTATTTCTTTTTCCCTTGTAAATAAACCTTTTATTAACCCTTTTGTGTGTGTCTGTAGTAGAGTATTTATAAGTCCCTTTAAAGCGCGCGGGTGAGGACCCACAGCCAGGAACCCGTTTAATATCGGGGTTGCTCTATAACAGCTTCGCGTCCAACGTGATTTGCAAAATGGAGAGAGCCCCAAAGCCCACGTGTCTGCCTTTTGTATCCACCTGGCTGCTTAACCCCACCCTCAGGTCCCAGCCACCTTCCCTTTGGTGGTGATGGGATTTGGAGTTCCCAGTGTCTTTGGCTTTGACCTGGGGTGGGGGTGGAGTCCACAAAGACTGTATGGAATTTGCTTTGGGACATCCTTTCCCCCCTAACACTTCTATCCTTTTGTTGTCCCAAAGGTAATATTGGCCTCCGTTTCTGAGTCAATTAATATAAGTTTACACAATATTATGGAGCCATCACAAGAAACAATACAAGAATACGTGCTTGTTGTAGTAACTCAGTCATCACTATTTTTAACTGAGAGTTGAGATTTTCAGGGAGACAAAAACCTTTTCATTGATTTAGAAGTACTTGCCTGTCTTGTTTGATTCTATCTCTCTGTGTAGTTTCCTGCCCCTTTCTTTACCATGTCCAATCCTAAATTCTTTTTTCTTACTGTGCAAAATAAGTAGTTTGGGTTATTTATTTTCCTAGTGCCATTGTGTATACACAAACAAACACACACACACACATACACATTACCATGAAAATAACAGTCTTTAGCCTTCTTTTTTGATGTTTTGGTAATGCTGGTGTTGGTATTGTCACTGTTCTCATTTGCATTATCTGAATTCTTGGGAAATATACTCATAATATTCACAATATTAAATCAGGATCAAAGACTGAATATAAAAATAGACACGAGTCAGACAATATATGACAGCAGAAATAGGACTAAAATCCTCAGCAACCATCATCAATAAGCCAATTCACAGTTTCTGCAGCAATCAAACCAGAAAAGTCAGTATTTGGCCAATTGCTGCCAGCTCCCTGAATTTTTGCCCCTGCTTCCACCTCAGGAGACCAAAAAGAGAAACCCAAATATTCTCTCCAAATCAATTACATAAGCTGTGCCACTGCTCCTAGATCATTTGCATCATCTTTGTGTCAGCAACCTTTAATAACAGAAGACTTTCTTTTTTCCAACAAATTTTTTCACTTCCCCTACCTACCTTTGAGTCCACCAGATGCCAACAATGGTAGCATTTTCCCTTGCTGTAAGGTGCTCTCAATAAATAACCTCCATTTGCTCTCACATGGGTGATCCTTGCTTATTTCTACAAACAGTATCTCAATACAAAACATAAAGAATCCAAAGGCAAAACCAAAGACAGATTGTTAAGTCTCATGATTACAATGCACTAAAATTTCAACCTGTAATTACATTGCTTGGAGTAATCCAATAAAGGATGTGATCCATAATTGTGAAAGAAAATCATCGTTGACAACATCAGTGATCAGAGGTAAAAACAGCAGCAAATACAAAAAGCAGATAATCAATAATGTCTTTCTTTGGCACTATAAACCAATTTTTTTTTTTTTTTTCAATTTTCTTAGTTTGGTACTTTTGAAGGAGAAAGTAACTTGGAAATATAGGCAGATAGGGCCAGTGTGGGGAAGGGGCCTTAGCCTTGATAAAACCCTGGAAAACAGGGATTCCCACAGGTTGCCCACCCCTGGGGCAAATTCCTGTGTTGACCAAGATTAGCACCCTTTGTCTACCAAAAACCAATCAACTGGCCATGGAGACTTTAGCCCCAATTAATGACAAATGGCCAAAACCAGCCAGAGAGGAATGTGCCTTGGAGCCCTGCCAATCAAAAAGAACAACCCAGAGTCACAAATAAGCACGTTTCCTGCCTCTTAGCAGTTACCGGTTCAAGATTCCTCTCTGTACAGAAAGCTTTTCTGTCCTTATCTGACAGTACACTTGCTTTTCTGCCTAACTCTGTTTGGACATTGATTTTTTTCCTTGTGGATACAAGGACCAGACTTTTCTGGTCCAGATCCTGGATTTGAGCCCAATTCAATACCGATCACGTTCAACCTATCTTTAGGCATTTTGTTATGCAAAATGAATAATCTCAAGACATCGAAGCCCCTATAAGTCTAGCGAGCTACTGCTTGCAGCCAAATGCACTCACATTACATCAGCAAGAGTTTATTTCCCTGACAAATTAATTGAGTCCTATGAGTGTTTCTCTATTTTTCACCCACAGTATCTCCAGCAGTAGCAGACATTCTTACAGAACTCAAAACAAAGCCCTCTCTCTTCCAGGATGTTTGCCTTTCTCCTAACATTTTTAGGTGGTAGGTAGAGGTCAGAGAGTTATGTCTAGCTGCAGTCAATTTTCCATCATTTGGAGTGGCAGATTTGGCGTTTCTAAATCTTGTCAAAGTTCATAATATGTCATCACTTAGTGAAATATTATGAACCAGTATCTGATTTCAGTGGATCTATTTGAATCCACTATATAATGAAGAAATTACAAGCCATTTCATCATACTATGAATAAATTTAATTTTCCATGTCTTTACTCTTAATACCTTGGTCTACTTAAAATCAGATAAATCAACTATTTCACAATTGATTTTATTATGTAAGTCAATGTGGTATGAAAATAATTCTTAAAAGTTAATTTTTACTTTCTTCCTATTATAAATGCTCTAATACCAAATACGATGAGTCTGAAAATAGCATATTCTCAAAAATAAATATAAAAATATATATAAAAAATTATAATTTCTTTCTTAAAAAAGATTTTATTTATTTATACATACAAGAGCTGGGGTACAGGACAGAGATGCGGGGGGTGAGAGTATTCACCAGAGACAGAGTGGGGAACAGAACAGGCAGATTGACCGAAGTACACTGCTGAGGGGAGCAGCGGGTGAGTCAAGAGAGGTCTGCTGCGCCATGCGGGTTGCTCCCTGGCCAGCCCGGGATTGAACTTACTCTGCAGAAGCTGCAGATTGCTTCATAGTGCGGTGCTTAACCCCTTGCTCCACCAGGAAGACCCTAATTTCTTTTTAAAAGGAAATAGTTTCTATGCCATTTAGGAATTAAGTATAGATTTTTTGGTTTGTTTTAATTAACAAAACTATATTCAACAAGGAATTTTCATCAGGTATTATAAAAATTGGCCATGTCACCTCAAAATTGTTTTGTCAGAGTAACTATAACATTAACTTGTATTTGAGTTAATACCATGGTTCTCTTAACTTTCATATCCTTTTCCTTTTCATATACAATACTGCATGCAGCATTATATAGGTTTTATATTGATATTTAATCTTAGTAGCTCTGAATTTCCCTTTTATACTTCAATGGAATAAATGTTACGTGATGGCATGGGAGGGCAGGGGGTGCTTTGGGAAGAAAATAGATAATGAAGGTGGATCCCTCATAAATGGGATTTGTAATTATATGAAAAGATCCTAGAGCATATGCTAGCCCTTTTTCCAGCTATGCAATGATTAAAAAAAAAAGAAGAAATTCTCAGTGTGCAACCCAGAAGAAGGTACTCAACCAGAACCTACCATACAGGCACCCTGATTTCAACTTCTAGCTTCCATAATTATGAGAAATAAATTTCTGTCTCTTGTAAACCATCCAGTCTATGGTAGATTTTGTTAAAGCAGCCTAATCTAAGGTGCCTATAAAGTTAAAATGACTGATAATGGTCTCCTAACCTATCACTAATCTCAAAATAGGCATCCATGCTATTTCTATAATAAGAAATTATATGAATTTTCCTACATATATGTCTGGGCCTAAATTCACATAGTTAATGTGCCACTTACCCATTGTAAAGGGATTATGAGTTTGAATGTCTGTTTTCCAAAGCAGACAATGATACTTTATCCACAGCTCACAAATGTTTCTGGCACACACAATATTTTCAATAAATGTATTTTGACTGAATTGGATTATATGAACTTGAGGGCTGGGATTTAAGCTTCTACTTCTACATTCATTGTATTTCTCCAAGAGAATTAATAGAACATTCAGAACATATTTAGCAAATGTTGAAAAATAGAGAGTGAGACTAGGACTGAAAATTTGGCTTTAAATTGACAAAGTGTTGGTCTGTCCCTTCTGGAAAAGGAGTTAGTATATTCTCTTTTATTTCTCTTGTTAACTACAACTAAAAAGCCTCCAACAAAATAGATGAGTAATTATCAAAGGAATCTAAATAGAGAAAAGAATGCAAGCTAGCCAAAGAATTAATGGCATAAACAGTAACCTGGAGGTGAATCATTTGTGTTTTGTTTGTTTTGCCTAATATAGCTCCTACCCTGGGCACTATAAAGCTCATAAACCAGAAATAACAATAGTAGCAGACAAAAGAAATGTATAGCCTCTCTAGCCAGAGACTGGGGAAAGGATGGTTTTGACTTTGCCCACAACCTCCCAGTTTAACAAGATAAAAACTGTGACATTCTGCTTCCCCATACTGTCCTGATGATTGTGGACAGAAACCTGTCTTCCTCCCTGCCCTACATGAATTAATTAAAAATAGATTACTGATAAAAATGAAAATATAAATTTATAAAAATTTTTAGGCACAGGAGAATATAGAAGAAAATCTTTATTACTTTGGTAATGACATCATAAAAAAATACATGAAAGAATATATATTAGCCATTAAAGAAAAGCAAAATAATGAGATACTTCTATAAACACATTAAAATGACTTATTAAATACCAACATACTAATAAAGATACAGACCTTCACACTCTCCGAATGGGATGGAAATGGTGCAGTCACTCTGAAAAACAGTTTAAAAGCTTCGTATAAATTTAAATGTATACCTCCTATATGTCCTTAGATGTTTATTTATTCTAGAGAAATAAAAACTTACGCTGACAAAAACACTTCTATATGAATGTCCATAGTAGCAACCTTATTTCTCTTAGTGAAAAATTAGAAGCAACTTAAATGTCCTTCAGCAAGTAAAAATGTGATATAAAATGAGATGTGTCCATATAATGGAGTACCGTTCTGGAGTAAGACGGAATGAACTATTGATATAAGCAGTTAATTGAATTAATTCAAAGACATTATGCTAAGTGAAGGAAGCCCAACAAAATGTGAGTACATTTTGTGTGATTGCATTTCTATTAAATTAAAAAAATAAGAATTAAAAATAGATTCATCATTGTCAGAGATTTGGTTTGGCGGAGAGGGTGACTTTCATGGATAATATAAAAGAGTTTCTTTGAGATTATGCAATAGTACTCTATTCAGATTGTCATGGCAGTTCTGAATATCCATACCTGTAATAAAATTTCATGCAACTATACAGAAAAGTATCTGCACATAAAAATATGTAATAAATTCTGTATTTTGCTTAACAAGATTATACCAATGTCAGTTTTGTGATTTGGATTGCATACTATGGGTATATAAGATATTATTATTATTGAGGGAAACAGTGTGGAGGGTGTATATTAATTTATTTAGTTTTAAAACTTCTTGTGCTTAAAATTAGTTCACAATAAAAAGTGAAAAATAAAGATAATCTCCAAAGATTACACAGTTCATGATTTTATTCATAGAACTTTTCAAAGTGAAAAAAATAGTGTGAACTGATTAATGGTTATTGGAGATTAGAATTGGGAGGAGACTGATTATATATGGGTACAGTGAGGGAGTTTCTTTGACGTGTCTGATGGATTTTTATTCTGATTTTCTTGGGTGTTATATAAATCAATACATGTAACAGAATTTCATAGAATTGTGCAACAACAACAACAAAAAAGCAAAGGAGGAAAAGAAAAATAAGTGCATGTAAAAACTGATGAACACTGAATGAGGTATCTGATATAATTAGTAAAACAATACAATTTCAATTTTCTGGTTTTTATAATTACACTGTGGTTTTATAAGATGTTATTATTAGGAAACCTGGCTACAGGATACACAGAAACACCCTGTACTATTCCTACAACTCATTTGATTCTAGCTTCAGTTATTTCAAAATAAAAAGCTTAAAACATTGACTAGGTATAGAAAGTGGAGTGGTATTTGGTGTGAATTTCTTATTCAGAAGTCTCTTTCCTGTTACTTCCTTATGTCATCTGTCTTCTAACAACCTCATTTCTCATTAAGAGGCATTACAAATGGAAAAGTGTCAGTGAATTACTTCCCACTGACTGTAAAGCAATCACACTATTGCTTGGCAACCAGCCTAGAGAAATGGACAAGCGGTTTCTGAGGGGAAAAAAGCCCAAGTGGAGTTTTCATTTGAGATTTCCCCCTGTAACAGAGGTCTATTTATTAGTACAGGATGGGAGTTTGCACCTTTTTTCAGAATATAAGCATATATATATAATTTTGCTGAATTAATATAGAGGATTTTTGTTAAGTGCCTAATAAAAATATTAAAGAGATAATAATCTGAAATAATATTTGATTCACATTTAGTCTATATAATATAAAAAAGTTAAACAAATTTAAACTGTGAAATTATTCCCTAAGCAAGTTTTTTTTCCATTTTAAACAGGGAACTGATTATATTTGGTAGGAGTGTGTTCTAATTTTCTCTATAGATAGATAGATAGATATGTTAACTATATGCACGTATATATGGAAAATGAAAGATATAAAATGTCAAATTTACTAGTTTTCTTCTACAATAGAGATAAAGCAGATTGTTTTGCATTCTGCAAATTCTACATAAAAGTAGATATGTTCCAATTAAATTGACTCCCTTATGCTAAGGGATTAGAACACGTATGTAAAACAAAAATGAACAGTATAGAACTTTACCTAAGCCATTTTTTCCCTAGAAAATGATGATTATTAAGAAATCAGTCTGTGTTTGGACTTCTTTTTGAAATCTTCCTAACCTTTTGTGTAACATGAAACAATTTACAATAAAGAGCAACATTTCTCTATAAGAATTATTCTTTCAGTGACTCCCATAAGACCTCCTGGCAATGCCAGGAAATATATGTGACAAGACTAAATATAGATCCCTCTGAATTTTTATTCTTTGTCTCAAGAATGATTAGCAGTAATAGAATTATTTGTTCTTCTGGAAGGAGCTAGACATAGAGATAAATATTTCTCACTCAGTTAACTGACAAAAACTTCCCCTGATTGCAAAACTCTAACTTATACCACCTATAAATTGTCTACTCCTGCTTTCTAAAGTCTTAGCCCAAATCTTCTACCACAACATCTAATCTTCAGATCAGATATGTCCTTTCTACTGCAATAGACCAAATAAAATCTTTCCTTAACTAGTGCATATTTTCTGTTACAACACAAACATTCAATGAAGATGTTTGATTTTTGTTTAACAATATAGGGATTTGGATATAACAAACAAGTCCTGTAATGGTAAATTCTAATTTGTCAACTTTGCTGGGTTGCAAGATATTCAAAATAAACACTATTCCTGCATGTATCTGTGAGGGTACTCCCAGATTAGCACTTAAATTGGTGGGCACAGTAAAGTAAATCACCCTTCTCAATATAAGTGGGCAATATCCCAATCAGCCCGAATAGAACAAAAAGCAGAGGAGAGGGGTTTTCATTCCCTTAAAGCTTCCTGCATGAGCTAGGACATCAGTCTTCTCCTGCAGTTAGAGTAGAATTTACACCAAGAGTTATTGTGGGGGCCTCCCTGGTAGCACAATAGGTTAAGCACCACACTGAAGCAATTCTCAGCCTCTGCAGCACGAGTTCAATCCCCAGCCAGCCAGGGAGCAACCCACATGGCAAAGCGGACCTCTCCTGTCTTGCCCACTGCTTCCCTCAGCAGTGTTTTCGGTCAATCTGCTTGTTCTGTACCCCTCTCTGTCTCTGGTGAATCCTCTCACCCCCCGCATCTCTGGCCTTTACCCCAGCTCTTGTATGCATAAATAAATAAATCTTTAAAAAAAAAAAGAGTTATTGTGGTTCTCAGGCCTTTAGATTCAGACTAGAATTATACCACCAACTTTTTTGGGTCTCCAGTTTGCAGCCAGCAGACCATGGGCCTTTCAGCTTATATGTCAATGTCTCGTCATATATATGACATAATTGAGGAAATCACACACACACACACACACACACACACACACACACATACATTTAATTTGTTGCTTTTGTCTCTCCGGCAGAGCCTAATACAACTCCAATTCAATATTTAAATTTTAATAAAATTTTATATCAGTACAGTTTCTTATTACCTCTGCTATATAACATGACATGACACTTTAATAATGAAATCAACTCTAAAAAGTTTAGATATCAGGAAGTCACAATCAGAATATTCCACAGAATAAGGTCAAATGTGAGACAGTCAGGAAGGAGATTTTCCTGACAATTTAATTCTACACCCTTAATAATAAGATGTACTCTCATATGGAATTTGTAATCCTGCAAATAATTACAAATTCTACATATCATTCCAATCTATTTGGGGTTAAAATAAGCCCATCAAATTCAGAAAACAGAATTGGGAAAAGGGAACTCTTAGTCTTCCTCTTTATTATGCGGTGAAAATATGAAAGCTTTTGATATTGACATATCTTATTCACCTGTTTTTACCAAAGACAAAAGTGAATAAACAAACAAAATGGGGTGGACATTGGAGGTTATTGAAAAGAACCAAGTGCTATGTTATGTCTAATACAAAACAAGAGAAATAATACATTTATTTTTTAGAGTAATGGTACAAGTGACAAAAGATACATGGTGGAAAGACAAGAGGTGATAAAGGTAACTCTATTGAAAATAGGGAAAGGGAAATGTTGATGAAATATAGTGATTTCCTATCATACAACCATCAAGAATGCAAAGATCATATTTTCCCTGAAAACTGATGTTAATTTTGTAAACTTTTCCTCTTCAACAGTCTGGATCAGTAACCAAACCCTGTAGTTTTCTTCCATCCCTGAAAGTTTATCAAATCTACCTCTTCTCTATTTCTATTGTTTCTCCAGTAGTCCACAACTACATTTTTTTCTCACATACAAGACTGCTCTCAATCATACAACTCTCCCCAATCCACAATGTTCTCCCCAGGTCCACGCTTTCTCCCACCTTCAGCCAAACCCTTGCCCCATTATGGCTAGATTTTTTTTTTTTTTTAATTTTTCAAGTGAGATACCTTGAATATATCACATTTTTGTTAGATTTAAAGTCTAACATTCTTAAAACATTCGATCTGATGTTAAATTCTTCCTACTTCTCCCAAGTTCATTTCCATCACTGAAAACAAATTAGTCACTGTGCTTTTATTTCTGTGATCGCCTTCACTGTTTCTCCTCAAGGTCTTTGCACATATTTTCCCCTGTACCTAGAATGTTTCTTTTTCCATTTTTTTCCATGCTGCCTTATTCTTGTTTATCTTCAGTCCTTATTTTCAATTTCACTACCTAGAAGCTTCTCCTGCCTATTTCTCATCTCAAAAATTAGATTCAACTTACACCAGAATTGCACAGAGGAATCTGTACCTTCATGGCACCATTGGATTATAAATGAACACATTCTTAGTAAAGCGTGATGTCAAAGCAGACTGACAGAAGTCTTGTTCATATAACAGCTTTTTAGACTCCTCTTATTAAATGGTGAAGAAGGCTTGAGTATGAAGGTATTAAGATTAAGGCCTTTCATTAATTTTTAGGAAGTTGTCAAAAGACAAGTCTTCACATAGAGAAGAAAAAACTGAAGAAAATTTCTGAATGACCACTCAAAAGTACTTTGATTCAGCCCATGGGAAATTGTTCCACATTATTAAGTGGATAAAAAAAGGTTACAGACATCCAAAAGGACAAATTACCCTCTGCAGAGAAAAAGGAAATAGTTGTAAATATTGGCTGAGTAAAACACATTCTTTGGCAGCATTTAAGAAAAGATCAGTGTTTCAGAAAAAAAAAAAAATAGCAATTCCAAATGGCAAAAAATTACAGAGCAAAACAAGCAAGCAAAAGTAGTCAGAATAATTTTATCACCATTTCTCAGAGCCATTCTTGACCATTCCTGGGTATAAGAAGATTTGGAAGCAGTTATGTGAATCTTATCAATTTTTGTTTTTTTTCAATTTAACTTTGTGTTGGAATTCTATAAAATATAATACTGATCAGTATAAATATTGCTAAATGAAATAATTGCTAAATGAAATAATTATTTAGGCAATTGAAGAAAATTTATTTTTACTCCCAATACAGCATGTATGTCTAGGACTTTATCAGTGTGGAAAAGTGGATAGACTTTGGATATAAAATGTAAATTTATACTAAGATTGGGATATTGAAATGAGGAAAAGTAGCCCCCAAAAATCTGGAATCTGATTTTGAATTACAAGCAAGCATAAGAAAACAGAGAAGAAAGGTAGATTTTACTTAATGCTGAAGGGAGGTGGAAGAAAGTGAACCAAAGGCTACTGGATTGTATTAGAAAATCTGAAAGAGTAGGTTTTAGTTTTTGGAAGATAATGTTTTTTCTGGTTTGCTCTAGTTAATAGGGTTAAGGCAAAATAGACATAAAATTATTGTTCTAAGTCAAACTGCTGGTACCGCAGAAGAAATGCCAATTTCAGTACTTAAACTATTTTGAATTTTTTTCTGACCTGCTACTAAAATGGATAATAATGTAAGCAAGACAGAGACTATTTATAAAACCAAAAAATCATCATAACCATTTTTCAAATTATCAATTATATGAACAAAAAAATTTTCTCATCTTATTAAATAAAAGGTAGTCATGGAAACATGGCTATGAAATTATCCTTTGCCAGCATTTCCAACTTCAAATGCAAGAAATGAGACTGACATTATATTTAATAATTCTGAAATTTCAATCAATCATAAATATCCATTTATATAATAATATAGGGTCCATAGATCTGAATTTTTCTATTCCCTAGAACAAGTATAAAGAAATATATTTCTCATGTAAGCATACAGAATTTCAATAACTTGCTATTTTCTCATTCTCATTTACTCATGCCTTAGCAAAATAACTTGAGGACAAATATTTTATCATAGTTTCTACGATATTTTATCTCAGCATTGTTTGTGACTCTCCAAGTTTTATACTTAACCATTTCACTAGGATGGCCTACTTCATAATACCTTCCTAGGAAATTTATAGTTTCAGTTAAAATGAGTTAGACAAAATGATAATAACAAAAGAAATAGTTACTTTGTATTGCAATAAAGCCAAATGAAATAAAAATTTCCATTTAATAATATTTATACTTTTTATATCCATGCCCTAACAAAATAAAAATATCAGACCATACTATATCAGCAAGTCATTAAATATACTGAAATAATATTATTAAATCCTTTTTTAAAGAGAAGCAACATTTACATATTGCCAAAATAACTGAAAAAGAGGAATTTTCTGGTCATCTATACTTGTGCTTTCATGTCTGTTACAGTGTCCATTGTTCTCCAAAGATTCTTTGGATGAAACAGGTATATTTTAAAGCATTCATGGCTCCTGTTCAATAATGGGAGAATATTGATTAAACACAGGTATTTTTGGTGATCATAGTCACAGAACAGGAAAGAGTTGTGGTGATTAAAGGCACTACAGACACTATCTCCGGTGAGACAGCTGGCCACTTGTGGCCTTAAAAACTCTTTTCTTGGGCCTCCCTAGTGGTGCAGGGGTTAAAGACACAGCACTATCAAGCTACTGCCAGGCACAGTGGCATGAATTTGATCCCTGGCCAGAGAGCTAACCCACACGGTACAGCAGACCTCTCCGGTCTCACCCAATGCTCTCCTCTGCAGTGTATTTCAGTAGATCTGCCTGTTTTGCTCCCCACTGTGTCTCTGGTGAATTCTCTCACCCCCTGCACCTCTGGCCTACAGCCCAGCTCTTGTATGCATAAACAAATAAATCTTAAAAAAAAAAAAAAACAACTCTTTAGTTTCCCCAATCCCTTGTTTGTTAAATAAACACTGTTGTTGTTGGCCCCTGAGCCTGAGTGGTCTTGCAATTGTATCCGGTGAAAACCCACTGACGGTGACCTGTCCCCTTGGCACTGTCCCTTGGCACTACACTAGCACTGCTTGAGCACTCGTTTGTGCTGTTTCAATTCTAAAATCCATATCACAAAAGAAGAAATCTTGGAAGAGCCAACACTACTTTGAAGAAGAGAAGATGTGGAGGACTTACATGGCTTTATTTCAAGACATGTTCTAATGTCGTTGTAATCAAGACGCTATGTTTTTGGTGTTAAGATAGATAAATAGATTAATAAAACAGGACTGAGATTCATAAATAGACTCATAGAACAAAATGGTTGTGGCATTTCCATTAATATACTGAAGGCATTTTTTGGTGTGGTGATAGGACAAGCAGGGAGTTCTATAACCTTCTTTGTAAATCTCAGTTTTTGAATAGGACTGTACCTAAACTGAGACCTCACCAAGTGTTTTTGTCCCTCCCCTAGATTAGACATTTTTCCTTGTCTTAAAAAGATTTAAGGAATAACAAAAAAAGAATTCCATCAGTCTATCCATCAGTCTATCTAATCCAGCTGATTAAATACAGAGCAATTTCTGTTTTTATCATGAAAAGGATTAAGTAGCCAATATTTTTTATTGATCTCCTGATGCAGAAAAATAAGAAATAACTAGAAATATGCTTTTTTGGTGAGGAGCATAAAAAGATTTGAGAATATATAAAACTCCCAAATATGATTTGATGTGATCCAAATTTTTGTGTTGTAAAAGCATAGCTTACCCATTATCTTCACATTACACATATATTCAACTAATCATTTACATGCTTTGCACAAATTAAATAGTACCTCAAAGATGAAACCTTTGACACCCTAAAAATAACTCCTGAATATTTAATTTACTTTTAAAACTTTTAAAATAGTTATATATAAAACCTTTAGAAGTTATATTTAAAACCTTTAAGATTAAAAAATAACAACTCTACTTTGATTACTGGTAGTAAGCACAATATAACTAAAATAAAAATTTGATTAGGTCTAAAAAAGCTAGCTTCATTTTTAAAATGACTGCAAAAATGATTTCAAGATGTTTTTCTTTTTGGAATATATTTTATTCTCATCACATTTCATTAGCTTTGATATATTCTAAAATGGAGACATCAATCAATGTACACTGTTAACCTTGCAATTCTGTCTAGGAACAGCTAACTCAATTACAGGAAGAAAATAATTGTTTAAAAGAATGAAGATTTCAATTGTTTTGGGAGAAAGAAGATTTCTCCTTTTGAGAGAAAAATCAGCTTTTCAGTTCCAAATATGTGTGGGACTGTTGAACTGTTGGAATGTGGAATGTAGATACATCTTTACTTTTTTCACAAGAAACTAGAAACCCATAATGTCCAGCCAAATTTAATGTTGGCAACAATTCTAAGGAATTTTAATTATGATGCAGGGAAAACAAAACATTTCTGTAGGTCAAATTAATCCAGTTGGCTAGCAGCTTGTGAATCTAAACCAAGACAGAGTATTTTCCTGCCTCAGCAAGTTTGCTTACCAGCTTCCCTCAACTGAGAAAGCACTTTTTAAACTGAGATTATCACGTGTGAATCTGCCTAGCTAAATGACTGTCTGCATAAGCACTTTCTCCTGTGTTAAAGGTAGAAATCATGTCTGCTTCCTCAATGTTTGTTAAACACTTCTTCAGTACTTATTTGCCACTCATGTTATATATCTCCTTAAATGTCTTAAGTTTCTAGATAGAACTATATAAGACTCTTGACACGGGGTTCCATGACTAGTAAATGGACAATCAGGATTCAAACTCTGGCAACACTAACAAATGCTGTAGATTCTGAGAATATGCCATTGGCATCCTTTAGGAAGTACAGGTGACTCCCAAAAAAGGCATGTGAAATTCAGGCTTATATAAGTGCTTGAAAAATTCATCCTATATTGTAAGATCTGCCATGTCTATTCTCCATTAGTTCCAAAAGTCCAACAATACCTGACCTTACTTTCTTCCTGAAATGCTGTCCTTATCATATCAACATTTTTCATGTGTCAAACTAGGCACACAAACAAACTAGGCACACATAGTTTGTAATCTATATTTTTTATATCCTTCAGTGTGTTTTTTCTCCTCTTTCTGACTAAGGACAAATTCATGGAGTATGATATGATATACTGGAAAGTCCTGGTCATCTGAATCTTCTACACTTCCAATTTGTGACTCTGGATCCTTGATAAATAATTTTATAACAATAATACCACAAGTCACCTGAGAGACCTCCATATTTCCAACTCCAAGAATCTGAGTTAGCTTCAATATTCTGGGCTTTTAGTTTAGTTTAATAGGTTTAAAATTTATAAAACATAAGATATGGAACCAATGACTATTGGGTGTTTTACCCTTGAAAGGAATTAACTATGTTACTCCTTGAAGGGCAGAGTATTTTCCCATTTTGTGGTAAACTTGATCATTAGCAGAAGAAATAGAGGTCATAACTTTGCCCTATTCTTCACAGGCTTTCTCAGAATTATTCCAATATTTTCTTTTAGAACTTGGAAAGGAGGGAGTTTGCAATCAGAGCATATCTCAAGCCCAAGTTTAATAATCCAAGCTATAAATTAGAGCATTGAATAGTGATTCCCTCTCTAAGGGATTGGCACTAGAATGCATCTGTTATAGAAGCAATTTGAAAGTGAATAGAAACATTTAAGCTTATATTCTACCCATTTTAAAATTCAGTCTAATCATGCATCTAATTCAGTCTAATCAAAGCATTCAAAACAATTATTGAATTGTTTTAGGAATGTTCTTGAATATAATTATGACTGTATTGCAATTATAATTATGACTGTGTTTTGAATTCTGGAATAACTAAAAGGGAAACAAATGACCTAACTGAAAGCAAAATTTAGTTATTTGGCTAATAATCAGGGTTCTATATTTGCATGGCTGTTGGAATTCCCTTGTCATTTTATTTATCAAATCACTATATTTTTAATATCTAGAAGGTATATGACCCCAAATATGCTTTAAAAGGAACGATTCTATTAAGATTACCATTAACTAGCAACTTTTAAATGGTTAATGTTTAGTGGATGACTCAGTGCTTTATCATAGAACTTCTAAAAATGTGTAATGACTAGATTCTTAACAGCAGACTACAGAGTCACTGCTATTGCCATGCAGAATGGTGATCAGTATAGGAAGGAAGAAGGGAAAGAGGGAGAGAGGGAGGGAGGGAGAGAGGGAGGAAGGGAGGAAGGAAGGAAATAGGGCAAACTTTTGGTTTATAAATATCAGATAAATTCTATTTCCTCAAATGTTACCCTTGAAATTATAATGTTATTATTAACAAAGCTTGGGGAGGGGGAACCAAGAAATTGTTTTCTTCCTCTATAATTTTACCCATTCCCTTTTTATTAAATACTTGAAGATAATAACCATAGTTGCCAGTAGAGGTTTAATTCCTTCTAAACATCAATCAATGTCAATGCTAGAAATAGATGAATGAAAAGATAGAGTAATAAATCCTGAAGTGTTTTCTCTGTGACACTATAAAGTTATTTCATTAGCAAACACTTCAGATAAAAAGTGAAATGCACCGAATCTTTATCTGGCCAAACTAGGGTTATATTAACTATCTGAGGTAAAAGATGATGAGGAAAAGAATGGAATTACAGTATATTTTACTTGAAAAGAGAATAAGTGATAGCCCTATTTCTGCTTCCAAACTTCATAACAAACCAGCATAACTCTTGGGCTCTAGATTCTGGTGAAGTGAGATAGCACAGAAAAAGTGAGGAGCTCTTTTACCTGTAGATTGGAAGCAGGTAGAGCAAATTACTGACTGATCTGCTAGTCTCAGGGTCTCATCTTCATTCACACAAATTCTAATGTATGGGATAAGTAGAGGATAAAGATTTCAGGGTCCTTCCCCTTTTGAAGGCTCATTTAGTGCAAGAAGCACAGGACATGCAAGCATCTGCCCACAAGTTAAAAGCAGCTATTTCAAAGGAGACAATCCAAAAAGTGTGTCAGCGAGCACAGAAGTACTTTTGAATTATTTGTACCTCTCACTCCAATTTCAAAACCCTACACACCTAATTGGATTGTATCCTTTCCTCACAATAGAAGTGAAGTAAGTAGGGGTATCTTTGAGCTCTCCATAGTAGTTAAGGTATTTTTTTAAGTTTTCTCCTTACAGAGCAGAGGCATGAGTCTAGATAGCTTTGGTGTCTTCTTGAAAAATCATAAACACACTGTAGTTTCTGGCAGTGTACCAGGACTCCTTGTGGAGGCTCAAGATTACCTTAAATGTCCCTGACCAACATCTTTTTATCTTGGAATCTATACAACTTAAGTTTACTCTACTAACTGCTTCATGAATGAAAAGTCATGAAGAAAACTGATAGGATATCCTAGAATGCTTTCTCAAAAATGTATTCCTTTGAAGCTCAATGGCTGATCTATGAAAGTAAGTCAGTATCTCACCATGGAGTGTTAAACACTTAGCTTACACCAATCACTGGTCTACAAACTTTTAACTCACTGTGAGTGTACACACCACAAGAGGTTATCTGATATATTTTAATGTCATCCATGTCTATACAGAGATTGCCATGGCGATACCATCAATTTCCTGGTGGCTGTAGTTGAAATATGTGAGTTCCTTTGATGACTAATGAAGGAAATTTTCTAATAAAATGACTGATAATTATATTGACCTCATAAAGTTTCTGTGGAGATTATTTAATAAACTGTTGAAAACTTTATTCATATGTATAAAGTTTTCCAAACTAGTATAATCAGGAATATTGTCAACTATCAAAAATGAATATTATTTCTTAACAAAATTACATCTGGCGATGGAAAAAGAGACACTCTAACTACTCATTATTTTGTTTTTCAAGTAATCACCTTGTTTACTTGATGATAAATGCCCATACCACTTTCCCTCTAAGAGGTTGGACATAAATAGATTTAATGTCAGAGTCTAAACCAACAAAAAATAATTATCATTATTTTGCCACCATCATTATAGTTGAAATAATTTGAAGAATTAAGCATTAAATATACCAGAAATTTAGGATACCAGAAAGTTTTATACTTGTAAATGTTCCAACAGCCTTTAAAAAAACAGCATGTCTTATTTCAAACTTAAGAGCCTTGCAAACATATTCCTATTAAATTGTAGGGATCAGAAAAAATCATTAAATAAGTAGGTATCATGAATATGTATGTATAAATGACAAATGCTTGTGCAGGGGAAATTTGAATAGACAAGGAGGAAAGATTTAGATGAAAAATGGAGGAGAAACCCTAAAGCAATATTGAAAAGATTAGACCTTTAAAAGTTCAGAGTGACCTTTAAAAAGATACTCACTTAAGTGTTTTAAGGATGTAATTTAAATATTAACATGTAGTAATATCAATACTCATAAAACAAAACTATTGGGATCAGACATGATTACCTTGGTCTAAGAAATAGGCAGAAAACTCATGCAATCTCTTAAATAGCATCAATATAATCTAAGTTTCTGACAGTTTCATTTTCCTTATAATTTTTATTTCAGCTAACCATTATCCTGCAATGATTTTTTAAATTTTTTCTTGTCTGAATATCAGCATCTTGTGAAGTCTATTACCCACTGACTTTTGTAATCTTTAATAGTCTAGGACATTTGCTGTGTCCCTCTGTCAACTATAGCCAGGTATACTATAAGTAAATAAAAACAACAGTTCAATCACCTTTAGAATTTTGCCTGACCTGCTCGAAATGAAATTTACTACCAGTGACACCTTCCTTTTTTTGTTCTGTTTTTAAATTATCCATTTGAATGTGGTTTGAGTTTGGAGAGTCTACTTTATTTGGAAACATAGACTAACACCACAGTTACAGTAAAATGTACTCTCATTAACATTTTTATTATTCCCTATATTTCCTCCAAAATCGGTACTGTTCCACTTCTTCCCAAACATAGATTCTATATTTATAACTCAAAAGAGCAACTATCACCTACAGCTCAGAGTAAAACTACCTGTAATCCTTTTTTGGTATTAAAGAATAAGCTTAGACAAATATATACACACATAGCAGTGAGTGTATGTATGTGTTTGGGGGTGGGGATGAAGTTATAGAACTTGTAGATAAGAATGCTTCAAGTCTAAGACCATCACCACCAATCATATAATCCAATATTTCTGCCTGGACGGATCCTGGCACACAGTTAGTTGAATGGTTATGTCTTAGTAATCCTTTGATACTTCATTCTCAAATTAAGGAATGCACACTGGGAGATGTTCTTCCTGCCAAAGTCAAAATACATCTCCCATTCTGTAAATGTAGAAGCACTTTGGCACATGTTCTGACAACATAAACTAAATGCAAAGCAGGAGCAACAGAAGCAACAGGAAGACCCAGAGGAATCTCAGAGGAGGCTCAGGGACTGAGGTGAAAAAATGTAGCAAATATCAGTCTTCAGAGGTTCCATTAGCCAATTTCTATCTCTTCCAGTGGACAACATGACATTTAAGCTACCAGAATCCATAGATGAGAAATGAAAAAAAGTGACAGATGATCCCTAACTCTGAAAAACGGAATAATTCTTACTCATGACTGATCAACAGAATCTTTTTTAAAAATAAAGTCCCAGTCTCAAGCTCTGTTGCATGAGGTTTAGGTATGGAGGAGCAAACAATCCAAGAATTTGTAAGCTAAGGTAATTTGGATTTTATTCTGAGAGCAAGGGAAAGTGATTTTCACACTTGAAGCAAAGAAGCAACTTAATTTAATTTATATTTAGAAAATGACACTGGCTGTTTTGTGGAGAAAAGTTTGTTACAGAAGCAGACGCCAACATAAAGGTTGTTACCAATGTCTAGGTGAGAGATGATTATGACTGTAGCTGGGGTAATGTCAGCAAGATGAAAATTAGTCAGTAGATTTCAAATATATTTGGATAAAAAGGCAATATTTCCTGATAAATTGAAGTGTGGATACTTGCAAAGGAAGCAATCAAGGATAAAAAATCCTAAAGTTAAAGAGAAAAAAATAACCTATGTTTAAATATAGTGAATAAGCCAAACTCTACTGCCCCTATTAAAGTTACAATTGAGGCACTGAAGCTGTAATGTTATGGCTTTACAGGTATTCTTGACCTTGACCACAGTGAAGACACTTTTTGAAATTCTGAGAACTAAAAGATGAAATCCTATTATTTGTAGCCTCACAAATAGAACGACAGGGTGTTGTGTTTAGTGAAATAAGTCAGATAGGGAAAAACAAACACCAAAGGATTTCACGCGTATGTGGTATGTAGAAACAAGCAGAACTAAGTAAAACAAAAATAAACTTTTAGACTGTTAGGTTAGTGGTTACCTGAAAGGAAGGGTATAGGGAAATGGGTTCCTCAGGGAAGAGGGGGCAGATGTATAGTACAGGATTGGACTTTCAGTGGTAAACAATGTACATGCACACCTGAAACTCATGCTTTAATGCAATGTTTAAAAAAAGAACTTAAATAAAATTTAAGTTTGTTTTGTTTTAGTTATAGGGAGCAGTTCCTTATAAAATATAATTTGGGCAATAAAATATGATTACCTATTTCCAAAAACCACCATGGCACAATAAAAAATATCCATCACAGAGAAAATAATATTCACCCCAGATTTATTGAGCAATAAATCTATATATATTTTGAGAAAATCCATATAATTATTAAAAGATATAAACAAAGCTTATTTAGAATAGGGGTAAAGTGCTAG
Source organism: Talpa occidentalis (assembly GCF_014898055.3). Taxonomy (NCBI): domain Eukaryota; kingdom Metazoa; phylum Chordata; class Mammalia; order Eulipotyphla; family Talpidae; genus Talpa; species Talpa occidentalis. The sequence goes on from NW_023603184.1 coordinate 114,253,735, forward strand.
CAATTGCCTATAGTTTCTTCTTTCACTGCATTATTTCCCAAGTGTTTTGCAATCTCACATAAATTTCATTATCAAATAACTTAAATACATTTACTTACTTTAGGACTTTTAGTGCTTTTTCTATATGAATGTGCATGGGGATCTTCAAGAGGTACATGACATTTTCCAAACTCATTTTAAGGTGATCACTTTTGAGATGTATATCATTCTTTGATGCCACAATGATAAGGCACCTTTGAGAGATAGGAAAGGTGAAAAGGAGACTGGCTTACTGCTGAGATAAGGTTCAGTCTATCAGTCTCTTTAGTCCCTGTCTATTTAAGGATAATCTTGCCTTTGGGAGCTAAAAATATTGCATTGTAGTTCTCTTTAGACTCCACTTCTTCCTTTGGGCTCTTTATCATATAAACAGTGAAATATGAAAGCCAGGCTGTGGTTCTAACTTGGAGGTACACTGGACTGAAAAAGTCTGGCATAAAGGCTCTTGCAAAACACTATCTGACTCCTTGTTCTAATCCTCATGCACATTTGCTTGTTTATTTGCAACTAAATTGACTTTGTCACTAGCAGACAATTTAATGGATTTGGAACCAAAATTTTTGCTCCCGTGCTTGAAACTAGACCTGACTTTTGAGACTATGGTGCATTTCATTTGGTCCTGTTTCAATAATTTATAACTTCCAAAGGTGTTGTGGGTATCAGCCTATTAATAATGTTCATTTACTAACCTCCAAATCTGGTCATCCATTCCCCTTGGGTAAACCCTAGGGCAATAGGAGGTAAGTTAAAAATAGATCATTCCTGGCCCAGGTATCTATCACCTTCATATCATCCAATTTGCACATAGATTCATAGATAGGAATCCTTGATTAATCAGTGCCTGTTGTCTTTTTATTTCATATTATTATCTCCACCCTCATAGTCAACATATTTCAAAATCTTAGAAGTCTAGTGGGTCGCTGGAAAATTTCCACATTAGAATATTTTCCCGACCCCCCCCAACCTTAATGTTAATATCCGTACACAGCTTCCTTTTTCTTCTTCATTGGGTATGTTGCCCTTTTTATGAATAATCTGTTCTGTTTGATAATGGTCTATACATCTTCACTAGACAAGGAACTCACTAAAGAAAATAATTAAGTTGTTCGTTTTGGTGTTTCCAGATCCCAAATGTTAATAAATTTATGTTGACAAAGAGAAAACAGAAACAAATTAACAAATTAATGAATACAATATATGGTATATGAAAGAAGTCAAATTTTATATTCCTTTTTTGACCCATTCTTAATGACATTCTTCTTTTACTTCAATTATAGCTATAAAAAAATGTCATGTTCATTGTCACTCCATTTCATTCTGTTACATCCACTGCTGTATCATACTGTATTATCTATTGATCATTTTAGCCTTATGGTTGAAAATTGGTAATGACTTCCCAATGATATAATCAATGATGAAATCCAAATGGAAGCAAAACTGTTCTCAACTTTTCTCTTGTGTTATCAGGATATATGTTATCTGGAATGGTATAAGCTATCCTGATTCTCTCCCATGGTGTCAAAGACAATCTATAAATCTACTCTGCTCTCTAAATTCTTTCTCTGCCAATCAGATTACTGTTTAATTTTCTGACTATGGCCATTATGGCCCTTTCAGATTCTTCCTCATATCATTATACTTTGATATCAATCGCCAACACTCACTGAACTGTTTTCTCTATGATTCTTAATTCAAACTCACTGACTTGATTATTTACACAAAATGCTTGAATATTTGCATAAAATATTTGTTCTGTGAAGCTTGGAAGGAAATCAGGACTTTATGATTAAGAAAATTGACCTATGAGACCCATCTTTTTAGCAGAACTGCTAAAAGAGCAATTATATATTTGGACAAATTTCTTAATCTTTTGTTACCTTAATTTGTTCATTTGCATACTTTGATTCTAATAGGACAAATATCATAAGATTGTTCATTAAATGACTACTTTTGCTTAAAGCACATAAAATTAATGCCTATTTCATAATAAGCACTACAGAGTTAAAAGTTCAATTAGCATCTACCTCCATCAAGCATAGGTTAAATGAAACCTACAATTCAAACTTATCTGTAGATCCCACACACCAACATTCCTGAAGGAACAACAATATAACTATTATCTCTACTCCACTAAGATTGTCTTCCTTCTGTTTAAATTCACAAATTCAGACTTTCTTTCTCATCCAAGATCTTTGTTACTCCCACTTATCATTAGAAATATTTACATAATTTAGTTCTACTTAAATGGAGATTCCAGTTTTGAAATAAGAATTTTTAGTAAATGTGCTTTCATTGTTCTCAGGAAATATGTTTTCATATTAAAGGATATGATTATATCTTTGCAATCCTTTTTTTTTCCATATCAAAAATTGCTGGTCTGAAAATGGAAACTCAGTGCTTTATATGATAGTATAATTATCTCTTTGAAGAGCTTAAGTGCTTTCCCTTCTTTATTAGACAAAGACATAGTTAAGGTCCACAACTACTTCTGGCAAATTCTGATATTAGGCTTATCAGGGTCCTCTTATGAATAATTGCTTAATGAAAGATGAAGTCATTAAATTAGATTAATAATTGGATTTAGTACCTCCCTTATTGGTTAAAAGGATCAATTACTTGAATCTAAACTTAGTCAGTAAGAGAATATTAACTCTAATATAACTGATAAAGATATATAAATGGTTATTGAGCTTTTTGTATAATAGCTTTTGTCAGGAAATTTGTATATGTAACAAATGCTTTACTTCTAATGACATTAATCTTTAGAAAGGAAGAAGTAAAATATTTAAGAGGTGCAAATAAAAAAATGTAAACTATGCTAATGAATAGAAAGACCTTAATTGCATAACTAGTCCCAATTATCCTTAGCAGTGGTCAAAATGTTGATTCTGACCACTCCCTCTTTTAGAATATACAATATATTCTTGGTACAGCTTTAAAAAATTTACCCTCTTCTCTGGATAGTCAAATATTATGAAAGTATTCCATTGCCCAAAGACCACTAGGCTTTTATTTCTCACAGATAAGGAATCCCAATTCATTACCTCACATCCAATTCAAGACCCCATTGGTTGATTTAAAAAATGGATCTTTGAGGTCATAACCCCAGGGCTCATCTTTGATTCTGCTCTTTTCTCTAGTCCCCATATATAGTTATTCCCAAGGTATTAATGCTGCCTACTTTTTTTCCCTTTGCTAGCTTCAGCCCAGCCCAAACCCTATTATCTCCCACCTGATCACTAAAGTAACTACCAATTGGTCTCCTGTTCTCTCTTGTGAACTCTGTTCTATCCTCTTCAAGTCATACATTCAATGTCTTCCCATTTCAGTTAAAGTTTTAACTCCTGTTATCCAAAGTCCCCCTTCAACATTATCTTAGTATTACTCCTCATAACAAAAACAATGTCCTTTCTGTGCCACAGAAAATATGAAAATTCCCATCTCAGGTCCTTTGTAATAGCTGTTTCCTTTTTAATTATTTTTCCTACTCTTTCATGACTGACTCCTTTTTATTCTCAAGTGTCAGGTCAAATGTTGATTCCTCTAAGAAGCGTCCCTTACCATCCTATCAAAAGGCTCGGAAAGGGGTGGACATACCACACTCTATTATTCTATATCCTGTCATCCTCTTCATTTTGTTGTAAATTATTAGAATCTGAACATAGCCATTCAATTAAATTATGGTTCCTTAATATTCCTTTCTTTCACATCCCCACTAGAGTAGACAATATAACCCCAAAGGTCTAAAATCTTTTCTTGCTCACTCCTTTGTTAACCTAAAAATAAAGAATAAAGAAATAAATGAGCTAATCAAGCATTTTGGGGGGATTATAGAATTGTAATTTGGCATATACAGCTTCAGGTAGGAACCCAAATTATGCACTGAGAGGAGGTAAAAGTTGGGGGGCAGGTTTATGGGAAGAAAAAAAGGAAAATGAAATAAGTGACTAAAAAACACAATTACTGTTACCATTTTTAAACTATACTTTGATATACATAATTGGTTACTGATACTCTCCTCTGACAAATGTGTGTGCAATGATGAATTCTTGTGACCAGAGTATCTTTCTTCCTGCTGGTTTCTCAAAGATCTTTTGGCCTTGTACAAACAGACAAACAGGCAATAAGCAATTTTTCACCATGACAACTCCGACCCTATTTTAAAATGGCCACACTTATGTCTGTTTTTCACATGCTGTACCTAGACTTATGACTAGTCTTGAATGGAAGGAGAAGTGAGCAAGCAAACTCCGTTTGCCAAATCAAACTCATTGTACTGCTAAATGTTTACCGAAGTTTAAAAAACAAATTCTTACATGACAGAAATGCAGATGAATAGAAAAATTGAAAGACAGAATAATATCAGACAAGAGAAGAGAAAATTCCCATCTGGTACAGGATATCAGTACTTAAGGTAGTGAAATGTCATATATCAGTTGATCTAAAACTTCAAACTCTATTTAACCTAAGGAGAATAGTAGAATGACATAGGGAAATTGAGATGATCAGCAGCAAGGCTGGAATACAGGACCATGGCAGGAATCAGGAAACAGATTGCATAGGACTTGTCCACTTACCAGATGGATGCCTACTCCTGGCACTGAGAACACATGACTTTTGCCAACATACAGCTAGACACACATTGACCAGCCATCACACTCAGCCACAGTCTCCTCTGACTGGTCCTACTTCAAATGATTATCAACTGAAATCTATTCAATGTAGATTTCTATATTTCAAAGGTTATCTTTTACCTGTTCAAAGTTAAATATGTTTTAATGTACCATGTGAATTAGAAATCATTCTGATAAGCTATTGTAAATTTTAAAGAAATTATTATGGTTACAAATACTGGTGTATGTGTGTGTGTGTGTGTGTGTGAGTGTGTTTGTAGTTTAGGGTATTTTAAAGAGTCTCCCAATTCTCATAGTCCATAGCTAGTTAGAGAATCTGAAGATGATCCAGGAAAAAAAAGAACAGTATTTAAATAAAGTTTGTTTCTTTTTTTTTTAAGATTTATTTTATTTATTTATGAATGGAAGAACTGGGGTCTAGGTCAGAGGTGCAGGGGGAGAGTGAGGAGATTCAAAGAAACTGAATTGGGAGCAGAACAGGCAGATCTACTAAAATACACTGCTGAGGGGAGCGGCGGGTGAGACAGGAGCAGTCTGCTGCGCCCTATGTGGGTTAGCGCCCTGGCTGGGGATCGAACTTATGTTACAGTGGCTGGGGATAGCTTGATAGCACTGAGACTTTAACCCCTGCACCACCAGGGAAGCCTTAAAGTTTATGTTTCTATAGGAAACACAATCCAAGATAGTTCAAAGAAGAAGATAGTCAATAATCATACAAGCAAAAACTTTCATCTCTTACTAATAAGGAGATGGTTCTTTAAATATGTGAATCATCTTTAAGTATATAAACATATATATTATATAAATATATAAATTATGTACAGGAAGCAGTTACCTTTGATATACACAAAGATTTAAGAAGGAAACAATGACTTTAATTTTAGAACAATGATTTGGACACCATTAAGATACTCGTATTGATGAGCCATATATTCTGAGTTATTTTCTAGTAACGATGAAGAATTTGAGTTAACATTTCATGATATGATCAAAGGGAAATGTGTCAGAGTACAAAGGAACTCATCATGGATGAGTTCTTCTAGGCCTCGTTTATTCAATATTTTAAGTTATGATAATTCTAGTGGATGTTTTAAGTTAATTCTAATTTACACATGTATTGAGATGGTGAGTCTATCTCATCTTTCATCAAACTTAAAGAAGGCAAATGGACATAATAATATGTGGAGAGAGCATTTTATACATTTATACACAAACAGAAGATATTTTTTCAATAATTATGTGACTTGATATTTTGCTAAAGTTTATTTTATTTAATAGTAAGAAACCAGTATAAAAAAATCAGTGAAGTGTGATTCTGAAACTCTTTCTGGTCAAGGTATATTTGAAAACTTACTGAACATTATACATAGACATATAATACTTTAAATATATACATATATATATTTTTTTTAAGATTTATTTATTTATGTACACAAGAACTGGAGTACAGGCCAGAGGTGCGGGAGGGTAAGAGGATTCACCAGAGACAAAGCGGGGAACAGAACAGGCAGATGGACTGAAATACACTGCTGAGGGGAACAGCGGGCAAGACAGAAGAGGTCTGCGGCACCATGTGGGTATCTCCCTGGCCGGCTGGGGATCAAACTGGTGCTGCAGAGGCTGCAGAGAGCTTCACAGCAATGTGCTCAATCCCCTGCGCCACCAGGGAGGCCCAATATTTTAAATTTAATATCTGAGTTCCAATAATCCCAAGATTTTAAAATCTATATATGTACATGTACACACTTAATTTCCATCTGATACAAACATTCATTTATTTTGTTGAAAAGTAAAACATGTTAAGTTCTTTTTCCATGCCCTAAATAGATTTATACTTCAAATGCATGAAAAGCACAATGTAAATAACTAATACAATTTAAAACTTCCTATCTTTTCTTAGCAAATTAAACCAAATTATCTAATCAGTCCAATGTTTTTAAATGGAGTAAACCTGATTTAATTATTTGATCTTTCTCTTTAAAGTGTGGCTTGGTACAAGATGTAACTCATTAAAAGTTGTGATATACCCTGCCAATAAACCCTAGCAGGTTGTATATTAGAAACAGGCAATTAGGTTAAAATACAAAACATATAAACTCAGGAGTTCCATTTGGAGCTCATAATCAATCAGACACCAAAGGTAAGACCTATATTTGAAGCCAAATGATATTTTCAGTACACAAACATTGCTTCATTATTTTGTACATGTAACACCATTAAATGTTAGAGAGGAAAATTTCTCTCACTTTGTAAAAGAGAGCATTTATACAGAAACAAAAATCATGTTAATAATCTTGTCAAAACCATAAAATCATGTCATGTCTCTGTGCCAACATGGATGGAGCTGGAAAGGTTTATACTTAGTGAAGTAAGTCAGAAGGAAAAAAATAAATGCCAGATGGTGTCACCTATGTTGGAGTATAGAGAAACCAAACAAAGGGTCAGATAAAGACTAAGTAAGAAACTAGCCCTTAAAAGCTGACCATAGAACTGAAGCATCCAGAAGGGGAGGGGGGGAGTGAGAACAAAGGGAGAGGACCCACAGTGGACTATTGTGGTGAACTATAGGTGATTGGTGATAGGCATATTGCAAATAGTGATGCTACTTGAGGTGATGATATGACACTTCCAAAATACCAACAATAATGCAAGTCAACATTACCTCAATAAAAAATAAGAACCTGAAAAACATAGAATCACGACTAATGATAGCATATAGGAATGATACAAAAATGTTTCCTATTTCCTAGGCTACATTCTAAAATAGTAACAAAAGGGAGAAAGCTACATAATATATATCAGTATCTGGATTTTTAACCACTAATATTTGAACTCCAAGCCTGATTTTTACAGATGTGGTGTTGTTTCTGGGAGTTATTCCATATCCATCAAAAATCTAGTTGAGGCTTAAGTTAGAGGTTTTTTCTGTTGCTCAGTCACTCTTAATGAAATACATATATAGGATAAGGAGAGTAAAAATGTGATCTTCATATGAAAGGTAAAAAAAAATACCATTTCAAAAATAAGTTGTCACAAATTTAAAAAATAAAAGATAAATATGAGTAAATGGGAAAGAAAGGATAAATCATCTTATAAAACATCCTGATATATGAAAAATAAGAAAGAGTAATATTTCCTGAAATATTTGTAAAAATATTGGGCACTAAGGAGGATGGGGAGAGAAAGAATGTCAGAGATGGTTTTGGTGGTCTTTAAAGGCACATGATATTGGTTTGAGAGGTAAAAAAAGAAAACTCAAAGAAGTACAGAAAATTGATACTAAACTTCAGAACATTGCTTGGATTTTAAAATAGAAAATGGGGTCTCCCTGGTGGCACAAGAGGTTAAGTCTCAGCACTATCAAGCTATTAGCAGCCACTACAGCCTGAGTTTGATCCCCAGCCGGGGAGTAGCCCACATGGGGCAGCAGACCTCTCCTGTGTCACCTGCTGCTCCCCTCAGCTGTGTATTTCAGTAGATCCATCTGTTCTGCTTCCCACTGTGTCTTTGGTGAATCCTCTCATCCCCTGGATTCTGGCCTACAACCCAGTTCTTGCATGCATGCATAAATTAAAATAAATCTTATAAAAAATGAAGGTGAGGGGCCTTCCTGGTGGCACAGGCAGTTGGCGCAAGCTGTCCGCAGCCTCTGCAGTGCCGGTTCGATCCCCGCCGGCCTCGGAGCAACCCACATGGCGGGCAGACCTCTCCTGACTTTTCCGCTGCTCCCCTCAGCAGTGTGTTTCATCAGTCTGCCTGTTCTGTTCCCTGCTCTGTCTCTGGTGAATCCTCTCACCCTCCTGAACATCTGGACTGTACCCCAGCTCTTGTATAAATAAAAAAAAAACTAAATAAATTTTAAAAAAATGGAGGTGAGGGGTGAAATAAAATTTACTAAATTTTATTTAGTAAAAATTTTTTGATGTATAGAATGAGGACCTGGAGTTGACCTATAACTTCTGGGAGTAGTCGGGAGTGTGATATGTTCAGAATGACCTGTACTAGAATACCTTTGACAATAAAAATGAAGGTAGATTGAAGAGGGAGATGTGAAGATGTGAAGCTTAAAGTGGATGTGAAGATTATTGAAAGAATATTTTGTGAAGTGTCAGTTTCAGTAGTAGTTCCAGAGGAAATGGCATCTAAGACATTGCTGAGAATGACAGAGGTAGGGAGTCTGGGAAAAACTATTTGAAGAAGCAGCAAGTTATTATAATCAAATGTATATGAAATGCACTGAAAATCACTTTATGTCCTTATTTCAGTTGTCAGTAAAATGACACTGTTTTATCTGGGTATTTGGATGTTATACATGTCAGGAAAAAGTTAGAAAAAGTGAGGGGAATTTATTTTCATCAGATGTAACCAAAGTTGACAAGAGATCAACCAATCAAATTTGGTATACAACATATACTATAAAAGAAAAAGACACAACACGTGAGTGTAAGGTGGGATGAAATTTTTGACCAAGTCAGGAAACTTGAATTTTATTGATATGATGAGAGGTAGTAACTTAGGTTTCAAGATATATCCCATACTCTGTTGCATTAGACATAGTCTTTCTTCTCATCTAGAAAACAATAATCACAAAGTTGAAATCAGGAAAATGAGTCCCATTCAGCTTCCAATAGGAAGGAGTGATTGCTTCTTTTCTTTCCAGTGACATAGCTCTGTAAAGTCTCAATATGTTGGTTTTAGTATTAAATTTACATATATAAAGTCCTTCCGTGTAGTTCACTTTGTATTTTTATTGAATATTATGTCTTGACATTTTAGTGCACAAAGGCAGCCTTGAATAATACTCCTAGAAGCATCTATAGTTCTCAATAAACAAAATTTTTACAATTTTTTAACTAAATAGGCAAAGAAGTGCTTTATGTAATACTATGAAACACTTACTTTTAGATAAAATAGGTAAGTCGACAGTAAGGTGAAGGCTGCATCTTCAGAATTTAGTATGAATCTTTAAAAGGAAATGTGCAGCTTTTCCCCAGCTTTTTTGTGTATAATTGAATAGGAAAATTCTTATTTGGAAGGATAGTGGAAAATAGTAAAATGCCAGGTTAGTAACAAAGGACCTAAAAGAGATTTTACGTTACTCTGTCAGGAAGCACTTTTCTAAATATTGCAATAATGTGTGACCCAAAGAATGATTAAAATATAGTAAAGTGAACAATGGCCTACAGAACATTCAGGATAAACAGAATTATATGTATAAAATCTTCAAGGATAAAATAGACGGAGAATAATTGAAAAGTTATAGGGATCTTTAGGGTGTTAAAAACAAAACAGAATCCATCCAAATAGATTTGGAGATCTAATTGGCTTTATTAAACAATATGGACAATATCCCATCTAGCAAATAGAAAGGCTCTGTAAGGAGCTGAACAACATGTAAGTAAAAAAAACTGTCCTAAGATATAAATTTTACTTGAAAAAATACATAAAAGATGAAATTATACTCTGGCCAATGAAATATATCCTCAAAAATGTCAAAGAAAAATATTATTTTGGTAAGCATATTGCATTTGTAAACATGGTATTAATGCTGGCATGTAAGATTTAAATAAACCTAAAGCTAATTCCTTTTGCTGCAAATTCCTTAATCCTCCAGATGTATTAGATACACATCCTCCGAAACTTCTGTTTCTTACATGGATTATCCACAAACACAAATGAATATCTTTATAATTATCCCCTCACCTGTTCCCCTTACTTTTTAAATAAAGTACTTGTTAGTATTGTTTTACCTGTGCCATTATTTTTCAAAGCTGAGTGCCTCTTTATTACAGTTTCCAAATAATTAAACACAAAATATTCCCAGTTCACCAAGAAAATGTCACCACACAATGCATTCACTTTCTTTAGTTATGTGTATAGTGTTTTTACCCCAAACCAAGACAATTTATTGCTTTTTTAAAAATATAATTCTACAGGTGTCACCTACTGGTAGATTATCTTAACAGACATTGTCAGAAGCTTATTCAGGAAAACAGAAACACAGGTTTTTAAAGTGATATTATCATTTGGTGAAAAAAGTGGGACAAAAAAGAAAAATTACTTCATCATTAAATATTATGTATTGGGGCCTCCCCTGGTGGTGCAGGCGGTTGAGCGCAGTGCTGTGAAGCTGGCCGCAGCCTCTGCAGCGCTGGTTGCATCCCTGCCGGCCAGCAAGGGTCCCACATGGCTCAGCAGACCTCTACTGTCTGGCCCACTGCTCCCCTCAGTAGTGTTTTTCGTCAGTCTGCCTGTTCTGTTCCCCGCTCTGTCTCTGGTGAATTCTCTCACCCTCCCACACCTCAGGCCTGTACCCCATTCTTGTATAAATACATAAATAAATCTTTAAATAAATAAATATTATGTATTTTGGATATACATTATTTAAAAAATCAATTAAGCTATAACTTCTGAAAACAAATATTTGAGTAAGTAGTTACTGATTATTCAAACTGCCTTGATAACATTGTTTCTCTGTTACTTTACAAATAAGATAACACATCACCTGCACTACCAAAGTTACAGATTTCTCCAACCACATCCACTAATCCCCTCTACCTGTTAATCCCAACTCCCACTCCCTTCCTCTGGTGACCATAGCTCTGTTGTCCAAATCCAAAATTTTGTTTCTATTTTATTTTGTTTGTTCATTTGCCTTGTTTTTTTTAATTTATAAAGAACAGTTAAGTCATACAGCATTTGTCTTCTGACATTTCACTTAACCCCCTCAGGTTCCATTCACCTAAAGATTTCATATTTTTATAGACAAGTAGTATTCCAATGTGTTTCTATGCTGCATCATCCATTCATCAATTGCTGGTAACTTAGATTGTTTCCATATCTTGGTGATTGTGAGACTACTGCAGTGAACATAGAGGTACATTTATCTGTTCAAATTAGAATTTTATGTTCTTCAGATATATATGTGTAAATATATGTATGTATGTATGTATGTATGTATGTATATGCCAACAAGTTAAATTGCTGTATCATATGATAGTGCTATTCCAAATTTTATGAGAAACTGCTATAATAGTTTACAAAGTAGCTTTAAAATTTATATTCCCACCAACAGTGTTTCCTTTCACTCTTGTGAAAAATTGTTGCTTTTTGCCTGTCATTAATATGGGCCACCATGGGAAATTCTAAACCAAAGAAAATAACAAGGTGATTAAGTGAATTTTATGAAAACTCCAAAATTTTATTAAGATAATTCAAATTGTTAAAATGAAGTTATGTACAAAGTGTAATGCTTAATTATATTTTCATAATGCAGGGAATATGAGTCAGAAAGGTCGAAAAACAACAGATTGGTAAAATCATTAAGGAAATTTTAGGTCAACTTTCTTGAAACCAGAATTGAAACAATACTAAAGTCCTCAAATGAATCAGGACATTTTTCATCTTGTAGCTTTCTCATATAGACATTAAGGGAAACTCTACCATCTCCTTTCTTCATGTGACCTAGGAAGGATCAGGAGAGCTCTTACAAACAACTTCTACCTTAAACTGCGCTCTACTACCTGATTCCTGGAGCATCCACTTCTATATATAAAACCTTCACTCTCCTCTTTGGTTGATAAAATATAATCAAATTAGATTAGATGATCATGTCATCCATTTCCCCATTATGAATTATCTCATGAAGTCTGTGATAGCAGAATTTTTTTTGCCCCAAAACATATTTAGGCAACTCCAGTTTTCTTTAAAGACAAATCTGTGAAAGTATGTAAAATGCAGAAATAGGAAAGAAATGGAACTAAAATGAAATGACATTTATTAGCATTTAATAATACTTGGAAACTTAATAAAATTCTATTGAAGATTTTTATTTTCAATTTTCTATTTTTGCTTCTGCTTTATTCAAGGAATAGTAATAGCGTATACAGTGATAACAAAAATAAAAGTAATATCTTAACATTTATTCATTTATTCTATAGCCTACTTAAAATCTTTTTCTTTAGATTTTTTTAATTTATTTATTCATGCAAGAACTGGGGTATAGGCTAGAGGTGAGGGGGTAGAGGGTTAAAGTATTCACCAGAGACAGAGTAGGGAGCAGAATAGGTAGACTGAAATATACTGATGAGGGGAATAGTGGGCAAAACAGGAGAGGTCTGCTGTGCCTTGTGGGTAGCTCCTGGCTGGGGATGGAACACTTGGTGCAGTGGCAGCTGATAGCTTCATAGTACTGAGACTTAACCCCTTGTGCCACCAGGAAGCCCTACTTAAAAATCTTATAATGCTCTTAGAAAAGGCCAAACATTTTAACAACATATTTAATATTCTAGATCCATCTATTGCCTGGTGCCTTGTCTGACAGATGGAAGGTGATGAATAAATACTTAAGAATCAATGAATGGATGGAAGGACGGAGGGAGGGAAGGATGAGACTTGAATGTTATTTGTATGTTATTTTTCTATTGTAAAATTGTGTGTTATTTTGTAGAAGGATTAATTTACTTGCTTTAGATTCATTATTCAATTCCACAATAAATATACTTGCATATCTATTACAGGCTAAAAAATAGCATAACTCCTTAAATATAGTGCCTGTATTCTGAGTTATGTCAGGGCTTTTGAATTTGTCATTAATGACATTTTGGACATTAATGACATTTTGTTGGTGGGGAAGATTTCCTATACATTAAAGACTATTTGTTTAGTGGCACTCCCAGTCTCTACCTGTTACATACCAATAGTTTCTTCATGTATAACGTCTCCATACCTTATCAGATGTCCTCCAGGAGTCAAAATAGTTAAGAACTATTGGGTTACACTGTATTGGATAATGTAGATATAAATTGGGTATTTATGATAAAGTGTTATGATAGAAGATGTATAGGATAATAAAGGTGTATAGAGCAAGGAGGACATGAACTAGATACTAAGGAGAATAACAACTCTCAAAGTGGTAAACAAACCAAACTTGATCTCTTCCCACAAGAAGTAGAGTATAGGGTACAGGAAGTGGGAAAATAGGTCATTACATTATACAATACAATGTAGTAAAGGCAGCCACAAAAGCAGAGAAAGTTGTAAACACAGATCTGATCTCTAAATAAAATTTTAAGCTTTCAACCCTAAAAAGTTGTATGATTAAGGAAGATGATTTCCAAGGGAGAGGGGATAATATTTATTAGCATTAAGTATTTACGGAGTACTCATTGCAAGTTTTGGAGTCCAGTGATGCTCTGGAGGCCATGACAAAAATATACATCTTCATTTCCATGGTCAAAAATACAAAAAATCAATCTTGAGGGACATAATATTTTTATAACTGTTGGAAAAAAAAAGTCTAATCATTGTAAAAATAGAAACTCCAAAAAGGGAGGAATCTGTGTGGGCTATTGTAATGGCAGTTGCATGGAGAGTATGGGACTTGAGAGAGATTTTAAAAAGAAAGGCAAATGGGATAATAGTGGAGGAGGAAGCTAGAAAATGGGTATAGATAGTTAGGAACATGGTGGCCCAAGTCCAAACTAATTTATCAATATGAACAATCAGATTGAACCATAAAGGCATGCTCCAAGCCCGGATGCCCTGGGTCCATTTATCCAAAGTGATTAGATAACAATTGAGGCCCAGGAAGGTGGTCCCCAACTCAATTAAACATGGAATATTCAGAACACCAACATAATAGCACAATAGTAATGGGCCAAAACTGGACCTGGAAGGGAGACCAGATAACTTGGGAGACCCAGTCGACCTCAGTAGCCTAGGAGATGCCACAGCCAATCAGCGAGAGACACAATGTGGAGACACTCAATGACCAAACGCCTACTCCTTTCCCACTATCCCCATATAAACACCTACTTCTTGCAACCTCAGTGGCTTCCCATTCGTTACCCCTCTCTGCTCAGAGAGGCTTTCCTGTCCTCCTTCTTATCTATCAATAAATCTCTTACTTTTCTGTAACTTTGCTCTTAACTGAATTTTTTCCTTGATGAAGACAAGAAGACAGAACATGCCTGAGGTCCTTGAACTCCAGGCCTGCACCCAAAACCCCGATTCAATAAGCCTGTGTAGGCACTGGGAGTTGGGAAAAAAAGGAAGTCCTCCCTGGTGAGAAATGAGCAGGATGGCTGGAGCTGAGACTGACACAGGTAGCTGTAGAGGTGTAAAATATACAAAACCAGGTTTTGAAAGGAGAAAGCTGTTTGATGATCAGATTAGAACCAATACTGAATCTTGATCAGGAGAGTGGCAGAGATGAAGAGGTACTTGAATATAATTGAATAGGAATATTAAATATTGATTAATGACAGAAATAAGGAGACTAGAAGAAAATTTCTGTAACCATAGGTGAGGTGACTAAGGCCTAAACAAGGCTAGTTACAGTGATTCTGAATAGGAAGGGTAAAATCAAGAATCACAATAATAGACCCCAGTATCCCCCAAATTGTTCTCTCTGTTTTGTTTCCTCATCGAAAAATTCTATGAAATTTGACTCTGAAGAAAATAATGACTATGGGAAATAAAGCAATTGGAAAAGAGATGATAAAGTGATAGGAAAATTGAGCTAAAATAAAGGATCCTTTTTCTGGAACAATGATTATTAATTCTGACTGCATTTATAAAGTCTGGGAAGAATTTCAGACACTGATGCTCCAAGCCCAAACAGAGAAGCTGATTCATTGACCAATAAGAGACTTCTATTGCTGTATTGTGTAATGATCATAGGTGGGTCCAACATGCATCCAGGGCTGAGAACTACTTATCTGGATTTATCTGTGGCTATCTTCACTCAGAGGCTGTTGATGCTTAGGCTCTGTTAGGTACAAAGTTTGACAGTAGATATCGCAGAATGAACACTGGCTCTCCAACCTGTGTTCCTGAAGACTGTGCACTTAATAATGATTTCTTTAAGACTCATTTTCTATGAAATGTTAATATGTCCTTAAACTTCATAATGAATTGATTCATCAGACTGGCAAATATCCCACAATTAAGCATTTCTTGTTACTGTGATAATTTTCACAAATTTAATTCATATAAAATATTTCAGAGTAAGATTGTGTTTTTCCTGCAGAATTGCATTTCCCTTTTCCTTCTGAATAAGAATGAAGAGAAGGGAGAAGAAGAACTTTTTCATTTCATTCCATGGATACATTTTCAATATTAAACAAGGACTTCTTTTTTAAAAGTTCATGATTGTGTTTTGATGTATTCACTCCTGTTCTTGCCCTTCTGCCCCTTCAAACAGTAGAACATATTTTTCTGATGAGTTAAAATTTTCAATGAGGGCATCACATGACAGGAAAACAATATGAGAACAAGATCCCAACCAAGGCTCAGAAATTCATTACTGGGAATGTGCAACAACATCCTACTTAGAAAGGCAGCACCAAACATAGGGGGCATTGTACTTGTTAGAACTTCTCTGATGATACTTGGAATGAACTTGCAATTATGCAAATTTATAAGGGCACATTTATTCAGGTTTTTCTGGAATGTTAAAAATTAAGATTCATTTTGAACTCAGTAATGACAGGAATGATCTGTATTGACCAATGATCTCCATTGTCTTCAGAAAACTGGGTTGTTTGAATCAAATCTATGTGGTCAAATTCTCTTTTTATCAATTTGGTGGGGGAAATAACAGTTTCAGGCATAAGTAGATGATGGTTTTATAAACATAAAAATATCTTTTGGTTGTTTCCCTACTTAAAATCATTCTATGTTTTTGTGTTGCTTTTGATCCAAAATTCCAAAAATTTTAAACTACTCTGTAAGGCCCTTCCTACCTATTTTACTTAGTGGTTTATGGCTTTTCTTTCTAGATTTTACCTAAGATGCTCTACTTTTACATCCTCAGATGTCAGTGTCCCCTCTAACCTCAAAACTTGAGCCTGCCAGTTCCTCCCCTGGATTAATCTACATAATTAATTTATCCTAAAAACATTTCTTGTTTAGAGAAGAATTCACTGACCTGATGGGCTATGAAGATATCCCTTCTTTTCTTCTTAGTATGTTATTGTATATGTTGTATCTTTATTTGATGATTTAGTATGCAGATAGCAGAAATTTGATGTGCTTTTTATTACATTTCTAGCATTAACCTAGAACCTCACACAGGACAAGCAGAGAAAACAGTTACTGAATGAATAAGTGGTCTGAGGTCTGGATGGCACCAGAACATCTGCTGGAAGTCTTGTCCATAGGCTCCAAATTCAAAGCACCAAAAGGAATGTTGGTTCATTCTAGCAGTTCTAGCTTTTGTCATAATTTGTTGTCAACCTGAGTTTTAGATATTCAGAGGGCCATGAAAGTAGTAGGGATTTTCAAACTCTGTGATTTCAAAACCCCAAAGGAGAATCACACTCTGTCCTGAAAATGACTGCACAAAATGTTAAAATACCAAATCTTTTGGATTATAATATATGATATTTTATTGGTAACAGTACTCCACAGTCATCAGGAGCTCAGAGGGGCTCTTGTGTATATCTGATTAAGACCAAATGTGAAAAGTGTTATTTAAGGAAAGCAGTTTAGAAGCATAGAACAAGACAAAGCCCTTTATGTCAAAGGTGGTTAGGTTAGTTCCATGACTTGGCAATAGTGGACCGTGTTTCTAGCAACACAGGAGTACATAAATATTTTCATATTAGAGTTTTCATATTTGAAGGATAATTTCATATTATAGGATCCAGACATATTGCTGGATCATATGGAATTTTCATTTTTATTTTCTTAAGAAATCTCTGTTCCATTTTTCCATACAGGCTACACCAACATGCATTCCCACCAACAGAAGCTATTTTCCTAAAGACATGCAGATGGCCTACAGACAACGTTAAAAATTGTTCATCACTTATAAGGGAAAAGCAAATCAAAACCACAGTGAATTATCACCTCACTCCTATAGGAGTGGCTCACATCAAAAGGAATGGAAATGGCACATGTTGGCAATGATGTGGAGAAAAAGAACTCTCATCTAGTTGTGAGTATTTCTTCATGTGCCTATTGGCCATCTATATGTCTTCTTTGGTGAAGTGTCTCTTTGACCCTTCTGCCCATTTTTTGATTAGGTTGTTTGTTTTCTTGTTGTTGAGTTGTATGAATTTTGTGTGTGGTTTTTTTTTTTTTTTTTTAAATGGGACCGGGGAAGTCATCTTTGATTAGGATATATTTGAGTAGAAACCAAAAACAGGTAAGCAAGATTGTATGAGTTCTTTATATAATATACCTAATATCATGGGTTTATAAGTATTCACAAATTAAATAGATAGAAATAAAGAGTTCCAAGGACAAAGCACTGAGGCTTTTTTTTCTGGAGGTCAATGAGACAAGAAGAGCAAAAAAATTTGGTAAGTGAGATAAAGAAAGCCAAAAGGCAAACATTTAATCCTTGAAGTTAAGTGAAAGAAATATATATTTATTGTGTTACTTGCTGGTGAGAGTTTAAGTAATATGGGACTGAAAGTTGAACACCAGGTTCAACAACATGGAGGTCAATCATTGATAACTAGATCATGCTCAGACCAAACAGGGGTAAAACCTGACAGAAAACTCTGGCAATTAAATTTAAAACTGTAGTAACTGATTTTCTTTTCAGTAATAATTTTTGGCAGAAAAAAGGATATTATTTGGGCATGCCTGCCAGGAGAAATAGAGTCAAGAAAGGACTATGTTTTAGGTGTGGGAAATAAGAGAATGTTTGCATACTGATGGAAGTAATCTAGAAAATGTGAATAACTATGTAGTTCATAAGATGACTCATTTTAACATTCTTACTTTGGCTTCTGAATGTAGCATAGGTTTTAGCATGGGGGAATGGTTTAAGCAGCTTGAACTGAATAGCAGGAATGATATGGTAAGAAATAATTAGATTATGGGTGGGTTTTGAAGCTAGAGGGAGAAAAACTGTTCAAATAATTTTCCTGAGTAGTTGATAGCTACTAAGACCAAATGAACAAGTGGATGCAATAGCTTTAAATGAAAGCAAGGAAGCTCAGCCATAGAGGCAAGACAGAAAGAAATATGAACCCAAATGGAACTCAGTATAGAGATGGGAGAATAGACTCTTACAAATATTCTTTTCTTTAGTTTCTATTTTCTCAGTAACATAGGAAAATAATTATCAACTAAGGATGTAAGACATATAAAAATGGGTGTAGGAAAGAGGAAAATGTGGGGTATTGTGAATATAGGAACAAAAGATAGAATGATTGCAGGACAACTTTACAGATCCTCTTAAGGTTTGTGATTATGAATTTAAAGGCAGATAAGCTAGTATGTTTTATGTTTTCCTTCAGTTATTTATACCTACATGGCTATAATCACAGAATTGGGTTTACCCAGGATTGAGTTTCAGCCAGACAAATACAAGTGAGAGAGGGCTTAGAAATTGAAAGTATATGAAAGGCATGTTAAATGCCTCTTGCTACCTTGACAAGTTATCATGCACTTTGTGGAATAAGATGTACTTTACAGTTCTGGATATCGGTGGGCTAAGGTCAAGGTGTCAACAGGGCTGCCTTCCCTTCTGGTGACTGTAGGGGAAAACCCATTTCTTTGCAGTATCTCATCCTCCACAGACAGCCTATTTTCCTTGACTCCTGTTCTCCTTCCATCTTCAAATTCAGCAATGGGTTTGCATGTCTCCGTGCCTTTCATCCATAATGACATCTCTCTCTGACCAGAGGCAAGGAGGGTTCTCCACTTGTATGGACTCATGTGATTATCTTGGAAAATCCAGCATTGTCTCTCCATTCATATTGTGTGTGTGTGTGTGTGTGTGTATTATATATCAGTTATATTTGTTTTGTTCTTAATGTCTCTTTAAAATGAAACAAACATGTTTTATTTTATTTATTTATCTTTAATTGAGGTAATATTGGGATGCCCCATCAGGTATTACACTGTAATACACCCACCAACTCACCCATATTCCACCACCATAGACCATTGTGCTTCCTTCCCTCTTTGTTGTCATCCCTCTTCCATTTCCCCCCCCCCTTTTGACTCAGTTGAGTTGAAGCATTAATGATAAATATATTGGTAAGGATTTCTCTAAATATTGACTGACCAATATTGGTAAATGTTCCCATGAAAACATGAAGCCAAACACTAATATAATTCTTTTTATCCTGTTCCTCTCAATTGTAATTCAAATCTCATAATACTAACAATAGAGAAATAAACACTATATTTTATCTAAAGAAGCAAATACCTATTTATGCATCATGTCACTTGTTCTTTTCTCTACCTAATAAACATCAAATACTGATGACCTCATTCAATTGTAGAGATAGGCAGGATTAAGACTAAGTATATTATTCTTCTCATTATAAATAAAGTAGATCAAAAGAAGTGTTAGGAGAACTGTGTCCGGACCAGCCGGGCAGATCAACGCGGTACCCGGGGAGGAAGTAGGGGCTTGGTATAGGACAGGGGTACGCGAGGAGTGGAGACAAAGCCAGGATCATTGCCAGTCTCATTTATTCAGGAATGTGCACAATGTTATATAGGGTTCAGAGGAGGAGGTCTCTCATTATCTCGAACAAGGAGAGACCACCAATGCAAACAAGCCACAAGGAGCAAGCAGGGGGAAGGGTTCAGTCGTCACAACAGGAAACTTGAAACCTTCACTAGAGCTAACATTCAGTACCTGCTTCAGGCAAGAACCCGGATGTTCAGGTCTGGCCCACCCCCGACAGAACTGAACATTTTTTAATTGATTGAGAAATATGCTAAGTCAAATCTATAAATGTTCTCTATACAAATTATTATAATTAAGCCTGAGACAATTTGAACAAAAGTTAGCTAAATACATATATTTTTTTCTTATCTGACTTTATACTTATCTCTGAAAATAACTGGATTTATTTTCATTTAAGAAGAGAGGACTTTGACCTTACATTTATTTTTTAAGACAACAGAAGTCTATAGTGAGTTATTTTTTATGGCTCAGTTTTGAAAACAAATAGCTATGAATTTAATGCCTACAACCAATATTTGGTAGTGTGTGTATTTCATATTTGGGATAATGTATGACATCTGTTTTCCTATTTGACACCAAAAGATATGGATAATACCATATTTTAAGTTTTCAATAAAAACTGTGTATTTGCACACAACTTTTTCAATGTCAAGAATTACTGAATTTTCTAATACTAAGTCTTAGAATAGTAGGTGGTTGTTCTGGAATGAACACTGAGTATACAGCAAAAATGTGAAAACAGAGAATTCTTGAAATATATGTACTAAGTTTTCATCCAGGGCTGTGATAGCATAAACTTCTGCCAAGGAGCTACCCCAAAAACCCAAAACAGAAACAAGAAGTTTTATTTTCATGCTTGCTTTGTATTTAAAGTTGGTCCAATCTTTCTGTCTTGCCCCTTACCTACCCATACCCTTAATTAAGTTCAGATTTGTCTAGCTTTTATCCCTCTAGGAAATCTACTGATAATTCTACTCAGTACTTTATTATTGGCTCCACAGCATCCTGATGTGGTTTGTAAGGAATTTAGAATATATTTTAACTACCAAAAGAAAGCTTAGAAAGGCTCTTCTACTTTATAGGCAAAAATTCTAAAACCTAGAGAACTGGGACTTATTCAAGCTCAGACAGTGTACTGGGGCAGAAACAAGTTAATCTAATATCTATTTTATAGCAACTCAGAATTTATTACATTCCATGTCACTAGAATAATACTTACTTCAATACCTACTTTTAAATTAATGTACTAATTTAAAGTGTGCCAAAGAATAGCCAGAAAGCACACAAAATATACTCCAAACTAAAGCTGGTTGCACCAAAACAGATTTGCATACCCCAAGTCACACTAAATACAAATGAAATGGGAGCAATGTCAATAGAGCATGATTGTCAGAAACAATGTGTGCAAAAAAAAAAAAAGGCATTCTTAGAACTTTGACAAATTGAAGAATGAAATCAAGAATAATAACTACCAAATGTAATGAGTCTCTTGAGGAAATGACCTACCCTAGAGAGCAGAAAGAAAAATAGGTAAGGAAAAAGCTTCCATCACAGTGGCTGGCAGTCTCAGTTATTGCCAGTTAGTCCAGTCATAATAATAAATGATTCTGTAAGTTAATCAATTCTAGAAATGGATGGAGTTTATTGTAAACATAATCAGTTGTACCTAGCCTATCTAAATAGAAAAATATGCCAGTGTTAGGGGATTTATCAGAATGAAATCTTTCTTCCTTTCTACTAAACTCTTTCAAAAACTCTTTCTTTTTGTTTAACCCATCCATATAGACTTCTTTATTAAAATACGTGAAACTTTTTTTGAGAGTACAATGTCCTGGAAGATATTAATTAGAAAAGTGGAACCAGATATTATAATATCTGTCAGTTTTAACCAGAGTACATAAGAAGATCATAGTCATTCTGGAGTTAGAATTTTCTTGTTGCAAGGCAATTGCAATGTTTAAGAATTCTTTGAAATCTGGATAAAATATTCATTATGACAAGTTTCTTTCATTGTTCTGTTTCCATATTTACAGTACTCATTTAACTTACAGTCAATTTGATCTTTGCCTTTTTTGTATCCATATAATATGGCACAATGCCTGCCATATTATAGTCACTAAATAAATATTTAATAAGTATATAGTTCATTAAATTTATAATTCTTCTGAATAATCATTATCAATAACAAAGAACTCTGATGAGTTCTTGTTTAAGTAACATATTCCTACTTAAATAATGAGCAAGCTTACACTTTCCCCCTCTCTAACCTAGAAGATTCCTCAGATCACTTGTTAATGACTACACTAAAGAAGAAAGAAGTACACAGTTAAGGAGAGGAATAAAAGCAGGATCACACATGGTGTGTTAAGGAAATGCCCAGGAGTCTAGATTGACTGTAGTACAACATCCATGAAGAAGAATATTCTGGAGAAGCAGGTGGAAGCCAGATCACTGAGTGCCTTAAAATACAGCTTGACAGGGCCTCCCCAGTGGTGCAGCGGTTGAGCGCTGGGTTGCGAAGCTGCCCGCAGCCTCTGCAGCGCTGGTTTGATCCCCGGACACAGTTCGAGAGTCCCACATGGCGCTCAGACCTCTTCTGCCGCCCGCTGCTCCCTTCAGCAGTGTACTTTGGTCCTTCTGCCTGCTCTGCTCCCTGCTCTGGCTCTGGCGAATTCTCTCACCCCCGCCCTGCGCGCTTCTGACTGTACCCAGTGCTTGTATAAATAAATAAAAATAAAATCTTAAAAAATATATTTATATCTATATATATAGATATATATATAGCTTGACAAGTTTGAACTGTAGGCAATGGGAGTTATTGGCAGTTTCTTTCTTGTCTGTTCTTAGGTGGGTGAAATAATAATTGGAGTTCTGATGTAGAAAGAAAAACCTTGCAGTCTTTTGCAGGGGTGACTGGGAGTGGAAGGAAAACAGGAGACCATTACTCTGTGCAGAAATAATAGACATTCTGATAGTGAAAACCGAAAGATGCTAATGTGAGTAAGTTATTTTCCTCTTTTGGAGGGAAGAGTACAAGAGATTATGGTGATGGTTCACGGGTGACTTGCTGGTGGGAATTTTATGGGGACTACCCCTAAGAGGAGAAGTCAAATATTTTACAAAAATATACAATGATGTAATATATATATATATATATATACACATATATATATATACACTTAATTAAAAACTTATTTCCCTCTTTTGAGATCATAGAAGAAAATCTTTCCTTGTTTGTATGTGCAACTATTGTCACATTTCTCACTGAAAGTATTGAATTAACATGTTTTACAGTCATTTATCTTGCCATACACTATAATAGTTTGATTATAATATAAAATTTTATTTTCTATGCAGTCTTTGTGCATGTGAAAATATTCTGAAGGTTGAAAAAATATTGAAAATTAAGGATATATTTGGTGGTCAAGCATATTTACATTCATAGTTTTACATTACTTTTCTTTTAAAGATATAAATATATGTATAAATATATATATATGGCCATATAATTTTTAATTAGTTCAGTAGAAATGATAGGTTTTACTTACATTTATAAATATTAAATGTTTTAGCCAAAAGAATCAACAATATATGCCTTCCTGCCCCTTTTACAGTATTCTTTACTTTTCTATTGATTATTTTTCCCTTTTCAAACCATGTACAGAATAATGACTATAGTTACAATACTATGCTGTATATTTTAAAAATCTTAAAGTAGATCTTAAAAGTTCTCATCACAAGAAAAAAAATTTGTGACCGTGTGATGGTGGATTTTTTTTTTTTTTACTATGTACCATTGTTTTATGTCCTTCTTATTATTTTGACCGTATTGGATTTCTCCCCTCATGTGTGGTCACTATATCTCTCCCACCATCAAAGCACCCATGGTCTTCCACCACAGTCCATTATTCTCTACCCCCACCCTATTTCCCCCTCCCCATCAACTCTCTGGATGCCTCAGATATAGGGATCAGTTTGGGGTTCCAAACTAGTAACTGAAAGAACATAAGAGCATAGAAGAATGGGCACTTGGCTCAGGTAGAAGTAAATGAAGTGTTAGCTTTCATGTGTGACTTTACCAAAGTCCCTCCCCGCCATGCAGTTCCAAATAGGACTATACTTGGCTGACTCCTTAAAATGAGTCACACAGTCCTTCTCTACGTTATATTTCACTAATCCCTCGCCTGAGTCCTGCTGCATCTCCTGCATTATGTCCACATTTTCATGAATGCCTTCTGGTGGCACGTGGCTACCTTGGAGCAGAGAGCCTCTGCAGCTATGTCCTGGAGATGGACTAGTAAGGCTCAGGCCAGGTGAATTTTAATAGCAGTTATTTCTGAATAAGACTCACAGTGATTTTTATTTACTCTGTATATTTTTTTCCACATTATTTTGCAGTTGGAAAGGAAAACACTTATTTTAACCTCATCCATTTAAAGAACTTTCCATTTTAGGGGGAATTTGAAGATGTAAATATTTTCAGACAAAATAGGAGAATTCCTTTAGACCAATTTAAGTTGTGCTAAAGAATGAAAGGGAACACAAAATTTATTCTAACTCAAACTTGTCCAGAGTGCAAGCAACAGATTAGAATAAAAATGTATAGAGTGGAGATGAAATAAGATCATCAATATTTTATGTGACTGTCATGAAACCCATTGTTATCAAAGCCCATGGAAGAAAATGAGGCTCTCACAGAACTCTTAAAAGAGGAAGAATGATATATGGTATAATAGCAATCAGATGTAATAAGCCACCTATGGCGATCACACATTCTAAAAAAGCAGAAAATAAGTGGATGAGTGAAACACTTAAGTTTGACCAGATGGATCACAGAGACTACAGCCGACTCACAATATCAACTCATCTCCAGCTGCAGTGTAATCTTAAAAATGGGAGAGGATGTATCACAGTACATTCTAGAAAGGAACAGGCTTCCCTTTGCCACAACAGAATTAGTCTCATACAAATTTTTTTTCCAAAAATCATCTCTTAAAGGACACTTTAGTTAAAATAATAAAGACAAAAAAGTAATATCCACGCTGGACCTTGTATTTTACACAATACATTTTATTAACCATATCCTTTATTACTTCTTTCAATTTTTCTTCCAGATAGTTGTAGGTTTACATGCAATTGTAAGAAAAATAAAGAGGAAACCCTAAACCCTTCACCCTGTATACCTCCAGACGGTAGCATCTTGCATTACTAAATACTGTATCTCAAGCAAGAAATGAGTAGTGATACAATTCATTAACCTTATATATTATCATGAGTGCTATATGCTATCATTTGTGTGTATAACTATATTTAGTTTTTCCAGTTTTGCTATGTGTAGATTCGTGTGAACAGCAACATGGTCAGGATACAGAGTAGCTCTACCAGAAGCCAGAACCCTTCAGCTCTGCTTGTATTGGCACAGTCACCTTCTTCCTCTGCTGACCTTGATTCCTGTCAGCCACCATCTGTTCTCTCTTTCTATAATTGAAGCTTCAAGAATAATGTATCTGTGGACTCATACAACATGTTACCTTTTGAGGCTGGCTCTTTTTCATTCAGCATCATGCTCTTGAGAGACATCTAAGGGGATGTAGCAATCAATAGGATTTTGTTTGTTTTTATTGAATAGTATTCAACAGTATAAAATAGAGTGATTCCCACACTTTATTATCCTTTTCCAAAATTAATTTTAGATATTTTAATTTGTTTGCCTTTATACATTTTTAAATGATTTTGTCTATGTCTAAAATGCTAGAATTTTGATAAGAATTGCATTAAACTTATATATTGATTTTTGGAGAAGTTATCTTTTGTTATGTTGGTGTTCCAAACTGTAAATACAATATGTCTCTCCATTTATTTGTTATTTGAATTTCTTTCATCATTATTTTATAATTTTCATAAAAAGGAAAATATCCAAATTTTATTTTATTTATAAGTATTTCTCTTTTATTGGAGCATATAAATATTCCACATAAGTGTATTACTAGCCTACAGAAATGGACTATTTTTTCCTGGTTGTTCCTGTATCTTGCCCAACACACTTGTTATTTCTAAGAAGTTGTTTATTTTTGTTTGTTTTGTTTTTGTTTTTTTCTTTTTAGATTTTGAGAGACTATTGACATAGATATTCATGAGAAATTTCCTTCCTTCAAATCTGTATGCCTTTCCCTTCTTTTGCTTGGGTTTATTACCTTTTAAAGTATGGTATTATAAATAGATAAATAAATATACCAAAGTTTCTCACATTATGTGGCTGCACAGTTTTATTTTCTATTACCAAAAGGTAAAAATTAACTTGAATAAAAATAAATTACAGAAATAAAAATGGCAGCATAAATATTCTTTAGTGTTTTATTTTATAATCAATTTATCAGTACCAAAAATAACATTCACAATTCAGAGAGCAGATTTTGCTTATCTATACCAAGTGCATTATTTAGAAAACCTTTTTTCTTTTATCATTAGCAACTGCTTTCTTTTTTTTTTTTTTAAGATTTATTTATTTATTTATACAAGCACTGGGTACAGTCAGAAGCGTGGGAGGGTGAGAGAATTCACCAGAGCCAGAGCAGGGAGCAGAGCAGGCAGAAGGACCGAAGTACACTGCTGAGGGAAGCAGCGGGCGGCAGGAGAGGTCTGCACGCCATGTGGGACCCTCCTCTGGTGGCCGGGGAGCAGCCGGGGATCGAACCAGCGCTGCAGAGGCTGCGGACAGCTTCGCAGCCCAGCGCTCAACCGCTGCGCCACCGGGGAGGCCCAGCAACTGCTTTCTTAAAAGTAAATCAGCACAAACTTAAAAGTAAATCAGAAAAATCAGTACTTGAAAATATTATAGTTTATAACCTTAATCAAGAGATTTTCATTTTAATCACTTTAAATAGACATGTATAATCTTCTTACTACCACAAATAGTGGTATAATCAAGAGTTTCAAGAGTTTGTAATCCAGAGTTTCAATCTATTGTGAAATTAAAGCTCTGTAAATTCTTCCTTTATACATGTCTAAATAAGAGATATAAATTCATACAGGAGGTTTTATTTTCACTTATAGCAATACCTCAAAAATAAAATTTTACATAAATCTCATTTTACCTTTATACCAGGGAACCTTTGCATTGTCAAAAAATTGGAAATAGGACTCCATACAGTGGGTTTATTATTAAGTCTAGAAGACTGTCTCCCAAAGTGTGGTACATAGCATATTAAATTAAATAACTTTCTAGGAGAAAGGTCTTCTCTAATTAGTTTAATTTGGAATAAAATATATAAATTCCTTTTTGAGATAATTACTAGCTTATAAATTATTAAACTTTGCAGTACTGAAACCAATTTACTTTTGCTTAATTTAATTCACTGTTTTTCTAAATTATTCAACCATTTAACATTACTCTGGAATAACAAGCACATCAAATTTCATAGACTTTCTTAGAATTCATGCATGGGAAAGGCTACATAGAGAAATGCAATACAGGAAATGCTTCAGTTCTCAAGAATTTGAAGGGAATTACTGAAGTATGTCTGTGACCCCTTCATCTCTCAGGCACGGTCCTCTGATTTTAAAGCAACCACCTTGTCCTATATCATGGTCTCTCAATACAGGCCTGGATGACTTGTAAACTATTTTGAAAACCATTTGTGCTAGTGTTTTGCAATTATTACCTTGTAAATGCTTCAGAGCTAACATTGCAAGTCAAAAACTACAAGCACTTATAATGCACATCATAGTGTTCAACAAATGTTTATTTTCTCCCATCCTCACCTACCCTTCATGTCGCCATTAATTAGATCCAGCAAATTATAACTGCAAATAACTCAGGAGTTGTGATAACCTTAAAAACTGTTTTGGTGTCAGCAAACTCAACTTCACCTGTAGCATACCATTTAACAAATAGTCACTTCATAAAGAAGGAAGAATATCTATTCAAGCAAATGACAATAGTTCTAGCTGCTTTAGTCAGTTTCAAAGTAATACTACTAACATTAGGTCAATTTGAAAATATATCTTAATTTTAATTTTGCCACATATATCAAAGATAGCATCTTATAAATGTCCAAGCTACAACAAGGTTTTATGGTGAATTAATATCATAACTTTAATTTTGTTGAAAATGCTGGTTATGTGTCTCTAAACTTGTTTACCCAATATAGTATTCTAAAGTAAACTATCAAAATGAAGGAATGTCTTTTTGACTATTTTATAGACTTCCTCTAATCAGTCAAACTATTATTCTCCTATTTTGTGAATCTTCCAAAAAATCAAATTCCTTTTAACAGAACATTGACTGTAATTCATTTTTCTCTGTTTATATTAATGGAAAGTTATTGAATACATCTCTCTTCCAAATACTATATCAAAATCTTCATGTGAAACTATCTATTATCTTAATAATAATAACTAAATCAGTTGAGTTCTCTTTCAATAAAAACACGGCAAATATTTTGACTCAATTTAAAGTCACCCTTGGCTTCTATCTATATTGTATATTAGGTCTGTATTTAGCTAGTCTCATCTAAATTTCCTCACTCTGGTACTTTTTCTGATTAGGCTTTTATAACTAATTAAATCAACATTTTAATGTATAACAAATGTCAAGAGAAAAATGTATTTTCCTTTTATATATGTTTGAGCTCTCATTTTTTTTTCCTAAGGCTTATAAAATTTCACTTTCTGCTTACATTTCTTTCAACAAAATTTTAACACTTCGAAATATTGAAATAACATCAATCACAGCAAGTATGAATTATAACTAATATTATGAGACAAAAATATACTTC
Organism: Talpa occidentalis; assembly: GCF_014898055.3. Lineage (NCBI taxonomy): Eukaryota > Metazoa > Chordata > Mammalia > Eulipotyphla > Talpidae > Talpa > Talpa occidentalis. The sequence continues at coordinate 114,282,630 of NW_023603184.1, forward strand.
ACCTAATCTTTGTTTCCTAATTCATAAGGAAAACATTCTTAATCATGCTAATGCATTTCACTACTTTATTTTCAGATCATATAAAATGTTTTTCTTATTAGCCACAGAGGTGTCTGTATTTGTAGCATAGAAAATATCTGGGCCTTTTAGTACATACAGACTTGGAACAGATCATTCCAATAAATATTCAAGAGAGATCCTAGTAGGATTTTTAAGAACACAGGTGTTTTGAGACCAACTAATTAGAATGGGGATTTTGTGAGAATTTGCTCAGGGAGTTGAGTTATGAAATAAAAGATTCTTAGAACCGTAAGGAAACTTGCAGAAAATTCTCTCATTTTGTCGTTCCAGAAAAGGGATGTGATTTCTGTCTAGTTTATTGTGCATTCTTTCCAACAAATGAAATTAAATCTGAAACCAACCTAATTCTTGCAAAATTATCTAGACATATTACCCTGATGTTAAACTACCTCACTTGGAAACATATATTCAGATACACATGCATCTGTCGAAATGGAATTTCAGTTTGCTTGGCACCCTAACTTGCTACAGTCTCTCATAGTCCTGACCTTAAAGCTTCTCCTGAGCTCTGATTCTCATTGCTAAATTATTTTCATAACTTCAGAAAGATATCTAAGAAGGAAAATTGCCTTTCAAATTTATTTTTGAATAGTAATCTGGTACAGTTTATAATCCACTTCTCTAGGCAAAGAGCTAGGAGATTTGGATAATTTTTTTCTTTCTTTTTTTAAGATTTATTTTATTTATTTATTTATTTATTTATTTATTTTTATTTATACAAGCACTGGGTACAGTCAGAAGAGCGGGAGGGTGAAAGAATTCACCAGAGCCAGAACGGGGAGCAGAGCAGGCAGAAGGACCAAAGTACACTGCTGAGGGGAGCAGCGGGCGGCAGGGGAGGTCTGCGCGCCATGCGGGACCCTCATCCAGTGGCCGGAGAGCAGCCAGGGATCGAACCGGCGCTGCAGAGGCTGCCGGCAGCTTTGCAACCCAGCGCTCAACCGCTGCGCCACCGGGGAGGCCCTGGATAATGGTTTCTTTTAATCAAGTGTTGTCTAATCAGACACTCTACTATACAGATCATGTTATGGAAATGAAGATGGAGGAAATACCATCATTCGTAATTTTGAGGACATTGATAACATGTAAGTTAGAGGGTAAGTTCTGTGTTGGAACCAGAAGACAGGTTGAAGGGGGTTAAGAATAAGTAGAAGATCAGGGCCTTCCTGGTGGCTCAAGGGGTTAAGCACAGCACTCTGTGAAGCTATCTGCAATCTTTGCGGTGCAAGTTCAATCCCCTGCTGGCCAGGGAGCAACCCTGATGAAGCAGATCTTTCCTGTCTTTCCCGCTGCTCCCCTCAGCTGTGTATTTTGTCAGTCTGCCTGTTCTGTTCCCCACTCTGTTTCTGGTGAGTCCTCTCACCCCCCACACCTCTGGCCTGTACCCCAGTTCTTGTATGCATAAATAAATAAATCTTTGAAAAAAATAAGTAGAAGATCAAAAATTGAGACAATATAGATTACGCTTAGAAGAATAAGGAAGAGATGTGTGTGACCAGTGATACTATTTTCTTTCAGATGTTCAAACCTGTCAATGTAACTTGAATCCTTCTCTTTACTTTATTCCTAACATGTCACAGCTCCTTTCCTCCCAGCTTAATTTGGTGTTGTTTGCTCATCCTCATGATTCATTTAAAATGTCTCTTTCTATCAGAAGTCTTCACTAATTAACCTGTGTTGGGTCATGCAACACCACACTGATAGAGACATGGGAATCGTGGAGCAGGCTGCACAAGGCAGGATGCTGCTGAGAGCAAGATCCTGGCCATTTTTATGGATAGAATAATCACAGAGCATCAGCTACCTGCGTTAGGAGGACAAGGAGAAAAGGATGAGTGAAACCCAGGAATGTCGTCTAGGGCTTGGGGGAACATGAGTCAGCTGACCATGTTATCAGCTTGATGACCAAGTGTTGTCATCGAAACTATACCCCAGACCCCAGGTCACAGTCCTAATCTTATCAACAAGGCATTCCACTGATCATCTTCTGGGGTCCCTTGTCATACATCGGTCCTTGCCCCCCTCACCCCATGGCGTTCGCGGTCATACTTCAGATGTATGAGTCGGGAGTAAGTTTATGCATCCGTTCTCAGCCCCGCCCCCTCCCCGGGCGTTTCTGGTCATACCTCTTGATGCATACCCTTCCCAGACTGATCAAACTTTCTGCTCTTGATTGATATGAAAGACACCTTGTAAGGTTTGGCTCATATGACTGTGACTGGACAGTTCTCACCTTTGTATAGAAATGCAGCACTGCAGGTAACCATAATGGTGGCTGAGCAGGCCACTTAAGTCTAGCAGCCGCTTAAGCCTAGCGGACCCACAAACCTGAATATAATTACCCCGTTTATGCATACACAGTATCACATCATCCCACACCCCATTATAGAACTGAGTATAGCGTATTTTAATTATTTATTTAATTGTATATCTACCCTAGTTCAGTCTGATATTCCTGAAGGCAGATCTCTTGTCTGTTCTGCTCTTCACGGTCTTTCCAGTACACTGTGCCTGGGACGATCGATACTAACTAAATAATATTTTGAAAAATGAATAAATGAGTAAATGAATGTAACAATGAATAACCTAGACCTGTGATTGAGGTTTTAAGAGGACTGAAGAAGGATGTTTACTTTGTTTCTGAAAGAGGAAGGTATTAAGGTTGCTCTTTTGGGATAAGAATATTTCTTTTTTTTTAGTCAAAAAGAGTCAACCAAGAATAAAGATGGTAAGAGCTACTCAGTGGAGTAATACTCTAGAGAATTGTTTCCCAAGCTTAAGTGCTTGAAAATGATCTATATACCATTAAAAAGACAGCTATGATACAGTAGGTCTGGGATGGTGAAAGTGATTCTACAGTTCCATAAAGCTTCCAAGTGATACTGAGGTCTGAGAATCAAATTTAAAGGACATTGTGCTTAAAAAAAAAAAAATTAGGAGCAGGTGGGTTCAAAGGAACAGCAATAAGTGTGTTTACCCCAGCAATGAGGAAACACACCAGTTTACACAGATAGATATGTAGATAGATGAAGACGGAAAACTTGAAGAAAAAAGTGGGACACTAAATTAATCTCATTGGATGTTCTCTGATTTCAGATAAATTAGGTGGATAATTACTTTAAATAGTTTAAAATAGAGAAATGCCAGGACTTGCACAAAGAGGAAGTGGTTGGAAAAGCTGTTGTGGGGAAAACCATATGGCAGTGGCTCCCATATTTGAAAGTTTATAAGGTATAGTAATAAGTTAAAGAGGCCATTAGAAAAAGTGGCTCTAATGCTTTCTGACTTACCTAAGCAAAGATAGACGGAAGCCAGTAATACCTCAGGGTTAAGCAATTGAAACCTAAGGATAATTCATCACAAAAGGTCAACTCAACTTTGAGCGATAGATAATCAAATCATTTCCTTTCTTGACTTCAGCACCTTCTGAAGCTGTCTTGTGCTGTCTAGTGTCAGAGGCCTGCGCCTAACCATTTCCAGTTTGTCACTGCCCAATTTGTCACTTTTCCTCAAATAAACTCAAATTTAATCTGTCTCACTCTATGTTTTAACAAAAAAATGGCAATTAAAGCCAAGTCGAAGTCTAATGTAAACTAGACAAAGTGTTAGCTTTTTATCCTTTTAGGCATTCCAGCTAGCATCTTGATGAAAAGCTTAACTGAGGTAAATTCAACAAATATTTACAGGCAAAAGGCAATCTGTCTAAAATCAGGCAAGCCCAAGGAAATAGTAAGACCATCTTGGTAGCCTCTAGATTAATCACCCCCCTCCAAAAAAACATAAACTTATTCTAGTGATTCTACAATTAGCCCCAAGATATTTAGAAGTCTTCCTTTACATGAGTTTTGCATTATTGACCCAAGCTCCTTGGTCTCATTCTACTTGCTAAAATTTTAAGTATAAGACAAAGCTCAATTTCCAGTTTCTGTCCACTGTGAAAACAAAACTATGTCTGAGAATAATATTGTATATGTGGCTAAGAAATTCAACTAGGTCTGTTAAAAATTATTGCACTGTATACAACACATGAGGTACATATCACATTGCTTCAAATGCTACAATTTTAGCATGATTTACTCTACTAGTATAAACAATATAATTATTTACATGACTGAGCAATAATATCAATTTTCTTTCATAAAATTCAGATTTGAAAGGGAGCATGAACAGTTTGCATACTCCTTAAAGCTGATGTATTTCTCTATACTTTCACTTGAAATAGGTTTTTGTTTTTATGATACTCTTTTGCAAAAGCCCTGAGGACTCACTTAAGAAATGTGCATTGCATTTTTAAAGTACAAGAATGTATTATTAAAAAAAAAAAACTTTCATTATTATCTCTACTTGAAAATATCTGTTTATGCAAGGCTTGACATTGAGCATTATTTTTTATTATGAAACCATTAGGCAAGGATTCATTTATCCCTAAGGACAGAAATAATTGTATCAGTGTAAACCTGGCTTTATAATAGATCTAATATTTCTAAATTTGCAGATAAGTTCCATTAGAGCTTTCCTTAGGAATATCTCCAGACACCAATAATAAGTATTTGAACAGAATACAATTATGGCTTTTTTTTTTCCTCCCTGTTTTCTTATTATTAGGTGTATCATCTACCCTTCATGTTTGTCCCTAAGTGGTTAGTTTAAACACAGTTCTTATAATATGGCATTTGGGAACTAACAAATTTTTCTGAGTAAAGGAACAAAAAAGATGTGCATTTTTTCCTTCCAAATTCTTGGGGGTAATCCTCCTTTAACCTATTGAGTAGACATCGTTCTGTACTTTGCAACCTATTTTAAAGAAACGAAATATATAAATTTCAAAATTATAAAGCACATAAGTGCTAATATTTATTTTGTGAAAGAAGCTGTTAAATTATTAAAGAGGAAGACCACTTGATACATTTACAATTGAATTTGATCAGACTTTAAAATTCAATTCATTCATGTGCAATTTCTCAGAAAAATAATAACACCAACATTTTTAAAGTGAGATAAATTTCCTGAAAGTAGAGGCCTGGGGAGCAGAGAGGGAGTGAAGGCGACCCGTCTGAGGCAGTCTGTCAGCTTGTTAAAAGCAGCAACTCTTCAGGCTGGTGACAGAGGCTGGATTTTGGATGTACCATCTCTTGGCACTTGCCTTCTTGTTTCATCCTGGAAACAAACAGTGACTTGCTAGTCTCTCTCTTGTTAATATTCAAATAAGTGAATGTAATTATTCAGTAGCTCCTCACATTCTTCTTAATGTTGACTACATCAGGAATTTGCAAAGTTTAACCATCATTATTTTACAATCATTTGATAATTTTTTATCTATTTTAAGTTTCTATTGTTCCTCTTTATTTTTGCAGTCCACAACAGAAAATGAATAGATTTTTAAGTCAGAAATGCATCAGAGGGAGGCAAAAACCATGTAATCTCACTTAAATATAGAACCAAACAAGTAAAAAAATAAGCTCACAGATACAGAGAACAGATTGGTGATTGGTGATGGGGGATGGGAAGGAGCAAAATGGATTAAGAAGGTACACACTTCCAATTATAAAATAATTAAATCATTGGGGTGCAATGTATAGCATGGTGACAAGAGTTAATATATTGCATGCTTGAAAGTCACCTAATACAGAGATCTTAAAAGTTCTCATCCAAAGAAAAAAATTGCAACTATGTATGAGAACACATTAAGTAGAGTTATTATGGTGATCATTTTGCAATATATACAAATACCAGATCACTATCTATACACCTGAAAATATTATAATGTTGTATGTCAAGTATTCTGCTATAAAGTCAAAGAAATGCATGAGCCCATGGGTCATCTTTAACATATGGTTAACAGCAACTATGTGGTTACAATGTCTCCTTGGATCCAAATTTATTTTCTGTATAAAACTGTCCAAAGATTTTACCTTTTAGGAAAATGAATGACTTTTTTCTTCCCTCTATTTTTACTTTCTAAATTATCGATATGTAATTATACCGAGTCAACAGCTTTATTGTGCTCAGGTGACACCACCCTGAAATAATAATAGAATCATATTAACACAAAAAAAGCTCATTTACATGATTTGATTCTTCCTTCCCTGTAAGAATTCCAACTCCTCTAAATTCATTCCTGAGAGTTTTTATTTTTTTTCTTTCAGACAGTGTCTCTTCTGTTTTAAAAGGAACAAGTAGTACTTTAAATGTCTTATGGGATTAATGAACTAGTTGAGGCATATTCTCATGGGATGGCAGAGAATAGGAGAGGTTAGGTTAAATTCTGTAAACACACTTCAAATCTATGTTGTGCATTTTCTGCTATTATTTCAATGACCAAACCAACGTGGGCAAGTCCAACACCAGTGCAGCAGTTACTCACTTCATGCAAGTGAGAGAGTGTAATAATCTAATCTACCACACTGTCCTACATTTCTATATCCCATCCCACCTCTGCTCCCACAGCACTATTCCCTAAATCTGTGATGTAAATTCTAGAATCTTACTGCTATTTCTCAGTCTTTTTGTGCGATGTTGTGTCACCCCCAGAGGCAGTCTCTTTGAGTAGTGTCCTTACAGAATTATTCTACTCTGTTCCCTGCTAAAGGGTTTAGTTAGCCCATAGGAAAATGCAGCATCTTTGAACCACAGACTCTGGAGCAGTAGTCACTTCCACAACTACCCTGTCTCTTTTTTTCACACTGAAAGGCATTTTTATTAATCTCATTTGGTTTTGTAGGCAAGATGTAGGCATTCATCTCTATGCCCTCTATAAACTCGAGGGGACACAGATCAACATTTACCAATATATTCTCATCAGGGAGTACTGGACTCTTTCATGTAGCTTGATCACAAAGGTGGAAGAGAAAAAACAAAACCCAAGCATCACACCTTCAGCTAAAAGTTTAAATTTCCCCCACTCTCTTCCACGCAGAAGATCATAAAACAGCAGTGTAACATCTTGACAGCTCCATTGTCCTCATATGCCATAATTTAAGTCTCCAATTTAGAGTGCAGAGCTGGAGCTAAAAAATGAAAATAGCAAGTCTCCATGTTTATAGTTTGGTATTTTCTTACTTGACCCACCTTCCAATGCTAGTTTTAATATTATGAATCAGAGTTACACAGGCAGAAGTCTCCCTGTTATAACTAAAATGAGTTTAAACCATGCTCCAGTTCTGTTTATTTTTTTCCTGTGCAGATAGCATTATGTGTAAAGCTTTATTATTAAACTTTATTCTTTGCACTAGTATCTCTTTTACATTTAGGAGTTATATACTTTGGAGAGGTCTAACATTAAATTGCTAGTCTTATGTTTGTTATTGCAGCACTGGGTATCACTGAGGAGTAAGGCCAGAGATAAAAGTCAGACAGTCCTGAAAGAATTCAGGCGTCATAGAAGCATCTCCTTTCTTTTTGTCTAAAATAACCCCAAATTAAAATAATTGTTCAGCATGTTTATTGCAAACATATTGATGCATAAGGATTCTTGAAATTTAAACATCAATATAGTTGTAAAAACTGAAATATGAATTCCTGAGCTTGACTTCTTTGCTAAAACCTATAATACTGGGCCAAGCTTTAGTACCTCAATTTTCATTTATGCTTATTTTACATCTTCAGGGTGTTATGACCTCAACTGAGAGAGCACAAATGAAAGGGCTTTAAAGCTCTAAAGTACCATGTGATGCATTGATAACATCACTGCAATTATTTCTGTCCCATATGTTTTATTGGACTTCATGCTTTTAACTCCACACGTTAAGGAATTATAAGGCATTTTGGAATACAGTACTTTGAACTTAATGCTTAGAATGAAATTTTTGCAACTTCCATTATTTTGTAGCTATTTTGAACATCCATTTCACAGAAGAGAGCTTTAGGACATGTTTTAGGTACTTAGCACTCTGAGATTCTTGGGAAAATTATGAAAAAATTATTGTCTTTTTTATTGGAAAGTACTTTGTTAGGTACTTGGGGATAGCTTTCTGACCAGTTGCTAATTAAAGAACCCCCCAAATTAAGCAGACATATATGTGCAAATTATTACCACTTATATTTTAATCAGGATATTCACAATTTACTCTTTTATGAGGTTGACTGTAAAAAAAAAATAATTACACAACTGACTTTACTTAGAATAAAAGGTTTCTTTTTACATCCTTCATATACCTCTATGGGAACAACACAACCAAAACTCTTAGTGTTCTTGTTTGTTTCCAGTGATTCTGTTAATTTTTTAAGTGTATAAATTAGTGCATTTATGGAAGATGTGAATAAAACTTAATTGTAATTAACTTTCTCATATGCACATTATATTATAAATTTTACAGTGCAGCTATTTATTCCCCTGGGAGTGCTTTGCAAAGTATCACATGTTGACTAGATTAAAACAATAGAAATGTATTGTCTTAGTTATATAGACTAGAAATCTGAAATCAAGGTGTCAACGAGGTCATAATCCCTCTGACATCTATAGAGACTCCTTGGCTTCCTCCTATCTTCTGGTGACAGGTCAGGTGGAAGAGAATGTGATTCTTCAGGTGGATGTGGAAGTTGCTCTCTTTGAAAGCCTCAGGAGGCAATATCTCTTGTAATATCCCCAATGGCATAGCTTCCAGATTCTCCAGAAGCGATGGTTCAAGTTTCAGAAATCATTATTATTGGAGCAATATTAAATGACATAATCTCAAATTATTATGAAGGGAACAAAATCAAGAGTAAATTTTATCACATGGAAAAGAAGAAAATATTTGGTAACCTCTTCAGCAGACAGTACAAAATATAAAAAATAAGCAGCACATATTATGTTCAGGTTGAGGATAATATTTCTAGTTTCTTCTCTGCTATACATTCTTATTACCTTTTTTTTTTTTCCTATTGAGCCATCACCTTTAATTCTCAGGCTATACCCAAATCAGGCCAGACTAGCCATGTGTGCTCCACCTATAGGGCAGCAATCACCTTAATGATCACTAGGAGAACTGGTACAATTAAATCTTACCACATAAAACTGTAACAGGGTGGTCCCCAGGAAAGGGGAAGGTTCCAGGTTTCCTGCCCCACCCAAGGGAGGGTGGAGCTGAGCAGGGAGAGAAGAGGCTGCAGAGGAGACTGAAGAAGGAAGGAAGCAGGATGGAGAGCAAGAAGGAGACCTGGAGGAGGCACATGGAGCTGAGAGACACGTGAAGAAACTACACTTGCCTTTTGGTCATGGACTGGTTGACACAGATGTGGATGAGAGACCCGTGGGGAGGCGACAATGGTGGTTTTTGTCTTGATTTTGATGTTGCTTTTTTCTTTCCAGACTTGTCTGGTTGTTTCTGATCCTTTTCTTGGGTCCCCACTGGAAGATGCTTTAGACTTGGGGCAGGCATTGGGGCCTTGCTCTGGGCCAATCCCATTTGGATGGCCTTTTACCCACGAGGGGATGGGTAACTTTGGATACTTGATTTAGAAACTATATTCTTTGCCTTTCCTGTATTGTTTCCTAATTGTATTAAAGTTCCTTCCCATTAAAGTCTCATATGTTTTTGTGTTGATGTGGCGGATGGCAGAACCTATTTAGAGCAGGCAGGTTTGCAGGGTCTGGGCTGCCCCTTTCCCTGCTTTGTAACAGATTTGGCGCCCAATATGATCTAGGACAGAGCCATCCGTGGTTAGTCAGCCCCGTGGGGAAACTGGGCTTCCCTGTGGCACTGGCTGCCATTAAGTGATTTTTGGTTTCTCTAGTGTGTTTCTTTCATGTGTAGATTTGCTGTTGAAAAACTGGTTTGTGCTTTGTGACGATTCTGTGTGTCTGTGAGTAATTTGTTCGTGTGACTTACCAAGAGATTTGATTTTGTGGAAATTGTTCTGTGTAGCAGTTTTACTCAAAAGATTAGGTAGTACGCTGGACCATGTGGCCAGGTCAAAGATGGTGTGTGAGGCCAGTTGGCAGGCTCTCGTAAAACTCAGAGGTTCTTGTTGCTAGGACTTTGGATATTTTTTTTCTTTTTGTGATCTCTACTGTCTCATTAGCATTTCTAAAGGCAATAATGATTGTTCAGTGATATGTTGCTTTAACTTTGCTTTGACTTAGGCTACTTCCTGACCTCTGCCTGAGGGATTTTGCAAGCCAACTGTGGAGCAGTGGTGTTTAAATTAGCAAATGTATGACTGGGTGTTAAGAAAAGAGTAGCAGTAACTGGTAATTGCTGGTAGCCTTGATGGATTCTTGGAGATAACTTGAATTTTTGCAAAGTCTGGATCAGAGAAATTAAAAAGATTTTGTCTGAGTCTGAAAGGATTTGTTACTGTGAATTTTGTCTACACAATTTGTTTTGGGCATGTTTTCTATTTGAATTCTTGATTTAATTGCTGGTGTAAGACAAGATTCTAAGTTTCTGCTTCCTACTGAGGAAGGTCTATTGTGGAAAGCACTCTTTATGGTGCATCATGTAACTGTACCAGGTTTTCATACCTGTGTTGTTACTGTCCCTCCCTAATATGGGGGAGGTGTAATCTGTGCTTTGATGTTCAATCTGCTCTTTCAGCTTCTGTCCCAGAGTGGCTAACAGAAGTAAGGAGATGACTCCTTTTAATTGAAAAGTTAATTGCTGATATTTTGATTTTGCTTTTTCAGGTTCTGTTCCAGGAAACCCAAGGATTGCCTGCTTGGTGGCTAAGAAGAGATGACTCCTTTTGCTTAAAAGTTAACTGTTGCTTTTGCTCTTTCAGCTGCTGTACAGGATAACCCAGGATTGGCTTCCAATAAAAAGTCTTGAACACTGAAACCCTAAAGTGATAAACAAGGTCATGTAACTCTTGTGATTATTAAAATGTTTTCTTCCTATTTCCAAAGCCTTAGGTTTATAGGATGACAACTGGAAACTGTGATTTCTGCCAGCAATACTCCACATTTTTTTGGACTTTGACTTTTTTTCCTGAGCCTATGGAGTAAAACTGCAGTTACATAAGATATTCCACATGGCATAACTAAAAAAAACTGTCTATATGTTGTATGTCTCTATTTCCTTGTGTCTAACTGTCTTGGCCTCTAGAGGATAAAAAAAAAAATGGTATACATGGTGCCTGTAGACATTGAAAAAAAAAAAAGAGTCTCTAGTAATGGAAAAAAACTAAAGGCTATGGTTTGATTGTCAACATTGTACTACTGAACTAAGCCGGTGCCTTCATAGAGATTGAATATTGTTGTTGCTGTTGTTTTCTGATGTTTATGGCAAAGCTTCCCAGAAATCTAAATTCAAGTAAAAATTTGGTAGCCTGTCATTTGGTTGATCTAAGGAGATTTTGTGGAACCTCAGTAGAGCTCCTAAGACATTCCACAAAGTTTCTCCCTTTCCTCCTAGGAAAGGCATTAGATGAATTTGTCCTATTTGGTTTACCTAGCAAAGTAAAACTGAAAGGGAAGCATTGTCACTTGGGATAATGGTAAAACTTTGACATGTACAAAAATGTTAACATTGGTTTTCTAAAACATATATAAAACCTCATAGTACCTGATATGCATGTAAATTGTCAGTGGTGAGTGTCACTTTGTAATATTGTGTACTTTAATTGTTTGATATCTACAGAAATTGTTTCTGTAAGTAGGGGGGAAAGGCCTCAACAGATTCCTATTGATGGAACTTTTGATGGGTTAGAAAATTTTTACTACTAAGGACTGAATAGACTGTTGGAGATACACCTGACTTTTACTAAGTTTGACACAATACTGGTAATTTTGTTGCATTTTGTTCTGATTCAACAAAGTTTTGACTGATCAGGATCTGCAGCAATGTTAAATTATTTTTTTCCCTTTTTTCAGCAGCGCTAACTTGTGTTTGCGTTTTCTTTGCCCTGTAACAAAACAATTGAATACTTAACTGAAGACACAAGTGGAATTTAGCAATTTAAATTTGCTCAATTAACTCTTTTATTATGAAAAAGAAATACCAGGCAATTTAGCTCCGGACTGCTTTGTTCTTCCTTGAAATGGAGCATTTTTCTTTTAGTACCTTATTCTTCTGAAGCCAGCCAGTACCATTCTTCTGGATCTGATATCATTGCTGGTTTCTCTCTGATCTACAGTCTTTGCTTTTTAATCAGTCACCCAATTTTGCCAATCCATACCTCACATTTTCTTCTGTGTTTTCTCTTCCCTCATTTCTCATTCCAAAGTCTGACATGCATATTATTGTTTTCAGTTCAAAGATTCTGTGTGTTGTGCTCTCTTCGGCAGCACATATATAAAGATTCTGTGTGATGTGATAAGCATATCCACTTTGGAGGTAACCCTGGAAGCTTTTGTACTAGCAGAGGTAGTAACAGGCTCAACTGAGACTCATTCTGGAAGAAAAATGAGGCAGGAACTATGCAACTCATCCACAGCCAGCTTCTCTGCATTTTTGAATGGCATCAACTCAAGCTGAATCTACAGATGTTAGTGAACAGAGAATATGTGTGTATGTGCAGTGTATAGACAGTGTATGGGAATTTTAAAAGGCAAAGGAGAGAAATCAAACTGCTAAACACTGATCGTTTCAGTGAGGTGTTGAAGTCAGTGCAAGTGCTCCCTCTGTGCCTCCTGCCCCCTCAGGGTCAGCAAATGCCCTCTGGGACTCATTGCCACTAAAATGTTGTGTTACAGTAAATCGTTAATACGCTGCTTCCTGTCTTAAATTGTGACTCCTTAAAAGTATGCCAGAGTATATTAGAGATGTGAGTCACTGGTTCAGATTTGGGCTCTCAAACTCATGAACTTAAGAATAAAGTGGTTTCATAGGTCAGGGAAGAGAATTAGTAAGAACACTACATTCTGTCTTATGAATCATCTAAATACCACATTATTTTTTATCTGGAGGGCTTGGATTATCCTGTGATGAATTATGTATAAAGTTATGGCTGGAAAAATGTAAAAAGCTCTTAAACTGAACACTGAAAATAGCCCAAGTTAACTCTGGATAAACATTTCTTTTTTTGTTGATTTTCAATTGTGCTAATATTGGTTTACATCGTTTTTTTTTTTTGTATTTTGAAAATATAGGATCCCCTTCCGGTGTTGTTACCATAATGCACTCTGACCACTAGCTCACCCTTTGCCCACCACTATTGTCCATTGGCACTCCCTCACTCCTGAATGTCTCAGCTCTACAGTCAGCTTTAAAGGGCTATGATTTTTATTTTATTTTATATACATTTTAAAAGAAAAGGTTCATTAAGAAAAGGAAAAAGTGAAAAAGAGGAGCCAGCATAGACACAGGCAGACAATAGAGCTCGGGCTATGATTTTAAACTAACTGTAGCTCATAAATATATTTTTAGTATGCTTATTCTCAGAAGTGAAAATAAGATTGTAGAAATCACATAACCATTTGTGTTTTACTATCAAAAGAGTAAGGTTTTACTCCCCTGAGAGGATGTGCTTCTATCTTTAACTTTTTGGTGAACTCTTCAGGCTACTTTACTTGACTGTTTTTGTTGGAGTTAAGAACTTAAGTTATTTAATGTCATTTACCTTTTCTGTTAATATATTTAATTTTTGTCCTTTAAACTACAGACACAATTCAATTTGTTTTGGTTGTTTTCGTAACTTGTCATATCTATTTCTTTGTTGCATTTTTTTCACAAGTTGAAATATTTCCTTTTCTTATAAAAAGCCAGTTTTATTTGATGATTCATCTTGTTTTAGAGTAATTAATTTTCTCTTCATAAAGTCTTCTACTGTTTCCTAGTAAACATTTATTTCTCCATAAATCCTATGATCTGTTTTCCTTTTCTAAAATCTGCTAAAAATAATATAATTGAAATTGACAATCTCTGCAAAAAATAAAAAAGTAGTCAGTTAAGATTTTCTTTTGTTAGGAACTCAGAACATGAGCTCTCCATTCCTGGATTAAAGGGTAGTATACAATAAATTTGTTTTATAAAGTCAAGGCTTTACAGAAAATTCACAGCATATCCACTTTGGAGGTAACCCTGGAAGCTTTTGTACTAGCAGAGGTAGTAACAGGCTCCACTGAGACTCATTCTGGAAGAAAAATGAGGCAGGGACTATGCAACTCCTTCACAGCCAGCTTCTCTGCATTTTTGAATGGCATCAACTCAACCTGAATCTACTGATGTTAGTGAACAAAGAATGTGTGTGTATGTGCAGGAAGCCCAGAGAATGCCTCTGGATTCACAGCTTTCCAATCTTTCTCAGAACTCCCTTAACAAGTTCAATAAACATCTATCTTTATTATTATACTTTGCCTTATATGTTTGGAAATGTTAGACCCTGTAACATGACTAGGAGCCTCTTGAGATTGAAGACAGTGCTGCATCTGTGTTTCTCATGGGATAGTAACATACAAGAGATGGTTGTAAATGTTTACAACTTGACTTGAATTAAATATTACAGTGAAAGTAGGACAAGAAGAACTCCATGAAGTCTTGTATATAAAGTTCCAGTGTTTGGAGTAATTCTTGGAGATAGTAGGAACCTAATAAATTTGGAATGAGTAACTATTATAATTAACAAAGAATTGGTGAAAAGGGCAAAAATTCAGAGAAAAGAGAAGATTAATCAAGTGATTTATGCCAAAAAGGAAAGATATTTTAAAGCCTTAGACAAAGAGATTTATTCAGAAAGAGATAAAATTATAGATAACTCTCTTTTCCATTAATTTTTCTATGGATTCATACATTTATTATATTTGTAACATTTATAAATCAATTGTTGATTAGTAAAAGTCTTCCACTTGGTACTTACTATACAACTTTGCCCAAAAGATTTCACTTTTCCTTCATTCATGGAAAAATACTACTAGCTAAAAAAGATACTCCAAAATTTGTTTCAATTATTTAATTCCTCCATTCTTACTGAGCTATTACTTCACAAACTAGTTTCAAGAGACCCAAGTTCTCCACATGATCATTAATATTTCCAGTTACAGTATTCGTATACTCTTACCTCAAATATTATTTATGTAAAGGAAGTTCTTTGCATGTTTTTTTAAATTAAACACTTTTATTTTATTGTGTATACCATAATAATGAATTACTATCAAATTCCTCTGAACAGAAGCTTTAAGTCCCAAAGATCTTTTATTTAGAAACACAACAAATATTTATAGAGTGGCCCTTGGAAATCCATCATTCTATTAGGTGCTTTTAAACCACTCCAAAAAAAAATTAAATGTGTATAGACACTGAAATAGCCACTTATCCCAAGAAGTCAGATCCCATAAACTCAGCTCAATTAAGTCTACTCAAACTAATTTGATCAGAAAATCACTAGGAATCAGAAACATTTGCCACTACTGGCAAACACAATATCCTAAACTACTTTTAAGCTGAATCAAAGACAGTGGTAAGCTAGAATACATGAGTCTAGATCATTTCTTTTGGTGCTTCTAAAGGAATATGAACTGAATTTATTGGAGACATTTGATGTATAATGCATGTTTCATGAATAATTGAACAATAGCACTGCCCAGTTAAGAAACCAATGGTAAGCTCAAAATCATAAATAAATGCAGATATAATTGTTATGGTACAAGGAAAACTTTCAATTACATATATGTATATACATATACATAATTATATAATAATATAAAAAATTATATATGTATCAATGACAAGTTACTATTATTTCCCTATATCATTAAAGAAATAAGAGCAGTGAGGCTACAATAATGTTTCTTTACACAGCATATTTACAGTTAAAAGGGGGGTTAATACATTGGTGCATTTTTGTGAGAAAAATAAGCCTAGGGCCTCCCCTGGTGGTGCAGCGCTTGAGCACTGGGCTGCAAAGCTGCCCGCAGCCTCTGCAGTGCTGGTTCGATCCCTGTCCGCCGACAAGGGTCCCACATGGCGCGGCAGACCTCTCCTGCCATGCCCACTGCTCCCCTCAGCAGTGTATTTCGTCAGTCTACCTGTTCTGTTCGCTTCTCTGGCTCTGGTGAATTCTCTCACTGACCCGCGTTTCTGACTGTACCCAGTGCTTGTATAAGTAAATAAATAAATCTTTAAAAAAATATTAAGCCTAAACCTTTGAGAAATTGATATATATTTGATAGAGTCACAGAAAAAAGATATTTGAGTGGTAATAATAATATAATTTAAAATTACTAGAATATAAATAATGAAAGTAAACCTTTTAGAATATAGAAACACAAATATTCCAGCAATACCTTCATTATATAAAGGCTTTTCTTTATTGTATCACTTATCTCTGTTATTTAGAGAACAATTCTGTAAAATTAGCATTTAAAATTCCAAGTCTTATATTTATGTCCAAAATATTTACTTATGCAATTCTCTACATAAAATGTGCATCTTTGATTATAGTGGTTTACAGTCCTTTTGAGTTTATAAGAAACAGCATTTTTTATTCAGTATACTAATAATAAGCTATCACCCTTCTTTCTCTTATAACCTTTAGTTTCATGGTTGTTATAAAGAAATAAAACAATTTTTAAGGAAGTTTTTAAACATGCAACATTTTTACTGAGGGAAGGATATTTACCAACTCTTTTGAAGGAAAGCATCACATACTAAGAGATTCTCTCCATTGCATATATAGGTAAGATAACTAAGGAAGGAAAAAAGTAAAATTTTTGTCCAAGGACTGCTGGATGTTTGACAAGTTTATTTTCCCTTCCTGGTTATCTTACCTATTTTTTTTTTTTAAAGATTTATTTATTTATACAAGAACCAGGGTACAGGCCAGATGCACGGGAGGGTGAGAGGATTCACCAGAGACAGAGTGGGGAACAGAACAGGCAGAATGATGAAACACTGCTGAGGGGAGCAGCGGGCGATACAGGAGAGGTCTGCTGCACCATGGGATTCTCGCAGGCCATCTGGGATCGAACACGTGCTGCAGAGGCTGCGAACAGCTTCACAGTGCGGTGCTCAACCGCCTGCGCCACCAGGGAGGCTCTATTTACCTATTTAAAAAGAACACATCTGCCCATAAAAAGAATATTGTATATTTCTTACAGAGAGGACAAAGACTCAAATCCTCTGGGGCAGCTGATGTTATCCCTGAGATCTAAGAAATCCTTTCTCCTGAATAACAAGGTTACCATTCCCTAAGGAATATATCTACCCGGAGCCTGCCCACCTCTTGAGGCTCCTGCTGTTTCTGCACTAAGAATGTTCCAGAAGCTAATTCAGTCCATAATCATGAAAAATTCTTTTAAATATTCTGTTATAATCTCTTCATAAATCTCCCTTTGAAAACCTGTTTATTGGTCTCTTCATGTCAAAGACCAATAAAAGTTGAGCTCATACAGAGATGGTAGTATCACATAATATTTCAGTCAGCTCTTTTCTCCCAGACTCACATCCCTTTTGTCCTTGTTATTGTCCTCCACTGATAAACTTTCCTTCACTATATTTATTTTAAAGCTTTTCCCATCTTTTCTCTGAGTTATCAAGTATTACCTTTTCTATTCTACTTTTTGGAAACCATATTCCATATTTACTCAGACTTTTCACAGAATCCTCTTTGTCTCACTCTGGCCACAACAAAAATACAAATAGTCTCTTGGAGTGAGAATATTTACACTGACATCCTTTCCAGTAGCAGCTACTTTATATTTCATATTCCATAAGTCACTTGACAATATGAACCACTAGTCCATTCTCTAGTGCTGTCCTTAATCTGCATTCTTGTTAGTCTCCATTTACCTGAACCACAAAATTTCCCTAAATCCTAATTTTCCAGCATTGTCTCATAATCTTGACTCATAGAACACCGTTCCATTAAACTGCTCTCCATTCTCTTACACCATCTACATTTGCAGTCATGAGCTCTTTTTTGTCAGTGTTCGGAATCACCTGACTTCATCTTTTATCTATATCTATATCTCCCTGGTAGCATCCTCACTGTTCTTAGAACATGTCAAGCATGTTCTTACTACTTTCTCTTTATACAAGCAAACTTTCTCTAGAAAATATAGGTTAGTCAAAAGGTTTCAGTTACAATTAATAAGGGGGTGGGAGGGAAGGAGGAAAATATCTCAAACAATAAAACATATTATTGGTCTACATAAATGAAAGTGAGAGGGAGGTCAAGTTTTAGAACTTACTGACCCAAGGTTCGACAACTTCATTGTATTCCTTTCACATATTTTGGTTCAATTATCCAGAATGTTAGCTCCATTATACATCTAATCCTAATGTTCCAAGGACATCTTCCAGTTAGAATCATAATGAGATATTGTCTTTTTGATATCCAGAATTTGATTGTCATCACCCTTCAGGATGGATAGATAGGTAAGTAGGTAGTATGGGAAAAGTTACCTCTGTAATTTTTAGAACATTGATTTGTGAATCCCATTTTTGTTTGAGAAATAAGTTCTCCAGATGAATGCTTTTGTGCAGGGGGCTAACTACTTGAAAGATATCAAAGGAGAATTATTTTTACGGAAAGTAGGCATTAGTAGTTGTTCCTCATCCATCCTGGAAGTTTCTGTTAACTTTAAAATGCTCCAGGAAAACCTCGTGTCCCACAAGAAACAGTTTTCAAATCACTGTATTAGACTGTTTCTTAAGTGATGTTCCAATATATCACCGATGTTACTAGGAGTAACTGAATATTCACTAATATGAGAATGTCATCTGGAATTGTTATTTTTTGTTATTGATTGAAAAAGTCAACATATTCTAAATACCAGACATTCTGCTAAATATAGACATTCTGCTATCATAGCTGATATTTAATTATGAAAATTAAGAAATCCATTGTGATTCTACATCAAATATAGGACTTTTTGATTCCTGCAAAAAGATGTCAGGACTGCCTATAGATAGAACCAGCACTTTCTCGTAAATCATAAGGTATACTCTAGCTACATCAAAGTCAAACTAGTGTTAATAATGGGTTTATCATGGGAAATGTCTTGACCAAAGCAAATTATTCATTGGTCCATATTTAGAACCATATCTAAGTCTCATTGGGCGACATTTGGGACCAGACTTTTATTCACATAACTGAAAACAAGGCTTTGTTGATGCTGAAAGCTTCTTTTACATTTTTGAGTTATTTACATTTTAGATCCTTGACATTTTGATTCATAGTTTAAAGAACAAACCTGCACATCTATGTTTCTCTGCCCCATGAATTACCACCATTCCCTTATTGTTGAGATATAAGAAAAGGGCATAATAAAATGTCAAGTATTTTTAGTAACCAGAGCAGACACCCTACAAAGATATTACCTTTCTAGAATAGTCAGAGATCAATCACATGGGATAGTTCATAAAGTGTATTAAACTCAGATTTTTGAATTGGTGTCTTGGGAGTTAGCACATTTTGATACTGCCTGTTAACCTCTTATCAAGGACAACCGTTGCGATGAATAAAATGAGCTATAGAATTATACATTTGAAAACTTCTGGTTTCTACTTCTTAGACTTCAAAAGCTATACAAAACTTTGGTTATGATCAAGTCCCTTCATTGTCTAGACATCCTTCTGCCTAGAACACTATTTTCTTTGTCTTTACCTGGGGAGGACCTCCTCTCATTTATGACTTAGCATTACTTCCTGAAGGAAGCACTTCCTGAACTCTCAGGGTAAGGTCACTTACCTTGTTATATACTGTGGCCAAATAAAAATCTAGCTTTAAATAATAAACTATTGTCATTTAATTTAGTAATGTGTTTACTTGAGGTAATCACTTATTTATTTTCCTACCTTTAATGGCAGATTTATGCCTGTCTGTCCTCTCTAGGCCAACATTTACCATCAGACACAGCTCCTTGTACAAGTTTTGGTACTCAGTGAAGACTTTTGACTCCTAATTTTAAAAATAACAAATAATAAAAGGCAATGTTGGAAAAAATTAGAGTTTAAGCCTCACCTTGTAACAGTGTAATCTAAAAAGGTGAGGTTCCATGTTCCTTGACTCACCTAATGAAGGTGGACCTGAGAAGCAAGGGGAAGCTATAAAGGACTTGAGAGAGGTGACTTGCAGGAGGCACATGGAGAAGTTGCATTTGCTTCTTGGCCTTGGACTTTTACCAGGACTTGGAGGGCATGGAAGAAGACATTTGAAAGAGAGTCGGGTGAGGCTGATGATGGGAGCTTTTATCTTGATTTGTACTTTGACTTTGCTGCTTTTCTTCCAGACATGCCTGGCCCTTTGTACTCCTTTCCTATGGTTGTCTGCCAGCAGATGCCTCAGACTGTGGCAACATTTTGGGCTTTAGTGACTCCACTTTGGTCCAACCCTATTTTGCTGGATATTTCCCATAAAGGGATAGGTAACCTTAGATGCTTTATTGGGAAATTATTTTTCTTTCTTCTTTCTGTATGTTAGACACACTGATTCTATTAAAGTTCTCTTCTATTAAAGGCCTTACACAGTGAAAATATGTTTTTTCTTCATGCAGTGGATGGCAGAACCCATTTAGAGTGCACAAGTTTGGGGATCTCAGGGTGCCTCTCTGTCTGCCTGCTAACAAATTCAAATATGTTTAATAGGAACTTAACAGAGATTGTTAAACTGATATTCTGAATTGCATGCACTCTTAAGCTTATTTGGCAAACTGAAATGACGTGTTCTACATATTTAAGAACATAATATAAAAGTATTTTGATTGCATTATTTTTTAAAAGGTAATATTGGTATCTAACTGTATATGATTTAGAGGTATAGGTTCATGCCTTTTCTTTTTTTTTTTTCTTAAAGATTTATTTGTTTGTTTATTTATTTATTTATTTATTTATTTATTTATTATACTAGCACTGGGTACAGTCAGAAGCATGGGAGGGTGAGAGAATTCACCAGAGCCAGAGCGGGGAGCAGAGCAGGCAGAAAGACCGAAGTACACTGCTGAGGGGAGCAGCGGGCGGCAGGAGAGGTCTGCGCGCCATGTGGGACCCTCCTCCGGTGGCAGGGGAACAGCCGGGGATCGAACTGGTGCTGCAGAGGCTGCGGGCAGCTTCGAAATCCAGCGCTCAACCACTGCGCCACCGGGGAGGCCCAAGGTTCCTACCTTTTCATAGGTATGTTGCCACACTGTGCACAGCACCAAAACACCCATAAACTTCTACTTTATTCCATTGGGCCCCCTCCCCACTTTTGTTTCCCATGCGCACCATGCCCTCTGGCAGCTTCAATTCTACAGTTAGATATTTAGGGTTTGTTTTGGTTTAATTTTGTCTATGCCTTTGCTTTGTTATGCACCATGTATGAGTGAACTCAGATAACTTTTTTCTCCTTCTGGCTTATTTCACTTAATATAGCCCCCTCCAGTTTAATCCATGTTGTAGCAAATGGTAAGATTTCATCTTCTCTCTCTTTTTTTTTTTTTTTTTTTTTTGTAGCTAAGTAGTTTTCCAGTGTGTGTGTGTGTGTGTGTGTGTGTGTGTTTGTGTGTGTGTGTATGCACATACCACATATTAATCTACTCATCTGTCTTTGGGCACCTTGCTCCATACATGGCTATTGTAAAAAGTGCTGTAATAAACATAGGATAGGAGTGCATATATTCCCTCAAATTAGTATTTTTGGATTTTTTTTGGATAGAAACCTAACAGTAGAATTTACAGCAAATTATTCGGAAATATCTCTTCTACTACTACAAAAGATGAGAACTGTGTCATCAAAAAAGGGAGAAAATAATAAGATAGATGAAAATATCAGAGGAAAAAAATAGCACAGTAAAGAGGACTCTAAGTAAAAGAATCGTTTGCTCTTTCAGTGAACTGATGGTTTTCCTAAAATCATTTTAATAGCAAGGCAAGTAAACATAATATGATTCTTTCCCCCATAGGTTTCTTCAATTTGGCTTTTCCAAGTAAGATTAATGGTTTTGTTGATGTTGGTGTTTCTTATCTCATACACTTTAAACAATTAGATATCTGGCTTAATGCCAGACTTAAAAATATAAAGTGACTGACTTCAAAGTTCAGCATCCTCTAGCTCACTTTTTTTTGTGTATTTGTGGCAGCATAACCATCTAATCAACAACAATAAAATGCCTTTTTACCCTTGTTGAGCCACTATTTTTTCTTATCTTATTTAGATAAGACATATACTTATTTGAGAATATTCATTATTACCTTTTTGTAGTTAGAGAACATCTGTCTAAATATAGCAATCCTTTAAGCAGATGTTCTACTATCACAGTCCTCAAGAATTAATTTTATATGTGTGTATTGCAATATATTTAACTTGATTTATTCATTTAACTTAAAGAAGGAACAATTTTTAAAGTGACTAAAAATTGCAGTAAGACATACAATGACACAGAGAAAGTTCTTTTTAAAAAGAAAAAAAAAATGGCTCTGAAAGAACGGCCAAGGTGATTCAAATTATCTTCCAAGAAGAAGACCGTTGAGGGTACCAATATAAAAGTTATAATTATTCCACTTGATCGATATCTAAACATCATAGGCAATTATTCTGTTACCGAAAAGAAAGCCCATTTCTTAAGGGACAGCAGCACAAATTAATTAGCAGGAAAAAGCTATGACAACTCATTATTTCGGTATTCAGGCGTGATTGATAGAAAAATAGATGGTTTGTTGAAAAACTGCATATATCCCTCCCTGCTAAACACAACACACAAACACAAGCTCCTCGATAAAATGATGGGTTTATCCATATTTATCTGACTATGTTGTTATACAAATTGAAAGTTGAAGTAGGGCTCATGAAACAAAAATTCTAACAAAAAGTAACTGTTGATTGACTTTGAAGAGTAACTGCTTTCTTATTCTCTACCTAATCAAGGGAGAGAGATATTGAAATGAAAACAAAGAAAATCCAGTCACTTGACCTTCAGAACAATATCTTCACTTCAGGAGCTACTACATCTATGCACTGACTTTTCCTTTTCAAGCTATTTAGATTGGTTTGGGCTTTCCAAATATTAAATAGCACGTTAAGCAAATTTACAAATAAGCAATGTTTTCTAAAATGTCTGTCAGCAAATCAACAAGCCGTACTTGAGTGTCAAAGTAACTGCAGGGTGATAACGGAGTAAAACGTAATCAAATATGCATTATGCTCACCTTATGTTCATTCAAGAATCTTGTAGACCTGAGATGACAATATGTTTCAGCCAGTCCAGCCCAACAAATGACCAAAAATAAAAATTCTTACAAAAAGCTAATGATCCAAGATGAGGCTGACTTTTACAAGTTTAATTATAGGAAACCCACATACATTTTAGAAAGAAATTTCATTTTTCTTCCCATTCACATATCACTGAGATGTCAAAATATATAAATTCATTTATGTAAGCTTCAAATTCTGCAGCTATCTCTAAGGAGTTTGGATGGAGTTTATTAAGAACATTTTTCACATTAATTAAACTCTAGGCTGAGCCCACCTAACAGTAAAGGTAACAAAAGGAAAATTAGTTTACTGAAAGAACATTAAAATGATCTGTTGGCTTCCTCTTTCCTTCTGTGAAATGGAAATACCCAGGAGCTGTTCCCTGTTAAACATAATGGAGTTTGCTAGATCAGAAGATAGAATGGATGCAAAAATCTTCACAAGAATTAAGGACTATACAAATTCTCAGTGATTATATTACTCTTCCACTTTTAGCCATCATCCTACTCTAAATATCAGACAAAATAATTACAGGATAGAGAATGTACTATCATTTTCATCCATGTAAATATTCCACCCAACATAACCTCCTTTAGCAAAAAATTTTCACAGAAGTATGGTTTTCAAAAAATTTTCAATTAAAAATCTACAGTATTCATGATATATCTAATTCACAGTCAATATTTCTTTGTAACTAATATGGTAAATAAATTTTGATTCTGAGTAATTTCTCCTACAGGAATAAATTGTACAGATTTTTCTGGATGAAGTAGACCTCCATCCATGTCAACTGGCACTTTTTCAACACTGATAGTATACATTGAAACTTTTTATTCAGGTTCATTTTAAACTTTAGTGAGCACTAAACAATGTTTGGCTGCCCAGCATTTGCTTTGTTCAGAAAAGCTCCACCCTACAGGTCTTGATGGAAAGGAGAGCTTACAATTGATTTTGAATCTAAAATGCTAGAAACTTGCTTTTCTAACCTCCCTAGCAAGTCAGTCATTCAGATACATAAGAAACAAAATCCTGAGATTCAAGCATAAACTGGAAGACTTCTTTCAAGAAGAGTTCCGTCAACATAATTCCCATGGGTAACTGAGACAGTGCAAATATGGTGTCACATTCTATGCCAGCAGGACCAGAGGTAAAAGTTATGACAAAAAATACCCAACGGTGGTATCATTAGAATCCTCTCTAACCTATTCTGTCCTGATTTCTGCTATGATCTCATATCACTCATCGCTCTCCCCTTTCCCCCTGTAATTTAACAATCCTTCATTCTGCTAGATGCAATATAATTTTAATAATTTCCTAGGTCAACCAAAATTTGTTGATATTGTTGACGCACTATTGCTATATGGACTATATATATAAATAATTAAATATGAATGATATATATAGTGAAATCACATTTATATTTGAATGCATGCTTATCTACATTTCAGAAAAATAAGATAAATACCTACTTAGGAATGGAGTAAATGGAACAGAAAAAAATTAAAAATGTGTGATGGAATAAATAGCAAATCAGTTGTAATTAATTGATTCATTAGTAATTATTTTGGTAGAAAAAATATTGAAAGAATTTTTTTTTTATGGAGAACTTGTGCCAGCTGCTAGTCAAACTGCATTAGTATCTTATGTAATCTTTAAAACAAACTATGAGGTAGAAACTAATATTGTGGATGTGAATGTGAAACTTGAGACTTATGAAGGTCAGGTAATTCTACTATTCACACAGTAAATATAAGGAACAGATGTGAATCTGGGTCTATCTGATTTCCAGAAAAGAAGTTCTTCACCATCATAATACTTCCATTATTGTGTGCTTGTAGTTAATTTGTTAGTCATTATGGTAGTATATAGAAGGATTATTGTCATACATCACTATTAATTAGGAAAACAAATATTGTAATTGACATATTTAATGCAAATTTTGCCTGAGTCCAAAATTTAAATTATGCCCTTGCAAAAATTCCTTTTCAAATCTCCATTAAGGTATTTATATATGGTCTTCAGCAACTCTTCATAAAAATAATACAGCATAGTGTATTAAAAAGAATTAAGTGTAAGTTTTCATCGGCTGGATTTATGATACAGTCAAAAAAACAATTGAGTAAATTATTTCTAGTCTCCAGCTTAATATAACTTTGTTTTATGGAAATGCACGAATTCTCAATCAAAAGTTTGGAAATTTAAATGTAGTCCATTTTTCCTCAGTCTGCATTGAATGCCATCCATTTGACATGTCTCCAGGCCCTGGCTCAGCAAAGTGAAGAACAGCTTTCACCTTAAGTTTCCAGCACCCAATGAAGTAATCCGAAATGTCACAAAATGGAGTCAGAGTTAGAGACGCAGAATTTATCCCTGCTCGCTTAGTCTCTGTCACCACTTTGTCAAATCTTTCACACATGCAAAATCAGCAAATCAGTAGGCAGACTCATTATTAATGCTATTAATTTTTGTCGGGCCTCCCTGGTGGCACAGCAGTTGAGCGCTGGGCTGTGAAGCTGCCTGCAGCCTCTGCAGCACTGGTTGGATCCCCAGCCACTAACGAGAGTCCCACATGGCGCGCAGACCTCTCCTGCCACGCCCGCTGCTCCCCTCAGCAGTGTACTTTGGTCCTTCTGCCTGTTCTGCTCCCCGCTCTGGCGCTTCTGACTGTATCCAGTGCTTGTATAAATAAATCTTTAAAAAAATTAATTTTTGTCAATAATGACCAGAGAGTAGAGCTTGCCATCCTAAAAAAATCACAGTTGTCTTTGTGGAAAGCCCTACCCTCATTAGTGAGCACATGCACAACTATTCAAGAAATTCATTCCAGTTCATCTTTATGACCATAAGGATTTTAAATTCATTATGTCTGAGAGAGGCCATGGGAAATGCAGTTCTGAACCTCACAGAGTCCCAACAATGACTGACCATGGAGCCTCAGGTTTCCTGGAAAGACCACTATGTCAAAGGTTGAAAGCCAGCTGGCCCCAGGAGGCCAATAGACAGTTATCACTGAGCCTTAAAATGTATATTTGGCATTCTTAGTACATGAAAATCAGGTACAGAAGTAACAATTTTTTTTCTAGCAGAAAAAGATGAATCTATCAGATACAAATTAGGGTAGTTTTCTCAAACTTCAATGTTATAAAAACTCTTTCTTTCCTGGAAGAAATTCACTATTCCTCAAAATATTATTTATCTTTATTTATGTTTTTAATAGAATTTAATCCATATTTGGTGTGGCAAATGAATTACCTTAATGATGATCTTGAGTGGGAGCTCTGCAGATACAGATACATGAATAACAAAAAATGAAGTGCTTTTTGTCTTGTATAACCAAATCCTTTTTCATATCTATAACTAAATCTTTAAGAGTAAGAGTCTTGCTCAACATGTAAGAGTCTTTAGTGAGGTATATTTTTATTTATTTTATTGATACATAATTTTATATTACTTTCATATTTACAAAATAATAATGATTCAACATTGGAAATCATTATAACAATCAAAATTTTAAAAGGACAAGTTTTGCCACCACTAACGTTTTCCTAGAGTACAAAAAAACAAATCCATAGGCAACACCAGAAAAATAATCTTTGGGTACACAGTTTTTGTTCAGCTATATTTATAGTCTATTTCCTATGTTGGTATGGTTGGTACTAACAGATTATGCATCTAGAAATTATGCTAAATGGTAGTCATAAGAAATACAACGTGAAGGTGAAAATAAATGAAACGACCATTAATATTCCTGACTTCAAAGGAAAATCAGTACCATCTATCATATTGTAATGATGTTTACAGCACCCAAGAGTATTTCAAATAAGCTTAGTAATGAGAGGAGTCCTTTAGAAGAAGACATTGTTGTCACTGTTCTCAGAAAGCTGTCATCTCCACTTGGTAAACTTCACACTCATTGTTTAGTTGTTACAAATTAATTTGACTACTAGTCATTTTGTTTTTTTTTTCCTTACCTGCAATTGAAGCATTCAGTGTTGAATATTTTTGGCTGAACTGTCATTCATATGAACTTGTTATTCTGAGTCTGAAAATTTTGTGTTCTATACTTGATATGTAAGAGTGTGTGTGTGAGTGTGTGTGTGTGCAAGAAAGAGATGCACATCTTAATATAAACTTCTAAAGGAAACAATCTAAAGCATAAAATTTTTCATTATCTAAATTTTATTTTTATTAATGTTTTTCTAGATCTATCTATAAACCTTTTCTTAAAGCTAGTTAAGTACTTGTTTCAAGAGAACATTACTTTTGTTTGTTGTAGAAATAACAAACCACTCCAAGCATGGTTTTCCTGTGTTTCAGTTTGTTTAGGTTTGGGGCCTGGGTGGGGGTTCCTTGTATTGTGTATGGTTTTTAAGAGCAGGGGACAACATTTTGTTGGTATAGCTTTGTTAAACTGAAATCAAAGAATCTAAGGTGTGACAAATCTGCTCGGTGATTCTAATATAATTCCTTTCATGGTCCAATTCTAGTATTAGGAGTCTCATTATATTTGAGTAATCCAATTTACTGGGGATATTTTTTACATTTACTTGAATTGGTGGTATGTAATTGCATTTTTTTCAGTAGAAAAGACCCTCAATTTTTCTGACAGTCTTCATATGAAATGGTTGTGCCTTCTCTTCATTCTGGCAATTCCTCCAGACACATTCCAGTTGTGATCTCACTTGAGGAATAGTACCAGAAATAAATCTAGCATCATAAGTAGACTTACAAAACAGCATCTTCATTTAGCAGAATAAAACAAAACTAAAAACCTGAGATACTAGTCCTTTTCACACATTAGCAAGAATGGATAAAAGTTAGCAAGTTTCAAAACTACAACTGTCTCAGTCACTACCATACAATTAGTCAGAAGTGACTAATTTTAATGGGAAACATCTCTTACACAGTATCTTATTTTTATCCTTACTTGTGCCACTGCTATAGCTCAGGTCTTCAATAACGCTAACCAAATTGGAAGCAATAGTCACCTTATGAGTGTCTATTCGTCTAACCACACCCCTCCCCACACTGTCCATTGTCAGTGTGGATGTCAGAAGAATCTCCCTAGATCACAAATCTGGGAGTACTACTGACTACCATGTATTATCCTCATTCCCCAAGTTTTCCAATTTGCCTTTCAAGGTAGTGATTGTTACCATGTTTTAGAGATGATACCAAGGTTTAAAAAGAATGATTGTTTTCCACATATTCACATCTAGTATGTGTAGTAGCTAGAATTTTAACAAAAGTTCTTCTCACATCCAAATACCATGCCAATTACACTACCTCAATTTCCAAGTATCCACAGAAGATGTACCACTTTCTAGCTTCCTACGCGGTCACTTTCTTCCCCAGACAGTGAAATTCAGCAATTTATGACTTCCTGAGCTTATTTTTGTCACACTTCTGACTACATTGTCTTTTCCTCATTATCAGTGAAAGATAAGGATGTTGAAGACAATAAGGATAAAAATGGTATAATAGTTTCCTAAGACTGCCATAACAGAGTTCCACAAACTGAGTAACTTAAATCAGTGCAAAGTTACTCTCCCCTAGTTCTAGAGTTAATAGTCAAAAATCAAGGTGTTATCAAAACCACGTTCTTTCTCTGCCAGCTTCCAGGGGTTAAAGGCAATCCTTGACATTCCTTGGTTTGCATCTGTTTAATTCTAATCACTTCCTCTGTCATCACATGGCCACCTTCTTTCAGTGTATCTGTCTTTGCAAGTTTTCTTCTGTCTGTGTGTCTGTCTCATAAAGACGCCAGTCATATTGGATCAAGGGCCCAGACTATTCCAGTATAATCTCACCTTAATTTATATCTCAATTACATCTGCCGTGACCATGTTTCTAAGTAAAGTCCACATCCACAGGGTTAGAACTTCAGCATGTTTTTGGGGGGATGCATCTCAGTTTACAGCAGCTGGTAACAGTAAATAATGAAAAAAAGAGCAAATTATTGTTAACATCGTGATAAACAAATCCACAACCACTGTCAGCTGTTAAGATTCAGTGTAAGTATTAATTTGAGTAACTTCCCTGATACCTACTCACCAACACACACTTTAGCAAAGATAAATGCCTTTCCCTCTATGCAGAACTAAATCTCTCTTTTTATTTCTAGCATAGTATTTAGAAACATGTTAATTAAGTACTTATATGCAGATGTCTTCCCTTCCAGACTGAAATCAGAAACTTTGTCTCATTCAGCTTTTTAACCTTTGCAGCTTGCCTTAGGGTTAGCACACAGCAGACAGGCATTAAGTAGCTGCTTAACTAAACTTGGTCTCCACCTCATCCCCACTCTGACATACACCACACTGTTTACAAGACAGCATTCAATGAGTGCTTGGTGTGTGACCAGACATTAAGTATCAAGAAATGTGACTAGTCCAAAATTGTTGCTTGCAAGGTAACAAATTAGTCAGCCACATTTTCACAGATGCTGCCAGAAAAGAAAAACCTTCAGGTTCATAAAGCACAGTATGACTCATAGCAGAGCCGGCAACATAAACTTCAATTTTGCCCTGCTTTCCTTCCCTCCCAGGATTATATGTAAGTGGATTTTATGTCACAGCTTAAAAATCCCAAATTTGGGGGCCTCCCTGGTGACACACGGGGTTCAGTCTCAGCACTATGAAGCTATGAGCAGGCACTGCAGCACAAGTTCAATCCCTGGCGAGGGAGCTTACCCACATGATGCAGCATCAATCCCTGTCTCCCCGCTGCTCTTCTCAGCAGTGTAGTTCAGTAGATCTGCCTGTTGTGCCCCCCACTGTGTCTCTGGTGAATCCTCTCACCCCCAACACCTCTGGCCTGTACCCCAGTTCTTGTATGCATAAAAAAAAAATCCCAAATTTTAAAAACCCCAGTCTTTTAAAGAGGGTTGTTGGTAAACCTACCCAAACTGTGTCCTTCAGGGAGATATTACCTTAATAAAGATACTCATCCTGCTCTGTCCTAGTGGGAGACATTATCTCTATCACCCAAGGCTGTTTTCTCTAAAAACATCCTTGAAATAATATTCAGAACAGAAGTTGATGTAAGACATGCGGAGGGCCATGGAGAATTGTTTTATATCCATGACTTACTTACTCTTCACTTTAGTCTTATTTTATCTTCCTTTATAGATAAGCAAACTAACATACCCATGCTGTCACAGGTAAGAAGTAGACTGACACAGTGATTGGATGGGTTTTCTCTACCTGTGGTTTATCTTTCAGCATTTCAGAAAACTTCTATCTCTCACCATTTTTGACTTAATAAATGTTTATTATATGCCAGAAAATAGTGCATGAGATTTTATCATCTTTAAGACAACTTTAAGACCTAGGTGTTATAGAAATAATAGCTGTTCTTATCTCATTAAGATATGCAAATAGTAGATGAGTTAATATCTAAAAGCACTTGCTACAATCTCTGGCATTTAAATCTGTGTACTATTTTACAGATTTTAAGATGAGGCATGGAAAGATTAGGTATTCCTGAAAAATCAAAAAAAATTAAGTTGCAGAGCTGAGATACAACATGTCTTAATCCCCTTAAACAAGCACAGAGTAATAGAGTCACCATCACACTTGGTTCTCTGCCATATGACATCTCACACCATCTCCACCCTGTAGTGCTTCAAGCTCCTAATATACCTCCAATTCTAGTTCTGATTCTCTTATATTCTTGACTGTTCACACTGTCCTGAGGCTTCTTTACAAGTTAGATTCTCAGTTCCCACCAGCCCTCTACTAAAGGTGTGAGAAGCAGGTATAGCACACTAGGTGCTGGGCGTTGAAACACTTCCTGGTCCATGTGTCCCTTAGAAAAAAGCTCCCTAGTGCAGTGATTCTCAAACTGCTGGTTGCAGCTCTGTGTGTATGAAATAATATAATGTGACAGAAATAGCTCTTAATAAAATGAACTGATTAAGACCAGAATAAAACTGAGAAATGTAGTGTGTGTAGGTGTTTATACATGCATTCACTAGGTTCTAAGAGAAACTGTCAAAGGTTTGAAAGCCACATCTTCAGTAGAATCACATATGCAAAAATTTGCCTATTGTTAAAATATCTGAACCCTGTAATCTAAATGTCTGGTCTAGTTTTGTTTTTTTATTCCACTTCCTTTCAAACTCTTTTTAGGCAAGGATGGGCATCTTGCCAGCAAATTGCTACCAACTGCATAACTATAGCTTAGTGTTTAAACCCACCACTGTTGTGCTCCAGTGGCAAATTTTCCAGTAAACAGAAAGTGCTTTCTGGCATTTTAGAAGTCACTCATATATTCTTATCTTCTCACAAGATTGAGGAGATTCTGTTCTGGCTGTGACACCATTAAACTGGGCCCAGACATTATAGAAGATCTTATTCATTACAGTAAAATCTTCATATTAATTATAAGTGAATTCCTTTCTTTCCCTAGATATAAACATGTAAAAATAATTCATGCTAATAAAATATTTTTTCCAGGATAATCATTTTTATCTATGTTGCTCATACACAGTCTACTTAACCAATTTTCCTATAATTTCCTCCAACATTAGGATTCATCCTTTAAGGAAAATATATTAACTGTCATCAGCAATCAATTGGAAATAATTAATTGGACTATAATTTTTCTTATATTTTCAATGTCAGTGTTTCATTTGATAGACTGTCATCCTCCAAATGTACAGGAGAATTATATTTTATTAATTTAAATATTAAGAAAGAGAAACTGATGGACAAAATAATTTGAAAAGATTTCTCGGTTAATAATAGTGCCAGTAGTCTTTTCTACTTCTTGGAATTCCCATGGGGACTACTTTGCTAGTGCTACGGTAAAAAATACCACAAACATTGTGGTTTAAAACAACATAAATGCATTTCAGAAGTCTAGAAGGGATCCCAATGGGCTAGTGAAAGAACAGGCCTACTACATTCCTTCTGAACCTGTTTCAATACCTACCTAGAATCTGTTTTCAGAGTCAAAAGTAGGCCACTCTTCCTACCAAGAATGTTAAGGGACAGTCTTTACAATCAAACAATAGCAGCAATAAAGTCTTTATCAACCTAAATTCAGATCTCTAAGATGAGCTATGAAATTGTTCTAAATACATGTGATGTATATACTCCAAGAGGACCCAGTGGGATCTACCCCAGGACCAAACTGTTGGAAACTTTAAATAGTAGCATTGATTGCTCAGTTTCTGACCCATCAGTTTTGCAATATGATTCATCCATATTTAAAAGCTCCCTTTAAGAAAATCTGAGTATAAATATGATGATAATCTATCTCTACCTTTCAACTCATCTACAATTTAAAAGAGGTGATTTTTGTTGTCATAAAAGGCATTTTAACAGGAATTTAAATTTTTAAGTGGAATGAACTCTGCTTCCACTGCTCAATTTCAAGCATCAGTGAGCAGATGTGGAATTTGCCCCCTTACTTGAAGTCTTTGACATGGTTTATGTATAAATCTGAAGACATGCTTTTACTATTATATTTCCTTTCACATAGTTAATTCAAGTTCCTTTACCTCAACATGCATTATTTCTACTGAATTCATACGTTTTTTCATATAGGAAATAAGTACCCAATATTTTTCTGTTGGAATAATTTTTAAAACTATTACTCTCTCTATGCAATATTATTTGAAATATAGTGCAGCAACAGCTTAATTTGCATTTCCATTCCCATGGAAAACTCTCCTTTTCCTCTCTTTCTGTACTGAGATAAGATGTTAAGACATAAAATAATATTGTTTACTATGGTAATATTATCATGAATATAATTTAACCTCAAAATGTAAAAGCAAATATCATTTCAGATATGTATCTCTCTTAAATGATGTAGGCTTATTTCATAAGTCATATAATTCATTACACAGTAACTACTTTTATGAGAAGATAGAAGACTGCACATTTAATTTTGAGAAGGAAAAGGGGAGCCTGTCTTTTGAGGGTGAATGCAAATCATGTGCTGTATAGTTAGTTTCTTTCCACAAGTACTTCAGATTTCATTGTGACATTGACAGACTAAAATTTACTAATCAAAGAAGTGAGACAGACAAACTCTATTCATTTCTTTTAGATCTTAAGATTCATACATGGAACATTTTTAACAGAAGTCAAAATTTTACTATTCTCCAGACAAACTCCTTGAAATATTCTTTAATGATTTGATACAAGCTCTGTTAGACACATGCCTCACATGACACATGATGAGATACAGGGGCAGATGTTATCAGGATACCCTCTGACTGACTGCATAACTCTCTGTGTTAAAAGTACTTGTACCTGATGATCATATGATTTTAAAATAGGAACATCATTGTTCAGAAAGCTCTAGGTAAAACTGTGATTGAATAATATTAATATTTAATTCATTCAGTGAATTCAGTGACTGTCTACTGTATGTGAGGTACTAACCATGTGAGTAAACAAAGATTAATAAGGTTACTTTCTTTACTGAAGGAATCTCAGTTTCATGGAGGAACAAACGTAATTATAAAATGCAAAATATTATGCAAAATTGTATATTAGTTGAAAAAATTATATACCATAATGTCTCTATGATAGGGTGTATTATTGTGCATAAATATCCACTGTCCTTTCCATTCAGGGAAAGGAAAGTATAACTTCTCTAACCGATTGATATCATGGGTGGCGTTATGACTTGATTGGCTAATGGAATGTCAGGTTGAGTGATATATATTACATGAAAGCAGCAAATTTAAAAGTTAACCTATAGTTTATCCTGTTCTCTTTCTTCCTGCATCTTTGACTGTTGGTGTTTAGCTAGCAGTAACAATACACCCTAGATCTTGGTGTAAAAACTACCTAAAGGAGAGACATAATGGACCAAGAATGAATATAGGATGTAGTGAGGTAAAATCTTTATTAGTCAGCCACTGAGAGTTGGAGGTTATCCGTTACTGTATCATAACCTACCCTCTGCAGACTAATACATTTCCATGGAGTTGTAGAGCATATGCTTCATGGAAATGCTATGATTTTGTCTGTGATATAAAATTGGAGCCTCTGAAGTGAAAGATGGAATCATCAATGGTTCCACAATTTCTTATGTAAGAAGACTATACTGCTCCACTTGGAAGTCAAGGAATTTATTTACTGTTAGTGAAATAAATCAACACTATTAGAATTGGAAGTAGAAAGGAGAGTAGAAGTATTAAAAAAAACTAGTAAAGTCACAAAAGGCAAAGTACTCCCTAAATGTAAGAATAGTGCAGGAATAAGTGCTGGAATGGGAGACTATCCAGGAATTACTAAAAAACTCAGGGCAAGGTATTTGGTTTTACATGTCTTAAAATTAACTTAAGTACTGATATTTACATCATTAAGCACTAGATTACTGGCATGTATAGTTACTCTATGATAGAAAGAGTTCCACCTTAAAGTGAGACACAAAATTGATGTGAAAGACAAACAGAAAAACAAACCTTCAATGTCCCAGTATCTCCATTTGCCTGCATAATTTTCACATCCCTACTCAGTGCCTGATTCCTGTGATTTGTGTTGGTAAGCTGCCTCATTTGAGGTTTATGAATTGGTTGGCATCTCTGTGGGACTCAAGAAACTTAAACATAATCAACCATATGACACCATGCTGATAAATTTGTATAGAATTACTCTGGGGTGGGACCGGAGTACATTTTTTTGGATTGCCAAATAATTGTAATTTATAGCCAGAATTTGGAGTCATTGCAATAGAAGAGTAGAAAATAACTTCCAAGAAACATATATGTATTTTATAGTTGCCCTTTACAGATAGTGATATATATATATTTACTTTATATTCTTTTTTTAAAGATTTATTTATTCATGCATATAAGAACTTGGGGTACAGGCCAGATGTGCGGGAGGGTGAGAGGATTCACCAGAGACAGAGCAGGGAACAGAACAGGCAGATCTACTGAAATACATTGCTGAGGGAAGCAGCAGGCGAGACAGGATAGGTCTGCTACGCCATGTGGGTATCTCTGTGGCGGGCTGGGATTGAATCTGCATGGCAGAGTCTGCAGACAGCTTCACAGCACTGCGCTCAACTGCCTGCACCACCAGGGGAGGCCCGTTATTAACATATTTTTTAAATTGATAACTTCGTGGTAGTTCCAGGCTGCTAGTGAGATCTTTCATGAGAGAAATTAGTACTATTCATTTTAACTGCTGCAGCAGCACAGGGTTCTCCTCTGGCCTGATCTAGAGAATGATGGAGAGTGATTCCTGAAGGACAAAGGACCAGAATATCTCCTCCAATAACTCTTCTGCACACACATTTTTAAAGGGCAAGATAATGAATGTTTCCCAGGTGAGGAGGAGGGACAAGAATTAAGAAGCTTAAAATGTTAGAGAGAAAAGGAAAGTCCCTGTCTTCCTCACCCCGACTATGGGATTAATATCTTTCTGTAGGACAGGATCTCAACTACTCACAGGAAGAATAATGATTCTTAGAACAATCTTCCCCAGGTTCAATATTTTCCATTTAGAAGGTATGCTGGGTCATGGAAAAATAATAAAAGTAAACTGACAACATGTATGCTTGGAAGCCAGACAGACTTGGATTTAAGTGTTGGATGTTCCATTTATTATTAGTTGAGCCTGAGTTTTTTAGTCTATTTGATAGAAAAGTTAGTATCAGTATTGTGATATCATTATGAAGATGAGAGACAATCTATAGAAATTATGAAAGATCAGGGGCTCCAGGAGGTAATAACTTGATATTATTTAAGCTCCTCTACATTCATTTTTGATTCGTTCATTATCAATTCATAAATTGTCTATAGTAAAGATAATTTATTGTAGTTTGTACTATATAAAAGTAATATATATATCAATCACATATCAGATGCTCTTTTAGATTCGTATCATTGAAAAAGACATATATTCCTAGCCTTGACACATTACAGCATAGAGGCTTATAATTTAAATAAATATGGGAAATTAATAAATTATCTTCTTTGTTAGTAGGTAGAAAATTAAAGCAAGTTAAGGAAGACAATGATGCAAGGATCAAAGTAGGTCTCATTGAGGTGATCAAGAGGTCAAGAAAAGTGATCACAATAAAAAGGCATCATTCCTTGTCCATTGATGAGACCTAGAATCCATAGATTTGCCCAAAAGAAAAAACCCAAGGAAATATTGCACTAATTCCCTCAAACTTCTCCTAAGAGACACATGCTCATTGACTTGAATACATGTACACTGATGAAAAATGGAATCTATTTCAAGAAGAGTTGACTATAGGATTCAAGTTAACACTGATATTCAGAGACGCAATTTTGTCATCATGATCTATGAGTTGGAGTGGGGTCAAAATATCCGGGTAATAAATAGAATCTTGGGGTCCAGGTGGGATCAGCAACATAATTTTGCAAAATAAAAATGCAAAGATCCTAGTAAAAAATTACCAATAACTAAAGATGGTAACAGTGGAGCATGAAACCAAGAATGATGCACTTCTAAGTAGCAGGCAAATTGCACAGATCATACACCCAGAAGACAGTCTGGATCTGGTCCCAAATCTGAATCACAGTGGGTTCGTTTGATCAATAGACTGCCTTCAGTTGTCACTTCCCATTCTCAAAATATACAATTGGAACAAATAGCCTTAGTAGCTGCATACCTCCTGCAGCAGGTTCTTGACAGATGGAATGAACTCTGTTATGCATCACAGGTTCTCTCCAAGAGTAGCAGAATTATTCTTCCACCTGCTGTAGTGATGCCAGAAGCCAACTTGTGACTATTAATTCTCTTTAGGCATTACTTCCTTAGGAGAGATTTGCCAAACATTTGACTTCGCTGTTCTAATTATTCATCAAATATTCATTCAATAAATATAAACAAGATAACATTTACATGCCACACACTGAACACAATGCACAATATTTCTCTCCTCATGTATCTCAGATTTTACTTAATGAGACACTAAAAAAGTAAATGAAGGAATGAATTAGTGAAAGTGAAAATAGCATAGAGTGATAAACAGAAGAAAATGATACAAAATGATGTAAAGGAAAGTTACATGGACAAAAAAGATTTAACTAAGTGATTTCTTGACATCAGCACTTATAAGAATTCTGGTTAGTGAAACAGTTTGTCAGACTATACGTGACATAGTTTTG
This sequence comes from Talpa occidentalis, assembly GCF_014898055.3. Lineage (NCBI taxonomy): Eukaryota > Metazoa > Chordata > Mammalia > Eulipotyphla > Talpidae > Talpa > Talpa occidentalis. The sequence goes on from NW_023603184.1 coordinate 114,319,852, forward strand.
ATATGACCACATTCACCAATATTTAGGATAATAATCACCAACTTTCATTATAAAGAGAATAGAACTGATTCTAGAATCTAGGGGGAAAACTCAAGAGACTTACAAAATAAAAATGGATGTAAACAACTGAAAATCACTATCTTTGCAATAGCTACAAAACACACTTCTATATGTAAATCAAAATAAGTCTTCACCCTGAATCTCAACTCTCACAAATTTTGCTAAATAATTAAGAAAATAACAAAATTGACTGAATGAATGAATGAGTGGATGAATAATAAAATATGTATACTCAACTATAAATACCACAGAAAAGAATTAACAACTTTTTATCAAGAATGTATTTATTGTCAGAATCTCCATTAAAGGTTCTTCCATTTTAGAATTTCTTTTGTCTTTTCTCTTTACTGGTATTCTCCACAAAAAGTGAATTCAGGCTTCATTGCAGTCATTAATCAACCAGTAAAAAGAAAATGTATAATATATGCAAATTAAAGCATTTTCCAAGGTTTTTTATTGTGCCATGTCTATGAATGGGAAGATGTATGCATGTTTACTTGTAAAAACATATTTTTGTAGTCTTACCTAATACTTTCTTTTTGTCCTGTCTTCCAACTACAGATAAAATAATATATAAGAAAAAAGGTTTGCTTTTCCATGAAATTTTTTTAGCCGCACCACAATACAGACTAAAGGAAGATATTTGCAATATGATAAAACAAAGATTAAAATCTAGAATTTTTTTCTCACTAAGTGTAATGTATGTAAATATAAAATCATAGCAAACAATAGTGAAAATATTTGTAGATAGATATGTGCCTCCAAGAAGTTAATTACAAAAATTAGCTATAGAAATGGACCTTTAGTTGCATTGCTAACCTTTTTTAATTTTTATTCTCCCCCTAACTTTTTTAAATAACAAATCTGAAACAAATTTGACAAAATATGATCATCTATAAAATTTAGAAATTTAAATTAGATCATCTGTAAAATAGTGCACAAAACAAAGATCACAAGTTTCTTTTCTGTGGAAGCTTTCATGAGGATATATATCCCCACCTCCTTACTTCTTACATGCAAACTTCATACTTCATCATTTTTCATATGAATGCTTTTACATACCAATTTACACAAAATTCTTTCTTCATATCCTTTCTTCATTTTAATTATTTTTCAGGTTAATTTAAAATATTTTCACTGTGTTTAAATATTAGATCACAAGCTTTCAAATGTGGAATGAAATACTGTGTATGTTGCTTTGAGTTATTCTTAGCAGCAAACAAAAATAAATGATTATTTTTAAAAAAGTGGTACCTAGGCCTCCCTGGTAGTGTAAGGGGTTAGGATACAACCTGTGAAGCTGTCCACAGCCTCTGCAGCACAAGTTCGATCCCCAGCCAGCCAGAGTGCAACCCACATGGTGCAGCAGACCTCTCCTGTCTCGTCTGCTGCATTCCTCAGCAGTGTACTTCAGTCAATCTGCTTTTTCTGTTCCCCATTCTATCTGGTGAATCCTCTCAAACCCCACACCTCTGGCCTGTAACCCAGCTTTTGTATGCATAAATAAATAAATCTTAAAAAAAAAAAAGTAGTCTGTAATTTCACCTTCAATAAAAAATGTATCTATGCCTGCTCCAAAGAGCTGGTTTTTCATTTTCATGAGAATGTTTTTAAACAATTTAGAAAATAAATAATTCTGTCTTAAAGTGAAACATGCCAATATAGAGAATAAAATATGAATGTTATTCTACTTAAAATCACAAGCTATTTGTCTATTTCCTTTCCATTCTCCAATGGAGAGGAAACCACATTTCCCAAAACCATTTGCCCACTAACTTCAGCAAATGTCAACCAATAGAAAGCACTCACATGAAACTGGAAGGCAGGATGAAGTGATAAGTCAGGGTATTTTACCTCAAACTGTCACCTCATGAAAGTCTTCCTCTACCCAATAAAGCTTCCTAGGTAAATAGAAGATAATATGTTTTTACAAAAAAAAATATTTTTTCAATGTTTTTGTTTGCTTATCTGTGTGTTATTGTTATTTTGTATAATGCAACATATTCCTCAGTTGGGTTTGAAGCTAAGTCACAATTTTCAGCCTTGACTGGTCTATTTGATTATTCATGTATGACACTGACACATATATTTCCCTACTGTATATTCACTTATTTTTTAGTCCCTGTGTGTAAATTTCAAGACAGAAATATTGTGATAGTTCAGAAGAGATATTTGACAAGGCATACATTCTGTTTTAATACCCTAGTGATATAAAGGAAATTTTACATGTAGCAATGTTTAAAATGCCTCTAATTTCAGATTTCACTATATTCAATTGAAGAAAGGAAAATTCGAAGCAATAAATAAAAAAGTCCCTCAAGACATGGATACCTCGTTGGTAGAATACTTTCTGAGTGTTCATGCCCAAAACATTGTTAAATTTGGTTTATTTTTCTTTACTTCCCGTATTTTTATGCATTTGATATAAATTCTACTTTCACTTTACTTATACCATAGTAGGTGCTGGTGGATAAAAAAAGTGAATCATACAGAATTACAACACTCAAGAAGCAATTATGGGGATAACCAGCTATGAAGAAATAATTAAATTGAAGAAAGAATATGAAGAAAGAATTATATGTGTAAGTTGGTACGTAAAAACATTAGTATGAAAAGTGATGATGAAGTTTGCATATAAGAGGTAAGGAGGGGAGATATATATCCTCATGGAAGCCTCCACAGAAAACACAAGTGTGATATTTGTGTTGGACACTATAAAATTTTCCCAGAAAGGGTTTAAAAACATAAAGTATCCAAATATATTGCTGACCGATGCACATGTTTTTCTATCACTGAAACAAAATGGAAGGAAGGATGATAAGACAGAAATTCAGTGAAGAGGGTCCTTGAACTCCTTTAGTGTCATTACTGCCTTTATGGTTTAGGATTTTTTTGGTGTCAAGCAACAGAAACACTAAATACAATAACAATATGAAAAAGGGGATGTGGGGCCTCCCCTGGTGGTGCAGCGGTTGAGCGCTGGGCTGCAAGGCTGCCCGCAGCCTCTGCAGCGCCGGTTCGTTCCCCGGCTGCAGGCGAGGGTCCCACAAGAAAAAAAAAAAAAAAAAAAAAAAAGGAATGTGCTCCTTCATTCTGAAATAAAGGGCTAGCTTCGGGGAAGAATTTGGGTCTTAGATACAGGTGACATCATCTACAAAAGGCAGTATTTTAACAATTATATAATTGCTAGAGATTCAGTGGATGCGCTAAAAGTTTTTATAGGTTTTTTAAGACCATACAGGACTTAGAGTTAATGAGGTTCCCATCACCTCAGCCAGAGCACAATCACGGGGGAGGAAACCACAGACGCCAGACGCCATGCTCACAGAGTAGCCATTAGCCTGATTTCTTCCATCATCCTTAGCTGTCTTTTTCATCCTTTGGGCTTTCAGGTGCAAAATCTAACTTCTAAAAGAGTTGCAGTATTCATTGAAAAGCTCACTTTCAGTTCCCCGAGCAGGAGCCAGGCGATCCCAGGAAGGGAAAGCCCTTTAAACTTATGGGAATTTTAGATGTTGAGAACATCCCCTATGCCCGGGATTCGATATTATATGGTTCGTTAGTATCTGTTCTGGCTGGCCTTGGACATTTTTTAACTAGTAGGATTAGAAGATCATGTGATGTTGGAGTAGAATTTTTCTTGATGACTTTAGGATGCTGGTTCCATTGTAGGTATAACTATGCAAAACAAATAACCCAGGAAAGAATTGCCAGAGAAGGAATTAAAAATAAGATTTTATGTGAAAGTGATCCTGAAAGAAAACAAGCCAATGGCAACAGCAGCAGCTGAGCAATCTCCGTCATAGAACACCCAAATACAACGGAAGTCAGTGTGAAAAAAGGTGAGAGCAGCTATAAAAAAAAAAAAAAAACCTACATTTTATCTTCCATAAAGCCTTCAATAAGGTAAGTAATTTGTGTAAATTGTATTTTACTTATCTACTGCCAATATGTCATATAGTGAACTATGCTTAGAAGTGTTTCCTTGACCTAAGTAGTGAGCATAAATGACAACATCAAGAAATAAATCTCTCCCAATTAAAATTAAAAAAAGAAAGAAAAGCTCATATTAATAATGTGTCAAAGTCAGTGCTCTGTGGAATTAATTTATTTCTGAAGAAAATTTTGGGGTGCCATTACCAGTACGATAGCAAGTTAGGAAAAAACACAAGTCCTTTCTGAAGCTAACTGCTGGGTATGGGTAGGAAACTGTAAATGCCTTAAAGACAGAAAAAAAGACGTTCAAACACTTCTTAACTTTCTATATCACTCAAAAGAAAGCAGAATTACAATGAAGTATACAAATTGGCAACATTTCATTAAGACCAACAAGCAATCTTCTTCTTTTATTAGAGTATTTTTTTCCTAAATCCCAAAAGACTTATTATCTATATTGCACATTTTATTACTGACACTTAGGGCCTATATATTTGCTAAACAGCAACTATCTTGTCATTTAATTAGAAATAGGTTTTTTTTTATTTGTTCCTCAGCCTCTACTGCAAGTCACTAATTTATTTAATCACTCATTATTTGTTAAATTCACAGTAAAGACATACTATGAATCAGGCAATGAGCTGCTAGTGGTCAAAGATGAATAAAACATTATCCCTTTCCAGAGATTTCAAAGTAACTACTTTACATGATTGCTGACCACAAGTTCACTCCAAAGACCCAGTCAGATCACAACAGATTATTAGTGCACCTGGAAGATATTGTGGGTTTGCTTCCACACCACAGCAACCAAGTGAATTTCATAATAAAGTGAGTCACAGAGATTTTGTGTTTCCCCATTTCATATAAAAGTTATATTTATACTATACTGTGATCCATTAAGTATGCAGTAGCACTGTTTCTTACCAAAGCAATGTACAGACCTTAATGGAAAATACTTTATTGCTAAAAAATGCTCGCCATCATCAGAACCTTCAGTGAGCTGTGATCTTTTTGTTGGTGATGGGTCTTTCCTCAATGCTGATGGCTGCTGACTGAGGAGGGTGGTAGTTACTGAAGTAACTAGAGTGGCTATAACAATTTTTCAATTGCCATTTACCCCTTGGGTGAATCCTCCTTTAACAAAATATTTCACTGCAGCACATGATGCTTTTTGATAGCATTTTACACAAAATAGAGCTTATTTTAAAATTGGAGTCATGGGCCTCCCCGGTGGCACAGTGGGTTGAGCGCAGCGCGGTGAAGCTTGCTGTCAGGCGCAGCCTCTGCAGCGCCAGTTTGATTCCCAGCCGTCCAGGGAGATTCCCACATGGCGCGGCAGACCTCTCCTGTCTCGCCCGCTGCTCCCCTCAGCAGTGTCTTTGATCTGTCTGTCTGTTTTGTTCCCCACTCTGTCTCTGGTGAATCCTCTCACCCTCCCGCGCATCTGGCCTGTAACCCGGTTCTTGTACAAATAAAAATAAATCTTTAAAAAAAATAAAGTAAAATTGGAGTCAATCCTCTGGACATTTTATCAACTAAATATATGTCATGTTATAAATCCTTTATTGCCATTTCAGCAGTGTTCACAGCATCTTCACCGGAGTAGATTCCATCTCAAGAAACCACTTTCTTTGTTCATCCATAAGAAGAAACCCCTCATCTATTCAACTTGTATGAAGAGATTGTAGCAATTCATCTACCTTCAAGCTCTAATTTGAATTCTTTTCTCTTGTTATTTTCACCACATCTGCAATTCCCACCTCACTCAGGTCTTAAGTACTTCGAAGTCATCCATGAAAGTTGGAATCAACTTTTTCCAAACTCCTGTTTATCTTGATATTTTCACCTCATCCCCTAAATCATAAATGCTCTTAATGGAATCTATAATGTTCAGTCCTTTCCACAAGTTTCTCAGTTGAGTTTGCCCAGATCTACCAGAGGAATCACTACCTATGGCAGTTATAGATTTTCACAAAATGTGTTTCTTAAATAAGACAATTTGAAAGTTGAAGTGACTCCTTGATTCATGGGCTGCAGAATGGGTGTTATGTTGTCAGTCATGAAAACTACATTCATCTTGTACATCTCTGTCCAAACAATGCATTGTCAGTGGGCGGTAATGTTTTGAAAGGATCTTTTTTTCTGAGTAGTAGAGTTCAACTTTTTTTGTCAAATATTTAGCAAACCACGTTGTAAACAGATGTGCTGTCATCCAGGCTCTATTGTTCCATTTATAGAGCTCTAGTATAGACTGAGAAAAATTTTTAAGAACCCTGGGATTATCAGAATGGTAAATGGGTATTGGTTTTAACTTAAAGTCACCAGTTGAATTACCCCTTAATAAGAGAGCCAGTCTGTCATTTGATGTTTTGAAGCTAGGCATTGTTGAATTCTCTGTAGCTATGAGAATGCTAGGTGACATTTTTCTCCAACAGAAATCTGTTTGGTTTATGTTGAATACCTGTTATTTAGTGTAGCCATCTTTATCAATGCTCTTACCTAGATCTTCTGGATAGTTTGCTTCAGCTTCTACATCAGCACTTGCTGCTTCAAATTGCAATTTTGTGTTATAGAAAATGGCTTCTTTGGGTTTAGTTTAAGGGAATATTATGACTAGTTTGATTTTTTTATGTTATGGCTAATAAACTTTCTCCTTGTCAGTAGTAAGGCTGCTTTGCCTTTTTTTTTTTTTTAATTATTGGTGTTTTTACTAGAGCAGCATTTTGAATTTCCTTCAAGAACTTTTTAATTATATTCACAACTTGGCTAACTGATGCAAGAGATTTAGCTTTTGGATTCTTTTAGCATCCAGAATGGGAGGAGGAGGGATGGGAACAAAGTTCAAGTGAGCACAATGGACTATGGTGGTGAATGATGGGTGCTTTGGTTGTGGGAGTGCTGCAGTAACTATACCTGAGAGGGGGAGGGGGACCCTATTCTTCCAAAATACCAACAACAGTGTAAAACAATATTGCATATCTATAAATATATATGAAATAAAAATCAAATCAATTTGCCCAGTGAAAAGATGGCAAATATACTACTCAACAATAAAAATAAATGAATTTGGTCCTCCCTGGTGGTGCAAGAGGTTAAGGCGCAACATTATGAAGATATTGTTAGCTACTGCAGCACCAATTTGATCCCCAGTCAGGGAGCAGCAGACCTCTCCTGTCTCGCCTGCTGCTCCCCTTAGCAGTGTAGTTCAGTAGATCTGCCTATTCTGCTCCCTGCTCTGTCTCTGGTGAATCCTCTCATCCCCCACACCTCTGGCCTCTACCCCGGTTCTTATATGCATAAAATAAAATAAATCTTAAAAAAAAATAAACAAAATCATGCCATTTGTAACCATTTGAATGGAACTGGAGAGGATTATGCTATGTGAAACAAGTCCTAACAAGAAAGACATGATTTTGCTCTCATGTGAATATATAGAAACTAAACAAAGCAACAGACAAAACTAAACCAAAATAATCTCTGGAAATATGACTGCAGAACTGAAACTACCAAATGTGGATAACAGGTTGCAGGGAGCAGGAGCCGGGAGGGCCGATGGACTGTGGTGGAGGTTTATGGGTGCTTTGGCGGTGGTATGTGGTAATATATATCTGAAGAAATATGAAACTCCTAAACATGTAGTTTGTAAACCAATGTTACCTTAATAATAATACATTTTGCAATATTGCAAGATATACCAAAGTGTGGCACAGAAGGAAAGTGAGCACATGATGGTGGGAAAATGTCATACAAATAGATTTATTCCTTTCAAGGTTGTCACAAACCCTCAATCCAAAAAACATTCCACAATATATCTGAAGTGCAATGAGGTAGAGCACAAGTAAAATGAAGTATGCCTCTGGTAGCTGCAATCAAAGAAATATTGCACTTAGTATATGGAAAAAAAATAGATCACAGTGAATGAAAAAAAAAATTATTCTGTGGTAGATGAGGAAATTCTCAGGGCAGCTTCACAAATGATGTCATGAAATATAACCTGAGATTCACCTGAGAAAAGATAACATAATTCACTTTAGTATATATTTAGTTGTTTGTTTTACTGGTGTAGGATTCTAGGTAAGGGTTATTTTCTCTCAGCACTATTAAAATGTCATACTACTCTATTCTGGTTTCTATAATTTTTGTTAAAGAATATTCTGTAAATTTTTCTGCTGATCTATTAAATGTTTTTTTCCTCCAAACTACATATAAGATTTGCCTTTTTATTTTATTTTCATCAATGTTGAAGTAATTTTGTAAATAAATTTTCTTTGAATTCATCCTGAATGAGTTCAGCAAGCTTCTCAAATTGAGACGCTTGGAAAAATATCAGTTATTATTGATTCAAATACTGCATTCCCTTGTCTTTCCTAAAGTCACAATGCTGTTTAGTGGTTGATTTAGGTTTTGATCACTATCAAGAAAATATGTTTTGTTGACTATATTTTAGACCTCTATGCTACAACATGTATTTTAACAAATATACAAAATAAGCTTTTCTATTTCAAACTTTTTCAAAAGAATAAATTTTGCGAAAATTTTCTCAAACATTATTTTGTATAAATTAGTTATCTTAATGTCTTTCCAGACAAACCAATAACTTCAAAAATAAATCTAATTTTTCTGACTTGCAATTTTATTATATTTGAAATGAGATTTTGACCTTTTCTAGAATACAGAAAATTTTAATTTATTGTAAAATAATCTGTTTGTGTGTGTATGTTCAATTTCTCCATTGTTGAAAATTCTTAGAATTGAGTTTCTAATTCATTCAGTGCTTCTTGACTTCAATATTGTTAGCATCTTTTCATTTATCTCTGAGAATTTTACATATTTTTTTAAGTTGTTTTTATGTTACTCTTGGTGACTTATTTTAAACAATTTCCTATTTCCTAAGAAGGCATTTTTAACAACATTATTTCCCATTGTTTGATTTCAGAGGCTTATAATAGACTCAGAGTTTATATCATGTACATTTAAGAAAATGATTTTAAAAATATAACACAGGGGAAAGATTTTCATACTATTACTTAGGAAACATTATAAAATAATATTAACAAAAACAGCTGTTTATCCCAAGAAATATTAAAAGCCCCAACAAAGGAACAATTATTTTTAGTGTTCAAATTAACAAGGAATTATACTGTAAGTCATGTATTTTATACTAATATACCTACAAAACAAATGATGATGTACAAATGTTTACAAATTTTCTCAAAATACCATTTTTTTCAAGGATATCACACTTTTTAATATTTAGTCTCACGTTTCTAGCATGAAAATATAGTCAGGTTTTAAAGCATGTGTCAAGTTGGAGACAAAGGAAGAGACATGTAGTAAGAAAAAGGAAAACAAATTGAAATATTTTGACAATAGCAAGTATGTAAAAATATTTTCTTATCAACAATGTTTCAATGTTTATTTCATTTGGAAAAGAGTAAATTATCTAACTGAATTATTATAACTATTTGAATTACCACATACAGTCGCTAATGTTGTTTATTTATGTATTATTCAGAGATGATTTCTATTCCATAATGCATGCTATTTAAGGTATAGAGGGCAATTGAAGAAGTAGAATTTTTGGCAAAATATTTGTGAAAGAATTTGTAGTTCTTAACAATTAAAATTATAATTTTAAGTGGTAATTTTCTAAAGTTAATATATTTTATATTGGCTTTAAACTTTATATTGCATAATTTAAATAAATTATCTATTCCAGCTGGGAATGTAATCAATCAAATCCATGTGGTTATTTTAAAGGTTTGAAGTATATCTTAGCACCAGACACCTTGGCTCCAAAAATTACTGTAATCTTTACAGTGGTCCCATTAGGATGAGGGCTTAACCAGGGATAAGAGATTGAGAGTTATTAAATGGAGTATTTTGCTAGCCACTGTGAGTATAATCAGCAATCCAAGTAATTATATTCACTAGAGAATTAACAAATATCTTTACAAATTGCTCATTAATCCATGTGCCGAAAATGAAAAGAAATCAACTACAGTATGGAGAGTGTGAGCTGTTGCCCAAAACAATCAGGAAATACGGGATCTGGACACAGACTCCAACCACTATGAACTTTGGTTTTATTATTGATAAGGAGGAAGAAGTGTCTTTGTTTAGATCAAGCTGGAAAAATAGAATTGAGACTGCTGTGATAAAAGTATCAAATTCCATTAAGTGAAATGTAAAATAATAAAAAGAAGAAATAAAAAATAATGCCAGAGCAAGACTTATGAATAGAAAATAGCATATTTGGGGGCCACCCCGGTGGTATGGGGTAAGTCTCAGCACTATCCACAGCCACTGAAGCACGAGTTCCATCCCCTGCCAGGGAGCTGATCCACATGGTGCAGCAGACCTCTCCTGACTAGCCCACTGCTCCCCTCAGCAGTGTATTTTGGTCAACTGCCTGTTCTGCTCCTCTGTCTCTAGTGAATCTTCTCACCCCCCTGCACCTCTTGCCTACACCCCAGCTCTTGCATGCATAAATAAATAAAATAGATCAAAAAAAGAAAGAGAGAGAGAGAGAGAGAGGGGAAAGGAAGGAAGGAAGGAAGGAAGGAAATAGCATATTTGGGGGGAAAGAGAAAAATTCCAGAGGCAATAAATATAGAAATTGCAATTTAAGGCTAGATGTACTGTTAAACAGCAAGCTTAGACACAGACAAGAAATAAGATACAGGAAAAAAAATTATGAATATAAAAGAGTGTTTAAATGGAGAAAGCCTGATTTATAAGAAAAAAGAATTACAGAAAAGAGAGCAGATTGATAAAGGACAACATGATAAATAAGACTTTATCACACAATTGCCAAGCTTATCCTAAATTTATGCAAAAGAACCAACTCTAATCCAGATGAGACAAATTTTTAAAAAGTAGTATAAATTTGAGGTAGAAAAAAGATATAGGAACTTTAGGACCAAAATAGAAGAAGAAAAGAAGAAAGAGAAAGAAATGGTCTTTTCCTTAAAGGTCAATAGTAATTAAGAGTGTTGATGCGTGAATGGATCCACAATGGGACAGAAAAAAATACATAGCAGCATGCACAGATATGACACTATAATATATGAGTTATGTGGAATTATAAGCCAGTGAATAGATGTCTCTCCATTTAATGAGGCTGAAGAATTAGCTAATCATATGAATAAAAATAAAATTAGATCCACATCATGTATCACAGACCTAATTTCAGCTTAGTTAGAAAAAGAATAGCATCGAATTTTAGGCATTTCCAACAAAGTGTTTAGATTTTTAAAAAAATGTTACAGAATATAGTATCAAAGACTTTATAAGTATCATTTTAATGTATACTAGATAACTTTATTTTCATTAAAATATTTTATATACATGCTTTATTACATATATATGTATACATATACATATATGCTTTATTACATATACATGTGTATTACATATACATGCCAAAATTTCCAACTTTAAATTATTTACTATGTAGCATTTATTATGTAGTTGATACTTAAAATATCAATGAAGAGTAATGTACTTACATTGATTACAGTAATAAAAGTTTCAGAAGTTTTCAAATAATTCATTGATTGATATTTTGGCTCTAAAAATTTCCCTATTCCTTTGACTCTATACTATTTTAAAGCAGATTTTGTGAGTATATCCTTTAAATACACCCTTAAATCTACATATAAACATCTGATTTTTCTTTCTTCCTCCAAGATATATCCTTCATAATCTCCTAAGTTGCTATGCTATTTTATGTTTTTTGGTTACTTAGTGCTATAAACAAATTCCCCTAAAAGTGGCTTAAAACAACAGTTTACTACTTAAAATATTCCAGATTAGGTAAGTGGACAGGGCACAATGATTGTGGATGGTTTCAGCTATACATGATATCTGCAAGGCAAGACCAGTGGCTACAAGATTTTCTAGTCTGGTGTATAATGAAAATATAGGATTTTGTTCATAGATTCTTAAAAAATTCAGATTGGTGGAGCAGAGCACTAAGTCAAGACAGAGAACCTTTGAAAGCATGGAGATCTTTGGAGTGTTAACTTAGGTCACATACCCAAAAATTAGTTATGCTTCAGGGCTAGACCATCCTAGATGGTTTCTTTATCCGTAAGTCCGATACGCCAGCTAGGATAGTTCCAAAAACTAGGACTGGTTACATGTATCTGGGACTGGCGACATGTATCTGGGACGCTGATCTCACTGCTACCTGGGGTTTCTGGATCTCCTTTCTGTAATTGCCAGACTCTCCCCTCTCCACATGGGCTGGACACATGTTCAGGAGTCTCAATGCTTGGAGGCTAGATTCCTAAAGGAAAAATGTGAAAGTTTTCTTTTTAAACCAGGAATTAGGTTCTTTGCCTTCAACTGCATGAAGCTAGTTACAAGGCCAGCTATGATTCAAGAGGATAAATAAATTCCACCCCTTGATGCAGAGGCAGAATGTGATGTCAAAGGGAAGGAAACTTAGAAGTTATATTAAGAGCATAATGTTTGAGAACAGTAATCCAGTTACCTTTGAACAACACAGGTTTGATCTGCAAGTGTCCATATTCTCACATGTGTATTAATTTCTATCTGTGGGTTCCAAAATCAAGAATTCAGTCAGCCATGAATTTTGGGAGTGGTAAATTGTAATTAGGTTAGGGATTTAGTCTAGATGGTGACCCAGCACGAATCCCATTTTGGGCCTGTTTTTTCTACTTTTAACAGTACCCATGCCAAAAACTGGAACTATTACATCAGTTTAATATTTAAATGTTCTTGGTAAGTAACAAAAATATCATCTCATTACTAAAATAAAAATAAAATAAGGAAACAAGATTACAAGAATAATATTATCTTATTACAAAAAAATAATATTTGCAAAATACTTTAGACTAGGGTCTAGCTAATATAAACAATTACTTTACCATACAAAATTAAATATGAAAGAGAACACAAAATTGTCAAATATAATTTAAGACCTCATTTAAGTTTACATTTAAATATTGCCTTATTTGTAATAAAAATATATTTTCCATGCTGGCTGAGATAATAAATTGTAGTATTCTTGACTTACTAAAATTGGGATATATTTCTATATATAACATTATTTGAAGTGGATGATGAGACAATACTGTCTCCATTATCCCTATGAAATTTAATCGTTATACTAACAGACACATGCAAAAAACATTCCTGATTATATACTTCACTTGAAAAAGAAATTTTAAATGATAGTATCATAAGGATACATTATGATTTGCCTAAAGGCATCTACATGCTTACTGATGTTAAAGCAGTGTGTAAATGATCTTTTCTAAATATCTTTTGTGGAGTTTCATATTTATTTTAATGTGAAATTGGTTCATGATGTGCAGTAGACAATTGAAGTTTTTAAGCTTATAAAATATACACATTTTGTATTTTGTTTCATTTGTCCATTATACAAATTTGATGCACCACAAATACTTCCTCAAATATACATGTGACTACTATATCTTTGCATGTACCTTCTGTTTCCTATTGTTTTTGACCTAACCGAATCATATTCATGCTCCAAGATTGTTCACATAAAGGAACCCTTTATTTTATTTTATTTTAAAGATTTATTTATTTATTTATACAAGCGCTGGGTACAGTCAGAAGCGCAGGAGGGTGAGAGAATTCACCAGAGCCAGAGCGGGGAGCAGAACAGGCAGACTGACAAAGTACAATGCTGAGGGGAGCAGCGGGCAGCAGGAGAGGTCTGCACGCCATGTGGGACCCTCGCCCAGTGGCTGGGGATTGAACCGGCTCTGCAGAACTGCGGGCAGCTTAGCAGCCCAGCGCTCAACTGCTGTGCCACCAGGGGAGGCCCAAAGGAACCCTTTATTATCATGTGGTACCACCTTGAAAGAACAGGAGTTTGTATTTTAAAAAGTCTCCTCTAGTGAGGCATGAAGGAATGTTACATAGAAAGAAAAGGGTTCCAGGACATTATGGGCATGGGGAGGGCTTCCTTATTCTCAGGTCCAGGAAGGCATTGGACAGTCTAGGACCAATCACAGAATAATCGATGATTTCCTGGAATAGTTGCTGTCTTCTGCATTATAGATTTAAAATAGCCTTGGTGTTCATCAGGCACATATGTTATTAACACTCAGAAGGAACAAAATATTTCAACTTATTAGTGTCGTCCTAAGGAATTTGGCTCAGTCAACTGCTATGTTGAATGTTAAAGCAAGAGTCATGTACCTTGGCCTAGGCCCAATCATACAATTAATACAAAACTTATTTGAAAATGATTTTAAAAAATTCAACATGCTAATTTCTATGCTTCCATAAATTATACAAGGCCCAAACCAAAAAATTAACATTGATTAAAATATATATCATTAAAGAGAGGTATATTCAAATAAAGTCATCTAAATAAAGGCAATTCCTTCTTTAATTTTATAAAATATCAGCCAAAATGTATTGAATATAAAAGATAGGCCTCCCCAAGTGATTGCATAGGTTTTTTTCCAAGATGTCTAGGTTTTGTCCAATACATATAACCTTGGCATATGGAATTAAGGTCATTCAAGCCTGTGGGTTTCAGGAGAAACTGTTGTCATTAAAGAATGAATGAATAATACCGATATACCAATGTCTAATGTTAAACTTTTCTTTATTTAATCAAATAAACATGTCTTATGGCAGGGCAAATATCTAAAGCATATGATTTTGTCATATGAGTCACCCACTGCTTGTCATATAAGCTTCCCCCTCCCCCCCACTATACTGGTTGCCAGCAGAACTAACTTCCAATCCTATTCCGATGACCTTGGTGGGGGTGGTAACCTGGAGGGTGAATCAGTCCCCCGTGACCAATGGTTTAATCAATCATGTTGTATAATGAAGCCTCCATAATAAAGCAAAAGGGGAAGGGTTGAGGGTGGGAACCAGGACACCATTTGCCACCATGCCTAAATTCTATGAGGATAGAAGCTCCTTTTTTCAGGATCTTGCCCTAAGTGTCAGTTGATTTGTATGTTTTAATAAATAAGCACAATGTTTACCCTCAAGGAACTCCTACCCCAATAGAGGAAAATTCATGTAATAAATAAATGCAGGCTAGGCACAAAAATAGAAATATATTCTTTAGTGTTGTGTGCAAGATATGCTAACAATTTAGAAAACAGGCATGTTTTCTAAATTGAGTAAAGTATTTCCTGAGTTCTGTGAGCTATTCTAGCAAATGAATCAGACCAAATGAGGGAATCAATCTGTAGCCAGCTGGTCAGAATCACAGGTAACAGCCTTGGGTTCTGAATGGGGGTGAGGTAGGGAGGTTAGAAGGGTAGAAGGTGAAGAGCTGAAAGGTGGCCATCTTGTGAGGCCAAGCCCTTAACCTGTGGGATCTGATACTATATCTAGGTAGATAATGTCAAAATGAGTTGAATTATACGACACCAATTTGGTGTCTGAGAATTGCTTGATGATGTGGGTATCCTACCCCAGCCCCCAAAACACACACTGTAATGGCAGGAATGGGCACAGTGTAGGTTTTCTATGATTCTATGCAGACGGGGTAAAGGATGAGAGAGTCCTGGAGCCCTTGGTGGCTTTTGTAGGCTTTTATTGGGATTTACCAGGTACATGGCAGGTAGGGGTGCTGAGGGGACCGGGAGGCTGGCAGGCCTCCCAGCCCCCAGCAAGTCTTCACTCTATCTGGGCTCTCCAGTGGTCTCTGCTGCTCTCGTGATTCTGCTTTCTCTTGGTTCTACTTCTGCTTCTTGTGGTTCTCCCATTCATTCTTCTGCTGTCGTCCCCGTGACGCCGCCCTTAAAAGCCCAGTCTTAGCCCAGGTGAATCCCATCTATATATACCCACACCCTACTCCAAGTGCCCGCCATCAGGCATGCATTCAGGACCGCAGGGTTCCATCACCTATCCTGATGGTGGGAGGGCAGAAAAGCCTTCCCCTACACACATACACTGGAAATTGGAGCCATCTTTTAGGTGGTTCCCTAAATGCAGCTTGTAGGAATGCGGATTAGGGGCACCTAAGAATCACTTTAATTTCCTGTAAACTATCAAAGATTATGAAAACATACATTGTAGGGCTGTGAAGGTGTAGGGTAAAGAAAATATCAGGCTTTTCTGCCCTTCCGCCATCAGGATAGATGATGGATCCTTGTCCTGAATGCATGCCTGATGGCGGGCACCTGGAGTAGGGTGTGGGCATAGGTAGATGGGATTCAGCTGAGCTAAGACTGTGCTTTTAAGGGCGGCGTCACGGGGACGCCAGCAGCAGCACCAGGAGCAGCAGTAGAAGCCGAAAGAGAAGCCGAGAAAGTAGCATTAGAAGCCGAAATCACCCGAGAGCCCAGATAGAGTGAGGATTTGCTGGGGGCTGGGAGGCCAAAAGGAGACGCCCAAAAGGACCAGCCAACGACACTGGAAAGGACCAGCCACCAACACCGGAAAGGACCAGCCAATGACCCCTGAGGCAGCAGGCCGTTGCTGACGTAGGGAGAGGCCAATGGACTTGAACTGATGGACTAGGACTGACAATCCCGCCAGAAGGCAGAAGAACTTGCAGGTTGATATGTTTTGGGACCCTAGGGGTGGAACAGTTTTGTTTGTAAACCCCAGGAGATGGGAATCTGGGGGTGGCCAGTGGGCCTAGATGGCCAAAAGCAGCCTGTGCATGCCCAGCAGCCAGGTGGAGGAGAAAAGCCAACTAAGAAGGCAAAAGCTGGTACTGATAAGTTGAGAAGCCCTAAGCGGCTGTTAAGCAGCCTGGGTATGCTGAAGAACTATGAGTCTCGTAAAATCACCTGTGGGTGATGCCCTGCTCATTCTTGAGTGAGGGTGAGGAGCTGAGGAACCTGTCCTTGGGGGACGGGTGGGGAACGTGGCTTGGGGTGGAGCCCAAGCCAAATGTAGAGTTTTGATCCCCGACCCATGTGATTGTGCAGTGGGTTGGCCTGAGTGCAGGGGTCTGTGAGTCGCATTGCTGTGAAGCCGAGTGTTGGAGCGACTACAGACAGAAACCCTGAGGGTTGGCGATTACCCCCAACAGAATAAAATTGCCAATCCCAGAGCTAGTGCATCCTGGGGTGGATGCTGTATGTGCCTTGTAGCCGAGACTACAGCCAGAGAAGGCCAGGAAGCCTGACGGCTCCTGGTGTGATATAGTAGATGCCGTGAGTAATTCCCCTCCCTCGTATGAGCAGTGCCTTCGGCAGCAGATTTGGTGGCTCATCTGCTGGTACCAATAATTGTCTTTTGCACTAGGTTGGTGCCCTGCCTGGACTTGTGTTCTGTTGTATTTTGTTCCATTTGATGTATTTGCTTTTGTGGGCCATGGCTGCATTGTTTGTTTGCTTAGAAAATTGTATATATATGTATAGACTGTATGGCAGAAAACCCTGAGGGGGTGGACTGTAGGGTAAAGAAAATATCAGGCTTTTCTGCCCTTCCGCCATCAGGATAGATGATGGGTCCTTGTCCTGAATGCATGCCTGATGGCAGGCACCTGGAGTAGGGTGTGGGCATAGGTAGATGGGATTCAGCTGAGCTAAGACTGTGCTTTTAAGGGCGGCGTCACGGGGACGCCAGCAGCAGCACCAGGAGCAGCAGTAGAAGCCGAAAGAGAAGCCGAGAAAGTAGCATTAGAAGCCGAAATCACCCGAGAGCCCAGATAGAGTGAGGATTTGCACCAGCACCCCTGCCTGCCATATGCCTGGTGAACCCCAATAAAAGACCTGCAAAAAACCACTGAGGACTCTGACTCCTCCTTTACCCGGTCTGCATGGGATCAGAAAACCTGCACTGTATCCAGGTCCTGCCATTACAGAAGGTAATTAGACAAAAGGATTTTCCTTAATCACATTATGT
Source organism: Talpa occidentalis (assembly GCF_014898055.3). NCBI lineage: Eukaryota > Metazoa > Chordata > Mammalia > Eulipotyphla > Talpidae > Talpa > Talpa occidentalis. The sequence continues at coordinate 114,337,684 of NW_023603184.1, forward strand.
CATTTGTTATACTTGGAAGATAGGAATATTTATACTCTAATAATGCACAATTTAAGATACACAAAAATGCTAAAGTGATATGAACAGGATTCAAAATTTATAAAGATAAATCAAAACTGTAAGAACACACTAAAGAATCACATCACTTAAATGTTATCATTTCTATGATCTTGTATTTAGCAGCTCAGTACCTGGTAATTTTAAGCTTGATTAAAAGGGAATACAACTCCCTTAATTGGCTTCCCTACCTCCAATTTCACAAAGTTTCAATATCTTCTTTAAGTGGTCTCCAGAGTGCATTTTCTTAAAATTTTCCTACTCTAAGACTTTCAATGGCTTCCATTATAAAGATTTACAAGCTAACGCTCAAACCCTTCAATAATACTAATCAATATACTAAGATATCTGAGCTCCCTTTCACTTACCTTTCTATTTAAAGCTTCTTGACCTTTGATCATGCCATTCTCTCAGCAATGAATGCCTTTATCTTACCTCATGCCACACAGACAAACACCTTTCAAAACACAGCTTACATTGTGATAGCATGCCTATTTCCAAATTGTTACATCTTGCACGCAGCACTATGGAATATATTCCTATTTTAGCACCTAGCCTGCATTTATCTATTACATGAATTTTCCTCTATTGGAATATGTGTTCCTTCAAGATTAACTTCATTAACATACCAAAAGTTTAAATAGCCTTACCTGTTTCCCTATTCAATTGGCATTTACTCTATATTTTCTTAACAGAATATGCTAAGTGCTTTATACTTATTAACTCTATTAATCATGACACCTTTGTTTAGAAGTGAGAAACTTCACTTACATGTGGAATATAATGAAGTAAAACAAAGGCTTAGACAAAACCAGGTGTAGGGTAAGGAAAAAATGTCAGGCTTTTCTGCCCTCCCGCCATCAGGATAGATGATGGATCCTTGCGGTCCTGAATGCATGCCTGATGGCGAGCACCTGGAATAGGGTGTGGGCCTACGTAGATGGGATTCACCTGGGCTGAGACTGTGCTTTTAAGGGCGGCGTTACAGGGACGCCAGCAGAAGCCAAAAGAAAAGCTGAAAGAGAAGCCAAGAGCAGAGAAGCAGAGAGAACTCCAGAGAGCCCAGAAAGAGTAAAGACTTGCTGGGGGCTGGGAGGCCTGCCAGCCTCCCGGCCTCCCAGAACCCCTGCCTGCTGTGTACCGGGTAAAATCCCAATAAAAGACCTGCCAAAACCCACTGAGGACTCTGACTCCTCCTTTACCCAGTCTGCATGGGATCAGAAAACCTGCACCATGCCCGTTCCTGCCTCTACACCAGGCCAATAACACACCCTAGAAATCTGATCTTGAAATTGAGGTGATCCGAGAGGACAGGGGAGAGAGGCAGAGCAAAGTGTGGAGGGAGCCTACTGGACTGTGGTGGAGGATTATGGGTGCCTGGATGGTCGGTGTGATGTGGTAACATACTTTGGAAGGGGTGTGATTCTGTACCTCTGAATCACTTACAATGTTGTAAACCAATGTTACCTCAATTAAAAAAAGAAAGAAAGAAATGAGGAAACCGATGTTAATGGAAGGGAAGAGACTTGTCTAAAATGTGATAACCAATAAATGGCAGAACATTGATTTGCATCCATGATTTTATGACTCCAAAGCCCTGACTTTAAAATTGTAAATTATACCTCTTCCTTTAAGAATCTGAAGTCCAAAAGTTCACATTTAAAAGAAATATCTTAAACTTAATTAATAAATAAATAAAAATTAATCCATAAGAGCTTCTAGACTCCCTAAAGTCTCTCTTATGAGATAAAGTCTTACAATCATTTGTTAACACTTCATTAATTGTCCCTCACACTCCTGGTACAGTATAATAAATTTCCCCAAAAAAAATTTAATTTTGGACCTCCCTGGTGGCACAAGGTGCTAAGATGTAACCTATGAAGCTATCCGCAGCCACTGCAGCACAAGTTCAATCCCCAGCCAGGGAGCTACCCACAGCCGACCTCTCCTGGCTCTCCCCCTGCTCCCCTCAGCAATGTATTTCAGTCAATCTGCCTGTTCTGTTTCCTATTCTGTCTCTCTCCTCCCACCTCTGGCCTGTACCCCAGTTCTTGTATGCATAAATAAATCTTTAAAAATGAAAAACAATTTAATTTCATAAATTAGGTATTTTAGTTCTTTATATTTTTCACTTACACAATTTCCAAATTTTCAAACAGAATGTTATATTACAGATAGTGGTAGCCTTGTAATGGTCCTTAACAATTTATGTGGAAAATGGATCATCCTTATCTGCACTATTGGTGTATGTGAAAGATTTGTGTAATTTTGAAACTGACTCTGGAGGTTTTCATTTTTGATATTGAACAATAGGTTTTCGCAGTCCCACCCTTTGAAAATCAGCCAGTTTCCACTGAGCTGATAGCCCTCTATCTGTGTGTATTCTCAGATTACTTGGTTTGAGAGACTATTGACACAGAGCCAACATGACAAGTCTCTGTTCTAGCAGTTCTTGCCACAGATTGCCTTTTGCAGAAGAGCCACTGTTAGAATTATTTTACACCTTAGTGAAAACAGAGACCTGGGAAGAGAACATTCTTTTTGGGGTTAGATTGTGATAGGAGCTAATGTCACCTTTGCATATTAAAGCATAAGTCTTTCCTAAATCACATTATGTCAGACCCTTGCTTTGTTTTGCTTAGCTTTTCTGTCATACCCGATCATCAAAATGGGGTAGATTCTGATATAAAAATCTGAAGGGAATGGAAAATATTAGCATTCTAGTGAAGGACTGCTAATTATTATTTTCAAATAAAAAGTTTCTTTAGCCCAAAATAAGTTTTAGATAATCTAGAATGTGTTCTCTGTTTCCTACATTATTGAAGAAAAACTAACAATTCTGTTTGCAATAAAAAATCTATTTGTTCTATATTTCTATTTTAAGTATGTGAGTCTTCAAATGGGCAAAATATCTCTAAACTCAGCAATTTTTCTTGCAAATGAAACTCATTTGAGCTATGTTTCGAAGCCTGCAAATGCTGGGGCAGGAGAGCACATCTTAAGAGACCACTCCTGGTCATAGGTCAGGACTTTCCACTAAGCAGGTCTAAGGTTTTTTTCTTTTGGTCATGGCTTGCTTCCACATAATACACTCACTACTGTTTAGAACGCACGTGAATTGGAACTAGAAGTAGAAATGTGACTGGGTCTGTGCTGCCCCTCATTTCTACTGTGAAGTTGGGCTGTTGCATTTCAAGTGTTATTTGTGTTCTGTAGTTCATGTAGAACAATGGCCCTTCACTCATCAGCAAGCAAGGAGCCTAACAAGTGACAAGGTAATTGGGTTGGAGGGTGTAGGGTAAGGTAAAAAGTATCAGGCTTTTCTGCCCTCCCGTCATCAGGATAGATGACGGATCCTTGCGGTCCCGAATACATGCCTGATGGCGGACACCTGGAGTAGGGTGTGGGCTTAGGTAGATGGGATTCACCTGGGCTAAGACTGGGCTTTTAAGGGCGGCGTCACAGGGATGCCAGTAGAAGCTGAGAAAGAAGCCCAGAACTAACGGAAGCTGAGAGAAGAAGAGAAGCAGAGAAAACGCCAGAGAGCCCAGAGAGAGTGAGGATTTGCTGGGGGCTGGGAGGACTGCCAGCCTCCCGGCCCCCCAGCACCCCTGCCTGCCATGTGCCTGGTAAATCTAAATAAAAGACCTGCAAAAGCCACTGAGGACTCTGACTCCTCCTTTACCTGGTCTGGTCTGCTGGATCAGAAAACCTGCTCAGTGCCCTGTTCCTGCCCCTACAGAGGGAAGAGACACTACATGAATGGATGCAACAGTGAAGCATTTTCAAGTTTGGAAATACATCTTTTGTTTCAGGATCTGATGAAAATGTTGAATAATGAAGTGAATTTAAGTAAATTGAAATATAAGTATAATAGATTTCTAAAAGAAGAGTGTTGGGGTCAAAGGTAGAGAGAGGTGTGATAAGGAAACTTAACAGAATGATACCAAAGTTCATTTGGCAAAATAAACTTGCAAGAATGGTGACGAAACTTTTGAAGAGGAAATAATGAAAGAGAACCTTTCCAGCAGATATTTTAAATATTTGTACTGAGATGCATAATAAAATGTGTAATAATGGCTTATTGCAGTAATACATGGTAATGTAAATGGAAAAGGGCTGTTGCTAGCTCAGATAGTGCTTTGGGGCAAATTAGAGACCTTCCTGCCTCCTGCAGTCCCCTTCCAAGGAAGCTTTGTATGTGCTTGGCTAGGAGCTGATGATGCTTCTGTAATTAAAAAAACATGCCCCTTTCTCCACACTTATGGGCTCTACTGGCTTAGCTGGCAAAAAATCCTGGGTGGATTTCAGTTTGCACTGTGCCTTTTCTGGAAATCTTACTGCATTGTATATGGTGTTTCACCACACTTGAAATTTTCTTTATAAATGGATGATATTTTATATATGTACATATATTAACAAATGATAAAGATTATTCTAAAATCATAAAATACCAGGGAAAATGTTGATTAGTTCTGGTGGAATATTTCTCTACCATTACCAGAAAAAACAAAACAAAACCTGGAAATACTAAAATGCTACATTTAAGTATTCTATGAAATTTAAAAAACCAACAAGCTTGTTTTAATTATTTTAAATTATTCTCAAGGTAACACAATACCTTAGTTTAATTTGCTAGAGATTAATATATTTATTAAGTAATCCTTAAAATTCAATAAGGAGGGGCCTCCCTGGTGGCACAGGTGGTTAAGCGCAGCGCTATGAAGCTGTCTGCAGCCTCTGCAGTGCCAGTTCCATCCCCACTGGCCTCAGAGCAACCCACATGGTGAGCAGACCTCTCCTTTCTAGCCTGCTGCTTCCCTCAGCAGTGGATTTCGTCAGTCTGCCTTTTCTGTTCCCTGCTCTGTCTCTGGTGAATCCTCTCACCCTCCCATGCATCTGGCCTGTATCCCTGCTCTTGTATAAATAAAAAAATAAAAAAGAGTGTTATCAAATGATTAAAATGCATTAAAAAATAAAATTCAATAAGGAAAATAAAAAGATAGGGAAAGCAATAGGGAAAAGAGAACAGTGTACACTTATAAATAGCCAGATCATAAAAGAAAATATAAATATTAATGTTATTGAATCATGTCAGCTGTATTAACAGTGAAAATAACATTTAAAATAATATTTGACTTGTTCATTTTTTTAGATTACTTGAAAATTTAAAAGTATTTGGAGAAACAAATAACAAGTAACCCAGATGGAAAAGCTTAAACAATAACGCATACATTACCAATGCACATTTAAATAAATACTTTTCAAGAATACATATAAAAGCCAAAAGAGCTACATATCACACACAATAAAATGAGTACTTGTGTTGGGTCAGTGAATGGGAAGAAATTGGGGTAAAAGTACATCATTAAATAAAATTAAGTATGCCTGTGGGAACCTTTAAGATGATGATGTTCAATCACCTAGAAGCATGCTTTACATAGCCATCTGCACCTGAGTTCCCTTTCTAGCTACAGAGATAATGTGGGTGAGAAGATACCAGTGCCACATGTTGAAGAATTGGGCATTTGTATATTGCTCTTGGGAATACACTTTTGATAAACTGGCCAGAATTAGTTTTGCAATATCAGTTTCAACTAGTGGAAGGAGTCTAGTGAGGTTAATGTTGGTATTGGGAATCAGGTATTGCAGTATCCCAGAGAGGGGTCTAAGTGTGGTGAAAAGAGTATCCTGGTAGAAGAGGTAGAGCAACCTTGCTTGACAAGTTGGAATCTGTAGCGCCCGGAAAGGCACAGAGCAGGGTTTCTATGATTGGAGCAGATGGGTTAAGAGAGTCCTGGAGTCCTCGGTGGCTTTTTCATGGTTTTATTGGGATTTTACATGTAGAGCAGCAATAAGGTACACAGCAGGCAGGGGTGTGTGTGGGGGGAGGAGGCCAGGAGGCCTGCACGCCTCTCAGCCCCCATCAGTCTTTGCTCTTTCCTCTTCCCTGGGCTCTCTGGCACTCTCTCTTCATTGCCTCTGCTTCTTTTGGTGAATATAAATACTGCAGCCATGGCCCACTGAAGTAAACAATACAACTTACTATAACAATGCAACAAAATGCAGGTGCCTGCCATCAAGCATGCAATCCTAATGGCAGGAGGGCAGAAAAACCTGCAAATCACTTACCCTACAGAACCCAAGGAGATGCAGAGGATATCCATGTGGAAGGCAGATTGGCACAGTATGCTGGAGCCCTTTGAGGTGAGGAAGGTAGAGAAGAGCTGTCTGTCGTGAGTTGTTGGCCCCAGAGTATTGCAATGCAGTAAAGGGGACCTTGGTACAAATATTAAGAGGCCTCACTTCTGGTCATAACACCTCTTAATCATGAGGTTAGAGGGGCTCAGTAAAGAGTCTTGGACCTCAGTTACCTTGTATTTAAATAGAGGAGCTTCGTTAGAATTAGGTGCTCCTTAAACTTAGTTTTCATTTCAAAAATTGTGATGCTGTATATTTTTTTAATTGAAAAAGCATCAAAGAGAACATTGATTTAGTTATCAGAGTCTTTGGAGAAAATTTCCAGTATCATTTTGTCCTAATTACAAATTCAGAATGGAATATAAGAACCATTTATCGAGTAACTTCTTTATATCTGACACTACATGATTTTAACTCCTGTAAATGTGACCGTGACTCTGGGAGTTCGATTATGTAATTCCTTTTGGCAGTTGTAATTGCTTTGAGGGTCCTAGGGCACAGAATGAGTAAGTATAGCATCTGGAGAAGAATCTAGTTCGTGTGATTCTAAGCCCTGGATTCCACTGTAACGTGCTATACCTGCTAACCTTAAAAAATGCTTTTTCCCATTATTCATCTATTTTTACATTCAAACTAAATTTTAGTGAAATTTAGTAAACCACATTCTGAGTACCTCTCAAAAAACTTTAGTAAAGATCCCCTCATCCTCGAAGTATCGCTTGAATAAGGTGGTTGCTTTCCCTTGCCCTTCCCACACAGAGGTTTACAGGGTCAGTAACAGAGATTTGTTGCGTTTCCCTTGGAACCCTATACACATATGGTTTGAGGTAAACATCCGAATGGAACAAATGAGTATGATCTGATGGTTGAGGCGGTTTTCCTTTTCTTTTTGTAAAAGGCATAACAAAGGGCAGAGATTCGAGGCGAGTTAAAAAAACAAAAACAAAACAAGGCCAAAACGTAGAGGTGCAGGCAGAGCCTCAGAAACAACTATGTCAAAGCTTTCTGGATTAAAGGCTGAGAAGAAGGTATGTTCTATTCGTATCTGTGTGTGCGTTGCTATTGACACTTTCTCCCCCTTATCAAGCCGCAGAGGTGGCTGAAAATTGTTAGAAAACACTTTGAAATCAGGCAAGGCGAAGAGTTTTGATCCAGGGCTGGAGGGAGGAGGCTGAAAGGAAACGCGGCGGGGGACGAGGGATGGGGGTGGGGTCTGCGTTTCTGCCTCTGTCCCGGCTAAGCCCAGAGTAAGGTAAGGCCTCTCTCCCTGCCATCGGGTGCCTCCCACACCCCCTCTCCTCGTGCCAACTCCCGAATACCAAGGGGACCCGTAGGAAACCACCATCGGAGATGGAAGAAAGTCAGCGAGCTTGAATGCAGGCGTCCCGTTTGGAAGTGTCCAAGGAGACCGCCCGAAGTGCGCCAGCCGGAGTCTGGAGAGTTTCCTTCTGGCCGAGAGGGGGAGCCCCGCGCTCCCAGCCGGGAGCGACCAGGCGTCCCGAGGAGCCTCCAGCCCCAGCCGCTGCCAGCGCCAGTTTTGGCTTCAGTCGATTAGGAAGAGGAGGGAGGGGGCAGAGAGCGCAAGGAGAGAGGGGGCGGGAGCCGGAGGGTCCCCATTCCTGCACCGTGTGGACGCAGAGAAACTTTCCCTCGCCACGGAGACGGCGCGCGGCTCGTGCGCCCGAGATCGCCGGCTGCGGGGACGCAGAGGCTCTCCACGCCCCTGCCCGGAGCTGCCCCGACCGCATCGGTCAGAGAGGTAGGGAGTCACCGCGATTTAGGGGGTCTTCCCCCGGCGGCCAGCCCGGCTTCCCGCCAGGTAGCAAGCCATCTCTTTTAAACTGCCGTCCCGAGAGGCTCGGGCCGGTGGTCAGCCCCGCGGCGGATCCCGGGCACGGGGGCGCGGAGCCGTGTGCTGCTGCCGCTGCTGCCCGGCAGGTTGAGAAATTAGGACAGTGAAAGCGCACGGAGTCGCCCGGCGCGAAGGGAGGCTCAGACCTGTTGACGGCCGCGGTGGTAAGGCTGGAGGAGGGATGACCGAGGAGCCCCCGAGGTAGGGGACGCAGCGATCCCCCGACTCCCGCGCCTCCTCGAGTCCTTTGTGGTAACTTTGGTCCTGGTGGAGGGGCGGCGGGGGGCAGCGGGGCACCCGAGGGGCAGCGCAGCTAAGGATGCTTGGGCCAGGCGGGGACTGAGCGAGCGAGTCATCGCCGGGTCGCAGAGAGCAGACCCTGGAGCGAAACTTCTTTCAGCGTCAACATCAAAATCTTTTGTTGGCTCCCGGGGCGAGTGTGGGCTTGGGGGCGGGGAGGCGCGAAGCTCCCAGGCCGGGCGGTGGATTCTTTAAAGCCCGGGGCTGGGAGGGCCCAAACTCGGGGGCGGTGCCCACACGGTTACCCTTTAGCTGGGTGGGTCTAGTAGTTACTTCTGGTGGATCCTACGTTGGAGGGCGCGGGCGCGCGGCGCGGCGGGGTGGTGAGACTCGGGGTGCTAGGTCCAGCTCCCGAGCTCGCTCTCCAGGGTTCACCTCCGGGTGGACTGACTCAGTGCGCGGATCTGATCGGAACCCAGAACGTTCGGTTCTCCCATGTGGCTACTGGGGACGCCTCTCTGTTTTCCCTGTGAGCGGGAGGGACTCTGGCCAGGCTGGTTTTCTTGGAATGTGTTTACGCTGTTGAATGGGACTCGAACAGGAAGCTGGACGCTGCAGCTGGAGCTAGCGTGCCAGGGTAGAGTAAGGAATACAGAGCTGGTGTTGGGCTGGGAGGACCACTTGATGGGTTGGGCAAAGCCCCGGAGTAAGTGCAGACTGGAGATCAGGGTACCCCTTCCTGGTTCCTAGAACATTTTTCTAACTGAATTCATCTTATTTTCGCTTACCATCAGACATTTACATGCACCCCTTTAGTCTGCAAGTTTGACAAAGTACAATGCAGTCAATCAGGAAAAATTTAATGCATTTGTTTTGGTACCTGCTTTTAAAAAATGTTGCATAAAGACTTAATAAAAGTTTTTGGAGAGTGTTCTAATCATGACTGCTTCTTGGTTTCTAGAACTTGTAGGATACCAGGATACTGACGATTTTGTGGCTGATATTATTGGGTGACTAGGTGCTAATGTGGGGAGAAGGGTGGAATGAGACAGTGAATGGAAGGAGATAGCAGATTCTGAGGGGAGTTGGAGATTTACAGATTTGCAAATTGCCCCTTTTCTCTACAGGTCTTTCTCTTCTTCCCCCACATTAATAAGCAGTCTTGCTAGAAAACCCACCAATTTGGAGAGTGCAGTCCTTGGCGACTATAAGCCTTTCTGGAAACAGCAGGCAGACTAAGGTAATGCCCCATTGCATAATTAAAAGTTCTCCTTGAACTGTCCAGGAGTGTTTTCCAAGTTTTTACGACTGACAAGGAAAGAAGAGAGGAACCTGGGTGGCAGCCAAACTAGACTGAGCTCAGTAGCCAGGCATGAAAGAGACTGGGAAGTTGCAGGGGATAATTGGAAGGGAGCTGTTGGTTGTACTTAGGTTTAAACAAGGGGGTTCTTATGCAAATGAGAATATTTAGGTGACTAAGATAGGTCTTCTTGGCTAAAGTATAAGCTAAGCAATAGTTGACAGAGGAGAGTGAAAGAAGGGCTCTAGGAGGCAAGTCTGACCATTCATTATTAGTGTCACAGTAGAATAAACTGAGGACCCAGCGCTGCTGGTGTTGATCATATTATACAAATGCCTGCACTTTTTTGCAGTTTGTTATCACCACAACATGGACCAGGCTTGCTGCAACTTCAGTCTCTTGACCTTGACCTTTTTTGTTGTCATAGCAGAAAGACTGAAGACTTGGGTTTTGAGCAGATGGTTTTTCCATCTAAATTGAATAATTCAATTAGGTATTCTCAAATGGCCCACATTTGGGTCATGGAATTAAAGTGAAAAAAACAAAAACATATGTCCAGCATGTCTTCCTTGTGTTTGTTATAAGTGATGTTGATAGATTTTACTCTTTCACTGAAGAAGAAGTTGGGATGATCTCAGCATTTCACACAACATGTGCCCAGTAATCAAGGCCTTGCCAATTCTGAATTCCAGACTAGCCCAAAAATTCAGTCTTATTTGAAAGTCAGACCTTTCTTTGTATGTATGGAAATTGTGTTTCATCTCTCTACTTTTTTTTTTTTTTTTTTCAGGGAGGTAGGGTTTACTATTGTGGGTTTAGGGGTTGAATGGTAAAAAGCACTAATACAGCTTGTACTAGCTCAGAATTGATGAGTTTGAGATTGTATCAGTCTGCTGTCTGAGATTGACTTTATGAATCACCCTCCACTAAGTGTTTTCCCTGAATATGACTTCAGTTTTTCCACTTGTAAAGAAACTTTCCTTTACATAATTACAAGCTTACTGTGAGTATTAACTACATGAAATTATGTTAATAGGCTTTTAGATATAAAATTCGTAGGGTTTCTGACTTATTTACTTCAATTGAGATTATAGGGGCAAAATAGTAACATTTATATCCAGAGTACACATATAATGGTGGCCTATCTGTACATAATTCATAGAAATTACTACTTTTGCCCTTTAATAATAGCTTTCATGTTATCATAAATTCTAACTTTTGAGAATATTGGGTGAGATTTTTGTTGGGTGAGATTATGTTGTAGCTGAGTCATTCTAAAACAGAGAAGAACAATGGGCAAATTCATTTATTTTTATTTCAGTTTGTATTTATATAGGACTTGCTATTTTTTAACTCTAGCTCAATTTTGTCTTTATGAGAAGTTAGTCAATGTATTTACAGTGTTTGGCTCCCTTCTTGGAAGTAACACTTGAGACGCTAAAATACTTTTATGATGTACAAACTTTTTGCTCCCAATGTCCTCAACAGTCCCTTAAGATTTAGAGGATAGATTTACTAACCATTTGTTAATTCAATCAATGTTTGTGTCATGGTTTTTATGTCCCAGGAAATGTCAGACTTGGATTCAAATCCTAGTATTATGATCTTACTCATTTCATTTTTCTTCTAAACATTTTACCAACATTTAATTTAGTGTCTATGTTACTATCTATAATGTACAAAATTGGTAATTGTTGTTTCATCCATGATAATTGTGAAATATTTAATATTTATTTTGGCATATCAATTCATAAAATGAACAACCTCTTTTTATAGCTCAGTATAATGTGTATATACATGGGTATTTAATTCTTTTAGGTGACTAGGTCTATGTATGAGAGAAAGAAAATAGAATAAATAAGTATAAATTATTTAAGGAAAAAATGTTTTGATGAAGTACTTAGTCATAAATTTTATTTTTAGACTTTATAGTAATTGTGAATCTATAGCATGTAGGAGTATATGGGAAAAATAATTAGGTTAGATTTATGATTATATTAATATAATAAGCACTTTTTGAGTAATCAATGAACAAGTGAATGTCCAAGGATGTATTGGGGTAATTTTAATCAAAAACATTCAATTATGATTTTGATTTTAAGTTAAAAATCTTTAAATCTCAGTCTCTATTGCTGAATATTAGATAATTTTTATTTAAATTTCACTTAGCAGAACACTTTGTGATTCATCCACAGACCTGTAATTTGCTTTCTGAGGTCTCTAACGTCTTTAAAAGTAATTTTATTTGATATGATAATGAATTAAAAAGTAGTTACAGTTGCATGGGTTCTATGAGCCATGGTCCCTAAACGTATTAGAGGCTGGTGGATCTAATAGTGTTTGTTTTAACACATTTAGAGACCAGGAAACATAAACTTGTCCTGTGGGAATTTAAATATATTCAGATTGAAAGAGGACAAAATAGTATAGACTTGGAACAGAGAAATTGTGTTGCTTCCAATTAGTGGAGAAGCAGACCTGAAATCAGGCCTTTATTTTTAAAGATAATGACCAAAAATCATGATTCCAAAGTTAGGCTTAGACAACAATGCCTCTGGTATTTGCTGTAGGAACCAATCTCCAAATTTGGGGTAATTAAAAGTTTATATAAGAGAACAAACTGGATTTTATCCTCTCAATTTCATAGCTATTAACAAACTGCAAGGGAGTGCATGTTTTATAAAAGCAAAATTTTAACAGTAAATGGGTTCAATTACTCAGATTTCCATTTGGGTAAGTTAAAACTTGGGTAGGTAAATACTGATTAGCATTTTATTTAAGAAGACAGAGTACTTTGTAAAGTGTTTTTAAGAGTCTCTGTGCATGTTTTTCTCTGTAATCTATTTAATTTTTGTCTGCCTTTGAGGATTCCAGAAAAGATTTTGTATGAAAAGATTTTGTATAATGGTAGAACTTTCTTATTACCTTCCTGGAGCAGTACATTATGAGAATCATAAAAAACAGTCCTCCAGTATAAAGACTGATTGGATGCTGGTAGTATGCATAAATACAGAGAAAATTTGGCTTGTTGTAAATAACAGTTTTATAACTGAATTGACTTCAAATTGATTTATCTTTATTCTGCATATAGTAATTAGTAAGAATATGTTGCTTATTCAGTATATTCTAGCAAAATATATTTTTAGTGAATTGTTAAGGAGTCACATTTGAGTAAAATTGTATTTGAAATTATCTAACTGCTCCCTGAAATGGCAGAAGAACCTGTAAAGTAAAACTTCTTTATAATAAGAGTGAGTATTGTTTTGACATTTTATGAGTTACTCATAATGCACCATTGTGACTCTGGATGTATGTAATGAACAACTTTAAAATTATTAACTGCAAACTAGTAAGAGCTATGATACTGCTAATATTGTCTTTAATCCATTTTAATGGAAGAACCAAGACTAAAATTGTAATATCCAAATTATCATAGGCTTAATTGTTTAAATTAAGTAGATTAGGAAATTTATGATTAACTTGGAAAAATTAAATCTTTTAGATTAGTGCAGATGATATTTTAGGAACATTTTATGAATTGATATAATAAATCTTCCTTTGCGACTTCTTTATTCAATGGAATACTGATTTTCTTTTAAGCTGTTATAAAAAGTTAAAATCTTTTTATCCTCCCTTTTTTCATTCTGGAAAATGTAACACAGTTTATGTTTAAACTATGAGTTATCAAATAAGAAATTCTACTATGATTCTCTTGACTTTGATAAATATTTATTGAACATCATGACTTATTTTGTAATTGTGTCCTTTTTGGTAGTAGGTAACAGGCATCTATCTCAATATTACCAAAATGACTACTATCCCACTAAACATGCTATACAAATGTAATACAATCCTCATTAAACTACCAGAAATATTTTTGAAAGAAGCTAAGTAAAAAATATTGGAATTTATATAGAACCACAAAACACCTGAAATTGCAAAACAACCCTGAGAAAAAAAAGATGAAGTTATTACATTACCTGACTTCTAACTTTACTTTAAACCAACAGTACTAAAAACAACATGGTATTAACACAAAAATAGATAAATAAATAAATAGATAGATAGATAAAATAGATAAATCAATCCACATATTCACCAGCACTTAATCTATAATAAAGCAGCTATGAGCGTAAAATGGGGAAAGATCAGTCTGTTATAAATGGTGCTGAGAAAATTGGAAACCACACATAAAAGAATGGAGTTGAATTACTTGCTAATACCATACACAAGAATGGACTGAAGATTTACAGATAAGTCCTACAACAATGAAATACATGGAAGGAAACACTGGTCATAGGTTCCATGATATCAGTGATAAAGTTATATTTGGCATTTCAACCTCTGTGGCAAGTTAAAAAGATTCTACAGCAGAAGAAAATATAAGACAATTAAAAGAACACCTTATTAAATGGCAAAATATTTATACAATATATGGCTGACAAGAGATTAATGTTCAAGATATATAAAGACTAATATAATTTAACAACAAAAACACTAAATAGCCCAAATCAATAAGTGTCATCAGATATGAACAGGCAGTTCACCAAAGAGGATATCCAGAAGGCCAAAAGACATATGAAAAGAAAGATCATCATAGCTCCTAATAAGAGAGATGCAGAATAAAACCACAGTGTGATACTACCTCACACTGATGAGATTGGCAAATATTCAAAAGACCCACAACCACCAGTATTGGAGTAGATGTGAAATAAAAGGGACCCTGTTACACAGTTGGGAATGTAAACTGGTATAACCATTATGGAAAGTAATATGGATATATCCCACTCTGGGGCATATATCCAAAGAATATGAGAACATATGTACCACAGTTTTCATAGCAGCATTATTTACAGTAACTAGGACATAGAGGCATGATTGTCTATCAATGAATAATGGAATCAAGAAGATATGGTATATCCTTACTATGGAGTACTATACAGCTATAAGAAAGGGCAAAAATGCAACCATTTTCAACAAAATGGGGGGAATTTGAGAGAATCATATGCAGCAAAGTTAGAATGATAAAAACATACTGGACATTTATATAACAAGCAATATATTTGATAACATAAAACACTTTTTTTTTAAGATTTTATTTATTTATTTATACAAGCACTGGGTACAGTCAGAAGTGCAGGAGGGTGAGAAAATTCACCAGAGCCGGAGCGGGATGCAGAACAGGCAGAAGGACCGAAGTACACTGCTGAGGGGAGCAGCGGGCGGCAGGAGAGGTCTGCACGCCATGTGGGACCCTCGCCCCGGCAGCCGGGGATCGAACCTGCGCTGCAGAGGCTGCGGGCAGCTTCGCAACCCAGCACTCAACCACTGTGCCACCAGGGAGGCCCAACATAAAACACTTTTAAGAAACCAATTGATATCAATAAACAATCTGAGGACGGTGAGGGGGTGCGGAAAAGGGACAAGGGGGTAAAAGGGATGGTGGTGGAGAAAAAGAATAAAAAGAACAGCAGATAAAAAATAGTAAAATTACAAGGTGTGGGTCTATGATAATAGTTTGTACTTGAAAACTGAGAGTTGCTTCAAGGTCACAATGAGAGATAATTGTATTTCAGTCTTGTTTTGTCTCTACTTCCTATGTTCTCTAGTGGTCATCATCAAGTATAGTGGACAATTATTTGCTTCCTTCCCTGTTGGATTTCCATATTCGCTCTGGATGACCTTGAATGACACTAGCTTAAGCCAGTTATGATTCTTTACCTGAAGTTAATTTCTTTTTCATTTTTTGTACAACCATATTTTCACTTCTAAGAGCCCACTTTACCATCCTTGTGGCAGGCACTACTGGCTGTCTACCCAAATAATTTCCTCATTCCTCTTTGCTTATAGGACTCTAGTATTTTTCAGATGTCCACTCTTATCTACAGTAAGTGGAAAGGCAATTCATTCCTAACTAAAGTGAAATTTGGATTAGGCTAAGCAAATAATCACAGTGTTTCTAGTCCCCTTGTCAATGATTTGCTATTGAGGGTTACTTGTTCCTTGTCTCTGTCATAGTCAATGAAATGTGGTGACAGGACTTGGAAAGATGAGGTAGGAGAAATTTCTTTACACTTAGCAAGGGAGCATTGGATGCGTAGGCTGCGCGGCCTCTTGATATTGGTTCTATCTGGGGTAGATACTTAAAATTGCTTTGGGAGAACCTCCATGAGGAGATCCAGCTAAAAGGTAAAATAAATGTAAGGAAACTGGGTGTGCCTAATGGTATTTTTGGGTTCCAGTATCATCTTACCATGTTTCTGGATTTAAGTGTTTTATGAGGTAATGATGATTTTTTTTTTTTATTTTTCAAACCAGAAAGCAGTTTTTTGTTATTCAAAAGCAGTTTTTTGTTATATCCCAATTAGAACAGTAAAGTGTTACCTTAATTTTGTAAATAAAAATTTAAGAAGTAATAATTTAGGTTATTTAAGTAAGTTTATAGACCACCCAGGTTTTGTGAACTTTGAATATAATTAGTGTTATTGTAACAGGGTGGTCCCCAGGGAAGGGGGAGATTCCAGGTTTCCTGCCCCACCCAAGGGAGGGTGGAGCTGAGCAGGGAGAGAAGAGGCTGGAGAGGAGACTGAGGAAGGAAGGAAGCAGGATGGAGCCAGAAGGAAACCTGGAAGAGGCACATGGAGCCAAAGACACATGAAGTAACTGCGCTTGCCTTTTGGTCATGGGCTGGTTGACACAGTGTGAGTGAGAGACCCGTGGGGAGGTGACAATGGCGGTTTTTGTCTTGATTTTGATTTTGCTCTTTCCCTTCCAGACTTGTCTAAGGGTTTCTGATCCTTTTCTCTGGGTCCCCACTGGAAAATGCTTTAGACTTGTGGCAGGCTTTGGGGCCTTGCTCTGGGCCAATCCTGCTTGGGTGGACTTTTACCAGGAGGGGATGGGTAACTTTGGGTGCTTGATTTCGAAACTATATTCTTTGCCCTTCCTGTGTTGTTTCCTAATTGTGTTAAAGTTCCTTCCCATTAAAGTCGCATATGTTTTGTGTTGATGCGGTGGATGGCAGAACCTATTTAGAGCAGGCAGGTTTGCGGGGTCTGGGGTGCCCCTCTCCCTGCCCTGTAACATTATTACTGTACAACTTTTTATTAGTCATCAAATTTTGTGGGTTTGAATATAGTTAATGGGTTAATCAATTAAATTTGGTGTGAGATGAATAAACTTTACCTATAGCTCAGAAACGCACTATCTTATCAATTTTTTTTTTTTAAAATAGACCAAAATTACAATCTAATCAATTACAAAGTCACACCATTGTGTATGAGTTGCTTGAAGGCCTGAGTATACTGGAAACATTAAATGTACATTAAGAAATATTGGCACAGTCTTACTGCTACTCTGAGTAATTTAAAGATTGGAGTCATGATGAGCTGTAAGTAAATAGAAATGATAAAGCTGCTAGGAATAAAATTAAAGAAAACTGTGAAGTTTAGATTCATTCACAAAGATAAAAATGCAGGCATATAGTAAATTTTAGGTAATGAATAGTTTTGTAAAATTGTAGTTTACTGTAACCATTATTTTAGTTGTTTTCTGCCTCATGTTCTTGAGTTTGTTTTGTTGTTGTTGTTGATTGATTTGTTTTTCTTGATGCATATCCTTTAGGGGATGGCAGGCAGATTAGTTAACTAATGCTAATCTGCAGCTTATTGATAGACTGGTTTAAAATTCCAAGGCTAGGAGAGCCATAGCTATAATTAACTTAAGACTCTAGTGATGTAGGTTTTAGCATAAGAGACTCCATTTTGGGTCTGTTGTCTTGTTTTACAATATATTGTGCTGTACCACAGTAAGGACATAGATCTGAGTCTTTGTCTTCTTGTTCTAAAAAGGACAATTATCCAAGGCTGAGTATTTACAAAGGCAAGAGAGACATGTATTTTAGAGTATTAGTGCTATCCTTAGCTGAAATAATTTACTAGGCTTTTAAGCAGAGGTGGAAGCAAGCAAACCAGGAATAATAAAATAGGCTCAGACAATTAGGTAAGTGTCACAATGAGCAGGTTTGTTAGGAATGAGGGGGTGTGAGAAACATAAAGCTAATGATGTGTAAACAGTGCAGATGAAGAAGAGTGTGGTGAAACCAGAGGTGGAGATGTTACAGATGTTGACAGCCTTAGTCATTGGTCTAGAAAGAGCAAAGCTATTATTGTATTTGAACTGATATCAGCATGGATGTTGAAAGCATGGAGACTGGGTTGGAGAGAGATTTAGATAGCCTGTAACTTGAATATCAAAGGAAAGTGAAAGAGACATCAGAAGAGTAGTTACTAAAAGAGACATCCTAAGTAACAAGATCTCCTACAATCCTGATTGAAATTGCATATCACTTTCTTGCATAAAAATGCAATAAACATGCTTGAGATGCTCCCTCTATGAGATCACGACCTCCCATAAAGCTAGACAGGAGAGACCAGAGAATACAAAGTGCTGCAATAAGGATTATTGTTCTTTTAGAAGCTGTTGTTTAGGGATTATCCTGGGGCATCCCTTTGCCCTTGCAGAATAGGAATGCCCTCTGGTGACCTTTTTCTGGTTTGAAAGGGAGCCACATTTTTAAGGGTTTTTGAATGTGAATAAAAGCCTCTTTGTATATAAATGATTATGGAGGCACTGTGCTTATCTACTTTAACAATTACAACAAATATATAATAAGGTAGAGGATAAATATCCAGATAATTCAAATCCTAACTCCTATTTGTATTAAAATAATAAGAAAATATTTCCCCCACCCCCAAATTGTCTCTATTAAGATTTTCATGGCTCCTGCACTCTTTTCTTTCTTTCTTTTTTTTTAAAGTCTTCAAAGAAAGACTTTTTAAAAAAATTTTATTTATTTCTTTTTTAAAAAAATATTTATTTATATAAGAACCGGAGTACAGACCAGATGCGCGGAAGGGTGAGAGGATTCACCAGAGACAGAGTGGGGAACACAACAGGCAGATCTACTGAAATACACTGCTGAGGGGAGCAGCTGGTGAGACAGGAGAGGTCTGCAGTGCCATGTGGGACCCTTGCCGGCTGGCGGGGATCGAACCGGTGCTGCAGAGGCTGCGGACAGCTTCACAGCATGGCTCTCAACCTCCTGTGCCACCAGGGGAGGCCTTCCTGCACTCTTTTCTTAACCAATTTTGTTATATATGTGAGTCTATATCAAAAATTATTTTTTTGAACAACAGAGAAATTCTAAGACTCTGATGTGGTTCAGGGCACACTACCTCAAATATATGGCATCTTGATATATTGATTATTTTCAAGCTGAGGGAATTTGAGAAATGGCAGTGAAGGAAGGACTTTAACCTTGCTCTGAAACAGGTCATTAAGTCTGCCTGTGAAGTGCTCTTCCTATCCCAGGGGGTGTCTTTATATCTGAAGACAAAGAGCCTAATGAAGACTCTGAGTCATCTTGCCAATTTTGCCACAGTTTACTATAGGAGGCTCATTCTCCTGTCCCATCACATCTTCCCAAAATTTGTAACTTTTCTTCAAATCTAGCATAGAGGCACTCATATTTTATTGCAAGGAGTCCCGTGGAGAGTTTAGAAGAGCAGAGATAGAAGGTATTTTTGCCTTCCTAGCAATTAGTCTTTAGAGTGCTGGCTATGTCCTAAACTTTGTGCTATTTTTTTTGGGTGTTTTTATAAAGGATTAAGAAATTTGGCTAACTTCTTGTTAAAAGACCAGAAAGGTGTAGTAAAGTATTTAAGAATTTACCTGAGCAAAAATGGACTCAAACCTTACAATATCGCATCTAGCAGATAGAAAGATGCTTGGAGGAGCTGAACAAATGGAAGGGTTGTATAGGCAGAAGGGAGTGGAAACGAGGAAGTTAGGCTAGGAAAACAATAAAAAGTCCAGTTGGTTATTGCAAAATTTCTTTTCTTTGAAGGGGGTCTATCAAGTGAATTGCCTAACCTGTGCTAATCAGGTGAGTCATGATTAACTGGTTTATGATTTCATTTCTGGAAAAGCTGAAACTATAATTAAGTCTCCCTATGGTGACATGGGGCTTAGCATAAATGACTCCATATTGGGCCAGTTGTCTTATTTTTTAACAAGTTCCACAGTCTCAAACAGGGCAGGTAGTGAGACAGGAAGTTATTGCCTCCAACCACCATACTAGCTAAGGCAGCAGGCAGTGGTCTGCCGGCCAGATTTATATTTGGGCTAGATTTATATTTATCTTTACTAGTGAGTGTGTGATAACTTTGATTAACCTGATGGCTTACACTCCTGATTCACACCTGAGTCTCCCTTTTTTGCAGCATGATGAGATGTTCATCTTCCACTCTTAAGCATGGCAACTTGGAACTCGCATGAGAAAGATATTTATACATTTTAGTTCTAAGTTAGAGAAAGCATAAAAATTAAGCTATTGACTAAATTGTGTTTGCTTATTAATACTTTACTTTTACTTAATTTGTCAGAGGGTTGCAATGTTAAGTGTGGGTATCTGACTTTTCCTTGAGCCTATTTCCCCTGGATTTGGCAAAATGATAAAGTTTGGATAAATAACGTCGAATATGTAGAATCGATAATATTAACAGTTTCTCATAAGCCTGACATGTACTGCTCACTGAAGTATTTGACATTTTCCATCACTGAGAGAATGAACTAGATAACCTCAAAGAATGCTTCAGTCCCTAAAGCCCAGTAAATTTTGGTTTTGACTAGTTTTTTAAACTAAAACAAGTTTCTTAAACATCATGTTCAAATTTATCCTAATTTTAATGTTTAATTTTATCATTTTGTCTTTTGAGGGGTTAGTTTTAATTTCTTGTGGTCTTTATGGCTTGGGTATTATAAGAAGATTTTGGAGTTATAGACAGGGTATATGACTAATCTAGTTGTTAGGAGGACCTTCAGGTAGAACACAATGAGAGTGGAAAGAGTATTTCAAGGATGTAGGAAGTCTTTGAGGATCAAGTATATGTTTTGGCACAGAATTAGAACACTGAACTATTCGTTATAGTTCTGCATGATTTATATAAGACTTTAGGTTATACTGGAAAAAGCCTGAGCTTTGGCCTCTTTTGAAAACAGGATATCCCATTTATAAGCTGGGTGCTTTTCTGCTGGCATATTCATTGTACACTGCTTCTCTTTTCTAATCTGAAAGGTGGCCTACTTAAGGATTCTTGAGAGGATTAAAAGCATTTGCATGTAGGATAGTGGTTAGTATTTTGTAGATAGCCATAATACTATCTATTATGTAGTACAGTTTTATAAATGTATGTACTGCTCTATCCTCTTGGTAAAATTATATGCTGTTTTTCATTCATTAACAAATATGCTATTTTATGTAAATGAATTTATCCTAAATTGTAAATACAAAAGGCGCATCTTCAATGTAGTGCATTATTTCTGAATTATAGATTATAAGACATTGGAGAGCAACAAAATGAATATATGCTTTTGACTATATCATCATCAAAAGTTATGTAAGTTACAGTTATGTAATATGAATTGAGATACACTTAGAAGTTTTTTTCAATTAATAAAACATATCTCTACAAGACATGATGAAAGAAAATTTGTAATGTAAAATATTAATATGAACAGAAAATAAGAAATGCGTAATCCTAAAATTATGTAGGAGAAAACTATTGTTAATTATTTTAGTGTACCTACATAACATCGTTTTCTTACTTGTGTAATGCATACTATTAAAACAAGAATGCTGAAGAGTATTCAGTATTCTACAAAACAAACTCTCAAAGGAAAAAAAGTCTCACTGCCTGATGACATTTTTCTTAATTTAAAAAATATAATTGGAATCATGTTCTACACACTGATTTGTGATTTGACCTTTTCACATAATATGCTGTGACATACAGCATCTGATACAGGTGTATGTCCTGATATAGAGGCTAGAAGAACATTAGGAGGAGAAATCTGCAGGTATACCTTCATGATCTCAAATCATGTTACTATTAAAGGTAAATGTGGAATGATAGCATGCAGGCAGAAAATAATCAGAGAAATAGCCATCATCTGGCAATAGTTTCTGTTGAAATGGTGATTTTGCTCTAATGGACAGATAACTGTGAAAGGACGCCTCCAGTTTAAAATGATTAGCACTCATGCCAGTCTGTGCCCCTTTGTCTGATCTCACTTAGCACTCTTAAGTCCTGGTTCACTAGAGGAAAAGAACTCTTGCTTCTGCAACCCGTCTTGTACCCTGGTACTACTGGGAAGGAGATGTGGATGGAGACACATGGATGAGATGCATGGAAAATTGGAAGCATGTTTTATTACATGGCTTTGAATGAAATTCTTCTGGGACTTGAATTTGAGCTGAGCCAAGAAGAGAGCCTTCCACTTTACTTGTAGGAGACCTCCAACAAAGGAGGGGAAGCTTGCCTCTTTTAGTAGGGCTGGAAACCTCAGAGAAAAAGCCCTGGCAACTTTGAGAGTTTGTTTTGTAGTACAGTTTTATATATGTAGGTACTGCTCTATTTATTTTCATGCTAAAATTATATGCTGTTTTCATTCTTATTAACAAATATGCTATTTCATGTAAATGAATTTATCTTAAAAGGTAAGTACAAAAGGAGCATCTTCAATGTAGTGCATTATTTATGACTTACAGATAAGTCATATGTTTGTGAGTTATAGATAAGGCATTCCATTCTTTAAATGGAATCTAGTAAGACCATGGCCTTGATGCTGAAGCCTGTGCAGACTGGAGGTTGAGAGCTCAATCTGAGATCCCCATGGAAGTTACAACAAAGCCAACAAAATTCCCCTTGGTTATTTTGCCCTATGAGGTTATGCAAACATAGGTAAAATGGATTGGAATTGGACTTAGTTTACAAATCCATCTTATTGTACTATTGAATAGAATTGGGGTGAAGGTGAAGAGAAAATGATTTTAAACAAGTAGAACCCATTTTAAGACTTTTTTTTTTGTTTTTCCCCCCCACTTTCTCTCTCTCTCTCTCTCTTTTTTTTTTTATTAGTTGTATACTGCCTGATACTTTTGTTTGACAAACACCCTCAGACTTTTTTTTTCTTTTGGTTTGGACTGATTAACTGTTTTCTGGAAATGGAGAACTTTGCCACAGTGGCCATCCATAGACAATGATTAGTGAACACTCTGTCTCTAAGGCTGTCCCCCCGAGACCTTTATCAACAAAGAAATGGTGAGCGCAGGGGGAATGAAATGGAGAAATTGTTAGGGCTGGAAACACCATAGTATCCCCAACCCCCAATAAACTATGGGTGGGGCTGAGTGGCCAGGAAAGCAGTATAGACAGGTTGATTAGAGAGAAAGACCTCTCACTTTTGCTGCCGGACTTGCACTCTGATGCTGCTGGAAAGGAGACATGGCAGGAGACACATGAAGGAGAGACACTTGGAAGAGACTTCTTGGTGAGAGACACATGGAGAGGCTGATAATAGCAGACATTATCTTGCTGTGGTGTCTCCTTTTGTCTCAACTTTCTGGGACCTGCTTCAGAACCTCTTTTGTATGACTCCCCAACAGAAGATGGCTTCTGTTTGCAAGCTTTCAGGCCTCAACAGTCCCCCTCCGGGCCCACTCTATTTGATCATTTACCCTCAAGGGGATGAAGAATTTTGGGTACTTATTGTGAAAAATATTCTCTCTTCTTTCTCTATGCAAACTAGTTTTATTAAAATTCCTTATCACTAAAAAAAAAAAATTTGGTTCACTTTTCAATTCGATAGCTGTGTTCATGATTACTAATGGCCCTAATATCTGAATCATTTAGGTCTCTATTTTCTGGGTGCATGCATTCATTAACAGCTACATGTGCTTGGACTCAACTTATTCTGGTTATGAGAACAGCCTGTGTCTGCGAGTCTCTTCTTGATGCTTACACAGGCGTTAAAGTAACTGGACCTCAAGAATGGAATCGATTTTTCAGGGCCAGTGTTTAAAATGCATCATTTCCCTTCAGGGTTTAAGAGCAAACTGCATTTTGATTTGTAAATTTACATGTGAAAATGATTATCACAAAAGTCTTTTAGAAACAAATTCTCCATCATATTGAAATGAAAACTTAACAAAAATCAGCTGTTAAGTATTTTTCCCCTCAATAGTTTTAAAGGAAACTTCCCAGTTAAAGTTTGAGAAAGAGGGAGGGAGAGAAAGAAAATAAAGCAGAAATCCTCCGCAGCTTTGTTTTACTTTTATTTATGTACCTACCCCCTGTACATCTTACTCACTGAATCTTTGCAAGAAAAAAATTAGTGAAATGTATAGTCTGTGGAATGAAGACCCCAAGTGAGTTGTTGAAGATGTACTGAGATACAGATAATGTGGTCCTTTACCAGATGTTCCTGTGGTGTGTAGACTTGTTCCTAACTGAGGGATCATTTACCAACTTAGGGATTTAGGGAGATCATTTAGCTTCCCTGAAATTTATTTCTTGACTGTCAGATGAAGATAATGACTTGAGACTTGTTTGTATGGCTAGGAGGTATAACTATGAAAATCATCAGTTACACTAGTAAATAATCATGTATCTCTTGTGTGTCTACTCTCTTGATCCCCAAATTTTTAGAGTTCACACTGTCTCTTTTGGACTTGAGCAGGGAGCACCAGATTTCCTAGTTTTCCTTATCGGATCAACCAGGAAGTTTCTGAGAATTAAAAATTAAAATTCTTGTAATACTGCTGTTTTTTTTTTAATAATAAATTTTATTTTTATATTCCCCCATACAATTGCAAACCCCCCATTCTGACCCCAATCCCTCCCCTCCCGCTCCCCACCCCCCAAAAAGTGTCTCTGGTTCATAGTTTTTTGTTGATTTTGATTTTCACTTTCTTATAGTTATTCATTTTCCTGGTCCCTTATTTAAGTTTTCTAGATTCCTGCTATGAGTGAGACCATCCAGTATTTTTCTTTTTCTTTTTGGCTTATTTCGCTGAGCATGATCCCTTCCAGCGCCATCCATGTTGCTGCAAATTGCATGTGTTTATCTTTTGTGAATGCTGAGTAATATTCCATGGTGTATATGTACCACATCTTCTTGATCCAGTCATCTATTTTTGGGCATTTGGGCTGTTTCCAAAGCTTAGCTATTGTAAATAGTGCTGCTATAAACATAGGGGTGCAGGTGTTCTTTGGAATTGATGTTTCTGTGTCCTTTGGGTAAATACCTAGGAGTGGAATTGCTGGATCCTGTGGAAGCTCTATGTTTAGTAGGTCCAGAAATCTCCACACAGCTCTCCATAGTGGTTGGACCAGTTTGCACTCCCACCAACAGTGTAGAAGAGTTCCTTTTTCTCCACAACCTCACCAACATTTGCTGTTGCTAGTTTTTCTAATATGTGCCATTCTCACTGGTGTTTTTGAAAATTTCCTTTCCACAGCTTGAATCCATTGGCATTTTCCTTTTTTCAATCTGTATTTTGGGATACGCGCCATTATAAATAACCTTTATGTTAGGAAGAAATTAAGTTATGTTATCTTCAGATTCCGACCCAGTGTGAGAAAGAAACTTCTAATGGTGGGTCAAACTTATTTATTCAATATTGATGTTCTGTTAATGAATCTAACAGAGAACAACTGAATAGCTTTGGGCTGGGGCTACTATAGCACAGTGTCCTGTGGTTTATCTATTGTTTGAGACCTTGGGTAAGAAAATTTCTATTATTTATTTATTTATTTTTTTAGATTTATTTATTTCTTAAAATTTATTTATTTATTTATACAAGCACTGGGTACAGTCAGAAGTGCGGGAGGGTGAGAGAATTTACCAGAGCCAGAGTGGGGAACAGAACAGGCAGGCTGATGAAGTACACTGCTGAGGGGAGCAGCGGGCGGCAGGAGAGGTCTGCGTGCCATGTGGGACCCTCACCCAGGGGCCGGGGATCGAACCGGCTCTGCAGAGGCTGTGGGCAGCTTCGTAGCCCAGCACTCAACCGCTGCGCCACCAGGGTAAGCCCTGGGTAAGAAAATTTCTAAGTGAAATTTATATGAGGTGATCAGTTTCCTGAAAATAATATTTGTAAAATAAGAGAGAGCTCTTTGTGTAAAATAGATGAAAACTACGGGGATTCCTCCATTTAATCATGCAGACCTTCATTCAAAATTCTTTCAGACTTTATTATGTGTAAGCTACTGTGCTAGATTCCTCTAAAATAACTAATGTTAGAGAAACATGGACTCACAACCTTTATCTGCCTGCTCTAAGTCCAGTTCCTTTAAAGTCTCAATTTCATTTAAATCTGACCTTTTACTCCATAACTTTGTTTTAAAGTAACATTGATGTATTTTATCAATAGATACAGTGAGGCAATGCCATTCCTCCAGGATTATGCCAGTATTTATTCTGTGACTATAATTGTATGTGTCTCTGTTAGAGATGGGGAGAGTGCTTCAAAGTGTCCAAACAGAGTAAGAGCAAGGAGAAAAGAGGGAAGGAACATGGTACAGCTTAAACTTGCAAAACCTCATGCCTTTGGGTAAGATGGAATGGAATAAAGGTATGGAACTAAATTAGGAAATGTTTAAATAGTCTAGTTGAGAGATCATGAGGAACTGATATTAGGAGGTTAGAAAAGAGGGAATTGGGGTTGTGTTTAATTTCTGGAATTGTTGGCTTAATGGGTGTATTTCAGACTGCAGGAATAGAGAAGATCGTGTGTAGACTTGGATTGTTGGACTTGATTATGGTAATATTCCCCTACACAAGGAAATATAGGACAAATATGATTACAGGAAGAGAATAATGTGATTCCACTTTGAATGTTTGAGTTTGAAGTGTTATGGACCATTCCAGGAGAGATGCCTTGTAGTAAGTTGGACATACAATTTGAAAATGAGAAATCCTAGCATAGAGATATGGGTTAAAAAGTTGTCCATATGGGGCCTCCCTGGTGGCTCAGGCAGTTGAGCGCAGCTCTGTGAAGCTGTCGGCAGCCTCTGCAGTGCCGGTTCAATCCCTGCTGGCCTTGGAGCAACTCACATGGCGAGCAGACCTCTCCTGTCTCTCCCGCTGCTCCCCTCAGCAGTATATTTCGTCAGTCTGCCTGTTCTGTTCCCCGCTCTGTCTCTGATGAATCCTCTCGCCCTACTGCGCTTCTGGTCTGTGCCCTGGCTCTTGTATAAATAAAATAAATCTTTAAAAAAAAAAAAGTTGTCCATATGGAGGTCATTGTTAGTGTCATAAGGTCATACCCTGACAGCATTGATAGTTAAGGGGAGTCAGAAAATGAAAAGATAGTAAAATAGATTGTGAGGAACTTAAATATGAAACTTGAAGTCTTTATGCAAAGGAAAAGTCTTAAACACCTAGGAAGTAGATAATAAAGAACTAAGTTGGAATCATTTTAGAGGAGGTAGAAAAGAGAGGAGTGACTTAAATCTAATAGCCCTCAATACAAGGCAGTTGTTTGCATTATTGGCCAGTTTAACTGGCCAGAGCTTCATGTTCATTTTGAGGTTGGGATTTTCATTTCCACACTCTTCTACGCCAAAAACTGAGTAAAGATTTCACAGGCTTGGCAAAATGAACCTCAATTTTTAGTGAAAAGATGATGTATTATAGGCCTAGCTAGGTTATCCCTAGCTCCCTAAAGAATATCTTAGCACTTTGTTTCCACAAATCCATTCTTCTTTCTTCCTTCCTTCCTTCCTTCCTTCCTTCCTTCCTTCCTTCCTTCCTTCCTTCCTTCCTTCCTTCCTTCCTTTCTTCTTCCTCCTTCCTTCCTTCCTTCCTTCCTTCCTTCCTTTCCTTCCTTCCTTCCTTCCTTCCTTCCTTCCTTTCTTCCTTCCTTCCTTCCTTCCTTCCTTCCTTCCTTCCTTCCTTCCTTCCTTCCTTCCTTCCTTCCTTCCTTCCTTCCTTCCTTCCTTCCTTCCTTCCTTCCTTCCTTCCTTCCTTCCTTCCTTCTTCCACAAATCCATTCTTACAGGTAACCAAAACTGTATCATGTAGTTATCTGTTTTTGTTCATGATGTCAGATTGGTCTTTGCTGATTCCCATACCATTTTTAATTTGACCAAATGTTGAAGTAAGGGTAACTAGAATTAAACATTAAGATGTGACTAATTTTCCTAGATTATTGAATACTATTTACTATAAAGCCATATTAATATTACTAGAAAAGTATTTCATTATTTTATGATAGAAATCATAAACCTGTATCTGTATGATGAATATATTATTTCTTCTCTTAAATCTTTCTTTTCTTAAACTTGATTTTTATAAAATAATTCTGCTGGAAAAAGAAGAATTGAAAAAAATAGAGCATTCACATAGACCTTCAACACTTCTTTTACTTGTGTCTTTTTAGATAGCCCTTTACTATAATTTAAAAACAGCATACCTAGGTTTGTTATTCTTTTTGTCATGATTTTACTTAAAATATAGGACTTAAAAAGATACTAAAGATTCAAATTTTTTTCTTCTCCTTTTCAAATTTTTATAAAAGGAAAAATAGGAAATTCATATGAAGCGATCTTTCAAAATTAGCTGAGTAAGACAGTTCTTGGATGTAATATTGAAACAGGTTCTTTTAGTTTTCTGTGGAGTTATTTTTAGTGTATTTTAGTTGTGAATTCTTACATTTTCTACCTGATTCTTGGTACTAACTGGATAGCCTTCATCAAATTACTTAGTCTCTCTCTATGAACTGAAGGTGAGTTAGAAATAATAGTGTATTAAGGTATTAAGCTACTTTTATGCTTGTATATCATGCTCACTGAAATGAAAGCCCCACAAAAGCAGGGTTTGTGTGTTCACTTACCCCTAGAGACCCAGAACCTATGAGTGTCCATTGCAGTAGGCATTCAAATATTTGATGAGTAAATTGAGAAACAAGGAATTCATATCTAGTTTCCGTAAGAGATAGTATGCCTCATCCAACATGCCTAATGCCTTGGAAAGAGCTGTTAGAGAGATGCATTAAATGTAGGATAATGAATTGGGGCAGGGACTCTACCTTGAACTGACTTTTAGCTTCGTTATTACCTGAGGGCCAGTACTTGGCAGTCAGTTTTTATCTCAGAGACATTAGCAGGAAACAATGTAAACTGCTCCATGACCTACATAGCTCTGCACAATCTCTCTTGGCAATCTCACTATTGCATCTCTTTTCAGATAAAGGAAAAACAGGGTTTTTCAGGGCCCACTTTTTCTATGATTAGTCAGATCATGCGTATATTGTATCTATGTGAGAACTTCAATCCTGAAATCAATTTTTTTAAGTCTTTTTTTTTAAGATTTATTTATTTATACAAGAACTGGGGTTTGGGTCAGAGGTGCAGGAGGGTGAGAGAATTCACCAGAGAGAGCAGGGACCAGAACAGGCAGATGGACGGAAGACACTGCTGAGGGGAGCAGCGGGTGTGGCAGGAGTGGTCTGCCACGCCATCTGGGTTTCTTCCTGGCAAGCCAGGAATCGAACCCGCGCTGCAGAAACTGCGGATACCTCCATAGCACAGCACTCAACCTATTGCGCCACCTGGGAGGCCCTGTGAAATCTGAGATTGAATGAGATAAAATGAAACAGAGATTTTATTTTTACAAAGTAGACTGGAAGCAAAATGCAGTTGACACTATCTAGTCAACTGATATTTCAATCAGTAATTTGAGGAGCAAATTCTAAGAAGTGCTGATAACCCAAGAGAAATTATTTAGCATAACTTGCTTTGCATGTTTTTGTCTACTGAAATGATTACTACATGTGTAACAGGGTGGTCCCCAGGAAAGGGGGAGGTTCCAGGTTCCCTGCCCCACCCAAGGAAGGGTGGAGCTGAGCAGGAAGAGGGGAAGCTGCAGAAGAGACTGAGGAAGGAAGCAGGATGGAGCCAGGAGACCTGGAGGAGGCACATGGAGCCTAGAGACACGTGAAGAAACTGCGCTTGTCTGTTGGTCGTGGACTAGGTGACACAGATGTGGGTGAGACCCGTGGGGAGGTGACCATGGCAGCTTTTATCTTGATGTTGATTTTGCTCTTTTCCTTCCGGGCTTGTCCAGTTGTTTGTGACCCTTTTCTGTGGGTCCCCACTGGAAGATGTTTTAGACTTGTGGTAGACTTTGGGGCCTTGTTCTGGGCCGATCCCATATGGATGGACTTTTACCCACGAGGGGATGGGTAACTTTGGGTGCTTCATTTAGAAACTAGACTCTTTGCCTTACCTGTATTGTTTCCTAGTTTAATTAAAGTTCCTTCCCATTAAAGTCTCCTATGTTTTGTGTTGATGCGGCGGATGGCAGAACCCATGTAGAATAGGCAGGTTTGCAGGGTTTGGGCTGACCCTCTCCCTGTCCTATAACACATGGATGTATTTTATATGTATATTTTTAAATTTTTATTTATTTTATTTTATTTTAGTTCACTTTTCTATGTCAGAGTGCAACTTGTCAAACTGTGTGTTAATGCCACTTACTATATATAAGGTATGAGAAACAAGGAGTAAACTTTTTTTTTTAAAGATTTATTTATTTATTTATACAAGCACTGGGTACAGTCAGAAGCATGGGAGGGTGAGAGAATTCACCAGAGCCAGAGCGGGGAACAGAACAGGCAGAGTGACGAAATTCACTGCTGAGGGGAGCAGCGGGTGCAGCAGGAGAGGTCTGCACACCATGTGGGACCCTCACGGGCGGCCGGGGATCAAACCGGCGCTGTGGGCAGCTTCGCAGCCTGGCGCTCAACCGCTGCACCACGAGGGGAGGCCCAAGGAGTAAACATTTTTGATTTAGTTGTTGAAGTCATGTCAACAGATAGTTCTCCTTGAACAGTTTAGGAGGACCCTGAGTTTATTTATAATACATAATAATATGCCAAATTATACATAAATGACTTAGAATTATAGTATGTTTTTAGAAAGATGTATTTATTTTATATTTTAAATATGCTATTAAATATGTTAGTAGATATGTTTTACTCTTTTCTGTATTGTGGCATGTATGCTTGCTTCTAACATAGTTAGAAAATAATAGTATGAAGTATTTGCACATGAAAAGGCTTCTCCAAGTTGAAAGTCCTCATGTACCTATAAGAATATCAGTTAATGAAAATCAGACTTTTTTCTTATGTCTTGATAAAAATGCAAGTTCATGCTAACTTCTTAGTACTGAAAAATACATTTATAAAGATGTTTTCTGAGGTGTTAAACCAAACCAAGCCAACTTCTAGAATAGATGCTGCAGTATAAAACTAAACATATCTATTTTTTCTTACAGAACACTTCAATATTTATTTTCAAATGTAATAGTAAATTTTAATGAAAAAAAGTAGCCAAAAATTTGATATTTTATCTAAAATTTGTTAAACTGTGAAAATGTTTAATAACAATTTAAACAAGTCCTTATCCTATGTTCTGTAGGAAATGCTTTCAAACACATTTATTTTTGAAACTTAGCATTTTGGCACTCCCCCGAAAAGGACCAAGAACAAAAAATCTGACCTATATAATGAAATTCAGACTACTTCAAACAATGTTTCCTATATTTTTAGATTAAATGTTCTTACTTCTATACTCTGTATATATTTATGTTTAATAAATTTCCTACACTTTTAAAAGAAATCTGGATTTTGACTATTTCAAAAGAATTATTTCATGCTTTCCCAATATGTACTTACATAACTTACTTTACATAAAAAAACACTCAACTTTTCTTGAATTTAAAATTTGAATATGATATCCAAACATTGTATTGTTTTAATAAATCAATTTATTTTGCTGTTTTTGGTATACTTATCTTTAAATCTGTACTTTCTGATTTTGCTTTTATTATTTGTTTTAACTTACCTAATCTAATTTAAAAGATTTGAAAGTAGCAAAATAAATAGAAAAATGAAATATTTTCTTTGTTTTCAAACTAACAGAAACTCATAAATAGCAATATTATATTTAATACTAATACAAATTCGGATTAATTTCACCATTTTTCCATTAATTTCTCCTGAGTCTTCGATTTACTTGAAATCAAGTGAAAATTATTAAAAAGTAATATAAAATAGTTATGTCACTAAATAGGGAATATTGAAATAAATATAACTGTGTACACTGTGTCTATTTAAGTATTGTTAGCAATAACTGAGTATCACTTTAAACAGCTTGTAGTATTTTTATTCAGCTAGCTCTTTAAAAAAAAGCTTAACTATACTTAAAAGAAACTATGGTCTCTCTATATTTTCTTTTCTTGAGATAACATTGCTTTATAACACAGTATATGATTTAGGGGAATAGATTCTCACCTCCTCAGATACATGACACCCCCCCCCCATCCAATCAATCCCCATAATCTCTTAACATAGACCCTTGTGACCTTGTGTACCTTCCCTCATTGCTCCCATCCCCCAACCTCTTTCCTGCTCTAGTAGCCTCAATTCTGCAGTCATGCTTGTAGGATTTATTTTGGTTTATTTTTTTCATTGAATTAAAAAGGGTTATGGTAAAGTTTACTTAGGAATCATATTAAGAATATATAAATGGAATATAATCATCTATTATATTCATCATCATCATATAAATCATCTATTATATCATTTGCCACAGTTTGGAAATACTGACTTGAGGGAAATACATTTTATTACCCTTTGATTTGCAGAGGCTTCAGGGTATATGTTGGAATTTTTTAGAACATAAATAAAAATTCATTATTTTAAAATTTTATACATAGTATCTCTTTAAAATACTTGTTATAGAATATAATTGAGCATAATACATTTATGTCTTTGAACTTTTTTTGTTGGGGGGAGGAGGTGGAGGTTGGCATTGGGTATTAGGTAGGCTTGTGAAGAAAATAATGTGGCCACCTCATTTGTTTTTATTACTGTGACATTAACTTTAGTAATGCCATCGAGTAAAGGAGGGAGTTGAAGCTGATTTCAGCTTGTCTGATTTTATATTTTTACAAGAATTACATTAAAAGCAGTGTCAATATGTAGCTGGGTATAATATTAGTGGTGGCGTTTTAATAATTTAAATTTATAGCTCTTCTTCTACCAGGCAGTTTTTTTAGCTACTTCCCAGTTTCTCACAACACTGCAGTTCTCCCTTACCTTTGTTATCACAGCTGTTTCATGGAGGTTTATTTTGAAATGTATACTGACTGAAGTTTCTGATGCCACTCTCAGCTCTTTGTAGAAAGGTCACATTCATTTAAAATGTAGACTTTATGGCTGAGAGGTACATTTGAGTCAGCAAATTTTAATGCCCACTATTGCTCTAACCCTAATTTGGCTTTCAGTACTTCTTGCTTCATTGCTTGAAATTCGTTCTCAACTTTTCTCTCAGCTCTGGTATTTTCTCACTCCAGTTCATTGCAGCTCTGATTTTGTTTCACACTGGTCATATGCTTTCAAAATTTTACCAAGAGGTTTGTAAAAACCTTTTTATCTCTATTTTCTTCTCTTTTCATCATCTGCCCTGTCCTCATTTGTTCTCATTACTCTTAAACACCACACAAACTGAACAATCAGTAGACCCTTAGGAGATCTTACCTTTGCTTTTACGGTTCTCTCTTATTCACTTACTGTTCCTGAAAACCAGCATAAATTCATTAGTCTATTAATATCTACACTCCTTTGTAGTTTGGGCTCATATTTTTTCCTTAGGCTTCTTGGGTTCTCTTTTGACTGTTCACAAATAAGGTTCAGTATCTCTTTTTTGTCCGAATTGACACTGTTCTTTCTTTTTTATAGCCAGACGCAATCACAGTGGAGAAAGCCTGGGTTTTATAGTCAGCATATCTGGCATCTGATCGGTTCCCTGTGTAATTGCCATGAGCAGGGAACGAGTTGTGGTATATATTCTCTTACATCTAGGGAATCTATTCCTTGCATGCAGAGTTTCAGTTGGGAATAAATAAATGTTTGGAATAAGAATAATCACTGGGGCCTCCCCAGTGGCCTAGGGGTTAAGTCTCAGTGCTATCACCTCTATGGTCTGAGCTCTATTCCCAGCCAGGGAGCTAACCCACATATAGCACAGCAGACCTCTCCTGTCTAGCCCCTTGCTCCCCTTCGCAGTGTATTTCAGTAAATCTGCCTGTTCTGCTCCACATTCTGTCTTGGTGAATCCTTTCACCCCCTGCACTTCTGGCTTACACCCCATTTCTTGGATGCAAAAAAAGCCCAATCATTTATTTATGAAGAAATGATATTTTAATATTTGTTCAAACAATATTCCTGAAAAATCTCTATGTTTTTCCAGTGACAGAAATAATTTCCTTCTGCAAAAAGTACACCGATATTATTCAAATGCAAGGATTAAATAAAAATGCATTATTGAAGAGATATCGGAAGAAGGCTCTGTGTATGTGTGTTGTGTGTGTGTGACCATAAGTACAATTTGGGGAAAGAGAAGGTTTTATTCACCATCACTACTTTCTTATTCTTTTCAAGTCTGTGTGCACCCATTAAATGTAGTCAATCTCACTGACTTTTAGATTGGTCTGTGGTCACTTATGATTTCTAATACCAATTTTCAATTTTTAAAAAAGATTTATTTATGCATACAAGAACTGGGGTGTAGGCCAGAGGTATAGGGGGGTGAGAGGATTCACCAGAGACAGAGCGGGGAACACAACAGGCAGACTGACCGAAATACACTGCTGAGGGGAGCAGCGGGTGAGACAGGAGAGGTCTGCTACGCCATATGTGGGTTGCACCCTGGCTAGCCCGGGATGGAACTCCTGCTGCACTGCTTGGATAGTGTCACTTGCTGCGTCTTAAGCCCTTGCACCACCAGTGAGGCCCCAATTTTCATTTTTTTTAAGGGAGAATTGCTATGGCATGGCATCTAGAGATTGTAGGGCATCCAAATTTCTCATTCTTCTGTGACTTTCTTACCATGTAGCAAGTTATTAGGCAGGAAAAATAAATCCTTAAAATGTTTGCCAATAGAAAATCAAATGATTTACTGATTTGATAGTAATTTGACAATTTAGTTATATAGTTAAGTCCCTTGAATTTAATAATTTGATTTATGCTTTCTTGTATTTTAAGTAGAACCTTGTTATTGCAGCACACATAATGTAAATGCCAGGTGTATTTGTCTTAAGCTTAGTCCAAAGGACTAAAGGAAAATATAGGAGAAGAGATTTAATTACAAGACACACTAATCTGTAGAGCAGTCTGGACTCTCATGCTGCTCATATACAGCGGACATGTGATTACTCTGAGCACTCTTTTTTATTTATCCAGGATTGAATTAGTAAATGACTGAGTATCAGTCACTTTTCAGGGAACATTTGATACTAAACCTCTAACAATAACTGCTTAGTGAACATCTAATATGCTAATAAACTTCACTGCTTGCTCTTCAAGAAGAATTATATTTAAAAGAGCCTTCTTTTTAATGTTGCATAAGGATGTTTTCTCCCTTTTTAGTGTGACAATTTAGGAACCTTTATGTTTATACTTCAGATTGATTAAAATATGATTTTCTTTAGAATTATTGTCTCATTTTTAGTCAACTGAAATCAAGACAAGTATGTCGGTACTAAATGATGCTATTGCATACTGAAAACTTTTGTTAAAATATATTTTCCAAAATTCAGTGATGTGGTTTTGTGTATCCTTAAACTAGTTTATACGGATTGTGTTGATAAGCTCTGATGTGGGAGACAATGGGAGATCCTAATATGCCAGAAATATGTGAGGCTATGATTGTAGGTGATGAATTCCTTAGAGAATGCGGTATAATCCCTGATTATCCTTCAGACTAGTGAATTTGAATCCAATGGAGATATCAAAAAGAAAATAAAACGAATGTTTAGGTATAGCTCTTGTTACTTCATGCTTTGTTCAACTTCATGTCTGGTCAAAAGGAATTAAACTTGATTTTATCTGTTGTTTCTGTCAGTTATTCATATTTATACCTAGAAGAATTATGTAAGAAAAACTCCTTAGTCAGTGTTCATTGACTATAACTTTTCTAAATTTTTGAAAGTACCATAAAGATAATGATAATAATTAGAGTAACCTCTTGAATATTGAAAGAAAATACCTTGAAATTTCATATATATTTCATTTTATTTAATCATTTTTGGGAGAGCAAGCTTTCTTTTTCTAACTTTTTATTTGGAAATATTTTCAAACCCAGAATAAATTTGCAAGAATTGTAGAAAAGATATCTTTTACCTGCATTAACCTATTATTGATATCTCATTTATGCTATCATTTGTTCTCTCTTTCTCAATATGAGTGTGTAATATGTTTGTATACTATATATCATGTGTACCCACATTTTTTTCCTAAACCATTCGAGGGTGAGAGATTTCTGTTTGTATTTGGAGGTAAGTTTTCTTACCTCCTTTGGTTTTGAATATCCACCTTTAAGATTTAAGCAAAATATTTTAATTTGATTTAGGTGGTGATAATCCAATAGCATTCTGGTAAATTTGTTTATACATTACTACTAATTATTTTCCTAACTATAATATTTTATACTTTGTTTATGGAGCTTTAGTGAAAATTTGTAGACCATTTACCCCTATCTACCTTTGAGGTATTTCTTAGGACAGCAGAGTGAAGGTAAGGGTGGTACATGGAAAGTATGCCAATAACTCTGCGTAGGTGCAGTGGTGATTGGAATAGAACAACTCACTAACCTTGTCAATTAGCACGTAGCCATCAGTTTCTCATTAAAGGTGAATTTTACTCCGAAAATGATATACTGAGCACAAATGTCTAACAGCTCTTATTCTTCATAGATCTTTGATTTCTGAATGTTTAGATTAATGCTATGTTTTACTACTGATTTCATTATTATTCTTGTATTCATTGCTCCAAGTAACAATAATTGAATATATATGTCTGTAGCCTTAAAACACAGTTACAGAGGACATGTTACTACTTTCTTTGTGACTTTTACTATATTGGAGTAGAGACTTTCACATATGCTGACTGATTTAAATGACGATATACCTCACAGAAATGCTGTGCTTTAGCTTTATCTTCTTAAATCTGTGGGATCAGCACAGCATTGTCCTAGAGGACCTGATGGGATAGTTGAAGGATGTGTATAGTTTACATTACACATGTCAACTCTCAATTAGTACTTCAGCATACATACACTCTCTATAAACTTTCAGTTTAATAATATTCTAATAACAGATACTTTATTATTTTATGCATCTATTGAATGCTCAGTACTTTACTTATATTGGCATTATTTTTTACCAAAATCTTGCAAAATTAATCAAATTATGTTCTACAGATGAGAAGAATAAAGCTTCAAGGTTTAAAAATCTTTTACCTTTTAGGTAGTAACACCCCCCCCCCTTTATTGGATTAACGTGAGAATCCAGAGCCGAGCACACAGCTTATACTCTTTCTGTTTAACTGTTAATGCTGCTGTTATTACTCTTATCAGTGCTAGTGTTCCAGCTAGTAGCTTAACTGAGGTTTTGGAGATCTGAATCTAAAGTCTGCTGATGATATTTTATATTATTGGACGATAAATGAAGTGAACTCTTGATGTGGTTTTATTAATTATCATTGTGCAGCAGTATTTTTAATTATTGTAAAGAAATCAGACATTAATGGCCTTCTGGAGTAAGTAAAGTTCTGACTTTAACTTCCAAAGCCATCTTTTAATTCCCAGATCTGACACTTGTGTTTCATGCTGATGCCTCTGTTCCTAGAAGCTCTGCAACAGATGGTGGCCATTGTGTAGACTCAGCACAGTTCTCCTGGACTGTGTTGCCAACTCAGCAGAATTCTGCAGATGAACAGTCTGTCTATACAAATACAAGGCATCTATAAAACCAGATGAAAAAGAATTTTATTAAACTGCTTGAGGGTTACAACTGAAGTCTGTTCTTGGTGTGGCATTTTGTGTCAGATTTAAAAAGCCCATGGCCCAAAAGCTACTTCACCCTAAGGCCATTTAGCAAATAGGCTGGCGTCAGATTCCAGATAAACCACAAGTTTACATTTTACATTGAGACCATTTTTATCAGAGGGCACTGTGTTCTACAAGTGCCCATGTGAGGGCAAGATGCCTGGTGTACAGAACATGCAACTGCTGAATGCCCTAGGGAATAATGATAAGGGAATGAGATTCCTGTGCCAACAAAGGACTCTTTGTTTCACAGAAATTTTCATCATTTTGGGCAGGATTATTTGAATTCAGTAATAGATGAGCAAGGCTTACTCTGCTTGTGCCTATAAAGTGGAAATCATTACTTGTCATGTGGAAACCATTTCTTTGGAGAAAAGAGGATTGCTGTTTTTCTGCTACCCCTTGCAGGTTTCCCTGGGTTTGGTCATATTACAAAATTTTCTGTGACATGATTGGGACTCCAGGGATGATTTATAGTGAAGTTAATGGACCTTAGGCTTCAGAGTTTTTTTATTTTCCCAAGTTCTGTCCACCATCGTGGGCCTTATTCACATGATCATATGTAAATTTGCAATTAAGATGCTTCAAACATAGTCAAGGACTGCAGCCTTTTTGCACTTCTGCCCTCCTCTGTCATATTTCCACTAGTGCAAAGTGTGTTAGAGGGGCCCTGGGCAATTTTGGAATCTAATGGGATGCTGAGTTGGAGATTTATTTGAGGCTTCCTAGGATTATTAGTATGAACCATATGGAGTTGTCTTTTCTGGAGGTGGAAGATGATTGAATATTGGCAATTTCTTATGGTCATATGCGGTTTGAAGGTACTTCAGTGTATGATTAAGTTAACTCTACTGTCCTGGTAAAGAAATGTCTTCCAGGAATCTGCCAACTATTCATTGAACCTACATACCCAGTGTGATAACTGAAAGTAGTTGCGTCTGTCCCTAAATAGGAAGCATATAGAATGGGATTCCAATAACATACAGATTTTTCTCCATGAACGCCAAGATCCCTTTACAGATTTTTTACATAATTTATTAAATTGGATGCCAGTCACTGGCACAATTCAAGAAGCAAGGTTGCTCAGGTTCTAGATGGCTTCATTATCCTGAGTCATTTTTCAAAATTCCAGCTAGTGTTTGCTGGATCAGCTTTGTGGCAAGACAGATTTGTGCTTTGCAGAACCATATATTCACAGTATGGGTGACTTTAACCCTCTGAGAACTATATAAATGACTAATAAATCATACTCTCAAGCACCATAAGGTAGTGATAAAATTGACTTTGTCTTTTGCTTCTTAAAATAAATTAGAGAGGGAGGGGGCAAGAAGCTTCCTGATAATGATACCTTTAGTTTCTAAAAAGTGTACTTTTATTTCTGTACCATCATAGCTGATGGGAATAGCAAAATACTTAATCAACATTTGTTGAACAAATGTATGAATAAAGGAATGAAAACAATCTCCCAATTCTCATGTGCCATCTTGGAATATTTAATTCTCTTTTTCAGCTTAGCGTCAGAGAACCTTAAGACTCATGTCAGAACATCTGAGATCAAGGTTAGGCATTTTAACAAACCATCTGTATTAAACAAAAAATAAATCAGAAATCAATCATAGTAACAAAACTGATTTCTGAGCAAAAAGGTATGTAATGAATGAAATGAAAACATGAGTATGTTAAAGTATATAAGGTTAAGTCTCAAGGGTTAATGTTAGAGTAAACATCAAAACCATCATCTCTATCTTTTGTCATTCTTGTGTATCATCAGTTTCCCTTTCAAGAAAATGAAGACATATAGGTATCATCAGTGAATGAGCGTCTTGTCTTAATGAAACTTTGGGATTGTATGTGAAAGACCTTTTTTAAACATATGGCCAAATATTCTACTATTTCTCCTGATGGTATGTTACTCTGATTGCTTTTTGCCTTATCTTTGGGGATGACCAAGGAGATGCTACTAGAATTATTGAATATATGTTGAAAATAAATTCTCCTGCATGAATTCATCAGTTTTCACAAGTAAAGCAGATGTTTGCTTTTTTACCCCATTACTTTATCTTTTCTTCTAACTGCACCACTTTGAGGAGTTTGGAAAACTAACAAGAGAATGCTTTTCTTATTGCTGCAGACATATCCTCAAATATTAGAAAAACAAGGAATTAGAGGTTCTACTAATGCATGCTCCTCAAAAAGATTTTCTTTACAGAACCCTTGTCAGCAAGATGAAGTGTCTCATAAGACACTTGATATATTCATGGTGGATGATGTAGAATGGGGCCTCCCCTGGTGGCACAGTGGTTGAGCACCAGGCTGCAAAGCTGCCTGCAGCCTCTGCAGCGCCAGTTTGATCCCTGGCCGCAGGCGAGGGTTCCACATGGCGTGAGAGGTCTCTCCTGCTGTCCGCTGCTCCCGTCAGCAGTGTATTTCGTCATTCTGCCTCTTCTGTTCCCTGCTCTGGCTCTGGTGAATTCTCCCACCCTTCTGACTTCTGACTGTACCCAGTGCTTGTATAAATTTAAAAAAAAAAACAACCCACAGTAGCAAAAAAAAAAAAAAGAAAAAAATATGTAGAATGGATATTTAACATTTAATACTCTTTTAACCTTTGGAATATAACATATGTATGACTTTTCTTTCCATTATATCTTTTATCAGAAACATCTGTGACATACATCAAACATTAATTATTTCATCATAAACCACCAGCAAAGACACAGGTGAAGGGACCCTACATGCCATACCCACCCGCAACTCTGTCTCCTTTCTTTCATATTCCCCTATCTTGGTGAATCTGATTACCAATTTTAAGTTATGCAAGAATGTGAGATTTTGGGCCTCCCTTGTGGCACAGGTGGTTGAGCGCAGCACTGTGAAGCTGTCCACAGCCTCTACAGTGCTGGTTCGATCCTCACTGGTCGCGGAGCAACCCACATGGTGCGGTAGATATCTCCTGTCTTGCCCGCTGCTCCCCTCAGCCATGTATTTTGGCCATTCTTCCTGTTCTGTTCCCCACTCTGTCTCTGGCGAATCCTCTCATCCTCCGGCATGGCTGGCCTGTACCCCGGTTCTTGTATAAATAAATAAAATCTTTTTTTTAAAAAAAAAGAATGAGATTTTTCAGGACATCTCATGTCTTATCCATTCTTTCAAGCTCTTGGTAGCCCATTCTCTCCTTTGGATAACCTCTGTACCACTTGATTCTTTCTGACTCACAGCAGAATTCTTTTTAAGAATATATGGGTAGGGCCTCCCTGGTGGCGTAGGGATCAAAGACACAGCCATATCAAGCTATTACAGCAACTGCAGCATGAATTCGAACCCAGGCTGACCAGGGAGCTGACACACATGGTGCAACAGACCTCTCCTGTCTTTCCTGCTGCTCCCCTCAGCAGTGTATTTCAGTCAATCTGCCTGTTCTGTTCCCCACTCTCTCTGGTGAATCCTTTCATCCCCTGCATCTCTGGCTTATACCCCAATTCTTGTATGCATAAATAAATCTTTAAAAAAGAGAATATATGGTTAATATAGCATGCTTGAAACATTATTCAGTGAACAGTCACTGTTACACCATATTGATT
Source organism: Talpa occidentalis (assembly GCF_014898055.3). Lineage (NCBI taxonomy): Eukaryota > Metazoa > Chordata > Mammalia > Eulipotyphla > Talpidae > Talpa > Talpa occidentalis. The sequence goes on from NW_023603184.1 coordinate 114,378,712, forward strand.
CATTTAGTAAATATTGTTTGAGTCTCAGAAATGAAATGGCAGGTTGGTTATCTTCAGGGTATTTCCTGCAGGGCTGTTCTCCACCCTTTTCCAGCCTGTTCTCCGCCCTGGGAGAAGTCAATATAGACTCTATTTACAGCTCCCTCAGGGAGAGAAATTAGGTTGGTAAAAGTGTTGAGTTCAGGTCATTTATTCTCTGAGCTTTTTTCTTGCAGGTGACCTCAGGTAACTGCTGTCCTGTTCCAATCATCAGTATTTCTCCTAAGGCAACTCTCTCTATCAAACTATTCATTTCTTTTTTTCTTTTTAGTTTCCAAAAAGAATCTTTGATTCTTTCCTCCTTGTTGTCCCTTCAGGTCTGTGAGTGTCAGTCACCTGATTATCACTATCTTTGAGGTTCTGTGTTACTCCTTTTGATTTTCCTATATTCTTCCCAAACTCCTGCAAGTAGTTCTTTATTAAACTCTCCATCAGTATTTTAATTTTCGTGTGGTTTCCATTTCCTTCTATGACCTTGATTATAGCAACAAAAGTAGTGAGTAATGCTGGGATTCTGTATGTATTTTACAATACAGGACACAATTTGCTGATGGATGTAGAATTTTTAAAGTGGAGTCCAGAATCTATCAAGTTATGCAGTGAATGGATGGATCTGTCATTTCTGATATGAAGAAGACTGCTGAAGGGAGAGATTAAGGAGAAAGATTAGAAATTTGATTTTGTTCCCGTTATGTTTGAAATGCATCAAAGGAGTTGTATTGAGTGGGAAGTTTATGGGAAAAGTCTAGGATAGACATACAAATTTGGAAGTCATCAATATATAGGTAGTATTTAAATTGAAATTCGTGAGGCTGTTGATTCTCAAAGTACTTATTTGGACATTTGTAAATGTAATTTCCATCGTAAATGTGTTGACTGGAAATATTGACATATGTACGTAAATTTGTAGATAAGCATATAAAATGTGTGTAACATGAATTATGTGTGAAATTATTGTTTGTGTTTTTGGAAGGCGTATTTGTTGAAATGTCAGAAAGTGAGAATAATCACTGATTTTCTTGTCAAACAGGGAATTAAATATAACTCTGAGAAGAGAATAAAAGGAGTATTATTGCAACTATCCTGGAAATGTCTGTCTACTTTTAAAATGCAATTATTTTAAGCCATTTATATACAGCACGCCCTCTTTATATGTAAAAATTCAAACACTTGGATCTTTCATGATTTATTTCCAGTTTTGGGGGGGTTTTGAAAAACAGCAGTTTGCAATAAAGAATAAATCTTTATTACCCAAAATACTAAACTAGGTATCAGAAGTATAGATTTTGGGGGTAATTTGTCACCAGTTAGCCATATGAATTTACAATACTTAACACTTTCTAGGCTTAACTTCTCTAGACTCAACTTCAGTAGGCACTTTGTTTGAAAATGAAAAGATTGAATTGGTGGTATTACCTTAGTTCTACAGACCCCCCCTTCAGACCAGTCACAAAGGACCAGGTATGACAAAGATGAATGGGTACTTCACATGTTTGAACTGGAGTTTTTACCAAGAAAAACATTTTTGAGTCACAGAATCATTTATTTAAAAGTCTAAGAAAAACAGTTAATGATCTTTTCTGGAAAAAAATATTTTCAATTTATCCTATGTAAAGCATTCATCAGCTTTGAGAACTACCTTACCTCTAAACCATTGATTCCCAAACATACGCATTCCGTTCCATAATTGTCTTGTCAGGTAACTATTTTTTTTTTTTTTTTTTTTGCTTTTAAAGTATAATTTAGCCTAAACATTCTGTAAGTATAGAGTGTTAGGATCTTATGGTTGAAACAGACCTTAGAAATTATCTCTTTCAATCTCTTTCCTGATACAGAATGACCACTGCATCTTGAAACTAGTTATTAAAAATCTATTTGCAGAATGCCAGGGACTCATCAAATGTGATGGTAACCCATTCCTTTTTGTAATAGCTCTCATGCTTTTTTATATACGCCAAAATAAATACCTTTGAAACCTCCACTTTTCTGTATTTTTACCATAGTGATTTGAAAACAGTATCATTGGCTGGTGGTTCTTCAAAGTTTACTGTACATAAGAACCACTTAAGAGCATTAAGATGAGTATTTCAGGAATCTCTACTAGATTGATCTAGAGATCAAGATAGAGAGTCCAACAATCTTCATTTTGAATAAACATTTCATGTGAATATAATTGTAGATCATTTTAATATCTCCACACAGACTATTGTGAATGAAATGGAAAAATCACTTATGAAAGTTAATATAATAGGGTTTAATTTTCATATGTAATATTATTATGCATAAAGAAATCAATTTAGGGTAATATTCCCAAAATATCATTAATGGTTGGTTATTTCTGCTTATAGGGATTATGAACAAATTATACTTTTACTTATCTTTACAGTCTATTATTTCTACATTGATCATTTATTACTTTTATTATACAAAACAGTAAATTTTAATGAATAATTTATTATCCCCACTACTTATCATATAGGTAATTTTATAGAAATTGTATAGAATTTCAAGGGTGAAAGAGACCTATGTAGTATGGCAACATTCTTATTGCTGCTGAGTCCATTCAGGGCACTTTAGACCCATTGGTAAAAAATACTGACTTTTCTGGTTTTTTCTAAAGAGGGGATGATGGTCAGCATCAGTAATCATTTCTTTATTCAATTCAAAGCATTCAGTTCAGGCACTCATTTGTTCTTTTAACAAATATTTATGTTCTGGGATCTGTGCCACTCACTATGGCTATAAAGAAAAAATTGCATACCAAGCTCTGACTATCACAGAGGAAGCAAATGAAGCATGAGAACAGAGGAGCTCTCTCCTGAGGGCCTTTGAAGTCATGTCACTAAAGAGTTGATGAGCAGAGGCTTGAAAAGTGAGGAGCAGTTTTATCTCAGCAGATGGGAATGAGGTGGAGATTTATCCTTGAGAAGCATATGAAAGTCAGAGAGTGTGTGACTGTGTTCTAATTGGAGATCTGTTAGTAATTTGACATAGCCAGAGGTCTTGATGACCATGAAGGAATCACAAGAGGTAACTTGGACTGTTAAGAGCACAATCTCATAGCATTTAAATGCCATTTTTAAGAATTTGGGAATTTGGGTGAGTAACTTGTTCAATGTGGTATTGTGGTAGTGGTATAGTAGGTAGATTGGAGGTGGTGCCTGGAGATGGTGAGGCCAGTTAGGAAGCTATTCCGGTACTAAGCAAGTGTTAGAGGTAAGATTTGCTAATGGGTTGGAATTAAAAGAACAATCTAACTAATTGGGAGTCCTGGGTAACTAGTTTTTTTATAGATTGTTTTGGGGTTAATTGGATTCTACACCTTTTTTTTCAGGTCAGGAGATTAGAGGATAACAGTTATAAAAGTTGTTTACAATTTAGAGTATTATTACTCTCCAATTTCATGTAGAATGAGCAGAAAGTACATGGAATATGTGGAAGAAAATAAATATCTGAACTAACTGTCTGAACATTTTTTTCCCATGCACCCATCTCTGTATTTAATTTCAACATTTCTAGGTCTCAGAGCACTGTGACCTAAAAAGTATTTATTACATGTGGTTTCATAAATTTCCACTTGGATGCTACCTCCTCCTTTGCTTATGTGATTCTGGAGATAACTTTTAGAAAAATCAGACCATCATTCCAAGAATGAACCACTTGGGAAGGGAATGGATGTGCGAGAGTGAGAAGTTTCATGGACAAATGGCTATTTAGTGATGGGGGGTAATTTAAATGTAATATCGAGTCAGTTGTTGTATGAAAGACTAAGCTCCATTCATATTTACCAAATAACAGTTTCTGCCTATGGTCTCTATGGTGCATTCTGAAGCTTAAATTTTGATTTATGTGATTTTACATAAAGAGTAAGACTAAGACTAAATGAGTTTATGTGACTTTTCTGTGTGTTAGTGATAGCTACCAAGGCAATATATCTAGTCTGTTGACTTGAAAAAGTAATTTTCTTGTATCTAAACTAAGAAACAGACTATTGAAAGACTCTTTCTATCTCAAGGATAACACATATTTTTATTTAAAAATTAAGGTACAAAGATGGTAGTAAAATGTGAAAGCTACTTTCCTCTACTACAATTTGATGATTATTTTTCCAAATTTTTATGTCTGAATAAATGCCCATCATTATTATTTAAGGTATATTATTCAAAGGGCATGAAATAAGATAATAAGTGTAACTTCCTGGGAAAGTTTCATATAATTCAATTCATGATAGTCAACAGCATTCCAGCTGTTCAAGCAGGTAGCAATATTTTGGCAAAGTTGCTTGCTGTTATTAAATAGTGATTGGTTTAGGTTAAGGCAGGATTAATTCTCTGTGTAATTGTTCTTTTCTAATCAAAAGGGGATTGTAATTGTGTATGGCATCTCTTAATCTCTTAACTATTTTCTGTAGACTCTTCTCTTAATCCCAAGTACCTACTAAACTCAGTGTCATGAAACAACTGATCGAGGAAAGGATATAGAGAAAAGGTAGTTCTTTAACCTTCAGTGGCTTTCTAAGTAGAGTGACCTTTGCATTCCTTAGGGTTGGGGAAGACGCTTTATGTTAGAAGGAGCCTGCGTAGAAGATGTGATGTTTTACGGCTACTGCTAGTGTCTTCTTCATGAATTTTAGTGCTCAGATTACCACTCGGAGTTTTTTTAGGCGCTTTGCCCTCGAGCCTATGAACAGCAGTTTGAAACCAGATGAAACTCTGAGATCTCCCCTTAAAACCATCTGCCTTTCGCTCATTGTTCTTGAGCGAGCAGTTTAGACTCAACTAGGCATCCTGTGAACTGTCCCCTTACAAAGCTGTTTCTGTCCCACCCGGGGGAGAGACTCCTTGTTCTCCAGGCTCAAGCTGTGGGGCCTGCTGGATTAATCAAAGGGTGTTTGTACCTCATTCCCTAAAGACTAGGGGATTTCTATAGTGACTCCACCCTAATGCTGTGAACTCCCATCCTTTCAAATGGTCTTCTGGCAGCTGGGTATCTGACAGCAGCAGCCTAACTCTAGAAAGACAGCTCAGAAAGAATGTTCTCAATGGTTTATTGATGAAAAATGAATAGTTATGTGTCCTTTAGCCTGTCAGAATCAGTACTAACATTTTTAAGCACTTAGAGATTAATAAAACTCTGCATTGGTGCAGACTTTCAGTTTTATTTAGCCCTAGTAATGCCTTATCAGCTATGTGTGGTTATTTGTTTTACAGAGAAGGAAATAGCAGGCTAGGGTTTGGGTGTTCTGTAACTCAGGAGAACAATGGCTTTTGACTCTGGCTGCACATTGGGATCATCTGAACAGCATTTTTGAAGGTGGATTCCTGGATTTGTGGCAGGTGAATGAAATCACAACCGGGGGTGGAGGTGGGAGGTGGGGGAGTGGGTCCAACATCAGGAATTTTATATTAACTAACAAATGAAAAACCTGCCCAGGTAATTCTTATTTGTGGTCAGGTTTGAGAGCCTTTGTCTTGATTTTTCTGACACTCACCCTTAATCAAATTGTGGTCCTTAGACCAGTCATCTTTGCATGAGCTAGAAGCTGGTTAGAAATCTAGAATATTTATGGGATCTACTGTATCAGAAGCTGACTTTTCAAAAGATCCATACGGAAATATTTGTCTTGTCTCTGCAACTTTTTTGAAGTTTTTCTCTAATTAAAAAATATTTATTAGAAAAAAGGAGAATATGTTTGGGATACAAAGATCAAAATCTTCCCTCTGGAAACTCAGTCTAGCAAGAGAGAAAATTACTAAAAGGCAGTTTGCAAAGAGCTATAATGGAAGTAATATAGAAAGAGCTGTCAGTTTATAGGAAGAAATGAACATGCTGCTTGGAGGTATTAGGAGAAAATTGCCAAAAGAAGGGGACTTGAAGGCACTTCAAGCAGAGAGAAAGTCAATAAAGGACAATTCTTTCAAGAAAATTAGTTAATATAATGGGAATTTTATTTATTTATTGTTTTTAAAGATTTATTTATTTATGCATACAAGAGCTGGGGTACAGGCCAGAGATGAAGGGGGGGCGGTGAGAGGATTCACCAGAGACAGAGCGGAGAACAGAACAGGCTGACTGGAATACACTGCTGAGGGGAGCAGTGGGCAAGACAGGAGAGGTCTGCATCGCCATGTGGGTTTCTCCCTGGCTGGCCGGGGATTCAACTCGTGCTGCAGAGGCTGTGGATTGCTTCATAGTGTGGTGCTTAACCCCTTGTGCCACCAGGGAGGCCGATAATGGGAATTTTAAAAGGAAGCATGAGACTGAGTTTTGATGAAAATATGTTTAACATACAAGTATACATTTAAAAAATATCATAGGGCCTCTCCGGTGGCGCAGGGGGTTAAGCGCCACACTATGAAGCTGTCTGCAGCCTCTGCAGTGCAGGTTCGATTCCTGGCGGACCAGGGAGAAACCCACATGGTATGGCAGACCTCTCCTGTCTTGCCTGCTGCTCCCCAGAGCAGTGTCTTTGGTCCATGTGCCTGTTGTGCTCCCTGCTCTGTCTCTGGTGAAATCTCTCACCCTCCCACACCTCTGACCTGTACCCCAGTTCTTATATAAATAAATAAATATTAAAAAAAAAACCTTAAAAAAATATGATAAAGCCTAAGCAAAAAAACGAAGATTAGTGTCAGAGTAGAGAGGTGCTATGATAATTCATAGAACAGTTTTATTTTCTCTTTGCTGAGAAAAGGAAAGTAATTAAGGGAAATTAATCTCTTGAAGAGGCTTGGGAGCAGGCCTATTTTGAAATTCTCTCGGGGCTTTTGTGACCCTAGTTTCTCTTAACTTTCAGTTTCCCCTTGTGTTGCCAAGCTTATGAAATTCTTTCAGGGGCCCTTACAGATGTTGTTTTCTCTGCTGGATAAGTCTGACTATGTGTTAGCCAACTAGAACTATGCTCAGAATCACTTCTAAAATGTCATTTCTAATTTACAACTTAGGTTGGGTACTGTTTTGGGGGGTTCCTAGAACATCCTCTATGTATCACATTGCTGCTTATTTTCTCTTCATCTGTTTCTCTCATGACACAGTTAGTACCCTGAAGATGAGGGTTATTTTTCAATGTGTATACTTTGAAATAAATGAAGCAGTGAAAATTATAGCCTATTTTTTGCCCTTAGTTTACAGGGTCAAGATTATCTTTGGAGATAACAATAAGAGATTGAAATGTTCTTAGCATGAATAGCTAGAAAAAAATTTAGAAACTTCAGCCTGTGTATAACACACACCTAATTCTTTGAATTACCAGTAAATGTTGTGTGGAAGATTGAACGTTTTCATTTTATACATCTGTATACTGATTTATATTCTATGAAATATGTGCCCCTCATCATGTTTTTAAGAGTATATGATGTCAAACATATAATTAATCATTAATTAGCAATAATTTTATAACACCAGTTATTAAGCATCTGTACATGTCAGAAGTTATCGAACTAGCGTGTGTGTAAAATATACACGTCACATTTAATTCTTTGGAAGACCTGTGAGGCTTGCCTTAGATTTGGGGGCACAGATTTGGACCCGGAAATGTATGGTTATAGGGCTCATACATTTTTCCTAACCAGTGTTCTTTTTGCTCTGTCCTGCTCTCTCCTTTTCCTTTTGAAGCAACTGTGGCTACTTGTACTTTTCCCTGTGTGGAAATTTCCTGGTTGAGGATCGAGGAACTTGCTCTTTGATCTCTCATTTGCCATTTGGTCATAAACAAATCATTGAACATCTCTTCCTCAATGTCTGTATTTGTGCAATGGACCTTTCAAATTGTATAAGGAGTTCTTTCAATATCTAACAAATATTTGAAAATCTGTTGTATTATAGATATTGTTCTAGGTGTTGAGGTTACACCAGCAAAAAGACAAGCAAGATGTATAGATCCATGGAACTCTCAATATGGTGTTTGAGGCTGAAAATAAATAAGCAAAAGAAATTAGAACAGGGAGGGGCCTCCCTGGTGGTACAAGGGGTTAAGACGCAACCTGACGCTATCTGCAGTCACTACAGCATGAGTTCAATCCCCTGCCAGGGAGGTGACCCACATTGCAAGCAGACCTCTCCTGACTCACCCGCTGTTCCCCTTAGCAGTGTATTTCAGTTAATCTGCCTGTTCTGTTCCCCACTCTGTCTCTGGTGAATCCTCCCCCACCACACACACACCTCTGGCCTGTACCCCAGCTCTTGTATGCTTAAATAAATAAATCTTAAAAAAAAAAAAAGAAATTAGAACAGGGAAGCAAAGAAGAATGACTGGAGTAGAGTAAAAGATATCGACGGACGGGATATTTCCATGCAGATGCTCCAGGGAAATCCATGGTGATGTTGTCATGTCTTTGATACCTTTGACATCTTTCATACTTCCTTCCATCATCTTTACCATGTTTCTTATGTTTGGGATAACCTTCCTCCTGAGTAATGTTCCAGAATAGAAACCAGAAACTTGCTTCTCCAGCCTCTTTTGCATCAAGGGCACGTATATGACCCAGACTTTGTTAATCAGATGCCAGTAAGACTTTGAATTGGAAATTAGGGACTAGAAACAGGTACAGGGATCTATTTTGGCAATGATCATGACTGATGATTTTAATCTACAGAAGCAGCCATAGCAGAATTTCTAAGAGACCATCTGGTGTCCAGATCCTGGTTAGCAAACTGGACTTTGGTGAGAGAGAGTGTCTGCTATTGGGCCAGTTCTATACTGTTATTTTGGTCTTGTTCTGACTGCATACCTCTCTTTTCTGGCCATCACGAAGTTTCTGTGAGTCTCTACTATCCTTCTGTACTTTTTTTATGAGCATAATTTCATATTTTAATGTTTTTTTTCTTTTTGTTTTTTAACCACAAGTGGACTACAGGCATTGTGGTATTCCATCATGTAAAAAACCGTGAATATAAACCACATCACAAGCTTAAGAATCACAACACACAAAGAATTAAAATATATAAGTCAAGTTAGCTTATTTTACTAACACTTTTAATACAGAAAGACAAGACAGAATACTGTACATGTTAGTGAAATAGCAACTGCTCTTATTAAAACTATAGATTCCATTAGTACAGTATTTTGTGACATATTGCCTTTTCCACTTTGGAAAATTATGTTATAATTAAATAGCCCATACTAACTTTTTAAATTATCTTTTATAAGTAACAATTTTTGAAACTGGACATTTAGCCATCTACTAAGTCAAATTGCTTGAGAAAGTTTTCATTGTTTTTCCTGGCTCATTTAGAATGTTCCAAAAGAATGATTCAGGGAAATCATAAAAAAGATTCATTCATAATGCTGATATTTATAAAGTGTAAATGAACCCTCCCAGTGCACTATCTATGTACCTAAGGTATAATGCTTTCATATTATTCATGTGTTCTTTCTGTAATTTTTTTTAACTTAAATTAACTAGAGTGAATTTCTGTTGTTTGGAATTAAAAATCTTGTGCCAGTGTTCTGAACTAGAAAGTAAAGCTTAGGGAGATTTACTTCACATGTCTTGGAAGCATTAGATGTGTGAGATTCATTCCAACCTTAATTCTTGGGTTAATTAGTTGCTAAAATCACCTATAGATGTAAATGCTGCTTATTTCAAAACCCTACTTTCTTTCTATTTGTAAAGTCAGTATGTGCAAACTTGTCCCTGTTATGGAAGCTTACTTTGCTCTCTATACTCAAGGGATGTCAGATGAATTATTAATCAATTGTATTCTTCTGGAAACATCTTAATTGGCATCCCTTTAGTGAAAGAGCAGGTTCTAGTACAAAGATGCTACTTTCCCATCAGACTTTAGATCTTGCCAAACTTCCATCATTGATAAGAGTTACATTTCTTGGACCACTTCTTTCTTACAGAGTCCTTGTTGATAAATTTAGTCACGATCCTAAACATATCTGTATTGTTAGAGGAACTTTTGGTGTCTGTTTAGTAATCATCCTCTCAAAAATTATGTAACTAACCTTTTATGAAGTCTATTGTGCTGCTCTTGAAAAAGGACTTCTAAAATTTAAATGGTTCTTAATTGCTAAACAGAGTGAGGTGAAAATATGTTCCTAATTATCATCAGTCCCATCTATCTGGTACTCATGCCAGACTGGTCTTGGAAGTGTTGTTTAAAATGTACTATTATCTAGGGCCTCCCTGGTGGTGCAAGGGGTTAAGACTCAACCTATGAAGCTATTTGCAGCCAATGCAGCTGGCTGTTCAATCCCCAGCCAGGAAGCTATCCACATGGTGCAGCAGACATCTCCTGACTCACCAGCTGCTCCCCTCAGCAGTGTATTTTAGTCAATCTCCCCACTCTGTCCCTGGTGAATCCTCTCACCCCCCCCACACTTGTGGCCTATACCCATTTTTGTATGCCTAAATAAATAAAATCTTAAAAAAAAAATGTACTATTGTCTAAAATGACTTTCTACTTTCTGCCTCTGGTTCTCTGCTCACTCATGTAATTTTATTTTTTAGAAGTTAATCGTATAGATATAGTTGAATCTGTATTTTTTTTTTTTCATTGGATGTCACTTGGATGTAATGCTCTTCATGCTGACTGCTAGCACAGAAAATACTTCCTCCAGCATCCACATAGGTAAAAATAGTGTCTGATTCCTTGAAATACTTCACTTGTTTAATGGAAATTGCTCATTTTTACAAATAGGAGAGAAATAAGGTACCTCATTTTTCTCATTAATAGGTTTTTATCACTTATAATACCATTATACACTTTTAAAAGCAGCATATTTTATTATCAATTGAAAAACAGGTATTTTTCACTCTGTCTTTATTAGTTGTAGCCATTAGGCTTATGCATATTGATGCACATTTTGATGCATGTTTGCTTTTGATAGTGATTTTTCAGACTTCCTGTTTAGTTCATGCTTTGTCAGTAAGTTTTGCTGATGTATTTTTGGTGACTTAGGGATATTCTCTTTGTCTTTGAGTTTGGAGACAGAATAATTTGTATGGGGAATTCTCATTCTTTACTATCCACATTTTTAATATGCATTATAGCTGGAGATGTGCCTTTGTTGCCTCATTAGGCACAATTTGAAAAATTGTAAGTAAATCTTCAAAATATCATTATAGGCCCTTCCTGTTGGCTTAGGGGTTAAGTCTCAGCACTATCACCACTATGGCCTATGTTTGATCCCCAGCAAGGGAGCTAACTCACATATGGTGCAGCAGACCACTACTGTTTTGCCTGCTGCTCCCCTCAGCAGTGTATTTCAATGAATCTGGCTGTTCTCCCCACTCTGTCTCTGGTGAATCCTCTCACCCCCTACACCTCTGACCTATACCCCAGTTCTTCTATGCTAATATATATGCAGTATAGATTATATGCAGTATATATGCAGAATATATATATATATATATATGTATACACACACACAAAATAACATTATAGATAGGTGATGAGTACATGATGGTTTGTTATTATTCTGTATATTTAATACATAGGCTCCTTTTCAGAATGAACAATTAAAAAGAAAACACTGTGTGTTAGACTAATATAGCCCTGTGATTTAAATAGTTCACTAGACTTTTCTGTGCTTCAGTGTCCTTAACTGCATAACAAATGAATAAATGAATAAAGGGATACAGCCTTCACTTATAGGATCAGGATTTATCAGCAAATGAATGCTCTAATGTTGTAGTGTGGACTATAAAATACTGTTCACCTGTTGATCATTATTATAGGTTTTGTGCAGTGTCGCTCGATTAACTTAAAAAGAACTAGAGAGAGATTTGCATAACATTTTTTTTTATCAGGATAATGTGGGGTAATGGAGACCAAGATTTCCTTTGATCACTTGGGGAATGGTGTAAGAAAATTAAGCATAACTTGGGGTGTAAAAAAAACTCCTGGTTTTGTGTTAATTAAATAAGCAGTTATCTTAGTTTAAAATAGATGCTGTTTCTTACTTGGGGATAGTCTTAATAATATCTTACTTAAATTAATATCAATTTATGGGTAAGGTCTGTAAAATTAGAGCAACTGTCTTTGGAGACAAAAAGAGAGTCTAGTTTCTCAGGGAGTATCATGAGAATTTAGATCTGCATTAAAGCATTGATTTTGAGAAAATCCATAATGAACATTTAATTCCAATTAATAACAGACAACATTTGTTCAAAGTTTATTATATTCCTAGAAATGTATAAAATTTTTAACCTAAGTTATCACATTTCTGTCTTACTGGCAGATAATGAAGTAATATTATTATCTCTTGTTATATGAATGAGGCAGGTCATTGTGGCTTGTAAAGGCTAAATTTCTTGTTCAAATTCATATAACTGAAAAAATTGTAGTGCTAAAAATATAAATTGACCTATAAATCTAGGACATATGGGTCTACTATAGCATATTGATTCTTTGTAGCAAAATTTTCAGTCCAAGCTTTTTTCTAAACCTTTTGGTTCTCCTGCTTTTTCTATAATTTCCTTTATTCAGCTATGTGAGCAGATGTAAATGAGATATTTATTATAACAATCTAGAAAGTCTGTTTTTGGCAGGAGAGAAAAGGTTTAAATGAAAATGTGAAATGTGTTAATGCGTATAAGTAATCATCTCCTATAAGTAATCGTCTCCTATAAGTAATCGTTAATGCGTATATTGTAATAGTCTCCTAGGACTTCCAAAACAAATATGACAAAGTTGACTTGAAATGACACAAGTTTATTTTTTCACAGTTCTGGAGCCCAGATAACGAAAATCATGTATTGTCAGAATTGGTTCCTTTTGAAAGTTCTGAGAAAAAAATCAGTTCCATGATTCTCTATTTGCTTCAGTTGATGGCTGCCCATACTTGACATTCATTCCTTGATCTGTAGTTGCATAACTGCAATTGTTACCCTCTTTCTTCCCATTAATTTCTCTTTGTGCCTCTTTTGTTTAGAAGAACACTAGTCATTTGGTTTTTAGGACTCACACTAGATCCAGGATGATTTCATTTGATATTTTAAACTTTCAATTAATTACATTTATAAAGAGCCTATTTGCAGATGCAGTCACATTCACAGACAACAGAGGTTAGTATAGATCTATCTATCTTTTTGGGACCACTATTTGACTCATTACACATTTTGAACATTTGTGTTAAAGAAAGAGGTGAAATATCATACAAGTGCAATAGAAAGTTTAGTGTCAGACCATTTCAGTTCACAGATGACTTAGTTTTAAGTACTTTATATAAGAATATTACTTTATATACATTATCTGAATGCCAGAAAACTCTCCCCAAAGATTTTGGACCTCAATTTCATTTTCTTTTCACTGCTTTACTAGTAAAAATATATGCTAATTATCACCTTTCTATTATCCCCAGGATATATATTTGCATATGTATATTTAGTTCCTCATTACTTGAAACTTTGATTTTGAAATAACATTTAAATGATAAAAAGATATGACATATTTTCATAATGTCTCATGATTCTCATCTACAAGAATTTTTAGTATCTTGACATAGAATATTAGCACTAGATTTAACTACATTTATTGGGGAGCTAATGAACTCAAAAGACTGACATGGCAAAGAAGATGTAATATTTGATGATTGACAAAAATTAGAGGGAAAATTCAAAGATACATTAAGCTAGACATCAAGAAAAATGGGTTCCAGTGTCAGATTTTACTAGTTCTGCACCTTTGCAAAGTAGAACAGTAGATAAACCAAAAGAGAATAAAATAAATGTAGAGGTAACAATTACAGGGAAACTGCTAGAAACCTTGGAGAGGTTTGAGTGGCTGAGCAACTTTTAAAGATATAGGAGGGAACCAAGGATGATAGATGAGCTACATGCATTTAAAGCAACAAATACCTGTTTGTGACCCAAAAATAAATATATTAGATTTGGTCTTAAAGAGTTTAGTAGTATATTAGGGTGGAGATACTAAGTCATTGTAGCGTTGTTGATAGCTTATTAGAAAAAGATGATTAAAGTAGCATAATTAGATAAACTGCGTATCTATCTAAACTGTTTTTACTTAAAGCTTATACACATGTATTTGTCAAACTTTTCACATAAGATAAGCCCTTTCCTTTGGATATGCAAATGCTGACTAGAGTTCTATAAAGACTTTCTCACATAAAGAATTTCCATTACGGATCATCCCGATGATTTCTTCTTCAAATGAAAAAAGTTAGTGATACAAGTTCAAATTTCTTCCAAATTGTAATAATTTCCTCTCAATCTTTTCTGTTTTTGCCCACTTACAATATAACAGAGAAGAGTGACTACCTGATTAAATTGTGGTTTTATCAGGAAGGTACAATGAAGAATGGATGTTTGTAAGGCAGTCACCAGTTTTCATGACAATGAGCACAGGGCAGAATTGGTGTAAACAAAACTGCTTAAATAGATGTGGGGCACAGTCTAATAGCTATGAGTGTTGAGTTAACTGTGGGCACCAGTTGGTACGATTTACATTGTGATACAAATGTCAATTAATCTGGTGTTTGGTGAATTGATCAGTGGAACTGTGTTTTGAAAATCTCTACTCTTCTAATTGAGTTTTAAAAGTGTTACAAGGGGGAGGGGAGGGCTGAGAACAGAGTTGGGAGAGAACACAGTGGATTATGGTGGGGACTTCGGGTGCTTCGGTGGTGGTGGGTGCTGTCTAGTGACTATACCCCAGTGGAGATATGCTTCCAAACACTAGCAAGGATATAAACCTATGGAACTTCAATGAAAAAAATACAAGTGTTACAGGGCATCCCTGGTGGCACAAGGGCTTAAGCACAGCACTGTGAAGCTGTCCGTGGCCTCTGCAGCACAAATTCTATCCCAGGCCAGCCAGGGAGATACTCACATGGAGCGGCGACCTCCCCTGTCTCACCCACTGCTCCCCTCAGCAGTGCATTTCAGTCAGTCTGCCTGTTCTGTTCCCCACTCTGTCTCTGGTGAATCCTCTCACCCCGCTGCACCTCTGGCCTGTACCTTAGTTCTTGTGTGCATAAATAAATGTTTAAAAAAAAAGAATTAAAAAAATGTGTTACAAAGGCTCACATAAGATTCAAGGGGGAAGGACAAAGTTTGTTTTTTTTAATTTACTTAATTTTTTAAAAGCGATCTTATTTATTTATTTATTTATTTATTTATACAACAGCTGGGGTACAGGCCAGAGGTGCAGGAGGGTGACAGGATTCACCAGAGACAGAGTGGGGAGCAGAACAGTCAGACGGACTGAAAGCACTGCTGAGAGGAGCAGTGGGCGAGACAGGAGAGGTCTGCCGCGCCATGTAGGAATCTCCCTGGCCAGCCAGGAATCGAACCCGCGCTGCAGAGACTGTGGACAGCTTCACAGCGTGGCGCTCAACCCTCTGCACCATTGGGGAGGCCCTACTTAATTATTTTTAATTGAGGTAATATTTGGATACCCCTATAGGGTATTGCTACTATAGCATACCCACCACCAAATCATCCATAGTCCACTACCATAGTTCAAGGGGGGGGATTTTAAAGAGAAAATTAGATTTGAGCCATCTTTGAAGGACTGTAAGATTCATGATAAAGTCTTTTTGTTTCATGAGGGTCAGCAATTATTAATTCCTGGTATCTGTATCATGGACTGAGTGATAAGGGGAGAAAAATTCCCAGCATTGATTTCTGGTGGTGAGAGAGCATTTCTACAGCTAACTGGATCATTTAGTTGTGTAGTTCATTTAGTTCTTGGGTGGTCTTTTCCTGGGTGGCCATTCTCACTTGGGCATGGGAAGTCAGAGATGAAATGTAGATATTACATTCTTGGATGGTATGCTTATTGAGTGATAAAATTTATATTATGTATATATATATGCTTGTATTTAGTTTAGATTAAATTCTTTGAACAATTATGTCGTGCTAAGTATGGTTAAATATGATTTTTATAGTATCACATTCTATTAAAACAATTAGAATCTTATTTTCATGAATAATACAATTTATGCCAAAACTGAACAATGCTTATAAATATCTGCCTTCTTGCAAACTTCAAATTATGTATAGACCCTGCCAAAAAATACACTTTTGCTTACAAAGTATGGTTTTGAAAAATCGTCCTCTTTGTTATTAGTGTCCTCTTTGTTTATGGTGAAACAGATGTATGTCCTTTTCTCCCTTCAGTTATGCAAGACGATTTTCTAAATCATTAGCATCACTACTTTCCTAAGCAGTTCTCACTGTGCCTGCTGTCACTGCAGAACACTGTAAGATGGTTTTCAGGATCCTTTTTACTGAGTTTTTCAAATCCTTCCAAGAAACTACACCACACTCAAATAACTTGTTTCATCCTCCAGGAGACAGTGGTAGAACACTATTTCAGAGGACAAGAAGTAGGATAGAATAGTAAAGGTGAACTTGTGTTTGCTGGCATTTCAACTGTATTTGGGAAATGAGGAAATAAAATATTGTTTGTGGACCACTCTTTTAAGAAGTTTAGCTGTGAATGGAAAGGGATCAGGTGGCAATAGGATTTTAATTAAAATGAAGACAGATTTATAAAGAAGCTAGTAAAGAAGTTATAGAAGTTGGGGCCTCCCCTGGTGGCGCAGCAGTTGAGCGCTGGGCTGCGAAGCTGCCTGCAGCCTCTGAAGCACCGGTTCGATCCCCAGCCACTGGCGAGGGTCCCACATGGCGCGCAGACCTCTCGCCGCCAGCTGCTCCCCTCAGCAGTGTCCTCCGTCTGTCTGCCTGTTCTGTTCCCCGCTCTGGCTCTGGTGAATTCTCTCACCCTCACGTGCTTCTAACTAAACCCAGTGCTTGTATAAATAAATCTTTAAAAAAAAAAAAAAAGAAGTTATAGAAGAGGGGAGAAAATGGGATGATTCCTGGTTCTATTTACTCTTTCTGAAACGTTGTTTCTCCTCATTCTTTCAAAACTTTATTAACATCAGTAAGGTCTAATATTACTCAAATATATTGAATGTGTCACTCTGATGTTATATGAAAAGAACGAGGTCTTATTCTTGTCTTTTGGAATTTATAGTATAAAACCGTGATACATGATGTGAATATGTTCTTTGGCAGACTTTTAATGTGGCCTATTTTTAAAAAAAATTTTTTGAGAGTCATGATTTAATATACCTATCAGTCTGAATCACATGGAGAGGAACTTTTTTAACCTTGACATTGAAAGCAGAAATGACCCCTATTTTGTATGCCTGAGTCTGAGCAGTGTTTTATCAGGCCCTTTTGGTTAATATGATATGGCTTGATGTGATGTAGTGTGAGATCCATATAATGATCAGTTGTGTCAAAATGGTTGGTTTGATCGTGAAAGAACTTTGAAAACTGTTGCAGAAATCTCCAGTGTGAAAAAAGACGTCCCTGGTAAATCATTAATGCCTCCGAATGAATGCTTATCAAAGTAGTTCTTTAATGGCTGCTAGACACAAGTGTACACAAAATTTTATTTTTTTATTTTTTTAAGATTTATTGATTATTTATACAAGCACTGGGTACAGTCAGAAGCGTGGGAGGATGAGAGTAGAGAGCAGAACAGGCAGAATGATGAAGTACACTGCTGAGGGGAGCAGCGGGCGGCAGGAGAGGTCTGCGCGCCGTGTGGGACCCTCGCCGGAGGCCGGGGATTGAACCGGCACTGCAGAGCCTGCGGGAAGCTTCTCAGCCCAGCACTCAACCACTGCGCCACCAGGGGAGGCCCAAGTGTACACAAAATTTTAATGAGAGCTAATAACAGAGTACAAAAAAAAAAAAAAAGAAATATGGACAGGTTTGTAGTTTTTTTTGCTTGTTTTAAAACAACAGCTTTCATAATCCTTGGTATTTGATAATATCATGCTATTAAAAAAATGTTTACAATATGGAGTGCATGCCCTGTATAGTTTATAAGAACTTGAATAAGCATTATTGTTCTCGATTGACAACATAGCTGAATCATAGGCAAAGGAGGTATTGTTATTGTGTTAGCATGGAGAAGGAAATGGAAGTTCAGAAGAATTAGTAATAACAGCTGACATGTTGAGGGCTTATTATGCACCAGGCTTTAAGAAATTTGCATTTAGTTTCCTATTTTATCTTCATTGTCCTGTGCTGTAGAGGTTATTATTATCAGTATTTTGTGATTGATAAAATGGAAAAGAGATTAAGTAACTTATCCAAGTGTGTATAATTGGTAAGTGACAGGGTCACAGTTCAAGCTCAGGTGGACAGAAAAAGGACAAGTCTTAGCTCCTGTATAATGTGAGGTTTTTTTCCTTCTCCTTTTGTAGCTTTTACAATCTCTGATGATAATAAACTGCCATGCTGAAGCATAAACTGAGGCATATTAAGCATTTTAAGGGTTTATTTAAGCAAAAATCAACTTGAACTGGGCAGCCCCAAACCTGGAAGGAGTAGGAGCACCTCAATGACTGGAGCTAGGGGAGGGGCTTTTATGGGGTAAAGAAAGCAGAGTAAGGAAATTATTGATTGGCTCTAGTGTAGAGCCTTCTGGCTGGTTGTGACTTCTGGTTGATTGTGGCCCTAGCATTTGGATTTTGTAAACTTGAGGCATTTACAGGTTTAGATTTTTTTTTCAATTTTGTACTTTTTTTACATCATTTTTCATTTTTGCACAATGTATGCATTTTCATCTTGGTTATAGTCCCCATACAATTCCCCCACTCTTGTTTTGATCCTACTCCCTCCATCCCTCCATCCCCCCCAGTAGTGTAAATAAGCCAGAAAGAAAAAGAAAAATACCGAATGGTCTCACTCATAGCAGGAATTTAGAAAACCTAAATAAGGGGCCAGGAAAAAACCTAATTATAATAAAGTAAAAATCAAAATCAACAAGCAAGTACAGCTTTAGATTTTGGTTTGCTTACATAGGCTCTCAGGGCATTTGAGCTATATCTAGTAGCCTCCTTGTTTAAGTAATTCAGTCAGAAACAATGCATTGCACAATGTAGTGATCTAAATCACCTTTAAAAAGTCAGTAGACTAAAATATTCATACTTTTAAATAGAAACATATGTAACTTCATTGTCTGGTTGGTGATTAGTATGTCTTCCAGAGTTGTTTTTTTTTTTTTAATCAGAGAATTGAAACAGGTATAATCTGCAGAAGTTGATTTTGTCATTTATGATTAACTGGAACCAGTATGTTTTTCCCTTGGATACATATTAGGTGTCAGAGATTATCAAAAGAAATAAAATTCATTGTAGAGTGATGTATTATGAATTGTTTGAGAAACACATAATGAATTTATATAACAATTGACAAACTTCTTCAGAATACTTATTTTCATGAAACTGTTAATTGATATGTTATGAGATATGTTGTTATAAATCTATTTTATATTTTTTAAATTATCTAGAAAAATTCTAAAGACATGGTGGGGCAGTAATCTGCTTTTAATTATTGGCAGTCATACTCATGATTCCCAGAAGTTATGTGTTCAAATGTGTAAGTATTAATTAGGACACCAGCCTGTGTGCTGCCTTTAGCAACTAAAAGCAGCCACTGAAACATGTAATCCATTCAGTGATTGCTGGAGTGTGCTATGCATCTTGCCCTCATAGATTGATGCAGTAGAATGATGATATTATTTAATTGCTCGTGTAGATTAACGTCCATTTCTATAAACACCAATTCTTACATCAGAAAGGTGGGGAAGAGAAGGTTTCAGATAAAAGTAAGCTGAATTGATCTTCAGTCATGCCTGAAACAAGTGAGCAGAACATCAGATAACTTGAAAGGAAGAATGAAGGGATACCAAGTTTTATGAGTTGTTTTTGAAATAATTATTGTCACAAGAGTTGCAAAAATACAGAGAAACCCCATATACAATCACCCAGCAGCCCCAGTTGTAGTTATCTAAGTCCTACATGGCTTTAGTGCTTACAACAGTAAAAAAATCTAATGTAACAGTTACCTTAAGTATGAACCAATACTGAAAATTTGTATCTTCTCCTCAATAGATGAAAATTACTGAAACTTTCATATACAGGAAAAAGGCAAATATTAAATCCATCACAGATGGAAACCTTGTTCACATTTCATTTTTAAAAAATGCAGAATGCATTCAATGTTTGTGGAAATTTCCACATTGCAAAGAAACATGCTCAGCAAATATATCATTCTAAAGCACTGCAGTCTGTTTATACATTTGTCTGTTGACAAGAATTTAGGTTGTTTCCATTTTTTGTTTATTTGGAATATAGTTGCTGTGCGTATTTGTAGACTGGCTTTTTTCGAGACATGTGTTTTAAGTTCCCTTACACATATATCTCAGAGTAGAATTATTGGGTTGTATGGTAACTGTGTTTACTATTTTAAGAACCTGCCAAACTATTTCCGAGAGTGGCTGCACCATTTTACAATCCCACCAATCATGTGTGGGGTTTTAGTTTCTCTTTAGCTTGTGAGCACTTACTAATGCCTGTCTTGTTTATTTTAGTAGTTCCAGTGGGTGTGTGGTGCTGTTTCTTTGTGGTTTTAATTTGCATTTTTTTGATAAGTTATGATATCGAATGTCTTTTCAAGTGTATTTTTGTCATCGCTACATCTTTTTTGGAGGCATATCTATTACAGAGATCCTTTGCCCAATTATTATTTGGGTCATCTTTTTATTGTTGAGTTGTTCCCTTGTCACATTTCCTGCCTTGCGTATAGTTACCTTCTTACTGTGTCTTCATGTAGTGGAGAGACTGTTGCTTTCTTTTTATAAGATTACTAGTCAGTTTACTTTTTTTTTTTTTTTTTTAAGATTTATTTATTTATTTATTTATTTATTTATTTATACAAGCACTGGGTCCAGTCAGAAGTGCGGGAGGGTGAGAGAATTCACCAGAGCCAGAGCAGGGAGCAGAGCAGGCAGAAGGACCGAAGTACACTGCTGAGGGGAGCAGCGGGCGGCAGGAGAGGTCTGCGCACCATGTGGGACCCTCCTCCGGTGGCCGGGGAGCAGCCGGGGATCGAACCAGCGCTGCAGAGGCTGAGGGCAGCTTCACAACCCAGCGCTCAACCGCTGCGCCACCGCCACCAGGGAGGCCCTAGTCAGTTTCTTTTTATAAGATTATTAGTCTACCTTAGGACCTCATGTAAATGTCATTTCCCAGAAACCCCACAGTGGAGGTTAAATCTTCAGCACATGAGTTTGGGGAGGACATGATACTTTGGTCCATAACTCCAGTCTGGATGCCTTTTATTTCTTTTTCTTAACAAATTTTGAAAATTTTATTTTTATACTAATATTTAATTATAAAAGGTTTGGGAAAGTCATGAATATATTCACTTGGACATCTGTTTCAGTCCATATTTTAATACAACAGTGGATGAACTTGGAAAAGAAACTGTCCTTATTTTGTTAATACAATTGTCAGCAAATATTTATTGAATGCAACATTATTTCCAGGAACATACTTGGTATTTAGAGCTTATGAAAAAATGGGCTGTATCCAAAAACTTTATTTCATAGACAAGCCAAGTTTCAACATGTTTGAAGTACCTCCACAGAAAAAAATAATGCTGAACACAAATTCAATGAATATTAGGAAAGTTAAATTGTTATTACACAGTGAGGTAAATGATATGACTGTGGAAATGGCCAAATACAACTCCATTCTTTTAAAGGGATTGGACAATGAAGGTGAGTAGGAGGAAGTTATTTTACATACAGCTGGTGTGAATAAGGTCAAAGTGTAGAGAAAATGCAAAAGTTCTATTTTATTCTAAAAAGCAAATAAACCAGTGGTGGAATATAATTTGAGGAAGACTAGAAGAGGAAAGCTAATAAGGCATTATGTAGTAAGACAGATGAAATGGAAAAGGATAATTTTAATAAGAATGCTAAAGAAGGGCGATGGTGTGAGAACTTCTGAAGGACAAAAAAATTAAACCTTGGTAAAAGATTGATTATGGCAGAATGTAAGGAAGGGAATTGTAAAAATTACTGCTTTTGCCAGCTAAAGATATGAGAAGAGGTCTTATGAATTGCTTGAAGTCACAGAGGCATGAAGAGTAGAGCTAGGACTTAAAATAAAAACCTTCTGACCTTAAATACCATTTATTATATCCTGGAGTAACTGTGGAGTATTGTGGGCTCTGTTAAATCTCTCTAATCTCCAATAGTATATGATTTATACAACCCTTGTTCCTTAGTAGAGTATTTAAAATTTTTTATGTAAGTGTACCTTGCTCATGATATGTAGGGAAATAAAATCAAACAATTGTGTTAAGAATATTCATGAATGGGCTCTAATCTGTAAAACACAACTAGTTTTTTGCTGGCATCATGTGACCCTGTCACACCAATTTGTACTCCAAGGGAAATCATACCACAGGATCAAAGCGTGACTGATAAAATCGTATCACACTTCCCTTCGGTAAACCAGAGGTGAGAATTCCTGTATATATTTTATGTATTCATTTCTTCATTTCTTCAGCATATATTTATGTCATGTCTAATACATTCCAAACTGCAGTAGAAGAAATTAAGTCTTTGGGTAAAGAAGAAGGCAGCTTGCTTCTACCAGTTAAATTTCTCTTAACGATCACTACCCTTTCAGTTGGGTAACTACCTCTCTGATGGCCATGTGTAATCTGAGTTCATACCAGTTATTCTGCTATCTTATCCGGATAGCTCTTTTCACTCTCAAAGTGTCCCATTTTGGATGGTAAATTACATGGTCACCCTATCTGTAGTACATTTAAATTCATTTATCAGTAAAATTTCTATTTGAATGTGTATCTCAGTCTTCAGCATTACTCATGAGGAACTGAACGAGGGAAAACTAGTAAGTATTTGAATATCCCAAATTTTATGTAATTATAGATTCAATTTCTAAGAAAACAACTCAAAGTAGAGGTGAAGATATTTGGCAATTCTCAGGACAAGACACTGATTTTACACTTATGGCAATGTAGGGGTTTCAGTTTTAACTTTGCAGTTGTTCTATATCTTGTGAACACTATTGCTTTAAAAATATCTTGATCATCGAGACTTCTCAACATTTTGTAATGAGAATGTGAACCTCTGGGTGTTGGAGAATTTTGTTTCCCCATTGGCTATCTGATCTGTTTCCTCTTGATCTTCCATTCCCTTTGACTGACATTCTCACTGGTTCACTTTAATGATTTCACCTATTCCCTTCTCAGATTCTTTGGTTATGATCTTATAGTGTTATTCACAACTAAAAAGAGTGTATTCTTTCCAAAACAGGCCCCCCTCTTACTCTGAATTACTAATCATTCTCAAACAGAAAGATCTTAAATCACAACACAAAAAGTCTGTATCTACTTGGCATAGTTTTAAAGAATCCTGATTAAGAACCATAGACAACTCCATGTATTCTTTTAACTGATTTTCAAGCATTGAAATTTTCTTCTAATTGAAAACTACTAGAAGCATTCCAAGGTTTTCATCACTAATTCTGGCATCAATTCTTGAATGTGTCAAATCATAGAAAGCTCTTTGGCAGTAAGAGCCGCCTCCACCTGTGAAACTTTTCTTCTGATTTCTGAAGAGAAAGATTGACTTAATTATTAATGTTGACTAAGTTGATGATGAACCTTTGCTTTTTGGTCAGATCAGGTTGTGCACAGTGTCTGATCCTTATGCTATTGGCAGTGCTCATGTCTATGAGATGCTGGAGGAAGCGAGTAAGTGGAAACCATTTGGCTGCTGTTTTTGGAAGGATAGGAAGTCTTTAACACAGGACAATAAAGCACAAACTGCCTTCTAGAAATTTTATTGTGGATTATAAATTTTATTATGTGATTATAAAAATTGAAAATGTAAGTAGCTCAAATAACTTTTTTTTATTTTAATATACCACGAGTTGTTTAGTTACCAAACACTTGAAGGCTATTAGCATTCAACACTATCTGAAATGGTGTTTATAGTGGCATAAACCTAAAAACTTAATTATTTACCCCAACAAATTAGCAATTTAGAGCTATTTGCCTTTCTAAAATGTCACTGCACTGTGACATTGAACCATGACAATTTCAGATAATCTTGACCATTAGATATTAAATGTTAAAATTGTATGCTCCATTCAAAAATATTATGTTCTAGGGCATTCCCCGGTGGCGCAGCGGTTGAGCGCTGGGCTGTGAAGCTGCCTGCAGCCTCTGCAGTGCCAGTTTGATCCCCGGCCACTGGCAGAGGGTCCCACATGGAGCGCAGACCTCTCCTGCCATGCCCCCGCTGCTCCCTTCAGCAGTGTTCTTAGTCAGTCTGCCTGTTCTGTTCCCTGCTCTGGCTCTGGTGAATTCTCTCACCCTCCTGCGCTTCTGACTGTACCCAGTGCTTGTATAAATAAATAAATAAATCTTTAAAAAAAAGTTTAAAAAAAAAAACCCAAAAAGCAAAATATATTATGTTCTATAAATGTTTTGGATAGGAAGTGGCTTCATTTATGTGACTTGTTTCTTTTTTTTTTTATAATAAATTTTATTTTTATATTCCCCATACAATTGCAACCCCCCCATTCTGACCCCAATCCCTCCCCTCCCTCCCTCCACCCCCAAAAAGTGTCTCTGGTTCATAGTTTTTTGTTGATTTTGATTTTCACTTTCTTATAGTTATTCATTTTCCTGGTCCCTTATTTAAGTTTTCTAGATTCCTGCTATGAGTGAGACCATCCAGTATTTTTCTTTTTCTTTCTGGCTTATTTCGCTGAGCATGATCCCTTCCAGCGCCATCCATGTTGCTGCAAATTGCATGTTTATCTTTTTTGAATGCTGAGTAATATTCCATGGTATATATGTACCACATCTTCTTGATCCAGTCATCTATTTTTGGGCATTTGAGTTGTTTCCAAAGCTTAGCTATTGTGAATAGTGCTGCTATAAACATAGGGGTGCAGGTGCTCTTTGTTTCTTTATTCACCTGTGATGGTCTAGGCATCTTTCTATCTAGTGATTTTCAATTAATGTCTGCTCTTGACCTCGGACTCTTTAAATTAGAAATGTATAGCGACTGAGGCATCATACATTTATAAACCTCTTATGGTGTTTCTCATATGGCTAGATTTGAATACCGTGTTTTTAATGGTAAAGAAGAAAGATAAGCCCTTCATTTTCATTTTAGAGAAGCAAACAAACAATGAATGAAATTTAAGCTACTCATAAGTGCTATAAAGGAAAACAGAACAGCGTGAGAGGAGAGGACATGGTTAAGGTGGAATTACTATACAACAGTAGTAAAGTTATGGAAAAGCTCTTGTATAAGGTAAAATTTGGGCAAAAGTATCAGTGAGATGAAGGTACTTGAATTAGGTCAAGTTTTAAGAAAAGGGCTCATGGAGAGACCCTAAGACAGGAATGGCCCTAGTTTATTTGAGACAGAACAAAACTTATGTGGGTGGAATGGAGGAGGAGGGGGCGGAGAGAGAGAGAGAGAGAGAGAGAGAGAGAGAGAGAGAACGAACGCAAGTGCACGTGCATGTGTTGGATAGGGAGAGAGGAAAGAGGAGGGGGGGGAGAGATAGCATGTAGAGATATCCATTGATACTACACTTTTGATCTTTGTAATGATTTGTCAGGTGTCCACACCTAAAGCAAATATAGGTAATTCATTTTTACAGATTAAATGAATTGTATGAGAAGAAAAATATATTGGGACAAATTGACACTTATTCCTGCAGCTTTAAATGACCTGTTTTAAAAAGTAACTTGCTGTTCACCAAGTTTTTGATGTGTATGGTGATAATCGTCATCTTCTAATGGGGTGGAGGAGCATTTCTTTTAGGAATATATATATATATATATATATATATATATATAAAGTTACTGAACACAGGTGATATATATATAGTAGTGTGTATATATATATATATATAGTGTGTGTATATACATATATATTCTTTTTTTTTTTAATTTTTTTAATAGAGGCATGTTTTATTTATTTATTTATTTGTTTGTTTGTTTTGTTTATACATACTCTGGGTACAGTCAGAAGCGTGGGAGGGTGAGAGAATTAACCAGAGCCAGAGCAGGGAGCAGAGCAGGCAGAAGGACCGAAGTACACTGCTGAGGGGAGCAGCGGGCGGCAGGAGGGGTCTGCGCGCCATGTGGGACCCTCCTCCGGTGGCCGGGGAGCAGCCGGGGATCGAACCGGCGCCGGCATAGGCCGCGGGCAGCTTCGCAACCCAGCGCTCAACCGCTGCGCCACCGGGGAGGCCCCTACATATATATTCTTAAAGAATCTTTGAACATAACCAAGTTTTCATCATGGTTGTCTCTCTCCAGATTTCATACTATTTCCTTCCTAACCACAAAATGTCCTTTATAAATACGGATATATAGATATATAAACATATCTATTCAGCTTAATTAAAAGAATAAAACTTTTATATTTTTTTGGACTTGATTTTATGTGCTCATGACTACTTGCACATTATATCCTTCTGCATTTTAGTCAAGATTTAGTGGCAATAACTGATTAATTTTCTGAAAATAAAATTGTTAATCATGAAACCATCTCTACTCATCTTTCTGAGAGCATTGTAAATAAAATTCTGGAGATATTCTTTGAAAAAGTGTTTTAGTGGGTTAATAAAATGAGGGCTCAGGAGATGATATGCTTTTGAAGCATCATGAGAAACACATGAGAAATACTATGGTAAGAACATTTAAATATATTTATCCAAATGTTTCCCAGATATATTTGACCACAAAATGTGTGTGTGTGTGTGTATGTAAAATGCCTCCTATATTACATAGAACTAGTGTTACTCAGAATTCATTTTGAGAGATATTGTTCTGCATATGTAACTGACATTTATTGCTGCAGGTGTTATTATTGATGATGCCTTCCTCACCTGCACTTGTTTATAAATGAAACAAAACAGCGGAAGACTTATGATCCTTTTCAACACTGAACAGATGTGAAATTTATTCCCTTATTAGTGCCTCCAGGACTTACAAATAAACCTATTAATAGTTTCTGTTTGTTCTTCTAAAGTCAAATTTAAATTCATAAATGACTCCAGGCCTTTACACAGAAAGAATAGCTATAGCCCCTTAGCAATGTGCCAGGATAGGAAATGGTTGTGCTTCTTTCACAAACCTCTGAACAATAGGAGCGTAGATCCTGTCTCTCCATTTCTTCTTCTATTAGCTTTTTTAGAAGGCTGATTGGTAATAGTGGCTAAGAGAGTAGGACATTCTTTGATTCCTTTAGTATGCACATTGGCTTTTTCCACCAAATAAATAACATTTGCAGCATCTGGAGAATTATTACCATTTATTTCCTACCGGTTAAAATAGAATAAATACCTAAAAAGAAGGCGATGATTAATAGAAGATGGGTCTGTCCAATTTAAAAAGAAAGTATGGATTGTAGATACTGGTAAACAATACAGTATCCAAATGATATAAAAACTCCTCCTACTCTTAGTTTTCCAGGAGGTATGTAAATACAAAATTTTGGAAAAATACCCTTCCAACTCTGCATAACTTTTCTGTCAACATCATTTCCTGTTTTTTTTTTTTCCTTATAGAAAACATCTTTGTCAGTTATTTGTAAGAATTCTGAATAATAATATCTAATTGCTTTTGGTATGTTCAAGAATTCTTTTGTACCATTGAACAATTATTTCTCTGTGTGTAGAATCTTTAGTGTATAAAAGATACTGTATCTGTGGATCCATAGATACTTTGCAATAACTATGTGGTTACTCAGGGAATAGAGTCCAGTAGACAGGCACTATGGAAAGCACTGATAGACATCAAGGAATGGTTATTAGAATTAAGTGTGGGGTATTTATGGGCACTGAATTATGGAGGAGAGTAAAATTTATCCTGAAAGACCCAAGGAAGCATTGCAGGATTCTTAGGGGAGGGGCAAAGTCAAGATTGGCATTTCTTTAAAAAAAATTTAATTGAAGTAACATTGCATTGTAACATTGCATGTGTCAGATCTGCATCACTAAAAATCAGCATGTGTAAATACTGTCCAGTCTAAGATTAGCATTTCTGAGTTCTTGTTGCCAGAAGATAAGCAAGGACTGGGAGAAACAGTGTAGGTAAGTAGAGTTAGTACTTCAAGGTGAAGGATTATTAGTATTTGCTAGTAGGATGGAGAATATGGAATAGATTCTAGAGCTCTTGAAAGTAAATTGCCCAAGATGAACGTATATATGAAATTGAGTAAACGGAAGAATACAATGTAACCTGAGTGTTTTTCCATGTGAGTAGTTTACAAGAGGAGCAGTTTTAGCAATCATGGAGACTAGATCTTATTTAGATTTGTCTGATTTGTGACACTTTTATTGCTGACCAGTGGCATTGGTCTTGCTAGTCATACTTCCTATACTTGTGATGTAGTGACTCTTATGGTCTTCTATTTAATTTTAGCAAATATAATGTGGCTGCTTTTTGAAAGAAATATTTAAAATTTTCAATTTACATAGAGTGGGCTTAATGTATACTACTGTGACTTTGTCATCTGTCATATTTAGAACTTGCCACTGTGTTGCTTGGGAGAGTCATTTTATTCCAGTTAAATAAAACTTTGTTGTTTCCTATCCAGTCATCCGGCTCACAGTGGTCAAGTAATAAACCCTTTTGAAAATCGGTGCTTGTAAATCCCAGAGAAAGTTCTACTGGATTTCCTTGTGGGGGGTTGGAATTTCTGCTACATGGAGAGAAAGTGCCCGCTTGGAATCACTTCCTGATTCCCAGGGTTACCTGAGTTACTAACTGGCATAGAGATGTAGAGGTAATTAACAATAGCAAGTAAGGAATTTGTATCCTAAGCAGTATGTTAAGTGCCAGATTCATGGTTCTGGTCGCTTGGCATCAGCATCCATTTTCTAATGAAGTCTAGTTTGGAACGTGTCTATCTCCAGGTAGTATAAAAGAGAGCTAACATATTTTTGTCAAATGGACAGTAATTTTACCTGTATACATAATTAGATTTTAGCGTATGGATGTAGCGAATAGAACACAAATCCTTGGGACAGAGAACTTGTCTTGTTCTATCATTGCTGTCTGACATTTACCTGAAAATAAAGAAATATCAGCTAAGTGGATGTTTTCAGTGTTCTCTTACCTTGGCATTTGTTTCTATGGGCTGGCCAAGATGGATTAAGGGAAGAAAGCATCTGGGAATTCTGCTCAGCTATAGGGCAGACAGTTCCAGGGGGTGGACAGCAGTATAAGTTCAAGTTAGCTTAGACTACCTCTAGGCACAAAGAGGAAATATCAATAGATTAATCCCCAGGAGTCCAGACTGAAACATCCGGGAACTTTAGTTTGTGCATGTGGCACAGCCGTGGAGAATCAGATGGCATTTAATATGTGGGCACCTGCAGCTTTCACAGGTGTTCTTTCTGAGGTCCAGATCTGCCCATGCCCGTGAGTGGAATTTATTTGTTAAGTTTCAGTTCTGAAGGGGAAGTGTGACAGAAGTGTAAATTTATTCTCAGGTATGGTTACATGCAGAGAGGCCCATGGGAGAGATGCACAATTAGAAATGTGGGTGTCTATTTTCTCTTATCAAAATGGGAAGAGGTTGTGACTCATACGATCAGCACTGTCTTTCATCAGTAAAAAGAGGCATAGACGTGAGTGAATGAGAAATGTTAAAACCTAAGGTTCATTTTCCTAACTCGCTTTGGTGCTAGAGTAGAAGGGTGGGGAATCTGTAGAAGGATGTGAAGATCTTCCATGGATGTACTTGTAACTACTAGTCTTCCTCTCACTTTCCCCATTGCATCCTGTTGGCTTTCTCCTTTCTATACTTCGCACATCATCTCCCTCCCTCTGTTTCCTTTCAAGCTTCTTTCCCTTTCCTCACCCTCTTTCCCTTCTGCTGCAGGGTATGATTTTGTAAGCTTGGTAAGAATTTTGTGTGTTGAACAATAGTATTTTGTAATGTTGAACAATAAAATCTAAGCTTTAACCACCTAAGAATAATCTGGGGGAAATATCTGGGCTTTCTTGGTGTTGAGGGGGATCTATGAAATTGAGGAAATGTATTTTTATGCCACGTTGATGTAGTGTGAGGATACATTTAATTTAACCTTGAATGGAAAAAAAAATAAAATGTTTAAGCACAACAAAGAAAATACAGAAGCCATAGATAAAAATCATGTTTATTATTCTTGTGAAAAAGAGAAAAAATTATGGCTCCAGTTTGTTTGTTTTCAATTTTGAATTAGCTATCGAACAGATGTCTGCAAATGAAGAACATATTTTCTTTTTTGGAGATTACAGCTTTTCAGTGACTTCAAATATATAACAAATTGTGTGCCTTCCTCCTCCCCCTTTTATTGGATTGGTATAATTATTTGAAAGTATCTTAATTTGATAGTATACAATTTTGCCAGTTTTTATATGATGAAATTTTGATCATTTATAGTTTCAAGACTCATTCCTTTGGTGGATATTAAGGAAATCAAATAGAAAAGATGATGTTAGGGTCTTTTAATGCAAAGATAAGGTCTCACTCAAGTTACCACAGTAAGGTTAAGTTCAGGAATGAAGAAGACTGGAATTCCACGTGTTTAGCCTTTAAGTGAACTCTGGGAAAATGCACTAAGAAATGTGAAGTAACTGGTGCAGCTCTTCTAGTTGGAATAACAGAGCTCCCTTCTCTTGACTTTTCCTGCCCACCCACGATCTCTTTATTTGGTGTGCTTCTCTACCCTGTGCAGACTCCATTTCTGGCCACTCAGTTGTTGGTTTTCATGACTTCTGTTGCCTCTTAGCACCTGTGAAGCACCTTTCTCCATATGTGATTTTTTTTTGGTCTCCATTTGTGTCTTGTTTTCTGCTTCTGTCATAGGTAGTCTGATTCCCTTCCATACTTTGTTTAGATTCTAGAGCATCTTCTTGATCCAAGTGATCAACTGTTGCCTTGTTTAGGTGCACCTTTTGCACAAGGTCTCCACTTAAACCTTAAGTGATCTGGTCTTAACTTTGCTTAAGTCACCTTAACCTCCTCAGAGGGGAAGGATTATGTTGAGTGTGCCAAGATAGGTTATTTTTCCAGAAAGGGATGAGGGCAGGACCCATGGAGGGCCGTTTTAAAGGGATATCAGGCATTTTGAGAGCAACAGATGGTGAGTTTGAGCTTAGTGAGAAGTTATTTTGGCACAAAGAATGCAGTATTTGAAGACCCTTAGCACCTACCCCAGTAACCTTCTATTATCTGTGTACGTTTATCTTGAATAAGACAATAAATGAATAAGAAATATCTTTCACACTTAGCCTTTCCTTGGATCTCATTGCTGCTTGTAATGTTTTACTTGTCATTCTCCTCTTTTAATTCACAAATATTCCTTCCAGTTTAATTCCCATACATCACTTTATGAATTATTTCTTAAGAATTTATAAACAGGGCCTCCCCGGTGGCTCAGCGGTTGAGTGCTGGGTTGCGAAGCTGCCCGCAGCCTCTGCAGCACCGGTTCGATCCCCGGCCACAGGCGAGGGTCCCACATGGCACGCAGACCTCTCCTGCCGCCCGCTGTTCCCCTCAGCAGTGTACTTCGTCACTCTGCCTGTTCTACTCTCCCCTCTGGCTCTGGTGAATTCTCTCACTCTCCCACACTTCTGACTGTACCCAGTGCTTGTATAAATAAATAAATAAATCTAAAAAAAAAAAAGAATTTATAAACAACTTATACAGGGAGTTAAACTACTTGACAATGGTGACATCTATAGGTAAGACTTTCTCCTTTTAAACAGTGACAAAGATTGCATCTCAGTGTGTTGTCACTACCTTGAATAAATTATTTGCAAAATCTCTGAGCAGGCACTCAGAGACTAGACAGGTAAAACTGACAAAAAGCTGAGCAGAGTTTTTAGTCTCTAAATATATGTTCTACTCCTCTCTCTCTCTCTCTCTGTGTGTGTGTGTGTGTGTGTGTGTGTGTGTGAGAGAGAGAGAGAGAGAGAGAGAGAGAGAGAGAGAGAGAGAGAGTATTTTGCCAAGGTGTGGCTTAGTGACATATTGGTAAGGTTTTTATACTTCCCACAAATTGTTGCCTTCCTTTCCCCAAATCTTTCCTAAATATCAAGTGAGAATTTCCTATGTACCAAGCACAAAGAAAGTAATGTAGTTTTTAATCAAATTAAGCTTATGATTGCTGCACTTGTAATTCAGCTGGCAAGAAATAAGTGGGTTGAATGGAACAGTTTTCTTGATTAGACAGCAATTTTCATGGGTATGCAAGCATTTGATATATTCTTGCATACTTCATACTGTGTCTGTTTTATTCTGTAGTAGGTATTCTTGGCAGGTATTAATAGAAAAAAGCTTCATTATTTCATTTTTATAAGCACTTCAGAGCTTCACATAGTTTTCTCACAAGAGCATGCTTAACTATAATGAATGAGGGTTCTTCTTTCCCAGAATTATCAGTAAACACCACAGTTTACTAAAAAAGTGAATTGAATTGATTAATACTACACAGAATTTTAGCATGCAAGCTAAATGTGTTATTCTCTATTTGTGAAAATAGTCAGAATTCTTGCACCTGATTTTTGTAACTCATCTCTCATCATTGATTTTTTTTTTTTCTTTTTGGTAAAAGGAGGAAAACACGGCACTACATTTGGGTCAGGGTTGTTTTGAAAATAAAATGCCATCAGAACAAAAACATTTTTTTCCACATTAAACTGTTTTTTTTTATTTTATTTTATACTTTTATTATTTTTTATTTTAACATTTATCATTTTTTACAATTTTTAGACATTATTTGCTTCCCCCCACCCCCTCAGATTGAGTCCCCATAGAATTTCCTTCCCCAAGACACCCGTGCACCATCACCACAGTCCCCTGTGCTCCTCCCTCCCTCCCTCTCACCTCTCTCCCTCCTCCTCCCCTGCAGTATGTCTCTGGTTTACAATTGTCTGTTTTTGCTTTGTTGTGTTTTGTACTGTCATTATTTTTTTTTTAACACTGATGCCTTATTTGGTTCCTCTATATTCCTGTTATAAGTGAAACCATCTGATTTTTTTTTTCCTTTTGGCTTATTCACTGAGCATAATTCCTTCTAGCTCTATCCACGTTGCTGCGAATGGCATGAGTTTATCTTTTTTGATTGCTGAGTAATATTCCATGGTGTATATGTACCACATCTTCTTGATCCAGTCATCTATTTTTGGGCATTTGGGTTCTTTCCATGTTTTACCTATTGTAAATAGTGCTGCAATAAACATAGGGGTGCAGGTGCTCTTTTGAATCACTGTTCTTGTGTCCTTTGGATAGATCCCTAGGAGTGGAATTGCCGGATCATATGGTCGCTCCATTTTTAGTAGACTGAGGAACCTCCAGACAACTTTCCACAATGGTTGGACCAGTTTGCACTCCCACCAGTAATGTAGGAGAGTTCCTTTTCACCACATCCTCGCCAACATTTGTTGTTGCTTGTTTTTTTTTTTTTTTTTTTTTTTTTTGATATGTGCCATTCTTACTGGTGTGAGGTGATATCTCAGTGTGGTTTTGATTTGCATTTCCCTGATGACAAGGGATGTTGAACATTTTTTCATATGCCTATTGGCCATTTGCATTTCCTCTTCGGAGAAATGTCTTTTGAGTTCTTCTGCCCATTTATTGACTGGATTGTTTACTTTGTTTTTGTTGAGCCGTGTGAGTTCTTTTTATATCATTGTGATCAGTCCCTTATCAGTTGGATGGAGTGCAAGGATTTTTTCCAATCAGTGGCGTGTCTCTCTGTTTTGGTTAATGTCTCTTTTGCTGTGCAGAAACTTTTCAGTATGATGTAATCCCAGGTGTTTATCTTTGCCTTTACTATCACAGTTTTGGGTGATGAGTCTTTAAAGATATTTCTGAGATGTATGTCTTGTAGTGTTTTACCTATATTTTCTTCTATATATTTTATGGTTTCAGGTCTTATGTCCAGTTCTTTTATCCATTTTGAGTTGATTTTTGTGCATGGGGAGAAGTTGTGGTCTAGTTTCATTTTTTGCATGTGGAGGTCCAGTTTTCCCAGTACCATTTATTGAACAAACTGAGTGTGTTCCATTGCATATTCTTTGCTCCTTTGTCAAAGATTAGTTATTCATACAAGTGCGGCTTCATTTCTTGCCTCTCTATTCGGTTCCAGGTCTGTGTGTCTGTTTTTAGAACAAAAACATTTTGAAGATTTAAAATAATCTTACATCTTTCTCACCATCAGAAGCTGACTAGTTTGAATATATTATAATTCTAATTATTATAATTAATTTATTTCTAATTCTTAATTAGAAATAAAGTTAAGAATTAAATTAGATGAAAATTCTTACAAGGATAACATCTATTTTAGCATTTATAATAGCAATTTATAATTTGCTTATATGGCTATTAGCTTAGAAGTTGCATTTCTTCATCTGTATCTCTTATTGAACTTATTTTTTAAAGATTTATTTATTTATGCATACAAGAACTGGGGTACAGGTCAGAGGTGCAGGGGGTGAGACGATTCACCAGAGAGAGTGGGGAGCAGAACAGGCATATCTACTGAAATACACTGCTGAGGGGAGCAGTGGCAAGACAGGAGAACTCTGCTGCACCAGGTGGTTTGCTCCCTGGCCAGGGATCGAACTCACACTGCAGTGGCTGCCAATAGCTTGATAGTGCTGTCTTTAACTCCTGTGCCACCAGGGAGACTCTCCTATTGAATTTATTGAACACAGCACTGAGTGTTCAATAAGTTGACCGGATGAATAGAATGGGTGGAGTAAGGAAGAAGCATCTTTATGATAGCGTAGTCTAATTATGATAAACTGTCAGCTATTTTTCAGTCATATTTTGGAGAGAGAGAGAAATCCCTTATCAAACAGGTATCTAGGTCATGGTTTCCTCTTTGCTGCAATCTGTGAAACTGGAAGATTTTTTTCTGTTTCTCTCACTTCACTTTTTCTTTTTATTTGCCATAAATGGTTATAAGAAAACGTAGATAGTATGTGCTCTTGGTAAGGTCATCATCATTAGCTTAGTTAAATGAAGCCATAGTGTATTGATTCAATTTTAAGTGTCTTTGTGGTTGCTAAAGAGGACTGGTTTGCCCCCTTTTATTTCGTTAAGAATTTTCAAGAGCAGTGACTTGCAATAGCCAGTACTAGTGCTTTCCCCTTTGTTTTTTTAAAATTATTTATTTATTTTTGCATAGAACTGGGGTGTAGGCCAGAGGTGTGGGAGGTGGGAGGATTTACCTGGGACAGATTGAGGAGCAGAACAGGTGGATTTCCTGAAAGACACTGCTAGGGGAGCAACAGGCAAGACAGAAGAGGTCTGCTGCACCATATGTGGGTTTGCTCTCTGGCCAGGGATTGAACTCAGGTTGTCGCGGTCATGGCACAACTTAAACCTCAGGCCACCAGCGAGGACACTATTTCCCCCCTTAAAGTTCCAGAGCATTATAAAGACTGCTCTTTGATCATTTTATTCTTTTAAATACTGACAACTTAGAAATTAGACATACTTGGAATTACATGATCTATTTCCTATGGCTGTGTTAAATCTCATGAAAAGTCTTTGCAAAGTTTTCGTGCAAGTGGACTCTGACATCACTTGTTGGAAATGGGAAAATTGGCTGTAATTTTTACCTTGTCAACACAGATCATCACTTCTCCTGGACTGTATCCTTACTGACAAGTGACATGATCTCATATTTGTATAATACCTTACACTCTGGAAAATGTTTTCATACATAACTTCTTTGAAAATAACCTCACGAGAGAGTATTATTAGCATCATGTTTCAGGTGCTCTAAATGTTATTTTTACCGAAGCTCATTTAAAATATTTAATTGTCAAAGACTTCACCTAATTGTGTTGACATTTCCACTTTTTTTTTTTTTGCTACTCTGATAAATCTGTGAACATAGAAGAACCTTGCTATATCTATACTATATATGCTCTACTAACTGTGTTGTGGGGGTTGAAACCTTGTTTTTTTGGAGAATAGTCTCAGTTGTGATGTTTGCAGTCCTCTTTGCTTCATTTACTATAGTATACCTGACAAATAGCTGAAAAATGACAGATATTTTGTCAACATAGCAATAACTCCTTTCAGATGAGGAAAATGTAAAAAATAAATGGCTTGAAGAAGAAAATGCTCATTGCTTAGGTAAATATAATGCTTATTCATTATAAATATTTTCCACATTTATTTTATAGTATACACTTTATCCACTGGAGTTGGGGAAAGGAATGATTCAAAATATATTTATAATTCTCCTTCAGTGATTATAGTTTATTGAACTGTTTGAGATGGGGCTGAGATCTGAATGAGAGTGGCAAAAATGAACAAGAACATTTTAGAGAAGGCTCAGATATCTTTGGGGAGCATTGCACATTGGGATAACATGTTGTACTTGAATCTATTTGAAAAGAAACAAAAATGGTCATTTTTTTCAAGGGAAGAATGAAGAAAATGAATTTTAGCAAGCTAAACTTTTATTATTTATAGCTGATATTTGGGGAAAACTTTGTGGTGGCTTATGATATTTTGTGTAACCAATCTTTAAAATGGAATTGTGAAATTGTATACCCAGTTATCTGATATATCCATCAATCTCTTATAAAAATCTCTTAAAGTTGAGTTTATTTTTCCAAGCCTATAAACACTGATAGTTCAAGTCTTTAGTTTTGATAGATCATTCAGATACTGTGTAGATATCAAAATCCTTAACAGACAGCAAAAAGCTATAAATGTTCTAAGTGTCAACATAGATAATTGCCCCAGAAACTTTTATGACCAGTTGGTGAAGCACAGATTTACTTAGCTACTGTCTTTGTGAAAACCTCCCACAGAATAAAGAATAGCTCATTAGAATAGAATTATTACAGTAATTATCTTCAGCTGCCAATCAGTTCTTTGCTTTTATTTACAGTTGTTTAAACTGATCATGTTTATATTGTCTTCCACAGAAGTGAAGATGTGATTAATATTGCAGTCTAAGTTTGATGACACGCTATATCATTTTTAAAGTAAATGCAAACATTTTAAAGTATATAAGTTGTGTTCTCCTAATTCTGATCTTCCCTGTTCTTTTGTGGCTTCTAATAATAGATATCTTCAGAACATTAAAAGTGCAACTGAACAACTTGTTGGTAGAAAACTTTTTATAGATATGTCAATCACTTTTATTGGCCATTATTTTACTCTGTTAGATCAATTTAAGGAAAAATCACATTAAAATTCAGTAAAATATATATAGCACCTTAGTAAATATATATTTGAAGGAGCAATTATGTTGGTTATCATAACTGAGAGCTCTATAGCGATGCTTCAGGCATGGTAGATTCCAGTCACTTAGATTTTTTTTTTTTTTAACTCATAGCTCTCTTTTCCACTGATTTAGATTTATTTTAAGACAGGAAACCTGAAGACAAGATAACACCAGGCTTTCACTCCTTCAGTTAGTCAACTCAAGTGGAAAGGGATACTTCTTTCTAAATAGTTTTAAAAAGAGGTTCTGATTTGATATCCTTGTTTTAATTTAAGATAACATTTCCATCCCTGAAACAATAATTATGACCAGAGTCCTAGTGCTCTCATTGGCCAGTCTTGGAACTAGCACACAGGACATATTAGCAAAACATAGTTCTCAAAAAGGAGGGAAGCAGTGTAGGTCTGCAAAGGAAACTCAGGGTACTAGTTTTTTGTTCAGTGTGCGTGGTTTTTTTTTTTGTTTGTTTGTTTTTGTTTTTGTGGTGAGACACTGTTGGGGCCAAGAAAGCACAATGTATGCAATCGTTTAATAAATGAAGAGTGAAATGTATGCTTTTTGTGAAAATACCATTGCTCAGCTTAAAAAAAGAGCAGCAGCTTAAAATAGTATCCTAATATTGGGTATAGAACACCATAAAGTGTGATTGCAGAATCCTGATACTGGAAATGTTTGATTGCTCATGATAGGCTTGAAACATAACCTATCAAAACATAAAATATTGTGATAATAGTATCTCTGTAACTACTACTATTATAAAATAATAATTGGTTTAACAATAGATACAGGTTTGTGTCCTGAATTTTATTAATATGAAAGGTATTCCAGATTTTACTGAACATTATTTGTATAACTTAACTTACTTATATCCAATTATGGTGCTGTTGCATTTAACTGAAAATAGATAAGGATTAGTTAAACTCCCCACCCCACTGCCTGCCTTAACTGTGGGAAATCAGAACACTGAATTACATTGCACTGAAATTTGCCTTTAAATTCATTATGCACTTCATGGATATTAGCGTGAATATTAAACTCCACAGACTTGAAATATTAGACTAATGACTTTTTATATAATCCACGTTAATGAAAACTTTCTGACCCATTTTTTCACTAGAGAATCAACCTCAGTTTCTTGATTTTCTTCATCAAACAGCCTCTATTGTGTAGTCATTTCCAAATATGCTTAATATTTTATTGAATGGGTGCTCTATTTCTGTAAATACAGAAATATGTTTGCATAGTTTTATAAAGTTTTTTAAACATTTAGGGTGGCTTTCAGCATAGTTGTTTCATAAATATTTTCTTGAATCATCAGAATGTATTTTTTTTAAAGGTTTTTATTTATTTATGCAAGCACTGGGTACAGTCAGAGGGGCGGGAAGGTGAGAGAATCCACTAGAGCCAGAGCAGAGAGTAGAAAAGGCAGAGTGATGAAGTACATTGCTGAGGGGAGCAGTGGGCTGCAGGAGAGGTCTGCGCGCCATGTGGGGCCCTCGCCGGCGGGCGCTGCAGAAGCTGGCGCCAGCTTCTCAACCCAGCGCTCAACCACAGCGCCACCGGGGCAGTGTATTTTAATATATTAAAATGCTACAGTAAAGGATAGTAATTCTTTACTCTCATAATTTTCATCTTCAGAGATGAAACAAGAAATAAAAGAATGGTAAGAAAGAATGAAAAAGAAGCCTGGTAAGAAATAGAATGAATGAATAAAGGCAGACAGGAAGGAAGGTGCTTAAGACATGGGGACAATTTGGGAAAAATTGTATTTTCCAAAGACCTTGGTGCTGATATCCATATGCACTGCTTTAAAAATAGTCCTAGCGTTAGATGATAACAAAATGATTAATTAAAAAATTAAACCTAATTAACTCTATAACATATTTTGACAAAGGAAATGTTAGTAATTAAATAATTGTTAAATATTATACTGGAATATTAAATAAAATTCTTTAACATCTTCGATAATGAATTCCCCACCACTGTGTATATAATAGGTCAGATTTTCCTTGTTGGAATGGATGTTAAGGCCTTTGTATTAATTTATAGCTAAGATCTAATTATAACGATAAGCAACATATATTTTGCAACTTAAAGAAGTATATATTTCAAAAGAAGTGACATATTTTTGGCAATCCAGTTGTGAAAAAAAATAGTAAAAATTCATTGCTGGCAAGGAATGAACTTCAAATTAGCATTATCATCTGTTCCTGGTACAAGTCTGTGTTGGTATCTTTCTAGTACATCTTTCTAGTTGGTATTTGTTTCTAGTACAACTTGGTGATATGTATTGCAATACTTAAAAAAGATCAAATACTTTTTGACCAATTTTACTTCTGGGAAGCCATAGTGAGGAATACATTGAAATGAATACACATGAAGTCACATGATGTTTAGTTACTGTTTATTTCTAAATTTCCCTAACACCGTGTATGTAATAGGTCAGATTTTCCTTGGTGGATTGCACCTTTCATCATGTGGAGTAGCCAACTGATGAAGGAGAATTGACCACCGGTATCTCCAAGTTTCTCCAGGAATCTGTATTCCTGGTCATTGCTTAGGAATGTGCAAGTCACCTTATTGACCCAGATGGAGTAAATCTTAGGAATTGATTGCTAACTGAGGGAGAAGGTGTCTTTCTCTGCTACTCTTATTCTTGTGTTTTCTCTTGTATTTCTCTTTTATTCTTTCTTTTCCCCTGCCTCCCTATCCCTCTAGACATTGTTGGCATTCCTATCCCTTTTCAAAGGCAGATTTATTTTCTTCTTCAAATTCCTTAGCATTAAAAAAAGTTTCTCTACCTTGGTGTGAACTTTGCTCTGCCATATGTCATTCAATAACTGAAGTCAACTTTTAATCTGTGCCCAGTTGACACTACTTTTTATCTCAATGACTGAGCCGAGTTTTCCAAAAAAATGCTCTTAATATGTGAGAGGTCAGAGTTTGTGAAGGAAAGTAAATGTCAAAAAAAAGAACAAAGGCTCTACCTTAATCCATTTATGCTGAAAAATATAACTGAAAGTTTTATAGAAACTGACATGTGCTTTCTACTGATTTCAGCAGAAAGAGTGAATGACTTGATAATTATTCTTTTAATTAAGAAAATTTCCTGCTGGTGACAGCTTCAGAGTGCTTATAAAAGTTTCATGTCAAAAGTAGAGGAAAGAACTAGTTTGAATTTGTTTTTAAATAGGTAGATTTAAATTTGTTATTAATTCTGAAATCGTTTGCCAGGTCTCATCCACTATCATTGTTTTTCCTTTTTCCTACCAAGAACTGAGGTAGAGAACTTAGAATGTAAGTGAAACAATAGCAGGTGTTGAGAATTCATGGTGCAGCTGACATCTGTGAGAGTATCAGGGCGTTCTTGCTCTACATAAATTAAATCCCAAGCATGATTATTGTTATATACCTTAAAATTGTGAATGCTCTGGGTCTATTGTATTTTTGCATTATCATCTAACAAATATACACAAACATCTAAGACACAATTTGCTTGTCTTACCTTCTGTAGGGTAGGTAAAAGGCATCAGGCTTTTCTGCCCTCCCGCCATTAGGATAGATGAGGGAACCCTGTGGTCCCGACTGCATGCTTGATGACGGGCACCTGAAGTGGGTACACCTGGACTGAGAGACTGGGCTTTAAGGGTGGTGTCGCAGGGACGCCAGCAGAAGCCGAGAAGAAGCCAAGAACAAACAGAAGCCGGGAAAGAAGCAGAGCCATGAGAAGAGCAGAGAGAATGTGAGAGAAGGCCGGAGAGCCCAGAATGAAGACTTGCTGGGGGCTGGAGGCCTGCTAGCCTCCCGGCCCCCCAGCGCCCCTGCCTGCCATATGCCTGGTAAATCTAAATAAAAGACCTGCAAAAGCCGCTGAGGACTCTGACTCCTCTGTTACCCGGTCTGCATGGGATCACAGAAAACCTGCTCTGTGGTCTTCCTGCCCCTACACCTTCTTTCTCATCATTTCTTCAGAGCCACATTTGCTGCATGATCTTCCTAAAGCATATATTTTATCATGCCACTTTCATGTTTTATCATATTCCTATTACTTTTGGGGTAAAATCCAAATTTCATAGTATGATATTCAGCAATCTTCATGATACAGCATTACTTTGCATTAAAATTTCTTGTGAAACAGTCCCCCATAAACATCTTCTTTTCAAATCATATACACCTACTTGCCTAGTTTTAAAGATGTTATTATTTTTTTTATTCCTGTCTCTGTTACAGGGAGTATAAATTGAGTATTATGTTCATACTAAAATTTTAAGAATCATTTAAAATGGAAATACACTGTGAATATTCTATGAATTTTTCTGCTACTATTTGAATTTATATCAAAGGTATATTTGAAATAATTGAATTAAGGGAAGGCATATTTATGCTTTTGCTTCTGGAATAACTTTTCTCTTTTGTCTGTTGGAATAAAAATTTATAAAGTCTTAACCAGCTGCTGTCTCTGTTCTAGTTACAGCATCAGGATGAATAGAAGTATAATCAACTTTAATTCCTTTCCATAGCAATAAAAGTGGAATGAACGTTACAACAGACAAGTACTTTCTAGCATTGTTTCATCTTCTAATCAGGGTCAGGATGGGTGCTTGGTTAGTCTAATGAGCTAAAATGTGAAGGAGAGGGTTGAGGCTAATTCTAAGACAGCCCCAGTGAGAACGCGATATATTACCAACCAACCATCACTCTTTTAATAGTAACATGCCTGGGAGTTTTAAAATATTTAACTTTTTATTTAGCAATCTTGCTATTTGTCCTTTAGCAATCTGCTACTTTACCTTTTAAAAAAATTGCATGTTTTACCATTGTTTTCTTCTTATTAGGTAACTTTCTATGACTGATAATCATAGAAGGAGAACTTGGATGGCAGCTGTATGATTGAAACTGTCCAAAATCAAGTGTCTGCATATTATTTCAACTAAATTTGAGCATACCCAGGTAAGAATAGTGATTATATACTTATCACCATTTTCAAAAAAAAAATATTTGAAACTGTAAAATATGTTTTTATTTTGTACCAAATATTAAAAAAGATATATTATGAAAAATGATAAAATATATAAAAGTAAAAAAAAAATTAAAATCACAAACGAGCCTGTTTTGTAAAAATGACTTTTGTTATCATTTTTTCTATATCATTTTATTTTTATTTTATTGATTGTTCCCTTTAAACAAAGCTGGAATGACATTGATGTATACTCTGTTAAATTTCTTTATTAATTTAATTTTATTTTTGTAAAGATTTATTTATTTATACAAGAGCTGGGGTACAGGCCAGAGGTGTGGGGGGTGGTAAGAGGGTTCACCAGAGACAGAGTGGGGAACAGAACAGGCAGATTGACTGAAATACACTGCTTAGGGAAGCAGCAGGTCAGTCAGGAGAGGTCTGCTGTGCCATGTGGGCAGCTCCCTGGCCAGGGATCGAACTCGTACTGCAAAGGCTGTGGACAGCTTCATAGGTTGTGTCTTAACCCCTTGCGCCACCAGGGAGGCCCTTCTTTATTGATTTTATAACAAATTTTTGTTCTATTTGAGGAAATGAATATTTTCCAGTGTGGGTTAATATATGGCATAGACTTAAATGGTTTTAAATGAATGGCCAGATTGGAACAAAGATGCACAATTAAGATGGCACAAGGGATTTTCAGGAATTTGAAAGGATAAGATAATATAGCAGAGCAGTGAGAACTTCGTTTCGTGATTTGGATTCCTATTCTTAAGCATTTGATTTCATCACTAGATAGTGAGGGACAATTTTAAGGGTATAAAATGATCTAAAATGCATTTTTAGAACCTTAATCTAGAAGTGGTGTTTGTGTCAAACTAAAGAGAAAGCAAGTCTAAAGCACAGGAGAATAATTGTAGGCAATTTCTTTTATTTTGATTAGCATTTGTGTGCTCTTGCTATTTGCCAGGCACTAAGCTAGAAACTAGAAAGAAAGTGAGGGAGACATGATCCCCATCCCTGAAGAGTTTATAACGTCATGGATAAAACATGAATGCAGAACAATTGAGTATAACATATCATAACAGTGTAACAATTCAATCATATTCAAAAAAGACTAGTTGGTAACTAATTATGTTAAGATGCAGATACTAGTTTATCAGTATGTGAGGTTTCCCAAAGACACAAAGCTTGATCAAGGTTAGTCAAGAAGCAATGTCTTTAAAATTTGCAACCATTCAAAGTAGCAATGTGTATTGGCAGGAATGGACACAGTGCAGGTTTTCTATGATCCCATGCAGACCAGGTAAAGGAGGAGAGTCCTAGAGCCCTCAGTGGGTTTTGCAGGCTTTTGTTGGGATATACCCGGTACATGGCAGGCAGGGGTACTGGGAGGCCAGGAGACTGGCAGGCCTCCCAGCCCCCAACAAGTCTTCACTCTGTCTGGGCTCTCCAGCTTTCTCTCTGCTTCTCTCATGGTTTTTTATGCTTCTGCTTCTCTGCTTCTCTCTCGGCTTCTACTGGCATCCCCATGATGCTGCCCATAAAAGCCTAGTCTTAGCCCAGGTGAATCCTATCTACCTATGCCTACACCCTATTCCAAGTGCCCACCATCAGGCATGCATTCAGGACCGCAGGGTTCCATCATCTATTCTAATGGCATGGTGGGAGGGCAGAAAAGCCTGATACTTTTTCCCATACCCTACACAATGGAAACTTTCAAAGGTGAGAGAAGTGTAAATAAATGTTTGGAGAGATGAGATTTGACAGTGGTAGGAGGTTAAGAAGGTCTTTTAGGCAAGAGGGGCTTGTTGATGGCACCAA
This sequence comes from Talpa occidentalis, assembly GCF_014898055.3. Lineage (NCBI taxonomy): Eukaryota > Metazoa > Chordata > Mammalia > Eulipotyphla > Talpidae > Talpa > Talpa occidentalis. Next base: position 114,422,637 of record NW_023603184.1, read on the forward strand.
TCAAAATAGGAAATAGCAAAAGTAGGATTCTAGTCTTTCATTTTGAAAACTGAAAATTTTTCTGCCTCTTCTCACTGTTTTGCTAGAGCACTCAGTGTTTTGTTTTGTTTTGTTTTTTAAATTTCATTGTAATTCCTTATATAATTGAAGATTCATTGAGGTTTAATTATAAGTGATTGGGCTTCCTTAAAGTGAAAATACAGGTGTAATAAATAAAAACATCTTCTGAGATAAAGAATTGATAAAGAATTGATTCATAACCACTGGGATATATGACTTAGCTTTAGCCTTTCCAGCAGTCTCAAAAGAAGATGTATGTCCTTGCTTTAAGAGCTTAGAAAAATTTATTTTAGAAGTCTTTTTTTTTTTTTTTTAATAGAGGCATGTTTTATTTATTTGTTTGTTTGTTTGTTTGTTTATACAAGCACTGGGTACAGTCAGAAGCGCGGGAGGGTGAGAGAATTCACCAGAGCCAGAGCGGGGAGCAGAGCAGGCAGAAGGACCGAAGTACACAGCTGAGGGGAGCAGTGGGCGGCAGGAGAGGTCTGTGCGCCATGTGGGACCCTCCTCAGGTGGCCGGGGAGCAGCCGGGGATCGAACCGGCGCCGCAGAGGTCGCGGGCAGCTTCGCAACCCAGCGCTCAACCACTGCGCCACTGGGGAGGCCCTATTTTAGAAGTCTTAATAGAATGACAGGAAAAGTCTCTTTAACACTTACAGGTGCCTTAAATAATGCGATGTTGAAAGGATAGAGAGTGTAGTTTTAAGTAGGTTAGTTTATGGGAATTCAAAATTCTACTTCTCCAAAAAATTCTGTCCTAATTTTTGGAATTTGGATCAGAGTCTTTCCCTATAATTATGTATCTTAACACCATTTACATTCCTCTGACACAACACTTAGGTGGTGTAAGGTCAGGAATGACCACTGAGCAGGTTTTCTAATGATCCAGCAGACCAGGTGAAGGAGGAGTCAGAGTCCTCAGTTGTTTTGCAGGTTTTTATTGGGATTACCAGGTACATGGCAGGCAGGGGCGCTGGAGGGCTGGCAGGCCTCCCAGCCCCCAGCAGGTCTTCACTCTGGGTTCTCCAGCCTTCTCTCTGCTTCTCTGCTCTTGCTTCTCTCTCGACTTCTTCTCTTTCGGCTTCTACTGGTATCCCCGTGACACCGCCCTTAAAAGTCCACTCTCAGCCCAGGTGAATCCCATCTACCTATGCCCACACCCTATTCCATGTGCCCGCCATCAGGCATGCATTCAGGACCGCAGGGTTCTGTCATCTATACTAATGGCAGGAGGGCAGAAAAGCCTGACATTTTTTCCTTACCCTACAGGTGGTCATGTGTATCATCTCCTGAGATTCTAAGATAAAGTTCTAAGATTAGGACTGCATCATCATTTATCACTACAGATGTAAATTTATATCTAAATAAACTGACCACAGTGTTTAATAGAGATACCATAAATATTTCTTAATTGCAAAATTAAATTCATTTCCATGCTTTGTCCTAATTATTGCTGACCCAGCCTAGACATGTCTGTTTTCTATGGCTGTTTGATTAGTTTTTTATTGCTGTTTGATACATCACTCTAAAGCTTAGCAGTTTTAGAGTGCTTATGTATTATTACAGTTTCTGTGGGCTGTGACTCTAGGCTCAGCTTTGCTGATGTCCCTGGCTCTAAGGGTCATGATGTTGCAATTAAATTGTCAGCTGGAGGCACCATCATTTCAAAGCTCAGCCAGGATGAAGGGGTTCACTCTCAGATGCAGTCAGGAAGGACCTCTGTCTGCAAATTACCTTTCCCCAGACAAATACTCAAAGAGAGAGCAAAAGTAAGCTCACCACTGAAACCATATTCCTCTAACTAAATCTGGGAAATGTCGCTTGTGACGAATTAAATGATGACTTCCAAACATATATGTTCAAGTCTTAACCTGTGGTACTTGTGAATATAACATAATTTGGAAAAACAGTCTTTGAAGATATAATTAAATTAAGGATCTCAAAGTGTGATCATCTCGATTCACTGGATGATCCCTAAATCCATTGCCTTTCTTTATAAGAAGACCCTGTGCACATAGAAGACTGGTTGGGTGCAACCACAAGTTAGAGGTCCCTTGGTGTCACCAGAAGCTAGAAAGGGCAAAGAACAAATTCTACCTCCAGTGCAACTTTATTTGACCCCTTGATTTCAGATATCTGGCCTCTAGAACTAAGAGAGAGTAAATTTCTGTCATTCTAAGTCATTCCATCCAGTTTGTGGTCATTTATTTGTGCCAAACCATCACTTTAGTGAATCACCATATCCTGCATACATTCAGGTACAGGGAATTATAAAAGAGCTTGAATGTCAGGAAACAGAGACCCTTGGAAGCCATTTTAGAGGTTACCTATTCTTCCATCATTAACCCATTTTGTTTGATATATCTATAGAGCTAGACCAAAGTCAACAGGTCAGGTATTAGAATCATTATCTCAGATGCTTAAAACTTGTGATCCTTCATTTGTATTTCCTGCCCTCCTAATTAGAATTACTATTCATTTGAGTATTCAGATTGGAAAATTGAGTCAATTTGAATTCCTTCTTTATCTTAATACCCATAACCTTTTACTGATTATCTGGTCTTTTTCGTTCTGTTCCTGAATTTTTTTTATCTTATATTCCTTTTTTTTCCTTTCAATTTTGCTCCTAGAGTCTATAGGCTTCTGTTATATCTTTCCAAAAATAGCAGAATAGCCCATAAGTGGTCAATTTGTTTCTGAGCTTTTCCTCTTCAAATCTTTCACTGTAAAGTGGCTTTTGAAGAACACAAATGAGATTATGCCATTCCTTTTATTTAATATGTTCAGGAAATAGAATACCCTTGTGATCTGGCTATTGATTTCCTAAAATTCAAGCTTCCTCAATTGTCCCTTAATATAGATTTATAAATTACACAAAATTTTCTAGATACAGTATTTTCTTTCATTTTTTTTTTCTTTTTTGCTTGTCTTTGCCTGGGATTCTTTTTCTGGCAATAAAATAGTAAATAAATACTTGTTTTTGTATCCAAAATATATAGCAAAAATATTTAATAGAGTGACCAGCACAGAACATGTTTCAGCTTCCATAAACCAATATTTAGGATGAAAAAGTTGAAGAGAAAGAAATTTAAATCATCAATGAAATGGCTAAACTTATTGTAGGGTAAGGTACAAGGTATCAGGCTTTTCTGCCCTTCCGCCATCAGGATAGATGAGGGAGCCCTGTGATCCTGGGTGCATGCCTGATGGCGGGTACCTGAAGTGGGTCCACCTGAGCTAAGAGACTGATTTATAAGGGTGGTGCAGCAGAGTGCGGTGTGGTGGTAGTGCGGTGTTAACGGTGGAGGAGTGGAGTGTACGGAGGAGTGTTGGAGCGACTACAAACCATGGCGAAGAACCGTTCATAAACCTGCTCAGAATGGGTTGGTTGCTTTACACTTATAATCTAGCCTAAGCTGGAAACAAATGAAAGAGTGAAAATAGTGAATTAATTGTTCAAAACTGGGAAATACAAGACTAGGTTAAGTCTTTACTTGTAAAACATTAACATGAGCTTTCATTTAATGGAGAAATTTAAAGGGGAAAATATTCTGTATTGTTAACGAATGGTTCCTAATAAATTAATTGCTATTTGAATAAAACAGTGAAACTTGACAAAGTGATGGCTCATCAGATGTGCTGGTGTCTGTGTTACCCGTTGGTAAACTATGGGCCTATGGACCTTTCAGTGTGAAATAATTATTCATGCTATTAGGGAATCATTTAGTAGATTAAAGCTTTCTCTTAGAGATAATGTTCTTTATAAAATGGTTTAATTTTCTCTTAGAGTATCATATAAATTGAGAAATTTCATTCAGTGAAAAATAAAAATGATTTTTTAGAAGGATAATATTTATAGATGAAGACAGAAATACAGACCTCCCTAGGCTTATGATGAGATTATGTCCCAATAAATCATTGCAAACTGAAAACATCACAAGTCAGAAGTAATACATAATATACCTGACTTACTGAACATCACTGGCTTAGCATAGTTTACCTTAATGTGCTCAGAACACTCACATTTACCTAGAGTCGGACAAAATCATCTAACACAGGGCCTCTCTGGTGGCACAAGGGGTTGAGATGCAACCTATGAAGCTATCCGCAGCCACTGCAGCATGAGTTCAATCCCCATGGCACAGCAGACCACTTCTGGCTCGCCCGCTGCTCCCCTCAGCAGTGTATTTCAGTCAGTCTGCCTGTTCTGTTCTCTGCTCAGTCTCAGGTGAATCCTCTCACCCTCCTGCACCTCTGGCCTATGTCCCAGCTCTTGTATGCATAAATAAATAAATCTTTTAAAAAAAAAAAGAAAAGACATTTTTAAAAAATCATCTAACACAAACCTATTTATAATAAAGTAATGAGTATCTTATGTAATTTATAGACTACTATACTAAAAGTAAAAACAGTCTCTAGACCTTCAGTTGTTTACCTTCATAAGTCAAACTATTCTAAGCAAGGTATTGTCTGTAAATGAGGGAGAAGCATAGAATTTACATTAACACTTGCAATGCATGAAGAAATGGAAGTGGCTATCTTAAAGAAGGAAATGGACAATTATGAATTTTAAATGGCACAATTAATCAATTCGGTGGTCTGATAATCTAAACTGGAAACTTTGGATCAGGTGACCATCAATGAATCAACAGCTATGTATAGAAACAATCTTTCCTATTTAATAATCATATGTACATTTGAAAAGTCTATCAATTATGCTTCTTAGATTGCAAGTAACAGAAACTAATTCTGGGTACTTTAAGCAAAGGAGGCACTTTGCTGAAAGAATTTGGGTTAGCTCATAGAAACAGAAAGTAATCAGATGAAATGAGCCAGAGCTGTCCCAGGATCTAGAAAAGCAGGAAATGAAGAAAGTCTGAAGAGTACAGCCACGGGCTGAATCTGGACCAATACTGTGTTTCAATGCTGTTCCTCTCACATTCACAAAAGGAGTCTGCATGACTGAGTTTGAATCATTTGCACTCTGCCAGGAACCATGGCACTTGATTAACAATTCTCTTGAGACTGCCTGCACATGGAGAGGGTAGGTTCCCACAAGGAACTTCAAAGTTCTGGGTCCAGGATGGAAAGTGGATGTGGGGCAAGTGAAAACAAGAGATACTTGCCAAGACCCTTCCTCAGAACTGCCATTCGAGACCCAACAAACTTTAATAGCAGTACATTCTCAAATAATAATGATTTTACCAGTAAAATTAACATAAATTAAATAACAATATTGCCCAAGTTTTGATCGCTATCTACTATTATAAAATATTTGTTCATATGTTTATTAATCACTTGTCATTGTACCAATCCTTTACATTTAGCCGTAAACATAAAACTGTAAACAATAGAATCAGTCCTTTCTTTGCACAGAGCTTAATTGTCTAGTGAGAACTGAAATAGCAATTAATATCCTGCAGAAAACTGATGATAGGATGTGTCTGAATTTCTTAGGGCTACTATAACAATGAACCACAAATTAGGAAGTTAAAACAACAAAAATTCTAGAGAAGTTTGAAATCAAGTTATCCACAGGGTTACACTCCCTTCAAAAACTCCAGGGATGTAGTTTTTTTTATTCTTCTGGCTTCTGGAGGCTTCTTGGGTTCCCTGACTTATGACAGTATAGCTCCAATCTCTGGCTTCATCTTCACACAGCTTTTTTCCCTTTTTATCTTTAGGTATGTCCGCTCCCCCTCTTGTAAATATACAAGTCATTGATTTTAGAGTCCATTCTAAATTCAGAATGATTTTATGTAAAGATCCTCAACTACTTGTATCTCTAAGGAGCCTATTTTCAAATAAGGAGACATTTGAAGTTCTGAGTGAACATGAATTTTGGAAGCTGCTATTTAACTCACTATAAGACTATACATAATACTGTTTATGTCTCAGCCTATACTTGGGGTTTGTTAGAAAAGGCTAGTTAGAGGAAATGATGTCTCAACTAAGAGTGGAGAAAGAGCACGCGTAGTGCCCTTCCAGCAGCTATGAGGAAGTGTAGTTCGTTGGAAGATCGGAAAGCTGCTCAGTGTAGCTGGAGCAGACTATAAGGACTGAATGAAAGGTGAAGAAATAGGATGATGGTGGAGAGGTTAGTAGAACAGATGATAAGTGAACATCTAGGGGATTTGGCACTATCCTGAAGGATTGTCATATCCTAGGAGGGTATTAAGTAGGTGAACCACCAAACCATATTAATGTTTTACAAAAACTACATAGGGTGGAAAGTGGAGATAAGAAATGATGGAGCAATGCTGGAAAAGTAAAAGACAGCCTGGACACACTGCAGTAGTTTAGGTTTGAAAATAATGGAGACTCAGAGAAGATGCTGGTGAGAATGAAGAAAAATAAATGTAATTCTGATGTGCTGAAAAGTGGAATTGATTTTGTTTGATTTGAAACAAAGGATAATGAGAGGGACGGAGTTTGATGGTCCACATTACTGGTGTCTATAACTGTGATGGTCATAGGTGCTGAGGCTGGAAGTGTGGGCGAAAAAATAAAGAGTGAGTGTCAGGGGTGGGGTGGGGAGTGGAGAACTGGAACCAAAACAATGATATCAGTTTTCCATATTTTTCATTTTTGGTTGCTGGAGGACATCCAAATGGGTATGCTCAAGAGGTGTTTGTGTATAAGGAACAGATGATTTTTAGTAAGGAAATTTTAATGTGTGCATGGTACCTGGAATTATTAGTATTGTTTAAAATAATTGTACTAAACTCTAATTGTAATATTACTATTACTATTCTATCAAAAAGAACTTTATGCAAGCTGAAATAATGACATTTAGAAATATTATTTCATTTCAAAACTTGGAAAGAATGGAAATATTCAATATAAATTACAAAAAGAACAAAAGTAGAAAGAAAAAACTGGGGCACACAGATGTGTCTGTAGTAAGATTCTAACACTGTATGTCTGGTCACCTTTCATATTGAATGCTGAAAGTAGATGTACTTAAATGTTAGCACTGGTTATTTATAGGTAACTTGACTTTATTCTTTTTATTTATTTTTAAAGTACAGTGGGCCTAATAAGCATATACCAATTTTATAATCAGAAAAAAATGCTTTCTTTTACAAATCTTTTATCACATAAAATATACATGAAAAATAATTTTCATAACATATTATTTTTAAAACTAATTTATTTCAGGGGTTGGGATGTTTTTTAGCAAGAAAAATAGTTGTAAGTGAGGAAAGAAGTATACCACTTGAATCAGGTATTTTTAAAATTATCTTGAAATCTATGTAGAAATATGGATTGCACATACAAATAGCTATTTGATAAATCAGGAGAAAATGACTATTTTTGGACATAAAGTAGAAAGTGAATTTAGATTGGAAACATTTTTCCTTTTGATTTTGAAATTCCTATCAGTGAATGAACAATTTAATAAAATGCAGAAACGGATCCTTCTATGTAAGTTGTCATCAGGAATGCCAGATTGGCTTATGTAAGGTGATTAGAGGAAACATTCCTGTGCAGATTTTACTAATTTCTGTAAGACTGAAGTGGATTTAGATTTCTGGAATGCAAAGTTAGAGTTTTAATATTAAATCTACTTAGCTATCCAAAGGTTGCGCTGTGAGAACAGAACATATTTGCATTTCTTCTGTTTATTCCACCCAGTTTCAGAATATTAAATAATTATTTCATTAAGACATATTGGATGATATGATAGTGCAATTAAAACTCTCAAGTCAATTTTAGGCTATTTTCTTTTTGTATAAGAGATAACAGATGATAATGCCTCACAATAGCTTTAATGAAAAGATGCTGGTTCATACCCACAATAAATAAAATCGTCTGATATTTATGTGGGAGTTGCTTTTTTAAAATTTAGATTTATTAAATTAAATCTAAATTAAAATTTAGATTTACACAATTTACTTAATTGCTTAAATATCATTGTTTAATTTTATTCATCAGTTATATTTGCTAATTCTGATCTTCGTTAAAATATAAATATTTTGCTGTGTAAGTATTGTCCAAAGTGCATACTTTTACTTGCTAATGACTACTGAACCTTTTTTAAAAATAGTTTTGAATGTATCCTGTAAATATACTAGAAGTAAATGTCTTAATATTTTTAAGACTGTATACCATAATGATAATAGAGAAGATATATAAACTTGTATTTCAGTGGAGATTTTTACTTTTTTAAAGCAAGTTTGTAACTCTTTTGTCATTTGGTTATACTATCCCCAAAATATTTTAAATGGCTTGTCCTGTGCAAAATTTGACTTAACTAGGATTATGAGCCTGAAATTCTACCAGAAAATCTGCTTGGAGTTTATGCATCTTTTTCCCCCTAATCTTGAATGGAATTTATAAACTTGAGTGAGAATCAAAAATATGTTATGGCCCCTAAGTAGCTATAATAATAATAATAATAATAATAACAATAATAATAAATGGCCATCAATCACACATTGTTTAATTTATCCCAAGCACTGTTCTATTTTTTTAAAGATTTATTTATTTATTCATACAAGCACTGGTACAGGCAGAAGCGCGGGAGGGCGAGAGAATTCACCAGAGCCAGAGCGGGGAGCAGAGCAGGCAGAAGGACCGAAGTACATTGTTGAGGGGAGCAGGAGAGGTCTGTGCGCCATGCGGGACCCTCCTCTGGCAGCTGGGGATCGAACCGGCGCTGCAAAGGCTGTGGGCAGCTTCACAACCCAGCACTCAACCGCTGCGCCACCGGGGAGGCCCTTAACTTACATCTTAAGAATAAATTTATACATTTTCTATTCCTTATTATAAACCAACACATGACGTACTATCCAAACTTAGACTTTAAATCCCTGGATAAAACAGAAAAAAAAAAAAAAATATATATATATATATATATTCAACACTTCTAGAAAATAAAGAACTATCAGAAAATATGAGAGAAATAAGTTTATCCCTTTTCTGTATTTTTTAATTTTCAAATTCTCTGGCATTGTCTCTACATAAAAGAAATGTAAAATTAAAAAGCTCTAGACCTTCCCTGGTGACCTAGCGGTTAAGTCTCAACACTACCACCACAATGGACTGAGTTTGATCTTGGCCAGAGAGCTAACCCACAGGAGAGGCACAGCAGACCTCTCCTGTCTTGTCTGCTGCTCCCCTTAGCAGTGTATTTCAGTCAGTCTGCCTGTTCTGCTTCCCACTCTGTCTCTGGTGAATCCTCTTATCCCCCATACACCTCTGGCCTAGACCCCAGTTCTTCGACGCAAAAATAAATAAAATCTTTAAAAAAAAATCTATACATTCGCTTTATGCACTAAATTTGATTAAATGCTAATATAGCTATCTTAGAGGTAAATGGTAATATATGACTGAGTTACTGAATTTGTTACAAGATTTTCCTATCTCAGTTTTAATGCATTAAAATAAGTTGCTAGATTTTCATAAGGAAAGAGTGTTTAGAATTATTGGCTGATTGGTTTTTATATGTTTCTGGTTTGTGACCAGCTTTATTATATATTTACTGAAATCTTTATTATTTTCTTTACAAAGAAATTGCAGGAATACATTAGTTAATGAGAATATTGACGATAGCATGTGTGAACTTTATACAGATCATTTTTTGACATTAGTATGATTCTAGCCTGTAGGTACTTATTCTAAATCCTAACACTTCAGTAATCTTCATCTGAGGAAAATAAGTTGTGTGTATTTTAGAACTGAATTTAGCAAGAAATACATGAACGATGTATAAAAAAAGATGCTTGCCCTCCCAGAGTGTTCAAAAGAATGCTGCAGCTGAAGAAGACTAAATATGTCCGTTACTTGGCAATTCCTTTGAGAACTCAACACTATTAGTCAGTAAAAGGACTTTTTGTCATATGTCAAGGCCTTAAAATTTCATTCCATTCTAAAATAGTATTTGTGACAAGAAGATGGTTTCAATTTCTATGTTATTGTGTTTATGTAAAATTTTTAATCACACAATGACAGAAATAGTTCTGGTCTCTTAAAACAAACTTTAACTAATGAGAGTAATTTATAATTTCTTAAGTGGAATTAATTTGCATGGCTGTTTTATAATTATAAAATTGGATTCTAACAGAGTCACTAGGTAGTGTCTAAGAGTTCTTTCAACTCTTGTAACAAGTATTTTTTGCTATATGTAGTAATGTTAAGACTAAATATGTTACGATGTGGGATAAGTCTTAAGAGTTTCGAAGTGCACTGCCTTAGAAGACTTAGCAGTGTTTAAGAAACTAGACAAAGTTCACTTATTTCACTTCACAATCCCAGGATTAGTTTACAAAATCTAAAATTCTTTTCTATAGAATTAATATGATCGTGAACATTTTCTCCATATGGTCTTTTGGAGCCTCTGATAAAATGAAGAGTAAATTTAAGGATATTGTATATCTCTCAGGTAAGAGTTAAAGGGCACATTTGGGGGATTTTTATTTTAAAGATTATAACAAAGATTAGTGTGGTCTATCTGTCTTGGGGCTAGCTAGAGTAATTGCTGGTAAAATCTATTTCATATAAGTAATTAAGCAACTATTTCAAAAGACTGCAGGACTATGGATGTCTCTGACATGTAACCCAAGAAACTGAAAAGGTTAATGATAATTCTTGGGGGAGTGGCTTTTGTTCAGGGGCCCACACTAATTTGGGAAGAATGTGACACTTAGGATGACTCCTAGCAAGTTTCAAACAAAAGTAAATTTGGAGGAAATGTTACTGTCTGCCTGAATCCTTTGTCAGTGTAGAACTGGTTAAAGGGTGTTTGTAATTGGAAAAGAAAATAATAGAAGAAACTGGATGTGCCCTTAGAAAAGAAGCAGATGACAGTCAGTGAATTAGAACTGCAACTGATGCCAATTTTCTCACTATCAGTCTATCTCTTCCATCTCAAGACTACAAGGCACAAGATTATAGGACCTGAAAGGTTATACCAACTTACCCACTGAGTCCTGAAACTGAATGTGAGAGAAAAAAATAAAGGAAAATACTTCCATTAATTCAACATTTCCCCGGTAACATGAATTGAAAAGTGAGTTCCAGGAGTGATGAACTTAACCAGGAAGCTCCAGTGCTCTGCTGTAGGAACACTGTTGTTTTACGAAGCTGTTTGCTAGGAATCTCTTGTCCGTTCTGTGACTAATTTATAAAATGTTTCTGTCAATGAAAAAAGAAGGAAATATATAATCATCTAGAATAACTAGGAAAATATACTTTAAACGTTTAATGGAATTTATCCTTACAGCTTAAAAAAGATTTTTTATAAGCATTCTTTTCACCTTTTAAAATGAAATTCTTCCTATGTCACTTACTTCCCTCCTCCTTTTATCTCACCCATTTTTCCCTCTTTTTTTTTTCTATTCTTCTTTTGGGGGTATATTGGAACACTTTGGAGGTGATGGAAACGTTCTGTAATTAGATTATGGTGATGGTTGTACAACTTTGTAAATATTCTAAATATCATTGAATTGTAAATTTTAAGTGAGTGAACTTTATGATTTGCAAATTGTATATAAAGTTTTTACAAAAATTGAAATGCAAACTGGAGGTTAAGTAAGGTGAGGGAAATAAGGACAGCATAAGGACACTATCCTCATCTTAGCTCAGACTGATTGCAATGAATCATGAGGCTAGACACTCAGTTTCAGGACTGAATTGGTGTGTTCGTTCTTTTTGATCTTTACTCTTGTGGGTTTTTTTTTTGTTTTTTTTTTTTTTGATCTTGTGATGAAAAGGATGGACTGACAATCAGAAAATTGATAGCAATCACGGCTTTAATTCACCTGTATCAGTTTGTGGGCCATGTATCCTACATCCAGGGAAGGGAGTCTATCTGATAATACAGAGATAAGATTTGCCTTTTGTGAAGACAAACCACAAGACAGCAAGCATTTGAATATATAGTATTTAATTGAAACACGAGGAAAAATCACACAAAATATTTACTGCATTTAATCAGACATATTTGATTTTTTTTTTGTTTGTTTAGGTAGGCTTTACTCATTCTCAAGAGATTCCAAATCATGATTGTATTTTTGAAAACAATTTTAACTTCTGTTTTTGAAAATGTTTTTGAAAATATTTGTCTGCATCGAAAATTTTCAAAATGATTTCAAAAAATTCAAAATACTTTTTCAAAGTGAATTTTACAGAAAATTTTCAAGATGAACTTTCTGTAAACTGTTCATTTTAAAACTGGCATGGTGAGACCACATGAAATCAAGTATATGTAGCTTTATATATGCTAAGTCATTTTGTCTTTATTGCTCTGTTAAAGCAGTGTTAATTTGATTCCTTTTGTTGTCTCATCTCACTCATTTTTACAGGAAATTCCCTTTCTAGTTATCTCTTATGACTTAAGATGCCTGCTTTTAATTGATTGTGAATGTTTCTTAGTGAGCACTGAGGGCTTTTACACTATGGCCTTCATTAGATTATGAAGAATTGTTTTGTTACAAGTTTGCTGGAACTAATGCTGTTTGCTATAATAGCAATAGATTTTTTTGTCCCTTATTTCCTGCCTAGAAGTTGTTTCTGTGTTGTTTCTGCTGCTAGATTATTGGAATAGCTCAGCTGAGCTATGTCAGTGGGAAGATGCATTGTGACATTTTTTCCAGTCATTACTTTATAGTAGAATTTTGTAGTTATTAAAATAACAAAATACAATTATTAAATAAATTATTAAAATAAAATGATTAAAAATAGCAAAAAATATATCACTTCTGAATGTTGTAGAGAAATGATTTTTTTTTTTTTTTAATTTTCTAGAGGCATGTCTTATTTATTTATTTATTTATTATTTGTTTGTTTGTTTGGTTTATACATGCACTGGGTACAGTCAGAAGCGTGGGAGGGTGAGAGAATTCACCAGAGCCAGAGCAGGGAGCAGAGCAGGCAGAAGGACCAAAGTACACTGCTGAGGGGAGCAGCGGGCGGCAGGAGAGGTCTGCTCACCATGTGGGACCCTCCTCCGGTGGCCGGGGAGCAGCCGGGGATCGAACCGGCTGCAGAGGCTGCAGGCAGCTTCGCAACCCAGCGCTCAACCGCTGCGCCACTGGGGAGGCCCTAGAGAAATGATTTTTAAGACCTTTTGATTATTATGCTTACCATTTATACACTGCTGTGATTTTGTTTATTTTTTACTATTTTTTTATTAGTGAAGTACTATAATTTCACATCCTTGCTAACACTTCGAAAGTATAGGATATCCCCCCTCCAGTGTAGTCACCACAGCACTCCCACCACCAAGTACCCTTAGTCCTTCACCATAGTCCATCGTATTAACTCCCTCCCTTTTTGTCAACTATAGTATCATTTAAAAATTACTTTCACTTTATTCAAAAATTCTATTCTCCTGTAAAAAAATGAGTGTATCCAATCTTAATGAAAGTTTGGTTTAATGGAAGTTTGACTTCATTATTTAAAATGAGAGATCAAAGGATCTTTATTACTTCCTCTCACCTCTTCAATGACAAAAGTAGTTTGCTCTTTTAAGGAGGAACTTAAATTTCTCTTATTCTTAGATTTTTGAATCAGTCAATAATACATTCGTGGGGCCTCCCCTGTGGCGCAGGGGGTAGAGCTCAGTGTTATGAAGCTGTCTTCAGCCTCTGCAGCACTGATTCGATTCCCGGCCGGCCAGGGAGATACCCACATGGCGTGTCAGACCTCCCCTGTCTCACCCACTTCTCTCAGCATTGCTTTCAGTCCATCTGCCTGTTCTGCTCCCTGCTCTGTCTCTGGTGAATCCTCTTACCCTCCCACACCTCTGACCTGTACCCCAGCTCTTGTATAAATAAAATAAATCTTAAAAAAAATACATTTATGTTATCCCAATGTTTATAAAATTGTGAAATTTTAAATATGTGGAATTCAAATGAATACAGTTTATATTTGAACTTTAAATGCCTTTGCACGCATGTGTGCCTATGTTGTTTCTGTGGAGGTATATAGGGATTAATACAATCATAAAATGTCAGCAGGCCAAAATAGATTTTTTCTTTTAAAACATACTAAAATCTCAGAATAATACAGTGAATGGTTCCCAACACATTCATTGTCATTCATCAATCAAATGTTTTTTGAGTGCCAAATGTGTGTTAGCTTGGAGTTCAAAACCATGAAGGCGATGTAGCTTTTGCATTTGAAAATCTTTCAGTTTAGTAAAGTGAAAGCATGGACAAGTGAATAAATTCAAATAGTGTGACAGATACATGGAGACTTTTATAGACGGCATGACCATTTTTGTGTGGGGAAACAGGGTTCTCAAATGTGATAAAGAGCTTTAGAGGCAGAGGCACAAGCAAGGCTAAAGAATGGCAATTTGCAGAACTCAGCAGGAACATGGAAAATCATATCTTCATTTTTAGAAATACGATTTTTGCTGCTTTTTGCTTCCATATGGAAAACACCTCAAGTGGAGCTAAGTTTCTGTGCTTTATTTTTGTTCAGAAGTATTGAATTTCCTTCTTTATAAATTCTCTATATTGTGTCAAAATTTTTTAGAATGTTTCATTGCAATATAAATAAATGTTAAGTAACCTTTTACAATATAATTTTCTTACTATTTTACTTGTTTTTAAGTTTACTTTTAAAATCAGTCTTCTTAGATCCTTTAAATGTATTTCTTCTCAAAATTCTCTAATTGCCTTTAATACTTCAATGATGAATTCATCAAGTTTCTTTAAGCTGCTAAGTAGTAATAAATTGAACTAGGAATAAGCTCTTATAAGTGGCCTTCTGAAAATTCATAAATGTAGGCATTTTGATTAATTTCTTTTTTCTTTTTTTTCTTTTTCTTTTTTTTTTTTTTTTTTGTGGGACCCTCGCCGATGGCCGGGGATCGAACTGGCGCTGCAGAGGCTGCAGGTAGCCTCACAACCCAGCGCTCAACCGCTGCGCCACCAGGGGAGGCCCCTCTTTTTTCTTTTTTTAAAAGATTTTTATTTATTTATTTATATAAGAACTAGGGTACAGGCCAGATGCACGGGAGGGTGAGAGGATTCACCAGAGACAGAGTGGAATACAGAACAGGCAAAGTGACGAAATCCACTGCTGAGGGGAGCAGCAGGCGAGACAGGAGAGGTCTGCCTCGCCACATGGGACCCTCGCCGGCTAGCCAGGATTGAACCAGCACTGCAGAGGCTGCAGACAGCTTCACAGCCTTGCGCTCAACCGCCTGCGTCACCAGGGGAGGCCCTGATCGGTTAATTTCTAAGATAAAATTCGTTGCCATATTTGTACAAATATTTATATGCATGCACATGTACACATACATAATGCATACATACAACCACACACACAGATATAATTTATACATATTTATTCATAAATTCATCCTTGAATTAAAGGATAGGACTTCTCCTCACTCTCCTCCTACTTACACTTAAATAGCCTGACCCAATTTGTTGTCATTACCTATTTGGTAAATGTATGTTTAATAATGAAAACTTATTTTAGACTTGTTTTGCCTTTATATTATGAAGCTCTGAATTATTTTCTAATTTAATGAAATAAGTATACATCTATTTAAAACAAAACACATGCAAATGAAATAACTTTGATAAAATATTATTAATCAATATTGAACTTCAGATAGGAATTTTGATTACAAAAATACTTGTAACACATCAAATCAAAAAGAACGTTTTTCAACTCTAACATAAAGTAGTTTTTTCTTTCCTAAGCTTTTTCCAGGACAGACAAGATACTTCAAGTAGTGAAACTCTCTATCTTACTTTATGACGGCACAGGAGAGCAAGGGAGGTTCTCAGGGCTTTCACTAATTAGATACCCTGACCCTCTATGGCATTATTTATTTCTCTGTTACTTCAGACCCTGTACTTCTTAAATACCTCTTTGACCTCCATTCTGAGAAGTACTCCCCAGAAGATGAGCTATTCACAAATCAGGTAAATGCAGACTAAACTCAGTAGTTTATATAGTCTGCTTTTTGCAGTGACATAATAATATGCATAGAAAATACTAAAAGCTCCACAAAAATATAATTGAAAGAATAAATCAGTGTAGCAAAGTGGCAAGTTGCAAAGTCATTTTACAAAAATCAGTTTTCTATTTGTGTAAAATAGTTAGATGAAGAAAAATATCAGGGCCTCCCTGGTGGTGCAAGGGGTTAAGATGCAACCTACGCAGCCACCACAGCACAAGTTCAAACCCCAGCAGGCCAGGGAGCAACCCATATAGTGCAGCAGACCTCTCTTGTCTCGCCTGCTTCTCCCCTCAGCGGTGTATTTCAGTCAATCTGCCTGCTCTGTTCCTCACTCTGTCTCTGTGGATCCTCTCACCTCCCACCCCCCACCCCTCTGGCCTGTACCCCAGTTCTAGTATGTATAAATAAATAAATCTTTTAAAAAAAAAAGAAAGAAGAAAAATATCAAGGAAACAAATCCAATTACAAACTCATCAATAAAGAGACCAATACCTGAGAGTAAACTTTAAAAAGGAGGTTAAGGACCTATGCAATGAAAACTGTAAGACACGATTTCCCATTTTAGTAATTGGGGGACTCTTCAGCCTTGCACTTAAGAATTTGTACAGTTCTGATCTCAGACCTTCAATCAGACATTTTCCATGGAACTTTAGTTTCTTTAATGGTAAATATTGTTTTTTTAACATAATTCTTCAAAATAGTCTTCATAGTTCTTAATCAAAGGTCAATATGTTGCATATTGTATCTTATCGTCTAAAATAAGGTATTTATTCTCCCAGATGCACACACAGCTTTATGTCATATAGATCACAAATAAAACACATACTTTCTGGCTATCAAGAAATGTTTTGGTGGTGTATTTTATAACTCCCTCAGTGAAGGAATTAAAATTAAACTTCAATTTATATGGGCATTTTTGATCATTTTCTCTAGCATTATTTTTGTAACCATTGCATTTAATACACCTATTTTATTACTTCAAGAAGATAAAATTATTTTAATTAAAAGCAAAAAAAAATACAAATTGATGTTGAAAACTATGACATATTGGCAATTTGTACTGACAATCAAATGTTTAAAAAAAATAAAGAAAAATAATCTCAACAATTTGAACATTGACTAATATAGAAGGGTTATTACACAAGGACTTTTACAGGTCATCTTTAAATTAGATCTTGTTAATAAAAAGATAGCTGAATATGTCAGGTAAGTCAATCAATCACATGATCTCTTTAACTTTGATGTTGACTTGAATATTTTTAAATATAACAATGATGGTTCAGGGTAGAGTTCAGGTCAGGAAGAGATCAAACTAACAGGAAAAGCAAGCAGAATGCATACTTAATATGTCACAATTTTCTGGTTTTATGGTTAGAGAAAAGGAAAGTGGAACATGAGCTGCATTGTTACCAGCTCCTTAATTCTAATTGAAACCAGACTCAGCCATAAAGAAAAGAGCAGATGCGGGGACTTTTGCTTTATTTAAGCTTATATTTTTATAAGTGTTTTCCCAAACCAGAAGTAATATTAGTATAGATCTATAAAATATAATTGCTTAGAAAGTGTCCAAAAGAAAAACCTTGACTCACAATTTGCCCTCTAGTTTGCTTTTCCCTCATTCTTTTCCTTCAAGAACCCACAGATCACTGATCGCTGTTAAGTAGAGAGTGAAGAATTGGGAACAGTAATTTATTCAGCCATACTGAAAATCCAAAAAAATGTAGAAAAGGACCAAAAGAGGAAACAAAAAAATGTATAGAAAAAGGACAAAGTTAAGTTGCATGAACAAATCCAAATACATCAGTAGTCAAAATAAATGTAAATAGGTAAATTTGGTTAAGAGACGTTATCACACTGAAATAAAAATGTCCAGGTATGTCTGTTTATTACTACCTACCTAAATTAAAATTGCATAGTACTTAAAGTCATGTTATTGCATTGAGATTTTATGTCACTACAAGAAGTTCTGCTGTATAATATGAATTAAATGAATCTAGTATAAAATTCCTCCCTTTCCAGAGTTTTTATATTCTAGAAATGGTTAAAAATCAAATTATGCCTTACAGTAAAAGTTTGGAGGTGATACTTTTCTTTTTAAAGTAACTCTGTAAATTATTTCCACAAATTAGGAATCATTAAGTTGTCATATTTGAACTATATTCTCTTTCAGATATAATATCCTATTCAAGGGTTTGGAAGTGATGGTAAGCTGATAATCTTAACATTCCAAAGGATACGTGAATTCAGAAAAAGTAACACCCTTTGGAGTTGGGAAGGGATAGATTTTATAAAGATTAGAAATTAAAACTCATGAATTTTACTAATGGGGAAATGCGCAGCCTCTTACATAAAGCACATTTATCATTTTATATGACATTCTAATCAGTTTGGTTCTCCAAGTTCCTGTCTGGTAGCAAATTAGAACCATTAAATTAAAGTTAGAAGGGGAAAATATCTATCCTCGAAAAATGCTTGAGTAGACAAAGACATGCATAGAAAAATGTTTAAGACACAAGCCAGAATATATTTTATTTGGAGTTTGGTTAAATAAATTATGGTGTATCAATACTGTGGATTAGTAATTGACCTTTTTATCCCTTTCTTTATTGTGGTATAATTGGTTAGGTTTAGTGTGTATAACATGATGATTTAATATATAGATATACACCGTGGAATAATTAATACAATGAAGTAAATTTACACATCTATTACATGGTAACCATTTCTTTTTAAGGCAATGACACTCTTTTAGTGAATTTCAAATAACACAATACAAGTGTTAAGTGCAACCACCATGTTTACAGTAGATTTTTAGAACTTATTTTACAGCTCAAAGTCTGTATCCTTTTACCAGTAACCAGTAACCCCCACTCTTCAAGCCCCAGAAACCTCCATTTTACACTATTTCTATGAGTTTGAATTTTCAGATTCCACATACAAGTGAGATCATGCAGTATTTTCTTTTTGTGACTGGCTCATTTCACTTTAAAATAATGCCTTCCAGGTTCATTCATTTATGAGTAATAAGAATTGATGAACATCTTTACATGTTCCTGTTGGCTATCTTTTCATCTTTGAAGAAGTGTCTGTTTAGGTTTTCTACCCATTTTGTAATTGGGTTGTTTGATTTTTCATTGCTGAGTTTTGTGAGGTTTTTAAAAAAATATATTGTGTATATTAATCCCTTATAGAAGGTATGATGTACAAATATCTTCTCCTATTCCATAGGAGATCATTTACTAAATTGTGTAGCTGCAAATAAAACTGAAATTTGCCCTCCTGTAAATCCAGTAGGTTCTACTGCTTGTATAAAACAACCAGGAATTCTGCCAGTGGTACTCTTCCTTAGACTTGACCCCGTTACCCAGCATCTGGGAATCTCTGCAAGGAGCGTTTGTTTTCAGGTTAAATTTTCCACCCATAGTGAGTCTTCTACAAACTTATAAAAAGGGAAAACATGGAAGACTTTCTGACCTTATTAAAGCTTCCCATGATGGAAAACAAAGAGATGTCATATTGTCTGGTTTTCCTTGAGTCCAGGCCCAGTTCTGTCCACCACTGTACTTCCATTTATTATGTTTTGGTTAAATGAGCCATTAAAGCCCCCTCCTTTCTTGGGTAAGCTAGAATTGATTTTTCTTTGTTTGGATCTCTGGCTGGCAAAGCTTTGTAACTCTGACTGGCAGGGTTTTGTGTATTTAAAATAATGCAACAGTTCTAAAATGACTTCTACTTACTGCAGAAAAGCAAACATTTTGAATTAGACTTCACAATGATGGATTGACACTTTCAGATTATTGGCTTTTGAAAACATGAATAGCCTTTTTAAAAATTAGATGAAAAATGTCAAATGTTAGCTAATAAAAATGTTCTCTTATTTTCAGAATGCCAGTAAAATTATTCTTTTTTTTTTTTATAATAATAAGTTTTATTGTTATATTCCCCATACAATTGCAGCCCCCCCATTCTGACCCCAATCCCTCCCCTCCCGCCCCCGCCCCCAAAAAAGTGTCTCTGGTTCATAGTTTTTTGTTGATTTTGATTTTCACTTTCTTATAGTTATTCATTTTCCTGGTCCCTTATTTAAGTTTTCTAGATTCCTGCTATGAGTGAGACCATCCGGTATTTTTCTTTTTCTTTTTGGCTTATTTCGCTGAGCATGATCCCTTCCAGTACCATCCATGTTGCTGCAAATTGCATGTGTTTATCTTTTTTGAATGCTGAATAATATTCCATGGTATATATGTACCACATCTTCTTGATCCAGTCATCTATTTTTGGGCATCTGGGTTGTTTCCAAAGCTTAGCTATTGTAAACAGTGCTGCTATAAACATAGGGGTGCAGGTGTTCTTTGGAATTGATGTTTCTGTGTCCTTTGGGTAAATACCTAGGAGTGGAATTGCTGGATCATATGGAAGCTCTATGTTTAGTAGGTCCAGAAATCTCCACACAGCTCTCCACAGTGGTTGGACCAGTTTGCACTCCCACCAACAGTGCAGAAGAGTTCCTTTTTCTCCACACCCTCGCCAGCATTTGTTGTTGCTAGTTTTTTTAATATGTGCCATTCTCACTGGTGTAAGATGGTATCTCATGGTAGTTTTGATTTGCATTTCCCTGATTGCAAGTGATGTTGAACATTTTTTCATATGCCTGTTGGCCATTTGCATTTCCTCTTCAGAGAAGTTTCTTTTTAGCTCTTCTGCCCATTTTTTGACTGGATTATTTTCTTTGTTGTTGTTGAGTCTCATCAGCTCTTTGCAGATTTTTGTGATCAGTCCTTTATCATTAGTGTTGGGTGCAAAAATGTTCTCCCAGTTGGTGGGGTTTCTCTTTGTTTTGGTTATTGTCTCTTTTGCTGTGCAGAAGCTCTTTAATTTGATATAGTCCCAGCTGTTTATCTTTGCCTTCACTATCACTGCTTTGGGTGATGTGTCTGTAAAGATGTCTTTGATGTGCAAATCGCGTAGTGTTTCGCCTATATTTCCTTCTATATATTTTATGGTTTCAGGTCTTATGTCTAGTTCTTTAATCCATTTTGAGTTGATTTTTGTGTATGGTGTGAGGTAGTGGTCAAGCTTCATTCTTTTGCATGTAGCGACCCAGTTTTCCCAGCACCATTTATTGAACAAACTTTCTTTGCTCCAATGCATAGTCTTTGCTCCTTTGTCAAAGATTAGTTGACCATAAATCTGTGGGTTTATTTCTGGATTTTCTATTCGATTCCATTGGTCTGTATGTCTGTTCTTGTTCCAATACCATGCAGTTTTGATGATTATGGCTTTGTAGTATAGTTTGAAGTCTGGGAGTGTAATGCCTCCATTCCCTTCTTTTTTTTTCAGGAGAGCTTTGGCTATTCGGGTTTTTTGTGATTCCATATGAATTTCATCAATAATTGTTCTATTTCTTTGAAGAATGACATTGAAATTTTGATTGGAATAGCATTGAATCTGTATATTGCTTTTGGAAGAATGGCCATTTTAATAATGTTTATTCTTCCAATCCACGAGCAGGGGATGTATCTCCATTTCTTTGTGTCTTCTTCTATTTCTTTTAACAGTGTTTTATAGTTTTCTTTGTATAGGTCCTTTACCTCTTTTGTTAGATTTATTCCCAAATATTTGATTTTTTTGTTTCAATAATAAAAGGGATGTTTTTTTTGATTTCTTCTTCTTCAGATTTATTGTTTGTGTATAGGAAGGCTACTGACTTTTGCGTGTTGATTTTGTATCCTGCCACTTTACTGAACTGATTGATGAGTTGAATTAGCTTTTCTGTGGAGTTTTTGGGGTTCTCTATGTATAATATCATATCGTCTGCAAATAGTGATAGTTTGACTTCTTCTTTTCCTATTTGGATTCCTTGGATGTCTTTCTCTTGTCTTATTGCCCTGGCTAGGACTTCCAGTATTATATTGAAAAGCAGTGGTGAGAGTGGACATCCTTGTCTTGTTCCAGATCTTAATGGAATTGCTTTCAGCTTTTCACCATTGAGAATGATACTGGCTGTTGGCTTGTCATAGATGGCCTTTATGATGTTGAGGTATGTTCCTTGTATCCCAAGAATTTCAAGGGCTTTTATCATGAATGGGTGTTGCACTTTGTCGAAAGCTTTCTCAGCATCTATTGATATTATCATATGGTTTTTATATTTCTTTTTGTTGATGTGTTGGATAACGTTGATTGATTTTCGGATGTTAAACCATCCTTGTGCCCCTGGAATGAATCCTACTTGGTCGTGGTGAATTATCTTATGGATACATTGTTGGATTCTGATGGCTAACATTTTATTGAGGATTTTTGCATCAGTGTTCATTAGGGAGATTGGCCTGTAGTTTTCCTTTTTTGTGTTGTCCTTGTTCGGTTTTGGTATTAGTGTAATGTTGGCTTCATAGAACGTGTTTGGTATTGTCCCTTCCTTCTCAATTTTTTGGAAGAGTTTGTGAAGGATAGGCACTAATTCGTCTCTGAATGTTTGGTAGAATTCATTTGTAAATCCATCAGGTCCTGGGCTTTTGTTTTTGGGGAGGTTTTTGATTACCATTTCAATTTCGCTAATTGTAATTGGTCTGTTTAGGTGTTCTATTTCTTCTTTATCTAGCTTTGGGTGATTGTAGAGTTGTAGGAATTTGTCCATCTCCTCTAGATTGTTAAACTTGTTTCCATATAACTGTTCATAGTAGTTACTGATTATTCTTTTGATTTCTGCTGTGTCCATTGTGATTTCTCCTCTTTCATTGATGATCCTGTTTATTTGTGCTTTCTCCTTTTTTCCTTTGTGAGCCTGGCTAGGGGTTTGTCTATTTTATTGATTTTTTCAAAGAACCAGCTTTTGGTTTCATTGATCTTTTGGATTGTTTTTTTAGTTTCAATTTCATTTATTTCTGCTTTGGTTTTTATTATTTCTTTTCTTCTACTGGTTTTGGGGTTTTTTTGTTGTTCTTTTTCTAGATCTTTGAGCTTCGAGATTAGGTTGTTTCTTTGAGTTCTTTCTTGTTTCTTGATGTGAGCTTCTATTGCTATATATTTTCCTCTTATTACTGCTTTTGCTGCATCCCATACATTTAGGATATTGGTGTCCTCCTTGTCGTTCAATTCAAAAAATTTTTTAATTTCTTCTTTGATCTCCTCATTAGTCCAGTGGTCTTCCAGTAGTGTGGTTTTTAATCTCCATGAGGTAGGAAAGTTCCTTGCCTTCTTTTTATGGTTTATTTCTAGTTTGATGCCTTCATGGTCAGAAAAGATGGTTGATATGATTTCAATCTTGGTGTATCTGTTTATGTTTGTCTTGTGCCCCAGTATGTGATCGATCCTGGAGAATGATCCGTGTGCGCTTGAGAAAAATGTGTACTCCGTTTTTTTGGGGTTTAGTGTTCTATAGATGTCTGTTAAGCCCAATTGCTCTAGGTCCTTATTTAGAGCTTTGGTTTCTTTACTTATTTTTTGTCTTGTTGATCTATCCATTGTTGATAGTGGTGTGTTGAAGTCTCCCACTACGTATGTGTTTTCTCTGATGTCTGTTTTCAGAGAGGACAACAGTTGTCTGATATATTTTGGTGCTCCTTCGTTTGGTGAGTATATGTTAATGAGTGTTATTTCTTCTTGAAGTATTGTCCCCTTGATCATAATGTAGTGACCATTGGGGTCTCTTTTTATCTTTTTGAGTTTGAAATCTGTTTTATCTGATATAAGTATAGCTGTTCCTGCTTTCTTTTTTGGTCCATTTGCTTGTAGGATTGTTTTCCATCCTTTAACTTTGAGCCTATTTTTATCTTTTGTAGCTAAATGTGTTTCCTGGAGACAGCAAAAGGTTGGGTTTTGTTTCTTAATCCAGGCTGCAACTCTGTGTCTTTTTATTGAAGAGTTTAGTCCATTTACATTTAGAGTTAATATTGATATGTTAACATCTGTATTTGCCATTGTGTTTGTCTTTCCTTTGATTTTATTTATTTATTCTTTTAATAACTTTTTTTTTTTTGGCCTTCTTTCATTGTTATATGTCCCTCTGAGGTTCTGGCTTTAGGACTCCTTGTAGTATTTTTTGGAGTGGGGGTTTAGTTGCAATGAAATTCCGGAGTTTCTGTTTGTCTGGGAAGGTCCATATTCTTTCTTCAAAGAGGAAGGAGAGCTTTGCGGGATAGAGTATTCTTGGTTGGCATCTGTTTTCTTGGAGTCTGTTGACTATGTCCCTCCACTCTCTCCTTGCCCGTAGTGTTTCTTCGGAGAAGTCTGATGTCAGCCTGATTGGCTTTCCTTTGAATGTTATCTGTTTCTTCCCTCTTGCCAGCTTCATTATTTTTTCCTTGTCCTGGATTCTAGGGAGCTTTACTATTATGTGTCTTGCTGTATTTTTTCTTTCGTCGTGGGAGTTTGGTGTTCTTCTTGCTTCTTGTATATCAATTTTCAGCTCCTTCTTCACATTTGGGAAGTTCTCTTCAATTATCTCTTTGAATATTTTCTCTGTTCCTACTTCTCTCTCCTCTCCTTCTGGTATTCCTATAACTCTTATATTTCCTTTCCTCATGGAGTCAGATAGTTCCCGAAGTCTTTCTTCATTCTTTTTCCTTCGTACTTCTCTTTCCTTTTCTGTTTTGTTTCTTTTTATTTCTGTGTCTTCAAGAGCACTTATTCGTTCTTCCATTTCATCAATTCTGCTTTCATTGCTTTTCCCAGAATTCTTTAGTTCTTCCACTAATTCTTTGATCTCCTGCATTTCTTTTACTTCCCTATTTAGGGACTCAATTTCATTCTTCTGATCGTTGATTATTTTTCCCTTCTCATTGTTTTCCTTTATGACTTCTGTCAGTTTTTTAATCACGGCAATTTTAAATTCTCTTTCTGGAAGGCTCAGAAGTTCTTCCAAGTTACTGTCGTTGCAATCTGGGGGCTGGTTTTCTTTTTGTGGTGTGCTTTTTCTCTGGAGAGTTGCTAGGTTGCGTGTGGTTCTTCTCCTCCCTACTGTCTGTTTTCTAATTTGCCGTATGCGTTGGGACACTGTGTTGTTGGGACTGGCCGGCATCTTGGGTGGGCTTCTCTGCTCCCCTCTGGTTCCTCCAGGAGTCATCTGTCAGTTTCACGCAGTCTTTATTGGAGAAAGGTCCCTGTCCTAAAATGCCGATGTGGGGACACACTCCCCTGTGCGCCTGGTCTGCCCCAGCGGTGGGTTCCTGTTCCCCCTCTGGGCTTGGACTGCAGGCCAGAGGGGGTCTGGCGTGGGCGAACTTCCCCTGCTCACCTCTGGCTCCTGAGGAAGCCTTGTGCAGGTAGTCTTTACTGAAGAAATGTCCCTGTTCTAAAATGGTGATGTGGGACACACTCCCTGCGCGTCCAGTCTCAGGCACACTCTTCTGCGCGCCTGGTCTGCCCCGGCTGTGGGTGGTCGCTCTCCCTGTGGGCTCAGACTACTTGTTCGGAAGGGGCCCGGTGTGGGCTAACTCCCCAGCTGGCCACTAGCTCCTTCAGGAGCCTGTGCTGGCTTCAAGTCGCTAGGTGGCGCCAGAGATCTCTCCTAGAGCCCTTGGGGAGCTGATTTTCCACCCCGTGGGACAGGGAGCAGAGCGGGGATGGTAGGGTACACCTCAACGGCTTTGGGGTGCTGTGTCTGCCTTGTGCCCCATTGTCGTGGGGAACCCACGCCCCTAATTTCGTGCCCCGGGTCTCAGTTCCAAAGCCCTCAGTTCCAGGACGCGGGCTGTAGCCCAGTTCAGTGGCGCGGGAATGGCGCCTTTTGCACCGCTCCCCTGCCTGGGCGCCTGGTTCCTGCTTACTCAGGGAGGAACCTTCACCTCAGTGAGGACCTCCGCGCATCTCCCCGCAAGCCTAGGTCATCTCCCAAGCCTAGGTCGCAGGCGCGGGGACCTGGGCAGCCGCGATCCCGGTCTGCACTTGCTTTTCAAGCGCGCAGAGCGCACCCCTTTCCGCGCAAGCTTACCGGCAGCCCGGGCTGTGCTCGTCTCCCGGCGTCTTTGTTCTTCTCTAATGGCGCCCGGAGCCGTTCGCTCACCGCCGCGGCGGATCCTGCAGGGTTCGCCTCAGCTCCCGTTCACGGGGTGTCGTGGCTGCAATAGTTCCTTTCCACGCACAGTCCCGCTTGCTGCGTCGTTTGTTCTTGTTGGCCGTTTTGGTTTGTTGTTTTCCTCCTCTCTGCTGGTCGGAGAGTCCAGTAAAATTATTCTAATGATAATAATTACAGAGGTTAAATTCTTATGTGAAAAGTAAAATAATGGGTAGATTTGAAATTAAAACAATGGTTGATGGCATTTTAAAATTATATGTAAGTTTAAAAAGTGTGTTTCTTCTATTTGTTTTTGGGTAAGATACAGAGGCCTCACACATAAGTATAGTTTTCTATTTATAAAGCTTCTTTTCATTGTCATTTTGCTCTGTGCTTTTGACTTTAAGTTACAACTAGTATGTAGAATTAAGGCACTTTAGTCTAAGTCTTGTACAAAGTCATTAGTAAGGGGAAAAGATGTTCTCACAGGAGTTTTGATGGAGGGTAAGTGAAGCAGGTGCACACATGGAGGTGTGAAAGTCTGCCCTCAAAGTTATACAGATATGTAAATGACTAACAGATTGATTAAAAAAATAAAAATAAAATCATTACTATTAATCACAAGGCACATTCAGGGAATTTTATAAAATGAAATGTGACCATTTAAAAAGCTGTGGTGTTAACTAATTTGTCTTCCCAATAAAAAGATAGTTAAATGTCTTTCTAAGAAACTTCCCATTTCAGAGAAAGTATTTAAATCTTAACTGGTTTTAACTTGGTATTGAGGAAAATACTGAGATGCTTTCAGGAAAACAGGTTAGACAGACTACCTGGGCCTGAGTCTTCTGGGTCTGAATGCACTTACTTCTTAAATGGCTGTGTGTTAGTTTCTCAACCTTAGTTTCCTTGTATGTGAAATTGGGTAATAATAGTACCTTCCTGATAGTATTGTTGTGAGAATTACATAAGATAATATTTATAAAGTATGTGGAACAGTGCTTGGCCTATAATAAAATAGCTGCTAAACATTCTTAGGATAGGACACAGCTGAATCAAAGCAGCTTTTATGTGCTACGCTAACTAATCCAACTATAAAATTCATTTAAATTCCAAATTTCCTTTGAAAGATCAAATTCTGCTTACTTTTCCCATGTCACTCTGGAAAGCAGAGTCTTTTTTTCAATGTTTTTCTTTAAATTTTGTCTCAGAGGAGAAGTTATCAAGGAAACAAAAACCTGCAGGTTGGTAACCGGTCTGAGGGCACTAGACGTCTGGGCGCCCTTTAAGGAAAATAAGAACAAAAATATTCATAACTTTCATTATTAAAACAATTAATATTTTAACTTCTGCTGGATTTGAATAATGATCTTAGAAGGAAGACCACTAAGAAAATAATTGGCAAGTGTCCAGAGAGATGCAGCAAAGAATTGACTAAAGCAGGGTCCTACCCAGTCCTGACTTACTGGCTAACACAGCAGCAAGCAGTGCTTTATGTGCCTTCTGTCCCTCACATGTCACTTTTGCCTATTGCGTTGCAGCTGTTGTGATTCACATATTTGTTTTACCTCCTGATTCTTGAAGGTCTCTTATGTTCCTCTGATCTAAAGCAACATACATCACATTGCAGAATTTAAATGGGAACTTCCTGTGGCATTTCAATCAAGGTTAAACACAATGGCTGTCATTTTACCTGAAGAAATTAAAAAGTTTGTGATGGTTGCATCTCCAAAAATTAAGGGGTAAAGCAAATATAAACTTAAAATGGGATGTTTCTCACTTAGAAAAGTATCTCCTCAGTTTATAGTATTAGAAATTTATATTATAAACCTGGATGCAGTTGAAAATCGATTTATTAAAATAATTTTATAAAATAGCTTAAATTTTTAAGAGTATTTGAATTTCTAATTTTATACTGTAACTGACAGTGAAATTCAAAATAAATCAGAGTAAAACTTCTAACTCTTGCTTTCTTGAGAAACAAGTCAATTGCTCATGATTTTTTTCTTTTCCAAAGATAGTTCTAGAAATCTTTTAAAAAATCACTGTGGCTTTTCAGTTTTTCTCTTAGTGGCCATGCCAGTTTCTAACATCCTTCCCCTCTTTCTAGATCTATGTAGATCTTTATTAGCTCTGGCCCAGACTATTGTAGTACACTCTTAACTGCTTTATAAACTCTCCTTATTCAAATTATCCTGTTCTCTGCTGCCAGATTAATGTTGGTAAGCACATTTTTCTTGAGCAATATCCAATATCAATATCTACCAAAGTATTTTTTCTACTCAAAATTTAATTGGGAAAGCTGGCTTATAGAGCCATTCAAGAGTTATTTCCACTTTCATTGAATTTCTGAATCACTTATGTTATATGCACATGGCAATTGCCCATGACCACACTTCATCATGTAATTTGCATATATGCCATATACCTTTTGGTCATCAACACAGCAGTGCATAACTGAGCTGGATGTGCTAGAAAATGCCAAGCTTAGTGCTTGGCAGTGAAACTTATATTGAAATTCATGCATGCCATATTGCTTACTAGGATGTAGACAGATTCTACACACACGTTCTGTACCCTCTATCTAAAATCAACATTGTCTTCTATCAAAATATTTCTTTTAAGAGCTTATCTAATGAATAGTGCATTTTGAATGATAGATTTTTAAGAATTTAAAGGAATTTCAAAGCAGATACCAACTGATTGTCACCTTTTACTGTTAATATCCTTATTGTTTTGTCAAATTTGTAATAAAATAAATTTTCTTATTGTCATAGGGAACATTCTATGTCACTTATTCAGAGACAGAACTTTGAGTCATTTAATAGCCTGAGTGTATGGATTCCAGGCCGTATATTATTTCTGGCTTTGGTTGGGGCAGAAACATCAAAGTTGAGTTCACTCTGCCTTTTCTCACATGTAGGTTCCCTTCTCAGGTGGTTAACTCTGTTTTGCCATCTTTCCAGTTTTCTTAATGAATGAAAATTTAACCATAAAAGCAACAACAATAAAAATGATTTGTTTAAGACATTCAAAACACACAAAAAATTCACTAAGAGACACTTAGTGAATAAGTGTCTCTTAGTGAATAATTAAGAGATTCAAAGATAAGTATTAAAGGAACTCTAGAAAGAGTGTTTGTGAGAGGCTAAAACAAAGGCTATGTTTACCCACTCTGCTAAAAAACTGATTGCATGCCAAATGCCCTAGCAATCATTAACTTTGATCGAAAATATATTAATTGGGCCTCCCTGGTGGCGCAAGGGGTTATGACGCAACCTATGAAGCTATCCGCAGCCACTGCAGCACTAGTTTGATCCCCGGCCAGGGAGCTACCCACATGGCACATCAGACCTCCCCTGACTTGCCCGCTGCTCCCTTCAGCAGTGTGTTTCATTACATCTGCTTATTCTGTTCCCCACTCTGTCTCTGGTGAATCCTCTCACCCTCCACACCTCTGGCCTGTACCCTAGTTCTTATATTCATAAGTAAATAAATCTTTAAAAAAAAAGAAAAAAATATTAATTTTTGAAAGATAGGATTAGTAATGGAAGAGGCATAATTCTTACAACTTCCTACCATAGACTGTTTTCCAGGACTGTCATAATCATAGGTTAACACATATTAGTGCTCATTACCATTTTTTAATAGAAGTGTCTCATTTTTAAGACATTTAGTTGATATGATTTGACAATATTTTTATTTCACACATGTTCGATTTTTATATTATTTTCATTAAAGCAAGTTTTTTAACATTGTGATGAAATTCTTTTAGGTGGGTAGAAAAGGCAGTAAAGCAAAACTGATCATATCAGGTAATTTTAAAAGATTTAAGTTCAGCCTTTACTCCAAGGATTGGTCATCCAAGATCTTTAAATTTACATCTATTACACATTTACATGTGGTAGACAATTTTGGCTGCATATCCTTAAGCCGTTCTCCTTTCTTTCCTTATCATCTTGACCTCCTGAAGAAGCCAAAATGGCGAATATTGACTTACACACGCTCAGTTTCAAATGTGGTTTAGGCGTGAGGCCTAGTTCTTGGGAGTAAGTAGAAAGTTTTGTGGCTTTTTTCCCCCTATGATAAAATGAATGCCTCTTCCAGCTACATTTGTATGTATTTGAGTGAATGGGGCAGCCAGTTTGTGACTGTGAAGGAACAATCTAGGGAGGAAAGGCAACCTGTTGAGGGTGAGAGAGAAGAAGAATTGAAAGCACTAGGGAGTTTTAATGACAGTTGTATATTTACCAGAGAACAACTTGCTTTTAGGTTTCTTATGTGAGTTGACAAACCCTTACTATACAAGCCACATTTAATCAGTCTGCTACTTGTATCCCCAAAGCATCCAAAGTAAGATAAGAATCCAACTTTGGCAACTCTGAATGGCAGCATAAGTTATGGGTGAGATACAACACTTCTATTTTCCTAGGTTTTGAGTTCACCTTTATTTACCACTTTTTTGTGTTTGGATTCTCCCTGTTCTTATGGTTGTAAGTTACTTCTCGCTCCTCTCGCTCCTCCACAAGTGACCTGTCTGGTCTAAATCTCTTCAGAGTTGGTGTTTATCATTTTCTCCAATGTCTTTTCACCTCACTCTATGATAACCAGGCAAGACCTTAAAACAGTACATTTAAATTTATTTATAAAGAAAGTCTTCTCATAAAATTTCCTAAATGAAGCATGATTTTACTTAATGAGTTATTGGTGTTTCTTGCTAGATGTTTAACATACTTGGAAATAAGAATTTCCATAGCAAATATTTAGCATTTTAGAAGGAATTTGCTTTTTAATAATAATGAATCCAAGATGAGAGTCAACCCAAGATAGTAGGAAATTCAAGCATAGTCATATAAGAATGTCACAACACTTTACATGAAATTCTGACCGCCAGTTGATTGACATAGATTTGGGTAAATCATTTTGCTGCTTCAGTGTAGATGTTGATTTGTATGGAAGTGCTGCCACTCTGAGAATATTATTTTTAAGAATTAATGAGATGCTATGTTTAAAGCACTGGTTCATTGCCAGATATACACTAGTTGCCAAATACATGTGTATCAACTCTTCAGAGCTCCCTGAAAATGAGATGGTGGAAAGAATGCTAGTTATTTTAGATTTTACTTATTCGATACCTGCAGACTATATGACCCTGTAAATGTGTCTTGCTCTCTTGCCACTGAGCACAAGAAGCCCTTTCAAAGAGAATTTAAATCCATTGCTTTCAAGGTTAAATATAACATAAAGTAGCAGCAGTTGATGTTATAGGAATATAGAGTGTCCATGCCAAAGGCAAAAAGGTGACACCTAGATTGAACCAAACACAATTGGGAACCATCAGCATTTGCAGTCTGTATTAGGTCCACAAAAAAAATGTAAAGCAGAAAGATAGGTTTGGTTTTTGAGTCAGTGGAATTTTTGTGGTATTTTGATCTCTCATAGCAATAAAAGAAAAATTATAAGCATCTTAGAAAATCTGTGATAAAAAGGTTAGATAGAGACAGTATGTGTAAAAGTAGCATTGTTCTTTATAACATACCTTTATAACATACCTTTAAGAATTATTTACATAACACTTTGACTACACTCTTAAAATCAAACAGGACACCTTTTTTGCCTTTGAAGCTCCATGTTTACTTCTTCTTTTTTTAAATTTTTATTAAGATTTATTTATTTATACAAGAACCCGGGTACTGGCCAGATGTGCGGGAGGGTAAAAGGATTCACCAGAGACAGAGCAGGGAACAGAACAGGCAGACTGACGAAATCCACTGCTGAGGGGAGCAGCAGGCGAAGACAGGAGAGGTCTGCTGTGCCATGTGGGATTCTTGCTGGCCAACCAGGATTGAACCTGTGCTGCAGAGGCTGAGGACAGCTTCTCAGTGTGGTGCTCAACCGCCTGCGCCACCAGGGAGGCCCTCCATCTTTACTTCTACCACATAGTGCAAAAAACTGATTTCTCACATCACTGGACAAAAAGAAATAACACAGCAGAACTGCTTTACGTAAGGTCATCTTCCTTTGGAAACACATCATGGAATCTGCTTGTATGCTATTTATAATTCGGCATAAAAATATCTTAAGCTCACCATTAGAAGTTTTAGGGTTAGACACTTACTGTATCTCTAAATAATTGTGTAATACTGGGAATTTATAACCTACGTGGACCTCTGTACACCTGTTGATAAATCAAAGCACTATTACCAGCTTCAGCGAATGACTGTTTTGAATGAGTATATAATGAGAAAGCACCTTGATATACAGAGCCTATATAGGCCCAAAGAAATATAGAGCTGACACAAAATAGGCACACAGCAGATATTTGCTGAATTACACATTATTCCTAGATTAGCTTTTGTCTTCCCTCTAATCCACTTTCTCTACCCTTGCACAGATTCAGAATATTTATCTTGCAAGAAAACTTGTTAGCACTCTAATTTCTGTACTTTGATTTATCTTGTTACGTAGTAAAACTAACCTCAGGGATAGGAAATTTGTTTCACAACTTCTCTATTAATCTATAACTTTCTTTCTATTCCTCTCCTACTGTCTGCCCCTCCCCATTGAGTATCTCTCTATGATTCTCAGTTTTAACCTGTCTTTTCACTACATCTATGTATTTTTCTCACTTTAAGAAATTGTTTACAATGAATACTAATTAGGTATTAAATAGACTTCCAGTAACAGTATTATGGAACTCAATATTTAACAGTATCAGAATATAGATGGGATGAGCATTGTGGAATACCACTCCTTCCATTTGCTGGGGTGTGCTGTATAGAGTATGCAGCACAGTAATAAAGCTAGAAAATTAAAATGGATATTTCTACAATAGATTTTCCAAATGAGAATACATTTCTGCTAATGCAAAGTATTGCAAAGCAGTTCCCTTTGCTACTCTGGGATTCAGAGTCTTGGACTCATGCCTGGAAATAATGCATTGGAAGGGTTGTGGGAGAATATAACCAGAATGAATTATTGCCACATTATTGGCAAATTCAGTGAGAAATTGGTTGAACATTAAAGGTAGCAAAGGAAAGCAGTGGTACAAAACTTTTTAAAATAAATATGTATGTAGAATCAGGATGAATTATTTTAGAATTGTTTAGAATTTTTTTATGTTTATTCCCATAAATGTTAATATAAACACTATATTGTATTTTCTTATATGCACACTTAACTTTCTAAGTCAAAAAAGGCACAGCACCAACTTGTCTTGTTATTCCCACACAGACTTGTTTCTTTTCTGTTTGGTTGTCAGTGAATCTGAAGTTTATGCTTTTGTGACTCCTCTTATGTTAAGAATATTCAAAGGAAAGGATGCACCCGATCTACAGGAAGTGTATGTTTTTGCAGGGAAATCACATTATGAGAAGACTTTTCACCATTTTCAAATGGTCATTTTCAAATGATCAAGTCTCCTTGTAAGGTATTTAAAATGCCAAGGTGTTTAAGGAGACTGTTTTTCTCCATCATATTTATGAACTTTTTAATCCCATGTTACTTGGAAATATTTTATTTTCTGCATCTCGCAGCAACCAAGATTTTATAAAGCTTCATTATTGCAATTTCTATTATGAACACAGTAAATATACTGGTTGCATGTTTTTTAAACACTGCTGACACCATGACCTGTGCCTCCCACTCCTCCCCTGCTCCACATGGGAATCATTAGTACAAAGTAATCCACATTGTTATTATTTTTTAAAGATTTATTTATGCATCTAAGAATTGGGGTGTAGGCCAGAGGTTTGGGGGGGCTTGTGAGAGGGTTTACCAGAGGCAGAGTAGAGAGCAGAGCAGTTGGATCTACTGAAATACACTGCTGAGGGAAGCAGCTGGGAAACAGGAGAGGTCTGCTGCACCATGTGGGTTAGCTTGTTGACCGAGGATAGAATTTGTGCTGCAGTGGCTGCCAATAGGTTCATTGTGCTGACACTTAACCCTTTGCACCAGAGAGGCCCCACATTGTTATTTTTGTATTATTTTTGTTTTTATAGGTAGAATGTTAATATTTCATTAAAATAATGGCATGGAAAAATTTAAAAGCAGTAAATATGTCTTTAATTCTATGAGTGCTCACAGAATTAAAGGGTAATGTAACAACAATTTTGTGAATTGTCTGTACAGTAGCAAAATTGATTTGCCTTATCTATCCAGAGGTATGCTTGCTCTTCTTTTCAAAATAGATCTGCTTTTGTCTTCTAGTTATTAAAACAAATATCTGTTTATGTGTTAAAAATTAAGCAACTCATATATTGATCATTGATCATTTTAATTTTGTGCACATCCACACATGATTCATAATAAACTGGGGGAGATTCAAGAATATTATATACATTTAGAAATATCAATATGAATATACTTAGAAATGTAAATGCATATAAATATTCATATTGTTATTTCTCTATAAGTTTGTTTCCTCTTACAATTATTATTCTAGATTTTTTTTTGCCAATTTTAACCTTTCAAGGAACTGTTTACAATAATATTTTTCTATCATTAGTTCTTGCTATTACAGGATTTGTATCTACATAGGTTGGTCACTGTACCTATAGGTCCTTGCCTTCTTTGCATCCTGTATTACTATTGTATAGTTTATTAATAATTTAGTTCTCTTTGTTCTTTATTGATTGCATAGAAGTGTTGTGCATTTTCTCTGCATTTAATATTTTAAATTTTACTATAACACGCCTTGGTCTGGAACTTTCAATTTGACTTTTTTAAATAATGTTTCAATTCTATGAAAATTCTCTCCAGAACTTTTCCAGCTAAATTCTGCTCTCTTTATATTTCTCTTTTAATAATATTAAAAAACAAACTTCACCTCAGTAACATAAAGATCTACTTGACTTCAGTAAACAATTTGAGTAGAGCCCCTTCTGGAAGTAGAAAGGCTCTGCTAGGGATTATACAAAAAGATTTTTATAGCCAGAAAGAGGGTGGGGTAAGATCAGTAACAAAAGAAATGAAAGTTATTTCAGGCTAAGCCTCAGAGACAGTCCGGAGAGTCTAGCCATGCAGATTATCTCACTGGTGCAGACCAGGAAACTAGATTGATTGACTTGGAATTCTACTTTTAGGAGAGTCTGAAACTACAATTAGATCATTTATTAAGTCTTGGGACATTTTGCATGAATGACTTCATTCTGGGTCTTTTAAAATTTTTTTAACAACATCCTTTTGCAATTCACTTGATGGTGAAATGAAAGAATCATTAGTGCAAGAAAATGAGAGGACTAACTCCAGTTGAGTAGATGTCTTGAAAGGAAAGTTAGCAAATGATCAGTGAAGTTGTTTGGGGTTAGTTGCCAGGAATTCTTTCTAAGTATGATTAAATGAAGTGTTTAATCAAAAACAAATCCAGACTTAGGGAAGGAATGACCTTATTTGAAAAGATTGCTGCAATAATGGAAGAAGGGTATAAGGGCCTGGGAGGATGTGGGGAGATTGCAATAGTGATAATGTACCATGACTCCACTAAATACACTAAATAAAGAACAAGTTTTCTTTTCTTTTTTTTTTTAAAGATTTATTTATTTTTATGCTAGAACTTGGGTACAGGCCAGATGCGCGGGAGGGTGAGAGGATTCACCAGAGAGAGAGAGTGGGGAACAGAACAGGCAGACTGATGAAAGGAAGCAGTGGGAGAGACAGGAGAGGTCTGCCTCACCATGTGGGATTCTTGCCGGCCGGCCGGCCGGCCGGAATCAAACCCACACTGCAGAGGCTGCGGACAGCTTCACGGTGCGTCGCTCAACTACCTGCACCACCAGGGAGGCCCAAGTTTTCTTTAATAAAGAAGAGAAAACAGGGCTAGAAGGAATTGGGTGTGGGAAGGTGGGAAGTATGACTGGGGACATTAGACATGAGGGTTTTAACAAGGTCAACCTATTAATAGAGACTACAGCAGGGTTTGGTCTTGCTAGACTGAGGGTGGCTCAAAGTTCAGTACCTGGTAGAAGAAGGGAAACTTAATTAAGTTTGATCAAGTCAAAGGGGCAGGTCTTTTGTCCAGATTGGTCATGACACATACAGTTCAGCTAATCATTCTTCAAATAAGAATGGGAATTTGGAGAGTCTTTGTCTGGTCCTGTCCTGGATAAACAAGGGTAATGCCCTGAATCTTCTCATGCTTATTGGGGGGAAGGGTGTTTCTTAAATAAGCCATTCCCAGAACACAAAGGGGTGGGGCATTTCCTTAACCTTTGTTATTTTCCAAGCTCATAGGGCTAGGGAAAAGTTCCACAGTGTCAGGATGGTGATAAAGATAAAGAGATTTCTGAGGAGAAGTGGTTGGCAGCTACAGTGAAGAACTGGTAGGAAGCCCACAAGGAAGAAAGCCAGGAGATTTAAGATTACCATAGTCCCATTAAAGTTAAAAATAGAAAGTTTTGATTGCAGTGGCAGAAGCACAATTCTATTAACTCTGGCCAAGCGGTATTGTGTATGGGCAAATGAAGCAGTAATAGCCAACTTTGCCTTAAACAGTAAGGAAAGTGTGATTTCCCAGCGTAAATATTTGGAGGTCCTGTTTTCAAGGATCAGATTTCCTGTCCATCAGCTCTTTCCCAATGAAACCGACATTGTAAGGTGCTCTGGATAGCAAGTGAAGAGATATGAGAAGTTTCTTCCGAGGGTTGCTTTAAAAGCCAGTAAAAAGAATAACACAAAACTCTCAATTACAACTCTAAGTATGCACTTTTATAATTACTAATTATTAGAATTTAATATCAGGATAAAAACTGTCTCGCCCACTTCTCCCCTCAGAAGTGTATTTCGGTCCATCTGCCTGTTCTGCTCCCCGCTCTGTCTCTGGTGAATCCTCTCACCCTCCCATGCCTCTGGCCTGTACCCCATTCTTTTTTTTTAAAGGTTTATTTATACAAGAACTGGGGTACAGGTCAGAGGTGTGGGAGGGTGAGAGAATTCACCAGAGACAGAGTGGGGAACAGAACAGGCAAACAGACCAAAGACACTGCTGAGGGGAGCAGCTGGCAAGGCAGGAGAGGTCTATGGCGCCATGTGGGTTTCTCCCTGGCCGGCCAGGAATTGAACTGGCGCTGCAGAGGCTGTGGGCAGCTTCACAGCGCAGCGCTCCACCCGCCGCGCCACCTGGGAGGCCCTGTACCCCAGTTTTTATATAAATAAATAAATCTTTAAAAAATAAGACTGTCATTCAATTTTTTTTTTTTTTAAATAAGAGCTTGGGCAGCAGTTTTATAAAGGGGAATACTGTCATTTGATAAAAAGCCACTCTTAAATTTCTTCTGATGATTCCATTTGTCCAGTACCTTTGTTAATGATAACCCAAAGCTTTACAACACCTGCTACCAGTAAGATCAGGGAAAAGTATTAATCTTCCTTCTCTTTACACTTGTAAATAAATATAATTAATGATAAATGTATAATAGAAAGAAGACAAGAAAATTAAGGAACTTTGGAGGAATTTCATTTGATATATTGTTCTTTTGTGCAACTCACAATATTGAGTACTTACTTGTTCTTAAGCATTTGGGACATGTCAGAATATTTTTTGTAAATATTAAAAATATTAAAAAGACTGTGGCTAAAATATGTTTGCATCCAATAGAGTAATCAAAATGTCTGAACTTATGCTTTAATATTTTATTATTTTCATAGGATATATACTGTGATTGAACCGAACATCTAGACAGCTCCTCATCATGAACCGTGCTTTTAACAGGAAGAAAGGTGAGGATGTCCAGTTAAATGATCTGGTAGTCAATTCAATATTACTATGAAAATTAAGCAAAGATGTTAAAAAAATCAGTTTTTCAACCATGTGGCTCAGGAATGAAGTTAGAATAGCGTTCATTGTTAATTAACCTTCTTTGCTTATCACCCTAATGAAAGAATGTAATTGATTAATACATACATTCTCTGGCAATTTTAGTCTGTGGTGTGAAAATGTAAAAAATAAAGTGGTCTGAAATTACACCTAATTTTACTTCGTGTAGCAATCTGATACTAAATTTCATGAGCTTATGTTAGGTTGTATTGATTTAAAGTTGCTCATACAGGTGTGTGTGCTTTCAATTCACTTTTTATTGAATAATATGTCAGCATCAGTGGCAGGTGAACTGATAGTATTGTGGCCAAAATAAGTTTGTTGTTAACTTTAAGGTAGGAATTTAAAGTAAATATAAGTGTAATATGTTTGTCAGTATAGGAATGAAAGAAAAGCTAATTGCATGTTATGTTTTTAAGGAACATGAAATCATGGCATTTGATGACATATTTCATGATAGAAAAACTAATAATTTCACCTAGTTCAGTCAAGTTATATTAGAAAGAGCTCTCTGATGGTGGGCATAGGATTTCTCTCTCCTATTCAACATGTTATTAGTAAATTGGGAGAAAATACTTAATGTTAATTATGTGAGGATTACAGATCTGTGGGGAGAAAATGATCAGTTAGGTAATATTGCACACTATAAATTTAGTAAGATATTGCAAATTGCCAAGTTTGAGTCCAGAAAATATAACAGTTTTATTCTTACTTGTATATTTTTATAATTTGGGAGGATGCACCTATGTGCTACATGGGTAAAAGAAAAAAAAATGGCTGAAGAATAGTCCACAGCGTGATTATCAAAGGTTTGGTTTCATTTTCTCATGTGTGAATTATGAACAATTCAGAACCAGAAAAGATATTCCATATGACCCAGGAACAGTTTTTTCTCCCTTTTAAGTATTAATTGACACAGTGTTACATATCCAGATCAGAAAGGGCTGTGATGATTTAAGGACTTTCAACCTTACAACGGGAAATATAGCTAAGAATTCTTTGTGTAGTCTTTCAGTGTTTGAAGGGTTGTCATTTAGTCATTGGACTAAATTTAATAAAGGACAAAAAGATGTAAATCATCGTGTCATTTACTGAATCTAGGGGAAAAAAATCCAAGAAAGCTGTGCAAAAATATATTGGAATTACTTAAAGTGCTAACATTTTTGTTACTAGTGAGAGGTGTTCAAACATTTGCATGTGGTGCAGAGGATTAATATACTCAGTAGGGATTTAAGGAACATCAACTTTCAGGCATTTTTGAACTATGGGAAGCTAAGAATTTGTTATTTTACATTTTCTTAGTGAATTAAGGGAAGACAAAATGTCATTTACTATAACCTGTGACTCTATTACCTATTAAAACATATACCTAAAGTAAAATAATGTTTCTTTTTTATTTTATTTACTAGAAATGATTCTTTGATATTAGAAGTATTTTCAGTAAAATAAAAAAAAAAAACACATCTTCAACTCATCACTTTAGTCACACCATCTTATTTTTTTAAAGATTTATTTATTTATGCATACAAGAACTGGGGTACAGGCCAGAGATGTGGGGTGAAAGGACCCACCAGAGACAGAGTGGGTAACAGAACAGGCAGACTGACAAATACATTACTGAGGGCAGCAGCTGGCGAGACAGAAGTCTGCTGTGCCAGCGGCTGGGATCAAACTCCTGCTGCAGAGTCTGCAGATCACTTCATAGTGCGATGCTTAACCCCTTGCACCACCAGGGAAAAACACTTTCAGTCCTCTTTCTAATTTACTTACAATTCCCTTTCTTAGGATTTTAAAGTTGAAACCCCACATTTCTTATTTACTTTTTATTTGAAGGGAATTTGGTGTGGTTTTTACCACACTGAAATCCCTGGTGGGCACGGGGTTAAGTCTCAGTACTGTGAAGCTATCTTCAGCCACTGCAGCATGAGTTAGATTCCTGGCATCCAGGGAGCGAAACTCCATGGTGCAGCAGACTTCTCCTGTCTCACCCACTTCAGTGTATTTCAGCAGTGTATTTCAGTCAGTCTGCCTGTTCTGCTCCCCACTCTGTCTCTGGTGAATCCTCTCACTCCCTGCACCTCTGGCCTACACCCCAGCTCTTGTATGCATAAATAAATAAATCCTTAAAAAAGAAAAGAAAAGAAATCCCAAGAGTTGACTGGTAACATAAGTAACTTGCAATTATATATTTGTCTCCTTTGAGGTCAGTGATCATACAACCCTAGGGAAAGTGGAGTGATTGAGAGAATCAAGAAGTTGAATCACTATTTTCTGCCTCGTTCTCTTTCAGTTTCTTTTGACTTTTCTCTTCTGCCCCAGCTACCCCCCATGTGCAAAGCCTAATGATTAAATATCCTTACTAGGAAATTTTTGATGAAAATTTATCTAATCCAAGTTAGAAAAAATCCTTTGAGACTCTAATTTGAGATGGAAAACTTAAATTTTACGAGTGAAAAAATATATCCTGACAATCACTAACTATAATTACACTCCTAGAGAATATATGATACATAGTTCCAATAACTGACATCAACATACTTTGTGCACCGTACTCTAAACAAGATAGTTTTTCTCTCAGTACAAGCTTATCTCTTCATAGATATACAATTATTTGATTATCACATACAACCTTACCAATCATCTTCACCTCAGAAGCCTCAGAAAATGATTGTTATCTTACATCAAAATGGTTTCTTTTTCTTTTTGTTAGCCCTCCCAATTAGTAATTTGTCTGGCATTTTCTTTAATTGAATTAGCCAGCTACTTCCCTGATTTTCTTCGCAAATGCTCTAATGGTGTTAGAGTTGCTCGTTCATTCTAAGCAAGTTTGAAGGTATTGGTGATACATTATTTTGGACTGTTTTGGAGAACCCTTTAAAATTAGTCTTGATCATAGATTAAAATTTGATGAATATATCTGCTTTATAGCTCCTTTCCCTATGTTAGCTTTTTCTTTGAATTTTTAAAACACTATATTCTATTTATTACAGCAAAAGTGAATAATTTAGTAAAGCTATCACACATAGCATGTGAATATATGTGACTAAATAAGTCAACTAATTATACTTTATTTTTTTTATCAGTTGACATAGTAATGAGTAGATATAATCATATGTAGCATTTAAAATTCAGTATTTAAATATTGTTTTTTTTCTATGACACATTCATCTGTCCATAAATTCAAAAACATTTAGCTTTAAATTCAATACACTTCAACTATATATTTTCAGTATGTTAAGCTGTAGTGATTCAAAATAATAAAGCTCCTGCATTTTTTGTTAATTTTAATTAAATTAATTAATTAAATTTATTCTTTCTTGATGAGCTTATATTTTAACTGCATTTTGAACACCTCCGTTTATTGACCCAGCAGTCAGAGATTTGACACTTGTCAAGTATTTTAAAATGTTGATATTTTCTTGCATGTAAATGTTAACTATTGAGTTTGTGATTATAGTTTCATTTTAAGGATACAGTAACTAAGGACCATCACCTACACTGATGCTTTAAGATCAACCACATCTTTATGAGTTAATACAATAGAAAGAGTTTTATTCTGTCAGATTTTTCTTTTGCTAGATTATAAGTTAGGACCCCAGAAAGAGTTTGTTTTAGAAATCCTTCAGGCTTTATAAGTGTACTGCCCTCACTAGAGTAGGTAATGAACAGTCACTAAACTATCATTAGGTGATGTGTAGATGGAGAATTTTTTGTCATTGTAGCAACTGCAGCTTATCCAGGGATAATTTAATATGGTGATTATTTGAGTCTGTTACCAGTAATACCTGTTTTTACTTGCCTCTTTTTAAGTCACTAAATATGAAACTATAACAAAGGCAGTATCACATGTTTCACATAATGATGATTTACACAAGAAAGCAGTTATTACTCTGCCTCAGGATTGGAATGAACCTTCATGTCAGACTTTAGTTAGATGTTACATCCTCCTGAGCACGGTTGTATGTCTTGGCAAAAGAGACATGAGAAAATTGAGTTAAGGGGTAAAAAATAAAGTTAAATAAAGTTGAATTTTTTTTAGGTTTCCCTTTCTTTGCTTCTTTTTCTTTCTTTGTTTCTTTTTTTTTTTTTTTTTTTTTTTTGGTGTACAGTGCTATGATTTGGTTCTTTCAATATACGAGGGCATGACTATACCCCAAATCTTAGTAAAAATTATTTTTAAATTATTCATATACTATCCAGTAGTAGTCATAAAGAGAAAACTATAATTAAATTGAAAAATCCATAAAAGAAATGTTTTACACATGAATATCGATGTCTATATGTCAATATTGAATTTTGGAGGCTTAGAATGCATTATTTCTCAAAATATTTCATCTAAGTATAGCTATCACATAGTCACTTCAGTAGTCAAAAATAGTCCCCAAATCCCTCATGTTTTGTCTTAGAAATTTTTGTAATTATTGCGATATAACCCATAAACATGTTTAATATAGTGAATTATCTTTCAAATGGTATGAAGTAAATGACATCAAAGAAATCTATGCTGTTTTCTCTGTATTCACATTCCTCCAATTTGAGAAGAACATATTAATGCTACTCAACTAGTTTCTGTTAGCACTATTTTAAAATAATCTGAATTGAATGTTGAAAATATGTTGTTAGTTATCTGATATTTTCTTTCAGTATGTATTTCATATTTTTATGATAAAATGCATCTGTGATCCTTTTCTGCTTATAATAGTGATTCCAAATTTTAAAATTCCTGCAAAGAATAGAATACTCATAAATTCCACTAAAGAATATATAACTCCTGTTTTTGAAGGAGTATTTGAAGATTGAGAACTTTTGCTACAAATAAATATAGTTTCAAAAAGAACCAAATTTGGTTTGTGTACACATTAACCTTTTTTGCTTTTATTTTTTTTTTTTAAATTTGTTTATTTAGGGCCTCCCCAGTGGTGCAGCAGGTTGAGCCCTGTGCTGTGAAGCTGCCCACAGCCTCATCAGCGTGGGTTCAATTCCTGGCTGGCCAGAGAGAAACCCACATGGTGAGAGAGACCTCTTCTATCTCACCCACTGCTCCCCTCAGCAGTTTTCCTCAGTCCACCTGTTCTGCTCCCTGCTCTGTCTCTGGTGAATTCTCTCACCCTCCCGCACCTCTGGCCTGTACCCCAGTTCTTGTATAAATAAGTAATTCTTTAAAAAAAGAATGAAAAAAAGATTTGCTTATTCATGCATAAAGAACTGGGGTACAGGCCAGAGTTGTGGGGGCGGGTGAAAGGATTCACCAGAGACAGAGTGAGGAACAGACAGTCAGATTGACTGAAATACACTACTGAAGGGAGTAGCGGGCAAATTAGGAGAGGTCTGCTGCGCCATGTGAGTTGGTCCCTGCCTGGTCGGTGATCGATGGAACTCGTGCAGCAGTGGCTACGGATTGCTTCATAGGTTACGTCTTAACCCCTTGCGCTACAAGGGAGGCCCCCCTTTTTTGCTTTTATTCCTGCTTATACATTCCACAAAATATTTTGGAAAATATATGAAATATATATATTTTAAAAATTGAAAGAAAAATATTTCCTATCAATACATGTAATACAAATTAGTTTCAGTATTTTCTATTCATTTAGTTTTATTTCCCATATTCTATTAAACTAATGTAGGAACATTTCAAATTACTACATTTAAGATTATTCATATCCCAAACTCCTATTTGTCAATGTTTATCTAAATTAGGTTAGAAAATTATCCTAATATTATATTGATTTCTAAATGAACTTAATGGATTGTTTTATTTTGGCTTTATATAAATGCAGATGTAAGTTTAATGTTAAAATTGTTCTTAATTATTAATGCTAAAAGTAATAACAATCATAATTACTAAAGAACAGATTGCTTTTTATTGATCAGGGAATTAGCAAAAATAGCCTGTAATTCATGAAAATATAATATTAAAGAAGAAAGATGATGTAGTTACATAATATAATGACTCATAAACCAGCTGATGCTATTTTCATTTATTTTTAAAGTTAATTTATTAATTTGAGATAACATTGGTTTACATCACTGTGCATGATTTAGAGGAATAGATCCACTCATACTCTGAAGTACATCACCATACCCTCCCACTCCAGAGTACCCATGTCTCTTTATTGTGTCTCTTTCTTTAAAAACTCAATATCAGGCCTTCCTGGTGGCGTAAGGTGTTAAGTCTCAGAACTGTGAAACTATCTGCAGCCACTGGCTATGGGTAGGGAGCTAGCCACATGGCACAGCAGACCTCTCCTATCTCACCCACCACTCCCCTCAGGAGTGTATTTCAGTAGATCCACCTGTTCTGTTCCCTGCTCTCTCTGGTGAATCCTCTCATCTGCCACCTGCCCCCCACCCCTGTACCTCTGGCCTGTACCCAGTGCTTGTATGCACAAAAAAATCTTTAAAAGAAAAAAATTCAGTACCATTTGCATTATTTGCAAACTTTTAAAAGAAACTTCTAGATAGAGACTTTTTATACTAAGGCAGGAATCTTATACTTTACATTTATATTGTTCTTATATTTGACTAGTTATTCTTTCTCAATTTAGGAAAAAAAACCTCAGAAATATATATATTCCTACCCATACCAGATTCTTTACAAATGCTAATTCATAAATATAGCAGCCTTAGAATTTGTGATCTGATTTAATTCTGTGTATTCTTCATTGCAGACAAAACATGGATGCACACGCCTGAAGCTTTATTAAAACATTATATCCCCTATAATGCGAAGGTAAAATAG
This sequence comes from Talpa occidentalis, assembly GCF_014898055.3. Lineage (NCBI taxonomy): Eukaryota > Metazoa > Chordata > Mammalia > Eulipotyphla > Talpidae > Talpa > Talpa occidentalis. Next base: position 114,467,167 of record NW_023603184.1, read on the forward strand.
CTCATATATATTTTTGAATTCTATTTTGTTATAGTATTATTACTAATTCATGGTTGATCTTAGAAAGATTGTTATGCATTGGCATTTCTTGGTAGATGATCCCTTAAAAAATTGTACAAATAAATTAATTTTATATTGTATAGTATGGGAAATTATTTTTCTCTCCAAATATGTAAATAATTTAAAAATAAAAGAGTAACCCTTATAATTTCTGTTTAAGTCATGCATATATTTTCTTCAAATGATTTGGCTATTGTTAAAATTATGTTCAGGTATCACAGACTATAAGAATGAAAACAACAAATAAATTAATTTTTTAAGCTGCATGATATTGTATTATGCAAACAAATATAAAAAGTAATCTGGAAATGAGAGAAATGAGCTTCAATTTTAATGAATGTAATTATCATCTAAAAAAGAAAAACAAGGGACATTTAAACTATTAAAAAACACAGTAGAAAGCTTTTTTTTGAATCTTTTGTTCAAGTCTTTATGCATTTTAATAGAAAGACAAATTATAATTCATGTCGTCAAAGATTTGACTGGTTATTCTTGTTGGAAAACTGGACAAATGAAAGAAATTAATGTACAGAAGGATCTTTAAAGATGGGTGTTATTTTTCAGTTAATGAGTAACAAACTGGAAATAACTTTCAGAGAAACTTGACTTTAAATTTGGAAGAGACAGAAGTAAATTAAAGGATCGGGTTTGGGGATATAAGAGCAGGTCAGACTTAAGCAAATCACCTTTGGAGACAGTATGGAAGATAATAGAAAATGATTAAGTTGTTTTTATAAGAGAACTTAAAAGTTTATCCATTAGCAAACTATTTACTAAGATATAATAAGATTAGATATGAAGAATTATTTCAGGGAAAAAAATTTTTCAAAGTATTTATTGAACGGAAAGTCAATGGTCTTTAATAGGAAACCTCCAGAGTGCTGTTCCGAATCTAAATCAGCAGGAAGAAGCATTTAAAAGGCCATGGAGAAATTTTTTGAGATCTATTGTTCAGCAGTTAGATTTGTAGAGAGCAGAAACTGTATGTTTTCTTTCTGACTTCACAGCAAAGAAAACTCTCCAAAATGTTTTCCGTGTAAAACTAATATATATGAACAATCACTGCAATTCTTTTGAATTTCTGTGAAGACTAACTTGAGGATTGATTGCCGTGATTTATCATGAAAAGTTTAGTTAACAAATGAAAAAAATAACATTGTCCATTTTTTTCCACAGATATTTTTCATATTAGTTATTGAGAAGCTATATAAAATCTATATAGAAATAAATTTAATCTAGAAACCACTATTACTTTAAGGTGTGTGCTGTTTTTCATATTATTGGTCATAGTAAAATTATGTTTCCTTCAAATGTAATTCCTAGAGATCAATTATGTTTATATTTGATTGAATCATAGCACTGTTAAAAACTGGTTTATAGAGGATAGAACAGTTATATTATAATTGGAACTTCCTTTAACTTTAACTCCATGGGTTGATATTACAGTGGAGATCTGTTTGTCAACATGAAAAAGTTACTTGTACTAATTCACAGGTGCAAAACAACTTAAGATATCCATTCAAGGTAGAAGGGACAGAAGCATCTAAGACTGGGACTGTAAAATATGGAAGAGTAGGTTGATTTTGCCCATTTTATTATAGTCTCCTGATGATAAATGGTTATCACTTTGTATCAACTAGTGTTAATACTATTTTAAGAACATTATTTTTTCTAAATTCCTTTTTTTTTATTCTTTTCTTAAAGGTTCTTCCTTTCTTTCTTGCCTTTTTCTTAACTCTTATTATAATACATGTCTCTTGGAAACCAAGTCCATGTCTATAGGAAATATCTTAACACAAACAATAGCACTAGATTGTCTAGGTATTTGTCTTGACTCCAACACTTGTTTGCTGTGCCTCTGGGGGAAAATTACTTAACCTTTCTGTGTCTATGGTTATTCACCTGGAATTAGCAATAATACTAATTCTCTGTAGAGGCATTATAGATAAGAATGTTAGACAAAGTATTAGAAGAATATTTGGAATAAAATAACTACTCAATAAATTTCAGCAATCACCATCTTACCTTTTTTATTTTTCATAAGACTTACCAAAGTGCCTGTCTCATAGTAGGTGTTCAATGGATAGATGATTTGATAAATTAATGTATAATAACCTTTTCAAGGTAATTATAAAATAATTATAAATCGTTGAACACCTATATATGTTAACTATGCACTGGCTTATTTTATACAATTCATTTAGTATTTTCCATGACCTAGTATAGTGATAATTAACCTTTGCCTAAAAGTGGGCCACCTCGGTGGCGCAGTGGTTGAGCGCTGGGTTGCGAAGCTGCCCGTGGCCTCTGCAGCGCCGGTTTGATCCCCGGCTGCTCCCCGGCCACCGGAGGAGGGTCCCACATGTTGCACACACCTCTCCTGCCGCCCGCTGCTCCCCTCAGCAGTGTACTTCGGTCCTTCTGCCTGCTCTGCTCCCTGCTCTGGCTCTGGTGAATTCTCTCACCCTCCCGCGCTTCTGATTGTACCCAGTGCATGTATAAACAAAACAAACAAACAAATGAAATAAAAAAATAAATAAAACATGCCTCTATAAAAACAAAAACAAAAACAAAAAACCTTTGCCTAAAAGAAAAAAAAAAACTGAAAGATTAAGTAATTTGCCTATTATCACAAAATTAGTGACAGAGTCAGACTAAAAAAGCTTGTCTGACTGCAAAGACTGACTGACTTCCTTTTATATATGTAGCAACACTTAACCATTCATTCATTTATTGAATGGCTAAAGTTTATAACACTACTGCCAAAACTTCACTGAATGTTGGTGAAACTTCAGGGCTATATGATATGTGGCTTATATTCTCATGGATTTTATTGACAAAAATAACTGACATTAAAACAGATCATGTTCTATGCCATTTAAATGGCACTTAACAGAAAGCAACAGAGATACATAGAATGGATTGCTCTTTTTTCATACAAGTGGCAATGAGATAATAAGCGTCAAAACAAGAGTGGAGTGACCATTTCAAGTTGAGACATTTGGAGGAGCAGAAGTGCAGTCAGTGATATCTAAAGCACAAATTGAATATGACAGGAGTTAAACTGGGGTACAAATGATAGTAAAGTACTTCATCAGTCAACTACAGACCTGGTAAGATGTTCACACACAGCACACACATATTTATTTCAAGGAATGGGCTACACAGTTGTAGGGGGCTGGCTGGACACATCTGGTGTCTATATGACAGGCCATCAGGAGGGCAGCAAGATAAATCTGTAGTGATATGAAAGTTGATTTGGATCATAGGAGGTAGGATGACAGTATACTTGTTAGGAACTGTTATTTTAATGGAAGATAAGGTGATGCTAAATATTTTATGGGAAGAATTGATGCAACAGAAGAGAAACATTTTTGTGGAGAACAGAGAAAAGTACCTATTTTCATCCTGGAAAAAAGAGAGACTAACCATACCATTAAAAAAATATCCATAACTTTACTCAATTTTGGCATCCATTGGTTACAAATTAATCTGATAAATTTAAAAGAGCTGTTTAAAAATTTAAATTCTCCCTGGGAAAAATTGTAATAACATTTACATTTAAATGTTTTCAGTTTTAAAATAATAGTTCTCTGCTTTAATGTTATAATTCCTATAGGTCTTTTTAAAAAATACATTTTAACTTCACATTCTTTAATTTATAGGACAGTCTATTTCAAAAATTCACAGTTAATATTTATGGTGTACCAATTTCACCAATTTCAGATTTTATGTGGATATAAAGCAATAGTTGATTTCAAAGTTATTAGCTGGGTTTTTTTTAATAAGCAGTGAGAACATTAATACTCTATCTTTGGGAATTCTGCATATTAACTTGGATACTCTGTTGTGATGGGTTCCAACTTTAAGTTATGTAAGTCCCTTGAAAAAAACTAGGTCACGAGGGCCTCCCCGGTGGCGCAGCGGTAGAGCGCTGGGTTGCGAAGCTGCCCGCGGCCTCTGCGGCGCCGGTTCGATCCCCGGCTGCTCCCCGGCCACCGGAGGAGGGTCCCACATGGCGCGCAGACCTCTCCTGTCGCCCGCTGCTCCCCTCAGCAGTGTACTTCGGTCCTTCTGCCTGCTCTGCTCCCCGCTCTGGCTCTGGTGAATTCTCTCACCCTCCCGCGCTTCTGACTGTACCCAGTGCATGTATAAACAAAACAAACAAACAAGCAAACAAATAAATAAAGAAAAACATGCCTCTATTAAAAAAAAAAAAAAAAAAAAAAACTAGGTCACGAAATTCATGCAGTGGGTCGTGGCACATACATATTGAAAGATGAACTAGAACAGAGGAGAAAAAGAAAAAATTCAAAATGCATATGGTAAACATCAATTTGTCCCATAAAATTGTAGTTCATATTCATGAGTTTAAAAACCACTGCTTTAAATAGTAAACTGCTTTTGAATATTACTAGAGAATTCACCAGATTTAACTAATTTAAGTCATAAATTGACAATAGGGGGGAGCTGCTTAAAAGAGCAATTACGTTTTTAATAGAAGAGATGATCTACATGTAAGTTTAAACATATGTCCTCGTTGAATATAACATCTTGAAGTGATTTCTAAAACAAGTATATTAAAGTAGTAGGAGTGATAGGAAATATAGTAAAATGTAAATACAGGTTCATTTATGAACTCGTACTCTCATACCTGTACTTGCACTTTGGAATTGAGCTCCTAATGTGGACCAGCTCCTGACCTATGCAATTGGAATTGATTAGTAGAGCTATCATGTAATAAGCAAATACTAATATGTAATAAGTGTATTACTTATTAATAAGCAAATGTAATGTACATGTAATAATAAAATACTAATGTTTTCTATGAAAAATAATACATTATAATAAGAAGATATTAAGTATATTTGTTAATTAGCATTATTTATAAAGTTTATATCATATAGTGGCTATATGTCTATGTATTTTAAAGTACAGATAATGTAGTACAAGTATTAAGACAAATACAATTAGTATTAGTACATGTCTATGTAGTGTAGTATTTAACATAATATTTTATTTATTTATGCAGTATCCCAAGCTGTAATAACTGCTATAGAAAAGTGAAGTAAGATGTCTGGTTTTGGGAGAAGTGGAAGAGTTGGCACTGTTACATAACATGTTCTGGGAAGAGTAGATACCTAAAGGAACTGAGGAAGTGAGACATGTGTACAGCATGGGAAAAGAGTATTCCAGACAGGGCTTGGGAAACTGCTTGCCTGGTCAAAGACTAGCCAAGGCCAGGGAGACTGGACTGCAGGAAGGTAGTAGTACAGGCAACCCAAGATACACTTGTGGAGTAAAGCAAGTGACACAGGATGTTCTGTTGTAGGTCTTAGAGGCCCTTGTGGGCAATAAAATTTGAGAAGACCTCAATATAGAGAGTCTGGAGAGAAAGGGTAACAAGATCTGCATAGTTTTTAATAGGAATTAACTATAACAGAGCAAGGAACACACAAGAATCCAAGCAAGGAAATATAGAAAAATCCAGGCATGGAAATGATTGCATCTTAAAGCTGAGTAGAAGCTAGAGGAAAATAGAAGTGGGCATCTTGGTATGATTGTGGGATATAGAGATGGATTGCACATTAGCTATTGATTGCCGCTATAATTAGAACATCAGAGCAGAATTTTAAAATATTATCATCTTTAATGAAAACCATAATATTTTCTGTTGTCACTAACTTTTGATGAGATGGATGGATTATCTTTATTACGAAGGTGAAATATTGGAAAGCTGTTATTTTAAGGAACTTATCTTCTGTGATGTCACTTCCCGAAGTTGTGACAGCAATTTCACTAAAAAGCATTTATTTCTTTAATGTTTTATTCTAAAATGTATACCCTCAAAAAGAGTGATATATTTTCTTTCTGTGAAATGTTTAGCTTTGTTAAAGTATATAAGAAAACATTTCTATTCTGAAGTAACACATTCCTTTGTGTGATATGGTCAGCTTTCCTTGATTATCTGCTTACTATGTTCCAAATACTACAAGTGTATCCAAAACAAAAGAAACACGGACCTTGACCTTAAAAAACTTAGGCCTTCCCTGGACAGAAAGAATAGGCACATGCAAAAAAGAATTTTGGAAGAAAGCTGAGTAGATAATGACCAATAAAATAAAAAACTAATGTTGAAGAGAGGCTTACAAAAATTGTTAAATTTCACTGTTTTCTAGAATATCAGTTTCTTTCATTTTTTTTAAACATTTGAAAAGCATGGGTTTATTAGGAAAAGGAGAAGGAAAAAGAGAGGAACCTGCTTAGTCACAGGTGGGCAGGAGAGCTGCCCCATATAAGAGTCTCATATGTGTCCCATGCCTTATTTGCCATTAGGTGTGCTTGATAAGAGAGAGAAGGTTTGAGCTGTGACCTTCAAGATCTTCCTAACTCATTGGGATGTGTGGTTTCTAGCAAGTCTTTCTTAACTTTTGCAACCTCATCTTCCTCAGCATTTATAACCTACAAGTCCTTATTTGATTTCCAAAACAACAAAGCACAAAAAGCAGAGGCATTCTCAGATAGGACAGTAAATGACTAGAACTGAGGATTCTCACCTTTAGTAGTTGAAATCCCTATATTAGCTACTTCCATTTGAAATATCTAACAAAACTTTTTCAAAGCTATTGACATAGGAAAATTGAAATCTGAATGTGTGGTATGTTCAGATGTAGCCCACAAGAATAAGTATGTACCCCAACAAATGCATTAATGCTATCAGAATTTTACAGTCACATAGCTGCTAAATCCTATCACAGTCACCAAAGTAGCCACATTCCAAACTATCTAGTTTCAAATTTCATCCCCCCTACTGATAGTGAGTTATGTAACTTTTCTACCCTTAAGTTTATTAATTTATCAGATGAGATTAATAATTTTCCTAGCTCATTGGATTGTTGATAGGTTTGGGCGGTTTTTTGTTTTGTTTTGTTTTTATTTTTAAATATTTATTTATGTAGATAAGAACTGGGGTGTATGTCAGAAGTGCAGGGCAGGGGGAGAGGATTCATAAGTGACATAATGGGGAACAGAACAGGCAGATCTACTGAAAGAAAACTGAGGGGAGCAACGGGCAAGAACAGGAGAGGTCTGCTGTGCCATGTGGGTTGCTCCTTGGTTTACCAGGGATTAAACTCCTGCTGCAGTGTCTGACAATAGCTTGATAGCACTGTGTCTTTAACCCCTGTGCCACCAGGGAGGCCCTGATAGATTTTAAATGAGTTTATATGTTTTTACAAACCCTTAGTTCTTGTATATTAAAAGATTACTCTTTATATAGAATGTGTTCTGTGACCTCTGGAGTGGCACTGTTTATTATTATTTCTTGAGAATAATTTAACATGTGCACTTTTATCTGAAAAACAGAGAACGAAGTTTTAAAATATGTGTCAGGTATACTATCTTATAACAGAGAGAGTGAGGTTATCCAAGGACTTGCAGGAGCCATCCTGAGAGTGTTAATGGGGAAGCAACTCAATACTGCTGCTCTCTCGTGTACATGAGAGAATGTATATTCAAGAAAAATAGAATCTTAGTCAATTTTTTCTATTGTGTTTTCACCAACTGGAGCAAGATGTCAATGCAGAGATCATCTTTGTCTTAAAATCAAATATAGAAATATGAGATAGTCCATGCAAACCTCCTAAAACTGTTATCGAGTTTTACAAATAAGTTAATGAAGAGAGAAAGTTACAACATTAGGTGGCCTAATGAGTCATGGCAAAGAAAAGTTTTATTATAAGTAAATCACTTTACTAATATCTTCCAAATTATTTTTGGTGACTATATGATAAATTATCCTTCAAAGAAATGTTAATATTGGCTTAAGACTTTTAAGAAAATTTGGGTTTTAGAAATAATTGAAATTTATATCCATGTCAAAAAACAAAAAGGAAATTAACAAAGAAGATACTCAAATCTAATCCCATGCAGCCATTAAAAGCTGGGCAAAAATACATCAGTGTAACTGATGAGATGCGTTTCTAAGACAGTTTTACTATTCCAAATTCATAAAATTCTTTACAACAGCTTTGTAAACAGCAACAAACAAGCATTTGCAATTTTGCCAGTTTTAGATACCAGGGAGAATATAAAAAACATGAAGAATTCAGCTACATTCCATATAATTTCATTTGTTCAGAAATGAGTTTTTAGCTAATCTCAAAACACAGAATTACTTCTGAACAATCAATTTTATGTAAAGTCATTATAATTTTATTTTATATTTTAGGACTGTCCTTTAATAATGCGAATGTGCACAACTTACATTCATTCCAGACATATTTAAAAGAAATTAGAAAGCTACAAAATGTTATTTTTCCATTACTTTCTTTTCAGTAGGGAGCTTTAAGCATTTTTTTTCATTCCAAAGAATGTGAAACAAATATGAATATAGTAATAAGCAGAAATTTGTTGAGTTGACTTTCCAGTTATATGTACTTTTAAAATATAAGAATAGATGGAAAAAAGTAATGATGATAAATAGCTAACATTACTGAGCTTTTCAATTCTTAAAATGAACTTTAAAAAGTTAAGGTTTGAAAAGTATACTTTTTTTTTTTTAAAGATTTATTTATCTATTTATACAAGCACTCGGTACAGTCAGATGCACGGGAGGGTGAGAGAATTCACCAGAGACAGAGCAAGGAACAGAACAGGCAGTCTGACAAAATACACTGCTGAGGGGAGCATCGGGCGTGGCAGGAGAGGTCTGTTGCGCCATGTGGGACCCTCGCCAGGCGGCCAGGGATCAAACCGACGCTGCAGAGGCTGTGGGCAGCTTCACAGCCCAGCGCTCAACCGCTGTGCCACCAGGGGAGGCCCGAAAAGTATACTTATTTTAAAGAGGATGCTTATATTGTTTTTTTCCCATAAGTTTTCTCAGGCAGCAGAAAGTTATTAAACATAATTTTGAAAGTCATCATCTTTGTGAACTATTACTCTATGCATGAAAAAGCTCTAAAAATAGTGTAATATAGCTACTGGAAATTACTGAATGTAAACAAAATTATTAATTACTTATTAGTTACTTATTGCATTTCACTGTGGACAACAGTGGGTTTTTTTTTTCTTAAAAATATGAGGACATTATATTTGTTATACTTTCAGACTTTTAGTGTTGACAAGGACTTCAAAAATCAGTTATTTCAACCCATCATATTTTGGTTAGAGTAAATTGAGGCCCAAAGAGGTTAAGTGATTTGTTCAAACTTGCACAGCAAGATAATAGCAAAATTAACCCTAGAAATTAAGTCTCCTATTCAATGGCCATTGTGATATACTACTCTAAGATTATGTTGCTAGCAGATGAATGAACCAAATATATATATATATATATATATATTTGGTTCATTTATATATATATATAAAATCTCCCTTTTGTAAGTATGTGAAGTATGGCACTTTTTTAATGGATCCTTCTGTGACACATCTTTGACAGAGATGTGAGCTAAACAGACTAAATAATGAAGTCTGTGTATTTGTCTCCCAAGCATAGAGACCACAGTGTCTCATTTGTATTTTATTTCCCATATTCTAGTTTACTTAATGGTATCTATTAGCATAATCCCTGGATAACTATACCTTGCTGTTATTTATACCCTTTAAATGTTTCTTCAACTTGAGAGTCTAGTTATAAATGGAGACTTTTCTGAATGTTGGTTATCTTCATCAGTTATTTCATATTTCTACATGGATGTTTTTGGCACTATGTGAAACAACAAAAATGATTACTAGTAGCCAAAGAATAACTGATTCAGTCTTCAAGGGGTCAAGCTGTGGCATTCTGAAGCTTGGAATGTAACTCTTAAGGATCTAAGCAGAAAGGATAAGTAGAGTATATTGTAGTTTTGGGGAGTAAATACTTAATTATAAAAGGTAAAATGTATTTTTATTAAGATCATTTTCATTAGAAGTTTTGATGAGTAACTAAAATAAGCATATTCCAAGTGTAATAAAATTAGCAAAGAGTGAGCATTTTAAAAAAGATTTTATTTTTATTATGCTTACAATAATAATGGGGTGTAGGCCAGAAGTGAGGGTGGTGAGAGGGATTCATCAATGACAATGTGGGGAGCAGAACAAGGCAGATCTTCTGAAATACACTGCTGAGGGGAGCAGCAGGTGAGACAGGAGAGGTCTGCTGTGCCATGTGGGTCACCTGCCCGGCCAGGATTCAAACTCATGCTGCAGTGTCTGGGAATAGCTTGATAGTGCTGAGACTTTAAACTCTTCAGCATCAGGGAGGCCCCAGGGTGAGATTTTTTTATTTTTTTAACAACCTAGAAGAATGAGAAATGGGAATGAAGAAGAAGGGACTTTTGTGGGCCGTTAAATATCAGGAAACATCAGAATTTGGGGAATTATTTAGCTTTAAACATCAAATAAGCATTATCAGTGAACCGCATAGCTATATTTCAAATATTGATGAGAAAGATATTAGGTAGGAGAAAATTGCCCCCAGAGTTCTGTCTTAGTCATTTGATTTGAGTGGCATGAAGTTGACTAGGACAGTGGCCATCTGACTTCAGAAACAGAAATTCTTCTGAAGACAAGTAAGACCGTACTCACTATGTTATTGCATTTTAGGATACATTTGGAGGAAGTAATCTTTCATCCTTTAGGAAATATGTGCATACATACATAAATATCAGTAATTTTTATCTTCTAATCTTATGGACTATGGAACACTTCACTGCAGAGCATTTATGCATATTTTTACATTTAAGAATGGTCTCCTGTTGTGTGCCTGTTTCTTCAGTTTCCAAGAAAGTGTTTATCATCTTGTCATTTTTTTTCTTCCTGCTGGATCTAGGTAGACTTTTTTTTCCCCTGAATTTTTAAAGATATTTTTTAAAAAGTAAGAGTCCAGTGTCAGTCAGACAATATTGGAGTACCTCCTTTCACTGTGACTTGCAGAGTTGGGATGGAAATGTGGTAAAAGAAAGGCCATTGGGAAGTTAAAGATCTGATGTACTTTATGTAACTGCAGTCTAAGAAAAGTTGTTTCTCAAAGTATAGAAAATGCATTACAAAGCATTATGGAATCAATGCTCTCATTGATAACTAAAGACTAATAACTTTATTATTTCATAAACACAACATGTGCTAATTATTAAAATGTATAGAAGGGCACAGATGTGTAGAAATCAACGTATTGCCCAAAATGATACCAAGCCGAAATGATTCAGTGTTCACTTTTGGTGAGTTAGTCTAGGCATCTCTTAGAACAAAGAGATAATGTAGATAAAAAATAGTGCTCCAGGGCCTCCCGGGTGGCGCAGACAGTTGAGCGAGCACTGTGAAGCTGTCCTCAGCCTCTGCAACACGGGTTCGATCCAAGCCAGCCATGAAGACATCCACATGGCGCAGCAGACCTCTCCTGTCTCACCCGCTGCTCCCCTCAGCAGTGTGTTTTGGTCAGTCTGCCTGTTCTGTGCCCCGCTCTGTCTCTGGTGAACCCTCTCACCCTCCCACACATCTGGCCTGTTCCCTAGTTCTTGTATGCATAAATAAATAAATCTATCAAAAAATAGTGCTCCAAATTATATAAACAACTCTATATAAATAATATTCTTTTCACTTTATTTTTTTTTAAAGATTTATTTACTTATTTATACAAGCACTGGGTACAGTCAGAAGCGCGGGAGGGTGAGAGAATTCACCAGAGACAGAGCGGGGAGCAGCACAGGCAGACTGATGAAGTACACTGCTAAGGAGAGCAACGGGCAGCAGGAGAGTTCTGCGTACCATGTGGGACCCTTGCCTGGCAGCCTGGGATCGAACCCGTGCTGCAGAGACTGTGGGCATCTTCGCAGCCCAGTGCTCAACTGCTGCGCCACCGGGGAGGCCCTTCTTTTCACTTTACAGCTGTCATTTCATTTAATCTTTACAAATGCTCAATGATATTGAAACTTTTGATATCCCCAATTAAATAGTGAAATGGCAATATTAAGCTGTGAATTGTTAAGGAGAGGAGGACTGGAAATGAATAAACAGGAGGATTTAACTTTATAAGAGAAAATTATAACATGCCCATTGTTAGTGGGCAGACTGAGGGATACTCCAGCACCCCCAACCTATCACTCTAAATGGGTTCAGAGGTCCGCCACATAAAGACAAAGCATACTCTTAATGTGAAAGAACTTTAATAACGAGAGTACATAGAAAGAGAAGAGAAGATGTGATAATAGTTTCCCAATAAAATGCCCAAAGTTACCCATCCCCTCAGGGGTAAATGCCCAGCCAAACAGTGTTGTCCCAAAGCTGAGGACTGAAAACTTGTCGCAAGTCAAGGGCACCATCTGGCAGGGAACCATAGAAAGGGCAAGGCAAGTCTAGAAGGAAAGAACAAAATTAAAGAACAAATCAAGGTAACAGCTGCCATTGTCAGTCTTCCCTCGGGTCTTTTACCCTTGTCTCTTTCAAGTGTCTCTAGATGTCTCAACTTGGTGTGTCTCCTTACTGCTCCCACAAGTCCCTAGTGCAAGTTCCAAGCCCAGGAGCAAGCAGGCCCTTCTTCACCTGTCTCTCTGCCCCACATACTTCTTGTGAGTCTTTTATCCAAGTCTTCTCACTATTCAGTTCCACTGTTAATTAGGTGGAGCAGGGAACATAGAACCCCCCCTTTTTATGAAAATTGCAATCTATAACAGTATTTCACAATAAAAAACATTGACCTTTACTTGAATTTAATGGAAGAAAAAATGGAATTAGTGTGAATCAAAGGAATTACTAGATTGTAAGTATGTGTATCTTTGCCAGAAAGGATATTAGTTCTTAAAAGATTGTTGTAGGGTTAAAGGAAGACAGTTATGAAAGTCATTAAGTGTTTGGCATCTTTGTTTTTCCTTAATAACATGCTTCATTTTTTTGACATTATGTGCACCTGACTGACATGAGGATTAGCCTACTTATATTTCCTCCCTCTAGCATATTCCACTCCACAGTTTTTGCTGTTTATTTCAGTCTTAATTGTGAAGATTTTAACATTTACATTTTTTCTGAAATTATAACCCCCTAGTAATTTAATCTTAATCATTAATTGCAACGAAGTCAGATCACCCACATACCAATATTTATGTCTCCTGTTTTCCTGAGATTTTATTTGAATTTCTTTTCCTCTTTAAGAAGTTTTACTCCAGTGACTCCAATATTTCATGTGATAGCTCACCTCTGAAAATGTCTGCCAGTCATCTTTCTGCCTGATCTTAGAGCTTTCTTTCCCTCTGAACATTAGTGACTCTTACATAGTTTTCCCTTATTTTCCTGCTGAGCAAATTCTGAATCCACTTCATCTCCCCCTCCTCCTTGAAGGTGTCTTAATTTTTCTATGTGGATGCCTGAGACTTCATTAAATTTTAATAACATGGTTTATGGGTCTAACTGAAGACTCAGCAAAAATCTGTAATACTTTAGAAGCAGAAAGTGAAGTTCTCATCTCCTATGTGAGGCTACCCAGGAGACACAAGTAGAAAACAAGACTTCTGTTCTTCAAAATACAACAATAAATTCACGTGAAGAAATATATGTGGTTATTAAAGGGTGTTTTGCTATTAGTTTTGCTATTAGCAAGCATGGCTGCTTCTTCACATGTCTGTGCTCCATGTGCCTCCTTCAGTCTTCCCCAGGTCTTCTCTCCCAATCCTTTTTAAGCTTCCCCGGGCAGCTCAGCTCTGTCCTTCATTGACCTGGGGCAGGGAGCGTGGAGCCTCCCCTTTTTTGATTGCACTGTTACAAAATGAGTTGAAAGCAGACCCTACAACTTAATATCAAGTCTAGTATTTAACTCAGTTTTTATATCTCCTTATAAAACTCAAATGACACTTTCATCTAATACATTTTAACAGTTAAAAGGTATAACATCTCTACAGTGCCTCGTACGTAGTTGGGATTCACTTAATAGTTTTTCTCTTTTTTCTCTTCCAGGTATATCTTGATTTAACAAAGATTTTTATATAACATTGGTACTATGGAAAAAGTTCCCATAGTTTCAAATGACCAATTTATAGACTGACATTTTTTAGAATATAGCACATTAATTAGGAGATTAGTCCTTGATTCTTTCCATTATTAAGTACTTGACTTTTCCAAGATTCAGTGTTATGAAATAGTAGAAGCAAGTTGAATAGACTTGCACAATACCCCCCATCTCCCTGCCATGCTGCCAGGCTGATTTTTATCTGTGATGGAATTACTCATGAATGGTGATAGGCAAGGCAGCTCTGGCTAATTACTTCCTGGGAGATTTAGAATCAGAGAAGCATAAATCACCCCACCCCAGACTCTGCAGTTTCTGATAAGAATGGCATCCTGGGCAGTCAAGCAAGCAATGAGGGGCCTGATCTGCCTTTAGTTGATCCCCAGTTATAATCCTAAATAATTAAAGCTAGATCTGTAGCTCTTTCAGGTCTTGTATTTGTTTCTGAGGATTGCCACACTGCTTAAGAGGTTACATGCCTTTTTTATTGCTCATTAGAATGGTATTGCTCCAGGCTTGCTCACACAGACATTTACAGAGACCACAGAATAAAAACAAAGCAAGTCTTATAAACAGAGAAGCTATTTTCATTTGTAAATATTCAGACTATAGGAACTGCTAGGTGAAAATGAGTGCGCCTGAATAAGCTCAAGCATTGTCAGAAGAAAAATGTTGTATAAATTTAGTTTAAAAAAATGTTTAGAAAGTGAGGAAACAAAAGCTAGATAATTTAAAAAAAAATTTAAATTCTATAGATTTTTGTATAAATTTGTGTGTGAGTGAGGCAGCAGCAGGTTAAACTAATATATTGAATATTACAATCAAGAACTAATCTGAAAAGTAAATAGAATAATTTTATAGCAGACAAGTGAGATAGAGTGCAGATTTTGAACACTGCATTAATGCAATACATCAATCAATGTAACTGTATGACTTTAGTTTGGATTTTATAGTAAATTAATGAATAAAAATTATTTTTTACCAGTTAGTATATGTTATAAGACAGAACCTATATTTTTTTCTATGTAATACAAGTTACAAAGAATATAAACATACATACATGACATTTTATTAAATGAATCAAATGACAGAATGTTAATTGACTAAGTGAGAGTAGTGAATTTTTCAGTGACCTTCAATATAAAATGAAAACCTTTGTGGTTAAACAAAAGTTAATATACTATTACATATTTAAATGATTTTGTTGTCAGTTTACCATAAATCACTTCCCAGTAGGTATTTGTAATGTACCCAATAATAAGTTTGGTTTTAAAGCATAAATTAACAATCATTTCATCTAGTTCCATGAGGCAGAATAACTGGTCTACAAAAACACAAGATGTTTATTTTACAATTCTTTATGGACTGGTTCAGTCTGCTTTTTGTCAGCATGTAGTAGATGTATAAAATACCTGCCCCACAGTCTGATAGAAGAGATCACTCCAAGGATTATAGAATGTTGAATGTTTGGAATAACAAGACCCCTTGGGGCTCATATGAATTGAGTAAGGCTTTAATAAAGGTAAAGAAAGGTAATAGCAAGAGAAAGAGTGTACATAAAAGCACCAGGGGCCTGAGAAGCTTCCAGACACAGCTCTCTCTGTCCTTGGTTAGTCAGACAGACTCATGTTCACATTAGGAGCCACCAGAGGACTTTTGGTTTTCTAAGACTTGTTTTTGTCTTGCTCAAGGATTAGCAGCAGACTTCCACATATCTGAGAAGCATAGAGCTGACTCACTATCTTACCATGTGGCCTGTTGAATTGTACTGAGCACCATCCATGGAACTAGCGAAGAACGATTTCCTAATGGAAATGAGGAATCATTAAAAGTGATCTTAGGCCTCCCTGTGCCTTAGGGGTTAAGTCTCAGCTCTATCACTGCTACAGCAGTAGTTAGTTCCCCACCAGGGAGCTAACCCACATATGGCACAGCAAACATCTCCTGTCTTGCCTGCTACTCCCCTTAGCAGTATATTGCAATAAACCCTCCTGTTGTGCTCCCCACTCTGTCACCAGTGAATTCTCTCACCCCCCCATACCCCACACACTTCTGGTCTACACACCAGTTCTAATACACACACACACACACACACACACACACACACACAAGAGGTGATCTTAGTGATTGATGCAAGGTGGCCATAATAGTTAGAGTGTAAGAGACCTCCCAGAACATGGGATGGCACATTTTAAAAAGTCTGAGAGTTCAAAATGGGTGGAGTATAGAGGGTACATAGGTAAAATAGATAAAAAACTATGAAAAGTCCCTTATTTGTTGCCTTCCTGGATGACAAAACTGTTGTAACACTTGAACTTCAAATAGGAGATGACAAAGTGCTGGGTCAGAGATATCTCTTGGCTCCAGATACTGAATTTTTTTTCTAAAGCTCGATTTATTTTATTTTATTTTTTTAAAGATTTATTTATTTATACAAGAACTGGGGTACAGGTCAGAGGCGCAGGAGGGTGACAGAATTCACCGGAGAGAGCGGGGAGCAGAACAGGCAGACGGACTGAAGACACTGCTGAGGGGAGCAGTGGACGAGGCAAGAGAGGTCTGCCACGCCATGTGGGTTTCTCCCTGGTCGGCCAGAAATCTAACCCACACTGCAGAGGCTGTGAACAGCTTCACAGCACAGCGCTCAAACTGCTACGCCTCCAGGGAGGCCTAGATAGTCAATTTTAGGTCCTATGATCATTCAGGTTGGAGAGAAGCAAGAAAATATTAAAAGCCCAAAATGTAGAGCATAGTATCACAAAATACTATGTAACGCTAAACAACTGTAAGACTAATGTTGTGATCTTGCGTTTTAAGAGCCTTAATAATTCCTATCAGAAACTTCTTGTAAATAGGAAAATAAACCAAAAAAATTGTTTTTAAATCTGTGTCATGTTGAAATCTTACATAATAATGAACTACTGTTTTTAAGTCTCAACATCCTCAAAGGAAAGGGTGTTTTCTCAATTAACCAAGGCACTTGCAGAAGATCTGGTAAAAGCTGGTTCCCGTGGAGAAAGACTTTGGCTTCAGAATGTCATTATGAGTTCTCTCCAACATATGGAGTCAAATGAGATATTCTCTTCACTGTTCCATTTTCTGTTGTGTCCAAGGATTTCAGTTGACTCTTGAAACATTAAATTATTGAAGTTAAATTCATGTGCTTGTATATACACACACACACACACACACACAATATACATAGGTCTATATGCACACACACACAAATAAATGCATATACATTTATGAAGTGTGAAATACATGCAAGAACTATGAATATACTACATCTCACAGATCAAAGGGCAAATGGTACCGACTTTTAAATCTGTGTTCATGTTGCCATAGCATCAAATTAGAAATTTTTTGAAATCTGAGAAAACACAATGCTAGCTTTTTTCTGAGTGATGCCATTCTTTTCAAAGAGTAAATAGCAAGGATCGTCAGTATTGCATTGTGCATGTACTTCATTCTGTCTTATGATAGAATGTCTTAAAAGTAATCACAAACATCAAAAAGCCATTTCCTGTGAGTTACAAGATTATGTAAGTCATTTAGAGCAGTGGCCTCTATACCTTTGCAAACTGCCATGTCTCTGCCAAATAATATTACTGTATCTTTGTACATTTATTTATTCTTTTACATTTTGGTGAGGTAGTCAGAACTACTATACTTTAGAAATAGGTATATAACTTCTGAGTGCTCCAATTACCTGTCTAAGGTCACACTACATAAAAAGCAATCTAAGTTTTCTATTTGGATAATGCTCTTGTAGATTCTAATCTATTTGAATTGTAATTGTTTCCTCTCTAAAGGTCCTTCTCTAGTTTCAGAAATGTAAGAGTAGAGGTATATATTGTCAAAGTACTCACATAGTTTTAAAAGATAAAGATAGTATTTTTATTATCTTGTATAAAATTTTTATTTTGAAGTTTACATGAATGCAACCTTCTGCATAGACACATATAAAAATGAAAAAGTTGCTTTTAAGAGTGGTGGGGTCTTGGGCCTCCCCAGTGGCACAGTGGTTGAGCGCTGGGTTGCGAAGCTGCCCGCAGCCTCCGCAGCGTTGGTTCGATCCCCGGCTGCTCCCCGGCCACCAGAGGAGGGTCCCACATGGTGCGCAGACCTCTCCTGCAGCCTGCTGCTCCCCTCAGCAGCGTACTTTGGTCCTTCTGCTGGCTCTGCTCCCCACTCTGGCTCTGGTGAATTCTCTCACCCTCCCGCGCTTCTGACTGTACCCAGTGATATATAAATAAATAAATAAATCTTAAAAAAAAAAAGTGTGGTGGGGTCTTAATCCAATGGAATGCTGCTACTTGGTACCTCACTCCCCAGTCTTCTTCTTTTTTTTTTTTAAGATTTATTTATTTGTTTATACAAGCACTGGGTACAGTCAGAAGTGCGGGGGGTGAGAGAATTCACCAGAGCCAGAGTGGGGAGCAGAACAGGCAGAGTGATGAAATACACTGCTGAGGGGAGCAGCGGGCGGCAGGAGAGGTCTGCACGCCATGTGGGACCCTCGCCCATGGGCCGGGGATAGAACTGGTGCTGCAGAGGCTGCGGGAAGCTTCACAGCCCAGCGCTCAACCTCTGAGCCACCAGGGGAGGCCCTCCCCAGTCTTTTTTCCTAAACCTGTACACTCCCCTTTCTACACTATTCTGATACAAACATACATCTTAGTAAGTATGGTATATATATCCTTGATCAGATTAAGAGCTACCACAATGTTTATAAACATTCTTTCTGAATATGCACAATTAATCTTACTTGGGTTTATTTAGCATGGATCAGTGCTTCTTAAACTTATGTGCTTATTTAAAATGCAGATTTCTTCACCACTTATTCTGAGTTAGAATGACTCTAAGTTTAGTGACTTAGAGTGAGCCTAGAAACTTGCATTTTAACTGCAGTGTACCTAGAAAGCACTGGAAAGATATGGGCATTTTCTTTGTATCAGAGGATATAAGTGGCAAAACAAATCTGAAAGATAAAACCTATTTTAATCAATAGTGTCCAACTTGTTGCCTACCACTCTTTATAGGATGCTAATAATAAGCTGCAAAATTGAGTGGCTTCAGTTCAATTCTCTCTGCTTTTGAGGACCAGCTGTGGCAGTGTAAATAAGCATCAAAATCAGCCAAAGGTGATGATTTAGGAGAATAAAAAAGAAAACTGCAGCATCTGAATAATCCATTATACTGGTGATATCTTGATAAATCAATCTTTTGGGAACATAGGTCTTATAATAAAATTGACTGTATTAAAATGACTCAGTTTCCAATGCAATAGAAATATTTCTCTTAAGCTAGTGTTGGATATGTTTGAATAAAATAGTGATATTACCATCAAGATTTTCTGAATGTCCATCTCTGATTAGCAAGACTTGAAAAAGTCAGAATTATATACTCATTTATCTTAGGCATCCCTTACCTTCCTTCATTTTCTCTCCCATACTGGTTCAGGGATGACTTTTGTCTTTTTAATTTCCCTTCCCCTGAATTCACATCCTCTGACATGTTCTTTTTCATCAAATTGGGTAAGGGTTAGTGACTAGTCATTGGTGTGTGCTGACTGATTAATTCATATTTTAGCAATAATCATAATCTAACATCATTGAGTGTTCATGATTTGTCAGGTGTGTTTTCTCTCTTCATCCTCATGGCAATCCTCCGAGTTTGGTAATGGAGTTATAAAAGGTCTATATGCATACTTACTTTGGTTACTATTATATCCTTGTTGCACAAATAAGGAAATAGAGGTTTAAAAAATTAAACACCTTATTCATAGTTACACAGTTAATAATCAGCAGAGTTCTCCAGTACAAACAGAATGATTTTAGAGTATTCTTTATAGCCTACTCTAACATACCAAGTACTAGAACTTTAAATTTTTTGTCTTTATTTAAATAGTGAATGTGTCTAGTTAAAGATCTTTCTGTTATGTTAACAGAAGGTTAGGTGTGTCTCATTGCTGTAGAGGCTTTTGCTTTGCTCTGTTATTTTGAGGGAGACTTTAGGGTTTTCTGTATATAGTATTGTGTATCATTTTTCATATTCATATTATTGTAAAAATAAAAGAAATATCTAATGGGCTATTTGAAATTTAATGAACTATCAAATATTTCTGCCAGTGAAATCACATCTTATCCAATTGCATATCAAACTACCACCATATATATGAGAAACATTGTTGTTTTTATTTTACCAGTCAACAGCAAATTATATAGTTAATTGATTGTGTTTGTTTCTTTATGTTGCTGTGGAAGAACTTATATTGTAGTTTATGACTCACTTCTAACAAATTTACGGGATTACATGGTTTTTGACTGCAAAGTAATTTCTGCTCTATAGTCTTACTTTATTTTCCTCATGCTTCATTTTTTTCTAATCTGTTTTATGATTCTTTATAAGACATTCTAATGCATTAATATGGTATATTTCCTCATGCTGTACTTTGACTTTCATAACTGGATCATTTAACAAGGTGTATGCCAGATTTTAAGCAATTTATAGTCACTGAACCTATGTGCTTCTGTGAGTACCTCAAGCTAACTGCTTTTGTACCATATGGCTGATCAACTGTGTAACCTCATTAATGTGATCATGTACCTACATAGTATATGCTACCATTTAAATTAACAAATGTAATTATAGTAGCTTATCAAATTATTTACTTTATTAAATTTAAAAAAATTTCTGGTTAAAGATCATACATAATGTACTTGGAACCTAATGAAATTTTAATGCAGTTTCCTACAAATTTTAATTCCCAACATTATACAAATAGGGGCTTATTTTTTCATTCTTTTACTTTTGTTGTTTTAACTACAGTGTTATAAGTATATTTGCTAGCAATATGTGTACATTTCATTGTCCTTTCTAAATTTCAGATTCCTATTAACTAAATTCTCAGTTATGATGCACATTAAATTTTTAGAACCAGCATGACAAATACACTTTAATTTTTACTTGCATTTATATAATTTCAAAGTAGTAACTGATACCAGAAGCAAATTGATTACCATTATTTTCTATAATATACCTGAGTGATACCGTATGAAACAATTTAATTTCAATTTTTTATTATAAAATAGTTTTTTGTTTTCCTACTTTGATTAACTAACTTATTAAACACCAAAGACTGTGTTAAGCTATTTTGCTTCATTGTCCCAAGCAGTCCTCAAAATGACTATATAGAAGCATCACTCCCACTTTCTATAAAGTAACAGATTTGGGGATGTAAAGTAGATTGACCTAAACAAGTAATAGCAGAGCTTAATTTGACTCCACAATTGCTTGGTTCCTCTTAAGTGCTGTTTCATTAAACAGAATCAAACTTGACCTCATCATTCAGCCAACAGCCAATCTTTGAGGACAATAAGCACTAACAAAAATAAACCTTCCTAACTTCAGTGTTTACATGAGGATTAATATTTGACACATAATATATATGGCTGGTTGGTTAATTTGCTATCTTAATAACAAACTGAAAATTCAATCCATGGGGGAAGAAACTGACTACAACCTGAACTTATTTCTTTGCCAGTAAGTGTTTTTCCAGTAGTAAGCCAAAATTACTTCTGTGCAGATGCTAACAAGACTGTTGAGCGAATAAGAGAAAATATTTGTCCTTCTCATGACATTTTCCTTACCATCCACCCACTTTGCATTCCTTCCTGCAGGCTGCTGGCAGGATTTCCACAGCTATAGTTTGACAGATGGGGTCCTAGTGACTGAGGCCCCTCCAGCTCCAGTAAGATGTCATCAAAGGCTTTAAAATAACACTTCCCCAAGCTCTCTGATGTAAGAAATGTTATCTACCTTCAGATAAAGAAATAATCATATTAAAATGGCAGTAATGCTCAGAGTCTCTAGAAATTCCATTATGGAGTTTATTGGTGCTTTTTAGAGTGAGGTTCCCTAGGTTAGCACAGATGTTTCAGCCTGAATAATCAGTAACAGAATGTAAATTTTTGAAGAAAAGAGGTAATGCCATTTGTTTCCTAATTCTTTCACATAGCGGCATCCATAATATCTATGAATGTAAATAATTTTGAAATTTATACTAGATTAGTCCTGAAATGAGATGCAAGTGAATGATTTCAATACTATCTTTTTCTTACCCATACTTCACTTATTTGTACATTTTAATAGCATTTTTCACTTTTAAATTAAAACATTATTCTTAGGACTAAGTAAGTATATTTATTATATTAAGTCTGTAGTATAAGAATTTGAAAAGGCATGTTACAAAATGCTTAAGTTAAAAACAGGATTTTTATTTTGAACTTTCATCATATTAATAATAGAAGTGTATATAAAGGTTCATCTCAAATTCCAATTTGGCAGTCTGAAAGTTGCAAGTTTAAGTATATGATATATAATCAAATATGGGAAATAGAAATGCATTTTTTAAAAAGGATTTATTTATTTATTTATACAAGCACTGGGTACAGTCAGAAGCGCGGGAGGGTGAGAGAATTCCCCAGAGCCAGAGCAGGGAGCAGAACAGGCAGACTGACGAAGTACACTGCTGAGAGGAGCAGCGGGCGGCAGGAGAGGTGTGAGCACCATGTGGGACCCTCGCCGGCAGCTGGGGATCGAACCAGCGCTGCAGAGACTGCGGGCAGCTTCGCAGCCCAGCACTCAACCGCTGCACCACTGGGGAGGCCCTGCATTGCATTTTTTTTTAATGAAAGTAATTTACTCCAAGATAATTCTCTATATGTAGAGGGAAAGTTTTATATAATTTGAAATTAAAGTCACTAGTCAGGTTATTAAATTTTTAGAAATAGTCCAATAAAAGCATAAAGGTCTATGCTAATACTAGGATTAGAACTTTCAAAGGGTAGCTGAAAAATACTCTCAAAAGCTATCCAGGAATATGCAATGATTGATTTTCTTCTAAAGGCCATGAAGCATCAAATAATTTCAGCAAAAAGTAGGGTTCAAACAAATCCAATTAAGCATTGCAGTGAAGACTAAGTGGTGTTAATTAGTGATAACTGACTTCACATATTGAAAAACAAAAATTAGTGCCTTTTTTAAAAAGCCTGGACTTTAAATTATCAAATTAAAGTTATAATTATATAGGATTGCCCTAATTGTAATAAGAGCAGGAAGAATGAGTTGTGAGAGTGAAAAAAGAATAGTTGCTCACTTTTGGGAAAGAGATATAAAGGATTAGTCTACTTGCTAATGAGGTGAAATAGAACATGTCCTCCTCTTAGCATGGGGTGCAAGGCAGATTCCTTAACTTAGATGGACTCGACTGATGACACTAAAGAGTGATCCACTCCTTCCCCTGCTCAGACCGTCAGAATTGCCAGTATCCTGCCATCATCCAATGCTAGAGCGTCTGTATTTCCCCATCTATTAATTGGCTAGCCTTCAGTTTCCCAGCTGATTTACATATCCATTTCAATCTTATTAATGAAACTATGTTATGTTGAGTCTGTAAAATAAGAATCCCCCCCCCACCGCCCCGACTCTTGAAGAAAATAAGCAAAATCACAAACTCTGTTTTTCCAGCATTGCTCTGGGATCTAGATCCAAGTAATTAATACCTAGGTATCATTTAGGAGCTTTTGTTGACTCCCTATTGCCTGCAAAGTACGTAGCCATAAAGATTTTGCTTATCACGTGCTTATCAGTATAGGGATATGCATCCATATTTTTAGAAAGTAGAAGCTGCTGCTGAAAGTTGTTGGACTTCATAGACCTACCAAGTGGTAGAGCGAGATTTTAAATGTTGAGTCCATGTTACTCTGAAACCTGTTGAATGGTTCATCAAGCACAAAGATCCCCTGAGATCTTTGACTTTTCTGTTCATCACTGTATCCAGATACCCAGAAACAGTGCCTGGCACATATTAGTTCTTCAATAAACAGCAGTTGAATAAAAGTGGGGAGCTGATGGAAGTAAGAACAAGTTCATCATCACTGGCATTAAGCTTACCTCGATCTCTACCAGATCTTACATTTTTTTTGTTTTGCTTTTTTTTTTCCTTTTCTTTGCCTTTCCTTCCTTGTGTGTGTTTGAAATTCTAAAGTAGCAGAAAAAAACCCAGGGAGCAGAATCCAGCTTTCTTTGCTTGCACCATCGTAGCACCCTAGTGAAAGTTCTGCATGCAGCAATGCTTTGCAGGGTATATTAATCACTGACAGAAAGTCATTAAAAGAAATAAATAAATCTGCATTTCAGGAGTATGGTTGACTCACACTCATTTTTCACTCAGAAGAGGTATGCATAACCTGTCACCATCTCTAAAGTAGATTTTCCTTCCTTTCTAAAAAAAAAAAAAAAACAGGACAGCAATTTGAGTAGTACAGGTTCTTAATGTGATCACTCATTTACTGTGTATTCAAGTGTGAAGGAAATGTTCTGCTCCTACCTAGGGATCAGGTTTTCTCCAAAATGGCCTAGGATTTCAAAACAAACGATCTTACAGCCAGAAATCTGGCAAATAATGTTAATTTAGAAGTTTTTTTTTTTTTTTTTTTTTTATTGCACTCTATTTGGCTGTCTCAAGTAATGAGACAGGATAAAAAGAACCAGAGATTAAAAAAAAAAAAATCCTCTCTGATTATTGAAGATAAGGGTGTAGCTTACAGTACCATTAGTAGGTCAGAGATTTTAGGTGTTTTGTTCATTACTCTATCCCTAGTGTTTAGAATGGTTCCAACCCATAGTTGATACACATTAAGTATTTTTGAAAAGGTTTAGGACATCATCATTATCATCATCACATGTCATCATAATACTAATCACTGAGAGGAAGTACTGGGAGTTGAGTGACAATCTCTCCACAGTCCACAGCCATGTTGTCCTCCGTTAGTGAGAGAATGGATTGTGATGCCTGCCTGACTCTGAAGCCCAAGCTTTTGGTTTTCTGCCTAAGCTGGCATTTGCTTATTTATATAACGTTTCTATTTATAAAAATCTAAGTGAATATCCTGTCTTTCATCCCACCTGTCCTGCCCCTTAAATGTGAGGGAAGTTTGTGGAGGGGCTAGCTGCTTCTTGTAGTTGTGATTTAAGGCCTCATTTGGGAGACACTTGCACAGTGGGAAGTGAGCATGATTCTTGTTTGTAGCAAGTAGTTTTGTTTTGGCTTAAACTTAGAAATATGATATTAAAAGCAAGAGTCTATTAAAGTAATATACCCTACATCCATATGAAATAATAGATACAAATTAATAGTTACTACAATAAAAGAAGAAATTCAAAATTTTTATCAAATCAAATCTAAAATATAGTTTTTTAACACTGAACCCAGTGATTTTTTTAATTCTTTATCAAAATATGCTGGCCTGATTTTAAAGGATAACCTTTAGAGTATTTAAAGTATAACCCTCTTTTTTTAATGGATCTATTTTATTTTTTTTTCAGGATTATGGTGTTAGTGATTAAGTAATAGCTTTAAATCCGATTGATTTTGACCATTCTTTAAAAAATTGACTATTAGGTTGTGCTTTTTAAAAATGTTTTTTCCTGTATTGCTTGGCACTATGACATGGCAAGTCAGCCGAATAGACTATAAAATTAAATTGGCTTACTCCTATAAGGCTTATCTACAGAGTGCAGTTGAGTAGCTTGAGGTTTAATACCGTTTTTTAAAACTCATATGCAGTCTACTCCAAAAAAATTAGTGCATCCTATTTGAAGCTCTACAATCTTAGTTAGGAAATAGAGACTTACCCATTTACTTACCCTATAATTAGACTATCTATCGGTTGTAATACTGCCAGTGGTTTTTTAACGTTGGTATGCTGTAAAAATTAAAAATTATTTTCCCTTAACATCTTAAAATAATTATATAGAAAACATTGCATATCTACATAGAGTTACTATATTTTAAATTTGATATAAAATTAGATTTCATAGAAATAAAAATTCGTATGTTAACTAGTGTTAAATTTCATAGCTGTTAGACTTAGTGATGCTTTAATTATTTTGATTATTTATCTAGCATTTAATAAAACCTACAGTATTCAGAGTGACTTTAAAAAACATTTGAGGAAGCAAGCAAAGCAATTATTATGAATGGATTCATATGATGTCCAATACTGCTCTCTGCTGGCAAAAAGGCAAGTCATAAAACAAATTTCAACCTTACAAATGGAAAAAAAAAGTCAATTTCTAGTATACTTAAGAATGAAGGTAGAATCTTCAAACTTCCAAACATTTTTGCAAAATTCTTATGGCAGGCATAATGGAATACATGAAAGAACTCAAAAAAAATGAATATAGGCATCACCAAAAGAGGTTAATTTATAAAACTATCATTTTAATTGAAAAGTAATTGTGGGTCTTTTTGTTAAGCTAAGAGGAAATATCTTTATAGTATTCAATTTAAGAAGTCTATCAAGTAAATATTTTTATATATAATAGTAAGTTTGATGACATTTTTATGTTTTTAATTTAATCAGATAGCATCATTTAAAATACCTGTTGTGAGTATATCTGTTAAGTATTCAAATGCATTGAGCAGAGAGCTGGATAGTTTTGAATATTTGTGATAAATATATAAAATGAATATTTGCAATGAATAACTTTATAGTATCAAATGCTCTATATTGGTCAGACTTTATGGATTTTTAAAAGACTATAGTTTGTAAAAGTTGTGGAAAATATATGCCATGTTAACTTAGCGCTAATTTTTAGAATAGGAAATGCCTAAAACGTTTTTAGATCTATCTTACTTTCCATAGCTTAATAATCTAATGTCTCTTCTGTGTTTTACATCTTCTACTTCTGCCCATATCACATAGGAACTGTAGTCAATGTTTTTACCTCAACTCTTTTTTTTAATAGTTCAAATAGCAGTCAGATTCCAATTATATGTGTTTTCACATATTTCCACACACACATCCACACACAATATTGCCCAATATGTAAATAAATATATAGTAATTTTTAAAGTACTGCTGTTTACATAAGTTTGCCTAGTACAGTTTGTCTAATAGAAATTGACTGATTAAATTTTAACATGAATTTAAAAGATAGCCTACAATATTTTAAACAGAAGTTATCTCTTGGTTATGGGGTCAAAGTTAATGCTTATTTTCATTGATCTTTTTTTCTGTAGTTTCTAAATTTCCTGTAGTAATCATTAAAATAATGTTTATTGGACCTCCCTGATGGCGCAGCAGGTTGAGCGCAGTGCTGTGAAGCTGTCCCCAGCCTCTGTGGTTCAATTCCCGGCTGGCCAGGGAGAAACCCATATGGCACAGCAGACCTCTCCTGTCTTGCCCGCTGCTCCCCTCAGCAGTGTATTTCTGTCCTTCTGCCTGTTCTGCTCCCCGCTGTGTCTCTGGGGGATTCTGGATTCTCTCACCCTCCCATACCTGTGGCCTGTACCCCAGTGCTTGTATAAATAAATAAATCTTTTTTAAAAAAGTTTATTCATAAGTAAACAGAAAAAAAACATTGTTGTAGGGCTTCAAAGCACAAACACACAATTATGCAAGACATATATGTCTACTTATGTAAGGCCTAGTTCCTGATCTCTTAAAAATAATGTATTTAGTAAAATGAATTTAGGGCTATGAAGACAATAATTTGTAAAATTATTTGAAGTAAGAAAAAATGGCACCAACCAGTATCACTAACCAAGGAACCTGTAACATTTTCTTTGCTGCACTGAAAAATAAATCTCTGAATGTACAAAGCAAAAGCAGTTTGATACTCTTTTGTCCTCATTTTTATTTTTTCTGTCACTCCGGGAATGAAGACATAAAGTTGCTAAGACACAATTCTTTTTTACTCGGTTTAAAATAGTGTTAAAAATACCAATGCCCCATTTTCTAAGAGTATGCTTTAAAAAATTAATATTTCTGTGGTTTTTGCCTAGGTAAATAACCGGAAAGAAACTTTTTGATATTGAACTTTTTCTTTTCAGCCTTAATTCCCTAGAGATAGATGTGAATTGTTGTGGATATAGAAAAGTAATTTTTTTCATTGCTGAGTAGTATTCCACCTTGTAGATACATGATACTTTGTTTAATGCCTCACCAAAGGGCATTTGGATTGCTTCCATTGTTTGGCTTTTGCAAATAAATCTACCATGAACATCAACTATATTTGCATGAACACATTATCAGTGTGTATTTTTTTCTCCTCATAACCTGGAAACATGACTCGAAATCACTTTTTTCCTCTTAGAATTTGCAGTTATTCTTCCATTATTGCTGATGAATTATATTTATAACAACTTAGATGATACTGTTCCAGCCACCAAAATTTGAAAATACCGTCCAAGACCAGTCGTTTATAGTTCTGTTTTAGATCTTCTTTTCAAATATCTGATTTTGACATTTCTGTTCACTTGGCAGGCTTGCCTTCCACCAGATAACTATATGGATCAATTCCTTTCTGGCTAGTTAACATTTCACCTTATCACTGAGCCTCCTCCAACCATCCTATTTAAAATTGTACAGCAGATAAGCACATTCACACGCTTTGCATTCCCACCCCTTCATCTCCTCTGCTTCTCCAGGGCACTTCTAAACTACTATCTAATTGATTTATTTATATTATTTATGTTTGGCTGCCTCCAATAGGGTGTAAGGTTCATAAGGGCAGTGGATTTGCTTTGTTTTGTTCTTTGCTATACCCTCAAATCTTAAAATAGTACTTGACAAATAGAAAGCACCCAATAATTACTTCTTGATGAATTCCCTCAACTTTACTTTCTAATATTCTTACTTACTTTTAAAATTGCATCATTTTTTTAAATTTCTATGAGCTCTTTTTGGTTCTCTAAACATTACTTTATATGGTATCCTGCTTTTATAAAGGATACAATATATTTAGATGTTTTAGTCATCTTTTTGGGTCCTCCTTTCTTTCTGATTCTTTCTATTCTCTTTTGTTCTTTGATTTTTTTTTGTTTTTCTCCCTGTTTTTCACGTGAGTGGCTTTCCTCGAATATATGCACCTACTTGGTGTGTTCTGACTTTGAAAATACTCTAAAGCTGACTGGCCATTTTGTGCGAATGGGCAGGGCTTATCAACAGGTCGACTGGTAGCCCATCTATTTCCTGTGGAAACTCAGCACAGGTTGTTTTTTTATGACCCTTGGACCACTTTCCCAGGGGAAGTATCCTCCCACCCAGATCCTTATAAGACCAGCAGCCATTCTCCTAGGACACAGGCAGGGAAAGGGCCCAGCCACTTTCAGTGCTACATGGGGACTTTGCTCCTTTGTTTCAGAGAGGTGCCTCACCTCAGCTCTCAGCCAGGGCTAACTTTCTGCAGGCTAGCTCCCTGGCTTTCTTCCTCCAGCTAGTTAACCTGTCAATAGGGATGGGGCAGATTAATCCCATGGCCACGCCATAATTCAGTCCAATCTTTTCACCCTTCGGGTGCAGGGGAGACTGGGTAAGATGAAAAACAAAATCCCACCTCTAACCTGCATACTTGTACTTGTCTTTTGATCCCACTTGCATCAGAATATTTCAGTTGCTTGTGGGTTTGTGTGCTAGATGTATATTCCTAAATGTAAGCATTTCAACATTTGTTAATGTCCTAGGCCAGTTTCTCCTAGAATTAGACCCCGAGGCAGATTGGTGCATGTATTTTATTAAGGGTCAAACAGCAAAGGTGTGGGAAAGCAAGACAGACAGGAAGAAATGAAAAAAGAGTACAGCGCATGAGGGGAAGAAGCCCCATTCTCAGCTCAGTTCTTAAGGAAGCCCTGCTGCATCAGCGATCCTCAGAGCTCACCTACCTCTGAGCAAAATGGCTGGACGTTTGTACTTTCACAGCATGTCAGTCATTGACTGGTTATTTGGGTGGGGAGGGAAAAAAATTCCCACTGTTTCTAACTCAATTTTGGCAAAGTGACATTATTGCCCAAAGAGGATGGTTTGAATATCTCGCATGTGAGCCATTACTAAGAGGCATGTGGAAGCTAGAGGATGGGACCCAGTGCTGACAGAATGGCTCCTAGGAGAGCTCACTAACTCCTAGGGTTTCCTCTTCAATAAAGAAGTGATTATCTCTCATAACTATAAAACACCTTGAAGGTTACAAAAGTGGGTTGTTTTTGTCTCTTACTGTAATTGATTTTCAGGAAAATTTTATAAGGAGAGAATCGCAATATTATTATCCTTATTTTTCAAAGTCAAATAAGACAGAGATTAAGTGACTTTTCTAACATCTTCAGAATCCAAGCCTAGTATTTATTACAGCTTGCCGAATCATATTTAAGTTTTAGAAATATTTTATAGAGACATGGACTGCATGTAAATATGAGCTGTTTAATATAAGTATCATGCTGATGTGTATAATTTTTAAAAAACAAAATATAAGGAATAGTCACTTTTCAGTTTTAAAATTATGTCCATTTAAGTTATCTACTATTACATGGAATAATTGGGTTAAGTAGCAAGCTCCATATTAAGTAGTCTTTGTAGTTTAATTCCCACCATCATTTAAGGCTTCTCCCTGTGTTTCATTACTCAGATGGTTTAATTAAAGCCAGCATGAAAGACACATATTAAAAGGTTTCTGGAGCACTGTAAGAGGTTGATTCATTTAAAATGTACTTGGAGTTCTTCCCTAATTTTCCCATATGGGCCTATTTACATATAATACTTATGACTCATAACATTTCTGCCAGAGTATGAATATTCTTCCATAATTATTTCCAGTAACTTTTACAGCCTGTTATTGACACATCAGGCTCTTCCTTCTTCTAGTTCAAGAATCACTTAACCAATAACAAGTCTGTCCTTGATTCTCTGTTTGTGCTAACACCAGGCCATCCAGAAATGGCAAATCCCTCAGTGCTAGGATACATTCAGAGAAATTGAAAATAGAAGTTTACCCCATGATTTTACTCTTGGTTTGCTTTTAAATAACTCCTACTGTGTCAACTCCTTCCTGTCACTTGACCCCTTTATCCTTTCTGGATGATCTATAGCAGTGCTTTTCAAACCTACTGGCACATTAAAATCGCCTGGGGAGCTTTAAAATACACAGATGTCTTAGTTCTGCCCCAGGCCAATTAAACCCGAATTCGGCACTGGTCTCTGTTTAAAGCTCCCATTGGTTCTATCATGCAGCCAAGGTTGAATATACTGATTCGAAACAGAAATGCCACGTCCGTCCATCAGAGTTAGGGGTAGATTTAACTTTCTCCACATCTTAGTAGCAGATTTTCATTTCCTTTTAAGATGAGAATTTCCTCCATATTTTGATCCCTCTTTGTAGGTTTGATCAACCAATTCAAAGTTACAATGAGACAAGCCAGTGCGTGATGAGATCACTGGTCCTGGCAGCAATTATTTAGTGTAATTTGAGCATATTAGAAAAAGGAACTGTTGTACCGTATAGAATCTGAGAATTGAAACTTATTTTGCTGTAACATTTCTGAGCTTCACTTTCTCTCCTACAGCTCATCAAAAAATGGACCAGCCGTTATGTCCTCTCTTTCCAGCACATCTTTTTTTAAATCTTCCTCCCACTAACCTCTGATGTGTTACTACTTTTTAACTGTTCCTTAGACTATAGGAATCACCTGTGATACTTTCAGAAATATAATTCCCTAAAGTTACCTTAGATGCTGATTTATTAGGCCATAGAATGTTAGTGCTATTTTAGCCTGTGCCTTCGATAATTCTTACACAAGTAATACAGAGAACCCCTGTTGAAAAACAAAGACTCTTAATTCCTTACATTGTTATTATTGGTATTTTTTCAAAAATGAAGGAATAAAATGTATTTTAAAAACATAACATTACTGTTTATTCCTTTCCATTCTAAGTTTAACACATGAAAAGGATTGTACTTAATAATTTGATGGATGGATGTATACACACACACATACATACATAAGGAATGATAAACTTAAGACTTATTTTGGTGTTATGATTGCCACTATGTGACAAGAAAACATATTTGAGAAATTATATATACTTCAAGAGTTTTAATGGTTATTTTTTGTTTTATATAGAAATATGTTATCTTATAGAATGAAATATCCATTATTTTGGTTCTAGTCGTTTTTGAACATTTTATGATATTGGACTTCTCCTTTGGAGGTATTATATTCAGGAATTATAAATTTAATAATTCAGGATTTTTGGAACTTTTTTTAAGCTGGTTTGACTGAAAACTTTCAGGGATATTTTAAAATTTAATGAAATTGGATATCAATATTATTTTTTATATAGTTTAGCAGGTAACTTTAATGGGTGGTCTATATTGGGTACTTTTCAATATTTGCATTTTGAAATTTTATATACTATATAATATCATAGTTGGAAAATAGAAAAATGTTGATTTGATGTTTTATATTAAACATATTGAAATCTTAATATCTGAAGCTTAATTGAAGTAAAAAGTAAAAAAGTAATGCTTTGGATTTATAGATAACAATTTCTTAATTGTTAATATGTTTAAATTTTAAATTTGAGGTCAGTTTTTCTTTGGGCCCAATAATATGTCAACATCTGCAAGGGGGAAGAAAAAATAGGAAAAGTCTTCTTAAAAATTATCTGAACAATAAGAATTATATATTATTAGATAATATATATCCTCACATAATATATAAAAATGTTATGAACATTTCTGTTAAATTAGGATTGAGCTTGAATTACTACCATGTATTTACTATTATATCATGTTATAGTTCAAAATGATTTAAAGATCTATAATATAGTAAACCTGTGTCTCACAAATGGCCCTTTTCAGTTTCTTGGTAGTACAGAAGTGGAGCAGCCCAAAGGAACAGAAGTTGTGAGAGATGCTGTAAGGAAACTGAAGGTAGGAACAACCCTTCAAATAAATGTCAGTGTATTGATCCTGCTTAAAGTCATTAGTAAATTGATAGAAATTCAAACCATGAGTAGCTTTGTTGCTTCGCCTTGTTAAAAATGGGCTATCAAATAAATATCAATGAGTACATATTTAATAATAAATACATGCACACCGTACATTTCTAAATGTTGTAGATTCTTCTTCTTTTTTTTTTTTTTTTTTTTTTTTTTGTGGGACTCTCGCCTGCTGCCGGGGAGCAAACCATTGCTACAGAGGCTGCAGGCAGCCTCTCAGACAGCACTCAACCGCTGCGCCACCAGGGAAGGCCCTCTTCATTTTTTTAATGTGTAATTTCTTACACTCAACAAAAACATGTAATAGCAATATTTTGTATGTGTGGACATTCATCTTGCCTTACTTTGCTTGAACTCTTTCCTCAACTCAAAAATTAGTAATTGCAACTATCGCAACTGTCATAGTTGTTGAAAGTTTGGAGCTGGAGTTGATAGCAAACCAGCATCCTGCAGTGACACTGTATTTAAAAGATGTCCTAATGAACATATCCAAGTGGATCTAGGCGATTCATGAGCAGACTTGGGGGTAACTGGTGAAATGAAGAGAGACGAAGGATCTTTACTAATAATCAGCACATTTCCTGAAAACACTTATGTAACAAGATGTACATGTTAATGTTTAATTAATTGCACGATTTAAATAATTCTGGCCACAGAATTCTCATCCGTATCTCATTAAGAAAACATACCCACTACTTTGTCTGCACAGTTCATTTTTATTCTCTATACCTGCTCCTACAGATTTTTTTTCTTTTTTGAGAAACAATCCTTCTGTATTTGCTTTGTTTTAGTTTAGAAAGCCTCCATAATATAGGAGGACTAGGCCTCTGATTGTGCCAGGCAAAATCATAGACATTAAAAAGTATTACTTTGATTTGAGACTGTACATCAGGTAGAATTTACTGAATGTTTAAGTGGAAGAAACTGAGCTAGGATTACTTGTATTCTGGGTAAAGAAATAAAAATGGATAGTTTTATTACCCATCCATTTTATATGTAAATACTTTAGCTAATGATTCTAAGTAAACACACTAAAAAAGCTTCCAAGATGATATCACTACCATTTAGAAAAACATGAGGACTAGCCAACCATTTCTTTCCACCACTCAATAGGTAATAATAGGTAATAATTCAGACTTATTCTTGCTTGGCCAATACTTTTAAGCACTAATAGAATACAAAAACCCCACCATTTATGGGCAACCTTTAGAATAAGACTCTATTAAAATGTTAAAAATATTGCATACTGGAAGTGTGAGTTCAACAGTGATATTTTTTTTTTAATACTGGAAGTTCTTTATTCAGTAAACCCAAATTCAAAATCAATTACATAATGGATGAAATCTAAAGAGATTTTTTAAGTGAAATGCTTTCTTAGTGGTAGTTTTCATACATTTTTGTGAGACTATGTGTAGTTACTATGTAGTTTCATATTTAGAAATATACTCTGTTAATGAGGGTTTGTGATTTACAATAAGATTAAAATCATGCAGTATAGTTTAAAAGTGTATGCTCAGTTGACAGTAGTTTTTGTCCTTCAAGTGTCTTCCAGAATACACACACACATAATCAATAATCTTTATTCTGCTGATGGCAGAAATGTTATAGTTCAGGAAAATGTATCTAAGGGCAATGATTCATAAATTTGGAAATAAATTAAACAATGCTTATTATCTCTTTTTAAATATTTTTGTTTCTTTTTGTCAGAAGTCATAGTCACAACTCAAAATATACAATAATTTAAAATTTATTTTTAAAATGTGGACCCAGCTTCTTTAGTCTGTTGTTTTGTAGAAATGGCCAGAAGATGGTGCTATGTCTCTACCAAAAAAAAAAAAAGAATTTACTCATCCCTTTGTGGACACATCCCCCATTTTAATTTTCTGCTCTTTTTTTTTTTAATTTATGTATTCTGACTGCATTTGTATCCACTGTTGTTCAGTATTTTATTTCATTTGCCATATAAAGTAATGTTTTATATTTACTCATTTTTTAAAAAAATTGCAATATTAATGTATTGATGTCTAATATTAAAGAAGAATTCAACATTTAGAACTACAACAAGATGATGAAAAATTAAAAGTTTTCAAAAATAAATTTTTAATGCTTTGATATAGTGATTTCTGATTGGCTTTTCAGGAACAATTGTAAGTTTATTATTATTACATTCTATTTGTCATTTTGCAGAAAATTTATAGTTATAAATTTTTCTTAATATAAATTTTGTATTAAAACTATACTTTCACAATCTCTATCAAAATTATTTATTTTTTATTTCAATGGTTTCTATTTCTTAATCATACTTAGGCCTAAGATTTAGGAAAACACCAACTTGTCCATGTATAACAATTCACTGACCCTTTCAGTGTCTACAAACTCACTATCATTGTTATTGTAATAAGTTTTTTAATAGAGATTTCTTTTTTTTTTTTAAGATTTATTTATTTATGCATACAAGAGCTGGGGTATTGGCCAGAGGTTGAGGAAGGGGGTGTGAGAGGTTCACCACAGACAGAGTGGAGAGCAGAACAGGCGGATTTACTGAAATACACTGCTAAGGGGAGCAGCAGGAGAGACGGGAGAGGTCTGCAGCATCATGTGGGTCAGCTCCCTGGCCGGGAATCAAACTCATGCTGCAGTGGCTCAGTTAAGACTCATAGTGCTGAGACTTAACTCCTTGCGCCACCAGGGAGGCCCCCAAGATTATTTTTCTTACTCCAACTAATACAGATATCACAGGACTCATTATTTTCATCACCATTTGTTTATAATGTTTACATGCAGATGAATATTGGTGTATAAGGCCAAAAATTTCTTGATTTCCCTTGGAGGTAACTGTTGGACATGACTGAGCTACAATTTTAGAGAGATTCCCTCCCCTCCAGTAGAGCTAAATTAAAATTGCTGGCATTAACTCCAAGAAGGTGACCTTGGTATTTATTGTGGAATTCTGTTAAATCTAGATCCATCCATTCTTCTAAGCAGCTTCACATTGTTTTTATTTTCATAGCCAGCTATTTAATCAATAAAATGTCTGAGATTTAATTTAATTAACATTTGTATTCAATTATCACTTCTGTTAGCAACTCAATTTACATATGCACATAACAGATTTCCCTGCACTATTATTTGAATTATTTTAATTAAATTAGCAAGTGTAAGAACCACAATTAGGAATATTTGGCCCAAAGTAATAAGTTCAATAATTTTCTTGGTCAATAATATATATCCTAGTAGTATTATAGTTAGATTTTATATTGGTGCATAAGTCCATTTTAAGTTTTAACTGTAGATCACTCTATCTAGATGACCAAGAAATTTAGTCACAGAAGCAAAATGGAAAAAAATTTGCAAATGTCTCTTCAGGCATTACCATTCAAGTAGTAAATAGGGAGAGAAAAGTGTATCCATATGTAAATTAAAAGTATTTTTGAAGACAAGAAAGAAATCTACTTGCAGAAAAATAGAGGGAACATGTGAACTATAGAATATAGTAATCTTAAATTTTAGGATAAGTGGTTAACACGTATAATATTGTTTAAATATAGATTGACTAAATATAACCTTAGACTTAATTATTTTTTCAATGTATGTGTGACAATTAAAACCAATAATCAGTATACAAACCTTGAAATACATGAAAAATAGAACTGGGAAGGGGTGTGTGTGTGTGTGTGTGTGTGTGTGTGTGTGTGTGTGTGTGTGTGTGTGTGAATGCAGAAACTGTCGTGCAAAAGAAAAGTTATTTTTAGTGGTTAGCTGAAAAACTAGGTTCTGGACATCATTGCTATTCAACTATTTTATGACCAAAGTAAATAAATCCTCAGACTTATTTTTCTTATCTTTGAAATGGAAGGATTAGATGGATCCTTTGTGAATTTTTTTGAGTACAATTTCTTGATATGAAGCAGAGAAAAAGGTTTCATAACCTATTATTGTTTTTTTCCTTTGTCTCATTTTCATGTTTCCCTTTCGCTCCCTTCCTCCTCCCTCCCCTCTGTTCTTTCTACCTCCAGGCCCTACTTCCTTTCTTCTTTTTCTTCCATTCTTTCTTTCCTTTTTTTTTCCTGGCAGAAAAGAAATAACTCAACACTAAGTTTAATATGAGTGGTTGTTTTGTGAGACTTTTTGGAACCTAAAAGAGGTCATAGGAATGGTTGTGTCCAGATGTGGAAAAGACCTTAAGAGCAACTACTCATTGTTTCTGGAAAAGAGCAGCAGCTAGGAAGCCAGCTTAGTTAGAATGCCTCCACTGCCAAAGAAGGGATTGGCTTTGTTCAGATGCGTTCACATCGATGGAGAACAGCTGACTTATTTTGTAAGCCTTTATACTTGAAAACTTCCAAATTGTTTTAATCATGCCACTACAGGAAGGAGATTATAAAGGGAAAAGAAGCATTAAAAGAAAAATTAATCCAATTTCTGTGGGAGAGAGCTGGGATAATATTTAAAGATCTCCACTGAAGCAAAACAAGTTCCTTAAAGACATAAAAAAATTCTCTGGCACAAATTAGTTGTGTTCATGCTCAGAATATACTACTGCTAGATTGAAAAAAAATAGCTGCATGCCTACATTCATACAAGACAGACAGCAAGCTAAAAAATTATACCACCCAAAATTAAATGAAAGGGAATGGTACCCTCTGGGATAGCTAAGCAGATACTTCAAGGCATTCATGTATGCATTTATTACATTCATCTCCAGGACAGTACAAAGTCATGTAAAGAGAAGAAAGATATTTAACCACTGTTTGCTCTAAGATTGAACATATTGTGTGTATTCACATCTGCCCTAAATTAGGGAGAAATGCACAACACAAATAAATATGACACACAAAGAGGACTGAACCCCCCTCTGCCTTATGTGTAATCTATTTTGGGTCCAGTTAGAATGATCCATATGCTAAAAACATATTATACTAGGGAATAATGTTTTGAAGCCCTAAAAGAAGAGTGATGAATTCCTTTCTTTTCCTATTTGCTTCCCTTCCCTCCTCCACCCCCCACAGTCTATTTCTTCCCCAAAAAAGGGGGTGTGGGGAGAAAGGAAAGAAGGACAGGGACAGTGGGGAGAGACAGTGTTGCTACATAAAATCAAGCACTCAGTGAACTTTGACATTCAGGCAAACAATGAATAACTTTTTAAATCTAAATATGTACCAAATATTGCATAGGACAGGGTACTAAATAGCATATAGTATGTGTATGTAAAGAGGTAAAGAGTGCACACGTGTATTCTAAAATAAAATCTTACAAGATATTTATTGTGTAGTATTCCAATTTAACTGGGTTCTCGTAACTTTCTTCACCACTGAAACAGGTAATGCTGACAGAGAGAGAGAGAGAGAGAGAGAGAGAGAAACACCATCTACTAAGTATATGAGTTTCTGATATTCTTTTTTATACAACAGAAGCCAAAAAGAATTTACATGCACTTGCTAATTCAATAAGAAGATACAAAAAATAGTAGTATGAACCTCCGTGGTGGCCTAGGGTTTAAGTCTCAGCACTATCACCTCTATGGCCTGAGTTTGATCCCCTACCAGGGAGCTGACCCACATGGTGCAGCAGACCTCTCCTGTCTCACCTGCTGCTCCCCTTAGCAGTGTATTTCATAAAATCCGCCTGTTCTGTTCCTCACTCTGTCTCTGGTGAATCCTCCCACCTCCCCTCCACACTTCTGGCCTACACCCCAGTTCTGTAGAAGAACTGTTTGTGTAGAACAAAATTTAAAAAAAAAAGAAATAATACTGTGAACGTGTTAAAAGTTTATGTTGTCATAATACTATATTTATAATTCTAGCCTAAGTCTAGCTCTGAATCCACTGGGAAAGTACTTTTATTATTAACATCATTTTTATTTTCTAATTATGTTAATTGAAGTAGTATTGATTTACATTACTGTATATGTTTTGCGGTTTTAGTCTCACACCTCTACGAATGTAAGTGACCACACCATGCCTAACACCCAAGCGCAATAATCTTCTACCATATAGTCCTTTGAGGCCCACCCCCTTTTCTTGCCATCCCCACACTCTCCATCTGTGTTCTCAGTTCAGCTTCAGTTTAAATTTGGTTTGTCTCCGTTGATTTGCTTGGGTGGTATGTTATTCCATATGAAGGAAGTGTCTGGAAATGGCAAAGATGGCATATCTAACCCCAGTGAACTGTAGGTTTATAATGGTGTTAAAAGCAAAAGATCCACAGAAAAATAAATTAATCTATGCTTATCTTTCCACGAAGAGTTTCACTTTTTCAGCTGTTTGCTATGAATATAGTTGTTTAAATATCATTAAAGAAGTACATTAAAAATTAAGTGATTTGGGCCTCCCCGGTGGCGCAGCGGTTGAGCGCTGGGTTGCGAAGCTGCCTGCAGCCTCTGCAGCGCCGGTTCCATCCCCGGCTGCTTCCAGGCCACCGGAGGAGGGTCCCACATGGCACGCAGACCTCTCCTGCCGCCCGCTGCTCCCCTCAGCAGTGTACTTCGGTCCTTCTGCCTGCTCTGCTCCCAGCTCTGGCTCTGGTGAATTCTCTCACCCTCTGGCGCTTCTGACTGTACCAGGTGCTTGCATAAATAAATAAATCTTAAAAAAAAAAATTAAGTGATTTTAGGGCCTCCCTGTGGATGCAGGGGTTAAAATTTCAGCACTATCAAGCTATTGCCAGCCACTGTGGCATGAGTTCAATCCCCAGCCAGGGAGCTAACCCACATGGTGCAGGAGAACTCTTCTGTCTTGCCCAATGCTCCCCTCAGCAGTGTATTTCAGTAGATCCACTTGTTCTGCTCTCCACTCTATCTCTGGCAAATCCTCTCACTCCTCACACCTTTGGCCTACACTCCAGCTCTTATATGCAAAAAAGAAAAAAAAATAATCAAGTGATTTTAATGATAGTAATAGTAAATTATTATGATTTCTATGTAGTTTAAGGTTATGTGGGATTTGTAATATGTTTTGTAATGAGTACTAATTTATATAGGAAATTCCAACACTGATACAAGCCACAAATGTATATTTCTTTGTGCTTATTATCCATAGAAACATAACTATTACTTGTAAATAATTTTCATTTTTAGTTTGCAAGACATATCAAGAAATCTGAAGGCCAGAAAATTCCTAAAGTTGAATTACAAATATCCATCTATGGAGTAAAAATTCTAGAGCCCAAAACAAAGGTAAGGCTTGTTTTTGAATGTCAGAAGTACTCTAATCCTTATTTAATTGCAGTTATCTTCCATGAGTGAATATTTAATTTTTTTTCTAATTGGAATTGTTTTACCCTCAGTTTCTGAGAGTTAATAACCTCCATAAGATTTTTATGTGGAGAAACAATTTTTAGGATAGCTGTCTTAGTAAGATGTCCTGCAGACTCTACTTGTAATTTCATAATTTATATAAAGTGCATTCTGATGTGTTTGTTCTTACATTTAGGAATTTTTCCTCATGTGCTGTGGAAGAGATGCACAGAGTGTAGTTCACTGAGATTGAAAGAAAACAAAAGCTGTGTGTTGTTTATTAAGAGGTCCTGTACTGACTTTTACTGCCGTTGACATAAGCAGTCTGCGTTAGTTTGCTGGGAACAGCCATAATAAGATTGCAAATGTATGAGGAATATAAAAATAAAATTTATTAATTAAAAAAAAAAATAAGATCCCAAAGACTGGGGGTAGAAATTTACTTTTTCATAGTACTGGAGGCTGAACATTCAGGGTTAAGCTGACAGCAGGTTGGTTTCCTCTGAAGCTTCTCTCCTGGGGATGCAGGTGACCATCTTCTTGTTGCCTCTTCAGTGGTCATCTGTGCTCACACATACCTGCTGTGTGCCTGATTTCTTCTTCTGAGGACATCTGTCAGATTGGATAACGGGCATCCTATTAAATCATTTTAACTTAATCTCCTCACTCAATCTCTAAACAGACTCACATTTTAAGGTCCTAGGGTTAAGACTTCAGCATGGTAATTTGGGGGAACATGGTTCTGCCCTTTAACACTGTATAAACTTAAGTTTCTTGTACTTAAGAGTCTTCCACAAATCCACTAGTAAAAAAATTAAAATACAACCAATTCTGCATTCGTGTTCATTAAAATGTACTTGCTATGGACTAAATTGTTTTCACCCAAAATTCCTGTGTTGAAATCATAACCTCTACTATGAGAAGCTAGCTATCTACAATTTAAGGAGAAAAGCTCCAGCAGAAACCAAACTTGCTGACACCCTGATCTTTAACTTTAAGTCTCTTAAACTGTGAAAAATAAATTTCTGTTGTTTAAGCCACCCAGTGTATGGTATTTTGTTACAAGCCCTAGTGAACTAATGCAGTACTTTCTTTATAATACTTCAGAATTTTTGTTTTGTAATTTTAATAAGATGGTGAAAATCGGTTTGGAGAAAATTGATTTAACACTTTAACTCCTGATATTTTATAAATATATTGGTGCTTTCTCCTAACACTGAAAAATTAATTCATTTTGGAAGCCCAAGGAAACCCTAGCTTATAGACAGATTATTACAATATTTTTGACAGGTCTGCAATTTTTCAATAGTCCAGCATTTGCCATTAATACTTTTTGTGCATACCAATCCTTCACAAATTCTTGCTATGCAGAATGAGGTCTGTACCCAGATAGCCAAAACAACCCTGACCAAAAAAAAAAAAAAAAAAAAAAAAGAGGAAGGATAGAGGCATCATACTTCCAGACTTCAAACTTAACTACAAAGCTGTAATAATGAAAACACTATGGTACTGGAACAAAACAAACACACAGAACAATGGAGTAGATTAGAGAGCCCAGAAACAAACCCACAGCTCTATGGACAGTTAATCTACAATAAAGAAGCCAAGAGTATGTATTGCAATAAAGAACACCTTTTCGATAATTGATACTAGGAAAATGGGACAGTAGCATGAAGAGAATCAAACTAGACCACTCTCACACCATACACAAAATCAACTCAAAATGGATCAAAGACTTGAATGTAAGACCTGAAGCCATAAACATGGGCAAAACACTATGGCATAGGTTTCAGTGATGTCTTGTGCACTCATCTCCAGCAGCAAGGAAAACAAAAGAGAATATAAACAATTGAGGCTACATCAAACTAAAAAGTGTCTGCACAGTGAAAGAAACTGTCTCTAAAACAAAAGGACACCCTACTGAATAAGATAAAATATTTATAAGCCATACACATGACAGAGGGCTGATATCCAAGATCATAAAACTTAACAAAAAGAAATCAAATAACCCAATCAAAAACCTGGCTGAAGAGCTAAATAGGCACTTCTCCAAAGAAGACATACATCTAGATGGTCAAAGGGCTCATGAAAAAATTGCTCATCTCTTATTGTAAGGGAAATGCAAGTTAAATTCACAGTGAGATACCAATGCACACCTGTAAGAATGACACATATTGAAAAGACTAGAAACAAGTGTTAGTGAGGATGTAAGAAAAAGGAACCATCTTACCTGCTGATGGGAATATAGAAATGTATAGAGGTTTCTCAAAAGATTAAAAATGGATCTGTCATGTGATCCAGTAATTCTACTCCTAGGTATCCAAAGAATACAAAGACACTACTTGAAAGGGAAACATGTGTTTATTGTAACATTTTTACTAGCCAAATTATGGAAACAACCTACTTGCCCAAAAATAATTGAGTGGATCAAGAAGATGTGTATTCATTATGTATGTACACAATGAAATACCACTCAACTAGCAAAAAACAGAAACTCTTGCCATTATTGCCAGTGGGGATGGAACTGGAGGGGATCATGCTAAGCAAAATAAGTCAGGAGGAGAAAGACAAATGCTGGATGATATCTCTTGTATGTGGAATATAGAGAAACCAAACAAAGGGTCAGATAAAGTGAAACTAACTGCAAAGCCTAGAAAGCTGATTATAGGACTGAGGCTACCATTCTCCTATTATTGAACACTTGGATTGCTTCAACTTTTTCATTAATTGATACAAACTTACGATCTTTAGAAAATAGAGATGTGATTACAGTACAGAGAGAACTTCTCTAGTGTTTAGAATTCACAGTTTTGTAATGCCATATCCTTAGAAAAGCATAAAATTTAAAGGTTTAAAAATACTACAAGATGACTAACACTAATGTCTTAGGTGTGTGTGGAATGCGCACATGCATGTGTGTGTGAGTATGTGTGAAGAGACACAGATGAATCATACAAATGCAATAGTAGTACAATACTACTGGTTGGTGATTCTAGAGTTCCTAACAGTAAATTTCCCATAACAACGAGATTCCCATAGTCAACATGTCAAGCTTACCATTCTTTTCCCTAAACTTTCACTGTTAAATTTCTATGTCACCCCAACCTAAACATTATTTACAAAACTTCAAAGAAGTGGGGTTCAATGCATTTAGCTAATTGACTTTCAACATTTTATTTTCTTATCCATATTGGTAATACCAATCTGTTCTTTCCTATCTCATTGTCTTAATTTCTTAAACTTAATACTTAATTTGCAGTTTCAACTGAATATGCCCCTAAAAAATTAACTTTCCAGGTTTTTAATGGAAAAGAAATATCTCTGTTTTCATCCCTATTAAACTTTAAGAACAATTTTAGAGTTTTTAATCTTTGAAATGTTTTATAAAGTCAATTATACTCATGTGAATAGAGAGCAATTGATTTTTTACCCAAATACTTACTAAATACTTACTACATGTGAACATATTACCCATATATACAAGGAACATTTTTTTTTAATCCATACAAAGATATAGATAATCTACTAAAGGGATTTTCTCAGCTTTGCTGAGTAACAGTGACCTTAGACTCCCGTGAATGCTGATTACTAGAGTCCACCCAGGTGTTTCAGATTCAAAATCTGCAGAACATGACTTACTATCTGTATTATAACAAAAACAAACAAACAAACAAAAAAAACCACAAAAAGCCTCCCTGGAGAACTCTGATATGGCCTGTTCCCAGGCAAGCACTTAAAATCTACTATCTTAA
This sequence comes from Talpa occidentalis, assembly GCF_014898055.3. NCBI lineage: Eukaryota > Metazoa > Chordata > Mammalia > Eulipotyphla > Talpidae > Talpa > Talpa occidentalis. The sequence continues at coordinate 114,511,033 of NW_023603184.1, forward strand.
GAGATGTGAGTGAACCAAAAAGAGAAAAAAAAGGTGATTTATTTTATTTTGGATATAAATTTTATTTTATGAAAAAATACATTACTCCTAAAAATAGATTAATTTATAAGTTTTACATGCATGAAACAGGATTTAAAATTTTACTAGTAATGTGATATGAACTTTACAGATGATAGACTATTTTTCTGTCCCATTTGGAGGAATAGAAATGGAATTGGCTCTCATTATTTCTTTCTACACCTTTTCACCTTTCCACTTTTCTCACCTGTCCTCCCAAGGAAGATTATGCAGTGCTGGAAAGAGGTAGTCTAAGTGAATTAGGGATTGACTTATTTTTGTTTCACCTCTAATAATATCATCAATGATAAAGAATAATTGTCTGTTCACTGTGCTTTATTGTGTCCCATTTCTTGTCCTCATCCCACCAAAAATTAGACTACATTTTTATTTTAAAATATTTAAAGATCTATCACAAGAACAAAAAAACCTCACAAAATAATAATATTATGTTTCAGCTTCCTAGTCTCCTCTTGTAGGAAGGCAATTTATTAATCTCAGCAAAAATTTAGGATGATTCCCAACTGCCATAATCAAAAGGTTTCTATTATCAGACTAGTTGGTAGTGAATGAAAGACTATATAGAGTTCGCCATCAACTGTGTAAATGGTGCATTTTCACGTTATTTGAATATGAAAGGAATCATTTTTCTATAGTTTAAAGCAATGACTTCCTCTTTATGTATCATTTATATGATTGTGCAAAAATAAACTGGATTAGAACTGTTTTCAGTATCTAGGAGCCACAGTGTAGCTGAAGGGCTATCTTTTGTTTGACTCTATTAACAATAAAACAAGAAATGTATCAATGAGAGCTATCAAAATGGATAGTCTCACACAAATGTCATTGTTCTTTGGAGCACTAATCACAAAAAAAAATAAAGATGGATCTCATTGAGAACCTTAAGAAGTTGAGAGCTTACCTTTTTAGCATTATTCCTTCCTCTTGAAATGGATGGATTAGGTAATCAGATAATAACAAAAAAAATCATATAATTCCACATTTTAATTTTCATGCTTGCCAAGAAACCCTTTGATATCATTTGGTGCATACAATGAAAGAATGCAGTGCTATAGGCAAGTTCTCTTAATATTTATTTACATATCTCAACTTACATATTCATTTTTAGCCTGGTGAGAAGGAATATGAATCAGAGTGACAGATTATATCAGCAAGCTAACACATCAAACATTGAACTTGAAAGTATGTAATGTCAGATGATTGTGTACATATAAATACATAGATACAGATACTTAATTACAGTATTCATCTTTCTATTTATCAGCAGTATTGATTCATTGAGTTGGAAATTGGATATCTAAATCTTCCTCATTTACTCTTCCAGTGGAAAACACTACAGAAGTTGCAAGGATAATTTTATGAATTACCATGAAGATGTGTAAAACACAATTTAAAAAGAAAAATTAAGAGTGGTAGTGTGTTTCATGAACGCATGTTCAGCTGACGTTACTTTTTAAACTGTAATGCTCATTGTAAAAAGTAGATAAAATGTAGTGTTCTGATTTAAAAGGTTTCTGTAAATTTCATAACCATGTGGAAGTATCTTAATCTCTCTGGGCTGCAGTGCTCTAAGGAAAATTACAGGCCTTTAAAGTAACAGCCTCTTAAGATTACTTGTACCTGAGATAATCCATGAGCCTCTGATCCTCTTGTATTTTGCTTGTGTTTTTCTAAGCATTTATTAAAATGACTGTTTTAGTTTAGTACTGAGTCAGGAAGTCATTTCCATTACATATTTGTTTAAGTTTGGAATGCACATAGTTATAAAACCAAAATTTGACACAATTGTTTCACTTTTAAAGTCATAAATTGTATGTTACTATCACAAGCTGGTATTTGAGAAAAATTGGGAAAAATCTCACAATTGTGTTTATTTCCATCTGTGTTCACAGGAAGTCCAACACAATTGCCAGCTTCATAGGATATCATTTTGTGCAGATGATAAAACTGACAAGAGGATATTCACTTTCATATGCAAAGATTCTGAGTCAAATAAACATTTGTGCTATGTATTTGACAGCGAAAAGTGTGTAAGTATGCCAGATGTTTTAGGGTGGCTTATTCTGTTTTACAAGCCAGGAATTGTCTTGTTTCTGGCATTAGCAAAGTATTTGGAAATGAGTAAGGTCTGCAAATACTTAACTGCACTAATAGATTCATTCTGTCATGAGAATACGCTTCGGGGGTTCATCCCTAACTAAATTCTCATGTTCATGGGTACAAGTTTGCATGCAAATTTCTTTTCTTAGACAGTTGTGTTTGCTAATGTTATGCATTCATTTCTTTTATAATCATTTATATATTTGTAATTTTAATCTCAAATATGTCATAGTAGTATACATATAAGGAGTAATGGTGAGCAGAGTACTCTATTTATTCCCTGAATTTGTTTAATGTGCTGAAAATATGTATTTTAAACTCCAAGAAATAAAATCTATATTACTTGTCGTTAAAACAAATCTCTAATACTTTGAAATTTTGGTTCTTGATTTTCATTATTCAGAAATGTTAACATTATGAAAGATAATAGAATTGTGTTTGTGCCCAGTGGTTTGTGAATATAAAGTTCTTAAGATATAAGAAAAGTCATGGAATTCTGAAGTTAAATCCTTAATAGTTCTTTAATTCTCTGGAATATTAAGGGAAACCCCAGGTGTTCATTATAAATATAATCATTATATAGACTCAGATCCTATTATAAAATGTAAGATGTGAATTCCTAACACACATTGCAGCCATTGAAGGCTACAGTGAAGGAAGAACATCTGACCTCAACAACATTTTTGACTTAGGCAGGAAAAAGAACTTAATTCGTTTGCTCATTTTTCATGCTATAAAAAAAAGACTAATATTCCTATTATACAACTTAGTCTCTGGTTTCAGTAGGTTAACTTCTTACAACAAATACCTTTTACTTGTCCATGTAATTCTTACATCAAATGGAGAATAGATTTTTCAATAAATTTTTCCTTAAGGAAAAAGCAATATCAAAAAATGTATAAAAGTGGAGAAAATTATTATCTATATCTTTTAAACTATAGTACTTTCAAAAGACTAATATGCTAAGCTACTCATCATAATACCTTTTGAGAATTTGATGAACATTATAGATCAGAAAAATATACTTACCAATATAAGATGTGCTATAATAAGGTATTTTATATGAAGTTCAATTTGTTTTTTAGTTTTATCCTGAAGATGATTTTCTTCTATGCGATTGAGAAGACTAAAGTTGATATCTGTTGAATACCCTCTATATGTAAGATATAATAACCTTTTGTACTTGCACCAAGCAGAGAACTCAGTTCTTTCTTCTTGCCTTATACATAGAAATACACTCCCTTGCAGTACTTCAAAAATATTCATTATCAAATTTCATTATAAATATTAGCCTTCTTACAGTTTTCGGTTATGTGTTTTTTTCCTCCATTTGATCCCCACCCAAAATTGTCACATGATTATTTAAAACATAATCTTGCTAGGATTTCTGTGTTGTTATATTGTTTTAAACATAGACTCTTTTCCTTGCTGATCTTGATTGTGATTCATTTTCTGAATTTTAATTTCTTTGCCCATAATTCTCTTTGCATTTAGCTTTCTTTTATCTTTATGGTTAAAAATAATTATTGAAGCCTTCAGCAGTAACTCATCTCTGTTAGTGTACATGTATTCATAAGGAATGCCTTTTAAAAATACAATTCTGGGCCTCCTCTGGTGGCGCAGTGGATGAGCGCTGGGCTGCGAGGCTGCCCTCAGCCTCTGCAGCGCTGGTTCGTTCCCCAGCCGCTGGCGAGGGTCCCACACAAAAATAAATAAATAAATAAATAAATAAATAAATACAAAAAATAAAAATACAATTCTTCGGTTCCCATTTCTAAATGCAAGTTCTTAGCTATTTGTGTTGGAGCTAACAAAATCTGCACTTAGCAAGTTTGCTAAGTGATTCTGCTATAATGGAAGTCTGGGCTTAGAAATGCGAGGGTGCAAGAAATCTCTCCCACTCTGTGTTGCCATGACTGACATGAACTCAAAGAGATTATGCTTCCTCAAAGTTTCATTATATCATTTTCACAATGATATTTTTTTGGGTCTAATTAGAATAATGAGTATATTTATAAAATTGATTTTATATGTATGTAGAATTTTTGAAATGTTATCCCCTCTAATCATTTTAAATAATCAATTATGGAATATTGAAACAGGAAAATACTTACAGCTCATTCGGTACACCGCTTTCTCTTATTTTTAAGAAATGCCAGAGAAGTGACTTCCTCATCATTAGGTAGTAATGATACCTACAAATGGTACCTACAAATTAGGTAGTAACAGAATCAGACTGAAAATGTCTAAGAACTTATATTGCCATCGGAGCATTCTTTTCATCATGCTATGTTACTCCCCTAACTGTGACCCACTCCAGAGTCCATCTACTCTTATTGTGTCTTTGTCTTATCCCTTCATGGTATTTTATGTTTTCAGAACTAAGTTGGAATTGTTGAAAGCTGGAAAGATAGATGGAAACGACCTAGTATGTCACAGACTGGCATTCGCTACTTTATTAACCATATCAGGTTTTGTTGACAACTCTCTCTCCTGGCGTGATGATAGTGAGGATCACATGAGAAGCCAGAGCACCCATCCCTGCCAGGCAGGAATGAAGAGAGGCCCAGTGTGGAAGCTAGACCTCTATCCCCAGTGAGGCAGCAGTGACATGTACCCTGTCACTCCCATCCTCCACTAGAACTATGTAAGGAGCAGCCACCTAAAAGACAACCTTTAAATAATATTTAGAATAATATAATTTCTAAGAGTCAGTTGAAAATCACTCAGCAAGGGCCTCCCCGCTGGCGTAGCGGTTGAGCGCTGGGCTGCGAAGCTGCCCACGGCCTCTGCGGCGCCGGTTCAATCCCTGGCTGCTCCCCGGCCACCGGAGGAGGGTCCCACATGGCGCGCAGACCTCTCCTGCCGCCCGCTGCTCCCCTCAGCAGTGTACTTTGTCAGTCTGCCTGCTCTGCTCTCCGCTCTGGCTCTGGTGAATTCTCTCACCCTCCAGAGCTTCTGACTGTACCCAGTGCATGTATAAACAAAAACAAACAAACAAATAAATAAATAAATAAAAACATGCCTCTATAAAAAAAAAAAAAGAAAAGAAAATTACTCAACAAGAAAAGGAAGATTTCAAGTAAATGAAAAAAGTTGACCAATAGATCCCAACACTTAGATGAGAGTGATATGACCAAAAAAAAAAATACAATAAATAAAAAACTTGATGTACAGGCTCAGTAGCCTCAGAAAGTAGGGGGCGGAGGAATGTTGATAGATAAAAAATGTCAGTCTAGCATATAATAGGCACAAACACAATGAAAAGCAAAAATTGTAAAAAAAGTCTAATGTGTGTGTGATATCAGAGATGTGGAAAGAGAGAAAAAAGAGAGTGACCTTGGCAATAAACACTTGAAGATAAAATATTTTCAAACATACCAAATTTGGCAAAATGTATATTCAAGAAATTGAATGAACTCCAAACAGAATAAGTAGAAATAATTATACACAAAAACACATGGCCATACTTCTGTAAACTCTAGACTAAGACAGTCTTTGAAAATAACAAGACATAAACTTGTCCTATAGCAGAAAATCAATTTGAAAGACAGTATATATCTCATTAGAAACCATTAAGGCAAGAAGGAAGTAGAACAAAATATTTTGTGTATTATAAAACAAACAAAAAAGAAAAACTGTCAAACCAGACTCCTATGCCCAGAAAAAACATGTCAGGAATTAAACAGAAATAAAGAAATTATCAGACAAAGGAAAAGATGATATCTCACTAGTAGACCTACCTTGAATGAATGGCTAGTGGGAGCTCTCTGAACAGAAGGGAAACAACGATAGAAGGGAAACAACAATAGAACATGAGAAAGGAGAAAAATAACAGGATACGCAAACATGGGTAAATGTTCTCTCAATTATTATTGACAGTAAAAGCAAAAAATACTTTCTGATATGACTCTAAATCCCTACAGGCAGTTGCTTCATAAAACAGGAAAAGCTGTTTTATACCTCACTTGAAAATTGGAAAAATGAAAACACTGGTAGACTGTAATAAGGTATACAGATATAATGTGTATCTTAGAGCAACCACTAAAAAAAAACAAAAAAAAAAAACTGCACAATCAGAAACATTTAAAGCACTATGGATAAATTAAAATTTTATAACAAAAATGTCTTCAACACCCAGAGGTACACAGTGAACAGAAAACAGAGAGAAATGGAGACGCATCAGAGAAGAAAAATGAAATGGTAAACTTAAAGCACTAATATATCAAAAACCACATTAAACTGAAGTGACTGTTCTAAATACACCAGTTAAAAGAGATTGTTGGAATACATTAAGAATAAACCCAGGGCCTTGCAGGCTGTTGTGCGCTGCGCTGTGAAGCTGCCTGCAGCCTCTGCAGCGCCGGTTCGATCCTGTCCGGCCGGCGAGGGTCCCACATGGTGCGGCAGACCTCTTCTGCCTCAACCCACCGCTGCTCCTCTCAGCAGTATTTCGTCAGTCTGCCTGTTCAGTTCCCCGCTCTGTCTCTAGTGAATCCTCTCACCCTCTAGCACATCTGGCCTGTACCCCGGTTCTTGTATAAAATAAATAAATAAATCTTTAAAAAAAAATAAATAAACCCGTAACTATATTGTCCACAAGAAACTTTTTTGAAATATAATGGTATAGATTATATGAACTGATTGAAAATGAAACAAACAAAGATGTCATGTAAATTTCACTCAAAGAAAGCAGAAGTGTAATAATATCAGCTAAAGCTGACTTCAACATAAGAAAAATTATCAGAGACACAGAAGGGCATTATATAATAATAAGGCATACTTACAAAACCACTTAAATGTGTATGATCACACATTAAAGGTACAAAATGAATGAAACAAAAACTGATAGAACTGAAAGGAAATGCAGGATAAATAAGCAAAAACAATTTTCAATGACTCTTCACTACAATTCCCAAAATTGATAGAACAACTAGATAGGAAATAATCAAGAATATAGAATTATTCAACACCATCAACAAATGGGAACTAATCAACAAGTATAAAGAGAACCCCACTCAGTAATAGCAGAATGTACATTGTTTTTCATTGCCAAAATAGGCCATATCCTGGGCTATAAAATATCTCAAAAATTTAAAAGAATTGAACCAACAGCAAAGAAATTAATCTAAAAATCAATAACAGAAAGATGAAAGAAGTATTCAAAAACTTGGAAATGAAACCTTACACTTGTAAGAAGTTCCTGTGTCAGAAAACTTAAAGGAAAATTTCAAAATGCAGTGAATTGCACATAAATGAAACAACATAATGACATTTGCATGATTTAGCTAAAATAGTGCTGAAAGAAAAATCATATGATTTTATCAATCAGTACTTAGCACTTTAGTACTTAGTACTAAATTAATACATTAGGAAAAAAGTCTTTATAATCAAAGTTCCACCTCAAGTACTTAGAAGACAGAAATATCAACATAAACTCAGATAAAACAGAAGAAAACAAGAAAGATAAATGAATGAAATTCAAAACAAACAATAGAGAAAAATCATAAAACAACAGTTTCTTTGAGAGATCATAAAAGTAACACAATTTTATTAAGACTGACAAATGGAAAACTGACATGTTACCAGTGTCAGTAATGAAATGTAGATTTCTCTGCTGGCCCTCCAAATATCAAAAGATTAAGAGGCTGCCATAAATTAGCTGTAACATATAAACTGCTCAAGAAACAAAAAATACCATAAATCACTCATTTTTTAAATAGATTGGTTGAAAGGCCCATAAACATAAATTTGAATTTACTACTTAAAATATATTAAAAGAGAAATCTTCAGGCTTTCATGGTTTCACTAGAAGAAGAATCTATACAGTGATTAAAGAGGAATTAACATTATTCTATACAACCTATTCCAATAAATAGCAGTGAGAGTATTTCCTAACGAGTTTTATGAAGCTAGTATTACCCTAATACCAAAACCCCGCAAAGACAGCACAAAATAAATAAATGAAGGAATGAATGAATAAATAAGGAAAACTACAAACAAAATTCCTTGGAATATAGCTGGACAAATTCATAATACAGTATTAACAAATCTAATATGAAAGAATTATACGAACAACATATGAAAGAACTATACAAGATCAACTGCAGTTTTTTCCTAAGATAAGTCGTATTCTTCATTCAAAAATCCAACAATGTAATCAACCTTTTTAACAAGCTACAGAAAAAAAAATAGTATCTAATCAATTATTAAAAATTATTTGAAAAAATCAATACCCATTCATTGTTGAAAATTTCCTTATTTTGATTTAAAAAACATTTAAAATTGGGCCTCCCTGGTGACGCAAGAGGTTAAGCACAGCACTGTGAAGCTATCCAAAGTTGTTGCAGCAGGAGTTTGATCCTGGCTGGCCAGGGAGCAACCCATATGGTGCAACAGACCTCTCCTGTCTCCCCAGCTGCTCCCCTCAGCAGTGTATTTCTGTCAATCAGCCTATTCTTTTCCCCACTCTGTCTCTGATAAATCCTCTTGCCCCCCACACCTCTGGCCTGTACCCCAGTTATGCATAAATAAATAAATCTTTATGCATAAATAAATAAATCTTTCCCCAAAAAGGAAAAGAAAATGTTTTTAAAAAAGCATTTAAGGCCTCCCTGATGGTGCAAGGGGTTAAGCACCGTACTATGAATCAATCTGCAGCCTCTGCAGCATGAGTTTGACCCCAGCCGGCCAGGGAGAAACCACACGGTGCAGCAGACCTCTCCTGTCTCACTCGCTGCTCCCCTCAGCAGTGTACTTCAGTCAGTCTCCCTGTTCTGTTCCTCACTCTGTATCTGGTGGATCCTCCCACCCCCCACACCTCTGGCCTGTACCCCAGTTCTTCTATGCAAAAATAAATAAATCTTTAAAAAAAGCAATCTTAGTAAAGGAAATGACATATCACACATATATTTGAAAAAGAATTTGTTACATACTATTTAATTTCTCAGTATCAATATAACAAGACAAAAATCTAAAATGGGGAGGAGACTATATTGTTTATGGAGTTCTTAAATGAAAATATAAGAAAAGCTGAAAATCACATGAAACTAGATTACTGTAAGTATTAAATGGGGAAATTTAAATTAAAAATATATTGGGATAGTATCACTCATTGAGTAAAATGTCTCATATTTTAAAAAAATCAATATTTAATATGGAGTAATTAGAAATCTTACTGCTGATGGGAATATAAAATGATAAAATTTGGAAAACAATTTGATAGGTTTTTAATGTTAAACATAGGACTATCCTAAATTTAATAATTCCATTCTATTTACTTAGATATGAAGACATATGTCCCCAAAAAGATTTTATAAGAATATTTAAAGCAGCTTTATCTGTAACTAAGAACTGAAAACACAGATGTATTACTCTATAGGCAAATGTATAGATCAATTGCAGGATTTTCATTAGTTGTTATACTAATTAGTAATACATGAAATGATGTATGCAACATCTGAAAAATGTAAAAAGAATCAAGGCACAAAAAGTATTTACTAGATGGCCTATTTTTATGAATATAAGGACAAACAAAAGTTCTCTATGGTCATAGATTTCAGCAGTAATTGCCAATAAGAAATGTGACTTGGCTGAAGGCAGGCACAGGAGAACTTTCTATATCTTTATTAATTTGGTGATTTATCAAAACATCTCATTGTATAATTATGATATGTACATTTCATTTTACATTAATTTTATCCCCTTTCCACCAAAATGTATGAGGCTTTCCAAGTCAGATATTCTGGATTTGAACTCCACATTCTGTCCACTCACTCATCATGAGGACTTAGGCAAGTTAACCTCACAGAACTGCAGTTGCATTGCTTGCATTGTGGAGATAATAACAATCTACTCAGAGTCATTATGAGAATCAGGTGAGGCAGTGTATGCTGCACATTACCAGACAGCAAGATACTGTCTTAATAAAAAGATCTCTTATCATAAAATATTTGTCTTATAAAAGGACAATATGTTTTTTAAAAGTTTTTGTTGCCAACAATTAATGTGAAGTCAAATGTCATTAATGATACATCAACAATTTTTCTTAAAAGACTTTCTATAATATATACTTTGATTATTTGAAGATAACATATTAACAGGCTACATCAAGACCATAATTAAATTATGTAAAATTTTATTATGAATAAATTAAATATTAATTCTACTTAGAGTATTAAAATGTAGAATAGCCATAATTTTAAAATATTTTATTATATTGAATTTTTAGAAACAGAAAAAAAATCATTTTTCTCCCACAACCTATCATAATCACCTTTATTATATTTTATTATTACATATAAGCCCAACATCTAATACACCCAATTTTTTTTTTGTACATACTTTTTCATTAGTCTCAATCATTGGACACAAAATTTGGTATCTGGCATTTAAACATTTTTTTCCTACAATGTAACTTCTTTTTTTTTTTCTGTAACACATCTTCTTATATAATTTTATACATATATTTTATATTTTCAATTAACTGGGCTAATCACTATAATTATTTTTTATAGTGAACTAAAACAATTAAAATGTCAAGCAATCTGAGCTTTATTTTAAAAGCATGTTTTCAATTTAGATTGATAATAAAAGAGTTTTAGGATTGATGGTAGATTAAAGCATAGTGTTTCCAAGATTTAGTTTTACTACCAGTTTTTACGTCATCTGAGGTCTTGTAAATAAATATGACATATTTGTGATGCATTAAATCATTTAATGCCATATTTACCATATTACATTATAATGTTAATTAAATATATAAATCTTTATTGTTTACAAGACACTGTGCTATTGGTCAAGATATAAATGGGAAAAAATGAGTTGGCAGACTTTGGATCTTTGTCACAGTTTTTAGTTAATACAATAGATCAGAGATTGTAAGTCGTTTATGGGACCAAACTCAGGTGACATATATTTTGTTCAATCAACACTGTGTTTTATAAAAATAGTGTTTACTACAACTTAAAAAGTGAAAGATCTCACATTAAAAAACAGATTTCTTACTTCATCTCATATTAATCCGACAACTCTTAGTTGGAGTTGCTCATTTTCACAAACCAACAAAAATGGTGTGGCTGTTGTTCCATTTAAAGAGAGCATACCTCAAGTTTTCCACGGACCCCGCCCAGCCAGCCTCATTCAAGTCACCTCCAAGTTTAACAAACACTCCTCACTAGGAAATAAATAGCAATGAGAGAAACTGCAGCTGGAAAGTTAGGGGAAAACACTATAATAAAAGAGATGAGAAAAATGGACAGAACTCTGACTGCCAAGTTTTATTTTTCAAACTTTTGTTTTATGTTTTGCATGGTTAAGCACTGAATTATGTGAGCATAGACCACTTTGCTCCTTTACTCCATCTCTACCCCCAGCATTCCCCTTTTGAAGTAACTCTTGTAAATGTTTTTCTTGATTCAGAGAACAGTTTGATATGCTATTATTAAAATGTAAATCTTCTTTGATTTTTACAAAGGCTGAAGAGATAACTTTAACAATTGGTCAAGCATTTGACCTGGCATACAGGAAATTCCTAGAATCTGGAGGAAAAGATGTTGAAACAAGAAAACAGATTGCAGGGTTACAGAAAAGAGTGAGTAAACTAAGTTTGTTTTTTCACATTTATGTGATGTAAGCACAGGGAAACTTGCATATCATCAAACAAATTTAGAAGGCCTGCCATTAAATTTCCCCCACACTGATTGGAACTGCTTTCACTGTGTTCCTATAATTTTTCATTCCTGATCCCCTGCACAGTTTTTAACCATTTTATATTGAATTCCCACAAGAACTTAGTGTTCTCATGTGACTTTGCTTCACTTCCTGATGCTTCTCATGGGGATCAGAGCAGCAGAAGCAGCAGATGCTGGGTAAGTGGTTTCCCATGCAGATCAGATTCCTTTGTAATTAAATTACACCCTTTCTCCACTCTTCAAAATCATCATGAGCAAGTTTCACTGTCTTGCGGTTATACTCCAAGATGATGGGTACAGATTGCACAGTGCAACAAGAAAACACATAGATGAGGTATTAGGAGCATGAAATTTGCACACACATTAAAACATTTTAAATTTAATAAAATAGGTCTTTCCAGTGACCTAGAAATCTCCCATAGTTCCCAAGCTTTATCATATAATTTTCTTCCCTGTGTACAGAGTACATTTTTAAATAACATGAAATCCTATCCATGAATGTAGCCAATATAACAACCGATATTTTCCAAGAATAAATCTCTGAAGATTATTCAATAATCATTTGCTTTTTAGATTCAAGACTTAGAAACAGAAAATATGGAACTTAAAAACAAAGTACAAGATTTGGAAAACCAGTTAAAAGTAACTCAAGTATCAACATCTCCTGTGAGTATAAAGAACATGTTTTCCTTCATGGTGACAAAACATTTCTGAATTTTTAGTTCTGAAATATTTCAAATAATACCCTTTGATTAATAATTTAAAACTAACCAGAGTTACAGAGAGACTGTGTGGAAATTCACCCCTTGATTTTTTTTCCACTATGTGGCATATTCCTTCTCCTATTAATTATTATTCACTGAGGTTAGATTCAACGGTTATGCTAATCTACCTTTGGAATTCTGAACTTCATTGTAGATATTGGGCTGTTGACAATACTGAATTTAGTTTCCTATGTTACAAAGCAACATTACAACAACACACAAATACCCAAATGTATTTCAGACACTAAAATGAGTGGTAGTATCTGAAGACAACATTTAGGTATTTATAGGTAAATTACTTACTTTTAGTTTAGCAGACCTCTCCTGTCTAGTCCGCTGCTCCCCTCAGCAGTATATTTCAGTCAATCCACCCGTTCTGCTCCCCACTCTGTCTCTGGTGAATCCTTTCCCCCCACCCCCCCACCGCCGCATCTCTGGCTTACACTAACCCAGTTCTTGCATGCATAAATAAAAATAAGTCTTAAAAAACGGAATACACTAAGATCCATCAACTTTTGAATACAAAACCTTGCGTATTCTCTTTCTTTAAAAACAGAGCTAAGGGCATCATATGGGGACATAGTGGATTTGGGAAGAGCAAAGAGGTTTGAGGTGTTGATAAAACAGCACTCCTCTCTTTTTTTAAGATTTATTTATTTATTTATACAAGAACCAGGGTACAGGTCAGAAGCATGGGAGAATGAGAGAATTCACCAGAGAAAGAGCAAGGAGTAGAACAGGCAGACGGACTGAAGACACAGACTGAAGACACTGATGAGGGGAGCAGCGGGTGAGGCAGGAGAGGTCTGCAGTGCCATGTGGGAATCTCTCTGGCCCACAGGCAATCTCACCGGTGCTGCAGAGGCTGCAGGCAGCTTCACAGCACAGCACTCAACCGCTGCATCACCTGAGCACTCCCCTCGTTTATCTTCTGAAAGTGCTAGGACAACTGCGCAGGTGGTGGATCAGAGTTGGGAGCTATCTATGGGCGTTGGTGTCTCACATGTTTACCAAATCAGCTCTTAGGAATCTTCCATGTTATGGAAAAAGAGAGGGAGTTAGGTAATAAATACATAGGTAGGGAATAACAAATTCTAAAATTCAGGTCTGATCCATATCATAAAATAGAGTAGAAAAGAAGAAAATTGAAGCTTTCTTTTAGAGATAGTAATCAAAAGAAGCTTTTTTTGAGAAGGTAGTATATGAATTGAGACCTGAATGATTAAAAAAAAAAAAAATTAGGCAATACAAAGGGTGGAAAGCAGTGACAAGGCAATTGTGCCTTTAGCATAGTTACCACAAGCCAATTTATCTTAATTTTTTTAAAGATTTATTTATGTATGCATTCAAGAACTGGGGTACAGGCCAGAGGTGCGGGGGGTGAGAACATTCACCAGAGACAGAGCAGGGAACAGAACAGGCCGACTGACTGAAAATCACTGCTGAGGGGAGCAATGGGCAAGACAGGAGAGGTCTGCTGCGCCATGTGGGTTGCTCCCTGGCTGGCCAGGGATTGAACTCATGCTGCAGAGTCTGCAGATTGCTTCACAGTGCTGTGAGGATATGATCACAGCTTGATTCTTGATATATTTTGGAAGAAGAGCTTACAGAATTTACTAATGGATTGATCAAGGGCTGAAGAATGAAAGAGGTGTCAGGCTGGTCCCCTAAGATTTTATCTGAGCATCTTGGTTAAGGTGTCATTTTCTCAAATAGACATGACTAAAGGAAATTGAATGATAAAGAATCAATATTTCACTATTGTTCATATTACTTCTGCCTACTGGACAGCCAATTGGAGATACTTATTAGACAGTTGGACACACAAATCAGGAATTCAAGGATGAAATCTGGGCTCATGATAAAATAATTGCATAAAAAAGGTTTGATCTTTTTTTATCACCATTTGGATTGTTGTTTATTGTTTTAGTTAATACAACCAGTATAAATTTGCCCAATGTAAAGATATGGAGTAACTTCTTTTGCTAAGAAAACCAACTAGAGACTTGTGCTCAGTATTAAAACCAAACAACTTTCCTAACTACAAAAAAAAAGTATACTTTAATATAGATCCCAAACTCTTTTTCACTTAAAGCCAAGTCTTCATATGCATGATGAATGAAGACCATTCTGTTTTTCATTTCTCACATAAATTGACATGCTACTTTTTAACTTGTCCTTAACAAACAGAATGCTTACATGACTCTTTTTAAATGCCACTCAAAGTTTCAATTATGGGTTTCTTTTCTGGCAAACAAAATAGTCTTTGATAGTATCCATATTACATCTTTATCACACTGAAATTGTGGAAATCTTTTTATTGGTTTTAGAAATAGGGTCCTTATTTTATGTAGTCATTTAGATACACCGAGAAATTTCCGTTACTTGACTGTGCTGTTTGCTTTTTACTGTGTTCTAGTGGTTTGGCAATAGATTAGAGGTTGGGTTTTCCACCATTTGGTACTAATTATCTAGGAACAATCTGATTTCCATTTATTACATTCACATGGCAGTCCTGCCTGTATTTATATCAGAAAAAAGGGTTTATTCTGCCCTCCTAGCCTCATGAATGCCTCCAGAAGATTGTTCCTTTATAAGATGTGGGTATAACAAGTTAAATCAAATTGTTCCTCTTGATTCTTGTGTCTGGATGCTTACATTTTACTTTTTTGGCTATAGAACTATTAACCAAATCAAACTGTTGCCAAGAAGTGCATGAATAAAATTGTAGTCTAAGAAATGCTGGACTTTTATTGCTGAGTAAAATAAATGTCTACCTTTCAATTAAACCAAGTGTTACCGGATAAAACCCTTCCTTTAAATAATTAACTGTGTGACCACTGATTAGACTTGATAGGACAATTACAACCTAAAATGTGTATTTCATTGTGAGTAAAAAACCTGCCTGTTTATCTTTCCTAGTGTTTTCCCATCTATTGAAAGGATGGGCAAGAGCAGATTGTGAAAACTCTCAATTACACAACAAACCAAATGTGAATCTTTAAAGGCATAAATTTTATACATGATCATTGATTCAAGAATATTTACTGCCCATGTAAAATGATTACTGATCCACAATTTGATTTTCATAATTATTACTTGCACAAAAGATAATTCTAAAGAAGTGAAGTCTGTCTAAAGGGAAGAAAAATGCATCCCTCTCCAGTTCTAACCACGAGTAACTCCTCAAGTCATTTTCTCTCTCCTTATTTCAGTCTTTCTCTTTGGGATATGTAGATAATCATATCCATTTAACTTACAAGATTTTGGTAAGATCTACAGAGACACTGTTGATCTAGAAATCTGAAAAACTGGGCCTCCCCTAGTGGCGCAGCAGTTGAGCGCTGGGCTGCGAAGCTGCCCGCAGCCTCTGCAGCGCTAGTTCAATCCCCAGCCACCTGCGCGGTTCAATCCCCAGGCCCAGGTGAGGTTCCTTCATGGTGTGCAGACCTCTCCTGCCACGCCCACTGCTCCCCTCAGCAGTGTACTTCGGTCCTTCTGCCTGTTCTGCTCCCCGCTCTGGCTCTGGTGAATTTTCTCACCCACCCCGCGCTTCTGACTGTACCCAGTGCTTGTATAAATAATTAAATAAATATTAAAAAAAAAAAACAAAACAAAACAGGGATCTCCTATTAGATTCCCTAAAAAAAAAAAAAAAGAAATCTGGAAAACTGCATACATGTTTCTAGAAGCTCTAAATTCTAGAAGTTGTTACTATTTAAATATGATGTTGAAAATGTATCATACCAGTGAACTTTAAAAGTTGAATCAGCCTGACAATATAGAAAGATTTGCAAGGACATTTTCCTGTGGAGGAGGGCTTAAAGATATCTCCACCCAGCAGAAATCTTTTATTCAGGGCTTCCTCAGCAGAGATTCAATGCCATGTCTACACTGATACCTCTGACCATTGTCCAGTGCATTTCCTGAGGGGGGAAAAATGGAATATTGATGGAGCTGCACAAAATATCATTTTACAAATAAATTTGCATATGTCCTTTTTTCTTTTTCGTGTGGGTCTTCTAATATATTTCTCTGTCATTCCTATATAGCTATTGCACAAAATGTTTGATCATGAGCTACATACATTTTAGAGATGCTCACTTCTTTCTGGCAGAGTAGGAATAATGCATCTCCTTATCTAAATATTTCTTCTATAACTGTCATTCCTGTCAAAGTGCAGGTTTCCAGACTGTAATGGTTAATAACAGTGGTGGCACTGTTAAGACTACCACCTTCTAAATGTGGCATTCACAAGCATTCAGTGTCACCAGTATCCAAGACCTCATGTGGTTAGCTAAGCAGAAAATACTTTTAATTATCCCACTCATTTAAAAAAAAAAAAAAACAGCAAAAATGTGCCATTTATATAGTAATGAAAAATATCAGGTATATTGTGAATCAGTGTGCTGTGATCTAGGATTTTGTGCACCATTTTTGTTTCCTTTGTTACCTGATACCAGAGAGTTTCAAGTAGAAAATGGGCCTCCCTGGTGGTGGAAGGCATTAGCACAGCGCTGTGAAGAATCCACAGCCTCTGCAGCATGAATTCAATCCCTGGCCAGCCAGGGAGCAACCCATATGGCATAGCAGACTTCTTCTGTCTCGCCTGCTGCTCCCCTCAGCAGTGTATTTCAGTCAGTCTGCCTGTTCTGTTCCCCACTCTGTGTCTGGTGAATCCTCTCACCCCCCCATACCTCTGGCCTGTACCCCAGCCTCTTGTATGCATAAATAAAAGTCTTTAAAAAAAAAAAGGTGGTGAGATATACACATCTACTGAAAGATGAAATATTAGGATAAACACTTTAAAAGGACCCATTAGATATGAGTTGGGAAATTAGATCATAGGTGATATTGATAAAAGTGGTTTCAGTAGAGTTCAGTGTTAAAAAGAACAGCATTTAAATTGATACGAGTGGAGAATAGAGGGAGGTAGAGTTAAGGAAGGACATATAGTACCTCTTTCAAGGAGCTTAGTCTGAAGAGATGTCAAACTAGAGAAGTAAAGAGGGAAAATATGAAGACTTTTTTTGTTTGCTTTTTTTTTTTTTTTTTAACAATAATCAAGACTTGACTTCATCTTTATGTCCTGAGGAAGAGGGGGTGTTTAGGGGAACAATATTCTTCCTGAGTAGGAGGAAAGAGCTCAGGGATAAATCTCCCTTAAAGTTCTTGGATAATATTTGTAGCTGATAAATACTAAACAAATTGTTAAAGAAAGGGAAATGATAGCAGTCTTACTGTGTTAAAAAAATATATTAACAATTATGTTAACTAAATAGCAAATATCTGTCACTGTTTACACACAATAAGCTTTATTATTCTTCATTGACTTCAATATCTATAAACAAATGTATTCTAAGAACTCTAATTTTAATATGAGCCATTCGGAACAATTTCTATCCATGTTCTTAAAAAATGCTATTTTTCGGCCCCCCCCCTTGCCCCCGGTGGCGCAGCGGGTTGAGTGCAGCGCTATGAAGCTGTCTGTCAGCGTATGCAGCCCAGGTTTGATTCCCAGCCAGCCCAGGAGATAACCACATGGAGCAGCGGACCTCTCCTGTCTTGCCCGCTGCTCCCCTCAGCAGTGTATTTCAGTCAGTCTGCCTGTTCTGTTCCCCACTCTGTCTCTGGTGAATCCTCTCACCTCCAGTGCCTCTGGCCTGTATCCCAGCTCTTGTATAAATAAATAAATCTTTAAAAACATTGCTATTTTTCTTTTATAGGTTATGTAAATATATATTTGTTTTCCCAGTATGCATTTGGCATAACTGGTGAAATTTGAAATTGCCAATATTTAACTATCTTTGATCTTCAAAATGGCAAGTTCATTTGATTCAGCTGAATTTGCTATTGTTTATAAGATTACATGTACATGAATACGAGTATTTACCACTTCAATGTGTCCATGTGCACTAACCATCTAATTCATATTATCTTCACTGCAGGCGGGCCATGTGACACCTAAGTCTCCTTCAACTGACATCTTTGATATGATTCCATTTTCTCCAATTTCACACCAGTCTTCAGTACCTACTCGCAATGGCACACAACCACCTCCAGTACCTAGTAGATCGACCGAGATTAGTAAGTATCCTAAAATTAATATTCTTTGCTATATTTGTTTATATTGTACATGTTTAACACTTTATGAGAAATTATGTATCTTAACAAGTACACTAAAAATTTTAATTACTAAACTATTATATTTATGGATGTTTGTCAAATTCAATGTATTCTGCTTTACAACTCAGAATACTTCTAAAAACATCAATAATTGTAACTGGAAACTGTTTTTCCAATAATAATATTTTTTGGTATATGGTGATTTATGTCATAATACACAGCACTTTATATTTTTGTTGTGTTGGTGTTTTATTTTTAATATTCTAATTTAATAATTAAAAAAACTCATGATAATTATTTTGTTAATTTTTGACATGTTCAGTAGAGCTCAGTTTAATTTTTTAGTATATGGATATTCTTAGTTGAAGACATATATCTAAGAATTCCATGATTTGCTTATTAATCTTATGTAAGTGTACTTTGATATCTAAAATGCTACAAATTCATAGCTTTTTTGTTTTGCCTCCTCTATTTCTGATAAGAAGATAGAAGTCTCTTTTTGATCAATTAAAAAGCATCCAATGTATGCCCATTTTCATTTTCTTCACTGTATGTTGATCTGCAGTCTGTCACAGAAATGGAAAGAACAGCTCCCGGTGATCAGACATTATTTCAAAATGAAAACTGAAGGTTACATATTTTGCTTTATTGTATCTTCTCTGGTTCACATTAAAATTTTTCAGTGTAACTCTGAAGCTTACAAACATGTTTAATACTTTAAAATACGAATTTGAAATACTAAATTTCTAATTTAATACTTTATTAAAATTAAAATAGATACTTGAGTTCCTCTAAATATGTTTGTACAATGCTAAATATTTTTAAGGAAATACATTCCATAGTTTGTTTTTGAAGATGTATCCAATATCTTAATATCATAGTAGGGTATTTTTTTTTTTGTCCCAAATCTCTTTTTTTTTTAAAACAGGATTTGCTTTTTTTTTTTTTTAAGATTTATTTATTTATTTTATACAAGAACCAGGTTACAGGCCAGATGTATGGGAGGGTGAGAGGATTCACCAGAGAAAAGCAGGGAACAGAACAGGCAGACTTGATGAAATACACTACTGAGGGGAGCAGCAGGCACAACAGGAGAGGTCTGTTGTGCTTTGTGGGACCCTCGCTGGCCGCCCGGAATCAAACCTGCCCTGCAGAAGCTGGGGCAGCTTCACAGCGCAGTGCCACCAGGGGAGACCCCTACATCTCTTCCTTTACCACTGATTTTTACTTACTTTGAACTTCATTGCTGGTTTACTCATTCATTGACTTAATTTATAGGCATTGTTTAATACATACAAGACTTTGAAGTATAAATTGACAGTATATGCAAAGTGGAGGGTTTTAATCCAAGTCAAAATGTAAACTTGGAAGAGTGAATAGATTCTAAGATATTTAACAGGAATAACCCAGGCTGTTGGCTAGAGTTCAAAATCAATTATGATTCAGGATTTTAGATCAAAAGTTATTAACAGGGAAAATTAAAGGTAGTGAAGGAGTAAATAATGAGTTTCATTTTGGATACTAATGAATTTGAAATACCTTTGGGAAAATCTAGGCAGAGATGCTAGAGATTTTTTAATAAGAAACGGAAGTAACACATTGCTGATTATTTAAATATCTACCTGAATGTCATGTCAATATCCTCTGCATTTTTTAATATCTACTATCCTGAGTACCAAAGTTTAGTAAATATAGGGATATATATATATACATATGTGTGTGTGTATATGTATGTCCATGGATAGATGAATGCATAACATAGATAAATTAGGTAGAAAGCATACTGGTTACCACTGTGCCATATTTATCCACCTCTTTCTTTTTACTATCTATACTAACAATTTAAGGGCAAATTTTTCACTTCAATTTTTACTATAAGATTATCTAACATTTTGACCCACAGTAGTTTTCTTAAAGTGAAACCTGATATGTGTTCATTTATATTTCATATCTACTAAATATGTTCTCCAAAACATATATTTGATCTTTGAACACGTATTTGATTTAAATAATGGACTCAGTCCTACATATCAATAAATATATAAGGAAGTCTCAGTAATATATTAATTTTGGTATATTTAAATTGCTTAAGTAAAATGTAGATATCATATTATCAAATAGTTGGTGATTTTAATATTGTTTTTATTAACAATCACAGACTTTTCTGGATAATAATTTTTGTAACCAGTTTTAATATAAATTGAATCTTTTTTTGTTGGTGCTTAATTACAATAGCTAAGGAAAGTCTAGCATAAACTAAGTCACAGCCATAGGAGCTTATTTGGCTATGTAAGTATTCCTTCATGTAGTCCTGTCTTTGAAATCTCATTCACTCAAATTCCCTTTTTGTCATTTCAAAAAAAATATTTTCTTCCTTTTAGAACGGGACCTGTTTGGAGCAGAACCATTTGACCCATTTAACTGTGGAGCAGGGGATTTCCCTCCAGATATTCAATCAAAATTAGACGAGATGCAGGTGACTATGCTAACAGTCTGACCCATTAATAGTTTATTTCTTTTTAATATGGAACAAAGAGAACACTATATACACAAATTACACTTTCCTTGAAATATTTTTATTATAAATTATAAACTTATTTAAAATTGTTAGTTTAAAACAATAATAGATATTTAGTCTTATATAAATACCCCTATGGAGGCTAAGGAAAGGTTTGGTTTGGTTTTGTTTTTAATGTGCAATTTGCAATAATAAGATTGGGTGTTCTTTTATACAAAATTACATGAATTCTAATGGCTCATTCTTTTGAAATCCCAAATTAAAAGATCATTACATTAGAATTATAAAATTTGATCTCAGCCCTAACAATTATGATTTTTAAATTGTAAATGGGTTGATGAAGACCTTTGTAAGAGTAAAATCAGTCTATTAAAGGAAGCATTGTAGTTGGAGTTCATAACATCTGAGATCTTATTGAAAAAGCAGATACTGAAGTAACAGCTTCTTTAGGAATGTAGTGCAGTGAGGTTTTCATTTCTTTCTCTTCCTTATATTTCTCAATTCTGATTTGTTCTAGAAGTTTGAAGATACTGATTTTAAAAGTTTTATATATGGATTAATAAGTAGTCTTATAAACACTGGAATAGTCTCTTTTTATTTGTCTTTTCCATTTTGGTAAATGCATTATATCCTATTTTTCATCGAAAAGACTAAGCAGATAGAATGCAGGCAGAAACCAATTATATGAAACTGGCAAAAAGACGCAATGAAGAGCAGGTGTTTCTGTTTTTAAGCCTTTGTTATTACATTCACTTTCCTAGAAAAGAGAAAATGAGTGGATTCTGATCTTCTAATACTGGTTTATAAACATTTCTTCCTAGAAAGATGATATGAATACCCTTCTGCTCACTGCAACTATAAAGCAGTCTTATTTTCTAGGGGTTATGTTAATTTCCTTATTGTTCTAGAAATAGTAATGCCTGCACTTAACAGTTGGATTTTTTGTTAATTGGATTTTAATTTATAATGAATGCTAATTCCAGGAGCAATTAAACGAACAAATAAAGGCTATTGTATGGTCATCAGAAATCTGTTAGAAAAAAAAAAGTTGGATTTTTTAACATATGCCTCTGGGTTTTCAAAAAAATTTTAAAACATTTCTCAAGATGTATGATTCATAATTCTTTTCCCATGGACAATGATTTTAAATCCTTGATATAAACTTAAGTTATACCTTTCTTAAATATTTACAAAAAAAGGTATAATCAATTTATCCTTAAATCTCTTATAACTATTAAAATTACTAAAAAATTATAAATAACAAAAGCAAGATTACAAAAAACTAACGGCGGGAAGGGACAGTGCAGGATCTCTATGATTCTATGCAAATGGGGTGAAGGAGAAGTCCTGGAGCCCTCAGTGGCTTTTGCAGGCTTTTATTGGGATTTACCAGGCACACAGGCAGGGGTGCTGGGGTGCTGGGGGGCCGGAAGGCTGGCAGGTCTCCCAGCCCCCAGCAAGTCTTCACTCTTTCTGGGCTCTCCGGCATTCTCTTGCGTTCTCTCTGCTTCTCTCATGGTTCTGCTGTTGTCCCCATGACACCACCCTTATAAGCCCAGTCTCTCAGCCCAGGTGAATCCCATCTACATATGTCCATACCCTACTCCAGGTACCCGCCATCAGGCATGCATTCAGGACCGCAGGGATTCATCATCATCCTAATGGTGGGAGGGCAGAGAAGCCTGATACTTTTTATTTAGCCTACAACAACAAAATTCAATTTAAGAACTTTAATATAACAGGATGGATTGATGTTCATTAGCTAAGACAAAAATCATCAGTATCAGACTTCTGTTGATTTCAGTGTGTTTCCTACTGAAACTACCTCTTTCTGTAGTTTAAATACTACAAAACTTTCACTCAAGTAGTGGATAATTATTCAGTGAAAATACTTCATTTATTTCATATGAAATCAATTCTTTTACTTTTTCACAATTTTTTCCAGCTAGGCATTTAATGCTGGGAACTAATGCTTTCTTAAGCGCAAACACAAACACGGGCACTAATGTGTATTTGTTCTCAAACATTATGCAAACCATAAAGACTATTTTCATACTAATATCTTTAGATGGTCACAAAAATGAAAAATATTCTATATGTTGAAAATAATCCTACATCTCTAGATTTTTATAA
Organism: Talpa occidentalis; assembly: GCF_014898055.3. Classification (NCBI taxonomy): domain Eukaryota; kingdom Metazoa; phylum Chordata; class Mammalia; order Eulipotyphla; family Talpidae; genus Talpa; species Talpa occidentalis. The sequence goes on from NW_023603184.1 coordinate 114,534,444, forward strand.
CAACCTAGTTTGACAAACACTATATTGGAATGATTTAGTGATATATTAGTCAAATAATGTTAATCTATGGTATTTTTGCATTTATGTTTTGTCATTTCCAATATATTCTTAATGTCTTTCTTATTCTTTTCTGCTTACATGATGGGTAGCGCCAGAGATGGTTGGTATATTATTTTCATAATAATTTTAAAGAATTTACAAATTCTTAACGATAAAACTTTAATATTTGCATGTTTTAGTTAATAAATTTTCAAGTTTCATATGTATATCTATATCTCTAAATAGCAGTTGTATTTAAAGAGGTTTTATAACCCATATTTTAAAGTTATTGTTTCAATGTCTTAGTCACTATTGTATTGTCTACCAAATTGCTTGTCTGTTTCTCTTAGTGCAAGATTTACTTGCAAGATTACATTAAATGAAGTGAAATATTTTCTTCAACTAAAGTCTAGGACAACTAACCTAATGCACATTCTTAAATACTATTTTTACCTACATATAATGTGAAAACTTACTGCGCTTAGTAGGTTGTATAAGACATTGAATTAACATACCTAGTGAAATATTTGGTTTTTCTCTTTTGCTTACAGATAAAATCAAATATCTCATTAATAAGACCTTAAGCATAAATATTAAACCATGTTTCAATATAAATAGTTAAAAAATAAGATATTTACTTGAAATCAATAATTTAGTTATTTCATAATTGGCAGCACCAAAACTTTCTGGTATATGTCACCAACAGACAAACCAGTATAAATGTAGTGACAGTCCAGAAGTGTGCCTTGTAACTTACAACAATTTAATACACTAAAAAAGAAGCATGGGAAGTCAATAAATATGAAAGAATTGTGCTTTAAGTGATGTTGAAACTGGCTAATAATTTGGAAGAATCTTTGCAACAATGTCCAAATAAGTTTCAGAAGCATTAGGCAGTTTAAAATGTTTGAAATACAATTGAATATATATCAGACTTTTGAATTACAGAGTTTATAAGGGAAAGAAAAATATGCAACAGTTGTTTTTTCCTACTGAGGTGATGTTGATTTACAATATAGTATATGATTTCAAGATATAGGATCACACCCTTCACGTGTGTGTATGTTACCACACCATACCCCCCACCACCACCGAGGCACTGAAAGTCCTCCACCATAGTCCACTGTGTCCCCTCTATACCTTCCTCTCACCCTCTTCCTTCTCTGCACCTTCAATTCTACTGTCAGATTTCTAGGGTTTGTTACTGGTTTGGTTTCATCTGACCCTTTGTTTTGTTTCTCTATATTCCACATAAATGTCTTTTATATTCTGACTTGCTTTGCTTAGCATAATCCCCTCCAGATCTATCCATGTTGTAATAAAAGTGAAAAGTTTATCTTTTATTATAACTGAGGAGTATTCCATTGTGCATATAACCACACCTTCCCAATCCACTCATCTATCTTTGGACACTTAGGTTATTGCCATAGATTGACTTTTGTAAATAATGCTGCAAATAAATATAGAAGAATTTCTATATTTAAAATTTTTTTTAAATTTACTCTTAAAGTATATAAATATTTATATTAAAATAAATAATTAGGAAACTAAACAACAAGATAAATAAAAAGGCTAGGCTCAGTTTATAACATCCTTTTGGGAGTAACTTATTATTAATACTTATATTCCTATTTAATATCAAAAACTTCAATATACTCTGTTTTAAGGAGAAAATAACTGTAAATGTGGAAAATCTCTATGCATAAAAATATCCATAATAAAACCTCACTAACTATAAATGTTGGAAGAATTAAATTATACTATAAATTAATAATTATAAAGTCATCATATTAGTTTTACAGGAAATCAAGATAATATAGGACATTTGCTCTGCTAAAATTAAGAATATAGAAAATTGTATCTAATATATATTAAAGATATGAGTTACAGGTAATATCAATATATTATTATCAAAGCTGATATAAAAATCTTTAGATAGCAAGAGACTAAAAGACAATCTTCAACTTGTTGACAATTGTTAACATGAGTGGGTTTTCCTTCCATCATATGCTTTTCTCCCTATTTCAGAAAAGAAGTACAACTGAACAAAATATCTCATACAAAGACATTGTTAATAGAATAAAATTATTCCTTCATATGATTTTAGTTTTTGATAATGTCTATTACTACATAAAAAATTCTGATCTTACTCAGAGATTTCTAATTCAGAGGCTTGTGCAAGCCTCAGAATGATTCAGTGTCTATTAAATCATTATTTACAAAATGAGACTGATGGGGAAGGTTAGAAAATGTGTGGTAAACTTTATCTTAGGAAGAAAGAAAAAGAAAACCAAGGAGCCATATAATAATGTGTCTGTTAATTGACATGATTACATAAAGCTAAATGGACTCTAAAATAATCCTAATAAAATCACAATGAAGTCTTTCTTGTGATACAAAAACTTTTTTACTATTAAAATTGTGGTTCATCCTTATTTTACTTTGATTGCTATTCTGAGTTTCAAATATTGATAACACATCAATAAGTATTATTTTAAGGGTAACTGAAGTGATAGTGGTTTAATTTCAGGATGAATTGATAAAATTTTGAACATACTTTGGTATTAAACCGTTCCAAAGTTAATAAAACCATATTCTCGCCCTCTCACTCACACTCTCCCTCTTTGACTCTTCTATGCCAGAAGATGATAGAATACAGTTCCTCATATACCCAAATAATGAATTTTTAAAAACTGTTCATCTGCAATATTTTCAGTTTAAGGTATTGACTTTTCTAAGTATTTGACAGCTCTTTAAAAATATACACATGGAAAAATATTTCTTTTGTGATAAGAACAGTCTTTTTAAAAGTAATGGTAAGTATTCTTTCACTTAGCTAATATAACTTGTACTCCAAGTACCAAGAAAAATGTCTTGGAAAATGTCTATAAGGATGGGATTGCTATGTGGTCTTTGTGTTGTAGACATAATGAAAAGTATTCTCTGAACATTGTGAGGAAAGTGGTGACTTAAAGTTTTGTAAGGATTTTTTTCCCTCTCTATAATAATGTTTACATTGGACTTGTAATATGATAAGCATCTTAGATAGCTGTTTAATGTGAAGGTAATTTTGTGAACTCCAGACAAATACACAAATGGTTAACACACAAGTAGATACATTCTAATTAAATAAAACATACACTGCGAACATAAAACAAAAGCTTTCTCTTTGACAGTCATGTTCTTTTTATTTAAACTTTTTTAAAAAAATTTTGATTTAATTGATTGATTTCAGCTCTATATAATATTAGGAGTATAGCTTCACCTCAGTCTTTGGAGACTTGCTATTTTTAGACTGATACCTATATTTCATTTTCCAAAAATGTGTCATGTGGTCAGCCTAAACTGCAGATAACCTCCCTGAACAAAATTTTAGTTCTGTTAGTAATAAAGAAAGAGAGGGAGGGGGGAGATAAAGGGGGGAGGGAGAAAGAGAGAGTGTGAGTGTGTGTGTGTGTATGTGTAAATACTGCCACATTGCTTCTAGAAGGAAACTTAAAATGTGGCCTTCATAACCACTGATGAATGTGAGTCTGCTTTCCTTCTTTGCAGGCCGTTGTGCAAAGATGTCCTGGGTGATATTGGAGAGGAAGGATAAGCGGTAGTGAAACCAGAAGTATCCTCTGGTTTGATTATCTCATGCAAAAAGGAAGAGACCTCAGAGTAGAGAAGAACAGATTTCTTTGTCGCTAATTCTTGTTTTTTTAAAGATTTATTTATTTATTTATTTGTTTGTTTGTTTGTTTATACAAGAACCAGGGTACAGGCCAGATGCGCGGGAGGGTGAGAGGATTCACCTGTCACTAATTCTTAACTCAAAAATCTTAGAAAAAGAAACCTCTCAAGGCAATTGAATACTTGCAAGAGTTAAATCAAGGGCAACTTAACTTCTCAAAATATCTAAAACACGCTATGGGGAGTGGGATTCAAAGCAACTCTTCAGCTCCAAGCAGTAGCAGGACTAGTAGAGGAAGCTTTCTCCCTGACAAAGTAGTCTGCTGTCCTGCATTCCACAGGTTATGGCTTTGCATTACTAAAAGAATTTTACCCAGGCTCTGGATGGTGGTTACCAAAAGAAAAGATGAATTCTTTCAGGCTCCCCTGAACCTGTTGTTATCAATTTGAGGTCTAGCTGTCATACAGATTAATATGCCAATAGAGAATTTAAACTGCAGTACAATAACCTAAAAAGGAAAAGAACATTTAAGACTGGAAACAACTTAATTTCATGTTTCTTTCTTCATTTTCCCATAAATGCTAACCTCACATATATTTAAAGGACTTAAAACACTAAAGGCAGTAAAAGAACTGCCGGGGAGTATACCCCTATATAAAAATTTGACAAGCCAACATTTGACAAGTAATTATTTCTTAGTTGACCAAGGCATGAAGAGTTCAACTTCTATCCAGTCTCATTTATTTATTGATAAATATTTTTTGGCCATGAGGATTTTCCATTATAATGTTTTTCTTCTGTTTTGTAGGAGGGGTTCAAAATGGGACTAACTCTTGAAGGCACGGTATTTTGTCTCGATCCATTAGACAGCAGGTGCTGATATCAAGAACAAGAGATCCTGATTTATGTTAAATTTGTTTTGTATACATATATATCATTCATTATTACTGTATGACAGGTATTGTACATGTGCCAATATATTTTTGAAATCTAACTTTTTGAAGATTATTTTACTAAAATTTCCACATATATTCACTGTAACATTTTATTTTAAAGGCAACCCACTGTAAAGTTAGTCTTGCTTTTATGTTCCTTTCTATTTCTATCGTAGGTAGATTTGTAAATGAAAGACAAATTATCCAAACTCCTTCCTTGTGTCTGAGTTCCAAATAATAAGCATCTTGAAATTTGTGCCCATTTTCCAGGCTGCTAGTTTATTCTTGATTTCCCAAAAAGCCATACCTGAATCCTTTTAAAGTCCTGATGAAATATATCAATGCCAAACTAAATGTTCTATATTCAATCCATTAAATATGTCACCATTCATTAGATAGATATCATTTTATGTATTAAATTTGTTTATATCACTGGGAAGATATAAGCTTTGAATAAGATGTCACCAGGTCACTTTTAGCAGGCAAATAACAAAAATATAAATTCCAATAATAATTAAACCAAATGTATTTAGAGTATTTATTATAACCACAAGGTAATAATGTTAGTTATTACTACTAGTTATACTCTAAATATTTATTTATAATTAGTGTGAAGAAAAACTATGCTCTTAACAAAACACTTAACATTCAATTTTTGATAACAGTTATATTACTATCTAAACATCTGATTTGGTGTTTCTTAAAAAATTGGAATATATGCTGTGTATAGTTGCAATGTCTATTACTCATATTTACTTTGCCTAATATATATGTATATATATATTTTCTCACTGAATTAGAACTGTCCTTTCATATATTCTCCTTTGATAAACATCTTTTCTCACCAAAGATTGTTTTATGATACCCCATTAGTTTTAATATTTTAAAACATATGGCAATTTTTTCTTTATAAATCATTGATGTTATTTAGTGAATTTAATTTGTACTTGGTTTGCTGAAGCTAGATTCTCATTTTCACACATCAAGTTTTTGTTCAGTTTAGTCTTTAACATGAATAATAAAATGTTTTGCACTTCATTCTCAACTTGCTGAACTCTGAACTTTACATGTTTTTTTCCTATACTTTTGCCCCTTGTGTAACAGACTCTAATATGTACTTGGTGCAATAATAATTCATGTTCAAAATTTATAATTTGGTTTATCACCTTATATAAAAATAAATTAATGAAAACTTGAGCTTAGATTGAAGGTAGATTTCAAAAATAAAGTTTTCTTTTACTCATGGGAATTTTCTTCATATGCTAAAGGTACATTTTCACTAGGAAAAGAAATCAAATATGCTTATGCAATATTATATTTGTATGTATCTCCATAATGTTCTAGGATATGTAAGCCTTCTTGTTTATTATCCGTTTTCTGCTATTTAACTTAGAGAATAGAGTATGTTTCATAAAGAGTCTTTATAACTTTATTTGGCATATAGTATTTTGGAATTTGTATAATGAGGATGTTTAGAAGCCTTATCAATGGCTTTTTTAACAGATAGAATTTGTATTTTTATTGTACTTTAAAAAGCTTTATGTAATAGGTATATATTTAGTGGCATTTACTACCAATGGTAATGCAATAGAGTACTAAGATGGTATTTGGAACATTAAAGATAAGTTACTCTACCAATTTTTAATGGTGAGCAATTCTGCTACTGGCATGATTAAATAGTACATAATTCATTATTAATTATGAACATTTATTTCACCAGTGCATTTTTATGAAGATCCAGTTGAAAATTGTATTTCTATGTAAGCTCAATGATGTCTGATTTTGCTGATAATAAATGTTTTTAAATAAATTAAATTGTATAATTTACTCATTAAATAATTATTAGGGACATCCTGAAATTAATTATGGAAAATTATCCTGATCATAAATTGGAGCCTAAAGAAAGAGAAAGGTATGGGGGTGAGGGGGTGGGGAAAGGGAGGGAGGGATTAAGGGAGGAAGAATCAAAAATAAAACAACCAGTTCCAATGGGGGAAATAAGGGCTTTACCTTTAAATTTATTCCTTATAGCCCATATACAGCTATAAGAGCAAATTTCATTAAGTATTGAAAAGAGTGAACTTGATATTTAGAGAGGTCATAATTTCTTTCCTTTCACAAAAGCATCTAGTGCTATAACTGTACTATGTAGGTCCATTTAGCCTAGTAATAATTAGTAAAACGTTATATTGGCTGATAGTATTAAAAAAGATAGACAGTTTATAGGTGAATAATAGGATTTGAGTTGTGGCTAATTGAGCAATCATGAACAAGTTTTTCACTTATTCAGATTGAAATATTAACTAAGTATTAACCTTTTTTGTCGAGGCAACATTGATTTACACTACATGATTTAGAGAGGTAAGATCACACACTCCAGGTGTATGTTACCATGCACCCGAAACCCCACCACATGTACTTGCAAAGAATGCTTTTTTGGGGGGGTGCAGTGACTTATAAATGTCTATTAAGCCCATGTAGTCTAATTCTTTATTTATTGATTTTCTGTCCAGTTGATCTATTCACTGGTGAAAGTGATATGTGGATGTCGCCTACAACTATTTTGTAGCTACCAATGTTTGTTTTTAAATTTGATAATAATTGCCTCATGTATTTTGACACTACTTCATTTGATCAATATATATTGATAATGTCATGTCTTCCTGACTTATTCTGTGTAGTCCTCTGCAAGGTGTCCACGCTCGTCTCTAGGCCCTGCCATGGAAGGAAGACTGTACGGCCCTTCCTGGCTATACTACTCGAGTCGGCACCCCCAGCCGGAGCTGCAGTGCATATTAGCACCTGCTGGCAGCGGTGACGGGCCACACTGACTGTAAACTTGAGGCCTACTTGAGTGCAGGCTCCCAATGAGCAGCTACCAGACCGCGTTGTTTACCCCTCACTGCCCTCTCAGCACATGGGCTACACCTGTAGATGCCAAGTTTATGAGGCGTTTCCATCACCGCACCATTGCCAAAGCAGACACGCTCCCTCCAAGAGAAGTACTAGTAGCCTTAAAGCCAGGTAGTGAGAAGGGCCTCCCCAGTGGCCTAGCGGGTTAAGGCTCAGTGCTACCGTTGTTGCAACTATCTGAGTTCGATACCCGGCCCAGGGAGCCAACCCACGTAAGGTGCAGTGGGCCTCTCCTCTTGCCTACTGCTCCCCCTAGTGGTGCAATTCAGTAATGTTCACCCTTCCTGTAGTGTGTCTTCCCCTCACCTGTGTGTGTCCTCCTCCCCTCCCTGTGTGTGTCGTCCTCCTCCCTCGCCTGTCTCCCGCCCCCTCTCCCACCCCCGATATGAGACCAGGTCTATAACCTGCTGTGAAACATCCAGTTGAAAGAAAACAAGGGGAGCTCATCATGAGCCCGTCAACGTGGAAGCAAGAACTCACCCCTAACAGGGTGATAGAGTGGTGTTACATTAAGCCAATGTTTTAAGCTGATTAAAAATACACAAAAAAATGTTCATCCCATATCTTGTTAGCTTTTACTAGCTAAGTGGGGCTGTCCCTGCCTTCCTTTGGTTCCCATTTGTTTGTAGGATTGTTTTCCATTCCTTTACTCTGAGCCTCAAGTACATTTCCTGGAGTCAGCAGAAAGTTGGGTGTTGTTTTCTTAACCCAACTCTTTACCTTTTGATTGGTGAGTTTATTAGTTCATTTACATTTAGTGTGATTACTGATACTGAGAGTCTGCGATTGCCATTTTGTCTGTATTTTTGTTTCCTTTTTTTTTTCCCTGGAAGTTCTATTCTTTGACATAGATATGAGAACTCCTTTCAACATTTCCTGTAAGGGAGGTCTTAGGAAATGACTTCAGCATCTGTTTGCCTGAAAGACCTTTCTCCCTCATATCTGACAGAGAATCTTGCAGGATATAATATTCTTGACTGGTATTTCTTAAGTTTCGTGAATACACCATTCTGTTTCTCCTTACCTGTGTGTTTCCTCAGAGAATTCTGACATAAGCCTGATGAGAGTACCTTTATAGGTTACCTGTTTCTTCCCCTAGTCATCTTCAATATTCACTCTTTGTGTTGAACTCTTGGAATTTTCAAAACTTTGTCTTGGTGCAGGCAGGGCTCATTACATTTAGGTGATAAAGTGTAGTTCCATTGACATGTATTTTTAATTCCTTTTCCATATGAGACATTTTCTTCTATTAATTCTTTGATAAGTTTATTATCTTTTTTTTTACACTCTGTAACACTAATTATTCTTATATTGCATGGAGTTGGATTATTCTTGAAGTGTTTCTCCCCCCAGCCCCCCCCCACCCCGTGTACTAATGTTTCCACCTGGATTCTATGTGTGTTGCCTTTTTGTTGTCACTGATTCAATCTTCCATTTGGTCTGTTCTGCATCTATAGAATTCTAACTATTCTATTGATCTTTTTTACATTCTGTAGCCCCATTATATAAAACTTAACTTTCTATCTTTTTATTAAGTTTATTTCTAGGACCATTTTTTTTTCCTGAGTTTTCTTGCATACCTTTGATCAACTTTTCTGTGTTTTCTCCCACTTATTTGAATGTCTTGATCATGACAAGTTTGATATCCATCTGATAGGAACAGATTTTCCATGTTTTTGTGGTTCTGGAGATTTGGTTCTCTGTGCGTGCTAAAATATCTCTTGAGCATTCAAGTTACCATTTCCCAATTTGTAGCTTTCTAGGTTGCTTTTTCAAGTGTTCTAAGGATGAAGAACTTCCATTTCTCCAGCAGATGGCACTGTATGTCAGAGAGAACAATTTGCAGCTGCTGAGTCAGTAGGTGGGGGAGGGGCCAAGAGTAATTCACTCACTTGTGAGTGGCTTGTGTTAGTGGTACTGCTAAAAGCCCTCCTCTTTGGGTTCTAGACTTATTTCTTCAGGGTCACTGTACAGTCTCTCTGTCACAGTTCACAAGTCCCAGAGTGTCAGGGCAAGACAGCCCTATTCTAAGCCCTTTCCTCTTCACTGGGACTCTACCTGGGACAGCATGGCTCCTCTGCCTGTATATACCCTTAGCTAAGGGTATACCTCTACACTAATCAATGCCTCCCTCTACAGGGGCACCAGACAAACTTGGGAGCACATCTCTGAGATTTTCTCCCACTGCGGACTTACATACTGGTCAAAGTCTCCAGGTGCATTTTTCCAACCACCTTTTGTTGTATGGGGTTGAATTTCTTCAGTGTCCCTTCTGGCATGGTCAGTGTTGGTCTCCAATGTTCAAGTGGTGCTCCAGTTTTATCCCAAGTTGGGATACTCTGGGTCTAGTGCCCCTCTGGACCATTATAAGATTGTACTCCTGGCAGCAAAGCAGGGAAACTCCTAGGAGGATATCTCAATGTTAAGGATATGCAAGACTCAGGACTCCTATGCACAGCCTTTGCACAAGAATGAACATTCACCAATCCATTCAGTATAATATATGTATTACTTATTTTACATGAGTAGCATATATTATGTGGTTAAGAAAACATCTAGAAAGTTGCTAACAGACAGTATTAAATTGAAGATGATCAGATGCCTGCTTTCACTTTAGTTTATTGTCATAAAGGTAGAAATAAGACAAATAAATGACTTAAATGAAAATGCAATATATATTAAAGTACTATGTGAACCAAAAACTTCCCCAAGAACGTTTACACTTACATTTAAACTAAGGTGCCTAGCACTGATGTGTTTTTAATATTAGATATCCAGTGTGAGATGTCTCCAGTCAGGCCAATGGCAATAATTTTCTTCATCTCTTCTTGTTTCTTCTATTTAGGATTTGATTTAAAAAAAAAAAAAAATTTTGGTCACATTATGGAAATTCATTTCCAGCTAGAATTTCTGGTAGATTTTGAGTTGTTGCATTTCTAAATACTGACTTTTAAAAATTCTTTTTGATGTTACTTTACATAACCATGAAAAGAAAACTGGCTGTTAATATTTTTCTGCTCCAATGTTTCCCTATATAGTTCCAAATTCAATATTTATTCATGATTTTGAGTTTCAAATTCCGTTAAATCACTTGGAGAATCATGGACTCAATTTTGACAGCTAAATCTCAGACTTTACCTCAGCTACCCGCATTAAAGCAGGCAATACAGTGTTACAATGGACATAGCTAGTATTGCCCTATAGTATTGGACTTGCACTCCCTGGTCTTGTACAGGAAGTGCTGATCTTACGTGCCCTCCTCTTTCCCGGTGACCTCAAACAAATATCTCACCAATACCCATCTCATAAATTTGACCCAAACCTTATTTTTTCATGCTCATTTCAAGATATGCTCATATATTGTTAAGCTTCAAATGTAGGCCATTTCTATAGCTCCCCCCATTTTCAACATTTTCTCTGGAATTCACCCAAAGTGAGACTTCTTTATTCTAGTGAGGAGATGATTGCCTAAAATAAATTATGGTCTTCTGTTTTCTTATATTTATGATATATGGGTAATATTTAGATAGCAGAAGATACTATTTTTCTTTGGATTCATATCTTTTACTCAGGATTCCAAAACACCCTCCTTCCAAAAATCATAGTTAAATGACATAGAAAAGATGGCATACTCAAGGAATCTATCCTAAAGTCCAATGTCAAATTTCTGACATCGATAAGTTGAAAATGCTGAATATCTTATATCTTTGTCACTAGAATTGAGTTTTGTGTCAGTTAATAGTACCATCAAAGAAGTATAATGAAACACTTGCAAACACTTAACTTAATCATACTTACCTTAGCCACATATTTGACATTCATTCAGATGCACACTCAAAATTCATTAACTCAGAGTTTACAGACAACTCTGTAGGCACTTTGGAAAATACATTAAGGCTTTTAAATGTAAGATTTAACTTCTTAAAAGTATTCCTCAACATACACTAGACCTAATTATTTCTATTAATGGACATTCTAAAACCCCATACCATTTTCCCAATTAATTATATTTTACTAGCTTATATCATTATTATCTTGCAAAACCAGTAAGATAATGTCTTAAATCATCATTTTTCTATTTTGATAACTTTTTTAACCTTTAATTTATGCTCCAAAAATCTTGAGGTAAGGATTGTTTTGACATTTTTATATCCTCTACTGCCAAGCATGACACTTTATCTATGACGATTCAATAAAAGATTAAATGATCCTTTAGCATGCTTCTTGCTAATGAAGTGAACTAAAACTTATTCTCTCTATGAAAGAAAGGAACAACATGCCTTCCAAGTGTTAGAAGATAACCACTTTGTCCCCTTCAATGAAACTTTTACTATTTTTAGTTTCATTCTATTACCATAAGAATTTGTTGTCTAAATAGCCTGACAATTCCTTACAATCATCTAGTAACCATCACAGAATCATATATTAAGTAAATATGACCCAGTCAAGGAAAGAAAAACAAATGAATATTAAGCTTTAAAGAAGCTGTGTGGATTCAAAGGTGAATGTTGCACACTTAAAGGACATTCCCTGAACTTAAAAGCGTGAAGAACTGTATTTGTTGAGCACGTCAATATCTAAAAATAACTGAAGACTTAAACTGTATCTTTCCTTGACTAATATACTGTGTTCACACAGTTTTCATTGATTTTAAATATTTTTAAGTTCATTTATTTATCCTTAACTTTTTATTGTTTTCTTACTTTAAATGACATTTCATAAGAACATGTTGGGGTTCTTCCCAGTTGACTGTTCCCTCCCCTCTGTCTGGCCAGGCTGCTATGTTCCAGTCTGTTCCAAAGGTCACTTGTTCCAGTTGAAATAATTGTCTGGATAGCCTGGAAATAATCCAGATACTGGTTCTTTCCTGCAAAGAAAGAAGGTTTTTTTTTTTTTTTTTTTTGGTCTTGGCTGCATTTTAAAAGGAAAAAAAAATCAAAGATTTTTATGGCTAAATCTAATAGTTGTAAAATATAAATGTAATTCTGTTACTCATTTATAGTTATTCCAATTTTTTTTGTTATTTTGCTTTGTTATACACTATTCAAGATTAAAAAAATAAATCTACTGTCTGTATCATTATTTAGTATTAAATAGCAAGTATATGTTAAAAAAAAGGTATACAGGGAGATTTTGGCAAAGACTCAGCAAATACTAATCTTTCACACACACACATATATCAATACATACACACTTCATTTAGCTGTTCTGGTCTTTTCTTCTTGGTAGCTGCTTTAATTAAAGAAAAATAAATGTAAGGTGTGCTAGGCAATTGAGGAATGGGAGAAGACAGGTAGTGAAGGAATAGTCTATATTCAACTATGTCAAGTAACACATTTTGCAAAGGCTGTGTGTGGTTACTTGGTGTGTTCATTTTTCAGACAATTGGACCATTTGTGGGCCAGGGAGTTATAATTCAATTAGATGAAAAATTATTTCTAAAGTGATAGCTCTTTAATTTTCTCTAGTTCTCTGGTAATTCCAGCAGTTTTCATCTTCTCACCTAAAAGGGATTAAACAGAAAAATGCCTTAAGTTGGTCACCTGTTTCATGACTTCCTGCCATCAATTAATTAGATGAACAAATTATATTTTCTTAGAATCACTTGTTTGAGAATTTCTACACTCTTCCTTACTTGAATTTTAAGAAATTAAAAATGATTCCTTATATTAACTAATTCCTTATATGAACAACTCACTTTGATCTATAGAAACCATCAAACTAAGATGTAAAACATATGATGTTACTACTTGAGCTGTAGCTTGATCTTTCTTTGACTTTGGGAAGGTCACATAATTGCGTTCATAAAGTTCAAAAGATTTACTATTCTTGGCATAAAAAAGACAGAAAATCCTCCAAATAAACCAAAGAATAAAAAAAAATTGTCATAGAAACCACGTTATTATATCTTTTATTTGCGTACTAGTTATAAATAAATATTGAATCAATGATCCCTAAGTAAATAGTGCATCTGGCTGGCAATTAAAAGTAATGATAGGCCTGTAAAAGAGGACAGCAGAGACCACAAAACTGTCCCAGCCTTCATATCTGTATATTATCTCAAAATCTGTTTATAGAATTCTGTGCTTTCATAATAAAGTTGAATGCAAGGCAAAAGCATGATTCTAAGATTCTCTCCTTTCTCAAACTTTCCTACTTCTACAGACACAATAAGAGACAGACCATGGAGCATATTTACATTGGAAAAATGGGGACTGTGCTTCTAAAGTATTAATGACATGCCATCAAACTTCAACATGAATGATACATCTCAAAGGAATTCAAGGGTTCCTCTTTTTTATGTAAACATTAAATTTTGAAAATTCCAGCAGAGAAATGTGGTATTGTGTAAGATAATATACCAAAATGTCAAAAAACAAGTATTCTTAAATATGTTTACATCTATTGAAATCAATAGAGTCACAGAAAATTTGTTCTATTTCTGGCTTTTATAGGAACTTGCTTAAGTGAACTTAGGTTTTATAAATGGAGTTTCATAGGTGTGATTTTGAATATTACTTTTTGAAATATATTCAAATAAAATTTGCCTTTGGTAAATGTTGAGTTAGATGACATGTATAGCTTTTTTTGGTGAAGATTTTCATATTGCTGAACCTATAAAACAAAGACAATGCTGAAAAGATAAAAATGTACCAAGCTTGTTCATCTTACAAAGCTGCAGTTGCATTTCTCATCACTCTGTAGTCCTTCCTTGAGCCTTAATCATAGAGCTGAAACTAGAGAAAATAGTTGGCCCTGAAAACCACAAGAAGCTCCAGTATTTACTTCTGTTAATGCAAATTGATCAAATTTCTACAAACCTTAGAAGATATTTTACAAAGAAAACCCTAAAGCAGTACTTCCTTCTTAGGAAATAGTTTCATGTTTTAAAAAAGAAGCAATCAAGAGCATCTATCTGATGAAATAAAATTAATTAGAGAGCTTGTAGACATGAAATAAAATCAATGAGACCATGGAAAGCATATGAGTCATTTGACCTAGTTGAGTTTATTTAGAACACACACATACTTACAAAAATTTGGGATTCCATCAAAACCAGATTGTTTCCCGCACTGTTCCTCAGCAAAAAATTAGAAGGTCAAAGGAAACTTGGACAAAAATGTCCCAAGAAGCAATGCATGAAAATTGTCTAACAACTAACAAAACAAAGTAAATGGAAAAGTAAAAAGGAAGACTATGTTTCATAATTTTGTTTTTTATATGTTAAAGATTGTTCAACAATGACTTGATCTCCTATATTTAAGATTAACTAGCATGAAATAACCACTTATCTTTTTATTTTACAGTTATCAGGGAAATTGCTATAAGGAATTCATTTGGGGGATGTAAAATGAAACATATTTCTAGGACTTAAAGAACACAGAGTTGTTTTGGAATGTGCTTGCTCTCAAGAAAGGCCAAGCAAGATTTTTAAAAATGCATTAATTGATCATTGTTCTTCATGAGAATGAGCAATTTCAAGCAGAGAAACTACAGCTCTGTTTCAAAAGGTCAACTGTGATGGTATTTAAGAGGAAAACTGAAGTCACATTTTGAATACTTAAGACAGAAGTTTTATGCTAAAAGGTTTCTTTGATGAGGTCCTTTTGTGCTGACTATCATCTGTTCTCCTGGGTGGATATAGACTGTGAGAATAAACGAGTAATTGTCATTTACTGATGCACCTATATGCCTTAATTGCACATATTATGAAGGAACGATTGAAATTTCTGCACCCTTGTTGCATCTTCACTTAGGACTATGCTTCCTTTCCAACCTTTCCAGCAAGAGAATTCATTCTCATTCTCTCTCTCTCTCTCTCTCCCTCTCTCTCTCTCTGTGTGTCTGTGTGTGTGTGTGTGTGTGTGTGTGTGTGTATACTTCCACTCACACATGCAAAGAACGTTAAAGTTCCTGGAAATGTGATTCTGAACACACACACACTGAAAATTTTGGAAATGCTTTAGAGACATATTTTCTTTCATTTACTAATGGCTAAAACATCAAACAAAAATGATATAAAATTATGAATATATATTGCAAAATAATGTATATTTATGACTGCCAAGAGTTCAAGATTACTGACACAGACTGGGGCATATCTATGTGGTCAGAAAGATCATTGTGAGATGAACAGTCTTTTCCATCCAGCACTCATCATAGGATATTTTCTGGTATATGTGAAACCACAAGTACATCAGTGGGAACTTACTTGTATGGAAATACTGTAGTCAAACCACTAATCATGGCAGCCAGATTTCCCAGAATCAAGCAGTTGCTGTAGAAATTATGCCAAGTACTTGGGATAAAAATATGGTTTGAAAAGCTACAGATCAGCATAATATGGAAAGGTTATTAGCAAACTACAAAAATGTGGTTCTAAAGCAGACAGTATTAAACAACAATTTTGTGATGACTCCTTTTCCTAGAGGGTCTTCAAAGAAAGACATTTGTAAATATCATCAGTTATGCATTAAGTCAAGCTGGGGTTTGCATCTAAATATCTCTATTCTTCCTAAATGAACTTTAAATTGCAAAATAGAGAGGTCTTTTAGGCATAGAATATAGGCCCATACATCGTTTTTCTCATTTTAAAGTATGTATTTATTCAGATGTTTTCATAAGGTATTTTGGAATTTGTTATTTAACACCATAATATTTGCAGGTTAACATAAATTAGAGACATTTATGAATATAGAAAGATGTGATTTCCATTATTTATAGCAATATCCTAGGCAGATTCAGGATCAGAGTCAGACAGGCCCACTGTCTTTGAGCTTTTATAAGAACTTCAAATTCTAAAAATGTAAAAATCATGAATATTGAAAAGTTCATAAAACATGTTTATTTTTGTGCCAAGATTTTATAAGAACAAAATGGCAAAATGAGTTTCTATTTCTTAATTTTTGTGTAATTTTAATGTGAAATAATGTTCATTTGTTCCACACAATATTTCTTTAAATTAACATACCCAAACCTAAGCTCTAGAAACAAATGAACAAAATAGAAAAAATAAATAAAGTTTTGTACTGTAAGACCAATTGGTGGTCACCAGACAGAATACAAGGAGGGTGGGTAAACTGGGACAAAGAGGACAATTGTATGATGGAAGAAAGAATTGCACTTTTACAGGTGAACATAATTCAATATATAAACATGTTGACTTTCAATAATGCATGTTTGAAACATTTATGTTTTAATTCAATGTTACATCAATTAAAAATAGGATCAGGATGGATTAAATATTCACATTCCATTATAGATATAAATTATGGATATTAATTATATTAACTGTATATTAATTATATTTACTATGTATTAATTATATACATATGAAAGTCTCATTGAGTCTAAAAAATATGAAAGCTGTGCATTCAGAAATACAAGAGTGGTAATAATCAAACCAGAATTGAGTGGGCTTTAATTTTATAGGAACTCAATAGAAATATTAGATTATAGGAATGTTGCAAAATGGTATTTTTCTGATATTATTCAAAAAATCTTGCATATCTCATTTCAAGAGTTAGTGTCAGCCAGGGTAGATAGATATAGAGGAGGATGAAAAATATTTATGGTACTTAATATACTTTCATGAAAAGGAAAGACATGGACATTGTATAGTCAACAATTAAATGAGTATAAAATAAAACCAAAGAAAATAAATGGGTATAATCTCATTCAGTCACAACAGAGAATTCATAAATATTTTGAGTATTATTTTCCAGTGGAGAGAAATATGAAAATATGAACAAAACTCATATTGGCTTTAAAAATATTTCATCCAAGTTGCAGATAAAAGATGTTCATGTGTGTATAATTCAATAGGAAGTAATGTCTGTGGGAAAGTCTATTGAATTAGTTCAAAGTGACCAACTTCTAATTGTTGATTCTGCTGAGTAAGTGAATGCAGACCAGGATTTGTTTTGTCAAGAAATGACCTCTGTGGCCTCCCCGGTGGCTCTGGTGAATTCTCTCACCCTCCCGCGCTTCTGACTGTACCCAGTGCTTGTATAAATAAATAAATCTTAAAAAAAAAAAAAAAAGGAAAAAAGAAACCACTGGGGGGAAAAAAAAAAAAAAGTGATCCCTGAGTATGAGTGGCAAAGTGGCAAACAACTCTCACACTGCAAGTCCACTATAAAATTCTGGTTAAAGAAGCTGAGTTTAACTGGGACATTACTGATCTTGTGGTAAAGAGAGGTGAACAACCCATTTGCTGACTTGGCACTTCTGCTTGGCAGTGGAGCACACAGCTTCAGCTCAGAAGTGAACACGTGGTATTTCATTGGTCAAATCAAGTCACATGCCTACTCCTGAATTTAACAGAAAAGGGATACAGAATTAAAAAACTGAAGAGCGGAAAAAGATTTGGCAAGTCTTAATATAACCCATTATAATTATTATATGCTTCCATTATTTATGAACTTTGTGACTTAGTAAAAATACTATCTTTAAGTCTCCATCTCTTTACCCATTAAAAAACATAAAAGAGTACTTAATAATGGATCTAAGGATAAAAAGAAAATGAGAGTTCCCCTGTGGTAGAGCAGGTTGAGCGCAGCGTTATGAAGCTGTCTGTCAGCCTCTGCAACACGGGTTCGATTCCAGTCAGGGAGATTCCCACTTGGTGCTGCAGACCTCTCCTGTCTTGCCTGCTGCTCCCCTCAGCAGTGTATTTTGTCAGTCTGCCTGTTCTGCTCCCCGCTCTGTCTCTGGTGAATCCTCTCACCCTCCCAAGCCTCTGGCCTGTACCCCAGTTCTTGTATAAAAATAAATAAATCTTTAAAAAAAAAAGTAAATGAAATGTAAAGCATTAAAAAATGATATCTAATATTATGAATGCTAAATGAATATAGAGGTACTGTTAAAGCAGTAAGATTCCCATGATTCAAGTAAGTCTTAGGTCATAGTAATAATAAACCATTAAGGAAATTAATATAAAAAGACTTAAGTTTGTATTCCTTTGATTGTTTAGTATATTATCAAATGATTTAATAACAAATAGTGTTTTGATATATATTTTTCAGAATAATTTCATTTTATCTTTTCCATAAAATGTTCTCTAAATTTGAATGCCAACTTGTTCCATATGATGTCTTTAATGAAAGTGAGATTCAATCTTTCCAAGATTAGTTGTCCAGAACTAAATAAATCATAACAAGAGCTACATAATTGAAAACAGGAATGCTGGTCTAGTGAAGGGCTTACCCTGCAATAGTGGCCATTGTCATGGCGTTGAAATGGGCCTGTGTCTGCCAGAAGCCATTGTGTGGCACATGGCTACAGAACCAAGTGTTCCACAAAGTATAATCTAGGTTGCCTTACTGGTAAGCCAAAAAACTATGGGCTTTTCTATGGTTTGAAATTTATCCCAAGAAAGAATTCAAACCAAAACCAAAATTGGACAAAATTCTTAGAAAATCAGAGAAATTGTGCAACTCAAATCTGCTGAACTGTAAGTGGCTGCTGACAAAAGTACTCATTCAGTTTTGCTTCTTGAACATGGTAGCTACAGAGCAGAAAGTAATTATAGATTAACAGTACCGTCTTTTTCTTTCTTCCTCTTGAAAATGTGAATATATGGTTTTAATGACAATCTCTTTGAATACTCATATTTTTCACAAGTACAGATTCACTGATAAATCTCTTAACATTTTATCTGTGTCTACTTAGATATTGTCAAATTCTTTAATGTTATTTTACGTGATACCTTCTGCCTTTTCATTCCACTATTAAGTGGCTCATTAACTGTGACTATATTTAGGACCTTCAGTATCTAGCACAGTGTTGTTATAAATAGAATGTATTAATAAATGTGTTTTGTTTATGAACTCACATTGTGTGCTCATTTTGCTTGCTTTTATTGCTATCATATTGCAAAATCATATTTTTCCCTGTGGGTTGACTCAGTAGTATTTGATCTATTTTAATTGAAGAAATAATAGCATCTTAAAACATTTTAAAGTCAGTAATGTGGGATGTTACTAGTAAAGGCACAATTTAAATTATATTTGCCCTACATAATTCTCTAAAAATATGTGTTTTAGATATTCCTAGGCTTGATACCACTGAAAAATTCTCCTTGCATGAAATCAGAATTGAGTACAAATACTTCCACAAAAAATGTGGGAGGCTGAGAAAAAAGGGAACTTGAAAATTATTAAAGGATAGATTATTCAGAATGGAATATTTGTACTAAACAATCATCACACTGGCTTCAGACCAAAGAAAGGAAAAAGGATGGATACAGAAGAGGTTGCCGAATTTAGGCAGTTTGGGCTGTGACTTCAAAGGGATCTCATGAGCATTTATAACCAGGAGAAAAGATAAGCTCATTTTTACATGGAGATGAGTCTAATGAGAAAAGACCCCCACTTCCTTAGTTCTGGGAAGATAACAAGGCACAAGGTATTTGTGGTAGTTCCTAGAATCAGCACAAAGGGTAAGGCCTATACTTTGGGAAGTACAGCTTGGAAGTTGAGAGTCACATTACAATAGAGAAGTTCTGCTTCACATTTTAAATATATGGTAAAGTATTAAGATGAAATAATGCCAAAGGAAAGGCTCTCTAGGAAAAAGAATTCTGATATGGATATTTGCATACATATTGAGAATTACTTTTCATAATGACAGAAATGAAAGACGACAGAAGCCAAATTGAGTAAAGGAAGATATTGAATTTGATAGAAAAATGGCTTCGATCATCCAACAGATAATTCTAGGGGTGGAATGATCCTTTAGATAGTCTGAAGTGAGGAAAGATTGCTATCTGCCCCCTCATGAATTAATAATTCTTTGGAGAGTGGCAGTTACTTTGTGTGATGCTTCTTCCTTCAGCCAAAAGTTATAAGGTAATAATTCTGACAACTGGGAATGCAAATGCCTTAGGATCATCCCACTGGGAATACAGACATCTAATAAGTTATTCCATTTGGAAGCAATTCCTCCATGATTTTAGGGTCGGGTCTTGTTTTCATGAAGAAATGTGTAGGAGAAGGGTGGTTGGGAAAACCAGAACTACAATGTGGTAATTAGAAAGTAATTGATACTCGCTATAGTCTTCTACTACTTCTTCTAAATTCCCATCACGTGACACCTTTTTCCAAGTAAATTCTCACTCTAGTGTAGAGAACAAGACAGTTCTTACTGAGGAGACTGTGCCTCTGAGAAACATTTTTTTTTTAAAATGATACAGCATCTATGTGTTTCTTTATCATCAAAAACAGAGATTTGTATAAGAAAATAACCTAAATATGACAATAAAATTTGAAGATATCCTATTGTAATACAATGCTTCCAGTGTAGAACAATGGTTGGGGGAATTTTTAAGATGGGTCCCAGGAATCCTATCCTGGAAAGCTTGACCTGAATATTCCTTTTCCCTTAAAGTGGGGAGGAACAGTGAATATAATGGAATATCACTTTCATGGTTACATCACAAATAAATTGACTTTGAGTTAATAAAAAGGAAGAGATTATGTTGGGCAGCCTTTGGCACATTCAGCTGATTCCAATAAAAGAAAGTGACACGTCAAAGAGATACTCTCCTGAGACTTTTAAGAAGCAACAAACTCTGGCTGTCAGAGGAACAGGAATGGAAAGTCTCTAGATCCTCTGAGAGAATCCTGACTAACACCTAGCAAGAAGACAAGTACATCACTCAACCACAAGGCTATAAATTCAGCCAACAACCTGAATGAGCTTGGAATTGCACCATGAATCTCAGGTAAGATAGTAATTCCATCCAATACCTTGATAGCAGCCTTGCATGACACTGGGCAGATTATCCAACTAAGTCGAAATCCATTCAGGATTTCTGGCCTACAGAAACTATGAGATAGTAAATGGGTGTTGTTTTGAACCAGTAAGTTTGTGGTACTTTGTTATGCAACAGTTGATAACTAATCACCAAGATTTACAATGTTCTATATATTAAACTTCAGTTATCTATCCAGTGGTATTTCTCAAAATAAGCTAAAATGAAAACATTGTTTTAGTATTTTCCAGCTTCCCTCATTTTACCCGTAAACATTCTTGTCCTTGTCTTTGTATTTGCTCCCATGTCCTCTCTGAGGAATTCTCTCTTCATCCAACCTACTTCTCTAAATTTTACATTGTTTAAGACCCAAGATCCTCATCAACACAGCACTTAACCTATATTTTCTCTTGTAGTTTAAGGCACACATAAACGTGAAATCAGTGGTACTCAAGTATCTAAGTAAACCCAATATGCCTTTGGCTTATTTCAAAATGTAACAAAAATTTGGCGAGAGAAATATTCTCTGTCCTCCTTTCTCCCATTTCCTGCTGACCCTGGTTCCATTTTTCTACTTTAAAGGCAAGGTGACTACTGCAATGGATGGATATATTCTGTAGAGTGGGGTTCATGTGAAGAGTTGAATTTAGGGGGATTTGTACTTGTCTAATTCACCAATAATAACTTGATATTTTATGAGTTATGATAGATCATATTGTAATAGGATATCAATAACAGGATAGTCATGAGTAATGGTCTCTGCATCTCTAATTCTTAAACTTGAACACTGTCTCTCTGCCAGTGGTGAGCTGCATCACATAGGAGATTTACTTACACACTCTATGCCTCAATTTTACATGTAGCACAGTCATAGTTAAACTTATTAACTTTGGGTATATGTCATGATAACTCTTAGCTCAAATACCTTTCATTGCTATTTTTAATTTTACTACCTAAGAAATACCCACGTACCCTTGCAATAAATATTGTCCTGAAAAATCTCTTGGTGGTAATGTGTTTATTCTTAGGGAGGCGAAAGAAGCTTGTTCTGAATATCCAAGTGACATAGGCAGATTTAAGTACTCTGGTGGAGTAAATAGTAAAACAGTTCGTTTAACATCCATAGAATAGAGGCAAATTAGAGTGACAGCATGCTGCAAAGAGTGAGTACTGAATTATGCTGAAAGTTCAACTTTTATTCAGATTATTTTATCAGGCACTTTCTAATTGTTTCTATAGTGCTTCTTTGTTGCTTAAAGATTTTACCTTTTAAAGAAAATTGCAAATCTCTGAGTAATTTTTAATTGAATTTGAATTTCAGATAAATATATTTGAGGATTGTTGGCTACAACCAACTTATTTCTGATGTTCTGTCATTGGTAACTCATTATTTCTCTATAATTCTTTAAAAAGTAAAATAACTATTCTAGAATAAAAGCACAATCCTCAGCTCTTAAGAAAGAAAGAATATAAAAGAAGGTAGAGGGGAAGAAGGTTTGGGAAAAAAAAAGTGACATGTGAAGAAAAGAGTAGGGCAGTTATTGACATCATCTAAATCAATACAGCAAATTTTGAACATTTATGGTTTATTAGTCACTGGAGAGAAAGTTTAAACTTCGAAAGTAGCAAAGTACAGCACATCTAAAATTTAACTGAGAGGTCATGACATTATGAATGTAGGAACAAGAGCTTGAGCATTTTATGTGGTGTCAAAGGGAACCTTTGGTGAAACCTGTAAACATTTCCAATTATGATGCAGTTAGAAATTTTCAATGCACTTATCTAATTCAATAAAAGAGTTCAAGATAGTTCTGGGTAGTTGGATAGAGCAGGAAATAAACAACCCCAGATCAGCCATATTTACCTAGCACAGCCTGGCTTACTAATTTTCCTCAGCTATTTTCTATATCTGAGAAAAGGAGATAGGCTTCTGTTCAAACTCCAAGCTCGGTATGATGTATCATTTTGGAAAAGTTACTTAACCACTTCAAGTCTTTCTTTTCTCTAAAAGAAGGACGATAGCTCTCATTATTAACTTGAGAAGGTGAAAAAAAGTAGTAAGAGGAATAATGACATTAAGGTGCTAACAAGTATAGAGATATCAAACCCAAGGATTTTTGTCTTTGTTTATTTTAGTCATGGAAGAATCCAGATTTAAATATGAAGTTTCATTAGTAAATATGGACCTGATCTCAAAGAATGCTAAGTATGTGTGCATTAAGTGAAAAACTGTATGAAAATACTAAAAATGTACAAAATAATACATATGTTATCATACATTAGAATTACAGGAGGACTGGTGTGTTGCCTTCTTGGTTGGGAGAGGGAAAATGTGCTTACTATCAAAGTAGTCCTGGGTTTTATATAGTTATTTGGAAGAACTAGAGAGCACATTGCTTTCTTTCAGACTTCAAATATTTAATCATTACCAATACATGCTGACCTGATATGAAAGTTGACACTCTCATGTCAAAATATGGGGTTTGGGAGGAAAATGAGAAAGGGGGAAAAAAAAAATCTCTAATTCATTGCACAAAATACACTCAAATAGTTAGCTTGATTCTGATAATAGCTCTCTGATCTATGGATCAAAATTTGATAATAATGTATGGATCATGATATGATGATTATGTTTTACAAGGAGAAACACAGTTTGTAGCAGAACAATTTATTTTTCTGCCTCCTTTGCTTGGGTGACTTGACCATAGGCTGAACCCATCATTGAAATTGTGCTGTTTCCACTTTGGTTTATTCCCTGATGTGAAATGATATCATATTTCCGTTGTTTCTGGATAGACTCAAGCACAAGCTAAACCTCAATATGTCATACAGCTTTGATCTAAGCCTCTGTGTATGGTTCATAAGCCTAGACAGTGCTATTGTAAAATATCTGCAAACTCTCTATTTCTTATAAAACTGCTAAGTTTTCTTGGAGTGAATCTGGTGATTTTTATCCCTTGACCAGTTTCTGTTTTTCCAGATGCCTGACATGAAAGAGGTACAGTCTGCCTATCACATAAATCACAAGCTTTTTATTAAAAAATAATTTTTCCCTGGAAATCTTTGTCATCTCCTTCCCTGGAAGTAACCCTATAGACCTTAGTTAAGATTTTTGTTTTTCCTTTTCTGTATCTCAGCATCACTGACACTTGTTCAAACAATTTAATAGACTCATTTTAAAATCTGATTGATCAAAACATTAAACAACCAACCAAAAAAAATCTCTCCAGGTTCAAATTTCATCAAATAACTTTTTAAAAAGTATTGTCCTTATCTAACATGAACATTAAATAGGTTGAGACTAATTCTAAAAATTAGATATAATGAATAGTATGTAAGTGGACAGTTGACTTTCTGAGACCAAATTTGGGAAGCAAGGTGTCAATGTGAGTGACTACTCAATTGTACTTCCTTTCTGCCCCTAGTTATTTCTTGGTGACATTATGGAAAGCAACTCAAACCCTGGAAGACAAGCTAGATCCTACCTGTTAGCTCAACAGGAAGCCTACTCTACCTGTGCATTACCTCTTTATCCCCCTACCCATCACTCACTATAATGGAAATGAGCACTTGATAACTAGTTCTCATGTATCACTAATATAGAAATATGCTTACATTTTGCTCTTCTTGTCTTCATCCAGCCTAAAATATACATATAGCACTGCTACTACTTGGGACAGGTTCTGTATTTTATTCTTAAATCTCAATGATGAACAAATAGATACATGATAGTACAGTACATGTAACAACCCCTTTTACAACACATGTAATGTTCCCTTGATCTCTCACTGCAAGTTAAAATTGAAGAAAAGTTCTAAACAAGTATTACATTAAGAAATGTTATAGGAAATATGGCTTATGGACTTTACCCTTTTTCCTTAATAAGAGAGCTTGGATTTTGTTCAAGACAGCGACATGCCCAGTTAAAATTACTTACCTCCTCATACTCCTTTGCAGCTGTTATATGACATATATGGATAAATATGTATTATTTTTCAACATAAGGTGAACAGACAGTTGGTTAGTCTTCTTTCCCTTTCCATTTTTCCATTTTGGTGTATAGACATTAGGCCTAATGGACCATATTCAGTTTGTACTATATGAATGAAAGCTGGATACAAAGGATAATAGAGAAATCATATTATATACCTTCTTTAATGGTGTGTTGCTTCTTCATACTAAACCTGAACTATTAGTTTCTTAATTTCTTGTATGGAAGGGAAAAAAAGGTTACTCCAGTAGATTTAAGTTTCTTATGCATGAGTCAAACATGGTCCTAAATAATGAAAACGTATATTTAAAAAAGACTATTTAATCAGTAAAAGTAAAGCTCTATAGTTTGAATTTCTACCTCTTCATATTTATTATTTGAATTTTCCTGGCTAGAAGGAAAATAGTGGAAGCTTTTTTTCTAGCAGATCTCTTGATAAATGGGTTTAAGAGGTGAAGATGATAAAATTTCGTTCTCTTTAATAAAATAAATACCGTTTCATAATATAGGGTAAAGAATAATTGAACTGTGCATAAAACAGTGTAGATTTTGCAATTTTATGATTTCTATCTTTTGTTATTATTAAGAATTCATTGTCTTTTAGATAAAATTAGATTAGAATAGATTTTGAAAGGTAATAAGGTCAAGAATGTATTTATCCTCTAGATGTTTCTTCGCTTCAGAGAAATTAGAAATACTTTGTCAATAACCACATCTGAATTTTCCAGGATAATCCTAGTTTCAGTAATAATTACGGATCATGTACCTTAATTTCTTTTTTTAATAATTACATACTTTTTTCTAAAGCTTTTTTCTAAAGCTCTCCTTCTAGGTTATGTTATTTTTGAAATCAAATATGAATTTGTTCCTTTTCCTTTTACTCCAGCCTTTCTGTCCTTCCTTCCAGTTTCCTGCTGATCCACCTTTCCTCATCTTTATCCCTCCAGTTTAATCCACCACTTCCACTTCAAATAAAAATTTATATGTATGTTTCTATAGCTATGTAAATATAACTTGTCAGGTACTAGCATTTTAGAACCTAAAGTTCCAATTACAGAGACAGAGTCATTTACAAGATTCAGTCCCCAGTGGACACAGAGAAGCTCAGCCATATATGTTCCTCGATTGATACAATCTAATTGTATACTCCAAATTCTGATCATTCATATACATATATAGATACATGGACACACTATATATAATACATGTGATATATAATAGGTGATGTATACATACATATCATTATATACATATATATATCTGTGTATGTATATGGAATAAACTATTCTGAATGTAAATAGATAATTTCTGTTTGCTTCATTTAAGCTATACTTTCTGTTTCCTCTTAAGGACCATAGCAGAAAAGAAATGAGGAGTTTGACCACCCATCACAGGGACATCACATTGGATCTTAAAGTCCTAGTACTAAGAAACCTGAAAGTGTTCTTGACATGGGAAATCTTCAAGCTTTTAGCCTGTTGCAGAATCAATGAGAAGTCTGGGAAAATAAGAGGAGAGAGGATTAATACTACAGAGGCATGATAGAACACTGGGAAAAGAGACACAGAATAGAACCAATGGTAAAGACAGCAAAAAGACCCAAATTGGGGCAATACCCATCCCTTGACTCTATGAAATTCAGGTATTAAACTTCTCTCCTCTCCCAAGACTCCACAGTGTAATCCTTGTAATTAGACTCCAAGATCTGCCAGTTGTCCCCCTACTGTTTATGTATCAGTTACTCCATCCCTGGTATCAGGGATGTGAACAAGTTACAAGGGAGAACACTGAATATTCAAAGTCACTGGTCAATGTTTCAAATCAAGTTTTAGGTGCCTTGTCTCAAGGGCAAAACAAATGCAAGGAGGTCCTCCGAGATCCAGGCTGAAAAATCCCAGGGAACCAAGAATTCTTTCTCTAGAGCAACTGCTGCTTATAATGACCTGGTACTGAAGTGAGTAAGACCCTGGGAAAAGGAATTTTGAATGAGGCCCTTTTATACCTCTTTCTGCAGCTTATGACATCTGGATAAAGGAAAGCAGGGTGTGGACAGAAAATATGAGAGACTGCAGGATGTTCTTTTTTGTGAATGTTTGAGATACTCTGCTTTAGAGCACTGAACTATGAAAGCCAAGCCAGAGTAGTGAGCAGGAAAGTAAGATCTGCTGATTCTTTGCTTATGGTATCTCATGAGTTGCAGCCCCTCGAAGTCTGGCAGGGACTCTGGCCTAGAAGGCCCTGCTCTGCTTGGAGGGTGCTTGCTATAAATAAAAAGGGATATAGAGAGTTTCAGAAAAGCTCAGTAGGCTGATACTCCTTTCATAATCCTTTGTTTAACTCCTGGCCAAGAAAACCGCTGGAGGAAGGGCAGGGATTTGAAGGGAATGGGCTCTGCAGAGAACCAAATGCACCATAATTCTTTTTGACTTTCTGTGGGCATTAGGGCTGGCAGCCAAACTCCTGGAGGCCTCAAACAGAAACATTCTCATAAAGCTCTGTTTCTCCTGAATCTCTCAAATAAGAAAAGAAACAAATACAAATAAGAAAAAATATAAATGAAAGAAAGAAAGAAAAAGTAAAGAGAAAAGTCTAACATTCAGTTTGTGAAAACTATTTCCTAACTTCAACTGGAAGCAAGCGAAGTTTAAAAATCTGCATTCCTTCCATTCTTGACTTTTAGAAAATTTTTGATACTGTTGAGAGCAAGCACAAATGGACCTTGAAGGTCTCACACTTTAATAGTCTAATGTTGACATAAAGTCAGCCAATTTTGTTCATTTTACAGAAGATTCTTGGTCAAGATTCCAATTCAAATTCCCTAGTCACTGTTATAGCCTTAGAGAGTCAATTGCAGATTGAGCTAGGGGGCTGGGATGGTGATAAAGGAGACAGAAAGCTCTAGGCTTCCAGGTCCCAGTTCTGCTGTAGAGCTTTAGTAAAGGCCACAAAGAAGCATTCTGAGTAGTGTATTATATTGTATTTTATTCCATTATAATGTGTCAGTATATATAGTCCTACAGGTATGAAAATTTAATTCCATATACTAGGGAAAGTAACATTATCAGTGATATATAATTCAGGATTGGACAGTTAGTATTGAAACAATCCTATTTAAGAATCCACATAGCAGCAGAAGTTAACACAGATGAGCTTTAAATAATCCTATTTAATCTGTTTTGAGATGATCTTGAGGATTTTTTTCATAAGGGATGGTAGAAATCCATGTGAATGGACTAGAAATAACAGACAAGCAGTTTGATCCTTTGAGTTGAAGGAAAAATCTGATGGGATAACATCCTAGGCTTACACTATGAATGGGTTTTGTGCAAAAACACATCAACTTGCTTCTACCTTGACATGATTAGTTAGCAGAATTCTGCCACTGAAATAATGATGACTATGACTCAGATGAACTTTCAATGCAAAGTACAGTGGGAATGCCAAGACTCTGAGCTCACTGAGCTTATAGAGCAGATTATATGACTGTTCTATGCCAGCTTGCAAATAAATGTATTTATGGCAAAATTTGGTCTAAGATTGCTTTTACTGTGTCTTATAACTTGACATTTACAATGCCCAGGGCAGGGTACAACATTTCACGGTCTCCCCATCCTCTGCAGGACTTGCTATGGTGTAATTTTTAATATGTGCTATTCCCAGGGATGAACAGGAGATGATGAGCATTATGGTCTTGACCTGCATATCCCTTACTTTTTGTGTGTGTGTGTGTGTGGGACACTCACCAGTGGCCGGGGATCGAACTGGCAACCGCTGCGCCACCAGGGGAGGCCCCCTGCATATCCCTTATTAAAAGCAATGATGGCAAATGTTTCTGATGATCTACTAGCCTTCTAGAGGCTCTTTAGTGAATTATCTGCCTAGATCTGGCCATTTATTAATGTGTATGTTTGCTTTCTCATTGCTAAATTGAAAATTTTTGTATATCTTGAATATTAATCCCTTTAAGCTGGATAACATAAGTTCTTTATAGTTTGAGAGAGTTTTCTCAAAGTTCTCTAAAATTTGGTCCTAAAGCCACCTGGCCCGGGGATTTTATTTTTAGGAGGATGTTTGATTACTATTTCAATTAGTTTATTCAACTTTTCTGTGTCTTTGACATCTGTAAGTTTGTGTCTGAAGAGATCAGCCCTTGAATCAGTAGACTAAAGTAGATTGCCTTCACTAATGTGGGTAGATGTCATCTAAATCACTAAGGGCTCTAATAGAACAACAACAACAAAAAAAAAAAATAGAGGAAGAGCACATTTGCTTTCTCTACTTGATCTGGGACATCATGCATTTCCTCCTGCTCTGATATATCACTGTTCCCAATTCTTAGACATTTCAACTAAGACTGCACTTTACACCATGGGTTGTCCTTGTTCTCAGTTTAGACTGAACTTATACCATCAGTGTCCCTGGATTTCCAGCTTGTGGAAGATAGATCATGGGACTTCTGAGTCTCCACAATTTCATTAGTCAATTCTTCATAATAAATTTCCTTCTATATATCTTTATGTATCCTAATGATTCTGTTTCTCTAGAGAATTTTGACAAATATATTTGTAAATTACATTTAATTGACTTGTTTGATGTTCATTTATTGACAGGTATCTAGATGTTCAGGGTGCTTATTTGATCTAAGAGTTACAATGATGAGAGCTCCATTTTAGGGAGCTTTGGTCAGACTTGCAGCTATGTAAAACATATATATATATACTATTCACCAAAAATAACTACTTATAATTTAGAAATGGTTAGAGAGATGAATAAGCATAGACTTATATGAAGTTCATTTAATAGTTTTTGCAATCAATATACATTCCTACACAGTCATAAATGTGGGCAGGGGTCAATGATAAAGTTCTCTTCATTCTTACTGCCACAAGTCTTTGAGAGTCAGATGTTCCTGAATGTATTTGCTCTTCTTTGGGCTCTCTTGTTTATTGAATACCTACTCTACAAAAAATGTGATATTTTTAGCTTAATTTTACCTAGTAAATATTTATTAATATAAAAGTATTATCTAAGATTTCTAAATAACATTTTAGCTAATGAAAAGCATAAACTTCAGTTTGTTTAAAAATGATACTGCTATAAACCTATATCATTCCTTAGTTTATCCATTTTTCATATCAATTAATTATAAATTAAAGTATATAAATTCAATATAATTTAATAATATTTAATTTTTTGATCTCTTGAATAGAAATGATTGGTGAGGGCCTCCCCAGTGGCACAGCGGTTGATGGCTGGGTTGTGAAGCTGCCCGCAGCCTCTGCAGGCCCTGGTTTGATCCCCGTCCTGGGGGAGGGTCCCACACGGCATGCAGACCTCTCCTGCCCCCTGCTGCTCCCCTCAGCAGTGTACTTCAGTCCTTCTGCCTGTTCTGCTCCCTGCTCTGGTGAATTCTCTCACCCTCCCACGCTTCTGACTGTACCCAGTTCTTGTATAAATAAATAAATCTTAAAAAAAGAAAAAGAAAAAGAAAAAAAGAAAAAAAAGAAAAGCAAATACTTCAAAAAATTTTAAAAAAAGAAATGATTGGTGAAATGGTGCATTGTCTGAATGCAAGACTGTGTATTCAGAGAGGGAATATTTTTTCATTTTTCTGGTAGAAGAAAGCAAGCTCCTCATATGTCCTGTATAAAATTTAGTTTCCTCTTGTAAGTACAGCACACTTAAAATCTCTGGAACAAAATCTTCTCAGCCTTTCTTAGTATAAGAGATAAAAATGCAGCTGGCGTAATGGATTTGAATTTCCTTTAGGGAAATTTTGTGATTTATTTCCAAGGACATTACAACTAAGCTATATCCATTTTACAATGTTACCAGAGGGTCCTTTTTTTCTCGTCTTTTGCAGAGAACTAACTAACCACTGTTTGACCCTGCATTCATTCCAAGGATCTAGCAACCTTGTTTTCATCTTAATTCTTCACCTCTACTTCCTTCAAATTTCAATCTAATTTTATTATGTTTAAAAAAGGGATGGGAAGGTGAAGAAAGATGTGATGACAGAAAAGATGATTCACTGTCATTTACAGGTTTCTCTCACTAGATACAATATCATTTCTCTGTAAAGATTGTTTTAATGATTAAAACATGCTGTAAGGCAACGGTTCAAAACAATTTTTCAGTCAAACTTACTTAATATTGTGACACTTCCATCAAAAACAGTGAACAATGGGTGGTGATCCTGAGAAAGAGGGCATGATCTAACAAAGAAGAAGTTAGATTTATCCAGTTTGAAAAGGTGTTACCAGAGATATGTCATCAATCCTCACTTGTATTGAGAATCATTTCTATTAAGGGGACTACAAAAGCACTAATTAAGGGAAATGTGTGCTGCTATGTTCACTGCAGCACTGATTACAGTAACCAAGCTATGGAAACAACTTAAGTGCCCAAAGACAGATGACTGGATTAGGAGGTGGGACACACACATGAAATACTTCTCAGCTATTAAAAAAAAATTATAAACTCTTGCCATTTGCAAAAACATGAATAGAACTGGAGGGAATTATGCTAAGAGAAATAAATCAGAAGGAGAAAGACACTGAATGGTGTCAGTTATATGTGGAATATAGAAAAACAAAGCAAAAGGGTCAGATTAAATCAAACCAATAACAAATGCTAGAAATCTAACTATAAAATGGAGGCTACCAAAGGAGGAAGGGGAGAGGGCAAGGTGGGGAGGGAGCACAATGGACTACAGTTGAGGGATGTTGATGTTTGGTGATAGGTGTGGTTTTATAACAATACCTGAAGAGGGAGATCCTGCACCTCTAAATCCTATACAACACTGTAAACCAATGTTACCCCAATGAAAAGAAATATACTATTTTTTTTAATAATGGCTAGTGACAATAATGTTACAAAAGTTTCCAGCTAAGTTTAAGGATCCCTAGAATACTCCTATCCATACTTCCTTTAAGGATCATGGATACCAGATTAACAGTCCTGGGTTTAAGACCGTATTTCTCTACCTGAGATGATTTAGTACTCCTCTTTCCCCACAGACTTTTAGTAATGTCTGGAGACATTTTTGAGTATCAGGACAGGAAAAACAGCTAAATCCACAAGTATGTTGGAGGCTTCAACACCTCTGTCTCAACAAGAATAATCAGACAGAAGATTAACGATACAGAAGAACTTAATAACACTATCAACAATAATTTGATACTTTTTTTATAGAACACTCATCCAATGACTGTCAAATATACATTATTTTCCAGTGCTCACAGAATATAGCCCAAGATATATTGCATCCTTGGCTATAAGAAAATCCTCAACAAATTTAAAAGAATAGATGTCACACAAAGTGTTCACCAATTACAACTGAATCAAACCAGAAAACAAGGGATAGATAAGAGGAAAAGCCTAGCAACACACTTCTAAGCAAAACTTTTGTAAAGATGAACTCCAACAACATTGGGAAATAACAAAATACATTGAATGGATATGAAAACACAACAAAACAAAATATACGTGCTGAAAGGAAAATTTATAGCACTAATTGCATATACTAGAAAAGAGAAAAAGTCACAAATCAATAATCTAAGTCCCCACTTCAACAATGTAGAAAAATAGCAAAATAAACCCAGTGCAAGCTGAAAGAAGGAAATTATAAATAAAAAGAGCAGAAATTAATGATATAAAATAAAAACATACATATTAGAAAAGAACAAATAAAGCCATCTAAGAAAATCCAGAGAAATCTACAAAACATATTTAGAATTTATAAGTAAATTTAGCATATTCACAAGATAAAAGATAAACACGCAAAAAATCAATGGTTTTTCTACATACTATCAATGAACAAATGGTCACCAACATTAACAATACATTTTATAATTGCTCAAAACTAAAAAAATGAAAACTGAGGTATATCCTATCAAAAATATTCAATGGGGAAAAATAAAGCCTTTACAACAGTGGGAAATTGACCATAATCTTAAACCTTTTACATAAATGAATTTTCAAACCCTGTACAAAACTAACTCCTTCCTTTCTTCATTCCTCCTTCTCTCCTTCTTTCACTTCTTGCTTTTGTCTTCCCTTCCTAATTTTCCTGCTCCTTTCCTTTTTCCTAATCTTTTTCTCTTTTTTCCCTTCCTCCCATAATGCTGCTACAATTCTATTTTATAGTTTATTTTTCTTTTTCTCCATTCTTTTATTTTTCTGGTTACCTCCAATGCCATTTGGAGACACATGATTAAAAATAATACAAAGTAAGAGTATTAGGAATATGTTAACAATAGAAATTAATGTAATGGATTAATTTACATTTGTCACCTCTTTAAGAACTGAGAACTATGAGGGCCTCCCTGGCGGCGCAAGAGGTTAAGTCACAGCACTATGAAGCTATTGGCAGCCACTGCAGTACAAGTTCAATCCCCGGCCAGGGAGGTGACCCACATGGCGCAGCAGACCATTCCTGTCTAGACTGCTGCTCCCCTCAGCAGTGTATTTCTGTAGATCCACCTGTTCTGCTCCCCACTCTGTCTTTGGTGAATCCTCTCTCTTACCTCCCTCTACCCCCCACCTCTGGCCTGCACCCCAGGTCTTGTATGCATAAATAAATAAATCTTAAAAAACATTGAAACCTATGATACCATTAAAAACTATATCCATATTACCACACCACACCAACCACCAAAGCACCAATAATCCTCAACCATATGCATCTAAAAAGGTGTAAATTTATATTTTTAAATCATATATAGTGGTGTAAACCAATGTCACCTCAATAAAAAACAAAACAATTGAAATAAAAACAGAAATGTCTCCAAAGCTTTTCAGTAACTATAAGTTGAAATGCTATATTTAAGTAACTAGGTTTCATTAGGTAAAAAAAAAATCACAACATATCTTAGTTGTGCCCAGCTTTTCTCTGAAATTAATTTAAGTAGAATATTTTTTATCTTGGTTTATGTTTGAGAAATACGATCTAAAGAAATAGACTATGTATTTTGAAACACTTTTTTTTGGATGGAGCAATCCTTTAAATGTGTACTTTCTAACTAGCATTATTTGTAACATTTATCACTAACATATTTTATTATCATTCCAGGATTATCATTCCTTTTAACCTCAACTGTGTGTAATGCGCTTACTGAGAATACATTCAAGTTGATTGCAACTGCTTTGGCAAAAACTTAGCAATTCCCAGTATCGATGGGCTTTCCAAATATCTTCTGTGCACAGGGCTGTGAGAAGCCTAGTGAAAATGACCTGGATTTTTCAGTATAGGTCACTGCCTTCCTACTACTCAAAGGGTGGTCTGGGAACCAGCATCAAACATGATGTAAGTTTGGTAACAATGCAGAATCTGAGGCCCAACTCTAGACCTATGGCTCCATAACCAACATTTTAACAAGATTTCCAGAAGATTCAAATGTATATTAAGTTTTTTTGGTGCACATAAAGGCAGACTTACTTAGCGGCAGACTCACTTGTTGCTAAGATGGTACTTGAGAGACTTCCACTTGATAGATTATGGTTAAGCAGAACCAGGCATTGATCTATATAAGTTTGTATCAAGGAGTAAAGGGGAAAAACATCAAGTAACACATCATTTGTAACTTTGTAGTGAAATAAAAGATTTTTTTTGGAGGTAACTTGGAATTATATCTATTGTCAGTAGCAGTAATTATACAAATCTACCTGTCATTTTTCAGCTTTTAGAATAAAATGAAAATTCAAGGATATTACATATGATGTTGTTTTCGGAGTCTGTGAATTTGGCGCAGGGTCCTTGGGTTCACTCTGGGGAAGGTTTCACCAGAGCTCCCTTTTCAGCGACACGCGGTGAGTTTCCCCGAGAGTTTCTCCACAAGACAGAGATGTTAGTTATATTTAAAGGGCAGGTTTATTAGGGAAAGGGACAGAAGAGTAAAGGACACTTGTATAGACACAAGCAGGCAGGAAGAGCTGCCCTGAAAGGGACAGGTTTGCTGAGAGAGGCCTGCATGGTTGCAGGCGGGCAGCTCTGAGGAAAGCGGCCTCCGCTGAGGGAGGTCAATGAAGAGAAGCCCTGGCAGGTACAGGTCACGGGCAGGCAGGAAGCTGCTGCCCTGCAGAGGAGAGAGTTGGTGAAAAGAAGCACCTGCATAAGCACAGGTGGGCAGTGGGAGTGCTTTCCAGAGCCTGTGCACTGATATAGTCTTCCTCTGCTTGGGAGGGGTCAGTCCCTTGTGAGCCTTCCTAGTTGCTGATTTTGGATAACTATGCAGAACCTGAAAGGGACCAAACCAGAGATTCCACAATGGGCTCAATCTCCATATCTTTACTTTTGGGGTCTGTTGGGCTCAATCTCCATATCTTTACCCTTAGGCCTGTGCTCTAGACACTCCCCACAGCAGTCTGATATCTGCTTGGATCTCATACTTTGTAATCAAGGCATTGGCACCTATGGATCTTGGTTGTTATAGCTGGGTCAATGGCTAAACTAATCCCTTCTACCCCCACCTCCAGCTCTAAGCATTTTGTAAGGCAGGTTTCTGGTCTTGCGCCCACTTCCCTTTCAGTTTTTTTTCTGTTCCTGTCCTCCATCACATTCACGTAAAAAGTCTACACTTACTTGCAAAAAAGAAAAAAAAAAAAATGGGGTGGATCTATACTCTAAGAAAGGAAGGTATTCCATCATTAATATTAGTGCTACTATTAATCACTAGCATGTGTTCTTAGATTTTTCCTGGATTATTTATTCTTTAATCTATGCATAAATACTTTGTAGGTTATCTTTCTTTGTATACATTATAGAAAAAAATTAGGTCAGCATTCTATTCATCATTTTAAAATATGGACTAATATAGCAGTATTATAATTTTTATGATGTTTGAAGACAGTGTTTATAAAATAACATCTAATGATGTGAAATTTTTACTATCTGGTATCTCTTCTATATTTTTAAAATATGCTTCTTTGTAGAAAGGGTATGAGGAGTACTAGACTCAGACAAGACCTCAGCTATCCTACAAGGATAGCTCAAACAAGATCATACTTTTAGTCATAATTATTACCTGCGTAGTCTTAGAAATTACTAAATCTGATTTTTTACCCTTTATTTCTTCAAAATCAGACAGAAACAATAAGTATTGCAACATATCACTGTAAAATATAATAGCCTTCATTTTCCTTGGAAATCCAAGATTTCATGTTGTATTTTTACCTTTTGGGGATAATATATGAATGGAAGCAATTCATGATTATAAAAGTTTTGCAACTTCATTAAAAGTCATGTATAAAAACTAGAAAATATATGTTTCTTGATGTTCAAACTTAGGGAGTTTCAGTACAAGCTGTAAGGTTTCAATTTTGCAGCTGTGTTCATTCAGATAACTTTGGAGTAAGTCTTGGAAAAAAAATATTGCTGCCAGAAAGTCCATCACTGAAGATTGTAAGTTCCCCCCACTAGAGCTGCTAGTTAGTATTGGATTTCTCAAGCAGTCAGATTACAGTAATAAAGCAAAACTTTTCACTTACCACATTTTATAAAATAAAAAAAAAAATAGTGAATTTTAAAGTGAAAATAGTTCAGCACCAGTATTTGAACATCAGTATGTCTTCCTGTTCAAATGACTATATTGGGTAGCTTCAGCAAAGCTGAAGAGTCCTTTGGAGATTAGGTTTAAGAGAAACAGCCAAATGAGATGAAGCAGAGCATATTGTTAGCATTATCTTGCAGACAGGAGCTCACTGTCAATGATTTCAACATTCATTTCCTACTTACTCTTTACTTACCTCTGACTTACTTTAAAAGATTGCTTTCTGAGACATAGCTTATAAAAGCACTTTGAGGATGGAGATAAGGATTTAACATCAAAGGCATAACTTGTTGCTGACAGAGGAGCTGCCAATTGCAAAGAAGGGATGACAGGTTTGGAGTTTTTAGGGATGTCAGAGTCTCCCTTCCTCATGGAAAGATAACTATGTGTTTTTTTCATATAGAGAGATCCACAGTAGGCATCTCTGATTGAAGCTTCTGCAAAAGATCCAAAGGTCCATATGGCATTGAGGGAGAGAAGCTGTGTCTTCTTGGGAAGAACCTTTGGATTTTTATTCTAAGTATCTCAGCAATGATCAATATGAATGACCTGAGGAACAGAATACCTTCTATTCAACTTCCTGGCAGATGAGATCTTGTGAACATAGTGGGCCTGATCATTTTCAAATAACCAATCTGGATATTTCAACCTCAGAAATAGAGGAATAAATCAAGATTTTATGGGATCAGAAACAAATCAATAGCCTATATCAGGGAACAAATGTACTGCCTGAGGAAGAAATGTACTGAATGAGGAAGTTAGGAAATGGGTATAGGCAATCAGTTAGGAACTGGGTGCCCCAAGCCCCTAAGTTCACTTATCAGCCTAATTGAAAAATACTCAGTTGGAACCAGGAGGGTGCCTTCCCCCACTCCAAGGCCTAGGTTCATTTTTCAGTCTGATTGGATAACAATCACGAACCAGGACTATACCTCCCCCAACCCAGTAAAGAATAAAACATCCAGAACACCAAAACAGTAACACAATGCTAAAGGAGCAGGCCAAAGCTAGTTTCAGAAAGGTAGACCAAGTAATGGGGCAAACTCAGTGGCCGTTGGTTGCCTAGGAGACCCCAAAACTCAGTGGACCTTGGTAGCCTAGGAGAACCCTGCAGGCCCAGCAAATCAGCAAGAGACACATGCAGAGATACTCAACAATCAAACCCCCATGCCTTGTAAATAAGTACCTACTTTTAATCACCTCCGTGGCTACCCTCTCAGGAACCTCTCTGCTCGGAGAGCTTTCCTGTCCTTCCTCTTGCCTATCAATCGGCTTCTACTGGGAAACCCTCTCTGGTCAGAGAGTTTCCTTTTCTTCCTCCTGCCTATCAACAAATTGCTTGCATTTATGTATCTTTGGCCTTCACATTGAACTCTTTCCTCACTGAAGACAAGAAGCGAGAAAGAGCTCACCTGGTGTCTTCAGACTCTGGGCCACCTCCCCAAAACCCTGATTCAGTATTAGGTTTTGATGCTGTTATAGAGCAACCCCGATATTAAACGGGTTCCTGGCTGTGGGTTCTCACCCGCGCGCTTTAAAAGGACTTATGAATACTCTACTACAGACACACACAAAAGGTTAATAAAAGGTTTATTTACAAGAGAAAAGGAAATAAGGAAAATGTACAACTCAGGGAGAAAATAGGGAAATAAAGTCTTTAATGCGTCCTACCCGATCCGACGACCTGGAAACCCAAAGTCACTCTCAGAGCTGGCCAGACGCTGCGAGCTGGTGGAGAGCCAAAATGGGGCTCCCAAAGCCCACGTGTCTCCCTTTTATATCCACCTGGCTGCTTAACCCCACCCTCAGGTCCCAGCCACCTTGCCTTTGGTGGTGATGGGATTTGGAGTTCCCAGTGTCTTTGGCTTTGACCTGGGGTGGGGGTGGAGTCCACAAAGCCTATATGGAATTAGCTTTGGGACATCCTTTTCCCCCTAACAATGCTAGTATATTATGCAACATTATGTCAAGAATCTAAAATAATAGCTGCTGTGAATATAACAAATCAGTTAATGGGAGGATTGAATACTTCCATTAAGAGAGATCAAATTTTGGATTAATAGCTGCCCTCTGTTCCCATTTATATGGATAAGGTCCATAAAATTATTTGGAAATATTACTAAAAATGGATAATTTTAAAAGACCTAATTGATAGGAAATTTGAAAAGTTTATAATTTTATGACATTGTTTTTAAAACAAGGATTTATAAAAATGTTATCAGTATGTGATTTAACTAAAGTAATAGGAAAAAAATTGTCAGCAAATTTAAGTAAAAAGTAAGCTTACCAAGCAAGTTAGAAAAGTACATTTGTTTGAAAGAGATCATGCTCTGTGGTAATAGTTTGGCGGAGAAATGGTTTATGTTACATTACAAATCCATTTGCAAGAGAAAAGTTTTAGCATATAAACAACAAAAACAATAAAACTTAGAAAATTACCAAATGGGTTTCTGGAAAGTCATAAGAGGAGTGCATCAATAAGATCTGGGGTTACATGGCTATCAAAGTATTTTAAGGGGGGATCATTATGCAATATTTAGCAAAATAAATTAGAAAATAAAAAGTTTAAATAAATGTTTAGGTGAGAATAGGTTTAAATCAGAAAGAAATCACAGTCATTGCCACTAGGTTTATGAAGATATCATGAGCACTATAAAAGTCATGACCTTAAAGAAAAGAAAATAGCTCTATTACACAAATAGCTCAATGTTAACACAGGCACAAAGTACATGTATATAATCAGTGAGACATAAAGGTTTTGAGCAAATAATTGAATAAATTCAAGGGCATCATTTCCCCATTTTTAATTATAAAGTAAATCTCTTTAATCAATATCTTCTTCTGTCAACAGCATTTTACTTTCTCAGGCCATTTTTCTAACAATGACAACTTGTACACTGAAGTGGTGAATAAATAAATAACCTCATCAGCATCATGAAAACTAAAGTAAGCAGATAATTCTCAGTAATAAACACAGTTTAGAATATAGAGCAAGAAGATATATTTTAAAAATTTTTCGAACTATGAAACAATACATGAAAAATGTGACTTTGCGAGAGCTATGAAAATATTTGATAATATGAGGGTCTCATTAAGAGTAATGAATCTAGTTACTTGATAGAAGTTAGTGGACATGTGATTACTAAAAACTAGTGAATACAATAAGTTGTGAAATTACTTGAAGAGATTTACCTGAAGAGATTTCTTACATTGATCTAGACAATAAAATTAAATTATTCTAACCTATCTTAATCGTCTTAGACCTCTCAGGTCAAGCTTCTCACCTCAAACTGAATCATCTCATCTAAATGCATACCATGATCCATCTGTGATGGCCACTGTTCAAACCACTCTTATTAAACTTTGGACCACCTTTTCTTGGTTTTCCATGCTTTGCCCTGAAACATTCAATAATGCCCAAATTGAGATCAGATTCTGTAATCTCATGTTCATGGCCCTTTGCATTTTCATTACAAATAACTCCTCTCCAGGTTTATCTTTACTGGCAGTGGAACATGGAGTCTCTATCAGCCATCCTGGGCTTCTTACACTTTTTCTAAACATACATCAATCTTCCCTGTTTTTAATGACCCTACTGTTTGTGTTTGAAATAGTTCACCATCTTTGTCTAACAAATATATTCATTTCAAGCCCCATTACACATCAGTGATCTCTCAAGTAAATATAAAATGATATCTTCACCAAATAGCCTATTTTGTGTCTGCCGTCATGTAGTGACTATCAATAAGATCTCAACAATTTTCAAGAATATTCCACTGTGTAGTCATATATCTGGCCACCCCAATGATTTCAGCTATATATTTCAACTTCAGCAGAAAGACAATCCTCCAAGGTGTCAAGTCTTACCCAGAGTAGAAAGTTGAAAAATATTTAAAAATCAGTGTAGGAGAGGAAGATTTAATTGTGGAAATAAAGCAGGAGGGGTCTGACTAATATGAAGATCAACCTAGGTAAGAAAGACCATTGTCTGAAATAACTCTGGTATGTCAGCAATGAAAAAATAAAGTAAGTTAGAAAAAAAAATAGGATATGCAAAGCATGCATATTACAAGTATGAAAGCCTATATATATAAAGTTATTGCTTGCATTGTTATTTAATGATGCCACACTTTCTTGTTCATATAACGTAATCATACATCTCTTAAATTGAAAATACTGTTTTTACAAGTGTGAAACAGATACAAAAAGGAAACTGCAGCAGTAGTTAGTAGAGAGTGATGAGTTGGAGGACAGGCTGACATTCAGACTGAGAGAGTTTGAGTCCTCCTCTTTATTCGCTGGATCATCTTCATACATTTCCTAACTGCTTGTGCCTCAGTTTTCTTCAGTGTAAAATGGGCATGGAATACCAGTACCTATCACATGGATCCTTATGGATTTTAGCATGAATATTCCTAGCAAATTTAGTACAGTGCTTTGACATTGGTAAGCCATGTATAAATGATTGTAAAAGAAGTAATTCTAGTTGAGAGGACAGATTTGAATGACAAAAGTACTAAAATTTTTCTGCTATTTTTTATAATCTGGCTGAGGATAAGATGGTTCAACTAAACTATTTTCATCTGATGTAATTCACTAATATAGAGTAGATATATGCAGGTAGCTTAATTTAATTTGATCATAGGATTTATAAGTAAAAGGAGTAAGGGAGAAACTGATTATTTTATGACATTGCCTATATTCAATGCGCCATTATTCTTAAATAAAAATTTACATAAAGGATCTCTTTTATATATGCTTATTAGCACATAAGAATACTAATCAAATGTGGAGTATATATTTGATCTGTTTGATATAAAATATAGACTACATGCACCACAATTTCATATATTTGATGCAGATAAAAATGAAATCATTTAAAGTTCTTTATTAAATTTCAGATATGATGATAGTTTGCGAGCAAATGTAAAGGTTGAGTACTTTCCAAAATAAACGGAAATCCTCTAAAAATGTGTTTCTGTAGAATGTCATACAAAATTATGACAGAAAGGCCATCCTACAGATAGATTAATCTAAGTTCCACATCAATAAGAGCCAAAGCAATGAAACTTTTAAGAATCAAAACTCAGAAATTAAAAACAGTATCACAGTCAACAAGAAATTTCAAAAGTTTGAAGTAAAAAGGCAGCTTTATGTATCTCTTAGCTATATTTATCTTATCAATTCAGATTCAGTTTTCTGTTTCCTACTTGAACGAGGCCAATGTCTCAGTCATCTCATGCATGAAATAGTCCATGGCATAAATTGTTGTGTGTGGATTAAAAAAGTTAATATATATAAAATCTCTCTCTCCCTCTCTCTGTCTGCTCCTGCCCGATATCTTAAAGTTTCCCTGTCCACTCCTGTCCACTCACAGTATATTGTTTAAAAATACTTTTTTTTTAAAAAGAAGTCTCTGTGTGTCTTTTAAATAGTTTAATCTTTTCCAGCTTTGCAATGTGGGTGATCCCATGTCTAGAGATTTTTAAGTATAATGCAGTTTGTGAATCTCTTAAGGCCGCTTCAGGAGGGAAAGCTATCATATTTAGTACAAAGCAGTTCTCAGTTTCTGGTTCCCTCATGATATTAACATCAGGCTTTTGGCTTTTTTCCAAATATAATATGCTGTGCCAGCTTTTTCTTATAGAATTCTAGAGAAAATGAGAAAAAGTCACAGAGCTCTTTGTTTTCCTTTGAAATGACTGAAGAAAACTTTCCTGATTATTAAAAACCTGCAAACAGGCACAGAAGCAGTAACTCTTGCATGAAAGCTGTTTATTAAGATCTCTTTTTATGGCCTGATAACATTTCCCATTCAATAATCAATTTTATCTGCTGTGATCCAGGTTTTTTTCATTTTTTTTTTTTTTTTTTTAGAAAATCTATTTTTTTTTTTTTAATACAAGCACTGGGTACAGTCAGAAGCATGGGAGGGTGAGAGAATTCACCAGAGCCAGAGCAGGGAACAGAACAGGCAGACTGACGAAATATACTACTGAGGGGAGTAGCGGGCATGGCAGGAGAGGTCTGCGCGCCATGTGGGACCCTCACCGGTGGCCGGGGATTGAACTGGCGCCACAGAGGCCACGGACAGCTTTGCAGCCCAGCGCTCAACCGGTGCGCCACCAGAGGAGGCCCTGTGATCCAGGTTTGAAGTTAAGAACCTCTTCCTGGGATAATACTAAGTTATAGGAGAAGAAAGAACTACTATTGTGTGAGCCCATATTGGTATTCCTTGAGACACAAGGAATCTTCTGTAGCATGTTTGTAGCATATTTTTAATCTCTTTGGCATCACAGTGATCCTTATCAATTCCCTGCTTGGATATGTAGCCTGTATCTCCTGCCATGGCATCTCCTTTTCTAGGACTCAAACCAAATTTTTTTTAGGAAACTCCCACTTTCTTCTTCAGGAAAAGCTGGAGCAAGGGGCAGTTAAATGTTCTTTTGGGCCTCCCTGGTGGCACAAAGGGTTAAGACACAACCTATGGCTTATTTTACTGAGCATGATCCCTTCCTCAGCGAAATAAGCCAGAAAGAAAAAGAAAATTACCGGATGGTCTCACTCATAACAGGAATGTAGAAAATTTAAATAAGAGACCAGGAAAAAGAATAACTATAAGGAAGTAAAAATCAAAATCAACAAACAACTATGAACCAGAGACACTCAATGGGGGGTGGGGGACAGGGAAAGGAGTGATTGGAGTCAAAATAAGGGGGTTGCAATTGTATGGGGAATATAAAAATAAAACTAAAACTAAAAAAAAAAAAAAAGACACAACCTATGAAGCTGTCCGCAGCCACTGCAGCACAAGTTCCACGCCCAGTCAGGGAGATACCCACATGGCTCAGCAGACCTCTCCTGTCTCCCCCGCTGCTCCCCTCAGCAGTGTATTTCAGTCAGTCTGCCTGTTCTGTTCCCTGCTCTTTCTCTGGTGAATCCTCTCATCCCCCACCCCTCTGGCCTGTACCCCAGTTCTTGTATGCATAAATAAATAAATCTTTAAAAATAAATAAATAAATATATGTTCTTTTGCACAACTGCTGTGAGGAGAGGCTGCGGACTGGTCTTCTTATGCCCAGAAAGAGTGGCTTCTTCCCATGTAGTCGTACAGTGTTGCAGGTTATTGGATAAGATTTGACATCCTGGATCCTATTCAAAAGTACTAGCACAGTGTTTTATAGTTTTCTTTGTATAGGTCCTTTACCTCTTTTGTTAGATTTATTCCCAAATATTTGATTTTTTTTGTTTCTATAATAAAAAGGATAGTTTTTTTTTTATTTCTTCTTCTTCAGATTTATTGTTTGTGTATAGGAAGGCTACTGACTTTTGCGTGTTGATTTTGTATCCTGCCACTTTACTGAACTGATTGATGAGTTGAATTAGTTTTTCTGTGGAGTTTTTGGGGTTCTCTATGTATATTATCATGTAATCTGCAAATAGTGATAGTTTGACTTCTTCTTTTCCTATTTGGATTCCTTGTATGTCTTTCTCTTGTCTTATTGCTCTGGCTGGGACTTCCAGTATTATATTGAAAAGCAGTGGTGAGAGTGGACATCCTTGTCTTGTTCCAGATCTTAATGGAATTGCTTTCAGCTTTTCACCATTGAGAATGATACTGGCTGTTGGCTTGTCATAGATGGCCTTTATGATGTTGAGGTATGTTCCTTGTATCCCAAGAATTTCAAGGGTCAAGGGCTTTTATCATGAATGGGTGTTGCACTTTGTCGAAAGCTTTCTCAGCATCTATTGATATTATCATATGGTTTTTACCATAGAATATTACTCAGCATTATTACTCAGCATTCAAAAAAGATAAACACATGCAATTTGCAGCAACATGGATGGCGCTGGAAGGGATCATGCTCAGCGAAATAAGCCAGAAAGAAAAAGAAAAATATCGGATGGTCTCACTCATAGCAGGAATCTAGAAAACTTAAATAAGGGACCAGGAAAATGAATAACTATAAGAAAGTGAAAATCA
Source organism: Talpa occidentalis (assembly GCF_014898055.3). Lineage (NCBI taxonomy): Eukaryota > Metazoa > Chordata > Mammalia > Eulipotyphla > Talpidae > Talpa > Talpa occidentalis. Next base: position 114,579,287 of record NW_023603184.1, read on the forward strand.
AAATCAACAAAAAACTATGAACCAGAGACACTTTTTTGGGGGGTGGGGGGGGGGGGGCGGAGGGGAGGGATTGGGGTCAGAATGGAGGGGTTGAAATTGTATGGGGAATATAAAAATAAAATTTATTATTTAAAAAAATAAATAATGCTTGAGTTAAAGGAAAAAAAAAAAAAACAAAACCAAAAGTACTAGCACAGTACATCTTGCATCTTGGATCTCTACATTTAAAAGGGGTTCTCTCATCTACCATCACTTTCCATGAATTCAGCATAGGACAGGGCAGGAAGATGATAGAAAATACCTATTTAGTCTAACCCTTATTTTTTTCTCCAACTTGTTTTCTATAACAGTTGCTATCCAACTCTCTAATGTAGAACGAAAATAACAAACCAATTTTACCATGTATTTTCATCTTCTTTAATCCTGCTGGAGTTTTCTCATACTCTCTTCTCCCAGGTTAGTAACATCTGAAAATGGACATTGTTTACTCTTCTTTCCCTTCCTGCAATAAGCAGAGGTTTTGACATTCTAACTTGGACTGAATACCTTAAGAGTGAGACTGGTTGCAAGAAGGAGCCATATATGACTCAGCTCCTGCTAAGAGTCTAGGAAGCATGGGTTACTCTGTGTATTAAGTTCAAGGGGTAGATTGAGAGCAAGAATTAGACTGAAGTATTAAAAATGAAATACAGGTTAATACTGAATGAACATTTAAAAAGGCAAATACTTGATATATTTTTCCTTGATATAAAGAGATGGAACATGTTTTATTGAAAGTTTGCAACACAGTCTGTATATGGGGCGAGGGAGGGTGGATAATCTTGAAAGTTCTTTCTGTTTCTCAAAAAAGAGAAATCCAAATAACCATCAAGTGATGAATGGATAAACAAACATTGTATTATTTCATTTAAATTAAATGATACAATATATCCCTGTGTGTCTAGCTTCTTTTACTCAGGATGTTTTCAAGGTTCATCCATGTGTAATATGATCAATACTTCAGAAAGAACAGAAAGAAAACAGAAAGTTCTGCCCTTTTCCTTGCAGATTCTTTTTGATTATAGAGTTATCAGGAACAGAAGAATGAAAATGGTAGGCTTACTAGTTGGCATTGCTAAATTTTTTCTGTCATGGGGAAGAGGATTCCCCCCACCCTGAAATTTTACCTTGAAATCAGGATTTCAGAGTAGATACTAAGAAAAAGAAAAAAATCAGTTACCCAGGTCCTTGTATGCTTCACTATAGTGTCTACTAAGCAGATAGTTCCACAGGTTTCATCTAATGTTTATGAAGGAGATGATTGGATTAGGGATTTTTTTTCACTTTTTTTTTTTAAAGATTTATTTATTTAAGCATACAAGAACTGGGGTACAGACCAGAGGTGTAGGGGGTGAGAGGATTCACCAGAGACAAAGTGGGGAACAGAACAGGCAGACTGACTGAAATACGCTGCTGAGGGGAGCAGTAGGTGAGACAGGAGAGGTCGTCTGCACCATGTGAGTTGCTTCCCAGGATTGAACTCATGCTGCAGAGGCTGTGAAATGCTTCAGATTGCTGCGCTCAACCCTCTGCACCACCCGGGAGGCCTGGGTTAGGGGTTTTAATCCACGCAAGTCTAATTCCATCTGTGTCCCAGTGCACTCCAGTGAGATAATCATGCCCTGGAGCTATATCTTTAGTAGATTCACATTCCTGAATCTTATTCCTCAAATTTCTTAATATATCATTTCCCATCCTCTGTCTTCAATCTCACCCATACCCTATGCACAAATACCCGTGTATTATGGAAAACTAGAACTTAAAACTTTTAGATATGCAGGAAATGATAGTATCCCAACTATAAATTCTAAAAATCCAAAACTATGCATGTGATTATAATTTACTGCATATGCACATGTTGAAGATAATACAAGGACTGCTCTTTGAAGAATTCCAACACACGAATATTTTAAATGGCAAGACTGTTTACATTCCAGTGTCCTTTGCTCCTTTTTGTAAAACCCTATCTCGGCATGCAACTGTTTTTATGGTCTCAGAGAAAGGAACTTTCATTTAAAGTTTACATAAATTCTTTCCAAACTAGATTCTGGGTTTGTTGCCATAACTCACAAATAGGGTGACAGCATAATATTTTACTGAGATATTGAAAACTTTTGATGCACAAATAAAACATGTATTATTTTCAGAAGCAATGTTTGGAAATTATATTCTCTCACTATAGCTATTTTGGCAGCAATTATACATAATCAACTATTTGTACATATACTGAACTTTTCTGTAGTCTCTACCTTTAGAGATATAATTTAATAATGAATAAAAATAAAATTGATGAATCCAGCTTCTTGGGTTTTCTTCTGACAAAGGCCACTGTTATTAGTTGAGAAAATTAAAGCTTAACTTCAAAATTTTATTTTGGGAATAAAAGTTTTTGGCAATATGCTCCTAATTGATTTTTCTACTCCTATTTACAAATTTTAATAACATAAAGTAGAAAGAATAGATTCTGAAGACTGAATAGTCTCTTTCACAATATTCATGAGTCTTCCTAGTTTTCTAAATATTGTTGATAACTATTATTTGCTAGTATTAGTTTGTTCTTACCTTTGTCATTATAAGTTTATATACATTTCAATATTTGTTTATCATGATTAATTTTCAGTTATATAAGGGATCAGAGGTATACATGCTTTGAGTTTTCCTGTAGAAAAATGTTATAAAATTCAATACACCAGTACATAAATTCTTAAATAGATAATAGGTCATATGTCAGTCACTGTCAACATGCACTTTTTAAATTAAAAATTAATTTTGGTATAATGCATATAAAATTTGATATTCTCATCACTTTAAGATAACAATTAAGTGATATTTAGAACATTTATAATGTTATTCAACTATCACCACTCAAGTTCCTTGCCCCATAACCACTTGGCTTCCTTTCTCCTTCCTACCCTAACCCATGAGCGGCAACCATTATTCTGTTTTCTATCTCCACAGATTTGCCTATTTGGGGATATTTCATTTAAATTAAATGATACAATATGTTCCTGTGTGTCTAGCTTTTTTTACTCAGGATATTTTCAAGATTCATCCATGTGTAATATGATCAATACTTCAGTCCTTTTTTGTGGTTGAACAATATTCCACTGTGTGGATATACAATGTTTGTTTATCCATTCATCACTTGATGGATATTTGGGTTTCTCTTTTTTGATTATTGTAAATATGAATATTTTTATAGAAGCTTTTGTTTGAATTCTTTTGAGTACTTAGGAGTGGAATTGCCAAGTTATATAGTAATTCTAAGTTTAACTTATTAAAGAACTGTCAAATTGTCTTTTTTTGAGTTTGAATCAAATCTATAATTAATTTTAGAGTATATGGACATTTAATAATATTGAACTTGATAATCCATAAATATGACAGTTGGTTAGGTATGTTAAAATTTCACTCAGTAATGTTTTTTTAACTTGCTCTTATTTTGTTAGGTATATTCAAGGTTTTCTGAAGTTATTTAAATGGCATTTTAAAATTGTAGTTTAAAATTGTTAGGAATTAGAAATACAATTGACTATTGAGTATTCACCCTGTGTCTGAGACTTTGCTAAATTCACATATTACTTCTAACAGTTTTCAAGTGTGGATTCCAAAGAATTTTATACTTATACAATGATGCCATCTGTACATAATGACAGTTTTCTTCTTCCATTTTAATCTTAATGTCTCATTTCTTTTTCTGGCCTTATTGTACTATCTAGGACTTCCAAAACAATGTGGAATAGAAATGGTGATATAGACGCTACACAATTTTGCAGGTTCCACCAGCATTTGGGGAGCGTTCCAGTTTATTTTAATTTTTCCCTTTTCTACATACTTTGCTTTTTTTACTTCTAGTTATTTTATGCTAATGAAGTGATATTGCATTGTGAATTTGATTTAAAAAGTATATCTTTAACATTATATTTACCTTTGATGGGGGAAAATGACATTGAGATATCTTATCAACTTTGAATTTGTCTTTTATTTTGCCCCAAGACTGACCTAGATAAAATAGAGATTATATGATGAAGGAAAATATTTGTTTGGATCAAAAATTTGTCGACTTGAAAGAAAAAATAATAAGGTAGTATATCCAAATTCAATCCTATTCATTATTTTCTGGTAATTACTCATTACTGAAATTATATTCTCCCATACTTTGCTAATGGGAAATCTAACGAATGACTATCATGAAAGGTCTCTATTGATGCACTTAGAGATTCTATAGGTCTTCAACTCAGTGCATTTCCTGTCCATGGAATCTTTTTAGCAAACAGAATCCATAGAATAACCAGTTTCGCTAATGTTTTAACAGTTTAAGAAAAAAGATACTTTATGTAATTTGAGGTCAAGTTTTACCCTGTCTGATAAATGTGGAAACAAGTATATTTATCCATCAAATGACACTAGTGATACTTTTTTTTTTGACAATGCATCTGGAGTCCATCTAGGTAATTTCACATTTATACATTGCTTAGAAAAAAAAGATACCATTAAAATACTCTAAAATCTAGTTGTTCAACATGGACTAGTTATAATCTGCCTCTCTAATTTACTTTTGCCTAATTGGTACATTTCCAAAGTGGAATGTTGGGATATCTTACAACAATAAATTTTGACTTGTCCTTGATTTTATAACTGAAATACTTCAAAAAAGAACATAAAAATGGATAAAGGTATCAAGAATAGATTTCATGAAATATAAGGAATTCAGAATAAGTAGCAAATAATAAAGAAAATGTTTGCTAAAATGGAAAAGAACAAAATTGAGTGCAAAAAATGATAGTGCAAGGACATAAATATAGTTTATTGTAAAACACACTAAAATATATTTTAAGTTTAGATATATTTATTTTTATATTTTGATGCTTCCTGAATTTTACATCATAGGAAAACAGTTGAGATACCATTTCCACCTTTTTATTGATCAATTCATAAGTGATTTAGTAAATACTCTTTTTGCTGTCTTTTTCTTATAACAGTATTTGCATAAGTTGCTTTCAAAATAAAGGAAAACATAAAATCAAAATCTTTTGAGACTGAAGGATCTTAAGCAAGAATCACTAAAGATTTCACAATATAGTAGGGAAAATATTCAGCAAGTTGTATTGTTGTTTTTCTATTACCCTTCAGTGGCTCACAGGATGGGGGTCTGGGAAACTCATTATGTACATGTGCTCACTCTTGATATCAGCCCCTCCTCTGAGTTCTTCAGGTGATACCTGTGTAATGTCCAGTGCTCATTTACTTTCGTCTCTTCCAAAGCATACAGAGATTGAATTTTTTAAAGATTTCAGTATTTAATAAGGTGTTGATTTGAGATGTGTGCATGCCTAGAGCACAGTAACTACATGCAGCTGCCTTTTTGGGAATTATGACATATTCTTGTTGTTATGAGCCAAGGGGAGTGGCTGCAAAGTAACTGGGTGGCTTGAGGGGAAAAACATAAAAGACAGAGCCTTTCTTCTGAAGACAGGAGAAAGAAACGTTCAGTTTTCACTTTTGTTTAAGCCAATTTGCCACATCATGGATCCCCACTTCAGAGAGGTTGTGTAAGAATGAAAAATAACGTTGAGGAAATTGAGTGCCTGAAGGAGTGGAATGACTCTCCATATTTTTCCATATTGTTTATACAAATTGGTAAAACTGAAATATTTATTTCAAGGGCAATGCAAACCACAAAGAATCAAACTATTCTTTAACTTACCATCCTCACATTCTTCCTGTAATTATGCTATTTCTAATATATACAGAGAAAGCAGGCAAATATGCTAATAGGTTATTATGGATATTATTTGGAGTCTGAAATCTGATAATAACAAGTAGGTTGTTAGTCTTTGTCACAACTGTCACTGTTATTAGGTTTCATATTCATTTTTCGAAATATTTGCTTCAGAACAGTATTTAGAAGGCTAAAATTGAATGCTTTGAATATAAATTGCATTAGTTACTTCTTCTGTTATTAAGTTGTATAATAAGTAATTATATGAAGGTTTTTTTTTCTCTCACAAGAAATTGAAACTCAGCACTGCATGACATTTATTCATCATTTATTTTCCATTTCTATTATCCTCTCGTTGCTGAGTAAAAACAAAAACAGGGTCTCCCTGGTGGTGCAAGGGGTTAAGTGTCAGCACTATGAAGCTATCAGCAGCCACTGTAGGAGGAGTTTGATCCCTAGCCAGGGAGCTGACCCACATGGTGCAGCAGACCTCTTCTATTTTGCCTGCTGCTCCCCTCAGCAGTGTCTTTCAGCAGATCTGCCTGTTCTGCTCCCCATTCTCTCCGGTGAATCCTCTCATCACTCCCCTATTCCCCACCTCCTGCACCTCTGGCCTTGTATGCATAAATTAATAAAAATAAAAATCTTAAAAAAACAAAACCAAAAACAACCACCTCATCTCTGCCCTCATAGAGCTTACTGTCCAATTGGAAGATAGACACCTTACAATTATTTACAGATTAGAAACTCTAGTGTCTCAGCAATTAGTCTCATAAATGAGAAGACACATTTCTATCTACCAGTTGACTTAAATAGTAACTTTCTTAATTTATTTTTCCTTCCTTCTTTCTCTTTTCTCTTGCCTGCCTTACTGCCTTCCTCTTTTGTTTCCCGCTCTTCTTTCATCTTTCTTTTCATGGATGAAAGATTAAAATATACACTTTTGATAATATATGCAAGAATTTGAGTAGCTCAGTATTTTAATCATCATGACAATAAACATGGTTATTGTTTATTAACACTGTTTATTCTATGCATTGTTTTAAGCACTTTACATATATCTTACACTATTCTCACAACATTATGAAGTGCCCACTATTATCATTAGTATAGTTTCATCCATGAGGATACCAAGGCTGAGAAGTGTTAGGTATAAACATCTAGATTTTAGGCATGTGATATGATACTTTGGTTCATAACAAAAAATTTAATAGACTGGATATGTTTCTTATATGTCTAGACCAGTTTACCTACAATTAACTAAAGTTTAAAAATGTGGATATTAAAAAAATTTTAATACCAAAAACATTTGTATGTGAGAATTGAAAACAGAATTGAACAACTTAAGCTGACAAACAGTCTCAGGATGAACCCATTTTCTCAAGTATTTCTTAAGTGATTGACACAGAGGACAGTTGATATGATTTGCTGCAGACTGTTTCTTTTTAATGGCTAGCTGTGAATGGTAGTCTGACATGTGGAGTATAAGGGGGAATTTAAGAGAGTATCAGGATGGTACAGATGCCATCTTAACATACTACTCCAGATGTGCATATTAAGTTAAAAACTAACACATTGCATGACTTCTACTAATAGTATCTAAAAGAAACAAACACAAGTGCTTATGATGGTTTTTGGTTTTTTTTTTTTTTTTTGCCATTTATGTCCTTTATATAACAAAGATAATATTTACCCTTAGTGTTTTAATACCATTTTAAGCATGTTTATATATATATAAGTTGATTTCTCCTTTCAAATTTAAAAACTCTTGGGCCTCCCTGGTGGTGCAGGCGGTTGAGCGCAGCACTGTGGGACTGTCTGCGGCCTCTGCATGACTTCTACTAGGGTGGGTTCGATCCCGGCTGGCCAGGGAGCTACCCACATGGCTCAGCAGCCCTCTCCTGTCTCACCCACTGCTCCCCTCAGCAGAGTATTTCAGTAAATCTTCCTGTTCTGCTCCCCACTCTGTCTCTGGTGAATCCTCTCATGCTCCCACACATCTGGCCTGTACCCTAGTTCTTGCATAAGTAAATAAATCTTAAAAAAAAATTAAAAACTCTTAATCTTTTATTATCTATAGATAGATCTCATGAGATAATAAGTGTTAAATGTACTTAAGAATTTTAGTTTATGTTTGAAATTGAAGTTAATTTTTTGGAAATACTTTCAATCACTTTGAACACACCCTTGTGATCATGAACAAGGTGTTTTGTCATTTTCTTTATTATTTCCATGACTTCAGATGCAATAGGGATTTTAAACGTTAAGAAGTATGCAATAGGGCCCTCCCTGGTGGCCTAGGAGTTAAGTCTCAGCACTATCATCACTACAGCAAGTTCAATCCCTGGTCAGGGAACTAATCTACATGGTGCAGCAGATCTCTCCAATCTCTCCTGCTGCTCCCCTGAGCATTGTATTTCAGTAGATCTGCCTGTTCTGCATCCCACTCCGTCTGATAAATCCTCTCACCCCCCTCACCTCTGGCCCACACCCCAGTTCTAAAATAAAGTGTGTGACAAATTTCAGTTCTGTTTAAAAACATGATGAAGACCTTTTGGATAGTTGAAAAATGAGATTATCTTCAATATATTTAATCACACACATTTTAATAAGATAGTTATTAATTAGCAGATGAATTAATTAGCAGGTGAAGACATACAGTTCTTTCAGTTTTCAGTTTCAAAGAGTATATAGGCAATATACACTATGGGCTTTGATGATGCACACAGATGTGTTATTGTTTATGTCAATGAATTTTTAAGTAGGCTTAACTAACCTAACAGCAAACAGTTGTAAGATGCAAAATATTGAAACTAAGACTCAAAATGGAAACTATTACAGTTCAGAAAGCAGAACTAAATTTCAAAGGACTGGAAGTCTGCCAAAGCTTTTTCAAAATGCTCAAGTTCCACATATCTACAACTCCCACTTGTAACAGACTCACAGGAAAAGAAAGAGACCCTGTGAATACAATATATAAAGACAAGCTGCCCCACAAAATGAAAATTGAAGAAAAGAATGGGTCACAGCATTATTCTTCCTTTTGGAATCAAACAGTAAAAGAAGCGGAGTCCAATATTATAAACACTCTAGTTCTTCTTGAATAGCGCCTCATTAAATTTTTTAAGTTTCTATGATTGCTCATTTTGTGACTGCAAAAAGTTAGTCTTTATCAATGGATTAGACCATTCTAGTAATTATCATTCAGATATGATAAATGTAACTCTTTGAGGGCAGGTACCATGATACTTTGATTCTTGGTATGTACCAAAACTCAGGCATGGTCCCCATGAGTAATGGATACTCAGAAAATATTGCTATTGATACTAATTCTATTTTATACAAGTTTCACTATCACTTAAAAAGATAACTCATCTGTTTAATGCAATGCTAATTAATATCCAATCTAAATATGTTAATTAATTTTTGCTACATAGCAAACAATACCTGACACTGAAATTTATATTTATTTAGTTCAGGATTCTATAGATTACCAACTTTAGCAGAGCTGACCAGCAATAGTAATCTCATCTTGGTGAAGATTTCCAATAGGTCTATAGTGAGCTGCCAGGTTAGCTAGGATTGGCAGGTCAAAATGCTAGATACTGTGTTGCACATAAATATGATGGAGGACAACAATTTGTGACTATTTCTTGTTATTAACTACAATATATTCTTAAAAAATCATAAATTTAACCAATAATCTCAATTTTTTTTTCACAAACCCTACCTTTCAATACTTGACAAGACTTGGTTGACACTCTGGTTCCTATTGTACTTGATTTTTCTCCTGATTAGGAAGAATACCGGCATATATTTTTAGGGCTTTCAAAACTTATTGTTAAAATAACAACAATCAATAAAAATGATTGTTAATAATTATAGAGCATTTCCTTTGGGTACTATTTTAAGTTTACCTATTTCAACTAATTTAATATTCATGAAAACCTTATAAGGTTTATTAAATATCATAAGCAGGTTATTATTCCCAGTTGGCAGGTGAATAAAATGAAGCACAGAAATGTCAAATATTTCACTCACTGATGTAATTAAATCTAGGGTCAATGGCTAGAAGGCATAATTTTTCTTCTATATTACTATTACTAATCTATATAAGCCAATCATTTTCTCAGTTGTATTAATTTTACTTTCTTTGAATTATTAAAATATGCTGTCTAACTTTGCTGTGATCTTTACATATGGAAATCTCTCTATTTTGAATACTTGCCATACTTTTTATCTGACTCTCATTATTTATATTAAAACTGAAATGACAGTTTCCCAAAACAGTTTTCCCTGACTAAAGAAAAAATTCTAAAGAAAAAATTTTCACCCATGTAGTTATTCACTTCCCCAATATCTTATTTTTTTTCCCAAATATCTTATCATACAGCACTTAAACCTTACAATTTGACATTTGTGTGTACATCTGTTTATTAACTGTCTTTGTCAAATTTAACATCATAATAAAAAAAAGCTCTTTTTTACTCACCATTTCTGATAAATGCTTTGCACATAGTAGGTGCTCAATAAATGTTCATTGAATAATGAACTTAGAAGCTGGAATTTTTGAAAACACTTTATCAGCAAAATTATAGTATTTTCTATTATGTTTAGACAGCTCACATTCATCAAGAGTTTTTAAGCACACACCTAGGTATATACATATGTGTATCTAGATATGTGTGTGTGTATGTATGAATGTGCCTGATTGTTCCATAAATACTCCTTTCTAGCATTAAATACTCCTTAAATAGTATGAAATTCCAATCATGATCTAACCATCTAACTGTACTTAATTTACCATCAACCATACATCCATACCAGCTCATCTATGAGCCTTGTAATAATTGTGGTTGTTTAGTCAATTATTTTCTGGATTTAAAAGTAAATACTACAAGAAAAATTTCCAAAGCTCTATTAACTTTTAAAAGTAGAATGTTTTAATGGCTTCTTTTTGCTCTCAAGTCCAAAATCAAGCACAAAATCTCTAGCATGTCATTTCAATGGATTCAAACTTTAGATTTGATCAGACACCAAATTCTTCATATGCTTATTTTAATTTTTATTATTTTTTAATAATAAATTTTATTTTTATATTCCCCATACAATTGCAACCCCCCCATTCTGACCACAATCCCTCCCCTCCTACCCCCCACCCCCCAAAAAGTGTCTCTGGTTCATAGTTTTTTGTTGATTTTGATTTTCACTTTCTTATAGTTATTCATTTTCCTGGTCCCTTATTTAAGTTTTCTAGATTCCTGCTATGAGTGAGACCATCTGGTATTTTCCTTTTTCTTTCTGGCTTATTTCGCTGAGCATGATCCCTTCCAGCGCCATCCATGTTGCTGCAAATTGCATGTGTTTATCTTTTTTGAATGCTGAGTTAACAGTCCATGGTATATATGTACCACATCTTCTTGATCCAGTCATCTATTTTTGGGCATTTGGGCTGTTTCCAAAGCTTAGCTATTGTAAATGGTGCTGCTATAAACATAGGGGTGCAGGTGTTCTTTGGAATTGATGTTTCTGTGTCCTTTGGGTAAATACCTAGGAATGGAATTGCTGGATTATATGGAAGCTCTATGTTTAGTAGGTCCAGAAATCTCCACACAGCTCTCCATAGTGGTTGGACCAGTTTGCATTCCCACCAACAGTGCAGAAGAGTTCCTTTTTCTCCACACCCTCGCCAACATTTGTTGTTGCTAGTTTTTTTAATATGTGCCATTCTCACTGGTGTAAGATGGTATCTCATGGTAGTTTTGATTTCATATGCTTATTTTTAATCACTTTATATTGATATAACTTTTTGACATAAATCCAATCATCTAATTAATATGATTTTAGTTGCTATTAAGTCAGTTAGCATATATTGTCATAAGTGTTTGTTGTAAACAATCCTACCCAGATGTGTATTGGTTGGTTATTTAATGACATTTCTTATCAAAATCCAGTAAAAAGTAATTTCTATGTATAATTAGCTAATAAAGCTGCACTTTCCTCACTATACATACAATGAAAAATCTTTGCATTTGAATTGTGTACATTATTGCTAATTTAGCTTGGCAGATAATTTTATTTTATTTTTAAAGATTTATTTTCTGGGTACAGTCAGAAGCGCAGGAGGGTGAGAGAATTCACCAGAGCCAGAGTGGGGAACAGAACAGGAAGACTGATGAAGTACACTGCTGAGGGGAACAGCGGGCAGCAGGAGAGGTCTGCGTGCCACGTGGGACCCTCGCTGGTTGCCAGGGATGGAACCGGCACTGCAGAGGCTGCGGGCAGCTTCGGAACCCAGCACTCAACCGCTGCGCCACCGGGGAGGTCCAGCAGATAACTTTAAATTAGCTTTGTGTATCTTAATTGGTAAGATCAGTTTAAGAATAAAATTAAAAATGGCTAGATGTATTTCTAAAAAAAGGGCTGTGGAGCAATTCCGATATTTGATTTGTTTAGTGTCTAATTGCGAGCAATGCCCTTTTTGAATTAAGTGGTAAAAATCTTGGAGAAGTTTCAATGGGTACCACATTATTTGTTCACATTCTTTGTATGTCATAAATCCAAGGGTTTAACTAGACTGATTCACTTGTGACTATTTTTAAACCTGCACATTTATTATGATTAATTAGGATTTCGAAGTAAAAGCAAAACTTCCTGACATAAAGTTACAATAGAATGTTGGTAGAATAGATGCAAAACGTTTTGCCATAAAAAAATAATGTAGATTCCTCAAGAATACACTGTCATTGGAAATCTCTCATAGGATTTGTTTTGCTTTAGGTTTTCTCTGCTTGCACGTACACAAAAAAATTTCAAAGTGGATCTGGATGTTTAACACTCCATTTCCTTCCTTGTGAAAATTGCACCATTATAACAGGATAATAATTGGCTATTTCAAAGAAATTGATTAGTCATGATTTTTTTTCCAAATAACTAGCTGCTAAATAGTGTGGACAGTACTATCTGCATGACTGATTACATTTTCTACTGATCATCAGACAAGACCAGTATGATGAGCGTGATCTCAGAATTTGAAAAATAAATTAATAAAAAGGAGTTAGTCAAGCTTAAGACTTGCATCTAATATCACTATCTGGCTTTTTTTCTGGTATGAAATCTCATTAAAGCTTCTGGAAAAAATAGAAAGAACATAAATATTGGTAAGCAAGAGTTTCCATATTAAACTTAATGAATAAAATTGGTTCAGTAATAAATTACCTTGCTCAAAAAACAGTCACTAGATGTTTGTCAAGTGAATAAAAAAATAAAATGAGCAAAGAAATTTGTCAAATGCAGCAATACTATCATGACAGGCAACTAACATCTGATATTCCTATGGGCCAAAGGCACAAGCTAAAATTATTACATTACCTGTTTTCTAAACTATAGCTGGTGACAGATTTAGAAATGTTTTATCACTGGGTATTATTACTGTCCTTATAAGCTTGAGTAACCCTTTGATCACTGTTTCCCATTGTTTTCTTGCTGCTTAATTATAAAATTAGTTCCACATATTTGAAGTTTTCAATTTGTATATCAATTAGGAAATTCAAAATTATGACTGCAGCAATAAAACATTAAATCCTTCAAAGCACAACAACATAAAAAATGTTGATTTTCTCACTGTGTATGCCCGCAGAGGGTTAAAGCAGAGAGGAATGGGGAGAAAACTGTTATGAGAGTCTCAGAATATTATTCAGTGGCAAAATATTTCACAAAATATCAATAGTAACCTCCTGAAGCTTTAACTTAGGTAAATCTCAGGTCTTATGGCAGGCAGACAAAAGAAAAATAGACTTCAAGCTATAGAAGTGGCACACATTACCTTCAGGAGAGTTGATCTAAAGCAACTCACCTGTCACTACTGTGTTTAACAGCAGAAATGTATAATGCTCTGCTAGGAAGAGAGAGAAACACTCCTGAAAATAATCAATATCATGCTCTATTATCTCTTGAATTGCAACCTTCTCCTCCTCCATTGTTTCTATTCCCTTTTAACATTCTTTGATCTTAGCTTTCTGATTGTCATTTTGCTGTATGCTTTAGGATATTTCTTTCAATTTATCTTCTATATAACTAACTTGGTCTTTAACAGTGTTTATTTTATTATTAACATTATATTTAATTCCAAAGTAATCATTTTTATATTCTTGATTACTCCAGTTTGTAGCTGTCCAATCTTACTTTATGTATAATACCTTGATTCTATTCTGTAATATAGATCTACATTAATTTTTTTTTATTTCTCAAATGGCCTTTCATCAATTTCTCTTGATCTTGTCTTAAATATTTCTCTTCTTTCTTCATTCATTGATATTTATTGTTGAAAAACTATGCCAACATTGTAGGGAGATAACATAGGCTTTCCTGCAGTCTGTTTCTGGACCAGAACTCTCTCCTGAATTTAAGGATAGCTGAAATCTGTACAAATGTGTGGGCATAGAATTGGACAAGGTTGACTTTAAATATGAGAAGAAGTATGGAAGCTACTCTTTCTTAACTGTTATAAAAAAGAGAAATTTACTTAGGGAAAAGAACACTCATATTATTTTCCTTCTTGGCATCTTTAGATAATACATTTTTCAAATTTTTGTGGATTCCCCCAATCTTTAATTAACAAGTCCATAGGAAAATTGAACCATTTAAAAAACAAGACATGACAGCCTCTGATTTTCCCTTGGAAAATTCAACCCAATGATATTTGGATGAGAATATTAAAACTCTCTGGCTCCTTCACTTACAGTATATAATTAAATGACTAGAAATTCTCCCAGTGCAACTTGCTAATTTGTGGGACTAGATGAAAAATCTGAGTCATTGTCATTGAAAGAGCAAAAAGGGGAATTAAGAATGTTGAACATGCAATTTCTTACAGCAACTGGGATAGTGAAAAACTGATGTTCATACTCAAAAATATCTTTTGATGTGTGGTGATGGTTTCTTCTTACATGAATTACTTCTGTAGCTCTGACTCAGACTCATGAGCTTCTCACAAATTCCCTTTCCAAGAAGAGTATATCATTTGTAATTGTTTTATGCCAGAATACTTTCTCTGTAATAGCTGGTTCCTGCAGGTGTTGGTTCCACTTCACTGCTGAATTATATTTCTATGCTTATTCAAATTGCTTTACATTTTTATTAAGTAATGACAGCATTCTGTTTTCTTCAGTACTGCAAACCTATACTGCTGAAACACAGTAGGCATTTAATACATTTTATTGACTGAATGAAAAAGGAACAAATCAGCAAGCTAGTAGTACATCTGGTAATAAATATTTCCCTACATGTATATTGGTCAGAAGAGTCAGTTGAATGAGTTGAACCACCTCATTATCAGTGGCCAGACTCTTTGATAATGAAGTCATTCTGTCAGGCTATTTTACTTATGATTCTGGTCAAATGAACCTAGAAATTTGAAGCAAAGATTTTGGTAGATTCATATCTTGGTGACATACTGGGGAGAGAATTTCACCTTTCTGTATTGTTTTGCATATAGCATGTCACATTTAGCCAAATTTTACATTTGATGTGGTTGTTTTCAGTGTCTTTAATTATCAAGTAACCAAATTTTAATTAGCATTGAAATTTTACAGTGGCTCATGCCTTAGTTATTAATTTTTCTTTCATGCAGAAGTTGTCATTTATAGGTTATTTGATGGTTATGTAAAAGGTTAATCTTTTGTTGTTGTTCAAATTAATCTTAAACCCTTCCTACTTAAGTACCTAACTTGAGAGGATGGCATTTACTAAATCAATAATACTGTTAGAGAAGTTAAGACAAAGACAAAGGCAAATTTAATTTTCATTTATGTTTTCAATTTCTATTTAAATGACCCATGACTTTTTTTTGGTTATGAAAAACATAAAAATCCAAATTCTCTTCGTTATTTGCTTTATTAGCCCACCAAGGAGTAGTAAAAATAAATTCAACCAGGTGTTAGACACAGGTGTGTATTGCTACAGCTAATGTTATGCCATGCTTTTCCATTAAAATCGCTGAGTATGGTTTTCCATGAAATATAATTCATTGCATTCAAACCCAAGACTCTATTAAAATTGCAAATAATCATAATTCAATACATAATTAAATTTTTCCTTTATTCCTTTTTTATCTGTTGAAATGTCCAACGGATATAGTGAACATATTCACATAATATATTGGATCAGAGTCAAAAAATTTGAAGGGCAGAACCAGAATAATACATGATCAGTGGCTATCAGAGAAGGAATTTTTTCTACAAAGATGCAGAATATACAATGATAAAGACCATTGTCTTGACGCTAGATCACCTGAATTCAAATCCTTACTAAGTATGAGATTGTGATGACAAAGTAAATGCTAATTTGTACATTACAATAGAATAAAACATAAAAAAAAACAGAAGAAAATTAAAGCATTACTTGACTCTCCTCTAAAACTCACTGAAAACAATTTTATAAAATAGAGGAAAACACCCAATCAGTGATTCAGCCTTAACCTCAAACCATAAACCACAGAGCATACTTACTGAAACTCTAAAGCCTAGAATGAGATGAAGAACATGCAGAGAGTTGATGTTCATTGCTTTTAAATTTTAGGAAAGTACATTTTTTTCCAAAGCAAATATCATCTTCATTAAAGGCATACACAAATGCAGGTTGGGTAGAGAAACTGGACCTGGACCTAGGTCAGTACTGGTTACATGTTTAACGTAGAAAAGCATCAGAAAGATACCCAGATCAAATGACTAGGTTGACAAGCTAAAAATATTCAAACTGATAAGTAGTTTCTTTTATTTGGGAGTTAGTTTATTGCTCAAGGAGATTGTAGAAAGTGAAATAGAGTAAAAAAAAGAGGAGTACCACCACAAAATGGAAGGTTTAAGTCTGAACTTGGAATTATTGTCTCTTGAAGAGCAAAACTCGACAAAAACTGTGTCCTAGTATAAAAAAGTGTGGTTCGAAAAGAAAGAAATGTTTGTTCTTTCATTGTTCTAGAAAAATAAGCTCAATCTGTTTCTTATTTACAAGACTGTCCTTACATTATATTTTGTTGAAAAGTCAGTGCTCAAATATGTGTTTTAATCAGAAATAAAATATTAAGCTCCAATGCCCCCCTCCCCAAAAAAAACCAAACTGCCATGCATGATAAATGGAATGGACACAATCAAAAGATAAATATAATCCTCAAGAAGAATCACTCCATCAATATCTAAAAATACATTAAAATTATCTTTAAAATTTTCAAAATATTATAAGATAGCATTTTCTTTTTTAAAATAAGTAAACAAAATGAGAGGTAAAAATTTATAGGAAATCAGAAGAAGGTAATAGATCAGAGGAAATGAAATAGATGAGAAGAATGGAGAAGAAATGGACATAAATTAAAAATATTAGAGGAAGAATAGAAACAAAAATGGTAGAATAATATGACAGAAAAGAAGTTAGAAGTATGTGGATAGATTTTGAGCCAAAACAAGTAACAAATGAAAATGCCTACTAAGAAGGACGACAAAAAGTTTAAAGTATGCTAACAAAGGCCATCTGGGCCACACATGAGAGTGGTTCTGAAGAGAACATAATGCATAGAACACAAAATCTATTGAAATATATAATTGGAGAAAACTGAAACAAATAAAAACTGGAACTGCTGTTTACCAGGAAAAATGGATAGTGAACAATAGACACTAGACTTGTCCTGGAGGGTTAATGCCTCTAATAATTGGTGTCCTTAAATTGGTGTCAAATTTTGAGAGACAGGAAATATAGCCCCAGGTTTTTTCTCAGGTCAAATTTCATTAAATATAACAGCAGCAGATAGAAAATTACAAGTCTCCAAGGATTTCAATAAATTCATCACCAAACAAACAGATATTATTCCAAGATAACGAGTACCAAGACTTCATGGTTATAAAACTACCTTGAGGTAGTAGAAAGATTTGTATGGAGTGAAAAATTATTTTAAATATAAGACTTGAAATCATCTATAGCAATTATTAAAGAGTGGAAGTATGCACATATATTAGTGTTACAGGACCACTGAACCTAGACTTTGCCTGCCTAAACTCCTGTCTTTGAGCTCCCAGCCTAATAAGAATTAAGCTAATCACCAGTGAGAAACAGACACTCCATTCTGCAGAGGCTTCCAGTCTTCCAGCAATGGTTCCAGAACCAGTTAAAACCCGGTGGCCACACAGATGCTGATTGTAGAAAACTGACCAAGTTGTGGCCTAGACCTCTTTAACCTGCTAAATCTCATGCCATAGGGTGGAGACTCAAGATGCTAATGAGACATACCAATAAGAATAAGCATGTGTCTCTTCCCTGCATACTCTAGTGTAACCCAGCCCAAAACATGCTCTCCCACTACCCATCCTGTAATCAGCACTATAAAACCAGGACTTGGCAGCTCTCAAGAGAGAGGATGGCACAGGATAGTTTCTGCCCCCTTCCTATAGTGTTATTCACAATAAATGTTCTCCACTTCAAACCTCAAGATTAGTGGAGGGTCTCCCCTGGTGGCGCAGTGGTTGAGCGCTGGGCTGCGAGGCTGCCTGCAGCCTCTGCAGCGCTGGTTCATTCCCCGGCCACCGGCAAGGGTCCCACCAAAAAAAAAAAAAAAAAAGATTAGTGGAGATTCTTTCATGAAAGTCAGACAATGACACTTGGGAATCAATGATAATAACACAATTCAAGACAGTAACAATAAGACAAAGAAGAGACATAAATGTGCATCACATCATCTTTACTAAGAAGTAAGTAGAAACTGTAGTAATTAAACCATAATTTGAAAAAAACTCCAGAAAATGGACTAGATCTAATAATCTACATCAAGGATATATGAGTATTTCATTTAACTGTGCTTGCATTTCATACGTATTTCAAAATTTTCAGGTAAGTTGTGAAAAAATGTGAAATTTCTTTTTACAAGTCTTCATTATCTTTTTAAATCTTAAGAAGGATATTTTAGGAAATAATACTGGTAGAGAGGCAATTGCCTGATTTTTATCAATTCTAACAGTTTGAGGGCAAATTTTGGGTTACAATTGAAATTAAGTGTAATAATTTTATTAACTAAGACCACATCTCTAAATTAAATCTGTATTTATTTTATTTCTCTCTAGAAGTTATTTGGAATAATGTTGATCAGCTCAAATACTATGGCTGTTTCTAGTAATTAGGATTTGGTGATTAAAAAAAATTACCCATCTCTTCATTTCAATGGAAGACAAAATATTAAATAATAAGAAAGTAAATCTGTGTATATAATGGATATAAAAAGTATATATATATGTATATATGCTAATGAGAAGGTAAAATACAGATATTATAAATTGTATTGAAAAAATAAATAAAAGATAACACCTTGGCTACTGGCTATTGTAAATAATGCTGCAATAAACATGAGAGTGCATATAGATATTTGAATTAGTACTTTTGTATTTTAGGGGAAGTATTCAGAAGTAGGATAACTATATTTTATGAAATTTCTATTTATAGCTTCTTGAGGAATTTCCATACTGCTATCCATAATGGCTATTCCAATTTATATTCTTACAATAGCACACAATGGTCTTTTCTTTCCTCATCCTCTGCAATTCTTGTTTCTTTACTTTTGTCATTCTTACAGATGTAATGTGATATTTCATTCTTGCTTTGATTTGCATTTCCCTAATAATAAGGGATGATAAACATCTTTTCATGTGTATCTTGGCTATGTGTATGGGTTTTTTTTTTTTTGTTTGTTTGTTTTGGTAAAGTAATATTTAGTTCTTCTACTCAGTTTTTAATCAGGTTGTCTGCCTTTTTATTGTTAAGTTTTATTAGTTTTTTTCCATTTTGCATATTAACTCTTTATTGGATGAATGATGTGCAAATATCTTCTTACTTTCAGCAAGATGTCTTTATTTTATTGATAGTTTCTTTTGCTATGCAGAAGCTTTTTGGTTTGATGTACCCCATTGTTTACTTTTTCTTTTGTTACCTTACTACTGGGGTCAAGTCCCTAAATACACCGTGAAAGTCAATGTCAAGGAGTATGTCACAGCTATTATCTACATATTTTATGGTTTTAGGTCTTATATCTAAAGTCTTCAATGCATTTTGAGTTAATTTGTGTGTATAGTGTTAAAGAGTGGTCTAATTTCATTCTTTTGCATGCTGATGATTATAGTTTCAATGCTTTACATGTATCCAGACTACTACAGCATCAGATGTCAGAGGAAAGGTTTAATAAATAAATAAAGACTTGCTGAAAAATAAGAATTTAACTGGAAGTTCCTCAACATTTTCTTCACTATGTCCTGAGGAGGAAATTTTACCATTACACAAAAGAGACATAGCTAATGACTATCGTCACAGTGTATCTGTGACACAAAGAATTCAACTCTCTGAATGAGATGAGAAAGGGGATAAAAAAGAATTTTACAGAAAATTGGACATCAATAGAAAATACTGGGGCTGTATAGATTAGAGATATTAAGCAACAAATTTGGAGGCCAATGAAAATAAATTTTGTGATATTGTGAAAAGATATATTCAAAGAATTAAGTTATAAGAAGAAAAAGATTTGAGATAAAAGACAATTAAAAAGAGGACAGAGATTTGAGATACAGTGCGAAAATAAATTATTTATTAAAAGAAGAAAAGGAAAGTAATTACTATACTTAAAGCTCACCCCATCTTAGATTTCTTCTTTCTGCTTCTATGTTCCCTGAGGTGAGTGAATCTGAGTCATGGGCCAAGCTAGTCTTGGCTTCTGCCTTACATTTTCCCATCTCTTAGAATTCTTTGTAATTGATGAATAAATAGAAGGCCTGCTCTTCTCAAGTAGTTGCCTAAAGAGTTACCAGAAAAAAATATAGACTAACCCAGCTGGCATTTAATAATATAAAGTACTGGATTAAGTATCTATGTAGAAAAAGTCCCAAATAACATCAACAAATATTTTGTTCTTGGTATCATTTTCCAATGTATGCTTACACTGGACTATTCTGAGTTACCATAAGAAATAACATATTCTACATCTTTAAATTATTATTATGTACTTATAGAACAACTTATAATATGAAATTCCAATAAATTGTGTTATATAATCTTGGGAGTACATTCAATCTGATTGAGTTTCCTTTATTTGTTTTCTTATATTGCCCTCATTCATTGAAATCTTCTAAAATATCACAACTTGGGGGCCTCCCCGGTGGCGCAGCGGTTGAGCGCTGGGTTGCGAGGCTGTCCGCAGCCTCTGCAGCGCTGGTTTGATCCCCGGCTGCTCCCTGGCCACCGGAGGAGGGTCCCCACATGGCAAGCAGACCTCTCCTGCCGCCCGCTGCTCCCCTCAGCAGTGTACTTCGGTCCTTCTACCTGCTCTGCTCCCCGCTCTGGCTCTGGTGAATTCTCTCGCCCTCCCACGCGTCTGACTGTACCCAGTGCTTGTATAAATAAATAAATAAATCTTTAAAAAAAAAAATCACAACTTGGTTACAATAATCATGGTAGTAAACTGTAGGAAGCTACTGTGTCCATGAATAAAGACATTCACAGTGTGAACAGTAGAGATCTTAAGAGTACTGACCTTGAGCCAGCAGGAGGTGACTTAAGGGCAAAGTGTGTTGAAGGTCAGATGCTAACTGTGGAGTTGGTGACATCCAAGATGGATTTGCACAGTAAGTAAGAATTCCAGGAATTATCAGGAAATGAGATTTTATTAAAAGGAAAGCTTATGTGATCTCAAGTCATTGTAATTTTGTCATTAACAGACATGTGAAAGGATAGGCTAGTGAGCCCCAGAAGAAAATATTTACTACGATATAATTGCCACTGATTTACCTCTTCTCAAATTATATTCCTAAGTTATCTGTTAGTTCTAAAATATTTTCTCATAAAGTCTAAACATTCCAAGAATTGTGAAATTAGGTTGAGCCTCCAAAATGTGACCAGAACTAAAATTACTTTGTTTATATTCATGGTATTCCCTATTCAGAGATAATGTTACCACTGTCAACCTAATATTTCTTCTTTTATTCTCCTTTTTCTTCTGAAATTGTAAATATGCTATCTTAATTAAGACTGAATAGGTTAACTTTCATAATGAAATATTAGAGAGAAAGTGCAGTCAATAGGCTATTGTCACCTTGTTCCAATATTAACCTTCTCTTTCCTTTAGTAAATATGTACCTCAGTTTTTAGCATAAAGTTTTTGCTGTCAGTTACTGCCATCATCATTATTCATTATTAAAAATAGAAATTCACAACATTTCTGCCTTCAAATGCTCAGAAACAATTCACAATATACATACAACTTAAAATTAAGCTATGATAGTTATATTCTTATTTCTACTATTTATAAATCAATTATTTAACTCCTCCAGTAGTTAAATATATAACTCTACAAGATTTTTTATTTAGGAAACTTTGGTACTACAGTATACAGTATTTTTATGTTTTAAGTTCTCTTCATGTTGAAATTGGATTTGCTTTTCAGGAGTTGGGTTACTTTTGAAAGAAATAATTCTAAGCCATCTTGCATAAACTATACACTGCTAAATTATTAAAGAAAATTCTCATTTATAAAATTTCAAATCCAGCTGTTTTTGGTTTTCATGTTTCTGTTACAAACTTGCTTACATGTCACAAAAAAGAATTATGTGACACGAAAGGAAATATTTTCTGAAGATTGTTCAAATATAATCATTAAACCAGGCAAACATTGTCTTGAAGAAGGAATACAAACTCAGAAGTGATAAAGTACATGTTAACTTTGGTGGAGCACACTTTTCTAGAAAAAAGACTTTCAAATCTATGTAATTTCAATACCTGTCCAAGCCAGTCTTTTTCCAATCCATGATCTCTCACAATGTTTCTTGTGAGAATCTTTGTGAAACTGAAAATTGGCTGTTTGTCCCTTGCTTCAACATTCCCAAGAAATTTTAAATTCCTTTTTTAGCTCCATCACTTATGTGTGAATATAAGTTACTGTAACAGTGTCTTCAAGAAAGACCTTACCATCCAGTTGCAAGAAGAATGGTTAGCTAACAGCCTACAACTGTTAGCACTTTGGAGGTTCTGCCTCCTTTTGAGCCAAGGTCAATATTTCCAAAGCAGCCCTAGCCAATGACTGAGCACAAAGCTGACAGGCCTGGCCATTTTTATACAGCAAGAGACTGATCTGACTAGCATTTTTTGCTCCAGAGCTTCTCTTTGGGTCGACTAAGTTTTGCCATAAATGTTTCACTTTCTGAGACTTGCCCTGTCCAATCCTACCTCCTCTGATCCCAGGAGTTACCTCTCAATAAATCTTTTACACATCTGATTTCATTTCAGTATCCAAGCAGAGATTAGCATAGATTCCATACATCCAACACTAAAAATGTATGTTAGGTCCTTATCTGCACAGTTGATGATGTGAAGGGAAAGAACTCTGGACTAAGAGCCAGAGGATGGGTTTAAGTCTTGCTTCCTACATTTTCAAACTTTTTGACTAATGAAATCATTTAACTACTCTTATGACTAGAATCCTCATCAGTAAGACAAGTGTTTCAATATCTACATGACTTTATTTTGTATTTTGTTGTAGCAAATTATTAGAGTCTTACCTGCATTATTTCTTTTTTTTTATTGTGGTAACATTAGTTTACAACACTGTGTATGATTTAGAGGTATAGGATGATACCCATCAGGTGTATGTTACCACACCACACCCACCACCAAGGCACCCATAGTTCTCACCAAAGTCTGTAGTGTCCTCTTCCTACTTTATTCTCCCTTTATCCCCTCCTCCTCTGGTAACCTATGTTATTTCTTACCATTGATCAAAAATATAATTAATAAATTCTGTGAACTTTCAGCTACTATAATTTATCATTAGCATACATCTGAAGTTACCATTTCAGTTGATTCAAAATGAAGGAGTTAAACTAATAATCCCCTTTAATTATATGCTGGATATTGACTACAATTACCTAACAGTAAGTAGCACTGAGTTTCTGTGGGGAAAAAAATCTATTTACTAGGTGCTTCTGAAACACAAATCTACCCATATTATGACTTATCATTTTGTATCACCTACTTCTTCGTGCTTAACTTACAAACAAGTTCAGAACTTACATTTGAGGTCTTCTACATACAGTATCAGAGTCTTCCATTCCTGGAGAGAAATTTGGGAGAAATAAGATAAGATTATTCAACCTGGATACACAGAAGTTTAATTTGTATTTGATTATTCTTTGTACTGACATCTCAAGAACATTGAAAACATGAGCAGATCTTAACATACTAGTCTAAAAAGATGCCAATTTAAAAGAAGTAGCCTATTAATTTTGGCTGTGTGACATTTCTGCAAATATTTCCATGTGTTTTGAAATTCTTTTTTATAAACATTCTGGAATACTATGAAGAAAAATAAAGATGCTTTGGGGAGTGGGAGGGAATGCTTTGGATGTTATCATATTCCAAACTCTCATTATATCTTCAAGTATGACTAACATAATTTATGGACAAAATAATATAAAGAAGAAAATATCTGTGAGATAACTGAGCTCTGCTTTATCAAGTAGGAGGTATAATGACTTGCCTTACACATGTCATTCACAGTGAATAAATAGTGATGTACATAGCTAACCTTTTATATTTCCTTTTTTGGTTTCAACCTAATCAAAACACTCATTGTCATAAAAATGTGAAATTAAACTTTAAAAATTTTGAGTGATTTATTTTTCAGGAGGATTCCCAGATGTATGAGTCATGAGAAAATAACCTATTGTACGAAAGCATTCAGGGAGTAGACATAATTGCTGGATTTTTGTTCAAGTGACAAATACTGTTGTAAAACACTTTGCAATCTAAAGGTTAGTAATTTAGGGGAAGTACATGAGATGAAATTTCATTTTAAGGAGAATTTTTAGAAATGTCCTAGGAATTTACACACTTTAAAAAAACCATCTGAACATTTAATAGCTTGTCAGTTACCAAGATATAGCAAGGGATATTATCAAACATATTATCAAGATATATTTTAATTGTCACTTTAAAGGTCAAATCATGTTTGGCCACCAAAATTGAGTTAAAATAAATAAATGTAAGGATAAAGCAAAATAAGTAAGGCATTTAAATTATTCCCTATTTTTAAGTTTCAGAGAAGTTACATAAACCCAGCTCTTTCTCTCTCCTCCTCCCCCAAAGAGTTGATGTCATATAAAGAAGTGAGAAAATCTCAAACACCAAATGTCGATGCAAGAGAATATATTTCTGTGCTAAAAGAAATAGAATCAACAAGAATGATGGCCAGACTGTATGGAATCAATTACACCTGGCAATAAAACTAAAAGGATAGCGTTTCTTTTGTGAAATATTTTCCACACTGGTTCTAGCAATTTATGCATCATTAATAACATCTGCGACAAACAAATATCAGTTAAGCAAATTGAGAGAGAGAGAGACAACACTTTGGCTAATCCATTTTCTTAGTCCTGTGGTCTTTCCCAGTACATGAACTCATAAAGGAAGTTGGAGAAGTCTGGAGATATGATTCAGTTTCTATTTTATATATATATATATATATATATATAGTTTATATATATATAAACATGAACAATCATATTTTCAGTGTCTTGGGGGAGAGGTGTAAGCAAATGTTTGGATGATTTGTTAGGTTATAGGAGGCTAATTGACCGCTTAACTCCTCACTCCTCTTGGCAAGCTTTGTGTAACAGCTACTCATGCTGAGAAACTGTGCGAAGTTCAGCAAATACAAATTGTCTTACTGCAACATTTCTACCAATAAGATATTTCCATGTTCATCTTATGGCCACGGGCAAATTGTCCTTCATGGGAAGCAAATTATTGACTTGTTCTGCCAATAAAAGGTTTTTCTTTTCTTTTGGGGAAATGAAATCTTAGTGGGTTCCTTACATTGAGCCTGGGTTTTGGTATCATCATATAGTGACAAAGAATTTTAGTCGATGTTCCACCTGACTGACGAGAATACTTTGACCATTGCTAAAGCCCTGGATGTTTTCTAGAAAAATCATTATTTCAGCTGTAATTTTTCAAGTTCCCATCACTAATCTTGCACAGAAGCATAAGTTTCTCCAAGGATTTCACAGATAGGATAACAAAAATGGTTTGATTCTATGTATGTATCATGATTATCATTCCTTCTATGTCAGACACAGCGTTTAATGCAGAGGTTGAACCTTTTTAATAATGAATCCAAAATTTCAATCGGTGTAAAATAAGAAATTTATCAGAGTATGCTTGTTTTTCCAAAGTTGCCAAAATACTGTTTTAATTTTGAGGTGAACAGATCCTTGTTCTGGAATATTTCAAGCAGTTCAGAGTAAGCTAACATAGTTTATTAGAGGTTAAAGACTGAGTAGCTGAAACCGTCAAGTCATTCCAAAAGTTAACAGGATAAATTTACTATTTGGATTCTACATCATATATCTTGGTTACTCCCTGGCAATGGGAAATAGAAAGACTCTTCCCATTTGAAGACTTAGTAATATGTGGAAGCACCTGTGGGAATCAAACTGAAACAACCAATTAGGGCTGGAGCTTACTCTGGCCCTCTGAGTATTATTAGAAGTTACTCACCCTGTCTTCTCACTGTGGAAACACATCAATATCCACAAGGCACACAGATACAGACATAACATTTATCTAGTGATTTCTCATCTCCATGACACTTTCAATTTATGTGCAGACAACCACAAAAAGCTGGATGGAAGTTGTATAAAATCTTTTGGTTGTGCAAGGTGCAAATTTATATTGTTTAACACATTTTCTCACTTTGCCGCTAAGTAAGTAAGATAGTTGTATGAAGCTGGAGGACTGAGGCAGGGGGGTAAGCAAGTAAGAATTCCATTTTTACAAAAATAGTTTTCTAACTGCCTAGTAGCACCTTTTTGAATTATCTGATAAAACTGAAAACCTAACAAACATCTTAATTTCTTAAATGTCAGGATATGAATGTTAATAGGAGATGCAGGTAATAATTCTAGAGGAAACACTATCTTGCATTACCATCAGAACTGCTATGACTGAAACTGAATAATTTGGAACTAATTATGTATGTATTGGCCAAGAATATTAAGATTTAAAAAATATGTTAACACTGGACTAGTTGAAAGATATTTTGAGGTTTTCACTTACAGGAACAACCTTACCTCCCACCATTTAAACAATATTTCATTTTGATCTGCAGTCTGTATTTAAGGACAGATATTTTAAATATATAAGCATGATAGTATGATATGCAAGCTAGATATTGATAAATGCAATTGACCTAACTAAGGCATATTTAGAATTCATTCACATTTTCTGTTGTATAGCCCTGTTAAAATAATTTTCCTATTTCCCTTATTTAGATAAGCTAATAATAATTTATCCACTCTCAAGAAATGAAATGGAAATTCTAACTCCTTAGAACCTACCATCTGAAGTAACTATCATAGTAAATCTTATCTCACATTTTTTTTCATTAGAATTGTTTCATTTTTTAATATTGTTGTATTGGGATATTTTAAACAAAATTCTCCATCTGTTTTATCCTGGCAGAATGATGCTTTGAAATGTACACATTAGTATATATTTATTTTTAATATAGCAGTCTGACTTTAGAATAAAAATTTCCAAGCCTTATTAGTTTTAGCTCATGAAATTAAGTTTTAAATAGCATTTTAATAAACTGTTATTTTAAGTTTCTTAATGACAAGTGCAATGTAAACCTTCTGGATGTTAGCTTACAGATTTTAGAATGCTGATATCAGAGATCAGTTGAATAATCCACATAGAAGTCAGACTTCCAGTGTCTTTATTCTAAGTAAATGTGGGCTTTCCCTATGCACAAGTATGAAGAATGCCCCAAATTACACTAACTGCATACTATGTGGGCATGGCAATAGAGGAAAATGTTTGAGTACTTGTATTTGGAATTGGGTCAAATATTCAGTGAAGGCACTGGAGAAAACAGTGCACTGTCTGATAGGTTTAAGCAATAAAAATATACCTGCTCTACTGTTAACTTGTTTTGATTTTAGAATTACTAGACAAGGAATATGAAGACTAGATACTAGAGGTTATCCCTTGGACTGTTTAGGGACCACTGAATAATATTCTGGAGTCACTGTCTTGGGTGGTGGCTACATTAGTACGAGCACTGATAGACCTGCCAACTCACCCAACCTCTCATTCTATTCCTTGGGTCAATTTGGAACATTCCTTTTTGACTTATCCAGCCACAGTTTATTGAACAAAATGTATCTGTACTATGTGAGTTGCTGGAGCTGTCAAGATGAAAAAACAATTAAATTGGCTTCCGCTCAGGTCAAAACCACAACGACAGATTATCTCACACCCATGAGTGCCACATATTGACAAGAATTTACAAGAGCTAAAGAAGATGTGGAGAAAGAAGAACCCTATTACACTGTTGGTAGAACTATAAACTGGTAGAGTCATTTTGGAAAGCATTTTGAACTTACCTAAAAACTCAAAATGGAAATATTTCATGACCCAGAAATCTCACTTTGCAGCATCTGTTAAAAAATATAAAACCATCAACTCAAAAAAAAAAAAGTATATGCCCTACAACATTTATTGCAACATTATTTACAATAGTTAGAATGCGGAAATGACCTAAGTGCCCACTAACAGGGGACCAGATCAAGACATGGTGTGAGTCCAGGTAAGAAAGAACCACCAGAGTCCTGGGAGGGTTTTGGGGGTTCTAAAGGCTAGAGGAATGCAGACACTGTGGTTTTTATTCCACATATTCTTTGAACCATGCTGCAGAGTGTCAGGTAGGTAAGTTTGGTTGGTTCAATCAATCTACTGCCTAATGAGTCAAGACAATTTAGCCTCAAGTATTCAAATAAGAGCTAGAAGAAAATCAGCCCCATTTTTCCATTGTTCTTCAGAAGTGGGTGCTTGAGATGAGGGACAGCTTCAATGTTTCAGCAGGCAGGGGAGAAACTTGTGCCTACTGGAAGAATGCATACAGGAGGTGGGTATTACTGGGGATAAGCAACAAGAAACAGGCCTGGAGATGTCTCACTCTGTGGTAGATGCTGATATAGACAGACTGCATGTGGGCCTCAAGTATTTGTGGGGGTGAGTGACCAGGCTGTTTCCTCACATGAGTCAGAAAGAACAGACCTAGTTGAATATATAGAACAAATTCATTCCGTAAAATTTATAAATATATGTTTGACAAGTATCTCTGAAAAGGATAAGGGGAGACTGCAATAAAAAAATAAGCAAATAAGGTATATTTAAAAAATGATACTGTTGTAATTTCTATTCAACTATGTGAATATTCTTTATGTTCTTAACAATATTTAGAATATTTCCTTTAGAGATTTGATTACAAACCAAAGTAGATAAAAACATACTGATTTTCACTCAAATTGCTGAATTCAAACATTTTAGACTCATTTATGTAACTTCTTAGTCACATTTTATTTTTAGTATTGTTCTAGTGTTTAAGAATGGTATTACTCAGGAAATTTAAATTCTATTTATTACATGATAATGTATTTAAATTTTTTCATTTCATAAAATTTACAAACTCAAATAGAGGGCCTCCCCCGTGGCGCAGCGGTTGAGCACCGGGTTGCGAAGCTGCCCGCAGCCTCTGCAGCGCAGGTTCGATCCCCGGCTGCTCCCAGGCCACTGGAGGAGGGTCCCGCATGGCGTGCAGACCTCTCCTGCTGCCCACTGCTCCCCTCAGCAGTGTACTTCGGTCCTTCTGCCTGCTCTGCTCCCCACTCTGGCTCTGGTGAATTCTCTCGCCCTCCCGCGCTTCTGACTGTACCCAGTGCTTGTATAAATAAATAAACAAACAAATAAATAAATAAATCTTAAAAAATAAAAAAATAATAAAAGAAAATGTCCTTTAAAGAGATTTTCTTACATATGTATCTTCTCAGGACTCATCCGTTTAACACCAAGGTTTGTTCAGAAGGGAATTTCCAGTATAAGTTAATATGAGTTTATATTTTTTGTCTTTGCAGGTAGTCTTCAAATATCAAATTTTCTACATTTCATTTAATAGTAGTAATCAGTCAAATTTAGCACCATGGATGAATTTTTTTTCTTTTCCTTTTTTTTTTAATCAAGATAACATTGGTTTACAATACTGCATATGACTTAGAGGCTTTGCATCTCCCCTTTCAAGTGTTGTTTCCATACCATGCCCACCACTTAAACACCCATAATGCTCCACCCTGGCCCATTGTGCTCCCTCCTCACTTTGTTTTCTCCTGCATCCCTCTGGTAACCTCAGTTCTCTCCTGCACGCCTCTGGTAACATCAGTTCTACAGAAAGATTTCTAGGGTTTGTTATTGATTGGCTTTATTTGATTCCAAGTTTTGTCTCCCTATATTCCACATGTAAGTGACACCATCCAATATTTGTTGATCTGACTTCTTTCACTTATCTTCCATCCATCCATGTTGTTACAAATGTCACCTTGTTGACCTTAAATGTCGCTGTGTATAGGGAATCAGATATAATCAAACAACTTATAAAGTAGCTGAATATTCGCAAACATTGAATGAGAAGGAAACAGATTTGAAGTGCATCTTCTCTAGCCTTCTTGGTATACAAAATGTCGAACTGAGGCACCTACAGACAGAATGATTCGCTTCAAAAGCATAATTAATTTTTTCAGAGCTGACGCAAGGCCCCAGACTCCTGATTTCCAGTACTCCAGGATTCATTTTTGATGTTTAGCTACATGTTGAAATGTAATATATTTAAATAATTGAACTTAAATAATGTCTTGATACTCCTGATTTTAGACATTTATATTTAAGAGTTAAGAGTCTGAGTTAGGGAGATAGGTGGTAGAGAGCAAATTCTATTGTTACCTAGTTGTATAACTCTGGCATGCCATTTCATCTGAGTTTCTCTTTCTTCTGTTATAACAAATAGGGATTGTGATTATTTTATCAACCAGAAAATTCATTTGGGGGTTCAAATGATGCAAACTCTCTAAAAGAGTAATATTAGTACCTAAGATATGTTGATCACTGAGTAAACATTGGTGATTACTATTTTCATCAGTCTCAAACTTTGCATATTTGTGTGACTTTGTTTTTCAATACTTCTTGTTTTTAGCTGCATTTACCTTATTCCACATTAATAGTCCCTGATAGATAATTTAACTTATTCTGGACATTAGCATATACCTTAACTCAGATGAATGTTTTCTGCATGAGTTCACAAGGAGGGTCTATCTTCTTTTGAAAATGACAATTTATTATAGATTGATTTATACATACTAGGAAAAGACATTTGAACCCAATTATTCATTCAATGTTTATTATCTTTCACTAAAAGAATATATCATTTCATATGTTTACATGTGAAATAAAACCATAGGATTATGTGTACCACACCCGGGTAATGAAGAATCGTGTTTATATACGTGTGTATACACATATATAATAAATTGTACACCTTTGTAATTCCTTGATATAGCACATATGCTATTTCACATTTTAATTTAATGACTTTTCCAAATTTGTTTTTAATTAGTTGTTATTTCCTGACATGCTAAGATACTTTTACAATTGTGGGCATATTGAAATGTACTTCTGAAATTTATAATCTGAAAGTTTGATAAAATTGTTTAAAAAATTGTCTTTTCAGGTATTATGGAAAAAGAAAGGGAAAACAGTGACTCTCAATGTTTACAAATATGATACATTATACATATATAATATTAGAAAACAAGTGCATACATACCTAGGATATTAAAAGGACATGGTGTAGGGACAGAGATAAGACAAATAATGTGAATGCTTTTTATTATATGCTTCTTAATTGTTTAACTTAAGAGCAAAGAGAGGTGACATGGTTAACCGTCTGGATTCTTCAATGGGACATATCTGGATAAAATGACTCATTCATCATTTATTTGGGTAA
Source organism: Talpa occidentalis (assembly GCF_014898055.3). NCBI lineage: Eukaryota > Metazoa > Chordata > Mammalia > Eulipotyphla > Talpidae > Talpa > Talpa occidentalis. The sequence goes on from NW_023603184.1 coordinate 114,610,957, forward strand.
AAGAGGGAAATTTCTTAACTTCTTCAATACTAAGTCCCTACATATGTAATCACATATTGGAATATTATGTGGATTGAATTAACTGTGATAATGCATGCAAAGGTCTTAGTAAAATATCTGTGAAAGGTAGGCATTTTTCAAACATTATTTATAATTTTATGAATATGAAATATTGACAGATATGTATCTCCAATCAAGGATAGTGTTCATTTTTGTTCTTTTGGATACTTTTAAATTCCTAGTAAGACTAGTTAGTCTTACAGAAATCAGAATTTTTTATAGCCCTCCCCAAAACATAATACATTCTTGACACATTATTTTCATGATTCACATAAATTCATGGAAATTAGTATCAGCAATTGGATGGTGTACAATAAAAAATGGTGACCTTTTGAATGTACATTCTTAATATTCCTAATTCCAAATTATTCATTTATTTCTAAGAATACAGTCAATGCAGTTATTGTTTTTTAAATGTGGTTGCTAATTTTATAAAATATTTTCCAAATTTTCTTATAGTAAATAATAAAAAAGGAGCTCTGTCCATTAGGGTAAGTTTGAAGTCAGACAGGGCTTCTTGCCAGTGACACAAATAGAATGTTATTATGTTTAACAATATACAGGCTATTATTTGATAAAGAACATAAATGGATCAGAAAACTTATTGGATGAAAATGCTAAGAATCATCCTGTATAATAATAATGACTGTTCAAAATCTGATTTTAAAATTTGTGAAATCTAAACCTGACAATGGTTACCTTGTGCAGGAATTAACCAAGTATGTGCTATCTGAAGAAAGTAATATTTTACTATACAAACCATCTCTGATGTAACTTTAACAGATCAATAGAAAGCTCACGCCTTGGTCTTAAAACAATGCAAATTATTATTTTTAAGTTATTTATGACTTACTTTGGTATAAGTTGAATTTTATAACCCCAAAATTAATTTTCACTTTTGTCCTTGGAAATACTTGAGGAATTATGTCAACATAAAAATTCTAAATATATTATGAGGAAATATTTTTCTTCCTGATCAACAGTATGTTCTTCGATGGAAACAATGGACTCTTAAGATTGCAATAGACGAAATGATTTTTTACAAGAAAGTTTATGGAAAAGAGCCATAAATGACAACAAAGAAAATAACATTATTTTAAAATTTTTTGAATATTTAACACATTTGTGGATTTTATTTTATTTTATACACTTTAAATAATTACTTAGGAGTAATATCTAAATTTCCCAACACTCCTTTTATATGAAATTTCCCTTAAGATTTTGTGAATATTTCCTTCATATTTAAATCTTACTAATGATGATAAAAGAAGTATTAATGTGGACATGGTTCCTGATATTTAAAGTGTAATATAACTTTGAATAATACTAATTCCATAATTTACTGAGACAGTAATATTTATTCTATTATATATCAAAGGAAGATGGATTGTGTATTTTTAATTTTAAAATGTTAACTGAATAAAAATATTAAAATATTTTCCACAAGGAACTTTTAAAACCTTAAATCAAAAAATATGAATTTGTCCCCTAATACTCTTCATGCCAATGTTTTAGCCTCAACAATTGTCAGCTCTTCAGTTTGTGCCCCTCTAATCAATCTCTACCTTTGTGCTCAGTCCCAGGATCTCTGCTCCTCAGAGTCCTATTGTTCTCCAGGGGAAAGCCCCTCTGTTTTCCACACCTGAATGATAGTACTCCCCTCTACCAGATGGTCCTCTCAGGTGGAGGCTCCAGAGGCGAGACTAACTGTTAGTACCCAGGGAGAGCCTGTGTCCCTGATATCCCTCCTTGGGTCACAGTACCCGGTTAGTGCTCTTGGCAAGACTGTTTCTCAAGCTTTCCTACCCTTTCTGAGGCTTTCTGTTACCTATCTCATGGAGACATTGATCCACGAATCCTCAGTTCTTTTTTTTTTTAATTATCAAAGATGGTGTTTATTTTAGAAACTGCCAAATAACAAACAAAAGTTGTAGAGATTTCTTAATATTTTGGTAAACATATCAATTTTGATTATCCTGACATAATCAAAGATTGATTATGTTTCAAAAGATTGTTTCATGCTATCTTTAATAAAATTGATTAAGAAGATGTAGGCCTCAGGTCTGTTTGATTTCTTATTCATAACAAATCCTCAGTTCTTTTTCAAAAGCAGTTGCTCTAATATTGACACGGTTTTGTAGAATCTGTTGGGGGGAACATTAAACCAGGATCCTTCTAATCTGCCATCTTGAACACATTCCTCTCCAGAATTATTTTAAAAACATAATATTTTTTGAGCATAAGAATTTTTTATCACAGGAACTGAAAGTTAACTAAAAATTTGAATATTAATACATGAAATGAAACTCAATACAACACTCAAACATAAGGTTTGTGAGTTCAGTTCTCACACTATTTTTAACATTTAAAATATGTCACAAAAAACTTGACAAACCAAATAAAAGTACTGATTCTGGAATTGTAAATAGTGGCAAAAAACAAGTTCTGCAGTATCAATTACTATCTACCTTATACTGTCAGAGGAACAGTAGCTAACATTTTACTGAGCTGTTTGTCTAGAGAACAGACCTAATTTGATGAAAGTTCTTTTCTGGTGGTTTGTGACTTGAGAAGGATGTGTGTATGTATGTGTGTGTAACTTTTATTGAAATTACTTATTGTTAATTATTTTGTTTACTTCATTGGATTCATTACCAAGTGCACAGATGAATGGCCATTGGAGAGTGTCTCATCTCCCTCACTGACACAGTAGGGTCATCATTACTCAATTCCCATCTTATCTCTGGTAAGAATTTACATATCATTAAAAATAAAAATAGAAATTTTCTTGGGGCCTTAATTCTCTAGACATCCTAGTCTTATAAGATTAAATTTCCAAGTTCTGCATAAACTCATACTACATTTCTCTTTTAGGTATTTATTTCTGGACAATAGGAAAGTCACATAATTGACCACATGCTTTAAAATAATCAATTACTCAGACTTCATGCTATGAATATGGAATGTGTTTAGTTGATGCCAGTCATTGTTATTTTAAAATATAAATCTATTCCCCAAAAGCACAAGAGAATTAACCAGTGGTTGCTTTAGGGTGTGGTATTAACTAGTCAGTAATATTTTTGGCTTTGATTACACCTCTGAGAGAAGTGTACTAAAAATCTGGACTGTTCCCATAGCTGGTATGTGTTACTCAGAGTACATGTAGTAACTGAGAATTGTGTCATCAAGGAGAGGAAAACTAATTATTTCCAGTGCCCTCACCCAAATTTAACTGTGTGCTAAAAAATACCTGGTAGATTTAATAGAGCTGGTACTTACAATGCTTTCTCTGGTTATGTGGTCATGTCTATAAATGAATATAAAATTTATTGATGTTGGTTAAGTGATTATCCTTCAAAATGAAAGAAATTCAGTGACCTCAACAGTAACATATTTCAGAGTCAGCTTCCAACTAATGAAAATGAAATATGTGATTTCTAAACATCAATACATGTCTCAGAAGCAGAGTGAATGCAATTGGTATCCTCCTTCCCCATGGGCTATTATGACTCCTACAGATCAAGAGTAGGAGCAGGTATGCCAGGAATCAGAGGACAAATAATGATGGAATCCAGGGCTGGAAGCAGATACTTAAGCCAGAGAAGTCTTTTAAATTGTTGGTATGAAGTTAAAGAATCAAACTGCCAGTGAAAAGGATATTGAAATTGACTCAACAATACTGGGTTAAGTGGTCTTGATCTTGGTGGAACTCTCACAACTTCTTTATAATATAGCTCATGGGAAGAACTCAAGATGAAGTAGTCAAAACATAAAAGCAGTAGTTTACAGTTAATGATCTTCTACTGTGTACTAGACACTCTTAATTTTCCACCTGATGATTAAGTGGCTATCACAAAGCCTTTTTTTACATCTGCCTTTTTGCCTTCACCATGTACCTTGTGAGTCTTATATAGTCTCCACTCTTAAGCCTACCCTCATTTATTACTAGGAAATTGACTTTTCTTTGCCTGCTATATTTTCCTACATCCATTTATTTTAATATATATGTGTCTTTATATTTAAATAGATTTCTTATAGACCTCACACAGTTGTATCTAACAATCTGTCTTTTCTTCTTGGTACATTTAAAACACTGATGTTCAAAGTGATTATTGACAGTAATAGCTACAATATTCATTGCTGTTTTCTCTTTGACTTCCATTCTTTTTTCTTTCTTTTGTAGTTGTAACTATTTAGTGTTATTGCATTTTTGCTCTTTTATGGCATATCAGTTTTATTCATTTCTTTTATTAATTTTTCTAGTGGTTGCGCTAAGATCTATAATATTCATATTTTAGCTAATCCAAATCTACTTTCAAAAAACAATTTTTGTTTCTTTGAGACAAAGCCTTTATTTCTCACTTACTGTGAAGGATAATTTTCACAGGATAATTTTTACTGTGAAGGATAATTTTACAAAAGTCTGGGTTAGTGAGGTTTTATTTTCTCCTCAAAACTTTAATCATTTTCTTCAGTTTGCGTGGTTTCTGAGAAGTCAGATGTAATTCTTATCTTTGTTCCTTTGAGGCTAATGAATTATTTTCCTCAGACTCCTTACAAGTTTTTATCTTGATATTTTTTGATATTTTGTAATTTGAAACTAATTTGCCTGGTACAACTTTCTTTTCTCTTTATTTCTTTTTCTTTCTTTTTTTTTCTTTTTTTTTTTTTTTTTTTTGCTGTTTAATTTGTTTGGCGGTCTCTAAGTTTTCTGGAACTGTAATTTGGTGTCTAACACTAATTTGGAGATATTCTCAGTCATTATTGCTTCAAATAATTTTTCTCTTCCTTCCTCTTTTTCATCTTGCTATATTTCCATTATGTATATGTAAAATCTTTTGAAAATTTCCTACAGTTCATGAATATTCTATTTAATTTTTTGTTCTGCTTGCATTTGGTTTGTTTGTTTTGTTATGTACTCTAGTTCAGAGAATTTTTTCCTCAGTCATATCAACCTGCCAATAAACCCATAAAAGATATTTTTCCATTTTGTTACAATGTTTTTTCAATCTAGGATTTAATTTTTTTTCCTCAGGATTTCCATCTCCTGCTGCCATTACACATTTGTCCTTGCAGAGCCTTTAGCATTTTAAAGTTGCACTGAATTCCCATTCTGATAATTCCAGTATCATTGCCATGGCACATTCTGATGCTTGCTCTGTCTCTTCAAAGTGAAATTTTTGCCCTTTGGTATGCTTTGTAATTTTTTACTGGTAGCTGAACATGACGTACTGGGTAAAATGAGTTGTAGTAAATAGGACTTAGTAATGTGTGGCTGTGTGAGGGGAGAAGCATTTTATAATCTAATGAACAGGTCTCAATCTTCTAGTAAGTCTATGCCCCCAAATTTTAGTCTTCACAAATTTCTCAATTTCTTCTCCAACCCCCTGTAGAGGGATAGGATTTGGGTATTTCCTCCCCTTGGGTCAGTTAGGCTTGATAATACCCTAACAGGTTGGGTTCTGGTTAACTAGTTTACCCTGAGGGAGAGTAAACTATTAATAACAAAGTACTTTGGTTTATTTCAAAACTGCCCCTTTTCCCCACACCCTGCTAGAAGTATGAAGTAATTTTTTTCAGAGATTTACTGTGGTAACCTGGCTAAACTCCTGGAGGTAAATGTCACAATATTATAGGAGCCTCCAACAATTGGGTGCTTGAAACTTTTTTCTGAGTTGTTCACACTGAGCCTTAGCCATTCATCGATTAACTTGGAGGTTTTTCTGCCCCTGCACTGGTACCTGGGGCAGATTCTGCTCTTGAATCTTTGCTCTGCTAAGTTGATTCCATGTTTTTGCCTGTCCGTTTATCCACTCTTGGGAGTCCTATATCCTCCAAGTCTTTATGAATCCAAGAAGAGTTGTTGATTTTTTTAGCTTACTTAACTTCCTAATTATTAGGAAGGAATGGAGATTTTTAAGTCCTTACACACGAAACTGGAACCTTCCCTTATAATTCATGATTTGGTATCTTGCTGTTAATCTATACCATAAAATAATAACTGTCTTTATTCTGTCAAACACACTTTTATCTAAGTTTAAACAACATCAAATATATAAAACTTTATGGATTTGTTCTATGTAGTGTTAAATTTAAGGGCATAATATCCTTTTAAATCTTTATCATTAAATGATTTAGTTGGGATAATAATCCCTTAACTATCAGAACCTTTTTAAAACAATATTCGTTTTGTTTATATACATGATTTCTTTCTTCTCCTATTAGTCTCTCTCTAATTCTTAACTTACAGGCAAATAGCTACATGGTAACATCAACCAGTTCATGATATTATGTCTTTGTCCATGTATTATGTTACCTACTTTCTTTACTTTAGCAATGACAGGTTCTTTCAGTTACTTCTCTTTGATGAACACTATTTGTAGTAGGTGCAGATGTACTCACACATGCACATAGTCACATGAGACAATAGTTTAGAAAATCATCTAATTATATGCCATGTACTCTCCAGCCACACTAAATTATTTGAAGAAATAGATTATTTTTTTAAAGGATTTTTTTTAAAAGATTTGTTTATTTATTTATTTATACAAGCACTGGGTACAGTCAGAAGCACGGGAGGGTGAGAGAATTCACCAGAGCCAGAGCGGGGAGCAGAGCAGGCAGAAGGACCGAAGTACACTGCTGAGGGGAGCAACGGGTGGCAGGAGAGGTCTGCACGCCATGCGGGACCCTCCTCCAGTGGCCGGGGAGCAGCCGGGAATTGAACCGGCACTGCAGAGGCCACAGGCAGCTTCACAACCCAGCGCTCAACCACTGCGCCACCGGGGAGGCCCTTAGATTTTTTTTTTTAAAGTATAATTTCTGGGCCTCCCCTGTTGGCACAGTGGTTGAGCTCTGGGCTGTGAAGCTGCCTGCAGCCTCTGCAACGTCAGTTCGATCCCAGCCTCCGGCGAGGGTCCCACATGGAGCAGTAGACCTCTCCTGCCAAGCCTGCTGCTCCCCTGAGCAGTGTATTTCTTCATCAGTCTGCCTGTTCTGTTCCCCAGTCTGGCTCTGGTGAATTCTCTCACCCTCCCGCGCTTCTGACTGTACCCAGTGCTTGTTTAAATAAATCTTTTTTAAAAAAAGTATAATTTCCATTTCATTTTTTCCTAGAGTACAGCTTCTTCAGTCCTTAGGGACTTAATTGCTTGTCTAGACTTTGGTGAGGGTCATAGGACAGCACCTGCAGTTCTAAATTGGGGTAGGAGTATGCCATCCTTACAGACTACATGAGAATTATTCCTGACTACAACTTGGGCACAGTTGGTGCAGTGAGCATATAGCTGTAGTCCTCTTTGGCATGACCAACACTCCTTCCTTTCTTGATCATCTTGGAAATGAGAACCTGAGAGAGACCTAATTGCTTTTGTATTGCCAGCAGGGGTGATATAAAAATATTGCACAATCATAAGCATTGGCACCAGCTGAATGTTGATGTCAGGGAGGAAATGTAGAATCTTATGCAACCCTACAGGGCCAGAGCTCATTCAATGTTCGGAACACTCTGCAGACAGAGCTAAATTAGAGCTCATGTTCCCTGCCTCTCTTTTACACCACCCTATCCCTTATGATACAATAGAAAGTATAGAGATGGAATTCAATCTGTGTCAATTATTCAGTTCATTTTTCACTTGCAAATAACAGGTAGCTCAATCAAAACTTTTTAAACAATGGAAGGTCTGCACCAGGTCATGTAAAAAAAAATTAGAAGTAGGAGGTCTTCAGGTATAATTTAATCAGAGTTCTGACACCATTTCACAGTGGTTCTTTCTTTTCTGACTTCCCATGACCATGTCACCTTTTGCATTGGATCTTTTCTATTGTGACAAAAGGTGACAGCAATTCTATAGTATTCATATATCCCACACTGCCCAGGGAAAGGGACAGAAAGCTTTCCTTCTTTACCCTGGGGGAGGGTGGATTTAGGCTACTAAGATCCACAACAGATTATGGCAGATACATGATAAAAACTGGAAAACCTGATTCCAACACTGTCTATGGTGATCACATATAATCATATTTTTTTCTAATATAACTAAAATAAAAATCAAATTTTACTCTACATTATACTAGAATTCATCATGGGTCAGGAAAAAAAAAGCTAAGCTTTATTGTTAAAATGTTTTTATACAAGTATAATATTAATTTGATATCTAAAATATTCTAAATTTCTACTGCAAGTAAATCTCATGGGGATTCTCTCAAAATTTCCAAAATAATACAAAACAAAGGACCAACAAATGAGCCCACTATTATCCTTTTGCATGTATACAATATTAAAATTATAAATTAAAATATTTTTAAATGATATGGTAATACAATGAAAGAGGTGTTATTTTGTTACAATGTTGCTTATAAAAAAGTGACAAATAAGTAAAACTATCAATTGATTACAACATTCTACGAAACAAACTAAATAAAATCTTAGTTATAAAAATAAATACTGAAAAATTAAACTAATATAAATATAATTCAGAAAAAGTAATCATTTTATTGGAGTCTGTGCTCTTTGTAGCATATACATTTGAAAGAAACCTAATTTTCACATATATTTTCCTATTTTAAAAATATATTTTAGGCTATATCTTATAGTCATTTTATCTTTATTTTGGGGGTGAACTATAACACTACATCTTTTGGAGGTAAAATAATTTAAAGCTTCAGGTCACAGAGAGATTAGATTTCTTTGAACTTCATAAGGATAGTCTTTTTTGTTTTGTTTTGTTTTGTTTTACTGAGGTAACATTGGTTGACAACACTGTATTTGACTTGGAGGTTTAAGATCACCCCCTTCACGTACACATTACCATACTTTTGCTATATTCTAACATTGAAAGCCACACACTGTTTGTTGTTATATTTATAAAATTACTTATAATGTATAGAACGATCATGGGTTCTTCTAACTCTTATTAAACTGCCCCCTTAGCTCACATAGTCTACAGTGTAAGATCCATGCTAATTGCATGTCATCTCATCACTTCTCTGTGTGCCCTGTTTACTCCTTGCATATATAGATTTTTTTCACTTTTTTTCCTGCAATACCACCTTTATAAAATACCCTTGGGTGAATGAATCAAGTATTCTTGCGGTTTTCATTAACTTTCTCCTCTTCTCTGATAAGAAACAATTTCCCTTTATGAATCAGTCCAAATGTGAAGAATTGATAACCCCATCCAATTAGTGAAAATTTCCTTTGTAGTATCATAGAATTAGATGTCTGTATATATTCAGAACTTGAGGGGTAGTGAATAATAGAGCATCTTCAACCAGTACTATTGAATTAGTAAATCTATTATTATAAATTAATTAATAGGGACAGTTATATAGAAAAAAAGTTAGGATTTTGTTCCTAGAAAATAATGTTAGGATTTTGTTCCTAACTTTTGCTTATCAAAAAAGTTATCTGGGGTCTCTCCAGTGGCGCAGCAGTTGAGCGCTGGATTGTGAAGCTGCCTGCAGCCTCTGCAGCGCCAGTTCAATCCCCGGCCGCCGGGCAAGGGTCCCACATGGCCCAGCAGACCTCTCCTGCCACCCGCTGCTTCCCTCAGCAGTGTATTTCGTCAGTTTGCCTGTTAAGTTTCCCGCTCTGGCTCTGGTGAATTCTCTCACTCTCCTGCCTTCTGACTATACCCAGTGCTTGTATAAATATATTTTATTGTATAAATATATAATATTGTATAAATATATTTTATTTATTTATAAATAAATAAATAAATCTTAAAAAAAAAAGAAGTTATCTGGGTAGATGGAAATTTTTTTTAAAGATTTATTTATTTATGCATACAAGAGCTGGGCACAGGTCAGAGATGCGGGGGGTGAGAGGATCCACCAGAAACAGAGTGGGGAACAGAACAGGCAGACTGACTGAAATACACTGCTGAGGGAGCAGCGGGTGAGACCAGAGAGGTCTGCTGTACCATGTGGGTTTCTTCCTGGCTGGCCGGGATTGAACTTGTGCTGCAGAGGCTGCGGGTTGCGTCCTAGAGCAGTGCTTAACCCCTTGCACCACCAGGGAGGCCTGGTAGATGGAAATTATAGACTAATATTTATGACTAGTAGGGAAGGATTCATTTGCTTATCATTCTAAAGTCAAATAGAGGGTTTTTATTGTCTTAAGTTCCTATTCTTCTACAACTTCAACACTGATTTAAAAAATAAAATCCCTGAATCTTGGTGCCTGATTAAAAAAAATGAAAGATTTGTAAATTTTAAATATCTCATTGATAGGAATTTGTGATAGATTCTGCAAATTGACTGCCTAATACACATTTCTTCAGATTTGGATTGATATGAAAACGTGTCCAGGCAAAATCATTGAATTACCTATCCTTTTGTGTTGTTAAGTATGACCATATTTCTAAAGCCAAAGGCAAAACAATGAAGGTTTCTGGGAAACTTATTGCTTTTCTGTTATTGGTGCTATTCATTTTCTTTCTCCACTTAATATGGTCATGAGTTAGAGGTAAAGAGGTCACATTGAGACCCCAATGTTCAAAAGTTGCCTGTAAGGGATGGATGGTCAGAAGATTGATTTTAATGATATTGTTAATAAGTATACTCAGTCCTGACCTACTCTTTCTTCAATTATTTTTCTTTTCAAAAATTTTAAATACCTTATTGAGATATAATTTGTATGCCATATTAGGAGCCATTCAAACTTCACAATTCAATGGTTTTTAATGTGTGCAGATTCATGCAATCATTACCACCAAAGCCAATCAATTTCAAAGCCTGAACATGAGATTTATGACCTCAAAAGAAGCCCTGTAGCCTTTAGCTATTACTTCACATATCCTCTAACCTTAAGCTACAGCTTTCCTTACTGTGGACTTTCATATAAATGGAGTCAAATGACTTTCATATAAATGGAGTCTTTTGCGAATGACTTTTTTCACCTACCAACATGTTTCAAGGTTTATCTATTTATCAGTTCTTCATTCTAAATAAAAGTACTTCATGCTGAATAATATCCCATTATTCTGAATAGGATAATATCCCATTAGCCTATATAGACAGACTAATTTGTTTATCTTGTGTCAACTACTGGGCAGTTGGGTATTTTATAAGTAATGTTGCTATAAACACTGGTATATACATTTTTTGGTATGTTGATATACATTTTCATTTTTCTTGAGCATTTATTGGGAGTGGAAATTGTTAATTCATATGTTAATTCTATGTTTAACTGATGAATTGCCAGATAATGTCCTGGAATTAGCTGAAGTCCTAAGAAAAAGTCCATAAATATATAACATTTTGAGATACTGACTTGCTTGTTCTAAGCTCCCTTCAATGTATGTTTAGGAAATTCTACCAAATCTTTACCCAATGCAATTGAAATAATAAGTCATTACATATTTTCAACATTAACAAACATGAAATAAATAAATCATAGCATGTTATTTTTTTCATAGTACATTTGAAAGAATTCATTCTATAACAACTTAAAAATTTAGAAAGAAAAAAAAAGGGTATTTTTTATATCTCTAATATTTACCCCCTGGGTTTCCTTAAAGAGCAATCTTTTCTGTAGTAATATATATTATTTAAAAAACTTGATTATTAAGTATGTTTTCCAGAAAAATGTTACTTGAATAAAAAATTTACATATACATTTATTTACATCTTATTGACTGGTAAAATGAGACACTGAAATGGGGATAAGAAGTGAAAAATAAAAGCAGTTTTCTGTGAGTAATCCTTGTCCAGTTAAATCACATTTGGATTAAATCCACCAGAGGGACTGTTTTACAAATGTGCTCTATGTAATTTTATGGTTAGCCCTTAAGGTATAGAATATGTTCCATATTACTTATTATTATAGTGTGCCAAACTAATGAATTAAAAATAGTTAATGTTGGAACTAGAAAAATTTTTTTTTTTGCCAAGTTGGATGAAGTGGATGCAGACATACCCAAGCAGTAAGGAACCAAAAGATCTATCATGTGCTTTTGTCACTTTGTGTGCAGGATATGTAGCAGGGTGAATGTAAGTCATAATTTACAACAGATGCTAAGTAAAAACTAATTGACTTTTTATAAAAATTTACATTTAAATAATATAATTTGCTTATTGTAATATGTTAATTAAAATAATTTTAGAATACATTTATAAGGAGGAATATTTTAAAACATGGTTAATTAATGACTAAGAGAAATTTCTACAAAATGGATTAAATTCCCTCTTTAGCCAGGAGTCTCCTTTGGTTATTCTTACTCATTACCCTGTCTGAAATCCACTAACACATCTGGCCTTCAGAATCTCCTCATCCTGGTGCTTCCTCTTGGACCAATAAATCATGCAGTTTCATCTCAGATAGGCACTTATATTTCTCACTTAATATTTGTTTATTGTAAATAAGATGATTTTCTCAAAATGCAAATAAAGATAATATCAAATTTATATCAATAAAACTTTAGAAATTGGTAATGGATGAAAGTGAAATACAGATTTGTAAATGTGAGAATGAACTTGGTAGAATGTGATTGACTACTAGACCACATAGTAAGCTAGAGGTGGTGCCATATATACATATACACAGATATACATATGTATGTATATAAACATAAATATATAGTCATGTTTTCTAGTTAACCATACCCAAATGATGCCAACTGAGTTTATTTCTGAATTGAATCTTGAGTTTATTATAAAAATTAAGGTGCTAATTATCTCTTACCTATGTTACTGAAATACCTCTGCTATTATTTTATTTTTACCATATATTGGATAATGGAGATTATATGCAGTAAAATAAAGTTTTTCTCACTATTTCTCCAAGTGCTGAATGTGCCCAGAGGCACATTCTCATATTACTTTCTTTTGCATTATTCAAAAATATTTCATACAAACATTAATTTATATACATAGAAGAACACTGACACACATTTATATAGTTTTTAAAGGTTGTAGTATATTCTTTACAGTGGTCTATAATTTACATGTTCCAGTTACTTATATACCCTGAGATAATATTAGGACAGTTCCTATAGAATCTACATTTGTCTTAATGGAGCATAATATTCTCTTGCATGCATGGATGATAATATATTTAGTTTATATTACAATGTATACTCCTTATAGCATTTTACACATATGTTATGTGTAATATGTTTTGCAGTAAAATTCCCTTGTTAATGGGCATCTGATATATTTATACATATTTGAGTTACTAGAAGCAAACATGCTAAAATGTATATCCATATGTATATAATTTTGGACACTTTACTAGAATAATTCTTTTAAGTGGTTATTTATATTTCATTCTTTGATTGGTATGAGCAAAATGAACACCAAAGATATTATGTCAACCAACCCTCCCAACAAAATTGTATGAGGTTGCCTATTTCTTTTCTTCCTTGTTAGTATAACATATAATGATTTTTTAATACCAAGGTCACTGGTGAAAAATAAAAATTTACAGCAAAATTTTCCATTTCTCTTATTGCAAGTGATGTTATGCTACTTTTCACAAGTTTAAAATTTATTTCTTTTTCTATTTATGCCAGTTATTCATTGCTACTTTGCCCATTTTCAATTGGTCTGTTGAAGGTTCTTTCTTGAATTTTGGAAAATTTGCAGTATGAATAAAGTTGACCTTTTCTGTCATTTATCCCTGCTTAACATTTAGTGTTTTTTCCAAATATTTTTTAACTTTTGTGAAATCATATTTACACTTTCCGATCTCTTTGGATGGTGCCACTCCCTTTTATGTTTGCCTCTACATACATCCAGGATGATGCTTGGACATAGAAGTCACCATGCAGATATTTCTTGAAAGAATTAAATTAATTAATTTGAATTAAAATATGAAGATGTTTATTTTTTTAATCCAAACTTTGTTTCTACTCAGTGTCTATTAGATTATAATCTTTTTAAAGGGTGATTAATTTCTTCTAAATCTCATTTCTCATATTCCCACTAAAGTTCAGATTGAAATTAGAATGAAACCATGAAGCAATTTGCACAAGACTGACATTTTTAATTCTGGAAATTAAATTATATATATATATTTAAAGATTTATTTATTTATACAAGAACTGGTGTACAGGTCAGAGGCGCTGGAGGGTGACAGAATTTACCAGAGAGAGTGGGGGCAGAACAGGCAGACGGACTGAAGTACACTGCTGAGGGGAGCAGAGGGCAAGACAGGAGAGGTCTGCCACACTATGTGGGTTTCTCCCTGACCGACCGGGATTCGAACCCGTGCTGTAGAGGCTGTGGACAGCTTCATGGTGCAACACTCAACCCACTGCACCACCAGGGAAGCCCTAAATTATATTTTTGATAATGATGTCTGTATTTTATAAAAACAAGTTATTTGAATTATTTAAGCCAAAAAATAAGCAAAATGACTTCAGTATTAACTAATTAGCTAACTTACAATTTATGATGACAATTCATTAAACACATCCTATTATATTAATGGTTGAAAGTTGGATTCAAGTATGATTTTTGCTACTAAATAATTATTACAAACCACTAGCATGTGTTGAACATACCATTCAGCGTTACATTCCCAAAGAATTAAGAATTTTAAAAAGTATTTACGTATTATTTCTACATAAAACCTAATTTGGCTAGTAAATAAAACAGTGACTCTCATCCATATATGGAGCAAGTGATACCAGCAAGGAATCCCTCATATTGATAGGGGCAAATATGGGTAGATATGTGGTACCATATATCTGAAGAGGTGTGATCCTATATCTCTAAATCATAAATGTTTTTGTGAACCAATTTTACCTCAATAAAAAATAATATAATACAAAGATTGAAAATAAAGAAGCTTTTCAGAATAATGTAAATGATAAGAACTTGAGTCTACATACCAGGTTGAGTATTGGAAAGAGGCTAAATTAAAGCATATATAAAAATTAATTTCCTTTCTTATTTTTAATTGCTCTATTGACTGACTAATGCAAGCTGCATTATAATCATCTCATGGCTAAACTCTGTCCCAAATTTGAAATGCAGATATTCTATTTGATGGGTACTTAAGTAAAGCTGAATTGATACTCAAATATTTAGACTAATATCTGAAGGAATCAATTAGTACACTGAATGACAATTCTCATGTTCTGTCACTCATCGTCAATAGTGAACGGTTCTATCTGCAATGATTAAAATAAAGTTATTATTGTTTTATTGCTTAGTCAAAAAATATGAGATGGAGGATATTGGGGGAAGATGAATGGAAATATTAAAAAAAAAAAAAGACTATGTCCTTGAAGCACAAAATTTGCCCTTCAAATACAAGTTTAAAGTCCAATGGTGGTCCAAAATAGAAGCTTACTATGGAGTAAGATATACTTTTTTTTTTTTAAGATTTATTTTATTTATTTATACAAGCATTGGGTACAGTCAGAAGCGCGGGAGGGTGAGAAAATTCACCAGAGCCAGAGCCAGAGCCAGAGCCAGAGCCAGAGCAAGGTGCAGAACAGACAGACTGATGAAATACACAGCTGAAGGGAGCAGTGGGCACAGCAGGAGAGGTCTCCATGGGGGACCCTTGCCAGGGTCTGGGAATCGAACCAGCGCTGCAAAGGCTGCGGGCAGCTTTGCAGCCCAGCACTCAACCACTCCGCCACTGGGGAGGCCCAAAATATACTTTTGAGGACCTCCCTGGTGGCACAAAGGGTTAAGTCTTAGCACTATGAAGCTATAGGCAGCCACTACAGCACAAGTTAGATAACTAGCCAGGGAGCTGATCCACATGGCGCAGCAGAACTCTCCTGTCTCACCCACTGCTCCCCTCAGCAGTGTATATCAATAGATCTGCCTGTTCTGCTCCCCACTCTGTCTCAGGTGAATCCTCTCACCTGCCCCCCACCCCGCTTCCACACCCCTGGCCTACATCCCACTCTTGTACGCATAAATAAATAAATTTTAGAAAAAGATATATTTTTGATAATATGGAATTCAACTTGTACTATATAAGCACCCTAATACAACTCATAATGCAGGAAAAAATACAGCTTTCCCTTTGAAATTCAGGTTTCTTACTACAAAAGAATTTATTAAAAAGGTGAAAACTCCTAGTTAGTATTCTCCCCCAGAATTCTGCTAATAGAGCTAGAAAAAGAAGACTGATTCTCAACAAATCTATGACAAGTAATTATTCATGGAGAGTTAATGACAAATATAGTTCCTTCCTTTCCAGGTTTCCTAAGAATCTCTGCAACTCTTCATCATTTAGAGGTCAGTTCTGACATCCAATGTTCTCGGAAAGAACATTCTCAGTGATGAAAACTTCAAACTTGTCAAGGATTTAGTTGTTTTATATAACTTTCCTCAGAAAGTTATATCTGTGTGAGAAAATATTTTTATATTCTTCTTGACCATTATGCACAGGAGTTTTTAACTAAGAAACAAAATATAAACATCACAAAACAGTATACTATGTAGAATCATGGGCTTTTCAATCATTCACCTGTCCAAGCAATTGATGAAAAATTGCTAATTAGCCTTATAAAAGTAAAAATAAGATATAATGAGTTATGGTTTCCAAAGAAAATGGCCCAATTTTCTGGGGAAAAAATAATTCAGATCTAAACCACAATTGGCAGAAATGATTTACTGGTGTCACAACTTTCACAAAACTCAATTTTCATGTTTCTGGTGGTTAGTTTCGCATAATTAAAACTAATTAAAGGGTTAAATATTGTGTATTATTAAAATCACCTTGTTAAAAATCAGGGTATCTATAGGTTCTTAATATACACTTACTTTCTTTACAATTGGCATAAAAAGTAAAATGAAATACAGAAATTTTGTGAAATGCCTTCATACTTCTAACATTAATATCATACTTATTATTTAACTTAAAGAGTCTGGAATTTCCAGATGCCATCTTAATTTTTAGGTATTGTACCAAATTGTGAAAAATTAGGGACACCAATTATTAAGTGAAATACAAATAGATGTGCTGTTTCAGCCAGAACTGGTTTTGGCAGTCTGCATGAGCAATCAAATAGCATCCTCTTATGCTTCAGTAGGCCTAAGATGACTAAGGAATGAACACAGGGTAAACTGGGAAATTATATTTTTTATATGCAGTACAGAAAAATAATCAGCACTAAGTATCATTTGTATAAGAATCTTCACAAAAACAAGAGGCAAGAGACATATTGGGGGAAAATTGACATAGAAAATTAAATAGCAAATAAAACATCAAGTAGGAAAAAATTAGATAATTATGTTTTCTTTTCTGCTTACTAGAGAAGTAAAGTCTAACTTTAAAGAAATGGAAAAGTCTAGAGAATGCCAAGAGGATTTTTCCATGCATTATAGCTCTTTGGCATAAAATCTATATGTATTTATCCAGATGTTATGGGTAGAAATTATGGGATGTAATGAGAACTGGAAGTACATTTCAAGCACAAAGTAATAAAATGAAAATGGATGACTACATTTGTAAAAAGCAATTGTATTTCATTCTTAAAGGAATTTAGGATTATACTATGTTGTACATAATATGACATAATAGAGGCAAAGGCACAAGCACAGAATTGCTTTTCTTCCAAAAATTCACACTTAAAATTGCTGTGGTATAAAAGTTCCTACAAAGCAGTCTCTTTTTTTTTTTAACATCTTTGTTTATTTTTTCATAATATAGAGTTTATCCCCTCAGGTGTGGTCACCACAGCTTCCTCACCACCAAAGTGCCCACAGGACCAAACAGT
The DNA here is from genome assembly GCF_014898055.3 of Talpa occidentalis. Taxonomy (NCBI): domain Eukaryota; kingdom Metazoa; phylum Chordata; class Mammalia; order Eulipotyphla; family Talpidae; genus Talpa; species Talpa occidentalis. The sequence continues at coordinate 114,628,707 of NW_023603184.1, forward strand.
ATTGATGTGAACTATTCCATGATCACCAAAAGATAGGTCTTAATATATATTCAAAAAGACATTTTCTGAGTGCATTTAGGTGAGTATACTCTCTCTGTGAAGATACAGTGGAGTGAGGCAGAACCACATGATGGGTAAAAGCATATTCTCTGGGTGATGCAGATCTGGATTAGAACCCCATTCTATCATGTATGAACTGTGTGAACTTGGCAATGACCAATCTCTCAGAACATCAATTTCTTCAATTGTAAAATTGTCAAATAATTTCTGTGAGGATTAAAGTTGATTAATCCTATGAGTATTATTACTGCCAAGGAATTTTGTATGAAGCTTACTTGGTTGACTATGATTATACTGACTACCAATACTGACAACTTATGACATTAAGGGTGTATCAAGATAATTATAGTCTTCATGTTCCATGAATGACATTATCTTTCATGGTGCCTTGGGGCTCTTTTGACGCTGCTGAGAGACCTATTATTACATAGGAATTTCCCTAAGCACTTTATTTTCCAGAAATTTCAAGATCACAATTTTTTATCCCTCTTCAGGCCCCAAATCTCTTAATCGCATTGGTTTCGATAGTCTTCAGTAGTGTAAGGAGCATGGGAAGAAAATAACATGAGAAGTTTGAGAAGATGGTCAGGGACTAGGTTCCTCTGTATTTTTGCAGATCATGTGAAGAAATTTGAATTTTGTATGATTTAATTCAAATCAAAAGCTTTAAATCATTAGATCACTGACTGCTAGGGAGAGGATAGGAAACAGTACTACTATCTATTTAACGCAAACAACACAATGATAATTGCAACTTCACTTAAAAAGCTAAAGGAAAAGGAGGGAATATTGATTTTCTTACAAAGATTATATAGAAATAAAAATAAAAATCTTATTAAAAAATAGAAATTACCTTACTGATATTTCAAGATTTAAATTTTAGTTAGACTATACTTGAAGAATAATTCCATTGAATGAGCTAATAAAAAGTTAATAATCTAGTAACTTCTAAGCAATTCATGCTTTAGAACTCATATTTTATTTCTGTAACTTATTTTTTCTTTATCCTAGGAGTCATTTAAAATCATGCTAGGATTGCAATAATACTTGATATTCTTTTTACTATTTACATTATTCTAAAACCTGTTGAAAAACTAAATTGACCAGTTCTCATGCAGTAATAATGAAAATAAAGTCATATTTTGTTCTTCAAAGTAGATTAAGTAACTTTATGTAAAGCAAAACTCATGACCTCATGCTCATCATTAAATCACTGAAGCACATTTTGAAGTTTGCACTGATCAGCATTTGGGTTTTAGAAGTTGGTTATAATTCCCAAAAATCAAGAAATGGAGGAGCATTTACAAAGGATCTGTACTTTACCAAAAAGCAAAAACTTAGAAAGGAAAAGTTAAAATCAGATTGGAAGTCAAGTGTCACCTGGCTTGGTTTCCAGACCCAGTTTGGTCATTATCTAATTTCCAAGAATTGGAATGACTTGTTAAAACCATTTAGCTAAAAAATAAAAGAAACAATAATATTAATAAGAAAGAAAAGGAAAGTTGATTCACTTGATCTTATTAAAGAATAAATGAAGTACATGGAGCATAAGTCTCACTTGTGCTGAAAGGAAAGCTCAATGGTATCTTCAGCATTTCCCCCCAAAATTACTTTCTAGTTCTACTGAATATCCCCAGTGGAGTCCATCATGGACTTACTTATTTTGGATAACATGATTCCCAAATTTAACAGGCAGACACTTGCCAAGAAGGAAGTCTCTAGTGGCCAAGGAAGCAAAAACTATGAATGAAACAGAAAACAATTCTATCCAATGCAAAAATTAGGAAGAAAAGCCCAGTTTTTCTGGTAATGTCCCATGATGATAGTAATTTAAGGAATGGCACAAATAGAAACATATAGGAAAGTAATGAGAGGGGGAAAAATATGATAATATAAGAGAAAACAATAGTGCTACCTTAGAGTACCAACCAAGTTCTTTAGTCCTATGCTACACACTACATATATTTGGCTCTCTAGATATATGAACACAGCACAGTACAATGATTTAAGAAAACAGTAAAGCACAATATTTGGGAGGGGGGTTATAGATCTATCAGTGAAGGGTTAAATTTAAAAAAGGGGGACCTCAAAACTATATAGAACACTAGCTTCTCCAGCATCACTTATTTTTTAGGGTTACTGTAAAGTTGAAGGTTTAATGTTCATTTTCAAGGAATACAACAGTGACAGCTGCATCATTACCATTTAATTTGTATTAATTTATGAAATTTTTAGTTTTTATAACTTTTTAAAGACTACATTATTTTTATAGCCATATTATTTAAATATCTCAAAATGTGGTATAATAGTTTGCACTTGATAACTACTTGCTGATTTTATCTTTATTGATTTATATTGATAACATATTTACTCCTATTTATATTAAATATTTAACACACTTATTCACTTTCTTACTAAACATTGCTTTTTTTAAAATGAATATTATAAAAATATATTGTTGATTCTGAGGCACATTGCTAATATATATTGAACTGCTAAAATTTGTAAAATAAATAGATCTGATTGTGGTGACTTTTGGCATGAATGTATTTACTTCTAAATATTATGACTAACTTAATTCATGAACATTACCTATAGATCCCCAATCTATCTATAATTTAATAAGTTGGTTTTAAAAAATGTATTGCCCATGTTAAATTTTATAAATGTATTTATTGTAATATCACTCAAAAAACTTCTTTCTTTCCTTTTTTTTACTTTTCTATTCTTATTGCCAGCCTCATTCTTCAGTCTCTCATTAAGATTATTCAGTTTTTTAAGATCATGAAATGAACTTCATGCCTATTTATTTTTCTCACTAAAACTATTCTTATGTTTCTGAAAAATCAATTATTTTAAAACATTCATCTCATGTGTCACTCACCTATTAAGAAATTCCATTGACTTTCCTAAGGAATAAAGTACACATTTCTCTTCCTAGTCTTTAAAGTTCTTCATAATCTGGCCACAGTCTAGCAATAGTACTGGCTGTGTTCCAGTCTACTGATCCATTACTACTCTATAAGCCACTATGAACTGTGTATATTTGACTCCAACCTCTCTATCTGGAATACTTCTCCTTCCATATGTATATGTGTGTTCTGAAATATCCAGCTTCAGTGATGAGCAAATTACCTTCCTAACCAAGAGTCAGCATTTGTGTCGCTCACGTTGCTTATTATCACTCTTATCACAGTATTATGAATATGTTATATGCCTGCCTCCATTTGGTAAACTATGGTCTAGCAAGAGTTATTTTACTTTCCTTACAATCCCTTCTCTGCTCAGAATTCTGCTTTTCTCATAGTGGAATTCTTAAATATTAAGCGGAAGATAGTGAACTGAAAGGTGTATGTGCCTCATCTTCATCTTTTATTTTATCCAAGCTACCATGCTTAGACTGGATGTTAAAAATTCAAATGTTGACATGGTTTGTATTATTATGCTATTAAGCCAAATAAAATGTTGCCATTTTGACATTCATTCCAATTATGTTCTATGGGATTGTCAAATACTAAAATCTCTTTCTAATTAGAAGAAATTGATAATTAGTGGTCTTAGAAAGATAAACATAAAACAAAACACACCACACTTCTATATAACCAGGAATACGAAAATCTACCTACTGGAGTGTTGGCTATCTATGAGCCAAATCACCAAGAATTTTTACCAATGACCAAAGTCTTTCAGTAGTTATACTTTTTGCCTAAAATAGTGATTCTTAATTTTTTAGGAGTTTACTTTTATTTCTTGGTACCATTCTTCCTAAATATCCCACCTTCAGAACACTTATAATTAGAAAAAGTTAAAATGAGTGAAGATTACTTTGTTCTGAAACACTTTTTATACAGTGAGGAATGAAACTTCCATGGTACTTTTAGAAATAATTTTGGACATCTTGGTTTATTCATGAGCCTGAGAAGGCCTGACATATATCATTCAATATCAATTTTCTAACAGGAAAACCTATTTTCCATTTTATAAACATCTCACCAGAATAAAATATGCAATCAGATGAAATGAAATTTTTTTTGTCACCAATTCAAGATTCAATGATGAAAAGTGATGTCTGAAAAATTTTGGTTGATTTTCCATACATGACCATTTTAATTTCCTACTAGCTGCTAAAACATTTGATTTTTCTTATTTGTTAAGTTTAAGTAATTAAAACAATGAGTTTTCCAACCAATGTCAATTGTTTTTGTCTAAATATCATTTTATTAAAAACAGAATTTATCCTGCATGTTGCTGTCTTATCCAGCGAACATTTGCATAATGCTAAACATTTGCTGTCCATGTTTTTTGTCCACACTCTTCAAATTCTTTTAGCCCTTTTCCCTCTTACTCATCAGTTGGCATAGCTGAAAAGATTTAGTTCTTTTCATCTGTTTGATGAAAATCAATACCATATTTTTAACAGAACATTTTTATTCTACATGTATTCATTTTTGTATTCCTACCAAGTTTTTAGAAATCTTCTGATACAAGGATACCCAGCATTTTATTTATTCAGTTTTAAAAGAAAACTACAGAAACAAGAGTTATCCTTAAGTTAATTATCCTAAATTAAGCTGATACTTAATTTAAGGGCCAAGTGGCTTCTAACAAGTATTCTATTATCAAACCACATGGTTAAAACAAACCTGTTTTCTATTACTTTATAGGATTTGGCAGAGGAATACTTTGAACTGTGAACTGAAGAAGAGAGAAAAAAGAACCCTAAACAGATAGTTTACAGATGTGGCCACCAAATTTTTGATGAGGTGCACTAAATCCTGCATAAAATAACTTATGATTTTCCTTTGTATTTTAAGTTCTGTTTTATGCCAATAAGTTAGTTTCCGTCGATGCAATTAATTTTACATGGAATCCCATTTTTACTCTTGTTTGTGAATGGGACAACCAAGCATTGATCAGCACCATCTTTGATATCTCACGTCTTTTTAAATAACTGAGAGTGAACACTAGGCACACAATTTCAAGGAAATTTTTTATGCATTTTTGGAAAATCAGACTTGCTATGGTGACTGCTTCATACTTTCTGCCCCAGGTAAGTTCTACATTTTTGTAAAAAAGAAAATACTATATGCCAAAGTTGTGAAAGTTCACAAATATAATTTGTACAATTTAAAATATAAAATAATGATAGTCATCATGCATTATGTGAAAATATACTTAATATAAAAATATTTAATGTTGTTTAATAGAATTTTAAAATAATTTGAAACAACAACATAGATTTTAATCATTCATAAAGACTTCTCTAGTTAAATACCTAATTAGCTACAAATACACAGCTGATGCTTAATTCAAGATGAAACAAAGTCCACTCAGCCTAACATCATCTCTGCACAGCTCTGAAAGACTGTTGGCTTCATCTGCTGCTTTTAAGAACATTTTACCATTAAAATCACTTTCATAATTATACAACAAAGAGGTCTTTTTGTTCAAAACATTTTCATTAAATTTTATACTCACAACTTTGGGGCAGTATTCACAGAGGGTTTCATCTTATTATTTGTTAATCTTTATCATGCTAGGGGACTAGGAACTTTGTGTGCTTACATTTTAACATCTAGTTCTGAAGACATACTACCAAGAAAATGAAACACAACTGTCTATAAGTGGCTTCATGTAGCAATCATTATAGCAAATCTTCATTGTAATTGGCACTAAATTAAATGTGAGGAACACAGGGAAAAATAAACACGTCTGCGAGCACACATACGTTACACACTCTCTAGTGTCCATCCTTGAGACCCTCTGTTTATTCAGAAATATGATATATGAACATAGTTTATTATAATATGTGGATAAACTTCTACACCGCACTAAAGATTATAGATGGTATTTTAAAGAAACGCAAATACCAAATGAATTTACACTGAGGAGTTCAATGATTATATTGAGATCATACCTAAAGAGGTACCACTGGTGTAGGAGAAAGGCATTACTTTACACTATTTTCCTTACTGCCCTCCTTATTCTTCACCTTAAAAGAAAAAAAATAGAAATGCAACAGAAAAAAGGGAGAAAGGTAGTAATGATAGCTTTAGATATTTAAATGCTTAAACTAAGCTTAAAATAACAGCATAGGAAATAATAGACAACAGGAAAGAGAGAGCATAAAGGGGGAGGGGAAGAGATGGGTATCACATTCTTAGCATGTCTAGAAACAGACTGACGGGAGAGCGAACAGGACGCCCCAATCCACCTCTTTACTAGGGATGGCTGAAACATGATTTGGACACCAAAACATGGTGGCTGCTAGACACAGTGTTAGCAAAGGTGTTCCCATTTTATAATGGTTAAAATATAACTGGATCTGGCTTCTTTCAAAGGGCACAGCATTTTGATAACAAATTAAATCTAATTTGTTAAATAAAACCCTATTTATATTCATCAAACCTGCCCCTATTACCCAATATTAATTATATCTTTAAGCAACAGTGATTTGGAGAGACAATTATTAACCTCCCTGTTTCACCAAATGATTAACTTAGCTGGGCAAGTCTCAAGTCTCTGTCAATCCCTGAATATGCATTGGGGGATTCTTCCTTTCTATGGGAATGAGGTCAAGAAGAGGTCATGGAGGATGAAGCCATTTGGAGAAAGATAAACATTGGTTTTGGTTTCCTGCCACACATAAGTACATCTGATAGGATTTTTGAAAAAATTGACAATATTAGAAATAAACAAGTGCTAATAGGAGTCAGAGAAAAATTCTGAATCTCAAAGATGAGCTAAGAGATTTCACTACTAAAAAGAGTATATTAAAATAGTCTTATTAAGGTACAAGAGATTAGGTAGAAAGAATAAAAATTCAGAATCATCAAAATGTGAAAGATGAACTAGTATGAACAATCTGTACTGAAGATGCATTATGCAGATGCAACAATTTTTTAAAAACATGTGGGCCTTATAGGCATACCATTTAGTTGTTTATCTGTGAATGATATTCATTCATAGTCATGATCTCCATGTCTTATATTAGTTGCCTTAAAACCATAGGGAAACTTAACTGGGTTTACTAAACTATTACCTAGAAATCTATAAATATTATGTGATCGTGCTACCAAAATAAATTTCCTGACACTTTACAAGAAAGAGTTTCATATTGTTTATAAATGTTGCTTGTAATTCTTCTCACTTCTAAATGGTTTCATACTTAAAAACAACTTCCTAGAGTTACTCAAATGTACCTGGGGTGTTGCACATATCCCACAAAATGCCACAATCTAACTGAAGGTCTAGTCAGAAGAAAAGGAAAAAGGAAAGGAGAAAAACTGTTAGAGAAAATTATGAAGAATGTGTTGGAAAATCAAACTCATCTAACTATTCACGTTGAAAATCATGGCCACTTTAATTTACTTCTGAACTCTTTGCTAGTAACTTGTCCAGTTGCCATCAACAGAGATGCAGAAGTACAATTTTATTAATATGTTCACAAGATAGGATTCTCATTCATAGAATAAAATTTAACTCAGTCCCCCCCACCTTGATTTCAGTTAGCTAAAACATATTCTAATATATTTTTTTTCTTTTCTATTGATGTAACATTTCATTACGACATATAAGTTTCGGATGTTTATCATTAAGAATCAAAATGTGTATACAGTACATTAAATTCACTGCTAAAAGTCTAAATCTATCCTTCAAGACACCATTGTCCCTTCGCCCTGATTTCTATACTCCCCTCTTCCCTTCCTTTCTGACAAACAGATGAACTAAATAAAAAAAAAAAAAAAAAACTTTCGGACTACAAGATATATTAGTGTTTACCAGAAGGGAACTATGCTAAAAATGCCTTTAAAAAAACCATATTAGATCCGTTAGAGATTCAGAATATCTATTTAATGATGTCATAAAGTTGAAATGTAATTTATGGTGTTACTTCTTAAGCATTATAACTCATTAACTGGCAGCTGAAGATTTATCAAAATAACAATATATGTGCTACAGTTCCATTCTGAATACAGATAAATTCTGTAAGACAAATTTGCAGCCCTGTCCCTGAAATGTTATGACTTGGGGGTTCTGTTCAGGCCTCTCTTAGATAATGCTCGGAACCACTCTAGGAAAAGAGATGCATAAGTAATCATCATTTTGACATCTTTTAATGGATTTTCTAAGCTGGCTATTTATAGTTTTGTCCATAAGATGTCAATACTTGCAGGTAAAGTATAATATTTATTCAAATTCTGATTGCAATCCAATAATCAACATCACCAAAACATACAATCAATTGTAAGAATGGAGATTTATGTGGTATGTCCTCTATGAATTCAAACAATATGCATCTTGGGAATTTGACTTTGCTAACACAGAGGTCCTTGAGTGGTAAATCTTGCTATTTCCACAGAGAAATTTAACTGACTGTTACAATCAATCAGATGACAAAAATAAATAGAGGTTAGTCAGGGGGAAAAGCCCCTCTATTAAGTCATAATTAGGTCAATTAGGAAAACACAGAGGGTAGAAGTAGTAAAGAAAGTCTAAATGCATTTTATTCAAAATAGAAGGATATTTATTTCAACTTATGGTCATAATTCTAACCAGATTTTGAAAATAATTTTAAATTGCTATACCTCTGTGTTTTCTAGTGGCAATCAAATTTAGTCATTTTAAAAAGAAACAGTCAAAAAGAACTTTGCAATCCTATCTGTTGAAAAAATTATGGTTTACCCTGCTTTGCTTTAAAATTGAGAAAAAAATACTAATTTACAAAGCAATTAGAAAATGCTCTAGTTTAACCAGGAAAATTACATCACTCTTTTTTAAATATCAAATTATTTCAAAAGTGTTTTTGGTGTCCTAAGTGCTGCTGCATACCATTGTTCCTCATGTGGCTAAGACTAATGATCATGCCAAAGATAGTAAAATGCCTTTTATTTTGTTGGCATGATGGGCACACAGTGATTATGAGAGTGATATGAATGAAGCAACTAAAAGAAAAATAACATCCCTATAACCTTCCCTTTGCTACTACTATTATAGTTTCAATGAAAACCGCTAGATGAGTCTAATCCAAATGAGAACTAGTTAATGCAACAATTTGGTCACACATTAAGTCACCACAACTCTTTGTTTCCTACAGTGCTTGAAATACGTAAAAAATGTCAATTTTAATAAGCTTTTTCCAAATATACTTATGAAAGTGGGTAATATGATTTGAAAACCTTTACTATTGGATATTAAAATCCAAATTCATTTGTTCTTCATGAATGTCAGGTCTGGAATAAATGTTTTATTATGAATACATGAAGTAATGGATCAGGTTGAACTGGATTTGTTTGGTCGGTATTCAAATTGTTATGCTTTTTCGTTAGGATTTTTTTTTTTAAGATTGTTTTTTTTTAAAGATTTATTTATTTATTTATACAAGCACTGGGTATAGTCAGAAGCGAGGGAGGGTGAGAGAATTCACCAGAGCCAGAGCGGGGAGCAGAGCAGGCAGAAGGACCGAAGTACACTGCTGAGGGGAGCAGCGGGCGGCAGGAGAGGTCTGCGCGCCATGCGGGACCCTCCTCCAGTGGCCGGGGAGCAGCCGGGGATCGAACCGGCGCTGCAGAGGCTGCAGGCAGCTTCGCAACCCAGCGCTCAACCGCTGCGCCACCGGGGAGGCCCTCGTTAGGATTTTTTTTATCTTGAACTTTCTATTCTGAATGATAAATTCAAATTCTAGTAATAACCCTAATATTTTCCCACTGAATCAGAAAAAAAAGATTAGTTCATTTTATTTTAAAATGAAGGTAATTTTTCATGCAAATCAAATGATATTCTAATTTGCCACAGTCTATGCTTATATAGTCTCAAAACTCAATTTCTTTTGACTGATGGTGTGAAAATTAGCTATTTTTCTTACATAGTTGATCAGTTAGGAATGCACATAGAGCAAAGCCTGTCAGGTAGTTGATGAGAGAGGACCTGATCAGAAATGATTATCTCAAGGTACCATATGTGGCAAAAAGCAATGCAGCAAATTTCTACATGGTTAAGTGGTTCCCTACCTTTATTAGTATCCCCCTTTCCAATTCATTTCATACAACCACAGAATGGCATTTTGAAATTTTAGGATGAAACTCTTCAGCTTAAAGACAGTCTGTGGTTTTCTATTGCTTCAGGCAAAAGTGTCCAAAACACATTAGCAAGACGTATACCTCTATCCTACCTGCTATGGAAAGATTGCTGCTAACTCTCCTGGACTCACTTTTGCCTATACTTTCTGGCCCTCTCACCTCTACTCGTGACAAACTATCTTGTTTCACCAGGTTGCCTCAGTTCTTCATATCTTTACCCAGTGCATTCTCTGCCAGGATCTCCCTTCACTGTTGTGAGCGCCTCCTACTTGGCGCTCTCCTTTATTATCTTTCAAGATGCCACTTAATCAAAAGAACTACTTTGTGAAAATTGACAACTCCTATTGTTCTTTTTAAATACGAGATTTTATTTACTTTTGTGTTTTTGTGTTTTAAGAACATTTAATGTGAACTTTGTACTCTCAAATTTTGAAGGACAATAATGCTGTATTGTTCACTGTAGGCATTCTGTTTTACAGTAGATCTCTACAACTTATTCATCTATCATAACTGAAACTTTATATCAAATGAACAACTCCCCTTTTCTCCCACCACTAAACCTGAGGTAAATACTAGTGCATTCTCTGCTTCTGTGAGTTTGACCATGTTAGATACTACATATAAGTGGAACTATACAGTATTTGTCCTATTGTACCCTGTCCTTGAGTTTATGATATTTGCAATTTTTCTGATTTCTAGTTTGCAAGTTCCTTGTAAATGTGATCTTTGTCTCACTTTTTGTATTCCTAGGATCTAGTTCATTTCCAAGCACACACTTGGTGGTGAATAAATGTTCTATGTATGTTTGTATGTTTTAAGATAAATGAATATCTATATCAATCCCATGTAGCAGCAGTGGGCAGAACCAAAGTGTAAGTCAGGCAGAGCAAATTGTGCTGAAAATTTCCAAAATAAAGGTGTTCCAAAATAAAGGCGGATAATCTTCTAGAAGTTAAATGTAGAAGAGTTTGCTTCTTTGATTAATGATTGGATATTATTTTAATATGTCCAATTGGATATTGTTATAACAATAATATAGCAGTCATAATAATTTTATTCATATATCATCTCACACAGCAATTAATGTTTATTATATGTCAGGAGCCATGCTGTTTGGCTTAGATTATCTCAATTAGCAGCAACAAATAAAATGAGGTTAAGATATATGAACTGATTTCACTTTGTTGCAATATAATTGAATGAAAGATATTCAAACTTAGTTTGAGCTGAATCTTAACTAGTTTTCTACTTTACTACATATACTTCCTGACCTCCTGCATTCCTGAGGCTATAACATCTCATTTGATGACTAAGTGATAAAGGAAACACTAAGGTCAAGACCTAGGTCAATATCAAGGTCACAGGAAAATTGAGAGGGCACCATGAAAATAAGGTGGATTCTTGGAATTCAGGGATCTTGGGGAAGAAGGACAGGGCCTTGAACTTCCTATTCAGGTTAATGAAAGAGAGCAAAAGGTTGGGTGGTGCTTCACAATCTTAATCCTCTCTAAACACACACATACACACAAACTTAAGCAGTTTTGCTTATAGATTTCCTCATAAAGAGCTTTTCTTAGAATCTTTCATGATGTTGGGAAATTATGGTTCAGTTCCAAAGTAACCTTTACATTTATTACATTGTTAATATCCTTCTTCTTGCAGAGAGTAAAATGATTGCAAAACTGCATTCCTTCTTGGATAGCTATATAATAAGTTTGTTCTCCAAACTCTGGTTTTAGCCTCGAGCCTAAATAGAAGGAATTTGAATTTGATGCCAAACTTTGGAAATAAGAAGTGAGTGCATTAAAATCCTTGTTCATAGATCATTAGACATAATTTTAAAAAAAAAGATTCTTTCAGATACCAGTACTGCCACTCCAACTAAGGCAAAAAATAATTGACCTTAGAGACTGCAGAGGAAAGCCATCTAATTCAGCAAGACTCAGTGACAGATTTGATTTTTCAGTCCTCCTCTAGGAATTTCGGTGTCCTTCCACATATTTTAAGGGAGTCTCTAAATGAAGGGAAGACATTCTTTTTTCTAATAATATATTTGACTTGGTGAAACCTGCAATATTCTTTCTGACCAAGTAATTACAACAAAAGAGGACAGAGAATCTCAGTTAACCCATGAGGTTTCTTGGTATGTAAATAGCAGAGCTACTGCTCTGCTGTAATTTGTTATCAAACATAAAATATATTTCAGGTTTGGAGATGTTTGTTTGGAGATGTTTTCAGGTTTGGCTCTCCTTCAGGTTCTGATTAAAAAAGACAACATGAAAATGGGGCTTTGTGAATTCAAGCTCTAATTTTGGGGAGTTCCACTATCGTTGGAATTAAAATCATCAGGGAAGATAAATCAAATGTCAAGTACCTGTGACAACTGAGAGTGACACTAGAGGTTACTAAAGATCATAATGTTTTGTATGTTCAGAGGACTCAATTCTTTCTGCTCCACAAAGAATTTGGAATAGTTTCAGCATAACAGGTTGAAAAGTAGAATAAAAGAAGAGAATTTCTGTTTTAAAGGCAGCTCTATAAAATGTATATTCTTGAGTCCTGTGATTATTAGATATATTAAATGCAAGTACATGCCCATGAAATTATACTATTGGTGTTATATGACTAAATCATAGTAATCCAAAGATACGTTTCTTAACATTTTATGGTATTTTAAAGATTTTAAATAATCCAACTATTAAGATTTCTTTTTGAATTATTTTACTTAATAAAGTTATTCAAATATCAATTAAAACCCCTGGTATCCCAGAATTTAAAGAGAATAAATATATAGACACCCTAGGGAACTTAGACCTGCTACATAGAAACATATTAGAATAATTATTAATTTAAACTAGTTCTAGGGTGACAAAACTAGATTCTTTGTTCATAACATGAAAAGCTTCATCAAATTTATTTACTGGTTCCATGTCCTCTGTAAAGGTCAAAGATTCAAATTTTGACATATCTCCCCAGTCTCCAAGCCTCTTGTAACCATGAATAAGTAAAAGATTTAGAAGTGAATTTCAAACATGTGTGGTCCTTTAGTTACACCCTTGAGGACAGTACATAGCTTCATACCTCTCACTTTTCGTTGACTAAGCTTTTGCCTGAAGTAGAGACTGATATAAACGAAACTTTACTTTGCTCTTTATTAGCATAACCATCTATAACAAGTCCACCTCGGAGAGACAGCAAATGATCTTCCCTCTTTGATCACCCCCTTTTCTTCCAGGCTGGATCCTCCTTGATTAAAATGATTTGCTTTAAGTCACTGGAACTATATTATTTTAAAGCAATTAATAGATATTTAGAATTTTTAATTTTATTTTCTCAACAGTCTGAAATTACTCTATATTTTCTTAGGTCTTTAGATGTCTCTGAATCCTCTACCTTTCATCTAATGTAACTGCATCAAGTCCAGAGCCCTCTGCTAGAATTCTGAAGACACACATCTCCCCTCTTGGCCACGCTTGTCTGTCATTCTGAACTTCTGCCTTCCCTTGAATCACCACTGCCTCTAACTCCTGGTTCATGCCAGGTGCTGTCCTCTCCTTGCACCACTCGGTCTCATGAGCAGACATAAATTATTTTGAAGACCTCATTATCACACAGCTACTGTGTGTATCAGACCAAGCTATAGCTTTGAAGATGATGGTGGAGAATCACAACACAGGGCATGAAATAATTTCAAAGTGGACATACATACTATGCTTCTTAAGTTTTTAGCCATTCCCATAAAATAGGACTCTTTTGTGCCTGTCCCACTCCAGGCCTGTCTGATGTCTCTGAAAGCACTCACTGGTTAACGTTCACCCTCTTCATTTCACTAGGCTACAACATACAGGGTAGATCTGCATACGACAAATCAAACAGACAGAAACAAAACATTCTTTTTTTTTATTTATTTATTTATACATACAAGCACTGGGTACAGTCAGAATGGCGGGAGGGTGAGAGAATTCACCAGAGCCAGAGCGGGGAGCAGAGCAGGCAGAAGGACCGAAGTACACTGCTGAGGGGAGCAGCGGCGGCAGGAGAAGTCTGCGTGCCATGTGGGATCCTCCTCCAGTGGCCAGGGAGCAGCCGGGGATCGAACCGGCGCTGCAGAGGCTGCGGGCAGCTTCGCAACCCAGTGCTCAACCACTGCGCCACCGGGGAGGCCCCAAAACATTCTTTTACTAAGGCTGCCACATTTACTTCACTACACAAGGAATTTGTGCATTTTCTTAGCTTTTCCCTACAGGTGCTTCATGTCTTATAATGGAAAACCCTCTTCGAGAGACTTTCTAAAAGAGAGAAATTTTCCCACAAGTGATTTTTGTTACTACATAAGATAACAGGAATTAGACAGAAAGACAGTGCTTTCCATGTTTTAAGTAACATTTTTCCTATCCTTTTTGCATGACTCTGCCTTTCTCTGTTTGCATAATCTGTCTAACTTTCTATCCAGGAGAAATACACCTCCCAATAGCATTTCTAAGAAACGGTAATCCTCTTCTCTGGGAAAGGACAGTAGCAAACAAATCATTGGAAATAAAAGTGAGTCATTTGGAAGAAGCAGACTGGCCTGCTGGGAGAAGGTACTGAAACATGACACAAGGGGAAACCCAAACTTCGCATTCAACTGAGAGCTTTGAGCATTTGTATCTTTCGAACTAGGCTAACAAATATATGAACATACTCACTGGCTCATTAATCTTTTGTCTTTGAGCCAAGAGTTGAAAATAGTCCTTGGCAATGATTTATTGCTTCGATCTTGCATGCCAACATCCTCTGCCAGCATTTCCATGTCAGAGTTATCTTCCTACCCCAGGTCAGAAAGCTGTAATTACTAAATGCTACAGTAGGTTCCAGAATTCCCTTTTAGCCCTCTGCTTTGCCACATCTCTCCTATTTTCCTTCTTGTCTCTTCCATTTCTGCCCTGATAACTGTCCCCTCTCTCTTAGTTTCCTAATGTCTGCCAAGATAACTGTCCCCTCTCTCTTAGTTTCCTAATGTGTGCTCTTATATTTGGGGGAAAGGAAACACGAGTAAAGGGGGACAAATGGGACAGCAACAATACACATTGCCCTTTTCTTCCCAAAAGTGGATGTTGTTGCCATATATTACATTTTTCTGGTTCTAATAGGTTTGCTGTTTGAGGTTTGTATGACAACTTTGTTAAATTGCATTCCTAAGCTAGATCATCACCGTTTTTGTTTTTTTTTTTAATTGTACGCTCTTGAAACTTTCCAGAACCCTTAACCAAAGAAACTTTAGTAAACGGTGTTAGTATTTGGGTCCCACAATAAGCCAAAAACAAAAATAACAGTAGTCACTTGATCAACAATATTTATATACTACTTAACTGTCTGAATCCACAAGATAAAGGATAGACATTTAACTATTAGTAACAGTCAGGAAAACCGGACTTGTAGCAGACTTTTTGATCCCTGCCATTGGCAGGAACTCAGTTCTCATAGGAAAATACTATATTGAACTAAATGACATACAAAGTATGCATTATATAAATATTTAATACCATAGCTATATAGTCCTTGTAGTGAGCCCATGTTCCCACTTTTTAAAAGATTTATTTATGCATACAAGAACTGGGGTACAGGCCAGAGGTGTGGGGGGGTGAGAGGATTCACCAGAGACAGAGTGGGGAGCAGAACAGGCAGACTGAGTGAAATACACTGCAAGGGGAGCAGCGGGTGAGATGCGCCACCAGGGAGATCCCATGTTCCCATTCTTAACACAGAAGTAGTTTTGATTCTAGGTAGTATTGTCCACATTATGAAAAGACAAAATTACAGCTACTTTTTTCCTAAAAGAAAGAAGTTAATTAAGTAACAGAAGAAAAGTGGATAGAACTAACTTATAGTTTAGAGTTCACTGCAGAGATAACTCCATTTCTTGAAATTTTAGAGTGTAGGGTATTTGTTCTTATTACTTTCCTGAAAGTTATGGACTGAGATTTTTTTCCTGAGAAGCTACGTGGCATATTTTCATCCTCAGATTCACTCTTGCCCTTGGACTCCTTCTCACCCTTTTCCTCCTTAGGGAGTAAGGGGGGAGAGCGGGGGGAAAAAGCTGTTTCAGCCAATTGGCTTTATTAAATCTTTCTCATCTCTGAGGTATGACAATATGTTTGTGAATCTGCTTCACTTCTGATTGGCAGTGAGAAGTACAACTGTTCCTTAATTAGAACCTTCTGAGTCCCGTCTTATTAACTACCCAGGTATTTAACACACTTTAATCCAAATGCAAGTTAGTAATATGGGCTGGTAGTTTTACAATATAGGATTGACTAAGCACCAGTCCCCAACAATTCACTGAGATTATTAGAGGAGTGGAGGAGGTAGGAATGGAAGGAATATACTGGAAATCACAGATTTGGTCATGAAATTGAATGCTAGCCTTGACCCTGAACAAAATTTATCTGTTTGAGGCTGAGTAAATCCCTAAAGATTACCGGAACTTGATTTCTTATCTGTAAAAATATAATTTGTAAGATTCCAGATCTCAGATTCTGCATTTCCAATCACCATAAAGAAAGGGATTGAAAAACACAAAGAGAGATATCTATGCTACCAATGATTTGATTATGACAAAATTTTATGGATTCAGCAAACATTTAGCTGACATTTTATCAGAAAGTATTTGCTTTTGCACCATTTTGATAAAAATGTTTTCTTTCTTAGCTAAAATTTTACCAAGAGATATATCTGACAATACTATCTCTTTTTGCCCAAATGCTACTATCTTTTTGATCTCCTGCAATGGAAAAATATCAAAATCATTGGTGAATAGAAAAAAATATGGTTAATCATACCCCATTGAAAATCACAGGATTGCTTTCCTTCTCTAATGTTTGGCTATAAACAAAATCCAAGAACATTAGCTTTTATTTTCCTTTTGTTAGTTCCTGTTCGTGTGTGAAGACATTGGGTAATGAGTCACATTACTGACACACAGCCAGCACAGCTGGATAGGCATGGGATGCATTTTAAAACAACAGGACAAAGAAAGGAAGATAGTAAGAAAAAAATTTATTTAAAAAATCTATACATTTACTGCTACAAAAGCAATGTATAAACTCCTCAAAAACACAGCTAAGGGAAAAGTGAATTGATTGATCTAGTTAAAAATTACTTTAATAATTGTTATTATGTAATATATTCCTTCAAGGTAGTTGTTCCCCTGGAAACTTCACTCTTTCCTATGGAAAAGATGCAACAACTTATGAACTTGCACATTTGAAAGATATAAGTAATAAAATAAAACAAAAATAATCCACTGTGATTTTGGAACTCTTCTGAAAGTAAAATAGGAATAGGATTATATTAACCAAAAGAAATCTGTTGTATAATCACTTCAGAGATTTTACAGGCTTTGAAAGAGTGGATTAGCTGATATATAACAATGGTAAAGATGAAATATTTTCACAGAATTATCCATAGATAACATTTCCCAGTGTAGTAACTATAAATGACATTTGTCATTTGTTGTGTCTTTTGCTTACATAGAACAGAAAGTTGAATTAAGTTGTTGGTTGAATAGCTAAATTAAATGAGTTTTAAGGCTACAGAAAGCCTAGTTTCACTAGTAAGAAAATTTCTCATAAATGAAAAAGTAAATATCACTTTTTCAGACTGTGCAAATAGAGGAGGCTTCCCTGGCCTCAAAAGTTATGATTGAAAAGTGAGTACCTCTGTAAGCCTGCCCTCTTGACAGAGTTCAGGTGGATTTTTCATTCTGACAATGAGTGTCCAGTCCAGCAGTTTTCATCCTCATGTTGAGGAATTCAACACACCATGACATATTTGCAGTGAGTTGAAAGATATATTACCTTAACAATTAGTGCAGAATTTCTCTTACACAGTTTAATGTCTATGTTGGGGAAAATAGCCTGGAAGCCATTTAGAAGGAGAAAGTTAACTTTGAGGACAAGAAAAATTTTGCAATGGAAAAAGACAGAATTAAACTACCTAGTATTAAAAATTAGCAGGAAACTAGGGCAAGAAAGATAACAAAAACAAGAATCATAGGCAAAAGGTGAACTCAGAGATGTGCTCAGAATCTGGAGCCCAATATTTGGAATGGGGAGGAATTCTAGGAGTATACATATCTAATATTGCATCTTCTGTTCATTTTTTTTGTTGTAAAATACACACAAAATTTAACAGCATACCAATTTTAAGGGTATAATACATAACAATATTATTTAAGTATCACCATCATTTATATCCATAACAATTTTCATCTTATAAAATATAAAACTTACCCTACTGATTTAAAGATTCAGTAACTTTTTTAATAAAAATTCAACAGGTTGTTTTAGTGGAAGTTAAAAAGCTTATTTTAAACATTGTATGTTAATATGTACATAAAATATGTATATAAGCATGTATATAAAATCAAAGGAAGTAAAATAACCAAATGAGGATGAAAATTAGAATAAATTTTTAGAGCTACTTTATCAACTTTGGATGGGGGAATTCTCCTTAAAAATGGTTATATAACCATTGCATATTCCTTTGAAAATTAATGTTTATCCCTACCTTGTAAATGTCCTTAATCTACAGTAGAAATAAACATGAAACTGGTAAACAAAAGAAAAAAACATGAGCGTATCTTCTTGTTTTGGAGTAGGTAAGATGTCTTATTTAGCATGTAGTAAGAGATAACAATGAAAAAAAGACAAATTAGAAGTCATAAATTTAAATACCTGTGTTAATTAAAGATACTTTTAAGAAATTGAACAAGGAGGGGCCTCCCTGTTGGCACAAGGGGTTAAGTTGCAGCACTATGAAGCTATCTGCAGCCACTGAAGCACGAGTTTGATCCCCTGCCAGGGAGGTGACCAACATGTACAGCAGACTTCTCCTGTCTCACCCACTGCTCCCCTCAGGAGTGTATTTCAGTAGATATGCTTGCCTGCTCCCCACCCTATCTCTGGTGAATCGTCTCACACCCCCACACCTCTGGCCTGCATCCCAGCTCTTATATGCATAAATAAATAAATCTTTTTTTAAAAAAAGAAATTGAACAAGAAACTAAATAATAGAAGAAAATCATTTCTCTGCATATATCAGGCAAAGTTTATTCAGAAGATATAAAATTATACAGCTCACTAATAAAACTATAGTCAATTAAGAACTGACGAGCACTTGAACAGGCACATAACAAAAGAAAATATAGGAATTGCTAGTATGTATTAGTCATTACTCATTAGTTATTAAAGAAGATCAGAAAAAAACCACAATTAAATAATGGCTCATATTCATGAAAACCACAATTAAATAATGGCTCATATTCATGAAAATAGCTAAATTTCAAAAGACTGACAATATCAAATGTTGGCTAGGACCTGGAATAGCTGGATCCTTCATACAACTCTTGTGAAAAAAGTGATAAACTATTTTGAAAATCAGGTGTTATATATGTAATAAAATTAAATATATACTGAATCAATGGCCAAAAATTCCAGTTTTGTGTTTATCCAAGAGTATAGGTGTTTTTTTCTCTTTTACACAGATAATTAAAGCAAACTTTAGAAAGGTTAAATGACTTGTCCAAGACCACACAAAAAGCAATTAGTAGGACTAGGCCTTGAACCCAAATATCTTATTCAGAATCTGGTGGTGTTTTTATTTTCTATTGTCTCTCATTGTTTTGATAATCACTGTAGTGTTCTTTGAGGAAGATGGTGCTAAATTTAAAAGCCCTGAATGCTCAACATATAGAGAGTAGTAGGTAGCTGATCACTTCATAAAATAATTTGAGTGTTATTTTTGATTATGTTGTTCTTTACCTTATTTAGAAAAAAATTAATTTATGATTATTTTGTAATATTTGATTAAATGAAGCCTACCTTTGGGAAGGATTCTATTTTAGGAGTTTAATGATTTGAATATTTATTTGGTTTGGAATATTAATAAAATGTGCTTATTTTTTAAAGATTTCTCAAGAAGACTATGAAATCCTTGCTTTTGGAAACAGGTCTAAAAGTAGAAGCAGTTTTTTAAGGTGAGTAAAATTTCAGTAAATGCTGTTCCCTTTGTATTTCTCCTCACCATTAATCAACCACCATTATTCTAAATTTGGCTCCTGCAGAATCTATAATGGGAGCAATTTCCCATACTCTTCTGTGGCTAGAATGGGTTGTATGTTACTGAGAAGCCCTACAGCATCCTGAGGCAGTGCACATTTGGTTAAATGAGTGGGCTGTGGAGCGACTTGGCCAAGCTTCAAGTCCAAACTCTACCACTTAATTTTGTGTACTTTGGACAAGTTTCATAAACATTTTGTTCCTCAGTTTCATCTGTATCTACTACATGGGATTGCTGTGAGGACTGAATGAACTAAGAACTGAAAAGGATTTGGAGCAGTTTCTTTCCCAAAGTAAGCACTCAATAAATAGCCATGATTATCATGAACCCAGACTAAGCAAGGAGAATACAACCCTGAATATCCTTGCTTGTCTCTAAGACTACACATTGAACCAAAGGAGCTCATAGACTTGTTCTGAATTCTATTCTCTCCCTTTGCAGTGAAGAGAGGAATGCTTGAGGGAACTTAAAAAAGAAAGGAGGAAGGAAGGAGGGGAGGGAGGAGAGAGAGAAGGAAGGAAGGAAGGAAGGGAAGGAAGGAAGGAAGGAAGGAAGGAAGGAAGGAAGGAAGGAAGGAAGGAAGGAAGGAAGGAAGGAAGGAGAAGGAAGGAAGGAAGGAAGGAAGGAAGGAAGGAAGGAAGGAAGGAAGGAAGGAAGGAAGGAAGGAAGGAAGGAAGGAAGGAAGGAAGGAAGGAAGGAAGGAAGGAAGGAAGAAGACAAGCTTACCCAGTTTGTCTTTATTCACTGAACCTCTGGCAAAAATAGACTAGTAATTACTAGGAAGAGGAAAGCTTGTCTTCTTTTATCCATAAGCCTCTAAAAAAATAATTGACAGTAACTAAAACTATACTCTATGAATCATTGATCACTACAGTGTCACATAAGTGATATACTCTTTAGAGACATAAAAAAAATTTGTTTCATCACTTAAGTTTCTTAAATGCTTCCCATCATTTGAGGAACACTGCCACACCCACTTGGAGCCCTCACTCATTAGTCTGCACATTGAACACAAGTCCCACCTAGAAAGGAAGGGCATGGAAAGCCCATAGGATGTCCCAAATCTCTCCCTTCCTTTACTCTTTTTTAAGACATTCTTTTGAATAACATAGAATAACCTTATAACCATTCAGATATAAAACCAGTTAACTGTTTTATAACATTTCATGACTATTTAAACAGAAATATTTTCCAAAATGGGATTTTAGTATAGATTAAAAAATAAGTGTATATGTTTCTACACTAAAGTGTATTTCCACATCATGAACTTCAGTGGTTACATACTATTTCATTGTATCAAAATGCTATATAGTACGTTTAAGTCCCTGCAACAAATGTATTTCTAAAAATTCTATACTTTTGCTAAATTAAGTTAGGGAAGAGAATAGGAAAGGATAGAAAAGAAGAATATCAGCAAATGTAGATGAGATATAGATTAGAAAAGAAACACAGAAGAAAAAGACAACCAAGAAATGAAAGAGAAAATGACAGAGGAGTTGTAAAGGATGTGTGAAAGACAGTAGGGTCATGAAAAGGAGAAAGAAAGCAGAGATGATCACAGTGCATCATCAACAAGAGGTTTGCTTGGCATTTGTGTTAGAGGTTTCATATTATCAGCCCTTATCTTTGTTCATCAAAATAGTTACATGCTGAATAATAATGATACAGACATGAAGCTTATATAACATTATAATGCAATGTTATATATCCATGCTTTATAATGCAATGCTGCATACAGACATGCATATATGTGTGTATGTCAGTCATGACAGACAGGCTCCATAGCTGTCTTTTATTTTAAAGGCTGCTAAATTCTCACTGAAAGCAAATGACTTAAAGGAATGAGAAGAGCACATATTACATCAAAATTATTCTCTGGTTTCAGTTACAGAGCAGACGATCATAAACCTACAACCGGAAATTATCCAAAGGGCTGTATCTCCAGAGAGTGGGAAGGTAAAGGGTGCAAAAACTTAGTTCTACTTGTCATTCATTTCAACAATAAGACTTTGAAAAGAACAGTTATCTTGATATAGTAATTTATATAAAATGATATACATGACTTATAACTATATCATATGTAAAGGGGAAAAATGTATGTAGATTAAAAGCATATATGCATATCAATTTTAGACCCTGCAGACAAAAAGAATTGGAAGGAAACATAATGAATTGGCTATAAAACTGGAGGTTTGAGGAAATGGTAAAACAATAATGACATATTTTTTAAGAATTTGGGAAGGACTTTATCTGAAATTATATAAACACATTAATTTTTCCTAAAATAAATGCATTCCTTACAGAATAAAACACAACCATTCATTAGATCCCTTCCACCCCTGCTCCCACCCATAACCTTTCCTCTTCTAGTAATCTCATTTCTGTTATCATAGTTCTCTAGTTTATTTTTATTTTCTTTGTCCATTTGTCTGCTTTACTTATATTCCATACATAGGTAAAATCATCCAATATTTTTCTATCCCCTATAATTTAAGAACATTATATTAAGCTTTGTATAATCCCTTCGAATTACTCCCGTTTTGTTGCAAATGGGAAAATTTCATTCTCACTTACTGTTGAGTAGTATTCCATTGCAGACATTTGATACATCTTCTTTGTCCAATTATCTATCAATGGACACTTAAGCTGTTTCCATGGCTAGCTATTGTAAAAATGTTGCTATTAATAAACTTTGAGGCGTCATATCATTCATCAGGGTTATATTATTCATTGGAGTTTCAAACTCACCAAATTATAATAGCAATTCTCCACCATTAAAAGATTTAACAGACTGGCATACTAATAAAAATTATTATGAGAATTTTATTTCTGTTGATTAGAAATGACTAAGAATTTCATTTCCTCTATTTATAGGAAACAATCTTGAGATATCACCTGGAACATGACAAATTTAAAAAAAAAGCATGACAAATTAATTTAGAGGAATACACAGAGGATTTGTAATGGCAGAGCATTTAATTAATGAGTTCTATAATTCATCTATTCAGCAAAATTTTATTTAATATAAAGTAAACAATTCATTACATGACAGGTGACTGCTGGGGATTTCCATTACTATCCTGGCTAGAGAGACATTCTAGCTCTCTTTCACATATACTATAGTCTCACAACGATTACCCAAACGATAACTTCATACTCACACCTCATTATATGAACAGATTAGATTGGAAAATATTTCCTCATAGATGAAAACGTGTGTATATCTATTGATTTCCACCATATGAATATAAAATTTGCAGCATTTCAGCTAAAGGAAAAGGTGAGCTCAAGCATTAAGTTGCCCATATGGTTAATACATATGGACAGTTAAACCCAGTATGCTCTTTTGTAATCACCACTTCTGTAAGATGAATGAAAACATATGCAATAGGAAAATTGATAGTGATGTCAGTATAATATAGAATATAAGCAGGTTCCTATGAAATTTTTCCTAACACATTATTCTGCATGCTATAATGAAATTGCAATTAAATGCAAAGTACATTAGAACTTTTAAATGCCCCAGAGCAGAGGAATACAGCAGTGTCCGGGAAGCCCTTTATTTTCATTGGTTCAGTTTGATTATGCAATCAGATTTTTTAAGTGCTAATTGTGCAGTTCTCTGTGGTTATTTACATTTTACTATTATTTTCATAGCTCAACAGGTTTAAGCTTTTCTTATACCTTCTTCTATTTATCCACCATCATCTTTTAAAGGCAAAACTTTATATTTACACTAATTTTCCTTTATTAGTAATTATCTTTAAAGCTGTAGTAGTACTTAAAGAGAAATACAGTTTGTTAGGACTATAGAGATAAACCTCAATTTTTATTTAAAGTTTGAGTGATTTCCACAACTCTACTGTTCTCATGAACCACTTACACATAGTGTTCAATATTGTACAAATATAAGATTTTTCAGAATTTCATATACTGTGCTAGATCTAAGGCATCTCTACTGTATAATATTGTAAAATTTTGTAAAAAAATGTCATTAAGCAATAAACAAAAATATAAAAACTACTATGAGAATACTGAAATAGTAGTAATAGAATCCCCAACCAAAGTTGCAAAGGCATTCTTCAAGAAAAATGACAAACATTGGGCCTCCCCGGTGGCGCAGCGGTTGAGCGCTGGGTTGCGGAGCTGCCCGCAGCCTCTGCAGCGCAGGTTCGATCCCCGGCTGCTCCCTGGCCACCTGAGGAGGGTCCCACATGGCGCGCAGACCTCTCCTGCCGCCCGCTGCTCTCCTCAGCAGTGTACTTCGGTCCTTCTGCCTGCTCTGCTCCCCGCTCTGGTGAATTCTCTCACCCTCCCTCGCTTCTGACTGTACCCAGTGCTTGTATAAATAAATAAATAAATAAATCTTTAAAAAAAAAAAGGAAAGAAAAATGACAAACAATATTGAAATACACACGCAACCACAAAAGACCCCTAATAGCCAAAGCAATCCTGACAAAAACTACACTGCAAACTATGATAATCATAATATTATGATACTGAAACAAACTTAGACACAGAAAAAAAGGATAAAATTTAGAATCCAGAAGCAAACCCACACTTTTATGGAAAGTTAATCTATGACGGAATAGTCAAGAGTATACATTGAAGAAAGGAAATTCTCTTTGATAAATAGTGTTTGGAAAACTGAACAACAACAAGCAAAAGAATGAAGCTAGACCTTATCTTATACCATATACAAAAATTAACTCAAGATGGATTAAAGATTTGGATGCAAAACCGGAAACCATAAATACATACAAGTAATAGACAAAACACTCCCCAACGTAGGATTCAGTGATGTTTTTGTTGATTTTTCTCCAATAGCACGAGAAATAAAAGAGAAAATAAGCAAATGGGCTATATCAAACTAAAAAGCTTCTGCACAGTAAAATAAAAATACACTCTGTTGAATGGGAGAAAATATTTCCAAATCACACATCTGAAAAAGGGCTAATGTCAAAACAAATAACCCAATCCAAAATAGCACTTTTCTAAAGAATATATGCTGATGGCCACACGAAAATAACCAAATGATAAACAATGCTTATCATCACTTGTCATTAGGAAATGTCAATCTAGACTAAAACAATATACCATCTCACACCTGTAAGAATGGCCCATATTAAAAAGACTGAACGTGCTCTTGAGAACGTGGAGAAAAAGGAACATTCGTACACTGTTGGTAGGAATATAAACTGATTCAGTCCTTATGGAAAACAGTATGGGGGTTTCTTAAGATATTTAAAATGGATCTACCATATGACCCAGCATTCTTTCCTAGATACCTACCTGGGGGATACAGAAATACTAATTTGAAAGGACATATGTACTCATATGCTCATTGCAGCCCTATTTGCAATAACCTAAGTGCCAAGGGCATAGGAGGGGGTTGAAAAATACATTTCTCCATTATATGTGTAACTACTTATCTATAAAAAAGGAGGCACTCCTGCCATTTGTGACATCATGGATGGGACTACAAAGGATAATGCTAAGTGAAATAAGTCAGAAGAAAGGTACATACTGGTACATACTGGTAAATACTGGATGGTCTCGAGTGTATGTTGACTATAGGGAAACATAACAAGAGGTTAGTTAAAACCAAGCCAATAATAAACTCTTAACATGAGACTCAGAACTGAGGTAGCCAGAGAGAGGTGGTGGTGAGATTACAGTGTAAGAGGGAGGGGACATGGTAGAGGATTGTTGGGGCAGTGGTGGTAAGCAGGATGTGAAAGTATGCATTTGTAGAAGTTTGAACCAATAATCCATGGAAAATATATTCAAGTCTTAGTTTGCCTCTGCTGTTATTCTAAGTTTATAACAGTGTAATAATGTTTATTGGTTTGTTGCCTTTCTATTCTAAATTCACCTTTTCCCCTGTTTGGTTATATTTCACTCATATGTAGAATATACAGAAACAAAATCAAGGAAAGACAAAAACAAAACAAACCATAAAATCTGATTATATAATATAGGCTACCAGAGGGATGGGGGAGGGGGAGAGCAGATGGGTGTGGAGCACAATGGGCTATGGTAGAGGGTTAGCTGTGTCTTATTGGGGGATATGGTGTGGTAACATAAACATAAAGGGTATGATAGATACCTGTAATTCATGGACAGTGTTGTAAACCAATGTTGCCTCAATTAAAAATAAAAGAAGAATTTGTATACACATGCACACACACACTAGAATACTACTCAGCCATAAAAATTCAATGTCTTGTCATTTATGACACCATGGAAGGACCTGGAGTGGCTTATGCTAAGAGAAATAAATCAAAAGGAGAAAGACAAATACAGGATGGTATCACTTACATGCAGAATATAGAGAAACAAAACAAATGGTCAGATATACCCAAGCCAATAACAAAAACTAGAATAAAGTCAAACATTTATTTTGTGGGCTTTATGTGAAACTGAATTTATACACAAAAAACTGTTCTACACTAAGTCCAAAACATATTAATGTACTAATAACTATGAAATATGACTTTACCAAACAACATATACGTCTATGTCCTGACATCATTCCCCCCACCTTTTTTTCTAACCCAGGGAAACTCCCTAGATCTCTCTCCCACATCTATTTCTCATTCTTAGATACCTGCCCATTTAATTCCTGAAAGTTACTAAAGAAAAATAAGCCTATTAATGAACAATTTAATGTTAGTGATTTCAGAGTATTTCAATTTAAAAGGCCTTTAGATACTAAAGATATAGGCCTTTAGATACTCACATATTTAATCACAATTAGAAATAAAGATATTGGTATGCGACCTCTGAAAGATTGATAATATTCTTTTAATATTTAAGTCTAGAGTGTAGACCACTTTTATACACTTTCATATTTAAAACACACTCTCTTCTCCCACACATTTTAAATAAATGATATCTCTTTCATTTAAATTACTTTGCATGCATGTGCTGTTACACATTTGTCACTGACAATACATGATTAATAAACGATGAGTCAGGGTATAGCAGCTCCTTGGTTAATTGTTTCATCCATGTGTTTGCAATGTGCTAGGTCAAGCCATTTGCAGGATGTTTGTATATTCACTGGGGAGCCATGAACAATGGAACCCTTGGAAATATCTGGCTTCATGTTGTACTATAGAAAATGGAAACTTTGAGGACAGCTGTGTAATATAAGCAACAGCTGGAGCAACTATGTCCTAGAAAAATAGGAGCCATAGCATCTGTGTTATCAACCAACTAAAGTAAATAAATGTCCTTTCCCAAGTTGAATATTTAAAGTTTATTTTTTCAAGATTTAGAGTAAATTTTACAATATAGTTGTGATACAACTATATATTTCTAATTATTTTATTATTTTAGCAAACCCACACTACTTATTTCCAAGATATTAGTGAAGATTAATGTTTTAAAAAAATGCAAAAAAATACTAACTTCCAGATTGTGCTCTCTAAATACTATTTTCTAATAAAACATACCAAGGTTCTTTGGGGAAAAGGTTGATTGCAGATCTGGGCAGGAATCACTGAACTAATGTTTCAGGTCAAGTTGAACCTGGGATATCTTTTTACTGAATGCAAGAAAAATGTCAACTATTAATGAGATAATTCAGAGTGAATTAAGTGCCATTTTTTTCTTTTTTATTGCAGTAGCATTGATTTACAGCACCGTATAAGTTTCAGGAGTAAACTGCTTACATTGGCAAATACATATGCCACATCTTCACCAAAAGTCTAGTTACCATCTAATCAACTCCTCAACCTATTCTTTCAAGCCCCAATTTCTTTTCCTCTGGAAATACCTTTCTGATGTTAGAGTCTAAGCATTTGTGTTTTTTTTTTCATGTTGTTTTCTTCATATTCCACACATGAATGAAATCACACAATATCTTTCTTTCTCATTCTGATTTATTTCACAAGGCATAATACTCTCAAGTTCTACCCATGTTGTCAAAATATAAAATTTCATCCTTTCATAGCTGAATAGTATTCCATTGTCTATATACATGCCACATCTTTATTCTTTCATCTGTTAACGAACACTGAAGTTGTTTCCATATCTTGGCTATTGTGAATAGTGATACAATGAACATCGGGGGTGCATATAATTTTTTTGAAATTAATGTGTTCGTATTCTTCATATAGATACTAGAAGTGGAATTTCTGCATCATATGGTTGGTGAACTTTTATTTGTTTAATTTTTATCAATTTCAAAATAATTTTTTTAAGTTAACAACAGTTTACAACAGTATATGATACATAAATAGAGGATGCAACTTATTCAGATGTATCCTATCACACCACACTCACCACCAAGGCAAGCATAGTCCACCACACTACATTATGTCCCCTCCTACCATAGTGTGGCAGGTTTGTGCTTTGGCAGGTTTGTGCTTTGACAGGTTTGTGCTTTGGCAGGTTTGCAAGTGTTCTTTTTGAACTAGGTAAAGCTCAAGATTTATTATTATTTTATAAACTTGGTGATTTATTAAATGCAACAAGACTTTGTCTCAATTGATTTTTAATTGCAAATATAGTAATTAAAATATTACTGTATCCTTTTGAAATTGCTGAAATCTACATATGTTGAAAGGGAGAGTGATGGGGTCCTTTTGCCACAGGTATGGGTCCCCGCGCCCCAATTCATTCTTGTGTACACAGTGAGGTGGTGAAGAATCTTCCACACAAGTGAAGCAATTATGAACAACTGCCGAATGAGAGGGTATTTAATCCTCGATAGCTTTCCTGTTGAAGGTCTCTTTGGAGCCTGGGTTCCCTTGCTTATAAATCAAATGTCCTGCAATTGTCACAATGCTTTCCTCCCCACTGAGCCTCCAGGGGCAAGTGGAGTTCATGTACAATAGTGTTTATCTCATTTTGCTTTACAATAGGAAATTATATTGATAAGATTTTAAGATGCTGTTTAATAAAGAAATGAAAGACTTGTATATTTTTCTTTTCAAGGCTTCCTACCTAGAAGAGTACTGAATTCTTAATAGTGCTATGGTGACTTTCTATAATAGTAGGTTATGTCTATCTATGAATGAAGAAGCTATAAAAATTTTCTCATGTTAGGTTTCACAAAAAAATAAATAAATAAATAAAACCCTGAAAACCATTTGTATTAAGAAATATAATGATTAGTAGATCATTTTAAACCACAGTTCTCTATCATATGCAGGAAAACATTTTGATGACTAACTGTGGTTATCTTGAGTAAGCATCTCCTTTTTTATTCACTTTCTAACTAGTTTCTTTAAAGACATTAAATTACTTTCTGATCCTCTTACCATGGCAAGTAAGTGGCTAGCATATGTTTTTCCAAAACTCTGTGGGGAAATGTAATTTTCTGTAGAGGATTTTCCTAAATGTTGAAGTGCTCTCCCTGGTTCCCAATGAATGACTAAGTTCCAATTCGGCCTGACTGTTTATAGTAAGACTTTGGAAAACCGTTTTTTCCCCAGAGAAATGTTTCATCTTTGACAAATGTTACTGCAGAACGAGGTATACAACAAAGATTGCCTGACACTGGATGTTCCCAGCATTTAGATGGCGTGGATACATCATAGTTCAGATCAAGGTGACAGATAACGAATTTCTCACTCTCAGCAGTAAATTTTAGATTGATTTAACAATCCACACACCTTCAGTTTTTCAAATCAAAGAATCAGGCTAGGAATGCATCTGTGAGGTGAGGCTTAGTACTGACCAAAGTCTGGAAAGAGTCAGTATAACACTAAGTTTCTGGGGCCAGATCCAATATGACTTAAGACAGGAAATGTGTGCTCCATGGCGCTCTGTCAGACCTAGTTGGGCCTACGACGTGCAGAAATCAGAAAACATATTTAAGGCTTTAAAGCTCCAACTGGTAAATTCAGCCAGTTTAAGCCTTTCCTGCTTTTTTACTTAATAGAAATTCTCCCCTTCGTTGTATTCAAACACTACCTAGTGTATTTTGGCTTTGGGTAATTAGAAAAGCAGAAGTCTACAACATGTGCTCGGTGTCTGAATTTGAGGCTGCAGTGATATCATAACTAAAGGGAGTACCATTAATCACTTGGGTCAGGCTAGACTATTAGCGAAGAGACTTTTTTTCTACAGCAAAATACAGGCCAAAAATGAAATAGAGATGGTACTGAGAGAAAAGAAAATGACCATAATTAGTATTCTTTAATACCTGAAAATGTTTAAACTGAGCTATTTTAAATTTATATATATATATTATACAAATGGACACACATATACATATGCAATGTGTGCATATGTAGTATATACATAAAAACATATTTGTCAAATCATTATTTTATTACAATTTAGTACTTAATATATAGATTAAAAAAAGAGGTAAATGCTAACTTTAGGAAAATATACTTCATTTTAATTTTAAGTAATAGTAATTTTTACTTTTAGTGATCCATTTATCTTTAGAGTTACTGTCTTAAAAATGGCTAGCCCTTAGGGGTTTTTTTTGAGCTTTAGGTCGAAAGGGAAAAGACAGCATATAAATTATGCAGAGGTAGTAATACTTCTAAAAGTTGAAAATAAAACTGCTTTAAGGATAAATACTTGACTCCTTTCTTCAAAAGAAAACATAATGCAAATGATGAAGATCTGTGTTCTCTGTAATCTAAGAGAATGACTTATTAAGGAAGTCATAAAGAAGAAAAGTTTATTTATATACATGAACATGTAATTAACAGTAAAAAATAGCCTTAAGTTTTGTGAATGAGATTAAAAAAGCTCAACACAATATGGCAATGTATGATGTAAGGTTTGATTTTCATATAATTATTAAAGCCTTTAGATGTTAACAGGGCTGTGATTCCAAGTCAGTACAATGAACTGAATTGAAAACATAGGTCTCTCAGATGTCCATGCAGTTCTGCTAATAAAACGTGTAATGCACTAGAATATGGAGTTTTTATTTTGCTACCCATACTATTTTTTTTATTTTTTTATTTTATTGGTATAATGTAAACTTACCAGTATGAATTGATTTAGTCCAGAATCCCTTCCACTGTGGTTTCTTATATATTGCCTTTAATAATCTGAATTTCTGTACAATTTACTTTTTTTTTTTTAAGATTTATTTATTTATACAAGTACTGGGTACAGTCAGAAGCGCGGGAGGGTGAGAGAATTCACAAGAGTCAGAGCGGGGAGCAGAGCAGGCAGACTGACGAAGTACACTGCTGAGGGAGCAGCCGGCGGCAGGAGAGGTCTGCGCGCCATGTGGGACCCTCCTCCGGTGGCTGGGGAGCAGCCGGGGATCTAACCGGCGCTGCAGGGTCTGCGGGCAGCTTCGCAACCCAGCGTTCAACCGCTGCGTCACCGGGGAGGCCCCCTATAAAGATAATATTTCAGGTGCCCTTCAATGTTCAGGACCCAGAAAAGTTGAAACATTACCATTTCTATACACATTTGAATTATCTTACAGACATGATGATTATTATAACATGATTCTTAAATAAATCTGGTAATTTATCTCCATAAATTCAGTGATGAGGTCAAGAAGACAGAAAAAAGAAAGTCAAACTTGCCATATTCCAATTATTTTTATCATATACACACATTAAATAAGAGATCTATGGTTCCATCTCTTTAGATGAAACTTAGCTAGGCTTGTTGCAAAATGGCCATAAAAGAGTGCTTCCTGATACCTTTTAAATGCATTTATTCACATATTTGTTTATTTAGCAAAGCACTCAGCTAGGGGTTTGTATGTGACCTGGCCAAAATAAGCATGACCATGTCCCATAAAATTATAGTTGTTGTGTTTTCAGTGACCAAAAGGAATTGGAAATCTATCTTGACAAATGAGATAAATCATTATTATTTTAGCCTCATTCATTGCCATAGATGAGAGGAGATGTGACATAGAGAAAAGGAGGTATATCACAGAAATGTGGAGAGGTGGGATGAAAGGAATCAAAACATATAGCACTAAAAGAGCTCAGAGATGGAATGCAACACTTTTGCATGTATTCATTTTTTTCCTGTCCAATGTGATGAGTCTTGGCTTTCATATTTCCTTTAATATCTTGTTTTTCATTTAAGAGTTGTGAAAACTCATTCATGAGTTCTTAGCATATTTAACAGAAACGTAGTCCTTCTACACATACCAGCAGAATTGAAAACTGGTTCTGAAATAAATATATATACACACATGTTCACAACACTAATTTTCACAATTGCCAAAGGGTAAAAACAGTCTAATAGCTATCACAGCTAATAAGACACAGTTAGAAGACATAAGTCACATAAATGACTGACTATTTTCTGGAGACTATATTCTGTTTTGTTTTTCTATTTTATTTATTTTTATCCTTGTGCTATTTCATGCTTTATTAATTATTGATGTTTTACAGTAATTCCTCACAGGAAGATAAAGTCTTTCAACTTTGTTCTTTTTAAGGATTGTATTGCCTATTCTGTGCACTTATCAATAGCTGTGCATAGATCTACATCTCTGTGTCTATCTATATATAGCGTATAGCACTTGCATTTCTATATAAATTTTGGAATCAACTCCAGTTTTACAAAGTACTATGATGGTATTATTATTCATACTATATTGAATCAATAGAACTTTTTGAAGATAATTAACACCTCAACAAAATTGTCTTCCAATCTGTGAACATGGTATTTTCATTTACTTACTATTTTTGTCAGCAGTTTTTGTAGTCTTCAGTGTATAGAACCTACATATAATTTGTTAAATTATTCCTAAATATTCTGTTTTTATCAAATTTTATATTGTGTGTCCTATATTTATTGAATTACATATTTTACTCTATTAAATTCATGAATATGCATATTTTTACTGCATTTGTTCATCTCATGAGGTAGATATGGTACTATTCCCATTTCCAACATGTAAACTGGGCTCAAAGTAATGAAATAAATATTTCACATATTTATACATAGAGCTATAGGTAGGCTTGAATTCATAACACTCATTGGTCATCTCCAGAGGATACTTGCATGGTTTTCCTTATGAAACATTGTAGGAGAATAAAAGACAAAACATGATAATAAGTACAAGCTAAGTTTATAGATTCCTTGAAAAAAGGTGAGAAACTTTTCTTTTGGCGTCTAATTTTTTATGAGATTGCAGCCAAATCACCTGATAGAAAGTTGAAGAAGACAGAATGAGTGAAGAGTTGTTGATACAAGCACTTCAGAGAGGAGAGAAAAGGTGACTAGAGATATACAGTAATGTTGAAGTCTAGTCAATATTGACAGCACAGTTAAGGTTACAAACAATGACTTTATATGTATTGGTACAGGTTGGATTTGGAGAAGACAAACTGCTCTTATCTGTGGTTGGAAATGGATCAAAATTATTATTCAAAATGTATGAGGTGCGTGGGGGGGGGGGGGGAGGTGAGGGAGGGAGATGTCAAGCCTTCTGAATATATTCCAGGAGGGCAATGAAGTCAAACTAGGATTATATACAAATGGAAAGAAGTTGAGAGTTATGGGGCAGAGAGTTCAGTGGAATAAATTTCTCAGTGAAATTGAAGAGCCAAGATGATTAGAATGTGTGAGCAGAACAGAGACTTTCTGAAATGGCCTGAGGCCTTTGCATAAGATTTTAGTTGATTGCAATGTTTCACAGTAATTCCCAAAAAATGACACTTCCAGTATATGATTGTGGGAATTGCTAACTGAAATAGATAGAATTTTGAAGTTCGAAATGTCCCAAAGTTAAAGTATTAGCTATGTGGATGCTAAAGTAACCCTAAAATATGGAAGAACTTGAAGAGAAAAGGAAGAAGATGGGCTCAATGCCAAAACTTTCAGTAAATGTTGATAGTGCCCAGGTAGTCATAAAATGTAAATACAATGAAAAGGAAAATTTATTAGACTTTCTGATTCTTAAAATCAAGTAGAGATTTGATTCCTTAACAAAGTAGGATATTGACCTACACAGAGAATTGGCACCAAAATATACAGTGAAATTTCTGTAAAATATGTTTTATATACCACTGTTTTTCAAAAGTATTGCCTGTAATAACTCATTACAATGTTTGTAATAAAGAGGTATATGTGTGAATGTACACAACTTAGTCTTAGATGATATAACAAATCTCCAGGTTGCCTAATTATTCTTCTCTTCTTATTAAATACTTTTCTATAAACATAATTTGACTTGAGAAAATACATATAACATGGCATGGCTAGAACAATAACTTTACAGTTGGAGTTTACAATTGGAGTTAAAATCTTATATTCTGTTTCTCTAAGAACTCTTGGAGTTTTCACACTATAAATCATTAACAATAATGAAACTAGTTGCAGCTGGCATTTTATCTCTGAGGATCAAATGGGAGGATGAATTTTATGGTTAAAGCTACAAAGGAAGTGACAACAAACTTCTGACTGCTTTAATGAAATGCATATAGATCTTACATCTACATTAGCAGGAAAACTAAAACAAATTTTGGTGCCTAAAGGAAATACTGCTTTCTCCAGCTGCTTGAGTTGAGTCATTACCTCTGAGAGAATGTATTTGCTGACAGGGGATATATTGACTGCGTTCACTATGTGCTTTGTGAGAAAGCCAAAGTATATTTTCCTTTTCAATGTAGCAGTCATGGAATCAAGAGAGTTATGCTGTATTTATACCATAGGACATATTTTTCAGTATGTCTAGTGTTAGTAGACCAAATCAGCCTCTAGGTTTCTGTTTGCTTTCCTGAGAAATCAATAAAATCAAGTAGTGATGGAAATACCATCTGCACAAATCTTTCAAGAACAGTCTCATAATAGCATTAAAAGAAGTACAGTGATTTAATTTCTTTGAACACTATAATGTAACAAGTATTTGGGATAACATATGAGCATCTAGAAGAGTTACACTTATAGAAAACCATGACTAGATTGTAGTAAAACACACTGAATGATAATATCTGAACAATGATTTTATAATATGGTAATGATTGGAATCAAGCATGGGAAAATCTGTGATAATTCAGATACTTTTACAAGGCCAACATAATCTTGATATTAAAGCTAACAAAATATCTCCAAAAGAACAGTAAAGCCAATCTCTTTTATGAACAAACATGAAAACTCTAAAGAAAATAAAATCAAACAAAATATATTGATATGTAAGAAAAAGCTATTACATTGTAACTAGATAGATTTTATTACAGAAGTAAAATATTGATTTAACTTTTGATAATAATTATAATTCAACATTTAAATGAAAAGCATTTAATCACCTCAATAGTTACAGAAAAAATATTTATACCTGTTCAAATACTTAGCAAAAATTCAATTAAACATGTTAAAAATTTCTACACAAAACAAACATTATTGAGACAATTTACAAAAGACGTAAGTAAATTGAGAACTATTTCATATTCATGAATCAGAGATATTCTGATATAAATAATATAAAGATGTAACATTTCCTTTATTTAGGTCTTTAATGTAACCAATTGAAAATCCCAATGGAATTAAAGGCAACTAAAACAGGGTTTTACAACATACAGCCTGTGTACCAGATACAGGTGACAGGGGATATATTGTTACCTCTCATTCTTTTACATATTGTGTATCCATTATTTTTGTTTTATCAGCAGAGGTGAATAGTTATGACCAATTCTACATGGCCTACAAAATGAAGAAATATTTATTATCTGTTTCTTTATAGAAAAACTTGGCCAACTCTTGGTCTAGACATACTTAAAAGAGAACAGGGCCTCCCCTGGTGGCGCAGCGGTTGACCGCTGGGCTGCGAGGCTGCCCACAGCCTCTGCAGCGCCGGTTAGTTCCCCTGCTGCCGGCAAGGGTCCCACAAAAAAAAAAAAAAGAAGAACAAATCTGAGGGACTTATACCACTGAATATCAAGACATTATAAAATACTTAAGTAGTTAATAATGCTTATTATTATAAGGGTGACTTAGCATCATGTAATAGACAAACACACACAGATAAATAAATGAATAAAAAATGTTCAGAATCAGACAAAAGCTTACATGGACACATGACTTAATACCAGAGCAATATGCTCAAATTGTGTATTCAGTGAAGGTATCTGGATAAAAAAGAATTTCAACCCATCTCTTATGTACAAGGGCATTGGAGAGTTAAATATGAAAAGTCAAACAATACAGTTAATAGATGAAATCATAGAAGAATATCTTCATATCTTTTAATGATGTAAAACATGGAAAAATGCTACCAATAAAGAAGAGACTATTATATGACATTAAAATTAGAAATATCTCTACATTATGAATACCAGTAAGGAAATAGAGGTGCTGGGTCACAAAACAAGTGTCCATAAATTCATAAAGATTGAAATCATTTCAAGTATCTTCTCAATCATAATGGTATCAATGTAGAGATCATAAAAAAAAGAAAGTCAGGAAAACTCCTAATACGAAATACTCGCAACATACTACTGCATCACATTGGGTTAGCAAGGAAATCAGGGCCTCCCTGGTGGCGCAAGGGGTTAAGACACAATCTATGAGGCTGTCTGCAGCCACTGCAGCACGAGTTCAATCCCCAGCTGGGGAAATACCCATATGGTGCAGCGGACCTCTCCTGCCTTGCCTGCTGCTCCCCTCAGCAGTGTATTTCAGTAGATCTACCTATTCTGTTCCCCATTCCGTCTCTGGTGAGTCTTCTCACCCCCCACACCTCTGGCCTGTACCCCAGTTCTTGTATGCATAAATAAATAAATCTTAAAAAAAAAAAAACAAGGAAATCAAAGGATATATTTTGAAAAATACCTGTAAACCCTCAGAAAGAAGACGGTAGCTTCCAGGACATATGCAACTTGTAGTGGATAACTCAGAAATACAGAGGATCATAAGAAACTACTAGGGGCCTCCCCGATGGCGCAGCAGTTGAGCGCTGGTTGCGAAGCTGCCCGCGGCCTCTGCGGCGCTGGTTCGATCCCCGGCTGCTCCTGGGCCACCAGAGGAGGGTCCCACATGGTGCGCAGACCTCTCCTGCCACCCGCTGCTCCCCTCAGCAGTGTACTTCGGTCCTTCTGCCTGCTCTGCTCCCTGCTCTGGCTCTGGTAAATTCTCTCACCCTCCCGCGCTTCTGACTGTACCCAGTGCATGTATAAACAAACAAATAAATAAAACATGCCTCTATAAAAAAAATTAAAAAAAGAAACTACTATTAACATTTTTGTGGCAATAATTTGAATAACAGAGAAGCAATGGACTAATTTTTTGATGCATGGAATCTTCTAATACTGAATTTGGATGAAACAGAAAATCCTAAAAACCAATTAGAAGTAAGGAATTTTAAATGGTAATCTAAAGTCTCCCAAAATACAAAAGCACAGGATGAGATGATTTCATTAGGAAGTTCTACCAAACCTTCAAGGAGGAACAAATACCTTTCTCCAACTCTTCCATAAAAGTGAGGAAGAGGATACTTCCAAACATATTTTGTGAGTCCAACATTACTCTGATTTGAAAAGCAGAAAAGGGTATCACCAACAAAAAAGAAAGCTACAGACCAATATCCCTGAAGAACATAGATGCAAAAGTCCTCAACAAAATCTTAGCATATATTTCAAATCAACAATATATTTAATATATTTATCTAGTGGGGTTTATTCCAGAGATTCAAGGAAGGTTCAACTTATGCAAATCAATCAATGAAATTCACTACATCAACAAAAGGATGCTAAAAATCATATGGTCATATCAATAGACCCAGAAAAATCATTTGACAAGACTCAACACCATTTATCATTAAAAAGTAATTAAGAAATGTGGGAAAGTAGGAGCAGACCTACTTTATAATTATTCCTTACATCTAATTATTCAAATTATTGCCACAAAAATGTTAATAGTAGTTTCTTATAATAAAGGCTACATACGTCAAACCAACAGCTAGTAGCAACTCAATGGTGAGAAAATGAAAGCTTTTCTTTTAAGGATATCTTTGTACAAGACACTGCTGTTTAACATAGTATTAGAGACCCTAATTAGAGCAAAGAGGCAAAAGAAAGATATAATAATAACTCACATTGGAAAAGATGTTAAACACCACTATTTTCATACATTAAACCCTGATAAAAGCTGCTAAAAGACTATTAGAAATAGTAAATGAGCACCACAAAATGGCAGACTAGAAAATCAATGTACGAAAAAATATGTTCCATTCCTGTATGCAAACAAACAATAAGAGAAAGAAATCAAGAACATAGTGCAATTTCCAATTGCATCAAAAATAATTAAAAAGCAATAATTAAATATAAAAAATACTTTTAACAAAGCAGGTGAGAGGTAAAAGACTTGTACAATGGAAACTCTAAGATAATCTTTAAAAGAAATAGAAGACACAAATATATATATATATATAAAGATATTCCTTGTTCAAGGATTGGAAGAATTAACATTGTAAAATGGTCCTATACTCAAAGCAATATACAGATTGAATGCAAGCACTATAAAAATATCAATGGCATTCTTCAAAGAAGTAGAACAAACATTACTGAAATTTATATGGAAACACAGAAGACACTGAATAGCCAGGGAATCTGCAATATAATTGAAATAGAAATAAATAACTGAAAAATCCTAAATATTTAGAAATTAAACAACACATTCCTAAATAACCAATGGGTCAAAGGAGTCTCAAAAGAAATGAAAGAAGGAAATAAAAAGTAGACAGTTGAATGTAATAAAAGGAAGAAAAGTCTTGAACAGGCACTACGCAAGAAGGGATTTCCAAATAGCTGATAAAATATGTGAAAAATTGCTTAACATAATAAATCACCAGGAAAATACAAATAAAAACCACAAAATTTTAAAAATGACAAGTCTACATGGTGAGAAGGACAGAAAACAACTGGAATGCTGATCAGTGCAAAAGCTGGTACAAAACTGGGGAAACTTTGTAAACGGAGCATATGCTCCAACATAAGACAGTCTGAGAGCTATATCAGCTGGACTTTACCAAGAAAAATTTCACGTATATGAATATTCACAGAATTATTCATAATAGCCAAACCAAGATATAATTTAAATATTTCTCAGTGGTAGAAAATATAACCGAATTGTTGTAGGAACAAATCTCACAGTCAAAAAAGCTGAATGAAAGAGTCCACCCCAAAATAATTCAAATTGCATGATTTCTTTCATATAAGTTCAAAAAGTGGTAAATGTAGTTCTTGGTATTGGAAGTCAGATTAGTGGTTGGTTACTTGCCATTTAGAGAAAGTTACAGGAGGGTAGTGTGTGAAGGACATTTCTAAGATGCTAGTGATGTTTTACTTCTTGACTTTGTTGGCAGTTACATGAATATGTTCTTTTTATGACAGTACACTAATCTGCACAATTTTATTTTATGTATTTTCTATAATATGATTCATTTCAATAAAATTTTTAAGATAAATACCAAATTTCACTGTGTGGAGTATGGTCCTTCTTACTTCAGCACTTATGCTACCCACCACCCAAGGACTCATTTTCTGCATCTAAGGTATTAATATGGTCTTCAAATATTTTAGACCTGTTTAATTTTTAGATTTTAACACAGACTCTTAATTTGCAGGAGGAAGAAACAGAATTGCTCATTTTGAAAGTTCAGCTCACATTCCAAGAAGTTATGTAATTTCCTGTTTGATAGAGCAAAGTTCCTTGTTTCAATAATAAATGACCTCTCTGTGTCCTCTACAGTATTAGAAAACATTCTTCTGTAAAATTCTTTTTAGGTTTTCAGTTTCTTTTCAGGGTTATTGATGTTCCATCCAAAGCCAGAGAAGAGAGCTGAAATTCCTCTTCTTGGATTCCACATCAGATTGCTAGCTTA
The DNA here is from genome assembly GCF_014898055.3 of Talpa occidentalis. NCBI lineage: Eukaryota > Metazoa > Chordata > Mammalia > Eulipotyphla > Talpidae > Talpa > Talpa occidentalis. The sequence goes on from NW_023603184.1 coordinate 114,668,730, forward strand.
GGGCCCTCACCCTCAAAGTTTCTACTTTAACAGTTTGTGCTTATAGTTGTACCTCATTCATTCTGATGCATTCATAGTGCTTCACAACTCTTTATCATTTAAAAAAAAAGGAATTTTTGGCCCAAAAAGCAAATAAGAAAGTATAGAATTTTAAGTCAAATTGCAATTTGATAAATGTACTTAAAGAATTAAGAGTACTGATTTATTTCAGGTAAAGTTAACCTCAGAATATATTGCATTATTGCATTAATATCTGGCAACTTAAATTTTAATTTAAATTGTGAATTCAATTCAAGAAGTGAATAAAAGGAATACTTTTATGATTCTGGAGACAAAGTCATCCAAGACTTTTTACCTATTATTTTGTCCTATTTTAGTTAACTAGTAACTGTCACATACGTTTTGAATATATTAAAAGGAAATAATAATTACAGTTATTGATCACATTGATTTCTAAAAATATTTTATTCCTGTAGAAAAGAAATTGGTTAGTAAAAAACAAATGATCTGAAAGGCACCCATCTTATGTCTTGTATTTGGAAACTAAAATGAGAAACAGGAACTGGTTTTATGGGTAGGAATGTGGAAGGCTATTAGAAATGTTTTATACATATATGGCTATTTTTAGCAAAAGATGAAATATTGCAGTCTCCCAGCCACAAACTGTAGAGTGAAGAATGTTGTATCTGTCTTCTTCAGTTTTCTTCCATCCAATCAGTCCAAAGCATTAGATAATTTACATATGAGTGAGCCAAAGACTGCCTCATATATAATGGTCTGCACTCATTTCTGCTTTTATTTTTTTTTCTTTCAATGTTAAAGCCATTTCTCAAATATTTATCTTCCTCGTTTCATTTCAAATTAAAAATGAGCCTGAATGGCTCCTGTAAGATGGAGAAAGTGCCATTATTGAATAATGGAAAATGACTAAACTTGGGATTTGGAAGGTTGACTTCTTGTACTGGCATCAGCCTCCAGCATTCCTTTGGGTGCATCAATCTGAGCCTCAGTTTTCTCATTTGTGAAATGTAAATAAGAACTGTTGTTCCACTCATCTTGCTGGTTGTTGTGAGTGAGTTAAATGTAAAGGCTTGGTGAAAACCTACTACATAAATGGAAGTTGTTATTACTACTACTATTTTTATAACTTTTTTTTGGGATTAGGTTTCTAAGATGTATTCCTGTGTTTGAATGAATCACTTGATTTAAACCTGAATTAATTTCTTTGGACCTGGAAACTTCTAAGAGCTATCTGATATTGTAACTTGTAGGAAATATTTAAAATTTTAGAAACTAAGGAAACCTGCTTTCTATTTAGGTGAAAGTGGCTTGTGAAGACTACCTAGTCTGTTTTAGATATAGAATTAAAGGGGAAAAAAAAGACAGGGAGGGTATCTTTTACAAAAACTAAATCATTGCCATTGACAATTTCTGTTTATTTAAGTGGACTATCCTGGAGTGCGAGGGTTATCCTTTGAAAATGTGCTACCAGGGGCAACCAAGGCCATTTACTGAAAGATAATGGCTCTATTTCAATTACTTCTAAGTAACTTCCAGATCTTTTTCCCCATGATCTTATAATTTGGCTCCCCTTGCTAGTCAGCACCATGCTGCCAGCCTCTCCCATTTCTAGGCTGTAGCCACGCTCCCCACCCTTGTGTGCTTCTGAATGTCATAGCTTTGAGGTTTCCAAAAGACAAACAGAGCCTATTCCTACCCCCAGTGGCAACTTTTGAGAATTTCAACCCATGTGTTCCATTTATTGGCCCTGGAGACGCAGACAAAGGAAACTTATGGGACAACTCCTACAGTGCTTAAAGCAGCTGACTCATGTGCCTTAGGTCAGGTTGACTTTGTGAAGACCTCATAACTTTCTTGATGTATCCTCAGATCTTTCTGACCAGTTGCCAGTAGCATTAGTAGAAAAGCTAAAGTTCCTAGTCCCATGACACAACTCCAGCCCCCAACCACAGTTCAGAAATACAGCGGAGTGACAGGAGAAGCTCCTGTATCACATGTGGCTTGGTGTGGCAGGTCATACAGTTTGGTCCAATTGTTCATGCAGGGATTTCTTAAATTAGTCAAGAGAATTTATATTGTGTACTGGAACACACACTATTTTTTTCTCAATTATGCATATTATGCATTTATTTTTAGGTAGACTTCTTATACTTCTACACTATATTTTCAGTGCTAACATCAGGTAATCTTTAACTATGTTTTAGAGCATAGTGCCGAAAACTGCATGTGGAATATTGGCAATAAGGAGAAAGGAGGGGTGCAGAAAAGCTGCCCAGAACATCATTTGTAATACATTGGTCATGATTTTCTCTTTCATCCTCAGGAGGTTGTGATAATATATTCAGCCAATGGAGAAATAATTTAATATTACTGCAGCCAGGGATCTCTGAGAAATGCTTTCAATTCCCCACATTGGTCTTAGCAGCAATATTTCTATATTAATGTCAGCTTTCATTAGTTCACACCATTAACTATTGGGAAATCACAAAATCTGTCAGGTTACTCATATTAATCAACACATAGCCTTATTTGGCTACTGAAAATTTTACAGTGCTATCCATATCTTCATTTTATATTCCTTCAAAATAATTTTTTAAATATTTCCTTGTTCCTATACGACATTTTTGGTTATTCCATAATAGTATCTTTTGTTTATGTCTTTGCCATTACAAGTAATAAAGACTTCCAAAATGCATCTTCTAAGTAACAGTTCACCTTTCAATTTTTTTATTTACATTCAGGATTCTGAGAAAATAACCTCCCCCACCCCCAAAGTCAGTACTTGAACCAAACGCTTTCTCTTTTCACTCTTCCCTTTCATTGGCTGATTTTCACTGACATTTCAGACTGTAAGTGAAATAAATGTCCCTTCTAGAGGGAGACCTTTCCTAAATCCTAGGATAGCTTAGGTCCTCTAGTAAGACACACTTAGCCCCTGTGATTTTAGGTTCATATCATATCATGCTAGTGTTGGTAGATACCAATTTGTAGAATTGTTTGTTTCATGATTTCACCTCTGGACTGTAAGTGCCATGAGGGTAGGAATCAGGTTTGTTTTAAACACTGCTAAATTTCCTTTGTCTAATAGAGTACCTGTCACTTAGCTCAAGGTTTCATCTGACCAAAGAATGTACAAACCATCATCACTCTGCCCACAGTTCCTATAAACTGGAAACATGTAATCCTGATAAAATCTGGAGCAAATTCAGTAACACTTATAGCTACCTTGACCAGGTAGCAGGAGCCAAGGAAGCAGGAGAATCTTCTGAGTTTTAATTCAGTTCGCAATACTTTCATGATGCGTTAATTCTCCAAGTCTCCTCAAACTAATCTTAGAATCAAAGTCTATCTAGAGGGAAGCTGTATTTTGTATTTCTGATGCGCTTTCATGGACTAGCTTTAAGTCCTAATCCTAAAATATGGGTGGCATTCTCAGTTGCCACATAATCTGTTTGAAACACTGCTTTTTTGTCTACAGCATGAACGAACAGAGATCTACAATTATTGTTCCTATTGCTCTTAGAAGCTATCATTAAATGGCTGAAAACAAAATTCCTTAATTAATTCTCTTTTTGAACCATATCAATTAAATATATTACTAACAACTAAGTTCCTTCCAGGTCCCATTCTTCATATTAAAAAGTGGGCAGGGAGCACAATAGACTACGGTGGAAGAATATGGGAGTTTGGGTGGTTGGTGTGGTTGGGTGATAATACCTGAAGTGTGAGATCCTATAACTCCAAATCAAAAACAACATTGTAAACCAATGCTACACCAATAAAATAAATAAATGAAAATTTGTCATTCTTTCTGATTATTCAGTTACACCAAGGCAGCCATCAACTGAGTCTACTTACTTTTCAAGAATTAATGACAAAAAAAAACCAAAGTCAGCAAAGACATCAAATCCCTTCAGTCATTTAAGAAGCTAGTTGTGTATACTCACAAATGAGTATTCTTCACATACTTTTCTGTTTTCTACAAAGCCATGATACATGAAGCTGTAAGGCCCCAGTGATTATCATGCAATCTTTCAATTCTAAGGAAACTAAAACATTGACCTTTAATTTTTTTCTTAACAAATTAAACAACTTCAGTTTGTTTATTACAAGTGTCATTTTTATTTGTTTTGAATATATCTTTTGGATTTAATATATCTTTTGAAAGTTCTGCTGTGAGCACAATATGAACATACAATTGTTAACCAACAACTGTAATCACCTTAGTCTTTATACTTAGATGATTTTAAAATCTGGGTTTCAACATTGATTTGAAATGTTTGGTAATCTTTTGTTTCCTTTCACCATAGTGCTTGCACTATCAAAACGAACACGTGGCAGAACTTTAAGGACTAATGCCAAACATATGGTATCCACAACCAGTCAGCATAACCTTTGGAATGCTAATTGCAAAGAAGAGCCAAATGAAAATGCTTAATAGCACACATATGGTCAGTTGAGGATTTCCTAATAAACTGACTTTTCTAAAGCCTGTAAATATCTTCGTCATGTAAAACAGATACACTTAAATGTTGCAAGAAAGGTCACGATTAAACAGTCTTTTGTAAGTTTTATATAGTATTACTTTAAATAGGAAAGTAAAATAATTTTCACATCTTTATTAAACCTATAAAGCCCTTTTCCAAAACTATATGCATTCCAGAAGCACATGCTAATTATCCTCTTCATATTTAGCTTGAGGCTAATGGAATTAAAGGATGCAATAAGTTTCCTTGAACTAAAAATATAATTCCATGAAAACAACTGTCACAGCAGGAAGAATCTAATGTCTATCCAATGCTGCATTTATTTTAAGCACATATCAGCTTCAAGGATGCTAGATCTAGCTACTCCATTTGACAATTATGGAAACTGTGATATGGAGGTAATATGACTAGCCCAAGGCACATAGCTCTTAACATTTTTATCATGAATGGGCATTGGTGTATTTTTTCGAAGGTTTAGTTCAATTACCCAAACTTCTACTGCTTTAATGTTCCTCCACCCTAATTTCTGTAGCATGAGTATATCATGTGTAAGAAATCTCATTGTTACCTTCTTCCAGTGAAAACCTGCTCTACCACTATTCTCTGCAAAATGACCATGTCTGGCTATGAAATATCTTTGAATTAAAGATTACTCCTGCAATGACCTTAAAGTAAAAGGTTTAAAATGCTACTCTAATTTTAATTTGAGGGGAAACTATGGAGAGAGGGGTGTTGATTTTAATCTAGAAAGCTAAACCAAGTTATTTTATATACTCTATTATTATTTCCTCACTTCTTTTATCAACCTCTAGCTATGTCTCTTTCTACTGTCCACACAATCCCCAAGGTATAAGCATCTTTTCTTGATGGGAATTTGCTCTTCTGTTGTTTCTGTTGTTTCATATATATATATATGAATCTCTTCAATTTATATACCAAGGAAATTTATTATAATACCAAATAAATTCAATTTCTATGCCAGGGAAAGCCTTAACTGTTCATGCAAACTGAAGGATCAGAGATGTTTCCATGAACAAAGAAATTAGGAATTGCATTCCAGATTGAAGGAACAATGCGACTGAGTCAGAAATGTTCAGCAATGGTAAATGATTGAGTATGACTAAAACAGGCCTAAATGTACAATCTGAAGATCAAATCTAGCCCACAACATGTTTGCTTAGGCTAAGTAGTGTTTTTAAAATACTTAAATTATTTGTCAATATTTAATAACTAGAAGATTCCACATTGTAGTTTAAATTCCTCGTTTGTATTAAAATATTGAGATGGAAACTCTGAGTTTGTTTTCAGCCTGGCAATATTAATTAGGTTAGGCTGAATTCTGTAATGAACAACTTACAAATTTTCAGTAACTTAACACAATAAATATTTATTTGTTCCCAAAACATTAGTTCAAAAAGATGTTCCTGATCTGGCGCCTTTTCTGCATGACTCTTCACCATGACATAAAGGTACAAGATCCTTTGATTTTATGATTAGACCCACCTCTAAGTCTTTGGAGTTATTTTTATTCAGTAGGGGAAAAAGAAAAGGGAATAGAGAAGTACACGAGGGCAGTCTGTTAAGTCAGTCCTAGACATGATGGTCAGTCTTAATGATACTTCATGATCCAAATGTCAATCACATGTTTTACCTAATAGTAATGAAGGCTGGGAAATACATTTTATCTGTGTGTTCAGGTGGAAAGAAAATGACTTGAGAACAATTTGTCAATGTCTACTACATAAGTTGATTAGAGGTGAGTCTCTAACTCGCTTAATTGAGGTTTGTGGTTACTCTTTCTTCACAGTCTACTCCCAGTCTGCTTTCTCTTCAAGGCTGTCTTTCTAATCACTGTAGGCATTTGTGTGAATGTGTAACCCCCAGGATAGAAAATCAAAGAGTGCATGTCAGGGAGCAGTTAAAACAGGCTCCTTCTAGAAAAGGAAATGATTTATGTAATCTTGCATTAAACAAAACTTATTTTTAAGTGAGGACAAAATTCTCTCTTTAGGTCGACAGATCACATGAAGATGTACCAGGAAAAACAATTATGTGGGTTTTCAGTTTATCACTAAATATTTCATAACTTTCAGCAGTGCTTAAGGTATATCTCCAAATGATATTAAATATTTGTGGCATTTTTATGGTGCCAATATTTTTCACATAATAAGAGAACTCTGATTTATGGACTGTGATTTTGGGTAACAGAGACATATTTAATTACATGGACTAGTTATTTGATATTTTTCTCTTTTAACCTGTCAATTCCTTGATTGCTCAGATCAAGTTTATAAATGTCAGGATAAAACATTTTTCAAAAAAAATTTTCTTTTGCAGGCATACTGTTTTTCTTTTAAATCGTATCTCTCAAACCTGGAAATATCTTAGGGATTTCTGTTGTGATCTCCCTTTATGCACTTGCTAAAGGGAAGTGAATATATAATAAATGTTCAGATGAAATTTTGGCAATAGAAAGAAATTTGGCTCTACTGACTCTAGCTTCATTTCACAATGAAGTCAGAGGTTATAGGAGGCCAACTATTCTGTCGAGGTACTTAGAAGCACGTCAGTTTCAAGTAACCCCTAGTTGTTTCTCCTGCATAAACTTTAACTTATGTGCAAATCATCATTAAACTCTACAAACATCTTTGAGTTATGGTTTAGGGGACATCCTGATGGCATCAATCAAGAAAGAGGGAGCTTGAGTTAGGACACTGACACAGACTAGAAAGTGTAGCATGAAACTGAATTAGAGTGAATATTAGAAAATACCTTTTGAAAATACACTAGAAGCAGTTAATCCTTGAGGATTAACATCCAAATACATGTAAAACAAAACTATTGTTTCTTTTTTCACCAGTAAATTGAATGATGCTAACTTGTCACTAAGGTTCCCACTCTCAGTTCATACTCATTCACACTCCACTATCACCCTGACCCAGGGCAGAGAGAACAGAATTAAGTACACTTGCAGTGCTAGAGCAGAACATATTTCTTTTGCATTCCTTTTGCCTTCTAATTATGAAATTGTTGGATTCTGGTTTCTTATCACCCAGATTTCAGTCTGGGATCTGAAATCCTCATCGTCCACATAATTTTTGTTTCCTTGCTTTGCTTTCCTGGCATAGAAATTCTGTCCTTCTATACCTACTGATTCTTTTACTTAACACCATTTCCAGTCCTGGAAGTCCTTTATCTCATCTTTGTGACCACTCTTATTCACAATAATTGATCTATTACCCTTTATATGTCTACAAAGCATACTAACAGCCTAAGATTGTACCATAGATATAAGCTAAAATTTATCTAGCCAATATCTATGCGACATACACAGATGTTACATGTGTGCATAAGGTAACCCCATTTTAATAAAATGTATTGCCAATTATTGCTTAATTTTTTAATTTGTTATTTTAACAGAAATTCATAACAAAAGTCATTTGGAGACAGCTAATCCTTTTAATTCCATGCTCAGTAGAGTTCTTCCATACACCTAAGCATTTTGTGATATGTGAATTATATTAACAATAGTGATTGATTCTGGGTTAAGTGCTGGGCAGGGTAAAATAGCAGTATATGAGAGTCTAGTATTGATTAAATTGCCTCTGGTTTCAACTTCTAAGGATAATTTGGTATCTAGTTCGCAGAATTTAACTGAAACTGTGCTAAAAAGTTTCACAAATTCAGAAATCCATATTCAGAAATACATTTCAACAATGTGGCATGGTGTCTTTCATTTTAATGACAGTTCCCTTTGCTATATACAAGCTTTTTAGTTTAATGTAGTTTAATTTGCTTAGTATTGATATTTTCCCCTTGTAGTTATAGGCAAATCACTAAAGACATCACTGAGGCCAATGTCCTAGAGTGTTGTTTCTTTGTCTTCTGTGTATCTTATGGTTACAGGCCTTATATCTAAATCTTCAATCCATTTTGAATTAATTTTTATTTATGGCATTAAATAATGGTCTAGTTTCATTTTTTCTCTCCCATACAACCAGCTTTAATTAGCATTCCTGTTTGTCATTTATTTCACCCTTGAGACATGATTTAGGTACAATTTTCTCAAATCTATTCTTTTTTTCAGTTTTTCTAATCATTATTTTTTTTTTAATTGAGGCAATGTTGGTTTACATTGTTTACATTTTGGAAGTATAGGCTCCCCCTTTTCTGGTGCTGTTAAACCTACTACCCCCACTACCAAAGCACCCAAAGTGCACCACCATGGTTGATTGTGTTCCCTCCCCATCTTGTGCTTCTCCTCCCACCTCTCCCGGCTCCCTGAATGTTTTGGTTCTGTAGTTGGCTTGTGACTGGCACGAGAAGTCTAAGGATGAGGTCACAGGAGGTCTTTCCTTTAGTGTGTGGAAGTTGATGCTGTATTTGTGTAGATAGCATCAAAATTGAGTTGAATTCTCACACTGCCTACTAGTATCTGAAAACTGCTGGTGTTTATGAGGAAAGCACCACACTGACACATTAGAACTGAGTCCAGAAAACTTAAAAAAGTTCTAATCAAGTCTGTGTGCTGCTAGCATAAGGATAGATTTATAGATCAATGGAATAGAATAGAAATCCAAGAAATAAGCCCATAAATCTATGGTCAACTAATTTTGACAAGTTACAAGGCCAACTCATGGGGAAAGAAATGGTCAGCAAATAGTGCTGAGATAACTGAATAGCCCTATTCAAAAGAATAAAATTTGGCCCTTACCTCACACCATACAAAAAACTAACTCAGAATAGAACAAAGGTCAATGAGTAAAACTAAAGCTACTAAACTACTAAAAGACAACATAGGGATAAATCTTCATGATCTTGCATTTGAGATAAACTTCTTAAATGCCCAAAACATGATCAATAAAAGAAAAAATAGATAAAATTTAGCCTTACAAAATTAAAAATGTCTGTGATTCAATGGACACTATTCAAAAAGTAAAACAATCCACACAATGGAAGAAAATATTTTCAAATCATATCTATGATAAGGTATAAGTATCTAAAATATATACCCTTGCAACCCAATAATATAAAGACAACTCAATATTTCAAATGAATAAAGGAACACAATAGATAATTCTCATGAAAGATACACAAAAGATCAATAAACATATTAAAAGATGTTTACCATTACATTAAAATGCAAATCAGTACCACAATAGATATCTTCTCATATTCACAAAGATGACTAGAATAAAAAATTAAGACAATAAGAAGTGTTGGCAAGGGTGTTGAAAAATTATACACTTACACACTACTAGTGGAATAATGAAATGGTGCATAGAAGACATTGTTAGAATAGAAAAACTCTGTAAACCAAACCATAAATTTAATGCAATCCCTTAATCACTATTCAAAAAACAATCTGGCAGTCCCCCTCACCTTGTTATTAATTACAGTTACCTTGTAACATGGCAACTCCATTCCCAGGTGTATACCCAAGAGAAATGAAAACATATGTTAAAACAAAAACCTTGCACATGAATGCTCAGGGCAACATTATTCATAATAACCAAATTTGAATATTCACTTGAATAAACAAAATGTGGTACATCCATACAATATAATATTATTAATTTATAGAAATAAATAAAGTACTAATACATGCTGCTACAGAAATGAATGATAAAAACATTATTATAAGTGAAAGAAGCCACTTACAAAAGATATACCATATGATTCCATTCATATGAAATGTCTATGAGAGGGAAATATATAGAAAAAAGTAGATTAGTGATTGCATAGGACTGGGAGAGAATATAGGGGCAAGAAGTGATAGTTCTGTACTCAATTTTTTTAAGGTGATAAAATGTTCTGAATTAAGTGTGCACATATCTGTGAATGCACTAAGAACAACTGAATTGTTTATTTTAAATGGGTAATTTCTATGCTATAAGAATTGAATCTCAATGAAGCCATTAAAAATACAATAAATACTGTAACTATAAGTAAACTACATTTACCTTATAGTGTTTTACCTTATAGTTCATAAAGGAGCACACCCCTTCTTATAAGTCCTCTCGAGAGAGAAAGCTGAATCAGTATGTTTAGTTGAGCTCAGTCTGAGCTTGGTTTCATGCAACTTTTGATCCTGTTCACTACTGGATTCTAAGGTTTTGGGGCCAGTACTGAGACCTTGTCTCACTAGGCTCGTTGATCTAAGAACTGATAAGTTTCCCAAAAGATTTTTTCCTTATGCTCAAGCATCTTACTTTCAGAAGAAAGAGCTCTCCTTACTTTACACCAGCAGTCAATGCTTTTTGTTGTTGAAAGATTCTCTTTGCTCAGAGGCCTGCCTCTGGTCTGAGGGAATCTCCTTTCATTCTTGGGACATGTACTTGGCATTTGGAAATCAGCTGAGAATGCTCTACACTCTGTGAAGGAGAAACTCCCTTACAGGGGTTTCACTTTTTTCTCCTATCCCGTCTCCTATGTCTGAGTTAAACCTAGAGTGCAGGGCAAGACGGTGATTCTCTCAACTCCTCCACCCCTCCTCCAATATTTGTTAGCTAAAAAATCTGTCATCTCTGTGGGTTGCAAACTTAACTGTCTTTCCCCACCTCTATTTTCAGTACTCAGTAAAGATCAGAGGGAGAGACTTGGCGGTAGTGCAGCTTTGTTCCATGCCTCAGACTCTGTTGGATTTTAGCCTGCCGTGCCAGCCCCCACACAGTCATCACAAAGGTCATGCTACACCAGTTTCCCCTATTCCCATCTATGGAGGATTCCTCCTTCTCCCTCTATGTCTTTTAGAAACTTTGTTCTTCCTTCTCACAAAGGGTTTGTCACTTTGTGCATCTTGGTTTATTTAGGTTGCTTTGGGTTCTCTGCTCCCTGATGAGTTTTTAAAGAACCAGTGATGATGTAGCTTTTCCAATGTTTTGTTTCAAAGCGCAAGCTCGCCAGTCTCACAACTTCTAACAGCTGACTTGGAAGTAAGATTCCTATTGAAAAGGGAAATAAGAAATCAAACTACAGAAAGGTTTTGTGGCTATGTAGAGCATTTCCCAAGCTTTAGGCTCCATAAATAGGTCTTCAATTTCCAAAAGAATAAGCAAACAACCAAATTCTTATCCCTGAGATTTTCTTGTTTGAGGTATCTCTCTGCCTCCCCAATAGATTCTCAGAATTCAAGTACTACCCACACCATAATAATGAGTCAAATTATAAACAGGAATGTGGCCCTAGCCAATGGAAACCTTCAGACAGATCATGAGTCGATTTACCCAGTCTTCTGCGTTCTTGTTGCATCTGTTCACAACACAGTCTAGTGAGTTATCTCTCCTGGGAAGTAGTCTATAAAGTGGAAATTGAGTCATTTCTCTCTTGGTTACTGTGGTATAAAATAGTCTCAATGATGCAATAAGAAACAGAGCATGGAAACATGTAACTTCTCTTGAGAAAGAAACTCTTTATTTGCCAAAGGATAAAGTCCTAGATACCATATAACTGTTTCCATTCCACTCATATAAAAATGCACAAGCCCAGAGTCCTCTCATGTAAATATTCTTCACATATTATGGCCTCAAATTTACCAATAAATATCAGAGGTTTCCTATGAACAACAAAAGATCAAACATGGAGCTGAGGTGCCCACTTGTATCTTCAATATGGTATCTCAGGTGTGGTTACTCATTACTTCTTGGATGATTAACAAATCAGAGTGAAAAATCATAAATAGTGTTCAAGGAATCAATGTTCATTATAACTTAAGAACTAACAAGGAGGAGGAAAGGGGGGAGGAGGAAGAAGAGGAGGCAGTCTAGTATGTTCCAGATACTTTCTTAGGTGCTCATAATTCAGTCCTACTAAAACAAAACTAAAACCTAGGAGATAGGTACAATTATTACTTCCATTTTACAGATGAGCAAATTGAGGCAAAAAATGTTTAAAGCTCAAGCTACCAATAATGGTTTGTTGTATACAGAGTTCAAAGGAAAGACCATCAAATTATGTTGCTATTAATTGCAATTTACAATCATTTTATACTAATAAAGATCAGGGGTGGCTATTCTAACAAATGTACTGAATTGCACGATTTTTAAAAACTATTGACTTATATTATGAAACATTCATTTCTTTCTTTGTCCTTTACACCATTCTTATTTATTTTCTAAAGTAAAAAGAAATAGTAGAGAACTAAAGTAATAGGATAAAAGGTGAATTTTGTAAATATTTAAATTTATCATTATCCTTTTAAGAGAAAATATACTTGAACTCAATATTGCTTTCACTTTTTTATAATTGTGCTTTTCAAACAATAAGAGAGCAATCTTGTAAACTAAACATCTTTTTCAAATCAGTGTTATATATCTACAAAATATATGTTGAGAATTACTTTAAAAATCCATAATATTCTAAGAACTTACTTAGCAGTGAGAACACTCCTCCAAATAAGGACTTACCCTAAAGAAATCTCCTAATTGTCAGAATGTTACCACCCACCCCCAACTATTTTTTTTTTTTTTTGAAGTATGAAGTCCCTTTGATTGAGTCCAGACATGGGCGTGGTGAAAATGAATTGAGGAAAAAATCTTTGGAGAGAAAAGCACTGAGAGATATCTTTCAGTGATGGTTCAAAAGGAGCAAACAAGAGCAAACATTTCATAGGAAATGTGATTGAAATTTAAAAAAACTGTGACAAGACAAAATAAGATAAATGTTTTCTTAAACTATAACAGTGTGTACATTTCTCTTAATACAAGAAATTTGTCAATTATTTTAAAAGTAATCAAACCTAGTTAGAAAATAATACATTTGATTACACACTGCAAAAACAAATTTATTCTAAGGCAAACACTGGGTCAAACATAATCATTAATAAAATAAACACAAATAGAAGCACAAATAACAACACATTCCCTTCCAAGCAGCAGTGAATTCTATCTTTGCCAAGAATATCTGGCAGCATATTCTGAACAATGACATAACACAATTAATCATTAGCTGGAAAGAAGGCATCAGTCTAAGAAATGGTAACAGCTTCGTTTTTCCAAAATTTTCATTGATAGATTTATATTATGTCATTTTATAAAATTCAACTATGAATATAGCATGATATCTTAAATTTATATTTCTTCCATATATTAATTATATAATTCTGAGTTTAAAAAGATAATTATGTCTGTAAATATATTTTTATGTACTGGAGTTCAAAATATTTGTCAAAAAGCAATAAAGTAATCAACAATTAGATGGGCATAAAAAGAGGACTAATTATATTTGAGAGATGATAGCTGCTGAACTACATAAAAATAACAATTTAGTAACATTTATTATCTTCAAATTAATACTATAGCACATTTCTAAATTCCTATTTCCATTCTTCTCTGTAATATATTTTATATTTGGCTACCAGAATAATCTTTTAAGGGCAGTTACCACACAGTAATTCCTTTCTCTTCTTATATTTTGCTGCCTTTTTTTTTTAAGTCATATCTCAGTTTTGTATTTTTTGTGTTATGTTGAAATGGCATAGAAATGTCTAGCCTCCATTCAATCTGTTCTATGTTCAGAACACATGCACATAAAAATGGCATCTTTGGGGTTGGTAGGCATATTAATTTGTATTTATCTGAGTAAATCATGATTTAAAAGACAGTTTCCATTTTTTTAATTTAGAAATTAAATCCATAATAGGCCATTTTATATAAAGTATATCTAATCATGGAGAGGGCGGAGCAACATGGCGGCGAGGAGACGCTGCGAGTAAGATCTCCCATTAAAAAAAGTTAATAGGGAGGAAAAGCGGCAGGTCCCAGAGAGAACTGGGACACGGAAGATAAACGGGTGACTCCAGCAAACTACCCGAAGAAGAAAGTGGCCATAAAAGAGGACTAGAAGGGAGGGAAGCGCAGAACCCTGCTCCCCTCCCCCGCCCACAGAACAAACTACGCAGCAAGCGGGACTGGGAGCAGAAAGGAACTATTGCAGCCACCACACCCCGTGATCGGGAGCTGAGGCGAACCCTGCAGGATTCGCCACGGTGAGCGAACGGCTCAGGGCGCCATTAGAGAAGAACAAAGACCCCGGGAGACGCGCACACAGCCCGGGCTGCCGGTAAGCTTGCGCGGGAAAGCGGCGGGCGCGCTTGGCACGCTTGAAAAGAAAACGTGGACCAGGATCGCAGGGGCCCAGGTCCCCGCGCCTGCTGACCTAGGCTTGCGGGGAGACGCTCGGAGGTCCTCACTGAGGTGAAGGTCCCTCCCTGAGTAAGCAGGAACCAGGCGCCCAGGCACGGGAGCCGGGTGCAAAAGGCGCCATTCCCGCGCCACTGAACTGGGCTACAGCCCGCGTCCTGGACCTGAGGGCTTTGAACTGAGACCCGGGGCACGAAATTAGGGGCGTGGGTTCCCCACGACGGTGGGGCACAAGGCAGACACAGCACCCCAAAGCTGTTGAGGTTTACCCTACCATTCCCGCTCTGTTCCCTGTCCCACGGGGTGGGGGGGGCGAAAAACAGCCCCCAAGGACAATAGGAGAGATCTCTGGTGCCACCTAGCGACCAGGAAAAAAAAGTCACTAACACCCCATAGAACAGGAAATTTCTTAAGACTGCTTGAAAAGGGCAGAAGGCTTCTGGAGGACCCAGTGGCCAGCCGGGAAGTTAGCCCACCCCACACCAGGCCCCTTCCGACCAGCAGTCTGAGCCCACAGAGGGAGCAGGCACCCACGTCCGGGGCAGACCGGGGGCGCAGAAGAGTGTGCCTGAAACCGGAGGCGCAGGGACTGCATCCCGCTTCGCCATTTGAGAACAGGGACATTTCTTCAGTAAAAACTGCCTAAAACCAGCAGAAAGCTCCCCCAGAAGACAGAGATGGCTCCTGGAAGAGCCAGAGGGGAGCGGAGAAGTTCACCCAAGATGCCAGTCAGTCCGAGCAACACAGTGTCCCAACGCATACGACAAATTAGAAAACAGACAGTAGGGAGTAGAAGAACCACACGCAACCTAACAACTCCTCAGGAAAGAAGCACACCACAAAAAGAAAACCACTCCCCAGATTGCAACGACAGCAACTTGGAAGAACTTCTGAGCCTTCCAGAAAGAGAATTTAAAATTGCCATGATTAAAAAAGTGATAGATCAGAAGAAGGAAATTGAGTCCCTAAAGAGGGAAATAAAAGAAATGCAGGAGATCAAAGAATTAATGGAGGAACTAAAGAACTCTGGGAAAAGCAATGAAAGCAGAATAGATGAAATGGAAGAACGAATAAGTATTCTTGAAGACACAGAAATAAAAAGAACCAAAACAGAAAAGGAAAGAGAAGTACGAAGGAAAAAGAATGAAGAAAGACTTCGGGAACTATCTGACTCCATGAGGAAAGGAAATATAAGAGTTATAGGAATTCCAGAAGGATAGGAGAGAGATGTAGGAACAGAGAAAATATTCCAGGAGATAATTGAAGAGAACTTCCCAAATGCGAAGAAGGAGCTGAAAATTGATATACAAGAAGCAAGAAGAACACCAAACTTCCACGACGAAAGGAAAAACACAGCAAGACACATAATAGTAAAGCTCCCAAGAATCCAGGACAAGGAAAAAATAATGAAGCTGACAAGAGGGAAGACACAGATAACATTCAAAGGAAAACCAATCAGGCTGACATCAGACTTCTCTGAAGAAACACTACGGGCAAGGAGAGAGTGGAGGGACATAGTCAACAGACTGCAAGAAAACAGATGCCAACCAAGAATACTCTATCCCGCAAAGCTCTCTTTCCTCCATGAAGAAAGAATATGTACCTTCCCAGACAAAGAGAAACTCCGGAATTTCATTACGACTAAACCCCCACTCCAAAAAATACTACAAGGAATCCTAAAGCCAGAACCTCAGAGGGACGAATAACAACGAAAGAAGACCAGAAAAAAAAAAAAAGTTATTAAAAGAATAAATAAAATCAAAGGAAAGACAAACATAATGGCAAATACAGATGCTAACATATCAATATTAACTCTAAATGTAAATGGACTAAACTCTTCAATAAAAAGATACAGAGTTGCAGCCTGGATTAAGAAACAAAACCCAACCTTTTGCTGTCTCCAGGAAACACATTTAGCTACAAAAGATAAAAACAGGCTCAAAGTCAAAGGATGGAAAACAATCCTACAAGCAAATGGGCCAAAAAAGAAAGCAGGAACAGCTATACTTATATCAGATAAAACAGACTTCAAACTCAAAATAATAAAAAGAGACCCCAATGGTCACTACATTATGATTAAGGGGACAATACTTCAAGAAGAAATAACATTCATTAACATATACTCACCAAACGAGAGAGCACCAAAATATATCAGACAACTGTTGTCCTCTCTGAAAACAGACATCAGAGAAAACACATACGTAGTGGGAGACTTCAACACACCACTATCAACAATGGATAGATCAACAAGACAAAAAATAAGTAAAGAAACTAAAGCTCTAAATAAGGACCTAGAGCATTTGGGCTTAACAGACATCTATAGAACACTAAACCCAAAAAAAACGGAGTACACATTTTTCTCAAGCGCACACGGATCATTCTCCAGGATTGATCACATACTGGGGCACAAGACAAACATCAACAGATACACCAAGATTGAAATCATACCAACCATCTTTTCTGACCACGAAGGCATCAAACTAGAAATAAATCATAAAAAGAAGGCAAGGAACTATCCTACCTCATGGAGATTAAAAACCACACTACTGGAAGACCACTGGACTAACGAGGAGATCAAAGAAGAAATTAAAAAATTCTTTGAATTGAATAACAAGGACACCAATATCCTAAATGTATGGGATGCAGCAAAAGCAGTAATAAGAGGAAAATATATAGCAATAGAAGCTCACATCAAAAAACAAGAAAGAACTCAAAGAAACAACCTAATCTCGAAGCTCAAAGATCTAGAAAAAGAACAACAAAAATACCCCAAAACCAGTAGAAGAAAAGAAATAATAAAAACCAAAGCAGAAATAAATGAAATTGAAACTAAAAAAACAATCCAAAAGATCAATGAAACCAAGAGCTGGTTCTTTGAAAAAATAAATAAAACAGACAAACCCCTAGCCAGGCTCACAAAGGAAAAAAGGGAGAAAGCACAAATACACAGGATCATAAATGAAAGAGGAGAAATCACAACGGACACAGCAGAAATCAAAAGAATAATCAGTAACTACTATGAACAGTTATATGGAAACAAGTTCAACAATCTAGAGGAGATGGACAAATTCCTACAACTCTACAATCACCCAAAGCTAGATAAAGAAGAAATAGAACACCTAAACAGACCAATTACAAGCAGCGAAATTGAAATGGTAATCAAAACCTCCCCAAAAACAAAAGCCCAGGACCTGATGGATTTACAAATGAATTCTACCAAACATTCAGAGACGAATTAGTGCCTATCCTTCACAAACTCTTCCAAAAAATTGAGAAGGAAGGGACAATACCAAACACGTTCTATGAAGCCAATATTACACTAATACCAAAACCGAATAAAGACAACACAAAAAAGGAAAACTATAGGCCAATCTCCCTAATGAACACTGATGCAAAAATCCTCAATAAAATTTTAGCTATCAGAATCCAACAATGTATCCATAAGATAATTCACCACGACCAAGTTGGATTCATTCCAGGGGCACAAGGATGGTTTAACATCCGAAAATCAATCAACGTTATCCAACACATCAACAAAAAGAAATATAAAAACCATATGATAATATCAATAGATGCTGAGAAAGCTTTCGACAAAGTGCAACACCCATTCATGATAAAAGCCCTTGAAATTCTTGGGATACAAGGAACATACCTCAACATCATAAAGGCCATCTATGACAAGCCAACAGCCAGTATCATTCTCAATGGTGAAAAGCTGAAAGCAATTCCATTAAGATCTGGAACAAGACAAGGATGTCCACTCTCACCACTGCTTTTCAATATAATACTGGAAGTCCTAGCCAGAGCAATAAGACAAGAGAAAGACATCCAAGGAATCCAAATAGGAAAAGAAGAAGTCAAACTATCACTATTTGCAGATGATATGATAATATACATAGAGAACCCCAAAATCTCCACAGAAAAACTAATTCAACTCATCAATCAATTCAGTAAAGTGGCAGGATACAAAATCAACACGCAAAAGTCAGTAGCCTTCCTATACACAAACAATAAATCTGAAGAAGAAGAAATCAAAAAAACCATCCCTTTTATTATTGAAACAAAAAAATCAAATATTTGGGAATAAATCTAACAAAAGAGGTAAAGGACCTATACAAAGAAAACTATAAAACACTGTTAAAAGAAATAGAAGAAGACACAAAGAAATGGAAAGACATCCCCTGCTCATGGATTGGAAGAATAAACATTATTAAAATGGCCATCCTACCAAAAGCAATATACAGATTCAATGCTATTCCAATCAAAATCTCAATGGCATTCTTCAAAGAAATAGAACAATTATTGATGAAATTCATATGGAATCACCAAAAACCCTGAATAGCCAAAGCTCTACTGAAAAAAAAAGAAGGAAATGGAGGCATCACACTCCCAGACTTCAAACTATACTACAAAGCCATAATCATCAAAACTGCATGGTATTGGCACAAGAACAGACATACAGACCAATGGAATCGAATAGAAAATCCAGAAATAAACCCACAGATTTATGGTCAACTAATCTTTGACAAAGGAGCAAAGACTATGCATTGGAGCAAAGAAAGTTTGTTCAATAAATGGTGCTGGGAAAACTGGGTCGCTACATGCAAAAGAATGAAGCTTGACCACTACCTCACACCATACACAAAAATCAACTCAAAATGGATTAAAGAACTAGACATAAGACCTGAAACCATAAAATACATAGAAGGAAATATAGGCGAAACACTACGGGATTTGCACATCAAAGACATCTTTACAGACACATCACCCAAAGCAGTGATAGTGAAGGCAAAGATAAACAGCTGGGACTACATCAAATTAAAGAGCTTCTGCACAGCAAAAGAGACAATAACAAAAACAAAGAGAAACCCCACCAACTGGGAGAACATTTTTGCACCCAACACTAATGATAAAGGACTGATCACAAAAATCTGCAAAGAGCTGATGAGACTCAGCAACAATAAAGAAAATAATCCAGTCAAAAAATGGGCAGAAGAGCTAAAAAGAAACTTCTCTGAAGAGGAAATGCAAATGGCCAACAGACATATGAAAAAATGTTCAACATCACTTGTAATCAGGGAAATGCAAATCAAAACCACCATGAGATACCATCTCACACCAGTGAGAATGGCACATATTAAAAAAACTAGCAACAACAAATGTTGGCGAGGGTGTGGAGAAAAAGGAACTCTTCTGCACTGTTGGTGGGAGTGCAAACTGGTCCAACCACTATGGAGAGCTGTGTGGAGATTTCTGGACCTACTAAACATAGAGCTTCCATATGATCCAGCAATTCCACTCCTAGGTATTTACCCAAAGGACACAGAAACATCAATTCCAAAGAGCACCTGCACCCCTATGTTTATAGCAGCACTGTTTACAATAGCTAAGCTTTGGAAACAACCCAAATGCCCAAAAATAGATGACTGGATCAAGAAGATGTGGTATATATATACCATGGAATATTACTCAGCATTCAAAAAAGATAAACACATGCAATTTGCAGCAACATGGATGGCGCTGGAAGGGATCATGCTCAGCGAAATAAGCCAAAAAGAAAAAGAAAAATACCAGATGGTCTCACTCATAGCAGGAATCTAGAAAACTTAAATAAGGGACCAGGAAAATGAATATAAGAAAGTGAAAATCAAAATCAACAAAAAACTATGAACCAGAGACACTTTTTGGGGGTTGGGGGGCGGGAGGGGAAGGATTGGTGTCAGAATGGGGCGTTTGCAATTGTATGGGGGAATATAAAAATAAAATTTATTATGTAAAAAAAAAATAAAAATAAAGTATATCTAATCATGAATTTAACAAATGTCTTAAGAAGCATTCAATTCTGTAAAAAAAAAAATGCCACCTAGGAAAAAAAAAAAAAAAAAAAAGAGAGAGAGAGAAAAAAAATCAGTGTCTTAACCCTTCTTTAGACTAGCAGAAATTCATAAAGCTTAACTGTATGTGGAGAATTCTGCAAGGCAGTTTTTTCACTACTTACTAAAGAATCTTACTTTCCCCACTTGTCTTTCATGCCATTTTAAAACTACATATAAACAATTAAATATAATTTGTATTAGTCTGTTTCTGGGATTTTAAAATTTATATTCTCAGTGCATCTGGCCTCAAGATGAATATCACTATGGTAGATTCAGGAGTACAAAGAACAGAACTCATCTAGGAAACAAAAACCCTAAATGCAGGCAGCTGTTTCCAGACCTCTCATCAATTCCAAAAATTTTTATAAGTCTCCTTTTCCCATATCAAATTTCTGTTGTGAAGAGCATGGCTGGTGATGGAGGTAATAGGGAACTGTAAACCAGACAGAAATCATCAAGTAAAGAACAATCTTAAAGGAGGAATTAGACCTACCAGAAATTATAGGATGCAGCAAAAGCAGTTCTAAGAGGGAAGTGTATAGCAATACAGGCTTATATCAAGAAATAAGAAAAGCTCAAATAAATAATGTAACCACACAACTTAAGGAACTAGAAAAAGAAGAACAAATGAAATAAAAAGGCTGTAGAGGAGAGAAATAATAAAAATTAGAATGGAAAAAAAAAGAAATAGAAGCAAAAAATACAGTTCAAAATATCAATGAAAACAAGGGAAACTTCTTTGGAAAAACACAAACCTCTAGCTAGACTCACTCAGAAAAAAACAAACAAAACTCAAATATCAGAAACAAAAGGGGGCAAGTTACAAAAGTCACCTCAGAAATACAGAGGCTCATAAGAGAATACTGAGAGCAAATAATATGAGAATACTATGCCAGCATTGGAAAATATGGAAGAAATGGAAAAATTCTTATATGCATACAATCTTCCAAGAATGAATTAGGGAGAAATAGAGAACCTGAACAGACCAATTACAAGCAAGGAAATTGAAACAGTAATCAAAAGTCTCCCAAAAAGCAAAACCTAAGACCAGATAATTTCACTAATGAGTTCTACCAAATCTTCCAAAACTGGTATCTATCTTTAACTTTTTGAAAGAACTGAGGAAGAAGAAAACCACAGATCAATATCTCTGATGATCATCGATACAAAAATCTTCCACAGAATCTTAGCACATCAAATTCAACATTGCATTAAAAAGATCATATATTACGACTAAGTGGGATTTATCCTGGGATGCATGAAAGGTTTGACATATGCAAATCAATCAATGCTATCCATCATGTCAACAAAAGGGAAGACAAAAATATGTTAATCAATAGTTGCAGAGAATGTATTCGACAAGATTCAGCATCTACTTATGATAAAAACTCTTAGTTTTATTGAGTTTACTGTTTACATTTTACATAGAACATGATTAATTTAGGGTATGTCCAAATAATGCCAAACATCATACCAACTTAACAAAAATATCTAGCCAGGAATCCAGATGTTTTTGTCTCTTTGATATGAAACATCTGAGAGAACTGGATTTTGAACTTATTTGACTTGACACTTAAGCACAACTACATATGCCCATATGCCCAGCCAACAAATATATTAGCTAATACTAATTTGTATCTAGTTCCCAATAAGTATTTCTATTTGTAACTTAGGTTATTTTGTCTAATATCTTTTTGAATTACAACTATTTTATAACCTCTCAAGAGTTCATTGAAATTTGAATAAAACACCAGAATTTACGTGACCCTCATTTACAGATTTACCTCATTAACTGATCCTATGAGTATCTTAGGTTAACCTGAAGATGAAACAGTCAGCTGTTCTCCTAAAGAAGTTTTGATTTTTACTTTGGAATGCTTGAATGAATAAATTCTAATACTACCTATAATTCTAGCTGGTTTTTACAGTACATAGGAGTTATCTTCCTTGTAAATATGTATCTACTCTTATTCCTAAGATCCAGAACTTATTAATTTCTCTTCATCATTCTTTAGTGATGATAATGCACATTTGGTCACCATTGTCCCTGTAAAAATAACTAAAGCACTTGAAGATGCTTCTTTCTAGGGTATCATGTTCCAGATGTGTCATATAAAGGATCTGTTTTAGTTTTCAAATTAAGCTTATTTTGCCATTGTCAATGTGTGGAGAATATTTGACTGGATGCACAGGGTAAAATAAATAATTACGATTATGTGGTCACTTTGCTTTAGAACCCTAAAGTTTGCTTGGTTCAAGCAATTAAAGATTAGAAATTGCTTAAAAATAGGAAGAAAGTTTAATTTTGAAAGTTCTAGTAATAAAACTGCTATTTATTGATCATTTACTTATATTACAGATATTAGAATCACTATAATATCTTCATTCCAAATGTTAGGAGATAAAGTTTCAAAAAAGCTAAAAGAATTGTTCAGTATGTAAGAAACTATCTGCATCAGGATTCAAACACTGTCTGACTCTCTCCAAAATCCAGTGTTTTCCCATATACAATGTTGTCACAGTACCCAAATGTTTAAAGGGGTCATTGACTCATATAAAACCCAAAGATTTATATGAATCATTTTGTTACTTTTTAAAAAATTATCTTGGGCCTCCCCAGTGGCACAGCAGTTGAGCGCTGGGTTGGAGGCTGCCCGCAGCCTCTGCAGCGCCGGTTCAATTCCCAACTGCTCCCCGGCCACAGGAGGAGGGTCCCACATGGCGCGCAGACCTCTCCTGCCGCCCGCTGCTCCCCTCAGCAGTGTACTTCAGTCCTTCTGCTGGCTCTGCTCCCTGCTCTGGCTCTGGTGAATTCTCTCACCCTCCCGTGCTTCTGACAGTACCCAGTGCTTATATAAATAAAAAATAAATCTTTAAAAAATAAAAATTAAAAATAAATAAATAAATGTTAATATTGGGATATCTAACCTAAGATCCAGATTTACAACTTCTCTATTAAAGGTCAAAAGGCTTAGCAACATCACCCTCACAATCAGCAAGTTAAAAAGTCTATGTCCCTTATAATAAGCATATCTATCCAGTTCCCCTCAGTTCTATTTCCTTTAGCTCCCTATTAATGTGTATGAATGTCTATTGTTATATGGAAATATCAAATATTATTCCATTAGATTAACTGAATAATGCCCAGTATAAATAATTTACTTAAAATTCACATATAGCTTCATTTATATTCATGTGGAAACAGCTACACAGATAGGAAAGGAAGCCAGCATTGAAAAATACACACATTAAATAAAGCTTTTAGTTAACTACTATCAAGTCAATAAATATGATGAGAATCCCTCTACAATTCTGAATAAATATTTCATTTAATATGCAGGCGGGATAATCACCCAAATCCAGGTTCACAAGAATGGCAAGAAAAATGTATCAAAGACATTGCATATTACGTACACAAAATATGACATGTGGGCAGTGCCGATTTGTCATGACATCTAGATGGAAGGCATAATGCTATCTAATAGAAGAAAATCCTTCTACTTAAAAACATGTGATCAGAGTCAACATGCTCTTGCTCCCCTATAAGACTATGACACATATACATCTGGCACCCAGCTGTGTAATCTAGATTTGCTAAGAATAAAAAAAGTGCTATTTTCAATTAAAGAAGCTTTAGCAACATTAATGGTTTGGTAACTGTTTTGAGTAAGTCAAATTCCATATTAGATGCCAAGTCTTATCATTTTAGTCTATTATGATTTTGCCTTGAATCCTGAAGTGTTATATGGCATCAGAAATTTAGAAATGTTGTTTTCCATAGTATTTCCCTACTAGGTCTTGTAAAAAAGATAACTCAGTTTCATAAATACATGGCAGAAAGATCTACTTGCAGGAGGCAATAACATCACATAACTAAATTTGCCTAGTATTAAGAAAATTTGTTGATTTTAGAACCTATGAAAAAGGAAAAGAAAAAATATTATTTGACATTTTCATTATTTGTTTAACAAATGTTTCTGTCTACCTAGACAATGTTCCAAATATTGGATCAGGCCTGGTCGATGCCACATTAATGGAAACCAGTCAAGATGCTTGCAACTGTGCAACTTGACTATAGGAAAAGAAAAGGCATTTTTATGGGATCTTACATAAAAACGTTCCTGGGCAAACGTTACAAAGGAGAGATCTTGAGAGAGGTGAACTTCATGAAGAAAAGTGAAGTTT
Organism: Talpa occidentalis; assembly: GCF_014898055.3. Lineage (NCBI taxonomy): Eukaryota > Metazoa > Chordata > Mammalia > Eulipotyphla > Talpidae > Talpa > Talpa occidentalis. Next base: position 114,693,438 of record NW_023603184.1, read on the forward strand.
TGTATTGAAATCTCAAGGAGGACTCTATGTTAACTATGTAAGAAAAGGAGAGACAAACATGTTAGACAGAAGAAACAGCACATACAAAGGGTCTGTAGTGAGATGCAGCATTGTGAGTAAAAAGGGACTAAAGAATTTCATTATAGTTGAGCAGAAAACAAAGCTGAGTGTGAGATGGCACTGGGGACATGGAGAGGAGCCAGACATGCAGAGCTTTGTTTACCATGTTAAGCAATTATTCTGAAATGAATGGGAAGCTATTGAAGAGTTCAAATGGAAAACAGGCTGATGGTTGTTATGAAAATATCACTCTTACTACCATATGAAGTGATTTGAAAGAAGCCAGACTCCCATGGATAGACAAGTTAGTAGACGTATTAGTTATTTATAATTGCACATGTAATGATCCCAAAATATCATGACTTCAAATAACAAACACCTATTAATTGCACTGATCCTTGATTCAGAAACTTGGGTATAGCTTATTTGGGTTGTGTGGCTCTAGCTCTCTCATAAGGCTGTCATCTAGGTGTTACGCATAGTTGCAGGCCATCTAAAGGTCTGACTAGAGGAAGACCTGCTTCCAGGCTCACATAGTCATTAGCAGGCTTCAGATCCTCCAGGGCTCTTTAATGGGAATCTTAACTGGCTTGCGGTCAAAAGTCTTCCTCTGCTCCTTTAGCACTTGGTTCTCTCTGTAGGGCAACTCACAATATGGCAACTGACGTTCATCAGTGGGAAAATAGAACAAGAGAGTGAAAGCAAAACGGAATCCCACATTGTTTTTGGAACCTAACATCAGAAGTATACCCATCATTTTTGCCATCATCATCATCTATCATCATTTAGTGCCTGGATTAGGCACTAAATCCAGGCTACACAAAAAGTGGGAGATAACAAAAGCACAGATTACCTGGAGGCAGTTATCTTGACAGTTATCGTAGATGTTGCCTATTGCAGTGGGTAAGAGACAATGGTAGAGAAAATCCTTCCAAAGAATGTGTGTGGCTGGACAGCTAGAAAAAAAGAACTAATGGAATGAGAAGAGGGTAAATTTATACAAAATAGGGAGAGTTAACAAATAATGCAATGTAGTTGAGAAGAATTCCCTGAGCACAGGAAATAGAAAGGAAAAGCCCAGGATATGAAGAGGGCGATTGTCTTCATTATGAGATAAAGGCAATTGAGGAGGAGGTAGTATGAAAAGTGGTCAAAGATGGAGACCCAAATTAGAATCCCAGGTACCTGATTAAGGACCCAAATCTGCCACTGCTAGTGGTGTGAATATAGGCAAGTTATTTAAACCTTCTATGTATCAGTTTTCTCCTCTATGAAATGGTGATAAAAATATCTGGGGGGAAAAACTATATCTTTTGCAAAAGCATCAAAAACAACAAAATACTTTATAGGGGTTAAAATGATTGAACTAGTTAATATATGCACACTTAAAGACAAGTACCTGGCATGTAGTAAAAATTATGCATGTGTTTATTATACTATTGTACTATTACTACACTATTCTCTCAAAGCCATTACTATCTCTCTAAATAGCAAAACAATAAAGTACTATCACTGCTGAGAGCTGGAAATTTGGAACAGTGGAAAGGGTTAGTGATAGACACTGCTAAGAGTGAGAATGTGGTGTAGTGATAGAGGATTGTCTGGTAACGTTGAGAACTCACTTAATGTTGGGATTGTAAATTTGTGGTAGAGCTAGGTTGTCCTATTATGGAATCTTTCCAGCAGTTCTTAACCCCTTAGGAGCAGAAAGTAGATATTTGACTGCAATCATAGTGTGTTTTGCCTGACAATTGGTAAGAAAAGAGAACACAGGGCAAAAGAGTCTTGGCTTATTGGCACAAAAACTATGTGTCATATAAGTTAAACTGGACAAAATGGGATGTAATAGAATGAGTTAAGAGTTGGATTTAGAAAAGACAGAGCGGTGTCTTTTACAATGATCACAGATAATACTAGCAAGGGAACAACATTTTTGTCAAGATATTTTTTGGATCTTATTTAAACTCATTTTAATCAATTAAAATAGAAGTTAATGTTATCCAAACAGACAGTAATAGTATAAGGTGATATCACCATAATGGTGGAGTAGGAGAACCCAAATTCCATATCCCCACAATAAGGCATTGTCCATGAACAAAAGCAGCTCCAGGAAAGCTCTGGAGTTCACTTAAGAAACTTTGATTGCACACTAGGGAAAACCTGCGAATTATTATACCAAAGAGAAGGAAGATTCATTTTGCCTGCATCATTTCATTCAACACACTGGCATCACTTATAACCAAGAGGAACTTCACAGCTAAAAGTTCCCCTCACCAGGAAAAGTAGAGTAAGGCCAGCAGCCAGATTCCTCAGCCTGTATGGGTACAACTCAAAGAGGAAATAAAAGACATCCAAATTAGAAAGGAACAAGCAAAATTGTCTTATTTGTCAATGCCATGCTATTATGTATAGAAAATCCTAAAGATTCTACCAAAAAGATAATTAAAACTAAAACATGAATTCAGCAAAGTTGCAGGATACAAATCAATATACAAAAATCTTTTGCATACTGTATGTTGCTGTTATACTGTAGCAACAAAATATCTGAGGGAAAAAACTATAGCATTCACAAAAGCATCAAAAACAACAAAATACCTTATAGGGGTTATATTGTTATTTTTATCATAGCAGAAATAATTATCTGATGTGATGGGGGAGTTAGCTAACACTATGGTGGAAATTATTTTGTGATATAGAAATAAGTAAATTGAATCAACATGTAGTACCTCTTATGCAATGTTATATATCGATCATATCAATAAAAATAATGGTGCTGGATGGAAAAATTATTCAAGTGACAACGTATTGAGAGTGACAAGTGCATTGATGAATACATGAAAACCCATCAGGTGGTATCCTTCAGATAGAATCCTTTTCTCAGACTATTACAAAAAAGGAAAGAAGGGAAACACTGATTTGGCATTACTGCCTCCCCAGGAAGTATAACTTACTAGACATAAAAGGAAGAATTTTAGAAAGGGGAGGAGTTGAAGAACATTGACTCAATCTGCAGAATCGCTTAGTGAAAGTTTAGGTTTAAATGGCACTCACTATTACTACTCAAAGGAAAAAGCATCGTCTTGAAACGCTGACAACCTTCTGGTGAGTTAGATTTTCAAGCTAGTGTGATTTTAATGTGACTTTAATCTTTGTGTGATCTAAAATCAGCTCATCCATTGCATCCTAAGGCTCTAATAAAAAAAAATGATAATAGTTTTTTTGTTTGTTTGTTTTGCTTTTGGAAGAAAAAAAAATGTGCCTGTGAGTCACTCTTTACATGGGGGTTAAAATCGGAAACAGACTTGGAAAACCAAACTTGAGCATGTTGCGATTGTAAGTTTCAGAAGCACAGGAAGAAATCTTATAGCACCGTTACTTGTTGATAATTTCTTTTATTAATTATAAAAACAGTATTATTAATCAGAGACAAACTGTAGAAATTACTGAAATGTACATGTGTTTCTAAAAATCTATATTTTATTAATGACCAATATTTTCTTGAAACCCAGGAGAACACTCTAACACCTAACAAAACAGATTAGGGTGAAGTTGCTCTGAAGCCAAGACAAAGCAACAACCCAGCATCTCTTTTGAATTAGAGAATGAGGAACTGGGCTCAAGGCAGAAATGGCTTCCTAATATTAAGTATTTAAATTGAATTCTAACATTACTTGACAATTTCAACTGATGATATGGAATGGCAACAGGTGTCAATGCCCACTTCCCTTCCTAGCTTAAGATTTTAGTGGTATGTTCAGTAGGAGTGCAGTGGTTAGCTGGCAAGGACCTGGCTGAAAAACAAGTCACGCATTCTCATTTTGTTACTTATGCTAACCATGGAAAAACTCTCTCTACACATCAGTTTTCTCACCCACAAGAAGTGCTCGATTTTAATTGATCTCTCACTCCTCTCAGCTCTGAGATCTGTGATTGCATCACTTGAGACTGCAGTTTTCTAGGTCAGCTACAACATTCCCTGGAGTGTGCTTAATAATTTAGATGTATTCACAAGCAGAGGATCATCTGTTGCTTGCTGGAGAGAGAATCCAAGAAGGGCTTAATTTCATGATTTTAAAGAGGCCCAACGAAGTGTATTTCCTCCATGTGGTTTTGGTTATAGGAAAATGTAAAGTACATCTCTGACTCAACTTGCGGGTGGTCAAATGGAGGGAAAGTAAACAAAGGCTGGTTCTGCAGTATGTTAGGTCACTGCAGTTTTGTGTTTGTAGAAGCTGCCTGAGAAAAGATAAACAAACAAATGCTTAAATCAAGTGAAAAAAAGAATTTTTTGTTGTATTCGGCTTAAAGCACATAAACTCGACTATGTTTTGTACAAATAAAGTGTACAAAATTTATTTTTAATATCACTCCAATGTTATTTTGCCAACAAATATAGAAAAATCAATACATAAGAGTAAATAGCCAAGAAATTGACCTAATATATATCATGTATTTCTCATGAGTAGACATGTGGTATTTCTCATTTATGATTATTTCAATTAATTCTTAGAACTTTAGAATGAAATTATTTTGTGATCATGCATCAAATTTCACACTTGGAAGTGCTGAAAGTATCCTTTTTATTATATGAACACTTTCCATATCTTTAATAAAGTATCTCCTTCATTATCAGATTGTTTCTGAAAAAATATTGAATGTTGAGATCTTAAGAGAGAAAGATGTTCTAAAATTTTAAATATTTTCTTTGAGTTATTTTCTTGGTTATTGGCTTTATATATATGTAGTATAGCCATATTCCTATGTGTGCATTGATACGCACTAATGATAAAACAGGAACCATGACCATTAGCCCATATGTACCTCTTTTCTGTGCTGAGACTATGTTATTGAAAATATTGAAATTTCTGTCACACTTGAGAAAATTAACAACATCAATTATTTAAAAACATAAATATTTATGAGTAGGGGGAAGGTTCCATCATTTTCAGTCTTTTAATTAATTTTTAATTTAGTTATCATGCAAAACAAAAATGCCATTTCTTTGTAATTAATGAATGACTTTGATTTTTTAAAATTATTAGTTAGTTCATTTCCTTTGAAAAGCAAGGGGCTAAAGGTCAAAGGAGTAGATTCACAACATACACACTTCATTGTTAAAGAATCTCTGATCTAGTTAACAATTACTTTGAAAACATTCATTTTTTTTATTTTTTCATTTTTAAAACATCTTTTTTTTTTTCACATCCACTTTTTAAAGTGCTATATCAGTACTGGGTTTTGTTATGTCAAAACTGGCTGTTTTGTTTTATTCTTAAATTGTACCTATAAGTAGTTCTGAGCTTTCAATAGTTGTGAAAATGAAAAAAAAAATGTATTTTTAACAATTGTTTACTTGCCATTCTTTCTCTTTCAGATAAGATGATAAAATGTGGAATGATGGATTCAATTTTTCTATGTCATTTGAAATCATGGGTGGTTCATCCATGTGTAGCTATAAATCATGCAGTTTTACATATTGAAGGAATGTCAAGCTCAAAGTTCTAGAATAAGAAGTTATTTTTTAAATCTAAAAGCCCTGCTATTATATGGAAATTTCCTACATTAGCCAAAAAGAAAATTTCCTCATAACACTGAATATATGAGTAGGTTGCATTGTGTTTGCATTGAATTCCCACTTACATTTGAAGCAAACGGAACCATCTCAAGGATTTCTCAGTTATGTCAGAATATGCACTTACTTCAGTCACATGCTGGTATCTAATTGGAAAAGTAGAGATAGGAAAATAACACAAATATCTCTTCCCACTTTTACTGTAAGGTAAAATGTTCTATTGAAGTCACCTAAGTGATGGAGATTATCTAGAGAGAGATTAAGGAATGAGAATAGAAAGAAGGGGCCTAAGGACAAAAACAGGGACAGTGGCATTCATTGGATTGGTAGAAGACTATTCCTCTAAATGAAAAGGCAGTGAACACAGGAGACAAATAAGAAAGAATAGAACAAGAGACCTTCATGAAGGATATTGGCTGAATTTCACCAAGATGTCATTTACTTTACTTCTTGTGAACAAGAAGTAACAAGAATTATATTTTTAAACAATCCCAATTTACACTACTTTACTGGAAGCAAGTTTTTCTCTTCCTTTACCTCAACTGTTGTTTCACTTTCAGGGAATTAGAGAGAAGAGGTGAATTTTGGAAATCAGAGAGAATCGTGGAAGGTAGCCAGCAAATTCCCACCTGAGGAATTAAGATAAAACAATGAGGGATAACTGGTGGGTGAGTTTTGGATGGATCCAAAACTCCCTTCTCTGGACATTGGCCTGGAATCTAAAAAATGTGTTAGATAAGCTGAGGAGAATATCAAAGGAAAAGGAATGAGGTTTCTGGAGAAGTAACTTATCTATGCGATGATTTCATGTTAACAGAGTCCTTGCCAGTATATCTAAAAGGGAGGAACGGTGTAGTCAAGTAAGGAAAAAGTCTATTCATCTTATAAGGCTCACTTATGCCAAATGAGAGTCAGCAGATGTGTCATGGAGTCTGGAAATTTTTGGCCAAAGCAAGAAATTAGACAGTGAGAGGACACTGAAGGATGGGGCAAAGATTCAGAGAGGTGTAAAAAACTAACAAATGTCCAAGCTGCACAAGTCAGGGCAAATGGAAACCCCAGGTCTGAGAAAACCAAGAAAGGCAGGTTATACCTAATCATCAGTATACAACTAGGGGCTTTTACTATTCTTGTGACAAGCAAATAAGTATCTCTTCTTTATACCTCAGAGAAGGAATCTGAGAGTTCTAAGCTGTTAGTCCAAAATGATTGAGCTAAATCTAAAGAAAATCTTCAAATTATTAAATATTCTGTTAGCTAAATTTACTTGTATTTAATTCTCCCAACCTTACATCGCAAGTAATCACTAGATGAAGGTGATAAGGAGATAAAATCACTTCTACAAAGTAAGATCATTATATATTTTTTTCTGCACAAAGAGTGTAAAGTGAATGATTTTTCAATCAAAGAGGTACATGTTTTATTTTTCATTCCTTGATAGAATCCTTTTGCAAAGTTGACCCACAGTTGGGTCAGTAAAGGAAGTCAGATCTCTCTATTGACCTAGAAATTTCCTGTTCTACACATATTTGGGGTGAGGGGAGAGGGAAGATTATTAAGCATCTAAAAATCTTCTATTAATGACTGATGACTTCTTTAAAAAACTTTAACGAGGTACATGCAATTGGTTGCTAATAGTTGCTTAGTATATATTCATTATTGAGTATATAGTAATTAGTTCTAGATAACCATTAGTTCTAGATACTTAGATTAGTTCTTAGAAGATACCTATACAGAAAAGTAATTAGTTTTAATATAAGTGTACTAAAAGTGTTTAAGTTAAAAGAAAAAAATCAGACTAGATAAAAGACAAAATTGTGAACTATTTAGGAGCGTTATCTCTGTAATAATATACAGAAGAACTAAAATTTGGAAGATGAAAAAATGTATGCTATAAAAACACTAGGTAAAAGAATGCTTTATATATTCATTCATTTTACTGGGATTAATTAAGCTTCTTGAAATTGTGAATGGTTGTCTGTGATATGTTTATTATAGTCCCACAATTCTTCTTCCTTGTTGAACTCATGCTATTGAGTTCAATAAAAACTACTGGTTCCAGTGGACAGAATATATGTCCAAATCTCATTGATAATGAGTTTTGTTCATACAATGTGCATTGGCCAGTAAATTTAGGAGGAGGAAGTGAGAGTGTTTTGGTATCAACCAAGGCTAGAATATGGGATAATAATTTCTTATTTTCTTCTTGGACTATTGCCAATACTATGAGAAGCACATGTTAAAATTAGTTGCTAGTCCCCAAATAAGAGTCATACGGAGCAGTAATGATCTTGATTGTCAATCATCTTGAAAAATGGTGCACACAATAAAAATAAATTTGTCTTACTATATGTTACTGATATAGGGGGTCATTTGCTATATAATACTTTCTTTTTTTTTTAGTATTTAAATGTTATTTACTTTTATTTAATATTTAAATTTTTTTTTTCTTGGTATGATTAGTCTTTTTTATTTTAGGCATTCTTTTTTTTTAAATAATTTTTTTTATATTCCCCATACAATTGCAACCCCCTTATATAGTACTTTCAATGCAAGTTCCTGAGTAATGCAATTTCTTTCATCAGTTCTAGCAACTTCTGTAATCCATTCTCTCTCTTTCTCTCTCTCTCTTTCCTTTCTCCCTTCTCCCTAAACCCCTCCCCATTCTCTCCATTTTCTCATTCTTCCCATTATACATACATTAAATCTACATACATTAAATCATTTTATATATTTTTATTTTATATATTTTTATATCATTTTTAATTTTTGCATAATGTATGCATTTTCATCTTGGTTATATTCCCCATATAATTCCCACCCCCCCTTATTTTGACCCTAATCTCTCCTCCTCTCTTCCATCCAATAGTGATCGCTGGTTTATAGTTGCTTCTTGATTTTGATTTTTACTTTATTATAATTAGGTTTTTTCCTGGTCCCTTATTTAGGTTTTCTAAATTCCTGCTATGAGTGAGACCATCCAGTATTTTTCTTTTTCTTTCTGGCTTATTTTGCTGAGTATGATCTCATCCAGTTCCATCCATGTTGCATGCAAATTGCATGCAAATTGTTTATCTTTTTTGATTGCTGAGTAATATTCCATGGTATATATGTACCACATCTTCTTCATCCAGTCATCGATTTTGGGGCATTTGGGTTGTTTCCATAGCTTAGCTATTGTAAATAGTGCTGCTATGAATATAGGGGTGCAGGTGAACTTTTGAATCAATGATTCTGTGTCCTATGGGTAAATACCTAGGAGTGGAATTGCTGGATCATATGGAAGCTCCATTTTTAGCAGGTTGAGGAATCTCCACACAGCTCTCCATAGTGACTGGATCAGTTTGCACTCCCACCAGCAGTGCAGGAGAGTTCCTTTTTCTCCACATCCTAGCCAACATTTGTTGTTGCTAGTTTTTTAAATATGTGCCATTCTCACTGGTGTAACATGGTATCTCATTGTACTTTTGATTTGCATTTCCCTGATGACAAGAGATGCTGAACATTTTTTCATATGCCTGTTGGCCATTTGCATTTCCTTTTTAGCTCTTCTGCCCATTTTTTGACTGTTGAGACTCTTTGTTTTTGAGTCTTATTTTTTTATTTTATATATTTTTACATCATTTTTCATTTTTGCACAATGTTGAGTCTTTGTTTTTGTTGAGTCTCTTCAGCTTTGTAGATTTTTTTTTAAACATCCTTTTCTTTTTAAGATTTATTTATTTATACAAGCACTGGGTACAGTCAGAAGCATGGGAGGGTGAGAGAATTCACCAGAGCCAGAGCAGGAAACAGAACAGGCAGACTGACGATACACTGCTGAGGGGAGCAGCGGGTGCAGCAGGAGAGGTCTGCGTGCCATGTGGGGCCCTCGCCTGGTGGCCGGGGATCAAACCAACACTGCAGAGGCTGCAGGCAGCTTTGCAACCCACCACTCAACCGCTGCACCACCAGGGAGGCCCTCTTTGTAGATTTTTGTGATCAGTCCTTTATCATCAGTGTTGTGTGCAAAAATTTTCTTCCAGTCGGTGGGGTTTCTCTTTCTTTTGGTTACTGTCTGTTTTGCTGTACAGAAGCTTTTTAATTTGATGTAGTCCTAGCTGTTTATCTTTGCCTTCACTATCACTGCTTTGGGTGATGAGTCTTTAAAGATGTTGCTGAGGTGTATGTCATGTAGTGTTTGCCTATATTTCCTTCTATATATTTTATGGTTTCAGGTCTTATGTCTAGTTCTTTAATCCATTTTGAGTTGGTTTTTATGCATGATGTGAGGTAGTAGTCAAGCTTCTTTCTTTTGCATGTAGCAACCCAGTTTTCCCAGCACCATTTATGAACAAACTTTCTTTGCTCCATTGCATAGTCTTTGCTCCTTTGTCAAAGATTAGTTGACCATAAATCTGTTGGTTTGTTTCTGGATTTTCTATTTGGTTCCATTGGTCCGTGTGTCTGTTCTTGTTATTATGGCTTTGTAGCATAGCTTGAAATCTGGGAGTGTGATGCATCCATTCCCTTCTTTTTTTTTCATGAGAGCTTTGGCTATTTGGGGTTTTTGGTGCCTCCATATGAATTTCATCAATATTTGCTCTATTTCTTTGAAGACTGTCATTGAAATTTTATTGGAATAGCCATGAATCTGTAAATTGCTTTTGGTAGGATGGCCATTTTGATAATGTTAATTCTTCCAATTCATGAGCAGGAGATGTCTTTCCTTTTCTTTGTGTCTTCTTCTATTTCTTTTAACAGTGTTTTATAGTTTTCTTTGTATAGGTCCTTCACCTCTTTTGTTAGGTTTATTCCCAAGTATTTGATTTTTTTGTTTCAATAAAAAAGGGATAGTTTTCTTGATTTCTTCTTCTTCAGATTTATTGTTTGTGTATAGAAAGGCTACTGATTTTTGTGTGTTGATTTTGTATCCTGCTACTTTACTAAACTGATTGATTAGTTTTTCTGTGGAGTTTTTGGGGTTCTCTATGTATATTATCATATCATCTGCAAATAGTGATAATGTGACTTCTTTCTTCCCTATTTGGATTCCTTGTATGTCTTTCTCTTGTCTTATGGCTCTGGCTAGGATTTCCAGTACTATATTAAAAACCAGTGGTGAGAGTGGACATCCTTGTCTTGTTGCAGATCTTAATGGAAATGATTTCAGCTTTTCATCATTGAGAATAATATTGGTTATGGGCTTGTCATATATGGCCTTTATTATGTTGAGGTTACATACATTAAATCTTTTTGGTTTTTCTGTCTTCAAGTCAGAACTGAAAATTTCCATCTTTTTATCCTCCCATGGTACCTTAGAAAGTTCGAAACTGTATTCCATGTCATAACTTCTCTCTTAAACTTTGTATAATCTATTTAAATATTATGGAAAATTTTTCCATGATTTCAATATTATTGTTTTTCAAAGATGGTATGTCATTTCATTAGTCCTTCTCCCTGTAGATATCTTCAATCATGTCTTTCAGTTTTTATTTAATTATAGTTATCATAATAGTTTCTTAGTCTGCATCTAAAAAATTTATGAGCTGAAATCTTTACAATCAATTTTCCTTCTCTATTGTTTGTTCTGGTTCACCAATCATTCTGTTTACAGGTTTGTTGTTTTTACTTGTGTATGTGACTGACCTTTTATTACTGGTTATATTTTTTAAAAATAAGGGTATGGAAAGGGGTTTTTTTTCAGACAAGATTTATCATCCTTCTCACAGATAATAAGGCATTTTACCTCTCTCTGTACCCACCAGAAAGCACACCAGTTTCAAATTCTTTGGATCACTCAAAGGGCAGAAATCTGTATTGTAATTCCATGCAAGGAATTAGTTCTCTTCTGGTTTACATACATCAAAGAGTGGAGTTCAAGATAACCAAAGTGTCTTCTATTAGACTTGCCACTTTATCTGTGGCTTCAGCATTGAATTCCCTCCCTTTTATCATGAGGAAGTTTAAGGGAAAAATTCCTGTAGGGCAAAAGTAGCTTATGCTAGCTTCCATCTTTGATTTCTAGTATTCCCTTTATTTTTTCTGGTACTTGCTTGCAATTTAGTCACTGTCTCATTGTTTTAAAGAGATTTTATTTTTTAAAATACTTTACTTAAGTTTTGAATTGCTTGCAACAAGATGAGAACTGTGAATAACCTATTCTACCCTTATCAGAAAGAGAAAGTGTCTAGTGTCGATTTTTCTAGGTCTTTTCATTATACTGCTATGTTTTCCTTTTAAATTTCCTTTTCTTCCATTTGTTCTTTCCACTATCTTAGATGTTTGTGCTGGAATCAATCCTGACCCAAATAAAGTACATTCACAAAATCTAGAACAGCATAAAGTCAGTGTTGTTGTTAGCATGACTTTCATCTTTTGCTTTTATGAAACTGGAACAAACCAACTTTCACCTTGGACCCCAATTTAGTTACACTCATTTTTTCCCCCTTCTGTGTAAGACATCACGTCTAGAAAGTCTGGAAAATTTTCTAGCAAGGTATCATTGTCTTATTTTCCAGCTTTCTTTTTTTATTGCTAAGTTTCTGTCTCTATTTTTCAAGCCTTATAGTTAATGTCATATTTGTTTGGGAAAGACCATCTTACTGGAGATGTCTGACCTTTATTTTTATGTTATTTTCTACAAAAATGCTTTTTGCAGGCTTTTTTATTATTGCAGTGTTTCATTGACCTCATGGAGACCTCAGTGCCTTTTCTGAATCTTTTTGCTACTGACTGATAATGCAATTATTTCATCTCCATCCACACTGGATGCCAAGTTCTCCTCCTTGATTCACTATACCCCATTTCTTATAGCTGGATATCTGATATAACCACAGTCTTCACGCTTCTCATGGACTAAATGTAATTCCACATTCTGGCCCCACTTTGCTGCTATCATTTTCATGAACTGTTTCATAAACTTTCATGACATAAGACCCTTTAGCACTGCCATTGAGGAGTAATAAAATTAGTTGATTTAGTTATTTGTTTACCCATTTTATCAAAGATGTTATAGTTAAGGATAAATAAACAATTGAGTTTATTAAAAATAAAAAGGTTCACTCTCCACTCCACATTTCCTATCAATTACAATAACTCTCTTTACTCTAGTAGCAGTAGGAACACTCCTACTTTCAAGCTGATTGCATAGACAGATTCTCACTCAATGAAGTTTATTAAATGTACTTCTCTCAGCATGTTGGCTACTTTTGCAACCTAACTCATGGAGAAAAGGTATCAGACATAAAATCTGAATTACAGCTGTGTTGTTTCGAAATGAATAATGTCTACTGGGTGAGACACTGAGTCAAAGGGTTAGTTTGCAGCATAAGGAAAATATTTGTGAGTGTGTTGGAAAAGCTGACAGCCTAGCATATGCAGCCTCCCTTGTAGATAGGGAAACATGGGAATGAGAGAAAATTGCTAACTTGGCTAGAAAAGCAAATGCAACTTTTAAAACCAAGTCGTAGAATCCAGAACACTCTATTTTATTACGAGAACTCTCATTTGCTCTACTTTGTTTAGAAAATAAAGCTATAAACTTTAAAAATATTAAAACAAATCGCTAGTCTTAAATTCAGTGAGAAAAGATTTCCCGGAAAAAGACAGTGAAAGCATTCTTATTGCTCAACACAGAATGTTATCTAAAAAAGATAATAGGACTTAAGTTGCATTCACTGGCCAGTACTTCCAGGAGCATAAGCTAGTAATATGATTGGCATGTTGAGTTTGGCAAAATGCAGATTAGTTGAAAATATACGTTCTAGCCATTTTTACTTATTCAGATAACATTTTAAAAATGACTACACTGAAAATGCTGGTTTTCATTTAGATAAATTCTCTCTGTGGATCAATTTCACTAGACAATTAATACTAAAAGCTAGAGAGAAGAACAGTGATCTTTTTAGAAGGATGGATTTTACAATACTAGGTTGGATGCATTTTTTACTCAATTTTAAAAAATTATCTAAATTAGATCTACTTGCACAAAAGTGGTGGGTTTTAAGTTGAATAGAAAGTTCAATTCATTGGGTTTAAGTGGTATTTATTTGTTCTCAATTTTGAACCTAAATATGTGCTAATATGTGAGCATATATAAATACCTAATCTGGTTTTTTGACCTTAATGAGATTGAAAGAATATTGAAGAACATGTCAGAGTGTAACCCAGGCCCTGCAGTACCGACTACAGGGCAAGGGTGGTGTTTCTCCCATAGTTGCTTAAGGAGCCATTGAAAAACATGGTGGGTTTACCTGTCCACGCCAAATATTTCTACGTGTGGGCAGCCCCTCCCTCGGGTGCCGACCAGGTTAAATGGACTGACAGAAAGTATCATCTAGGGCAGGGGTCCCTAGAAGAGGATTTAAGGGTGCACAGGAGTTTCTTGAGGGTCCCTAGACTCATAGTACTCTATAACTGGCCTGAGAAAGAAAGAAAGAAACCTTAGTAGTTGACCTCTGAAGAGAGAAGCTGAAAAAATTTTAAGGTTACCAGGTGACCTAGTCTTGTCACTGCCACTGCCTAGGAAGAGTACTGAGGGCCCCATGACTGGTGTCTCACTGAGCTGTTTGTTGTTGGTGTGGCCAAAGGTTCACCAAGAGCTGTTTATTGGATCATCCAACATCACTTTGGTGCTTCTGCTTCTGTTGTTGCTTGGCCCAGCATTAGATGCTATTTATCCCGACCTTCAGACAACTGTTGTGTGTGCTGCTGTGGCATCATCTCAGCGGCTCTGGCTGTGAGCTACTCCAACTGCCACCATGAGGTGGATCCCAGCCCATGGCTTGCCAGCTGCCACGTGCTCTAGGTCCTCTTTGTCAGGAGGGCACCATCTTGGATGAGCAGCCTTTTGTTTGGGACTTCAGAACACTGGGGACACTATCTGGGGTGAGACTGCCCACCACTTGTGGCCTTAATAACTCTTTGTTTCCCCTGTTTGTTAAATAAACCCCATTATTGTTCCCTGAGCCTGAGAGTTCTTGCAATTGCACATGCAGGCGAAGAACCCACAGCACCTTTCCTCTATTGGAGATCTCTCCTCTACTATCTTTGGATGCTATAGCACCCTTGTAGCCCTGTTTCAAGAGCAGTGCACTTGTAGCACCAGCTAAAACTATCTGTATAACTCCAAATAAAGAACACAACTCCTCTTTTCACATTAAGACTCGTTGAAAATATACTAGCACCGTGCATATGCCGTAGAAAGGACAGGAACCTTTTCCATAAATACAAGTATTTTATGCAGAGAATGAGTGAATATATTCTGAACTACAGACTCCCATGACATGAAATTATCTCAAGTAGTCCTTCCTCTCCTTCTAAAGGCAACACTGATACATAAGCAGAAGTTCAGAGTAGAGGATCTATAAGGTCATACTCAAACTTTATTTTCTTAGACAATTCAGGACTAAACTGGTGCTTTGCTTACATGTCCCATGATGCGTCAGGTAGATTCACCTTAAGTTATTTGCAGCAAGCCCTTTCATTGCAAACATTTTTGCTATGTCGTATGTAACTAATTAGCAATAAAGCATTTTTTCTTTTGGTAAAAGATAAAGTAACTAGTTAATAGTTTGGTTTCAAATTTGGTTTATACAGTGATGAATAAATGCAGTGGCCTTAAAATAATGAACAGTAACAACTATAGATACATCACCTTGATAGAAAGTTCTGAGATAAAACTTACTGTCAGCCTGAAATAAGAGAATATAAAGTCAAATTTCATACTGTTCTAGAAAAGGATATCATATCAGTTTGCAAATCTTTCTCCTCCAGCACAGTCAACTCTCCCACATATCACAACCAAAAGTTTGCCAAGGATTATCAATTCTCTTACTGACTTATATAGAGCAACATGTTCTCTAAAGCTGTTTTCATGAAATTTATCCTGCAATATTAGAAGTTGGAGCCAAAATAAGAATCAAGGCTTTCTTGCTCCCTCCCTCAGATAAAATATTTATATTATTCCTTATAAGTATATGTTTCTTGAAAATAGTGAAAAAATTTTGCTATTTGATAGTGGAGAACATGGTATAGATAGAATTTGGCTTAGATGATTTAGTAAACTATAAGGACTGGGATTATAATGGAACATTTAATTGTAGTCCAGATATGGGCTACTGGTCATATATAATGATACGAAATAGCAATATCTGAAAGCAGCAGTACAGAAGGTTTTTACAACTCAAATCAAAACTCAGTTACAAATATGCATCCTAGTACTTGGAAATTGATAACCTCTTAATGAGAGAAATTTTAACAACAACAAAAAAAATGTTCTATTATGTCCTAAATTGATGTTCCTCTATTTTTTGATTTTTATCTTTTTATGGCAAAATAACTTCATGGCCAAATACTTCAGAGGCAAAAAAGTTTGTGGCAAAGATATTTGAAGCAAAAATGCTTGAAGCAAAGAACTTATAATGGATCTACCTAAAACCATGCAGTAAGACTTGGGAATTGGGTAAGTTAGGAGAGGGGTACTGTGCATACAGAGTTAATTGAAGGAAAATGAGCTAATGAACTCTAGGGAGACAACCATATTGCAAGATAAAACATTTTCTTGGCTCATAAAATAACAATTGATTTAATAATGCAATAAATGAAGTAATATTAAAACAGAGCGCCAACATCAGTCAGCTAAAATTTGCTAGCAAATTGAGGAACATGACCTATTTTTTAAAAAGCCATTTGCATGGACAAATAAACACCATCATTAGCATTAAAAACAATGTTGAGTGTGTTTAAATTTAGCAAGTAAATTTTAGGAATACATTGCAATCACTTTAAGGATGACTGGAGTTTTCAGGTCACTTGAGAAAAGTCAAAAGTCATGGTTAGTCTGTTCGAAAAAAAGTCGTAGTGGTTACTTTGACTATTGCAGTCAACTAGATTCATTAGCATACCATCATTTGGGAAAGAATTCTAATTAATGATCATGTTCAAAAATCAGTCAGTCCTTTAGAGGTGATCTGAAGAAATTTCTTAAGTCAATTTTTTGTTATAATACAAGATACCTCAGTGAAAAGGGGAAGTGGGGGAAAACAAAGACAGGAGAGGAAACAGTCTCAGATGATTCAACTGGAGCTATTGGAACTACTGGATTCACTGTAATCCTCAGAGATTACCAACAAAGTCTTTCAGTCTTGCTAAAATTAGCTGCTTTTTGAATTTGTCAGACATATGTGAATTAAATTGAAAGTGATGAAATTAGAGTTCAGCCTACTGACTCTCTTCCACCCCCAACTTTTCTAAGGAAAATGAAACAATGCTCTAGAGTTGAAAAACAACACTACCAGTATGGGAAACTGACTAAGAAGTTAGAAATTGCATATAAGTGCATTCTTCTGCCTTTCTTTTATCTAAGGAAAGGAAAGTTTTATGTTATATCAGCAGATTAATGTAATTGCTTTATAACATAGTAAATTCAAAATACATTTAATTAGACTTCCTTGCCAGGTTGTATGATTTTGTTAGTCATTACTATCACAAAACATTCTCAATTCATTTTGTTATTAATTTACTGTTTAAAGCATATGAAATTTTTGAGATATTTGAGAATTCAAGAAATTAACTTGAATTGTAATATGTTAAAATGAGGACTAAGGTTGATTTTCTTCTGCATTCATTTGAAAATTAGTAAGTTGTCCAATAAAGCAAAATTTAATAAATTTGTAAAGGAGACTATTGATGCTATTACTTAAAAAAATTTTGATTCACCCATACACAAAATTGACAAATGATTTTTTTATTAGGGAGATAATTATTTCAAATGTATGCACATTAGGACTAAGAAAATACGAATTTTTTTTTAAACATGTCATTGTAACTCATTTTAAAAAATGGCTATACTGGCAGATAGTATCCATTCTGTACTTCTATGAAATAATACATGGCCTATGAAGTTTGTTTCCACAAGGAAAATATTTGGGAAATAGTGGATACTTACAAAAAGATTTTGTGTATTGCATATGGTATATAATGATTTGAGTTTCCTTTAACTAAAAAAAAGTGAAGCTAAAAATTTTTTACTTTTGTTATAAGCTATAGGAAATTTTTATAAGAGGAAAAATGAAAAGAAACATATTTAAATCTGTTTTCAACAGTGATGTTATCATCTATCTACCTCAATGTGTCTCCACCCTTAAGTCATCTTATCTCTGAATACAAAGAGCATGATACAGAAATTTAGTACAATGTAAAACTTTTTCTTAGTCATTATTGAACTAGTGAATTTACTAAATAATTGTCACATCTCCTTCTACATGAAAGTCCCCAACTATGAAGTGATATTCTTCCCTTCTCATGGATGCAGAATCAAATGAATCATGAGACATTAATTCAAATGATAAAGTTTTTGTATGTAGGTCACTACTGAACAATGGGAATGTTGCTGATATCATGAGATCATGAATGACTTTTTTTTTTAATTTTAAGCATCTGTTTCACAGTATATTTGTAAAATGAATACATGCAGTTAAGTTATAGCATGAATACTAAAGCCATATCACTTCTACCTTAGTTGGCCTAATGGTCAATCAGATACTTACATTCAAGATTTTGAACTAAGTCTTAGAACAGGCTCTGAATTCCATTGATGGTGGAGTATTTGAAGGAAGGTCCTTAAAACACCACTGCCCATTTTCCCTTGCTAAAATCTCTGTAACTAATGTCACCAGAGCCCTCCTGTCCCCTGGTGACCACCAGTGCTCATGTCACTAAACTTTCCTCACTTTCTTGCTGGTGTTCAAACTTGCTTAACTTTCATAAAATAACTAAGTATATTTTATGCTTCAAGTAGGTTGATTGTGTTTCTATTACTTGCACATTTTGAAGAAAATTATAGAATGTCATTTGTGAGCATGTGAACGCACTAATCCACATACAGCATATAAAGCACTAAAGACCACCATTCTTGATTTGAAAGAGGACATTTATACAAATAGGAAAGAAACAAGAAATTATATTTTTGAAGCTTAGAAGAAATTCTCAGACACTGTAAAATATAGATCTTCACATGTTCTATTATAATCTAGATCTGGCTATGTATTTAGAGCAAAGTTAATTGTCATTCATGCCAGAGGGACTAACCACCATTAAAGTTTTCTGCATGAATTTTTGAATCTTTAGTTTGGGAAATACTGTCCAAATCTCATAAGCCTGAGACAGAAAATTTACCACTTAAAAGCACAACATTTGCAACATCTTTTATTGTGTTCATTATTTTTGACAGTCCAATACCCACCCTCACCAAAAACGTTTCTCATTGTTTAAAGCACATTTTCTCCATTCCCACCAATAGGCATATTAAATCCAGAGTTAAATATTTACATTTAATTTTGATTAACAATTGATATAGATATATTTTTTCAGTCTAAAGATATAATGGAATTCTTCTTAAGTTTCCATGTCAAAAGACATAGAAATATACTGAAAACAGGCACGCTCAGGCAGGGTAAATGGTTTTAAAGTCAAGTCATGCTTAAATAAATACATTCTCAGCCACCCAAGCGTCTGCTGATTACTAAAGGCCCAGAAACTTTGGTGAATGTTTTGCATTTCTGGTTTCTGACCTGGATTGAACTGGACCCACTAAAATAATGTGAGAAAGACTGTTTTTTGGCTAGAACTGGAAGTAAATCTGCCAGCATTGCAGTGAGCACGCCTTTCTTCTGTCCAGCTTTGACTGTTTGAGAAGTCAAGTTATGTTAGATTCAGTCCTTAATCTAAATTATAGCTAGACTATGAAACTTACTTGACAAATGATAGATATCTAACCCAAATTTGTGAAGATAGAGCTTTCAATAGGGCTGATATTGCCAAAAGTCAAAAATACTTGATAAGCAAGAGAAATGACTTGTCGAAACATATGTCAGTGACTATGTTGCCCTATTTGGGTGAGCTGGCCTGAGAGGAGTTTCACACCTAGTATGTGACCAGAAGTCCTCCAGTTAGAGTCCCCAGCAAAGGGTTTTTTTTGAAAAGATATATTAGTGAGATAGTTTATCATCCACATTCAGTGGGAAGAAGAGGGCTCACCAACAGTTAGAGCTCCATTTAATTACTAGTATAGTGAGCTTATATTTCACTAATGTACTACTTGAGATGTATAACTTAGCAATTTATAATAAGTTTAAACTTTACTAATATCCAAGTTGATCTCCTCCCACTGAATGTTATTTTTTCCTTTTAGAGTTTTAAAACTTCCAAAAAGGAACAAAGAGCAATAACTAATCTGAGGCTGCATGTTATTGTTAACATTCTGAAAGATATTTTTCTCCCACTTACTCTTTTATCTTATTCGATTTGGTTTTCTTAGAATCATGAAATAGAGTCAAAAGACTTCAAAGGTCAAAACATCCCAGAATATCCTTTTGAAGAAAGGAGTGGCACATTATCCCCATGTTACACTAACATTAGATTTTGCCTAGGCCTATGTCCATAAGACAATCACAAATGAAGCCCATTTTTGCCTTTTCAGTCACCAATGAAGCCGGGGAACAGCTGGCTCGACTCCTTTGTATATTCATCTTTTATATACTTAGAGATCAGGCTCATCTCTCAGTGTTTAACCAAGACTAAACAATAAAGATTCTTTGGACTTCACTCATCACTTTTATTCTCAGTTCATTAATAATCATGTGGATAACCCCTGAAACTTTTCTACTTTTTTTTCCTTTGTATGACTTTAGGATTCCAAACAGATAGCAGTCTTTAAAGGATTTAGACATTTCTGAAGAATATGTGTTTAAAAAATTCTTTGTGGTTAAATTTTTGCACATTATCTACTTTCTATAATAAGGATGACACCTAAGTGACATGTGTTCAAACTGAGTTTATTTCATCCCTTCCCATCAATGTTCTATGAATTTACTCAGGGCCCATATTTTTTCCCCATGTCTATTGTTTTCAGTTTCAGCTCCAGTTAAGAAGGTAAATACTTACATTTGATACTAACAACCAACCTGATAACTGCAATCACCTGATGTCTACAGACCTAGCTATGTATAGGGCATGTTAAAACATTTCCACCAGCCATGGCAAAAATTCCCAAAGCATGCAAATTCTCCTTAATAATTAACTAGATATAAGAAAAAAATTATATAGCAAAGCACAGTTCAGAATCGAATATGCAAGAATGAGTTACCCTGAGACTACTGCTCCAAGTCAAATTGCAATTAGACTTTCCAACAGACTCTGCTAGGGAATTATCTGTAACAAACATAAGCAACTAGAACTACTGGTGTCCAGGACCTCCCTGGTGCCCTAAGGCTTAAGTCTCAGGGCTACCACTGCAACAGCCTGAGGTTTATCCTGGGCCAAGGAGCTGACCCACATATGGTGCAGCAAATCTCTCCTGTCTCACCCTCTGCTCCCCTCAGTAGTGTATTTCAGTAAATTTGCCTGTTTTGCTCCCCACTCCGTCTCTGGTGAACCCTCTCACCACCCCCTCCCCACACCTCTGGCCTACATTCCAGTTCTTTTATGCATAAATAAATCTTAAAAAAATATTTAAAAAAAGAATTGGTATTAAGTTGATTTTGGCTGTTATTGACAAATTCAAAAGCATAAAGTCCAACATATAATAGGTCAATTGATTAATAGGTGTATTGTTACTGTTTTATGTAACCTCTTGCTTTATAGATAAAAACAGAGTGTCTAAAATACTCATTAATGGGTAAATAGTTATATCTATATTGACTTTCTTTAGTTTAAAATATTTGGTATGGCAATACTCTCATCAAATACTATTCTCTAAATTGCTATGTTTGTTTGGAAACTTCTGGCTACAATATAGTGACTGAAACCATAAAAATATTTGTTTACTTAGTCAATGCTCTCTCAATGTAAACCCAGCAGTTCAGGAACTCAGGCTATCTTTTTCCTTCTGCTCTATCATAGTTTCATATTTCCTATTTATCTTCTGATTAACAGATGTCTGTTACAGCTCAACATGCTACTATGTCCATCTTCTGAGCAGGATAAAGGGGAAGAGGAGGCTCATCTAACACTAGTCCCATATTTGTCTCTTGTATTGGAGATATCTTTCCAGAAGCACCTTTACCTAGAAGAAAAGTGATCACTTGATCACTCCCAACTGTAAGCATCTATAAAATGAGAATGAAATCACCATTCCCAGTGTAAACTAATCACAATTCATTTCCTAGGTTTGGCAGGTTGTCTTATTTTCTTCAGATTAAGACCTCCCAGCCCACCTCTTAAACAAAGTAGACTTCGTAAGTAAATTTTAGGGAATTATTGCTGTTAGGCAGCCAAAAATATCCACCATAGTAACCATCCCTCCTAGCCATTATATAGTTAAACAGAAAATGTTTATAGTCAAACATGTCTTGGGGAAAGATGTTTTGGGAAAATAACATCAGATAGTTTTACCTAAGATCTAGAAGCACATATAAGAGATTAACTGTTCTTAGTTGAATAAAGTTAGAATGTAGAGATCAAATGTGTGATGGAGAACACTGAGTTCTCTAGAAGCCTGGGCCTGTATTGAGAAGTGCCTGAGTTAACCATTTCCCACCTAGAGTTCCTTTCCCCACTGTGACTATGCACTCCCCAAAGTCAGGGCTGATCTTCCAGCCCCTGGAGCCCCTTTCTTAGCAGTTAAATAGGTTACATATATGAGCAGGATTCATCCCAACTCAGCCTCAAGGAGAATCAGTCCACCAGTTGGGGTATCAAGGACTAAGTGTACCCTGTTGACAGTTATAACAAGCATGAATCCCTTTAAACCTCACTCATTTTAAAGTAAAGATAATAGTAGTAGTTTCTTCATTGGATGGTTGTGAGGATTAAATAAGAGTTACACATGATAACAGTTAAATTAATGTTCTAGTGGTACTATGGAAAGGGTGGACTCTTGTATGTAATCAAATTAATGGTAAATATAGAAAATAGACACTTCTTTGTTATCTCTGGTGAAATATTTGAGGTTAAAAGGTAAATAGTATGTGAGATTTATTGAAAGAGATAGATATTTTCTACACAAAAATAACAGTAAGAATCATCTCCTTTTTCTCTACCACATTAGATGTGGGAAGACATGAGCATAATGTCTACTGTTGTTACAGGTGAAGATTTTAAAAGCCAGGATATTTTTACTCACACAATAAAAGTAATCGAAACAATTCCAAATACCCAAAGACTCAGAATATAGCACACATATTAATAAAAACAAAAGTTAGTTAACACATTTTAACCAAGAATAGAAATATTAGCTCATGTCATTCTTTTGCTCAAAACTCCCCAGTTATTCTCTCTCCAGCTTAGGGTGAGGTGGCAATGGTCAAAAAGACCAAGAAAATCTGGCACTAATTACCTCTCTTACCTCATGTACAACTACCCTCACTGTTGGCAACTCAGTTCTAGCTGCAGTAACTTCCTTGCTGTTGCTCAAGAAACCAGGCATGTTCCCACCTCTGGCCTGTCATAGACATAGATACAGGTTTCTTTGCCTGGAATACTTAGCCCACAGTTATCTGCAAGATTCATTCTCTCAACTTTTTGCTCAAATATTCCTTCTCCCTCTGGACTGCTCTGACCAATTGCATATTTTTTTTTTATTATCCCCATTTCTCAATTCCATTTTCTCTGTTTTTACTACTTGCAATGAGTTCTCTCTGCCTCTCATATTTATTAACATTTTCATCTTCGTTTTTGCTGAAGTCTGATTATTTTTCCTCAGCTTTATTTCCAACTCCCTAATTCTTTTCTAAATTAGATCTGTGTAATTTTATTTTTCTGCATACTTTTAATTTTCAAGAGTTCTTCTTAGTTATGGTGACTCGTATTCCCTTATAACTTGTTTTTACTAACTTTAAAAATCAAGTTTCCCTACACACCCGAGAGGGGAAGACCGGCTGAAGAGATCCACAAATGCCAAAGTAAAGCATATGTTACTTTGGAAGTAAATCACTTTTCCACAATTCACTTCTGGCAAGAACTGTCTATTCCTGTGCTATTATGGTACAAGAAGTTCCACACAGCGGGTGTCCTTTATGGTTCTACTTTACTCACGTCACCTTACTACAGACACTCTCATCAATCCCTCCCTAAATCTATTTCTTTGTATAGAACATAAGTCTTGGATTTCCATCTTAAAAAAAAAAAAAAAGTTCTAAAATGCTGCTCCAACAGATGCACAGAATGAAGAGAAGTCAAATTAGACCAGTCACTCTGACTCTGCCCAATCCTGCCCTTTAGTTGTCCACCAGTTCCTAACTTGGAATTTCTCTGGCGCTCAGTTAGGAAGCTTCTCCCTCAGCTGTAGTATCTTCCTGCTTCCTCTGTTTCAAGCTGTGACTTTTTTGGTCCATTTGACTTAACCTATTAATTAACGCTTTTCACTTTCATAGTTTCAAAAGTTCATCAAATCTCTGGCTTACTGGAGGAATCCTCTCTTGTTTGTAACATTCCTAGGGACACATTATGTTTTATATCTTTACTGTCATTCAGTGAGGTCTATTTATGGATAAAGGAGAGGTACAATGTGTGTGGCCCATTTTTCACCATAAATTTGAAAGATAGAGTAAAATTGTTAACTGTGTGATTGCAAGAAATATACTTAATTTGAAGAAATTAGGAAAGTAAGAGTAGGAATTAGGGGTTTTCCTAAGAGAAATCACCATGTTATTTCCTATTACTCAGTTTTAACCATTAGTAAAAGGAATGTCACTCTGTTTTTATATCCTTATGACTTAGCTCTCCTTGCTTCTTGAGACTTCTCATGAAGTGTAATAAAATGACCCTTGGAAGCCAGCATCAATGTTTGTATTCTAAATAGGAATTTCAGAAAAGGTAAATGTGCAAATCAGTTAAAAGTCTAGACTCTGTTCTTTTTTTAATATAAATGAAGTAATTTATTATTGTAGCGCAAAAAAGCATGCTACATTTGTTAAAGTTAAATAATTTGTGGTTACCTCTAAGCATTATCATAAGAGATTGAAATAATTAATGCATTCATTTAGTGTGCTTCATTTTTATTCTAGGAAACAGATCTCCTGGCACTGCAGAAGAAATTGAATGATATGGGAATCACTTATTGGTGAGATACCATATTTTGACAACCACACTTCTGACTTAGAGTCACACCCTCTTGGTGATAAATTCAAAAATTTTTACCTCTTAGCTGAATAGAGTTGCCAAAGGGATTATATTCAAGTGTACCATTTTTGGTCTAAACTAGGGCAATATATTGTAAATAGAACATTTTTATGTGATGGCTCAATATTCTTAAGTTTCATGGCAAAAGTGAAAATAAATTTCCCTAAAGAAAAGGATAACCTAGGTTCTGAACAAATATTTAAATATGACATTAATTTCATAGAAAATATCTAAAATTTTATTGGCAAAATACTCAAATTAATATTAATCTATATGCTTATGCTGACTCTTTTTTCTGATTTCTTTGATTTTTTCTTTATTTTTCTTATCTCCATTCCCTTTGAAAAGTCCTGTAAAACATTATTGAATATGATAGGCAAGGTTAAAACCTTTTTAAAAATATTTGTTTGTTTATTTATTTATTTATTTGAAGAAATGCAATGTAGGCCAGAGCTACAGGAGGCTGGGAGTTTGAGAGGATTCACCAGAAACAGTGGGGAGCAGAACAGGCACATCTACTGAAATACACTGCTAAGGGTAGCAAGGGGCAAGACAGGAGAGGTGGGCTGCGCCATAGGACGGTTATCTCCCTGATCAGGATTGAACTAGAGAAAGAGAGATGTAACTGGTCCAGGAGTCTAATACAAAAACTGAGTTTTTGAGAACAAAAGTCAGCACATCAAAGCCAGCAGGATAAATGAAGGAGGCACAAAGCCTTTACATTCACCAATGTAATACAAAGGAATGAAAATCCCTTTTCATTTAAAGTAGATGACCAGAATAAAATGAGGGAAGAGAACATAGAATATAAGAGGATTAGCCTTTTTTTATGCAAATGTTAATTTTTCAAATAGCATTGTTTTCATATTTTCTTGATAATCACTGAAATGCACTTATATTGGTGGTGGCTGTCATTTACAGTGAAGTTTCATTAAATGATGGAAAATCTCCCTTAGGCAACTTTATAATTAGCATAGACAACCATCATCTGTTTTGCATGATTTTGGAGACAGAAATTTTAGGTCCCTTCCAGCTCTTATTCTGTGTCTCTGTCTAAACAAAATGAATCATTTCCAAACAATTTTCCCAAATGAACACATCAGCACTTCCTGGTGCTGCCTGTCTCAACTACAAGCATGAATTTGGAAACAACCACTTACCATCCTTGATCTCAATTCTACTCACCCCAAACACACTTCTGGCTCTGGCCTTAACAGTGTGCATTAATACAACTTTCTCACACCTGCTTCCCTTTCTCTCCCTAATCCTCCTATTCTTCATACTCAAGTACACACACCTGTTCACTCTTTCTGGCTCCTCAACTAATTCATTTCCTTTCCAGTCATCTTGCTCAGCTGCAAGAAGCATATTTAAATCATAGTTTATATGTTCTCCTTCCTCCTCTGAGGTGAAGTGAATCACTGTTTCAAAAGGGAATTTTCTCTGGAAAATTCCATTCTGTTCTCAAAGACCCACATTTCTGTACAAATAAGGTAATTCAAAGTTTTGGATAAGTAGGTAAACAGATGCTCACACATACTTACAATGATCCACCATTTAGCAAAATTATTTTTCAAGCTCAATATAACCCATCATTGGTGTATTTAATATTATAGTATTAGTCTCTCTACTATGTATATTATTACAAAATTTCTAAATAAAATCACTATATCTAACAAAATATTTTAGAGTGAAGCATTTTCATGAATTGTCTCTTTTCACTGACTTATGCTACAAAATAAGAGCAGGGGGAAAATGAATATAATACTAAAAATAATAGCTAATGTTCTCTACACTTTTACCATGTACCCTTCATGCTTCTCAATAATATCAAAGAAATAATTCATTTGATCCACATAGTATCCTATGTATTATTCTATGCAGATTTTATGGATAAGAAAATGAGATCCAGAGATTTTATATCCCATCCAAGACCACAACTGATAAGTGACAAAGGGTTCAAAACTATAACCAAGTCCCAGAATTCTCAACCAACATACCATAATGACTCAAGATAAAATGAAAATAGTGTTAACTAGTAATAAACCCTCAAAATATTAATGGCAAAACTGACAGTCATGAGTAATGATGTTAAACAATTTAATAATAATGTAGTTATATGCTGGACAATTTTGTCAAAACAGGTTAAAATAATAGTTGCTTAGAAAGAAGAAAGAAGGGCCTCCCCGGTGGCGCAGCAGTTGAGCGCTGGGTTGCGAAGCTGCCCACAGTCTCTGCAGTGCTTGTTCGATCCCCAGCTGCTCCCCGCCACCGGAGGAGGGTCCCACATGGTGCGCAGACCTCTCCTGCCACCTGCTGCTCCCCTCAGCAGTGTACTTAGGTCCTTCTGCCGGCTCTGCTCCCCGCTCTGGTGAATTCTCTCACCCTCCCGTGCTTCTGACTGTACCCAGTGCTTGTATAAATAAATAAATAATTTTAAAAAAAAAAGAAAAGAAAGAAGAGGGAAAACCGAAAAGCCTTTCTTGTATAAAATTATGATATGCATACGCCTTCAGACCTACTGTGAAATGGAAGCTAAAAAATCCATGAAGGGAATTGAAGTTGCGTGTGCCCACATCTCATGACTGAATTTTCTAGTGCCTAGAAGTGACCTTTTCATAGTAAGTGTTCACTGAATTGGAGGAACTTTTATTGGTAACTCTGTGAAGGAATGAGAAGGCATGAAGTATCTGTGTACTTCTTCAAATTAAATTAAATTTAACTATATAAGGATTTAGAAACTTTGGAGTAATATTTTTTTCATGACACTTTGGCAATATACAAATAAGTAAATTCTTTTTTTTTTGCTAAAGCAGAGCCATTAGAAACCTTCAGTCTAGGCCTCTCATTGTCAAAGAAAAAATACGACTAAGGATGGATTCATTACCTTGTCCATGGTTCTGGTTCAACAGAGAGTGTGTCTAGGACCAAGTCCCCCGATGCCGGGGTTGACTTAAGAGGTACACATTCATACACAAACATGGACAAATTCCATCTGCCCTGAACACTTTCTTAACCAGTGTGCCATGGTTCAGAAATACTAGCAATGAAGATATTATACAGATTCATCTTCCCTCCATACAATGCTTCTGAAAAAAGTACCATCCATAAAGTCACACAATGCCACATCCACCATCATTCTATTCCACACAGCATTGCTGCTGATCAAAGAACTCACTTCACAATGAAAGCAGTCCTGCAACAGCCCAGGCTCATGGAAGTCACTGATCTTACCATGTTCCCCACCCTCCTGAAGCAACTAGCTTCATATAATGGTAAAATGACTTTTTGAAGACTCAGTCACAATGCCACAATGCCATACTGGTGAAAAGTTCTGCAGAAGGCTGTCTATGCCTTGAATCAGTATTCAATGTTTGGTGCTATTTTCTCTAAGCATCAGGATTCATGGATCTTGGAATCTGGAGTAGAAATGAGAGTGACATGACTCACTATCCCTAGTGATACATTAGCAAAATTTTTATTTCTTGTTCCTATGATTTTATCCTCGCATACCTAAAGTTATGTTTTCTCCAGGAGACACAACAAAGATTCCGCTGAACTAGAAGTTAAGACTGCCACTCAACCTTTGTCACTCTGAGTTCCTTTTACCTGTTAATCAACAGTCACAAGAGGCAGTTAAGCATTGCCTTAGGTAATTGATCCTGATTACAAAGGGGAAATTGGACCACTACTCCACAATGGAGGCAAGAAACAGTATGTCTATAATACTAGCAATTCCTTCAGGTTCCACTGAGTAGTACTAAACCCTGTGATTAAGTTCAACAGAAAACTATAACAATCCAATCTAGGCAGGACTATGAATGGCCCAAACCCTTGAGGAATGAAGGCTTGGGTCACCCCACCAGGAAAAGAAGCATGACTAGCTAAGGTGATTACTGAAAGCAAAGGGAATACAGAATGGATGGTTGGTGGGTGGGGGGATGGTTATAAATACCAGCTTTGACCATGTAACTACTTAATGGGAACGAAGACTGTAATTGCCATGAGTATTTTCTCTTCATTTTGGTAAGAAAACGTGTGTGCAGCATGCATATCTTTATTTTCTTTCCTCTCATTCTCTATATCCTTATTATGTAACATAAGATGTATTGATTTTCTGTCATAATATTTAAGTTATAAGCTATCAAGAAGAAAATTTAACATCAGCCAAGGACTTTACCTCATCTCAGGAGGAGTTAGTGTGTTTTCAGTGGTATACAGAAGAGTTATGTAATGTTAAGTAGAATTAAAACCTTGCTATTGTCTTTATCTGGAGCTTGAATATTGTTTGGGCATATGTGTGTGCAAGCCAAATTGTCAATGGATGGATTTCTTAATCTTATGTATCAGTTTGAGTGGGCCATGGGGTATGCATATTAAATACTGAATAAAAGTCAAAGAGGAATTCAGTCCTAGTTTTCTACCTGACTGCTAGAGCTGGGGCATCTCATTTCTTATCTTGCTCTGGATTTACATTACTGGATACCCTATTTCTCAGACCGTCAGACTAGTCTGAATTTTGCTAACAACTTTCCTGAGTCTTCAGCTCACAATGGCAGATGATGGTACTTCTCAGATTCTATAATTGTCTGAATTAATTCCTCATAATAAATTTCCTTTTATATCCTTCTGATTTCATCTCTGTAAAGAACAATGACTAATAGGAATATTATTTTTGATTATATAAATAAACTAAGTTAGCTGATACCCAAGATTTTTAAAGGAGGAGAAAGAACTATGGTCTTACTACTTCCACTTTTCATGAATTGCTTTGGTGTGCTGGTTACCAAGCAACTGATAAATGAATGCTTTCTGCAGCCCCATGTTGTCATGTATCTGGAAAATGATCTCAGTACATCTGGAACTTGTCCTGAGTATTTTAATTTGTCATCTTCACCCTCTTTTCCTAAAATCAGGTAGCTACCTATTCAAACCTAAGAGACTGCTGCTGGTGACTAAATTGAAGGGAGTATAACATCTGATCTTTTTTTTTGGTTGTGTTGCCCATTTAGCAGCTCTTAAAAGGAAAAAAAAAAAAACCAGGTAATTGTATATGTAGCTTACAGAGCCCCTTATCATTCAAATCTGTTTATAAAAACACTACAATTTCTTCCATTTTGCCTTAGCCTGGGAAAATCCAATAGGATAGCTACATATCTATATATGAATCACTTGTTATCTCCCTGAGACCATATTTACCATATACTTACTAATATAAATTAGTTCAAAATTTAATTGGTGCAATGATGGTGGTTTACCACCAGTAACTACTTTATCTGGTTTCCCAAAGTATTATCAATACAATTTTGAACCAGGTTTGACTTTGGTACTTTGAGTTTTCTCTGGTACTCATGCCATTCTTAACCACTTTGCTTTGCTAGTGATTGAAGTACAGAGTGAGTTCTCTAACCAACTTTGTCTGATGAGATATACAAGAAGGTATTCAAAAGGTTTCTAGGAAGTTTCCTTACTCTTAAAAGCAAGGTTGTTTCCTTTCTTTCCCCCACTGAATATTAATAAAGAAATATGTAGCCCTTGTTTCTACTGAAACAACTATTCATTGAAATATTAAGGCTACTTGGACCAGAAAATTTTTCATTGTGTGGAATTAAAGGACATTTAGCAACATCTATGGACTCTGTAAGCTAGATGTTAGTAGAAAACTTCCAACTCTGACAACCAAATATATTCTAGATATTATCAAATGTTCCCTTAAGGGTAAAATATCTCTCAGTCGAGAGAGAAACACCTACTTAAATGAAGTTGAAAAAATGAACAGCAGCATAGAGAAATAAAAATAAACTAAATTCATGATTGTATTATTAAGACTCTAGGTCAATAACCCTCTTCATGTCTAGCCTATTCACATGGAATAATGGATACCTTTATCTCTTAATGTGTCACCTGGTCTTTGTAGCCTAATGTATACTAGGCAAAAAATTGGACAGTGATGAAAAGAAATAAAATGGTACAAACTTAAAGTGAAAGTTAGGGGAAAAAAGTAAGAAATATGGGCATTTGGACCCATGATGGTTATGAACCTGGGGAAGGAATTCCCAAAATAGATTATTGAAAGGAAACAAGGAAAGGATTAGACATACAACAGATATACTCTATTGGAAGAAATTTTAGGCTGAGAGCTCCCATTTTGTTATTCTCTCCATGTATTACTTTTACAACAAACCTACTACGTTTGGATAGCACATTTGTTCTCCAACACCCCTAAATGACTACTTCACATGCTCAGTCGCCTCACACCAACATCTTACCTTCTTTGTTAGCCAGTAGGATTACTCACTATTTCATTCAGCAAAATAAAAGAAAGTAAATGAAAACTGAGGATGCCCATGTCCATGTATATATTTACCAAGCAGCATCTCTATCCATTCACTGTGCCTTGGCACCTCTTACTATCAATGAGCTTTTCTAATCTCTTCACTTTGCACAATAATTTTCATTCCTTTTCTTCTACTAAAACTCATAACCTCTCAAATTGTTACCCTCGCTCCCTTATCATTCAAATCAGTATATAAAAACACACAATTTCTTCCATTTTGCATTAGACTGAGTTATCCACAAATCCAATAGGATATCTGAATAGCTATATATGTATATGAATCATCTGTCTCTATATCTATCTCTATCTATCCCTACCATGTATTTCTGTCTCTATGTCTCTATCACCTATCTATAGTTACCTTAATGTACTTATTATAAAAAATTGGTTCATGCAGTTGTGGAGGCTAAAAAGTTCCAAGATCAGGCCTCCCCAGTGGTATATCGGGTTGAGCGCAGCTCTGTGAAGCTGTCCACAGCCTCTGCAGCACAGGTTCGATTCCCGGCCAGCCAGGGAGATTCCCACATGGCATGGCAGACCTCTCCTGGCACGCGCTGCTCTCCTCAGCAGTGCTTTAGGTCTGTCTGCCCGGTCTGTTCCCCACGCTGTCTCCGGTGAATCCTCTCACCCTCCTGCGTGTCTGGCCTGTACCCCAGCTATTGTATAAATTTAAAAAAATAAATTTTTAATAAATAAATAAAAAGTCCCAAGATCTGAAGTTAATAATCTACAGATCCAGGAGAGCCAATGATATAAGTTTCTGTCTGAGATCAAAGCCAGGAGAAAGTCAATGTCTCCATTCAAAGACAAGCAAGAAGAGAGAAAATAGTCTCTCCTGTTTGTTTGTTTTTAATTTATTTAGTCCTTCATGTATTGGATGAGGCTTGCCCACATTGGGAGGGCAATTTACTTTACTCAGTCTATGGATTCAAATATTAATTTCATTAAGAAATATCTTTACATACTAACCCAGAAAAATATTTAACCCAATATTTGGGCACTTGATCATTCAGTACAGTTGACACATAAAATTTACCATTGCATGTTAGAAAAATAACCTTTTCATGACCTCATTTTCCCTCCCAAAAGCCCTATTCATCTGCTTACCTTCCCAGAAGTTTCTCAAAAGATTTATCCTCAATATATATACTCAATATCTCCAAACATTCTCCCACTATACTTTCTTAATGCCACTAACTAAATTTTACTTTCATTTTCTCCACCAAAGATGCCTTAATCAAGATTAGCTATGACTTCTATGTTGCAATGTCCAATTGTTAATTCAAAGCCCTCATTCTGAACTGCTAATAAGAAGAACTGATTAGCAATTCCAAATTTAAATTTCCAGTCCAGATATCTCAAATGTAAGTTCAAAGCTATAATCTTGACTTCTTCCCAACCAAACCTGATCCACCTGAAGTTTATCCTTTCTAAGGGAAAGATGAAGCAATTTTTTTTAGAACTTAGATTGAAAACTTCAAAATCTTTTGTGATTTTTCCCTCGCCCACTCTCCAGAATTAATCTATTAGGAAGTCTGCTTGGGTCTATCCTGAGACTATATCAAGAATGTGACTTTATTTTCATCAGTTCCAATGCTGCACACTATAATATACCTTGCCTAGGTTACTGAAATGGCTTTTAACATTTTCACATTACTACTCTCCCCCAACCCCAAACCTAATACATTCTCACTACAGAATCCTGAATTATATACCCTTATGGGATTCTCCTCCGATCAAACCCTCCAATGGCTCTTCACCCAGGCAAGCTTCTGTTAAAAAACTTAAAATCCTTTCTGATCTTACTTTTTAAATTTTACTGCATTCCCCTTTATTCACAGTTCTAGTTGACAATGCTTCCTCTTTGTCCTTTAAACCATTTGTTTTTTAATGAAATAAATTACTACAGTGAATTTCCAAATATTGAACTGACTTTTAATTTCTGAAATAAGCCAGCTTAGGCATTAGATAATACATATCAGTTACATCACATTGCCATACACCTGGGTTTTCTTTATGGTCCAGGATATGGATGGCATGTAATAGGATAATCATGAAGTTTTGATTTTCAGCCACTTGGAATCAAATTCTGACCTCACGATTGAGTAACTGAGTGAATTAGGTAAACTGGAATTTCTGAGTCTTAATTTTCTCATCTTCATGCAGAAATATTACGAATTTCTGCATGGGTACTTTTAAAGGGTAAAATGTGAGAAGACATAAAACCTCAGCATGAACCTCTGCTCTCAGCACATTTTAAATTACTTGTTTTGTGAGCAAAGGAGTAAGGATAACAGCACAGCACATACATCTATGTTTTCCAGTGGGTCAGTGCCGCCTTCCTCTTGCATTACAGTGCAAAAGTTCAAGTGGATATCCATAAATAGCAAGAATAATATAAATATCTCATTAAATAAAATATTTTTACCTATTACTACTTTAAGAGTAAAAGCCACTAGTGAGTGAACTGCTTGGCTGGGGTACCTTACTTACAAGCTGTCTTTTGTATAATTGGGCTGTTTGATCCAAACATGTGTTCTTGTCAAAACTTTTCCAAGACTCCTTATTTAGAACTACTCCATGGTCAGTAAAGTTCTCCTTACATATAATCTCTAAAACATATTTGCAGTTGAATACTTACTGTCATTTCCTTCTCTGAATTTCTTTCTAGGACACATGGAAAGGAGGAAGTCTACTATTCACTCAGCCAAACATCCTCCGTGTCCAGAAATTTCCCTTGGCAGTCAATGAAGTAGGTTTGTAAGTATGATGAGGATACATACTGCACTGGGAGTTGTGAAAGCAACTACAGCACTATGCCTGGCATATCCCAGATTTTAAATAAATGTTAAATAAATGAATGAAAAAGTGAAAGGATAATAAATTCAATTTTTAAAAATGAAGCAGTTACTTGTTTGGGAAATATTTTAGCAATTTAAAGAACTGGGAAAATGTCTCAATAGAAAATATAATGTATCTAACAGTATTTTCTCCCAGGACTAAATTGAATGATTTCATCTTGTTCCTGGAAAAATTATAAGCATTGAGAGTCAACTTTGATTCTGGTGGCTTAATTAAATGTATATTAACTAAGATGTTACTAAATTTTATTAAATTATTCCAGTACAAAAAAAGGAAAATATAATGTATCTATTCACAACATCTATTCATTCAATGAACATCAACTAAGGGTTTGCTATTTTACAGATGCTGAATATTATGCTCAGAATAACACACTGCCCCATACTGAGATCGCCATCACTGAAAAGGTGAATTTGAATATAACTTCCAAATTATGGAGTATGGTAAAAAAAAAAAGAGTCCAATTATCTAAATATATGACAGGGAATAAAACATATATTTTATATTTTCCATAAAATTATGGAATTTGGTACTTTGATCCCTCCTTAATATACATTTGTACTGTAAATGTTCAAGCAAGCAATTGAATATCTCATATTCTGAATGTTGGGTGATCTCAACTATAGGTCTAGTTATAAGTTAAACATGCTTATTATAAATTCACACACTACAAAATCAAGGGAATATGTGCAGTATTAGAGGATACATTTGTTAGTTTTTCTCATGATTTAAACATCTTTTTAATTTGTTTTAATAATTTATTATTTACATCTTTACATCATTGTTTATTCCCCATAAAATTCCCAAACGTCTCTTTCTTACCCATTGACAACAGAGTCTCATAAAGTACTACTATTCAAAAATAGTATTCTTTAGATACTAACCTATTGTAACCAATTATATCCTGATGGACAAAAGTAACAACATAGAGAAGACAGAAAATGTTCTCAAAATTGAAATGAAATAAAAACAAAAAATGCAATGATTCAATGTAGAAAAAATAGGTAAAAAATTTACAGATGAATTTAACAGAAGATTGAAGTCCTACACAGATAATTAAGAAAACTTATAGATCAGTCTGAATCTATAAGCTGAACATGGGTAACTTTCACTTCTACAGAGATAAAGTAAACCAACTGGCATACAGTATGCTCATTCCTGGCAGCTATTACCACATTCCTGTACACCTTGTTCATATAATTTTCTGGCAATAGTCAGGACACTGAAGACCTGTCAACTTCTACCCACATAAATTCCACGAGGACTGCATGAGGAGCTGTTGATAACATCCTTAAAAGCAGTGTGTATCAGTCTCGTGAGACTTTCCATCCTCACTCTGATATATGTAGTAGGTAGACCCTTAGGAAATAACTCTCTTAAGAAGCTCAGGCTTCAGGGTAAACAAGATTCACAGAAGACAGAATAGAAATCCCCCTGAGACAAGGGATTGCTAAAACCTGGCTCTCTCCTTAGAAAAGGAAATGGAAAAGTACTGTGAACACAAATTACATATGAATATTCCAAAATACTGGGCACATTCTTCCTCTCACTTGGATCAGAATTATAAAATCCTTAAGTATCTTCCCTCAACCTAAAAGCAAAAAAATAAACAAAATATGTTCTCACCAATAGAGACATCTCCATTGTCAAATTTAGCAGGTTTTTTTTTTTCAGCCTCTGAGTTATTGACCTGATTTTGTATAAGAATAAATTTAAAAAATTCACTTAATCTATCAGCCTTTTTTCAACATTTTTATTACCTCCCCCCTCAAACAT
Organism: Talpa occidentalis; assembly: GCF_014898055.3. NCBI lineage: Eukaryota > Metazoa > Chordata > Mammalia > Eulipotyphla > Talpidae > Talpa > Talpa occidentalis. Next base: position 114,729,146 of record NW_023603184.1, read on the forward strand.
TTACTTCAATAGTCTGCATAACAAAAATGACTCAAAATTGACTCAAAAATCACCATTTTCTAACTCATGTTCATCTTACTAATGTTTTTAAATGACACTAATGGTAGAACATGGAAGTATGATGTGGAACTTTGTAGTTTTCTACTTCTTTAATTTCATTAGAAAAATTCTGGCTCTTGATAGATCTATGATCTGAGCTATATTATTGGCATACATACTTACATCATAAAATAAAATGATAAAATATTTAAGCGAACTGGACCCTTCCCATTCCCAACAATGAAATTTAGGTTCAGAATTGTCTTTTTTTAATTTATGAAGAGATATTTTTGACAACCTCCTGATATCAGTAAGCACAGAAGTGACAGAATATTACATTTTAAATTAGTTGTGACTGGAGAGAAATAATGGAAATTGTTTAGGAAATTTTTGACTGACCCTTGGAAAAGCATTTGATTTTACTTTCAACTGGTTAATATCTCAACACTAGTGACTGATTTACTAGTCATCATATCACCATGTCAATCACCAAGATAAAAACAAAATATATTCTGTACTTGAAGAGAGAATAGTTTTCAATTCCTTTCCGTGGTGTACACACACACACACAAAGAGGCAGAAGCACAGAGGCAGAGTCATTGTTGTAAGTATTTTATACCAATTGTGAAGGCTACTGCCAAATTGAACTCTTGAGGTCATTGCTCAAGAATCTATATCCAGGGATTATATATACCATAATTAATTCTTTGGGAAAATGATGCTTAAATTTAACATACATGTAATATCTACTAAAGTATAAATGTGATTTTTGTCTATCACACAAAATATCAAAATTTTCTATTTTAAAATGTTTATTAGTTGTTAATTGACTATAAGAGTGTCTATTAGTGATAAAATTCTCAGCTGAATGTGTTTTAAAAGGTAGTAATTATTATTCACCACTATTACTATTATCAAATCAAAGTCTGTACAAGACACTCTCAAATGTCTATTAAAAATCTATGAAAATGATTACAGATGAAGACCAGATTCTGAGTAATTTCAAATGAGAAAATAGCAAATGTACCTTTAGTTACAAACTAAAGCTTTTGTTTCATTCACTGGACAAACTAGTTTTCTAGATACAATAGATATCTAAGAATGTTCCTATACACCTGGGTGTGCAAAGAAATATTTCATGCCCACCTACTACCATCAATGGATCATATCAGTGGGCAAAGGCAGCTGTGCATGCCTTGTCTTAACATTCTCCCTTAGTTATCTAATTTTCAATGCTATGAATACCTCTTAAACTGATCCACCCTAACAAAAACTTCCTTTAACAACAAGGAATATATACTACTCTTATTTAAGTTATCAGTGTTAAGCAAACATTTGGAATTTCAGCAGGCATTTTAAAATTGTAAGAGGGACAAAATGCATCAATTCTTCATTTAATGTTATGATCAGATAATAAGGGGGAAGGGAAGAGACTAGAATCATATCCTGGGTAGCTTAGATTCTCACTACCTAATCTTCCTGTTTTGTTGACCTTGTAGTGGTTCTTAATTTTGGCTGATATTGGAATATCCTAGGAAATAAAAAAAAAATCTCAACACATATCATATCTCAGATTAAATCTATCAAAATCCCTCGCAGTGAGGTGCAAGCATCAATCAGTATTTCCTAAACCTCCCTATTGATTCTGGTGTGCACCTAAGTTTGAAAAATACCATTTTTTTCCTACAGGAACTTGAATATTGAAGTTATTTTACTGATATTTTTAAAAAGAAAAAGTTAAGCAGATTTCAAAACCCAATAATAAATATAATTATTTAAGCAAACAGAATTTTTTAGAGAATGATTAATATTTCATTTCCTCAATCCTGACAAACTGGAAGGTACATTTTCTTTAAAAGTTGTACAAATGTGATAGAAAGTACATTAAACATGGAGGAAGATTCCTGGGTTTTAGCGAACTGCAACCATAATTGAACTGTGTACCTCATTTCCCATACCTGCAAGACAACTAGACTGCACTGGATGATCTCTACAACCCCACAATCCTCTAACTGTTTTGATGAACATTTTAATATGTTTCTAAAATACACACTTTTTTATTTGAGGGAGCATCTTTTATAATTATGATTAAATAAAACTTTAATGACCATCAAAATTCTTTGTTATATTCTTAAGTGTTCTATTAAATAAGAAAATAAACCTAGAGTCCTTTGGCTTTAATGAGTTTTCCTGGGCTCAAGTTCTTTAAAGTTGAGTCCAGATTCCAAAATTCTTATCTATGACCCACAGGAGTCATTCCAACATTGTTGGCCACCATACCCTGCTAATTAGAGTTCACAGAATAAAGTTGATTCTGAGCAAAGGGTTTTGTCAGCTAAGGAAAACTATAAAACTTTAACAGCCTCCACTTTGAAGAAATGATATAGAATATATTTATGGTTCAGAATTAATACAATAAATATATTAAGTACAATTAGTGTATTATTAAGTCTATGGTTGAATATTTTACTCTGAACTTTATTTAATATCCTCTTCGATCTTCCGTATTTTCTTCATACTTTCATAATTATTTCTGAGATAAAGTACCTACTATAGTGGCAATACCAATCCAATGTTCTAACTTATTTCTCAGTATCTTCACATATATCTCAGTAAAATTAAAAAGAATCTGTGAGGGAGAAAATGATTTTAATTTTTTATGTGAGAAAACTAAAGTTACTAGAAATTTAAAAACTTGACCCAAATCAGGCAGTAGCAGAGTTGTCTTGTATCCTATAGTTCTAACTCCAAGGCCCTGATGCTATTTTGCTATGTCCTGATGCTATAACCAGGTACACTATTAGTTATGTTGTTCTTTTCTAATGTTGCTTTTACTAAATCTTTAATATTTTTTCAGTTTTGAAAAAAAATTTAATATTAAATATTAAATAAAATATTAAAATTAAATTTTTATTTGCATCTCATCAGCAACATCAAACAAGGGTACTGAATACTCTACAGAGTACTCAGGGCACTGCCCAAGCACCTAAGAGCTCAGATTAAACAACACAGAGAAAATGCTGTTCTTGCCCCCAGAGTAGCTTATGGGCTGGGGCGAATGACTTAACCACTCACTGTCTAGAGTTGAACAAAAAGGGAATTAATTAAGGAAATTCTTCATCCCATAAATTGTTGTGACCTAAATTGTTTTGGAATTAATCTAATCAAGATGATAGAAAAGACTAAATTTGGTTGAGAATTCCTGCAGTCTCATAAGATTTTTAACTTCTATCTCAATAAAGAGATCTAATAGACAATTTCAACGCCAGATCCCCTGAAGTGCAAGAGCTAGAACATCTTAATTGTGGCTACTTAATTTGTGATTTCTTTTCTGGTTCTTTCCAAGACAGATGAAGGGACTGAACAGATTTGCACACCTTTGTTTAGAAACCACTGGAGACAATTACATAAAGGACAATGATAGATGTCAGTGATATTAAGGAGTAACAGAAGAAATACAATTCTGGGATCAGAAATGAATTCCCTAGTCTCATCTCTGCCTGCTACCTTCCTGGTCAAGTCATAGCCTCTCTAGACCACATTTTCCTGAGTGATTAAGTAAAGGTATGTAGATTGAGAATTTCTTATACCTTTTTTTCAGTCCCTAATTATATGAATATTGTTATTTTAGTAGCATCCAACAATGACATTCAAATTGATGTAGTCGTCACATTTAAATTTTTCTTCTATGTAGTGCAGACTTCAGCTAACATTCTTTGGCCCTAATGAATACTATACATATCACTAAATTTTTCCTTGAGCAAATGTTTAGATACACAATTAAAATGTCTTATTGCATCTTTAAAAGTCATAAGTAGGTAATTGAAATCTTTCTCTGTGATTTTGGTATAGCTAAAAATGAGTACCATGCACCTGATTTCCCTGTCTTCATCTGCATTTACATCATTTGCATGTAACATATGGCTAAATTTTATTTCTCTTGATCTAGTAATATTAAATTATAAACAACTTCAGAAATTTGTAGAAATCACATTTTAATATTCTAATTATATAGATATTAATAACATATTTGTATCAAAATATTTATTAAAACATGATTGTAGTAGAATTCTATTATGCCTCCCAAAATAACCTGCCCTAATCCCAGGTCTGAATAAAATAGATATTTCTCCCATGATTAAGTATACTATATGGCACAGTTGACTCTAAGAAAGACTACTGAAGTGAGCTTCACCTAATCTCAAGTCCTTTAAATACAAAGAGTATTAGGGGACTGGTAAGAGAAGAGGAAGTCATAAATTTAAAACACAAGAAGGATCTGATAAAGCATTGATAATTTGAAGATGGAAGAAGCCACAAGCAAAAATTATGGGTGACTTCTAGGAATTGAATGCAGTTCTTTGTTGGCAGCAAGCAAAGAAATGAAAGCCTCAGCCCTACCACAGCAAGGAAGGACAAAAATGTACTTGGAAGTAATGTTTTTGCTTAGCCTCCAGACGATAACTCAAACATAAGTTACAGAATTTTCCATTTTTCCCCCCTTTGGCTTTGTACAGGTGATCATATGTTAATTCAGCAATCTGTTCTATAAGAGGCAGTGGCAGATATAAATCTCAAAGAGGAAGTGCAACTATTCCAAAACGGAGAAAAGGGTGCTAATTCTAAAGCTTGTTCTGAGATAGAATAACAATCAGATTTGAAGTTTATATGTTTTGGAAATTTATCATTCATCTTGGACCCTGGACATTTTCCTAATTCTTCCTAGGCACGGGAGTTTCATAAGTACTGTCTCTCCGCAGGCAGAGACAGCAATACTTTCTGACCCCTTTGAGGCTAGATAGCAGGAATATGACTTCTCTGCTAATCAGATAGATCCACATGAGACATCAATTCAGAAAAGATCAATATTGGAGCAATACCAGGAAATCCATTTCTGGTGTAGTGGCACGTAGGAGTCTGCCTCAACAGAGGCAGGCAAGAGAAAAATAATTTGAGGAGAAAACAATGCATTTAAGGAGTGACAAAAACAGAGCATTACTTACAGTAAGGAGTTTTGTAAATGACTTTCTTGACAAAAAAAAAAAAAAAAATTTTACCCTAGAGTTAAGATATGAGGTCATAATGTTCTACTTCATAAAATATGGCCAGTTTTAAAAAAGCTTGTGACAAATTAAATCCTGAAGAACTGAAGAGCATAGAAGGAAACAGTCTCCTGAGGTCTTACAGACCTTCCGCTCAGGCCCCTCTGCTGTGCATGCAGCTACCAACACTGGCACAGCTGGCAGAAGACAGGATATGTTGGTTGCCCATAGTCAGATGCCACATGGCAGTCTGACCTTGAGCCATTAAAAAGTTCTATTTCAGTCTTAGCTTACTTTTCTGATATGGCTTTTTTACTCTCGTAAACCTTTTCAGTTCAAAAATCACTTCCTGATACTTGAGAGTCAGAAGAATATCCCATTTTGGTGAGGTTAATTTTGAAACCATCAGATAATCAGAACTGAGCTGGGAATAAAGTTATTCAATTGTATCCCTCAAAAAATATCTGGCAACAAATATGAATTTTGATTTTGACAGAGTTTATATTAAGATGATGAATCTGGTCCCAGTTAGTCAACAGTGACAGATTAATCAACAGTGTTAAATTTCAAGAATATAATAAATATTATCTGAGCTCAAGGGGAGATGATATCACTTCTTTCTAAGATAAGTTATAACAACTTGTGAAACTGATCTTGCCTTTGAATGATGAGTAATTTTTTTGGATGCACGCGAATAGGTGAGAAACACATTGATGAAAGGGATGATAGTTTGAGTAAAGAAAGATTGAACATTGCCAGTAGAGAAAATATCAAAACTTTCAAAGCTTTCATGCAGTATTTTACAAGTTTATTTGTGGTAGATTAAGCCATCAATATAAAAGAAGTCTAGAAAAAAATGTAAAGAATCTGGTCATAACAATCTCATGAATCTAATATCTTTAATAATAAAGACTAATGCTCACCTAGTTATTACTTAACTGTGTGCCAGGACCTATTTCTGTGTGCCAGGACCTATTTCTCTCTCTATATTTTTAAGTATAGAGTTTATATATATATAAAGACTATATATCTATATATTCCTGTGCTTCTCACAAAATCTTTTGAGATAGATGCTATTGTTTTTCCTATTTTACAGAAGAGGAATCTGCAACAAAGGTGGTTAAGTAACTTGTCCACACAGCTAAAAAAGGAATTTGAAAATGAAATGTCTTTATGTTACTATATATTGTTCAGTACACAACCTACCTTTTCTATACTTGCTTTTCTATTTTGTGTGCATTAAGAAAATTAGCTGTGGTGTTTCAAAAAAAAAACTCATGCATTCGTGCACCTATGGAGACATGGACAAGAATATTTCTGCATTATTACTTTAAGAGCTACAAGGAGAGAAATTGGCAACATGCAAACAAATATAGATTGGAACAAGCACAAACTTGGTGAACTAAAGAAATGTTCGTTTTTTAAAATGCTTTTGAAAAGCTAGTAAGTAAACTTGCGATTAAGTTTTCTTATTACCCTTTTTAAACTCTGAAATGTTTTGAATACTAAAGGCAATAAAAAAATGTCACTTCCTTGAAAGAGCAAATAGTCCATAACTCTGACCTATCATTTCACTCTATATCCCACAATGTATCACTCAGAGACCACAAATTTGAATTTGCTGGAGTGTCTTTCATCTATCACTGAAATTTAAATTTGAGATCTACAGAAACTTCTCAGTTTGTTTCAGGCCAATAACTTGTGAAAAGGCTAACCTTAAAAGCAAAATTACAACAGTGAGTATGTAAGAAAAAGACAACAGCATTCCATATGTGCTTGTCTATGATTCTTGATTGTACTTACATGAAAAAGAAACATAAAATTGATTAGCAATTAGTGATTTTTTCCTAAATTTGGGCTTTGCTACCAATATTTATTAAACTAGCCCTTCTTTCATCAGTCCAGTTAATGAAGGCAGAGAATCACACTTCCTGACCATTCCATTTGACCTCATCAGGGAACATACTTTTATGTGTTATGGAGGTATTTTATTCTGATGATATATTGATCATCTTTGTTGAAAGAGAAAAGTTTTCATTACTTAGTTATTTATGTACTGAATTTAACTGAAGACTGGAGGAATCAGAATCCCTAAGAAGCAAGACCACCATAAGCTTGCATAAAAATTTAAAGGCACTAACCTATTTAAATGATAATGACTTGTCATAAATTTTTTCTTTTAAAAATGTGTGGAAATGAGAATTTGAATAATTTGTTTGTATTTCTCAAATGAAATTTATTTGAACAGAAATATTTCTAAGACTTGGTTGAATGTGATGGTTTTCCTTTGACTCAGGAAACCCCTTATGTGGTGTTATGTTTTCATTGTCTCTAAATTCACTTTAGAGGTCTAACTGAACCAAAGAATTCAGAAACTTTGGATGAAACTGCTGAGGTTTGCATGTCTTCTTAGGCATTTCTCTATTTTGTTCAGAACATTTTTAGCATTATACCATCACTTTAAAAAAGGCATTATTTTAGAACAGGCCCAATGGACCACAGTGGAAAACTATGGGTGCCTTTGTGGTGGGTGTGAAGTGAAGGGATGTGACCCTATACCTCTGAATTGCAGCTGTAAACCAATGTTACCTCAACAAATTAAAAAAGACATTATTTGTTTTCTTTTATAGTTTGTCTTCTCAAGTGTCAGGATTTCTAAGATACTTTATGATTAAATTACAATCCAACATCTAAAATAAAAGTTGAATGCTTTAATGCTTTAGATTTCAGTCTCCTGCAAAGAAGGGAAGTAACTAGTTTCCTATAGCATGAAATGCTAAATTTTATACATACAGTGTTTAATAAATAACAACTAAATGGCCTCTCAGTTGTCTGTGTATATTTAAGTAACCTGATGTAGAACACTTGCTAATGTTCGACAAAATTTCCAGTTTTTTATGCCAGACATTTTCTCTTGGAATTTTTCTTTGAGAACACACCTCAGGTCATATTATTTTCTTTAGTCCATGAAAGATGATCAGAGGTGGTATGCCAACAATAATGAGAACAATTAAAACCTGTCCATTTTTTCCATATTCTCTTCAACTGGCAAGAAAAATCCTAATGTCCCTTGTTAATACAATAATTAGCAGTCTGGTCCCAAATGACCTGATGAGCACAGCTCCTACCAATCTACAGCAACTTGTAGCCTAAGGACAAAATAAACATTTTTTTTTTTTTGAGAGTTCTTTGTGTGTTCTGGATACAAGCCCTTTATCAAATATGTGATTTACAAATATTTTCTCTCAGTTTGCAGCTTGTCTTTTCATTCTCAAGAGTTCTCAGTTTTAATAAGTTACACTTTTTACATTCATCAATGTGCTCTTGGTATTATGTCTACAAGTTTATAACCAAGCCCTTTCCCTTTCTATATAAATTTTTCATACCTACAAAAAACTCATGGGTATCTTGAATGAAACTGTGTTTAATCTATTGATAAGTATGGGAAGAATGATATCTAAATAACATTGAAATTCCAATCTATGGACATGGAATTATCACTTATCTCCATTTAGTGAGATATTGTCTTCATTCATCAAAATTTGCAATATTCCATATACAAATTCTGTACACACTTTATTAGCTTTGTAACTATTTCATTTTCCTTCTTGGTGCTATAGTAAATGCTTTTTCTTTATTTCAAATTTCAATTTCAATTATTAGTTGCTGGTATACAGGAAAATAACTGCCCTTTGCTTCTGTTATTTTACACCATTTAAATTTTGGAAATATTTTTTACCAATTGATGATCCTGATGAAGATAAAATGTACCTAAAACACCCTGATTCCCTAATTTAAAACAAGTCTAATGCTTTAGGTTGCAATAGGTGATTTGGGGAAATCGATACAATAAACTGAAAAGATAGAAATTTGTTCTTTACAATAAGGTGAAGCATTTGCTAATGTCTTTAACAACATAAAAGGTGGATCATGTTCCCAATGCACTCCTAGCTCTAAGGGAATATATTGGAAAGCAAAATGTCCATTACATATTTTGGTCACCACTGGATAGTTTTGCAAGAAACAAATGAAGTCAGGAAGGAGCTAGCCAGTTTCCAAAATCCGGAACAGAATGAGTCCAGAAACTACTTTTTTTTTTTTTTTATCCCAAACTGTGACAGATAATATTGAGAAAAACTTCCTGGATCAAAAGCTCCTGAAACCTCTCAACTTATTAAGTTACTTCCAGATAAGGAAAAAGTTAGAGTTGTAAAACTGATTATTCCTTTCAATTAGAAAACATAATTATTAGTAATAGATACTATGCTTTCAAGGTACATGACCCTAAGGAGAAAGAGAATAAGAAAGAGAACATGGAAGAAAAAAAATACAGCAATTGTGGGAATTATGTCTCAAAAATAAGTTAGTCTAGTTACCAGCCTAAGAAATTGACTAAAGGCTTATGTAAGCAGATGATAATCTTGACGTGTTTCTGAGGGATGTTTCTCTTCTAGACTGTAAATGATCTCCAGGCACTATATATAGACAGGAAAAGCATAAGATAGAAGAACTGCATATTCCTCAGTGTCCATTTAAAATGTGGCAGAGAAATATACTGGTAAAAGAATACTCTCCTGGAGGATGTTGCTAGTGATTTAAAAAAACACCAAACAAAGGAATGCCTCCCAAGGAATAGAATCAGGGTAAAACCAAGGAACATTCCATGCCCCAGGATAGGGAACTTAACAATATCTTCCCATTGGAAATTTAGAATTGCTGTGAACCAAAGTTTATAGAAAGTCTCCCATTCTCTGCTTTCTGAATGGGAGTGTTTATTCCATTCTTTTCCCACCATTGCACTTTGTGTATACATCTGTTTGGGAAGGTGGTTCATTTTAGCTCACTGTTCTCCAGAACAAGAGAAACCACAGTAAGATCTGATGAATAAGGCAATGAACATTACTCAGAGATCCTGGATAAGCTCCATACCATGACTGGAATGGAATTCTGCATTGTCTCTTTTGAGGTGGTGATGGCTGTGTCCATTTGTGGATAGGAGATTCAATAAAATATGTGTTGGTCACAAGAGCAAACTGTGCTAAGTATTACCTTTTTCCCCAGATATTTATGATCTGCCTCTCTTTCAAAGAATATTTCCTCTTTAAGTTATGCATAGCCATAAGACTTATTCTGGTCAATAAAATATGAAAGCTTTGAAGAAAAAGTGGGAAGATCACTTTGTTGCATTCCTCCATTCTTGTTTTTTAAAAGGACAAGTCCCAGGTCCTACAAATGACTTGTATTGAACTTTCATGTTTGCATTAAAGATTGTTAAACATGGAAAAGAAAAGTAAATGAAAGTGATATGCCATACCTGAGCAGAAATAGTTTAGAAATGCCATTCTCCATGTTCTTGATTCTGTCATGCCTATGCCTTAAAGTCCATGTTCAGATGAGCACAACCTCAGGGATGTTGGTCCTTTAAGCAATTCCAAAGGGCAGACTGCCTTTTGCCATTCTGGATTATACATGCAATATGAAAAATATATGGATTTCTGTTATTTTAAACCACTAAAGTATGCCAATTCTTTGTTTTGAAACATAATCTGTCCTGATTATTCCATTAGGCAAATCACTTAACATTTGATACTCTGATGGATTAAAACTCGACAACTGTGTATATAAATAAAAAAAAATTGATTCTTCAAGAAATTCTCAGAAATAAATTCATGTTAGTCATTTCATTATTTTTCCAAAATGCAGTAATCATAATAATCATACAACAAAAATAAGATATACAGATATTGATCAAAGCAACCTTCTAAAGGTGAATTTTTGAACTATTTCTCTTTTCTGTGACCATTCTGTCTCTAGAGAATGGTAATTTCCACCCACTTAGCCCAACCTCTAAATACATAATTGTACACAATTTAGAACATGATAGTCTGGAAGAATATATAAAATGCTGCCATTTGGAGTTAGTGCAAATTATATCTATTATTTTGTTTGGAAACCTTGGAGAAAATGATATATGACATGTAAAATAATGAACAGGTTTCTATACATCTACACTAGAAGCAGTAGTCAATCACTTTCCCTCCTTGTACTTTTTTCCTTTTCTCTTTTACTATTCTTTTCTATTCGCTTTCTCCTCTTATGCCTTTTAAAATGTAGCTTTTATTGAAAATCTTTCATTGATCACTTTTTTAATTTTAAATTATTTTTATTAAGGTAATATTGGTTTACAACACTCTATATGATTTAGAGGTTATAAATTCACACTGTGCAAACATGTTATCACTAAATGTTCATTCCCTGGGACCCAATCAGCCTCCATTATGATTCATTGGGCCCCTTCCTCTCTTTTCCACCCTTCATCTTCCCCTTCTAGTAGTCTTAATTCTGTATTACTCAGCATTCAAAAAAGATAAACACATGCAATTTGCAGCAACATGGATGGAGCTGGAAGGGATCATGCTCAGTGAAATAAGCCAGAAAGAAAAAGAAAAATACCGGATGGTCTCACTCATAGCAGGAATCTAGAAAACTTAAATAAGGGACCAGGAGAAAAAGAATAACTATAACAAAGAAAATATCAAAATCAACAAATAACTGTGAACAAGAAACACTCTATGGGGGTGGGGGCGGGGAAAGGAGGGCTTGGGGTAAAAATAAGAGGGTTGTAATTTTATGGGGAATATAAAAATAAAATTTAAATTAAAAAAATAATAGTCTTAATTCTGTAGTCATTTATAAGGCTCACTTGGTTTAATTTTGTCTCTTTCTTTGCTTTGTTTCTTTATACTCCACATATGAGTGAAATAATCCTTTCTGACTTAATTCATTTAGCATAATCCCCTCCACTTCCTCCTACGCTGTCACAAATGACAATATTTCATGTTTGTTGTTTTGCTTTTTTTTTTAAGCTGAGTAGCATTCCATAGTGTATTTATGCCACATATTGTTTATCCATTCATCTACCACAGGACACTTGGGTTGCTTCTATAACCTGGCTACTGTAAATATTCCTGCAATGAACATAGGCATGCATATACCTTCATATTAGTACTTTCGCATTGTTCATATAGACATTTTGGAGTGGAATTAATGGATCACATGGTAATTTAGTTTTAATATTTTGAGAAACCACCATTTTTCCATAGGGCCTAGACAAGCCTATATTCCACCAAGAATACACAAATGTTCACTTTTCTTCACATTCTCACCAGTACTTGTTCTCGGTCTTTTTATATGGGCCATTCTCATAGGCATGAGATGGCATCTCATTGTGGTGTTGAATTGCATTTCCCTGATAACAGTGATGATGAGTTAGTTTATTTGCATGTTGGCCATGCAGTAATTTTATTTAATATCAGGAAAGTATATACAATGATGTGTTCACTTAAGTATTTTTCAGAAATCCATTCTTTAGGATGTCTTATCTGCATATACAAAAATGAGAATAAATTTGATTTTACAACCTGAAAATTTAAACACAGAGCGTTTAGTGTTCATCTTTTTGCTGCTTCATGAGAATAATGAATTTCATATGCTCTAGCTGATGAAACAAAGATGACTAAATATGGTAATGTAAGCTCTCATATGTAGGCACTCAAAACTTGAAGTGTGCTACTCATTAGAATTTTCAACCACTGTTAATGTTAGCATTTAATTATAAAATAATGGCAGATGTTTTATGGTATACATCCTAGTTCTCCTATTTCCCAAGATATTATTAAGTATCCAGTAAACCATATGATCTAAGTTCCCACTGTCCTTTGCGTAGAAAAATAATTTAATTCAGTTATGTAATAATTTCCAGTGAAAGAAATCAACAATTATTTTAAATAGAATTTTATCACTATTTCACTAAATGGGATGCATTTTAATATTGATAAAATATGATAAAAGTATGTACTTATAGAGATACAAAGTATCTTAACACACAAAAATACACAACAAAATAAGAATGCTAGTGTAGAAACTATTCTCTCAAGAAAATGTTCCCAGAATCAGACCATTAAGTGAGGGTTTTTTCCAAAACTGTGATGAGACTCAGCTGGGAAGCTAACAATCCCCTGCCGGGAGGTGGCAAGTACAAAGAAGATTGCTATGAGTGACTTCCCTGCCCCCACTCTCACTCTGATGCCCTCAGTGAAACTGTGTGGGAAGACAAAAGTGTACAGAGATACAACATGAAGTTTAAAGCAGAGCCAAACCCCACTTCATTTAATATAAGCAGTGACTTTCCAGCCACAGCTTCCATGTCTTCTAAATGTTCCACTCCTTGGTTCATGAACAATCTTTTCCTGTGGGCAACTGCCAGTTACTTGATTATTATATTTTCCTTTCAAACTTTGAACTGAATTATCTTTCACTGGCTGAAAATCTTGCATAACCCAATAAAAGTTAACTCTTTCTTTTAATCTTTCCCTTTATTTATGGAAAACTCAAGGACATGAGACTTGTCAGCACTGAAGTGAAATTAGAATTGGAAAAGTAAATTTGAATCTGTATATTTTATTGGCATCAACAGGGAACTGGTTAATGAAGGGAAAGAAGTTGAAATTTGATATTGTGTATTATTTCTTTTGATGTAAGCTCAACTTCTGATGCCATGCCTTTTTTTTTTAACTTTTGGAAAGCTGAATTTGATTTATTCACATATTCAACAGTACAATTACACAGAAACTAGTTTTCTCCAATCTGTTTAGTAAATCATTTTATATATAAACATGGCTATATTAGGCAGAACAGAATGAGAAAAGTTTAACAAAGCTCCTTAAAATATTATTACATTGACGTATCTACCAAGTAGACATGACAATAAAGGAAATGAAATGGTAATGAGGGACTTAAACACTTAATTGTCACATCAAGAGAAAACATGTGTATACTTAAATTCATATCTGCCATGGAAAAATATAATAAAGCTATTACCAGGTCTAGTATACCCAGACCATCTACACTTCCATACAAAGTAAATTCCAAATATAAACCATATTTTATTAGGAAAGTAATTATTTGATGTTTGGATCTCATGAGAGATTGATAAATTGTTGATTTCTATGAATATATGTGTAAACATTGGCCTATATATCCATATATGCAACAAATACTAAAAAGTAACATAAATGTGTCCTACCTATTACATGAAAAATTTTGAGACAATTTCTTATTACCAAAAAGTTCAAAAACTATTCCAAAAGAAACACTCTGACTGTCACATCCTAATCATCCAAACCATTTCTAGTTTCTGTGTAAATGCTTGCATTTCATTTGAGGACAGGTGCCATATGAGGTCAAGACTACAGTGGTAGAGCACATATTACATGTTGGCAGTGGTAGACATAACTTCTGAATTTAAAAAAATGAGAAGTTAAGCTATTTCCAGAATGCTGGTTAAAAACTCAGTCTTTGATGGTGATGATGAGTGGGTGGGAATGACTTGGTATGGTTTCTTTATCTTGCTATGGTCCTTAAAATGTTTCCAAAACATATACACTATTCCAAAATAAACCAACGGGTTTTAAGTAACTGGGGAATTTTACAAATTTGAACAATGCCCTTTTATATAAGAAAAAATTCAAAGAAAAAAAATTATGAACTTCCATAGGTAATTAAGACATTAAATAGCAGTAATAATTATAGCTATTAATTGTGATTAATAATTATTAATACACATAATTATTATATTTGGTAAAAAGCACCTATAGATGTTTTAAGCAAATTGTAATTGACACTGCAGCAGAACTCTGTCTACTTGGGAGGGAACAGCAAGATTGATTTTTTCATTGCAATCCAAGATTTTTATTATAATCACTAGGGCAACTGTTGTCAAAATCCATCAAAACTATTAAGCAAGAACATTAGTTATACATCTTCTATCATTTAATCAATTAAATGATTTTTAAGTAATATTGATTATTTGTCATTTTTGTCTCCCCTTTTTCTTAGCTCATACATTTTAAGGAACTAGTTTAATCTTTTATATAGAGTATTTCATTTATCAGGTGACTTGAGGAACACTGTCTTTCTACTCATTCATTCATGAGGTAACATAAAAGTCCAGGAGGGTGATTTCCTGGCAGCTAGAGTCACAAACTTTTATATTGGTGAAAGCATGGCGATTTGTGGCAGTTTTCGACTGCCACAAATTTAGTGGCTTAAAACAACACACATTCTTTGTTGTCTTACCATGTTGGAGATCAGGAATACAAGCTGGGTCTCACAGGCTAACATCAAGATGTCAGCAGGGCTGCATTCAGTTCAGGAGGCTGAGGGCAGAAACCATTTCCTGACTTCCTTACATCTTCACAGTTAGCAATGGCCAGTCAAATCTTTTTACAACATAGCTCTCTGACAACAATTCTGCTGCCTCTTCTTCATTTAAGAACTCTCGTGACTGATAAAGTGGGGCCAGGCTGGCCCAATTTGAGTCAGCTGATTAGCGAACAGTAGTACACCTGCTTCTTGAATTTCTTTTGTCATGAAAATATATTCACCAGTCCTAGGAATTAGAATGACATCTTTGGTAGGCAATTTTGCTGCCTGCCTACAGAGCTATTTTTCACACATTTAAAAAAAAAAGAGCATCTTAAGGAGGTGATTTTCAGTATGAATCATGTGGCTACTAATATATTTCCATGAACTTTCCCAGCAACTGAAAGCATCTGCTTGTTTTCCTAAGGTCATATTTTCATTATACCTAGCATTTTCCTTTGTGAGAGAAAAAAAGTACTTAAAAACATTCATTTTCTGTAAAATGAGTTATGTGCTAGGAATATATTCAGTCATCCAAATTAATTGAAAGATTTGTAGAAAAAGTTGTGAATTTCCATGTTTTAAAAATGGCATATGGCTCAGCAATAGTTTGTATTGCATAAATGATTCTTTAATAATTAATGATCGATTTGTAAGGCATCTTCCAAATCTAGAATTCCCCTCTTTAAAACATTGCCATGAATCTAAAATATTTTATACATTAAAAGAGAATCTTACCTAGTTAATTGCACATAACTTAAAAAATGTATACACTGGGAATAGCAAATTTAACTTACAATTGTGTGTTTATTGTTCTGTAGTCTCTAAAGGTATTCGCAGTGGCAAGCCTGCAGGCTGACAAGGTGGGGAGGCTGGGCAGGGGGTGCCAGGAGGTCGGAAGGCTGGCATCAATCAAGCCCCCCAGGTCCCAGCAAATCTTTACACTTTTTCTTCTCGGGTCTCTCTGGCATTCTCTCCTGGCATTGCCTCTTCTGTCATCCCGTCACCTTCTTCCCGACACCATCCTCCTGTCGCCGTTGTCCCGGAGTCTTCTGCCATTGCAGGCCCGTCGCGGTCGCCTGTCCCCGACGCCCGTCCCGTCGCCGTTGCTGACGTCGGTCTCTGTCATCCTGTTGCCGTCTCCATCCTTCCTTTTATACTGGCCTGTAGGCTCAGGTGTGCACACTTAGCTTGCCCACACCCAAGCTCCAGGTAGCATGCCCCAGCCCACGCTCCCACACGCCGTCTGCGTTAACACGATCAAGGCCACAGGTGACAGCCACAGATGCTAGAAAAAAGCCTGATTAATTTCACCTACCCTGCAGTGTTGTATGTACTTTATCTTAACAACTCACCAAATGATTCCAGGCAAGGTCTGTCACCATCCTCCCTTTGAAAATGAGAAAGCAGGGGGTTTAGATCAGTGGAGTGATTTATCTAACATCACTCATCGGGAAGTTGGCACGAAGTCTTCAAATTTAGAGATTCTGATTATTTATGGCCAAAATATATTGTATCATGGTATGTGTAATTGGGAAGAATCTAATAGGAAACACTGAAATTGAAATACAAACAAAAATAGATTCCATGATCACAAGACTGAATTGATGAATATTCAGTAAACACAAATTTATGTAGGTAAGATTTGACTTTCTAGTATAAGCTCGTTATTTGTCATTTCCATGATTTTGTTTTTTATTACTACATGACTTGAATTTTTATGATGAACCATGGTATTTACAGGAATTCATATTTTCTTATATTCATGATAGGCTAAGCTGAGGTAAGAATATAGTCAAAAGTTTACATTTCAATTTTCATGTAAAAAATCCACAACAATGTAAACATTTTCTAAAAGATAGCTTTAGCAAAAATAGTGAGTTATAAGGAGTTTTTCTTAATTCTTGTTATAATGTTGGAAACATTGGTAGAAAACTTAACTGCAAAGTTACAGATATAAGTCCCCCTGCTATGGAGTTATTTATTACAATATTAAAAATTTTCCTATGAGTTCAGAATTAAATTCAGTCACTTATTAAGTTTACTTAATTGGTTTTTCTTTACAACTGTATAGTTTTCCTTTTTGTACCTAAGAAAAACATCTCGACCAAAGTAACCTCTGATCAAACTTTATTCATGTCCAAACAGCTTCTGTTTTTTCTATATTATTTCTACAGGTAGTGGCAAGTAATCATGACTTCTTTGCAATTTTTCTAATCCTCTCCCCTTTTTTGTTCTAATTTTTCTCAATTTATATGAGAAAAGTTCAGTTTTCTCACATAAAGATTTTCTCTCTCTACTTGTAATGCTTTTACGTCACTCTTACTCTTTCCATATATCATATACAATCAACATTATTCAAAATAAATATGGCTTAATGGATCTATTACTTCTGAGTTCTCATAATATCAAAATGTCACTGCCTAGAAAAGGATATCTGTCACTTCAAGTGTAGTCATTTGCCTCCAATACATATCGTATATTAACATATATGACTATAACTTTGTACCTTTGATAACATAAAGACATTGTAAAACCAAACCAAAACAAATATACAGACTAACTGATAATTAAAATAAAACTGAAACTGCAGTGGCATTTATCACAGCCACAAAGTGGATCTGTTCTGAGGATTAAAGAAAAATTGGGGGAAAAGGGAGAATTTGTGAATTTGTTCAAAAGATCTTACCATCTACCATTATAATTTTACTTTTTTCACTCACCTTTGTCTTTCCTTCCTTCAGGAGAAATAGGTATATCTCAAAAAATGAGTTATTACACTAAGATTAAACACAAGATTATTTATGTTCTAGATTTTAAAACAATAGGGTAAATAGCAGGGTCCAAAAGATACCAGGAAGAGTATAGTTATGAAATTCAAAATTTAACTTTTCAAGGATGTGATGGGTTCATTGTAAATATATGATTTCATGCCTAGGAGAAGACAAATAAACCTCTCTTGCTCATGAAATTGGAATAAAAATATTACTCAATATCCAGGGAATGAAAATACACTGTGCTATTAAAATTAATAAGTTGACAATGCAAATATATATAATCAACCCAAGATCTTCATTTGGAAAATTCCACATTATTTTTGTCCCCTAGTATTGTCCTTCACCCCACATTTCAACACATTTTTTCTCTATTTATCAAAGTCAAGATGAAAAACTCTTCTGTAAAATGAGGAAATTTAACCTCCCATTACCCCTTCAACAGATTTCTTGCATTTTTCTTTCTCATTTGTTAGATACAGATTGACAACTTCTTTTAGTTTTGGATTTAACTTTAAAATTGCCTTAACCCCAAACCTGCTATTTTGAAGCTACCCTTGACGTTTGTGTTTCATCCATAAACTAAAAGTTAAAATTTGTATAAGTATTACTCACTGGATAGTGAAGGCAAAGATAAACAGCTGGGACTACATCAAATTAAAGAGCTTTTGCACAGCAAAAGAGACAATAACAAAAACAAAGAGAAACCCCACCAACTGGGAGAACATTTTTGCACCCAACACTAATGATAAAGGACTGATCACAAAAATCTGCAAAGAGCTGATGAGACTCAACAACAACAAAGAAAATAATCCAGTCAAAAAATGAGCATAAGAGCTTAAAAGAAACTTCTCTAAAGAGGAAATGCAAATGGCCAACAGGCATATGAAAAAATGTTCAACATCACTTGTCATCAGGGAAATGCAAATCAAAACTACCATGAGATACCATCTTACACCAGTGAGAATGGCACATATTAAAAAAACTAGCAACAACAAATGTTGGCGAGGGTGTGGAGAAAAAGGAACTCTTCTGCACTGTTGGTGGGAGTGCAAACTGGTCCAACTACTGTGGAAAGCTGTATGGAGATTTCTGGACCTACTAAACATAGAGCTTCCATATGATCCATCAATTCCACTCCTAGGTATTTACCCAAAGGACACAGAAACATCAATTCCAAAGAGCACCTGCACCCCTATGTTTATAGCAGCACTGTTTACAATAGCTAAGCTTTGGAAACAACCCAAATGCCCAAAAATAGATGACTGGATCAAGAAGATGTGGTACATATATACCATGGAATATTACTCAGCATTCAAAAAAGATAAACACATGCAATTTGCAGCAACATGGATGGCGCTGGAAGGGATCATGCTCAGCGAAATAAGCCAAAAAGAAAAAGAAAAATACCGGATGGTCTCACTCATAGCAGGAATCTAGAAAACTTAAATAAGGGACCAGGAAAATGAATAACTATAAGAAAGTGAAAATCAAAATCAACAAAAAACTATGAACCAGAGACACTTTTAGGGGGGCGGGGTGGGAGGGGAGGGATTGGGGTCAGAATGGGGGGCTGCAATTGTATGGGGAATATAACAATAAAATTTATTAAAAAAAAAAAAATAAGTATTACTCACTGGAGAACCTATTGTATGATAGGAATGTGCTAATGTATTTTGTTCTCTATAGGTAAAATGCCACATGTATGTAATAATCAGTATGATAACAGTAATTCTTCATTAAATGTTCAAAATCATATTTTTTAAAATTCTTTCTATGACTTTCAGGTAGAGTATCAAATATTTCCTAGAGTTTCTAAATTTCCTTCATATTTTTGTTATCAACAAAAAGTAATGTACACACTGTAATCTTTATATTCATCAGTTTATATACAAAATTGTTTTGTTTTCCTAAAGATATATTTTCAGAATCCTCTAACTTGTGCAGATGTTTAACATGTGTGCGCACGCACACACGCATGATTACTCTGCCTTCTGTCAAGTCCACTTACCAACTGCTATGTGCATCTGTAAGTAAAAATCTCCTCATGGCACCCTTTAAAAAAGCAGACTCTTTACCAATGTGTCCATCTCTATCAATTGCGGGATCCTGAGCAAGAGAATAAAGAGAGTAGCATATGGTTAAATACATAAAGATTTCAAATAAAGTTTAAAAACTGTCAATAACTTATGATCTACCCTTGTGCTTTAACAAATATACATTCACAATATGTATTTTTTTTTTTTTTAAATTAAATTATTTTTATATTCCCCATACAATTGCACGCCCCATTCTGATCCCCAAAAAGTGTCTCTGGTTCATAGTTTTTTGTTGATTTTGATTTTCACTTTCTTATATTCATTTTCCTGGTCCCTTATTTAAGTTTGTATGTTTGTATGCCACCATGGATGACTGGATTCAAGTAGTCATTCTGTCAATAATCTGACATTTTCTTGGAAGAAGAATAAAATCAAGACCATCAGGACACAGGTAATAAGCAATTATTATACATTTAGTCCCTAAAATTTTCTTTTATTTACTTTCATTTCAATATAATGAGTATTTCATGATAATCTGAAAGTCTGCAAAATAAAATGTGATTGTACTAAAAACATCCAAATGACTATATACAACTTTCAAAAATTTTTTTCTAAATTATTCAAATATGTTCAAGTAATTAAAATTCTAATTAGAATTTAGAGGCAAAATAACAATTTTATTAATATATACCTGAAATTTTGTGCAGCAGACCTCTTGTCTCACCCGCTGCTCCCCTCAGCCATGTCTCAGTAGATCTGTGTCTTCTGCTCCCTACTCTGTCTCTGGTGAATCCTCTCACCCCCATATCTCTGGCCTACACCCCAGAGATATGGGGGTGAGAGGATTTATTTATGCATATTTTGTATGCATAAATAAAGAAAACAAATCTTTAAAATAAATAAATATATGAAATTAAAGTGAGTTATTTAAATAAAGTTAAATTTGTAGTATACATTTGAAAATTAAATTAAATCCTGTTATATCACCTAAAGATTCATCTAGCAGTCAATTTAAAGATATGATAACATATTTTAAATGTGGTATAGCTAACCCTCAAAGAGACAAAGTAAAAATAATATGCTTGCTGTTGCAAACAAGAAGTATGTTAATTGTTTTAAATTGCAAAATACCCCTTAGCTATCATAAGCAATACTTGAGAATATAATGCTAATTTGTGTCTCAAAACCACAAACTGTTAACACAAAGAAAAGCAAAATAAAATGGGTTTTAGCACTTCAGGGATAGGTTGCTTCATTAGGCAAGATTCTTGGTGGAAGGAAATGACACATGAATATTTTCTCTCTTGTTTAAACACTTGTCTCCAGGCACTCCTAAACACTGCCAGAACCCAATGTTAGAAACGGTCATATAAACCAAAATTTTCATGGTGGGACTGCATCAACTTTAGTTTCCAGAACATGGGACAAGAGAAACAGAGGTTTTTCCTTAAGACTGTGGGTGTTAAAGTAGAAAGATAGATGATAGATAGATAGATAGATAGATAGATAGATAGATAGATAGATAGATAGATAGAGATAGAGATACATGTTTGAACCAGGTGAGAATGTTACATCATCCTTTATCCCATGTTAAAAATAATGATACTTTTTCATGCAATCACAGTAAAATTATCAACTTCATAAGTTCATACAATATGTCAAATTTAGTATCAATACTCCAATTTTGTTAGTTGTTCTATACGTGTTTTATAACATTTCCCCTTCTAGTAACGGATCCATTCTAGGGTCACATTATGCTTTCTGCAATGTCTCTTTAGCTTCCTTTAATCTGTAACATTTCCACAGAATTTATCTTTTATAACATTGGCATTTTGAAAAATAAAGAACCCCCATGAAGTCAAGTTTTCTTCATTTTTTCCTAATGTTTCCTCAATTATGTTGCAGTCATGCGTGTGTGTGTGTGTGTATGTATGTAGTATTCTCACCTTGAACACTGCATAGTTGATGTCATATCTTTCGAAATGATCACATCTGGAGATACACGATGTCTGTCTCTTATAAATTATGTTAATTTCAATCACCTGGCCAAAATAGTGCCCAAATATCTGCTATATGATTACTAGTTTTTTGGCTTTAAATTGATTGTCTATGGAGAGGCAGTTCAGACATTACAAATATCTACTCTGGATAAAATGTTACTTCTAAATTGATCAATATACAACAAAATATTTATCAAATTCTTATTTTCCAATGCTAGCATTTCCTCCATTATATAAGTTAATCCTCAGTAGTTAGTGTAAGGAAGAGGTTTCCTCTTTTTTTATTCCTTTGTTGCAATCATTAACCCATATCTCCCCGTTTTTTCAGTGGATTATAATTCACTACAGTGTACAATTATTTTGTTGTTCAAATTCTTCTAGAATTAGCCAGTCAAAGCCCCTTCATACTTGCATTTATAACCTTATGACAGATGTTCATCACTCTATTTTGTAATACTCTATTACCTTCTGGCATAACAAAAGGCATGTCAGAGTCACCTTGTACTCATAATGCCCAATCCTAGTTTCAGACATTTCTTCAATTACCTTGTTTCATTTTAGTAGAAAATGCTAACAGAAAAGATGTGGCACTAGGTGGTTACTAGTGGTTGCTACTAGTGGTTGCTACTGGGGTGTCATTTCTTCTTGATTTTTTTCTTAGAGCTAGAAAAAAGTTTGCATGTATATACATATATTCTAATCTAAACTATAGATACCTACAAAAATAGGCATAAGTACACATGTACCTAAACGTGAATATGTAGACTAAAAAACATGTTTGAGAAATCATAAGTTCATATCAGTAGCTCTAATTCAAGCTCCCCTTTTGGGCTTGTACTTGCCTTTCTCCTTATTCAGTATCTGTTGTTTTTCTAGAGTGTTTTTCAAAACTTTAAGTCATTTATTGAATAACTTAATGCATCTAAAATGGTTTCAAAATTGCTTTGCAACACTAATACAATCAACAAACCATTAAAAGATTTCAGGATTTTTTCAAGATTCTTCCTACCCTGTTTTATTTTAGAGTGAAGGTTTATAAATACTTTGATTAGCATTTTTCACTTTTTACCCAATAATTTGGCTATGGCATTCACTGAAATACAATTAGGTCCTTTCAATTTTTGAGTTACTTTCCCGCTTTCCCATTTATATTGACTATATTTAAAAAGATGTAGGATATTAAATGATTTCAAATGTCAAAATTATACAAAAATTACACTCAAGAAAGTGTCCCCCTCTCTCCTTATGCTCTCCACCTCATTCTCCCCTCAAGTTTCTCACCACTCTTGTTTTTTGAAACCATTGTTAATATTTGACTCATAAATCAAGCCTAGGCTAACATTTGAACATGGGAAATTAGTAATTTATATTATTAATTTGACTCCTGCAAATTTCACTGTTCATAGCTCACCTCAATTAGAACAGTTTTATTTAGCACCCAAAGAGCTATAAATACAAATATAAATATAGGAACTATTGTTTGAAACTAACTGATTATAGAATTGTCATGCACATTATCCTGAGAATACATATGTGTACATGTGGGCATTTATTATCAAAATGAGAATACAATAATATAAAATCTCAGAGGGAACTCGCTGACCTCTGAGAATTCATCTGTGGATCTAAGGACAAGTAGCATATGTATTTTATTTTTCTAATTTTCTTTCTTGGAATTCGTATTTCATAAGGAAAAAAGAAAACACTGTCACCTTTTCTAATCTAAATATGTCATTGTTTTCTACTCTACAATAGTGTGTGTTTTTATATAAGTAGAGAGTGATATTTTGGGGGAAAAGCTAAGCAATATAAAAGCTATGTTAAATATAACATATACATGTCATTCCTAATGGTATGGATGGTAAACATAAGGGAAAAAACTTTAATTGATTAAAAAATTGATAAAAAATATTTGTTAAAAAAATTAATTGACAATTTTTTCACGTTTTTCACTTGTCTTTAGTGGGAAGTGCACTATTTTTAAGCAGGATTATTTATTAACTAGAGAATGAATAAAGATTCAATGAGAATAATCAAATTATGTATTTAAAATAAAATAAGATTTACCCAATTGTTTTCTTGTATCTCTTCTTTCCTTTGTTCTACTCCTAAGCTAGTGAACACTCTGTGTCCTGTCTTACAAACTTGCCCAATACTTTTCCATCTCAAAATCTCACTCCAATTAATTCCATTTCTAAGTTATGCCATCTGTTAATTTCACATTATTTTCTTTCATTTCTCAGACTAATTTTAATGTATCAAGACTTGATCATTTCATACTTCTAGAAGTCACAGTGTAGTCAACTAACAATCTCGTGGTGAATTAATATCCAACATATTATCAAATAATTTTGGTAATTCAGATAAAGCTGAAAAACATTAGTATCAGTATCTGGTATACTAGAATTTTCTTATGTTAATATTTAAACACCCCCCCTACATTATAATCCTTTATTCAGTTAGGAAATGGTTGTCATGGTCAGAGATATTTTATGTAAGCAATACAAACAAAAAGTGTTCCACTAAAGTGTTTATTTTGACTGGCAAATTTTAAAAAATCAAAGTAAAATTTAAAAAATAAGGACTAAATATTCCTACATAAAATTTTTATTTTTAAATTTTGTTGTTTTTGATTTCTATTTTTTATTGTGTATATAATTTTGTCAATGTGACATGAAAGAGAAACTTCTATTTAATAATTTATGGAAGCTCCTCATCAGCCAGCTTACTTGTCTAAAGCATGAAGATCGAGTTTAGTTTTCTAGTGATACCAGATGGTGTGCTATCCTGCAACATTAGCTCATAATTTGAGGGGAATTGTAATACGTGGCAGACTCAGCAAAGAGATGGATTCCAAGTCATTAGCTGTGTTCTGAATGATGGCTATATTCTGGCAAGGAAGATCAATACACATGGTCTTGGCAGCTGCCTCAGCCTCAGGCTGCCCCACCCTTTATTTTCACCTACATTTCCAACTTTGTTTCAGAATGGTCATTGTTGCAAATTTGAGAGGAATAGACAGACAAAAAGCCTCTAATCAGGCTATAAGTTTGTGAGGGTCCACCCAGTCTTATTTAAGGCACTGCTTCCAGGGCCAGGCAGATTGATGTTTGAAAATACAGCCTCTCTGTCCTTGAAAGACATGGCAGATAAGAAATGTGATCAAAGTGAAAGGAAATCCAGAGAAAGCTATTTGATGGTTTGGAGTTGCTCAAGGAGTCTGGACATGTTAGCAGTACTTGGTATCCTGGAAGCTTTGGAGGGGTGATTTTAAAATAATTGAAAATACTTGTTTAACACAGGGGCTAATAATTTGTGGAAAGTGTTTGTTCAAGGGTCAATGCTTCCTGAAGACATAAGCCATTTAATTGTAATTTTGAGGAATATACAAATAATACTGGTAGTTTATAATTACTTGTTTAAAATTCATCATAATAGCAAGAGTTATCTATTTCTATCTATGAAGCCACTCTTAGTCTCATGGTGGACACCTTGAGACATGGCCTTACCTAGAGGACATTTGTAATACTCTCACTAAAATACAGTCAGTTTATTTAACTGTATATATTCACAAAGATTACTTCTTCTCTGGCTATAAAGAATAAACTTGTGTGTTACTTTCCAGATATTTGTCTAGTATTTATTATACCCTAGGGAGCATATTGGGTTATTAAAAATAAGAGAATGATATAAAGATAATTATTGAAATATTTTCTCCTGGATTTTAGATGTTTTTTTTTTTCCCCATGAAAACCTTTAAGAAAGTTGATCTCCATAAATAATCTAAACATGTCTTCTTTTAATATAAAGTCTAATCCATCCCCCCCACACACACACCCCTTCTATTCGCTCTTTCTCTCTTACGATTTCAAAAAATATCAAGTGTGAATCGTAAAACTAAGCACAGTGCTCTAAGGATGCAGGTATGACTCAAACAAACAGAACTATATGTATGACACTTAAAACTCAGCAGAGGACACAGGAATCAATCAATTTAAATAATGTCTGATAAGCGCTCTGAGAATGTGCAAAGGATAGGTATTACTCACCAACAACTGGTCTTTCTAAACTCCAGGAAAAGCTTCCCAGTGCAGGACCATCTGATAATAAAGAATAGGTAGGAATTAGTTGGATAAAGTCAGCTGAGAGAAAAATGTCAAGAGAATGTATGTGAAAGTCCACAGGTAACAAAGAAATGTGCAGTTCGAGGGACTTTAAATAGTTCAGGACAGCCAGACTGAAGACTGGAAGCTGAATTACAGAAAGTTGGATTACAGGAAGTTGAACCAATGAGTAAAGGGAGAAGAGGAAAGGTGAGGTGATTCTTCCTAAAGGGTAGGTTTTTGTTTTAGGGGTGGAGAAATTCATCAACAAATTATAATCAGTGAGTTGCAAGCTCAGATCTGGATTTCAGAACAATTTCTCAAGATATGTGATAGAGACTAAATGTAAAACAGGAGAAGAGCTGGAAGCAGGACTGGAAACTAGGAGGATGTACCTAAATCCAGACAAGAATGTAGCTCTAAAGGAGAGACGTGCTGGCACTCAGGCAAAAGGTAAAGAGGTGAAATAAGGGTCTCAGGTTTAGTTATTCATTCATTTGTTTCATATTTACTGAGGATCTACTATGTCCAGTATTGGTACTTGATTACTAGGTGATGGTGCAGCAAGAAAGAAAGAATCAGACAGAAGCTCTGGTCTTCATGGAATTTATAGTCCAGTTGGAAAGACAACAATGGAAAAAAATAAGCAAAATAAAGTGATGATGAGAAAAATAATAAAGAGAAAACAGAGGGCTGATAAGGATGTGAGATATTAAATCAAATAGTCAAAGCAGTACCTATTGGTACAATATTTGAGCAAAGATCTGAAGATGATAGGGTGCAAACCATGCAAATGTTGGGAAAGAGTGATCCAGGTAGGGGACAAGCAAGTGCAAAAACACTGGGATGAAGTATGCCCCTGTGTACATCATTATCTATTGGATTCAAAACCCATCAGAGAGACAATAAGAGTGTACTTAAAAAAAAATAGGAGAAAGAGAAGAAAAAAAAGAATAAAATAGAATAAAAGATACCTAAACTACTCTAAAACCAGACACTTAAAGCCTCTCTCAAGTGCATTACAAAATAACCTGCCTCCATTCATAGGATAAAGCATGTAACAACTGGCTTTATATAGGTGTTTCAACTATAAGTGTTTTGAGGATCCTTGGATTATGGTATGGAAATAAGAAAGGAAAAACCTTTTTGACTTTCCTATTTATCTTCTTTCTTACCCTATCTCATAAAAAAAGCTACTGGGGTACACAAACTGAATTTGATAATGTTTCTTATCAAAGAAAGGAAAAAAGTATTATGAAATCTTCATTCTCAGAATCTGTCATTGCCCAGTTTCACATTCATAAGACAACTGTGGGTGGCTGAAGAAGCTAGAAATTATACAAGGTTCAATCTCTCCCAGATTACGTAGAGGAGCGAGAAGGATAGCAAAATAATTACAAAACAGGCCCCTTTAGGATCTAGGTGTAAGTGGATGAACTTGTTTGTATGAGATTGCAGGAAAATATAAGTGATGGCATTTGCACTATCATTTCTTCTGGAAAACCTGTATTGACCTCTATGGTCTGGACCATAAGTCTTCATGTTTTGGTGGAAACTATCAAAAAAATTATCACTCTGAGTCTCTTAGTTGAAATTTCTTCTGTTAACCCTCCAGACCAAACTGTAGACTTATTAAAGAAATGGATCTGATTTTTTTCATCAATAAGCTCTAAACTAGCATGATGCTTAGTACATAGCAAGTACTCAATAAATAAATATTTAATTTGTGAGAGAGGGTATGAACCGATTCAGCATTTAAATTTCCCTGCTAGGGTCAGCTAAGTCCTACCAACTTTTTTTTTCATTTCAACTACTATTATGCAGCTTTGTTTGTCTTCACTATATTCTTACGATCAGTTTTTAATGGATGTTTCCTTATACAACTTTATTACATTGATATCAGCCCACCAAAACCATATTCTGAGTTTATTCTCATCCTAATGTTATCACGTAGCTTTGTATCATCTACTGATTTGCTAGTTTTTGCTATGCTGTTGGTCATTGTTCTCTAGAAATATTAGACTTATTTCACACCTCTTACTTCAATATCATCCAAATGTGAGGTCTTCATTTATTGCCAAAATTTGCTAACATGTATCAAGTATCAAGAAGAAAGTATCAAGTATCAAGAAGAAAGCTGAGCATCTCTAATTAGTCTCAAACATACATAACTTTCCAGTTGCAAAACTAGTAATTTTGAGTCATGTCTTATCATTTCTAAGCATAATTCCTCTTCTCTACAAAAATATGGGTTATAATAAAGGCAGAACTTTCCTAAGCCATAGTGAAGCATTTGAATAAAAGTGCTAGAAAACTGCATGCATGCAAAACCCTTAAGCCTTCTATATGACAATATGAATGAGATTCAATTGCTATGCTTGAAAAATAAATGTGACAGCCAGGAAGAATATAACGGCCTTAACTCAACAAACCTGTCAGGAATAGAGTAACCATCCCACTTCTACATCATGGATATCTACAGTTCCTATATTTACTGAGTCAATAATGTTTTTGAAAACCCTACATCTTTTGATGTGATTTTTGTTGATTTTTGGTATAAAGATCATTTTCTGGGAAAAACATGGCTGGAATGAAAAAGTAAGTTTCTTTATTCCCTTTCATAGGCTTATTTCACTAAATGCTACAGGATAGGAAAAAAAAAAAGGTCACTTACCTTTGGTGTAGCTTATAAGATTATTGTCTCATTCCGAAACATCTTATTCAAAATTTAAAAATCAATTAGTCAGGCTAATTCAACTGAAAACAAAGATGAAGTATCATAAAATAAAAATAAAGAATGATTCAGATTATTTAAGTATAAAATGTTTTAACATGATCTTTAAATGAAAACAATCTATATGTCAGTTCCAGAGAGAGCTTAAGTAGCTTACAAAATGAGAAAATGTTTACCTGTCACTTGCTATAGCACATATTGGGCAAAAGAATGATAGTCTATTAAACCCAGAGAACAGATGCATCTATATTTGTGGAAGATTTTTTTGGAAACAGTAGCTTTTCTATAAATACAAAACATATTAAAGGAGGTAGATTGAAATTTGAGTAAATAATGGAAATTTCTTTTTAAGTTGAGGCAAAAAAGCATGCCTTTTTTTTGAAAATTATTCAATGTTTAAGCTAGAATTTCTAAAACCTTCTTCAAATTATATTTAAACTTATCACTTCATAAGTGAATTTATGTAAAAGTGGCCAAATGATATGTTTGATATTACATAGATTGTAATATCTTTAAAACTATGGGTGTGTCATTACTTTTCTGGTTAAATCCTAACAAATTCAGTGTGGTGTCTTGCACACACTAGGTATTTGAATAGCATAATTAATTAATTTAATGCAACAGACAAATCAATACCACTATCTACCTAAGGGATTTACATGAATTATTGGAAAATAATGGAGAGGAAAAAAGTTAGAAAGTGGAAAATGCCCTTGGCAACCCAGATCTATGAAAGTAACAACTAATGGCACATTTATCAAATGATTAAAATGAAAAAAATAATATTCAATAAAAAAAAATCTGGCTGGCTGTTTCAGTTATTTAACTATTAGTAATACACAGTGTGACCCTGTTTGTTTTTCATCTTCTTCAATTGCTTCTTGACATTTAATGAATGTATATCAAAATAAAACATTTGAAAAAAGTATTTTTTTTAAGATATTGAAAATTAGGCACTCTTTTTGGAAGAATGATACAGAAAGAGAGTGATAAAAAGAAGACCAAGTTGAGAAATGTTGGAAAGTCTAGGGAATACTCTTGTAAAGAAAACCTATTATCCTCTTGGAAATATTTGTCTCAGTATGTCATTTCAGAACAGCTCCCTGCCACATAAGTAAGTTTTGTTGGAAACTCTGCTCATTTCTGCGCTGTCAGGAAGGGATCATTTTGTACAGTTTACACGTGGACAAGCCCTGAGAGGAGGCAAAGCCTAATTTTTCATTTTCTGGTTTGGCTTAGCTAATCCTTGCTTAATTCTGACTATTATGAAACTTGTATTTTCCTAGCAGATTCAAAGGAAAATAAAACAGATTAAAAATTGTAATTTAGTATAAGAATAAGATTCTTCGCATATGCAGACTACTCATCATCCAGACTTTCATCATCCAATGTATCATCTTAATTCAAGGCCACAGATGTAAAGAATCTTCCATTGACTTGCAAATCACATAGATTAATGATGCTACATTTTTTCAAAAACACTTTTGTATTTACTGTATGGAATTATCTTAAAAATCATTTTGTCATACATGTAATAAAATTGGAATTATTAACTTAATATTCACATTTTGTATAATGATGCAAGTCACTCAACTTGTTTCATCCTATTTACTCATTAAAAATTGCTACAAATTGTTATTGGTGGTTTATAAAACTGAAGACTACTCTTAATAGATCCACGAAAGGAAACATTCAAAATATGTGTCAAACAAATATGTAATTGGAGGGGAGGGGAACCCGAGCTAAAAATAGTTAACACCAAATTTCTCATTGAAGAAGTAAATATTTATTTGGCTAGAAAGTTTATGATCCATTTAAATGTGTTTAGAGCTATTATATTCAACATGAAATATAGGGGTTAAAATAATAAATTCTGAAATCAAACTTCCCTACATTGAATGTTGGTTCTGACATTTACTATACATATGATCTTTGACAAATCATTTTACTCATTTGTAAAGAAGGTACATGCTCATAGGGTTGTAGAGAGGATTGAATGAAATATAATACATATGTAACTAATATATGTGTGTGTGTGTGTGTGTGTGTGTTTGTATTATGGCAGAGCAGGGCTAAGACATAGTAAGAATGAAATGAGTTGCTAGTATTATTTTATTTTATTTTTTTAAAGATTTATTTTTTGTTTATACAATAGCTGGGGTATAGGTCAGAGACACGGGAGGGTGAGAGGATTCACCAGAGACAGCGGGGAGCAGAACAGGCAGATGAACTGAAAGCACTGCTGAGGGGAGCAGTGGGCTCAACAGGAGAGGTCTGCCATGCCATGTGGGAATCTCCCTAGCCAGCCGGGAATCAAACCCACACTGCAGAGGCTATGGACAGCTTCACAGCGCTGTGCTCAACCCACTGCACCACCGGGGAGGCCCACTAGTATTATTTTAAAGGCCTTGTTAATTAGACTATCACCACAATTATTTTTTTCATGACAATAACATTTTTCATATAAATAAAATCAAAACATGCAAACCAACATCATAATTCACTCATTAAACAGATATTTACTGAGCACCTAAGTGCCAGGAACTGCATCCAGACATTAGATATTTAATATTTTTCAGATTTTGTTTTGAGATGATTGATGCTCTCTGCATAACACTTTATATAAGGCTAAGAACTTCAATGGCACAGTCAAAAACAATTTCTGTGAATATTTTAATTGTGGGAGACTCTCTTCCTCTTCCTCACTCAGTCCCATTCCTTGCCTTTATCTGTGCAAATCAACATTCACAGGCCAAGTTTTTCTCATAAGTTATAAAAAAAAATTATCTCTTGGAAAGTGATCCAAAGTAAACAGTTCAAATAAGATATGCTTTGGGAAAATGTTAATAAACTTGCCTCTGGCAAATTATTTGGGTTTCCTTGTATTTCTTTCACTTGGCAGGAATTTTATTTGGGGATTAAAGAAAAGGAATCAAGAAAAATGCCACATGACTTTTCAGATGTATATTTTTATTCTACAGTGGCAATTTTCCTTTTAAAACAGGATTCAAGGTTGAGACTAGGGGCCTTTAAGTTTAACTGATAAAAGTTAGACCAAAAAATAAGGCAATCAATAGAAAGCTTAGAATCATTGGCATTGGACTAACTGTCTTGCAGACTTCATGTTTTGGAGTAGAGAAATGGTTCACTACCAATGCAGGCACAGTCTTCTCCCCATGGAGCTTTTAGTCTTGCAGGAAATGAAAGGACAATTGTGGATAATCAAGTAAATTATCATAACAAATAACCAACTACCATAAGCTACATTAAAATGTTGGGAATGTGACCATATTTTGGCATACTAATGCTAAATACAATAATTTAAAATCCACTGTATAGATTTCTTTACCCCAAATATTTGATGCCCAATCTCTGAAAATTCTTACTTACTGAGAAAAGGAAATGAGAAGTGTCCTCTTTATCTTTTCTAGCCATGGAGAAGAAAATTTAACTATACCACTAGTCTTGGGAAGAAGAAAGAAGAAAGCTAACACTAGGATGGAAGCACATAGGTAGCCAGGGTGTTGATTGGCTTTCATTACAGCTATTGTTTCCTTTAGTTCATTTGTCACACGTTGTCGTTATTAAGAGCAAGGGAATGGATTTTGCTAACAAGTATGGCTGCAATCATTAACAATTTGGTGAAATTCCAAAATCCACAACCTCTAGAAATTTTCCTGGATCCCCTACTTGGAGAAACACTGCAAGCAACTTAACAGCACACTAAATCAGAAACGTTGGCCTGGAAAACCATTTATGCAATTTCTCTGCTTTTGTTTTGGGTAATCTTCCAAAAGGAGTGTCTAGAGAATCAGATATAATTTTAAGCAGGGTATGCTAACGTGGCTTCAACAATGATTTTACTTTTCTTGTAATTTTGCAGTCGACATCATTTTTTCCAGGGATGTGTCATACTGTCCCAACTGACTGTCTGGCCATATTTTGCTCTGGTGTTTGCTGTAACAAAAATTGGATATAAAATTACCTTCTTCAAATTGATGTTAATTTCAGTGAAAGCTCCCAAAATGCGTCTTCTGCCCTTTTCCCTCAAAACTATATGATTTCAACAAGACCATTAGTTCTTGGTTATATTTTGAATAGGGCATATTAACTCTTCCATACTTTAAAATAATTTAAGAACTTTGTTTTAACTACTAATTTCTTCTTAACTAATAACTGGCAAATATATTTCTTTCTTTTTTCCCTTTCCAACCTTAAACATTTGTGGCCTCCATCTTTTTGAGGTGGGAGATGAGACTGTCAGGCAATTCTCACTCAATCCTATTCAGCTTGGTCACAGAGTGACTCTGACTACTAACCTTCAACTGTTGGCCTCACTCTTCTAGCCACACCCTAACTGAAATTTTAGGAATGGTTGTTTCAACTCAATGGAGTTGCAACTCCAACTCTCACTAGGCAGCAATCAAGAATGATATAACCTTGACACTGAATCTGGGTCAAACTCATTGCCCACTTTGAGGCTAGCCTTCCTCCTAATAACCAAAATAATGGATTTCAATTCCTACTGACAGGGGCCTCTCAGAATATTGATGCCAGATTTTAGTAGACCCCTTATCATTCTCATCTAAATAGACTGACTTTTCCACAATTATCTAGGGAATTTAAACCAATAAGTTAAGCAATATGAAATATTTACTTACATATGAAGTCCTTATATTTGTGCAAGGGAAGGGAAATTTCAGTATTTTGATTAAACATTTTATGTTAGTTTTTCCTTTTTAAAATTTCAGCAGGGAGAAAATTGAGTCAGAAGTGGAAAACTTGAACAAAAAATTGTGAGAACTCTTCTTGAATCATTTCATTCTCAGGATACTCACTTATATGCCATTTTTAAGTTTTGCCCTCAAAATAAAACATTAAATTGTGATGTATTTATAGTTGAACTTTTAAAATTCATTTTGTATTAACTTTCAACTTTTCTGTCATTATCTCTTATAATTTTTGGCAAATTAGCTGTGTTTCTTTCCATTTTACAAATTATTTTTTTCTTAGTGGTCTCTTAATGGTGATACTTGTGGTAAAAACAGAGTTAGGCTGCTTTCAATTTGTTTTCTAACTAGTTCTATTGTTTATTTTTTTCTATTTTAGAAATAAATTTATAACATCTGGTAGTTTTTTAAAAATTCATTATAAGTCCAAAGACTTTCTAAGCTGGAAAGAGTGACCTTCCTTTTTTCTGAGTGATGGAAACACCGAAAGTAATTAAGTTATTGAAAATTACATGAGTTCTAACAAAGGAAATAGATTAACTTATATGTATTTTTATGGATTAAGTGCTTAATATTTTAAATCACATGCCATTTGATATTTAGTAATTGTGTACTGTGTGTTAGGCCCTATGATAGATGCTACGAGGTAAAAATGAAGAATGAATTGAATCCTGCTCTGGAGTGGCTTCCAGCCTAGCAATGGACATTTAAAAAACAATATGCTAAAAGAAACTATGATCCATAGAAAAAGTAAAAGAAATTAGAGAAGGAAGAGAATTAACAGAGGATAGAGAAATTCCCTAGATCAGATAATCTTTGGGTTGAGAGCAACATAAGCAAAGACACGGAACAAAGAAATATAAGTAAGATATTGGAAAAAGAGAGACATTTGATTTGTTAAGCAAATAGTGCCTGAATAAGAATAAATTATATATCAGAAATAATCTAAAATCATGGTTAGTCTCTTTTTTGGGATGGGGATGGGAAACGAACAGTGTGGGTGGACATGAAAGAATAGAAAGGAATGTTAATCTACTCTGTATCAGCATTTAAAGATTAACACTTTGAAAAAATCAGGAAAGCATATATTTTACGTGAAAAGTTTCTACTTAGAGTAGTTTATTTTCATTAGTCACATGTTTTGACTTAATCATTTCATGAAATATATCTAACATCTATAAAATAGTGATGGGTAGAGCAGATTTCTGGTCTTAGCCCTATAAATTTTAAGAAATGCCTTTATTATTAAACACCTAATATTTTCCCTATACTCTTATTTATTTACTCTTCAATAAGTTTAAATCCCTGAGAGGTATCACACAGCATCACATAGATTCTGAGTCAATGGCCTCAGCAGGAATTGCTTTGGAATTTGTCACTGTTTCCATGGACAAAATTTATATTTCTCCAGATTACTCTGATTCTGTTTGGTTTACCACCAGGAGTAAGCACTGTTCTTTGCTTTGTACACATAAACGTTCTTGTGCAAGCAAAAATTCATTTACATCTCAGGCATAAGTGTCTTCAATTTTAAAAGCTGTGTGCACCCTCTAGTTCAGAGACCCTTCTTAACAAAAATGGCCTTGGACCACCATCTTCCAGACAAACCTACCACTTATAAATCCTGTTCTAGCAGACCTCCACTGGCCCCAAGATGGTGGGAAGAAAACCCTTAATAATGTAAATACTCCATTCAAATTTATTCTTTCTTTTTTCTTTTTCTTTTTCTTTTTTTTTTTGTTTTTACATTTATCAGTACCTATCATGTGCAAGGGAATATGTTTGAGAATATGCTTGATTATAAAAAAAGAGGATGGGGGTAAGAAATAAGACAGAATTGTAAGCAGGAATAAAAGAAATATACAAATAAATATAGATCAATGCTATTAAAATAGATATTGCCAGGTAACAGCTTAGACTCCAGAGAGCAACATGTCCATCCTTAGGGAGCAAAAGAAACCCATTTACCAGAACCTCCTTTGACCATGAATCTAATGTCGATATTACTCCATAGACCAGCAACATATCTAAATATGGAGCATATTAAATTTTTTATTTTATTAAGGCAATATTGGTTTACAACCAATATTCAGATTCATGATACCACACCACAAACACACCAGGGCATCCATAATCTTCCACCATAGTCCATAGATATCCCGCTCCCCTTTACTCTCCATCTTCCCCTTTCCCCTCTGGTAGCTACAGTTTTACAGTCAGATGTCTAGAGCTGTTTTTGGTTTGGTGTTGTCAGACTCTATTTTGGTTGTCTATATTCCATATATAAGCGAAACCCCACCCACTATTTGTCTTTCTCCTTCTGACTTGTTTCACTTAGCATAAGCCCCTCCAGTTATATTCATGTTGTTGTATGACAAGAATTCATCTTTTATAGCAGAGTAGTATTCTATTATATATGTGTACATAGGTGTGTGCATATTACACACACACACATATGTGCACAAAACATTTTCTTAATCCATTTTCTGTTCTTGGACACTTGGGTGCTTCCATAACTTGGCTATTGTAAATAGTGCTGCAATGAACATAAGAATGTGTATATTCTTTCAAATTAGGAATTTTACATTCTTCAATTACTACCTAGGAGTGAAATTGCTGGATCATGTGGTAAATCTATTTTTAATATTTTGAGAAAATTCCACAGTCTTCCATAAGATATGAACAGTCTGCATCTCCACCAAGTGTATGATATGAAGTTTCCTTCTTCACATTCTCATCAACACTTGTTTCTGGTCTTTGATATGGGCCATTCTCACAGCTATGACATATTATCTCATTATGGTTTTGATTTGCATTTCCCTGATGATAAGTGATGATGAGCGTTTTTTTGTTTTTTTTTTCTTTCATGTGCTTGTTGGCCATCTGTATGGCTTCTTTGGAGGAGTGCCTATTTAGTTCCCTGCCCATTTTTTGATTGTTGTTTTTGGTTTGTTTTCTTCCTGATGAGTTGTATAGGCTCTTTGTAGATGTTGGATATTGCCAGATGTATAATGTACAAATTAAATATACAATATCTTTAAAAACTGTTTTAATGTATAGACAAAAATCAAATCTTCAAACAAGTAGAATATTTTTTACATGAGCAATAATGTTTACCTGATGAACGGGTGTTTATATAAAGTCAGAGACAGGGTAAGTTAAACATGGAAAAGCCATATTTAATTCCATTTATTTTTAAGAAAGTAAGGAAGAAGATTCTATATTTCTCTGTCCTTAAGAATTATTTAGATTAAAAGACCTTAAATGTGGGTTTCCATTGAGTATTTGAGTATAAAATATATTGATAGGAACTAAAATCAATCTCCATTTGAAACATGCAAATTCAGTGAGTATGGCTTTGGCCTATCTCATACTTCTATCAGAAGATCATAGTTTCAGTCCACGGCCATACCACCCTGAACGCGCCTGATCTCGTCTGATCTCGGAAGCTAAGCAGGGTCGGGCCTGGTTAGTACTTGGATGGGAGAAGATCATAGTTTCAGCCTTTGTTTTATCTTCAGACAAAACTGGCTACATTTGAAAAGCTATTGCAGCTGTGTTGGATACTGCTGAAAATTCCTAAATATGACTCAGAAGACAAATTATATTTGATAGAGACTCTACAGGGACTTGCAGAGCAAACCTTCAATTCTGAAAATGATTAAGTTAACTGAAAATTTAACAGGGAACTCCTGAACTCCTACAAGATGTATCCCAGGCTTTGTTGCCTTTGTGGCAAAATTTGTAGAATAATCACATTGTTCTGGGAAGAGTCAGTGTGTTAGGTAATGCTATGGAGTCTAATTTTCTATGAATATTCAAATACAATTGTAATAATAATTATGAAACTTAAGTATATGAAGAGTTCACTCTGGAGGATATAATTGTAACTCCTCAGATACTTTCACAATTCAAACTGGTGTTGGTCGTCATTTGTTTCCTCTTCTAACTAAAAGTCTGTTAAGAAAATAAGATTTCAGGGCCTCCCCTGGTGGCACAACGGTTGAGCGCTGGGCTGCGAAGCTGCCCGCAGCCTCTGCAGCACCGGTTCGATCCCCGCCTGCCGCAGGCGAGGGTCCCACATGGCGCGCAGACCTCTCCTGCCGCTCCCGCTGCTCCCCTCAGCAGTGTGCTTCCGTCACTCTGCCTGCTCTGCTCCCCGTTCTGACTCTGGTGAATTCTCTCACCCTCCCACGCTTCTGACTATACCCAGTGCTTGTATAAATAAATAAATAAATTTAAAAAAAAAAAAAAGAAAAGAAGATTTCAGGCAACAGGTTTACATCCATATAAGAGGAAACTAACAAATATTAGGTTAGGAATAACCTAACAAATATTAGGAATCTCAGGTTTAACATCCATGTCTGAAGATAAAAAATTATATAAGTGAAAATTATTTCACTTATACGTTAAGGGAATTTCCTAAAAGCTTACTTTCTCAAAATTTTGTCCACCATTAAATACATATGCTTTATATATATATATATATATATATATATATATACACATATATATATAAGCATATGTCTGAATACATAGAGACACAAACAAATACATATCAATATACACAAACACATATGTGAATTTTCCTGTGTGCTCTATATTAGACTCCATCATTTGGTATAAATTATTATTTAACTTAAAAAAATTAATCACTAAGGCAATATTTAAAATTACTTAAAGATAAGTGATAAGACAAAAAATTTAAAAATAGTGTTTTTAATTGGTCACCAGTTCTACAACTTTATCCCTTCTCTTTTCTCCATCCTTTTACAATGCCTATTAGAAAAAAATTGCAAAATTAAATGCCAAATTTATATTCACCCAATTCTTAAATTGCCTAAAAAATATTACCACAATCAATGACTAATCCAAGTGGAAAATATGGCATAAAAAATTCTGGAAAGTGTGCTATTCAATTCCAATGAGTAATTTTGAGAGTCATGTAAACTCTTTGAACTTTTTTTCAATCTTGTGGTAATTTTCACTAAAAAAAAAAAATGTAAGGATAGAGATCTAGAATCTCAGATTTAACACCAAAGGATATAAAAAGACTAGACAGGAACAGAGGTATTTAGTGTTTCCAAAAATAGCATAATGTAGTACACTTTTGATTATGAGTGGCAAGGAAATGTAAATATTGAGTAAAGTAAAATTTCTAGACTAAGGAGAACTGTTTATCAATATAATTCTGTGGGAACAAAAATAAGAAACAAATAACCTTGACTTGAGGACTAACTAGGAAAGAGTCTTGAATGGGTCATAGTAATTACTCAAAAATTTTCTCTTTTGTCTGGCTACTGATGTCATTACCTCAGACTTGGATGTATTTATAATTAGATATGCCCAAGTTCTGCCATCATAACATCAAGTTTTCAACCATATTGTTCAACTATGCACATATTATAATTTTTTAAAGTTATTTTCAAGGGAACCCAAATCTCCTAATGTGCTTTCACCCCCATAAACTAAGTGAATCAATCCACCCATTTAGAAATAACAAAGAAAATTTATACCTTATTTTATAATTGTGTTGTAAATTTTTCTATTTTAGGTTATAATTCTTCAATGGATTCAGTATATTTTTAAGTACATTTTAACAGAAACACATTTTAAAAACTGTAATAGTGATTTGAAAGCATATAGAATATGACCATGAAAATATCACACCTCTTTGGCTGAAAAATGAAAGTTCTACATAATGCAGTACAATGATTGAAAAAGAAAGCGATTTCTCTTCCATGTGTTTTTCATGATGGAGATAAATTGATTTTCTTATTGTTATTGTAGAGAGCACTGCTGACATTCACTGGCCTATTGAGTTCATCACAGCTGTGCTTATGAATCTCTCCCAAGCTACACTTTCCACTGAACTGGAAAAGATTTGAAGTTTTGATCAGTAATCTGCCATACCCTTACTTTGCTTCATCTTTCTATTCACTTTTTTTGTTAACCCAAGGAGCAAAATGGCATGTCTGTATTAACTGGTTATTATCAGTGATGTCAGGAATACAGAGAAAGAAATGTGTGTCTGGATTACCATGAGGATATCGGTACCTGGATTGCATAACAGAATTCATCAGTGTGTGTACTTGACCCAGTTAGAACATCAGCCCTGGTCCACACCCTTCTAGACTCTGTATTAGAAAACAATGACATCAGAAGGAATAGGATCTGGGACACAGAAAGCAAAGGATCCTGCTACAGATCCTCCAAATGTGCTTGGGATACTGAAGAGTGTTAAATCAGAAAGTCTAGAGTATACAACTTCAGAAATTTTATCTCTCATAGATACCTTAAAATACAGGAATGGTTTTATGTGCAAAATATCAGCTATCTTTTCATAAATGAGTGTTTCAGTCATAAAGGTTTTTTTCATTAATAAATAACTTTTATTTGAATGGCCAGTCAAATTAAGAATTTTAGGACAAGCCAAAAATACATTAACGATTGTACATATAACACCTGAAATGAAACATAAAAGCATTACTTTTACAATAATATATCTAGTTTTTCTGAAGAAATTGAATAAATTTCAAATTTTATAAAGCATCTAAAAACAATAAGTTTTTTTTTAGATTTTTATTTATTTATGCATACAAGAACTGGGGTACAGGCCAGAGGTACTGGGTGGTGAGAGGATTCACCAGAGACAGAGTGGGGAGCAGAACAGGCGGATCAACTGAAATACACTGCTGAGGGCAGCAGTGGGCGAGACAGAAGAGGTCTGCTGTGCCACGTGAGTAGCTCCCTGGCTGGCAGAGATCAAATTTGTGATGCAGATGTGGCAGATAGCTTCATAGTACCATGCTTAATCCTTTGGGTCACCAGGGAGGCCCTAAGATAGATCTACTTAATATAGATATATGAACTTTTTATGCAAGTGCAAGACACCAGAAGAAAAATTAACACTGTTTCTGAATTGGTTTGAACACAAAGTATTTTTTTTTTTAAATAAAGATGGAACTTCCCTGGTGCTACAAGGGGTTAAGTGCAGCACTGTCTCACCCACTGCTCCCCTCAGCAGTGAATTTCAGTCAATCCACCTGTTCTGCTCCCCACTCTCTCTGGTGAATCCTCTCATCCCCCACACCTCTGGCCTATACCCCAGTTCTTTTATGAATAAATAAATAAATCTTTAAAAATAAAAAAGAGTAAAGATGCTTGGAAAAAATTCTTTTTCCCCCCAACATCACCATTATAATACAGTAGAAAAACCTATAATCATGACCATTCAATAGTTACACTTTTTCCCCTCAAGCGATGACTCTCTGATCTAAAGGCATAAGCTACATAAGAGATTGTCCATCTAGTTTTCTTCTTCTGTCATCAGGTGATGTCATCTACATTGGGACATCTTTGTGTGTGCACTTGTAATTAGATTGCAGGAAGGCACTATCCATGTTTATGGAATAGACGTACCACAGGGAATAGACAAATAACATGAACTGAGTGAAAGCTGATAGCAAGAGTGGGGAGAACAAGATGAAAGTGAATGAGAAGGAGGAAAGTTTTGAGCAGTGCCTTAGAGAAATGACTCCCATGGATTATTGTGAGGTAGGGAGAATTTTATGTGTATATGCATGAAAATCAACATGGTTAAGTTAACATAGAAGGAATAAAATCGATGTAGGTAAGCTTGATTAGAATTGAATAGCTCCACGTAGAATATAGAGATGAATGAAGAATTATGGACTATGATCAGGATATAAACAAATATCTCAATTGCTAGAAATATCTTAATACTGTGGGGAAGCATAATTTTTGACAGAGATTTATTAAAGATCTCTAAGTGCTATTTACCTCTCTTTCACGTATGACTCTGAAATTACTCCTTATTTCCAGAAATACATTGAAAAACTACCTTTATGGGTCAGGGAAACTATCTATACATATAAAAGCTTATATTTAGAAATTTTTATACTAACCAGATAAAGTATTTACACTAATTTATACTGATCAGATAAAATGAGAATTTCTTATGATACTTTATTGATATCCCACATGATATGCTCTTTTCTCTTTTGGTTTCTTACAGAGTGAAAACATGAAAAGACTAAATTTTTCTCCAGAAAAATATCTGTTCCAGCTTTTAAAAGCAGCTTAAAAATTGGAAATCTCACAAGAAATCACTTTTTGGCTGGCCAAAGAAATGTGTGAGAAATAGAAACAGCTACAGATAAGTATCTAGCTGTTAAGATGCCATTCAAACATAATTCGGATACTTAGTCTTTTGACATTTGCCTGAAATTGAACTTTCAGGACCTTGGGTGGGTGGATGAGTGGAAGGAACAAACAGAGGCTTTTCTTTCAGTTAATCTTTTACAGTTCCCTATTTAAATTGAGTTAGGGTGGATTTTGGCAAAATCCCAATATAAAAATCTTCTAGGAAGATAAGGTTTTCAAATTAGCCAGGCCCAAGGAAGGGCATTAGCAATTTCTCAAAAAATATGCAGTCATAAATTGTAGGAGGGGAAATTTTAAAAGTATATACATTTCATCCTTCTATTAAAGCACAAGGCAGAGTGTTTTGGTATATATTCTTAAGTTATATAAACATATATGTGACAAAAATATGTGCTAAACTTATCCATAAACAGATGCATGTTAAGCTCCAGATGTGCTATTTTTCTAAGTTTGTGGGTTGTGTCTTCTATAAGGGAAAAAGAAATATTAATCATTTCTTTTACTGCTAAGGGGATGGGTGCTGCTCTCATATTTCAGAAAGGGGCTGGAAAGTGAAGGAAGCCAAACTTTTTCCTATTTAAGGCCAAAGCAAAGGAATCTCAGTGGCTGAGTTTTATGACGGGCCCGGTGCTGAAGGGCAGGGAACAACTGATGGTGCTACTTTGAACTGCTTTTCTTTTCTCCTTTTCGCACAAAGAGTCT
The DNA here is from genome assembly GCF_014898055.3 of Talpa occidentalis. Taxonomy (NCBI): domain Eukaryota; kingdom Metazoa; phylum Chordata; class Mammalia; order Eulipotyphla; family Talpidae; genus Talpa; species Talpa occidentalis. The sequence goes on from NW_023603184.1 coordinate 114,771,699, forward strand.
CATGTCTGACATTTAGACATGATGAGCTTTGTGCAAAAGGGGACCTGGTTACTTCTTGCTCTGCTTCATCCCACTGTTATTTTGGCACAACAGCCCCAGGAAGGTGAGTAGGTCCTGATTTCAAGAAACTTTATGGGGTTTTTGTTGTTACTTCTCCTTTCAAATTGGTAAAAAGGAGAAATCCATCTCCTAAAAGTAATCTCTGTGAGCTCCCAATTGAAACGTAGAACTGCCCATGACGGTGCTTTTTACATCTGCTTAGAAAGAATATTGTCATTTTTGTATTTCAAACTTCTCGGGTTGTTTTGGATAAAGATGTTCTTGTACTACCTTGTTTTCATGTTAACGGCACTGGAAAGCTTTAAAATGGCTTTGAAAAGCTCCCCTCCTGGATTGTTAACATTCTGGAATGCTTCCTAGGCAGTCTGGAAGTTATTGGTTTCTTGTAGTACTTTTATGTTCTCCTTTGTATGCTGGATTCTTTGTAAGATAGAATACTGAACACTGTTTTTCCAATAAGATAATGCATTTAAAAATAGCATGCATTAAGAATAGTCTAGAGAAAATATGACAAATTATTAGAATTGTTGAATATATTTCTGTAAAATGGCAACACAGCAATATCTTCAATGTTCTTTAGCCGAGTTCAAAGTGCTAAAAATGTTTCTTCGTTCCTGGATTTATTCTGTTTTGAGCACTTACAGACTTTTTTAATACATATTTTCTGATAGCTTATTGCTAAGGATCTAGTGTTTTCCACAGATTCTACATTTCAACTGCATCCTATTAGTGGAAAGAATACTTTGAAAATAATTTCAACAGGAATGTCTGAATTGATTTGGTTTTTTGTACAAACATGGTATTCATATTCTAATTCCCCCAAACCACATTTGTCTAAGTATTTAATCATGTATAAATATTTATTTTAATCCATATGTTTCTCCGTCACGAAATATTGGACAAATTACAGTACCAACTTTCACAGAAATACTTAAATGCTAAAATTTAAGATGTTAGAAGAAATCACCACGCATCAATTTCTATTTGCACATAATAAAAAATGATTACAATTAAAACTGTAGTTTTTTTGCAAGATTTGTGTCTGAAAATAGGTTTTGTTTTTAATATCATTTCACAGGTCATATATGTAAGTGGGGGTTGGGGACACCCAATGACATTTATGTTCAGCCTCTGGCCACAAAAGAAAAAAAAAAAAACACTCCTGTTTCCTTCATTTCCCCTCCCCCTCAACCAGCTTCATCTCTCCTTTCTTCTTATCTCTCCACCCCTTTATCTCTCCACCCTCTCCTCTGGACCTCCTCTCCCCTCTGGTTACTTCACTTATCACCCCACCCCCTTCCCAGGCTAGCCCATCTCTCCTGATGGCTCCTCCTCCCTCTTCTCTTCCTCTGTCACTCCCTCCCTATCAGCATGGTCCTCTTTGTCTCCACCTCTTTTATTTCTTCACTCCTGTTCTTTTCCCTAAAACTATCAATCCTTCTTTGTCTTTATTCCTGTTTCTTTCCCTCCCTATTCTGTCCCTTCCAAAAGATGCTACAACGTCCAGTCCTGGTCTAGGAAACCCACCTACCATATTCCCAACTCAATAAAGACTTTTAACCTTTTTTTTTAATGTACTTAAATTCTGATTTCTGAAAAATAAATCCAAGTTCCCCATGTGTAAGTGGACAAAATATTTGCAATTGTCTGGCTTTTGTAAGCAGCATGGTTACTACTCTTCTCAAGCCAAGTTTAGAAGGGGGAAAGAGTTTGATACATACATTACTTCTATGTTACATAAATTCTTTCAATTTTCCCTTTTTTCTTTAGCTGCAGAGTGTACTAAATAACTGAATTTTACTGATACATTTGGGTGCCTTTAATCACAAAAGGAGTTTAAGGAAATTTTGTTCCTTGTTTGGTTTGTTATGGAAAAAATGTGGTTTTAAGATACTATATCTTATGTCTCCTATCAGCTTTACAAGATAATTTTGTTAATGGAATGGCTTTGGGAAAATTGCAGGGGATGGTTGGATATAAAGTGCATAAGGACAGTTATACCAAGTTCTGAGATATGGGTTTATAATACATGTCCTGAAAATCCCAGAGAAAAACAGCACAGCTTAAAAATCACCGTCAAATATACTCACAGAAATTTTCTGGAGTATAAAACATGTCCTCACAAAGAATTTTGGACTTTTTACAATTTGTGAAAGTTCCATTTATTTCCTGTATTTTTTTCCACCAATGGAGAAATGTGATCTGTTTTATATTTCCTGTGTTTATAAACATGCCAAAATTTAAATACAAAGATTTGCCACCTAGTGGTTGACAGATAAATGCCAACATAAATGTTACACAGCTGGATTCTGTATTTTATAATGAGTTTTAGAAACATTACATATGTGAGTTTTAAATATTAAACTTTCCTAGGAATATGTAATATTACCTTCCTAAGAAAATGAGTAAATTACTCATTTCAAAATAATAAAATATTTCCAAACACACATACTCACACACAAACAGTAACATATTTAAAGACTTTTTGGAAATGAGTTTGAATGTTATCATTTTTAAATTCTGCATATTAATTTTTACATAATTTTTAATCTCTAATTTAGTCCTTATTTTCAATATTTTATTAATGCTTATTAGTGGATAGAGGATGAATGTAAAAGATAATAGATTAGATAGAAAGATAGATAGTTGATTGATAGGTAGGTAGGTAGGTATATAAATAGTCTTAAGGAATATTACTTCATTAGGGAAGAGAGATAAACTTTATTATGATTAAAAGTGTTCTAATCTTTGAGCTTGTATTTTGCTACCCTGATAATTCCATTGTAATAATGAACTCTGGACCTTAAATTGTTTTAGAATTACAAAGCTCTAAGTGGACTCAGAGAATCGGTTCCTTATTACATTATATGAAACTATAATCTATTATGCTTACAGAGAGATTTTGTAGCTGATCAAGTAGTATTCAAGTTTTGTGGTTTACGTTGTAACTAAAATTAAACATTCTGAATTAAAGAATAAAAAGATTAATAAACTAATCAAAACTATTAAAAAAGATTACTCTGTTGATGTCTTATCAAAGAGCTTTTGTTTAAAAATCAAGAACCAGTGACTTGAGTTTTCCAAGAGTAGAGTTGAGATAAAAGGTAATTCCTCAGAAAGCTCCTGTTCCACACCTACAGAATTGCAGGCTGATGACTGGGTTGTCGCTCAGAGAAGAGTGCCATCAACTGAAACCACATGGTTTCCATTGAGCATGACTCTTAACTGGTATAGAGTTCCAAACATTATGTAGCTTAGTTCTTTCATTCTGTAACATCAAATGATATCATTGCCTTGAAGTAATTAAAGTAGATTGCTTAAGCCTTTGCTAAACATGAAGGGCATTTGTAACATTTCCAGGTCTATAATAACTTTCTGGAAACATCTCAGTGAACTAGTTCTTGTAAAACAGTTTTCCCTGGAAGAAAAGCTCATTCCTATTGCTTTCCACAGTCAGAAAGAAGGAGGTAGAGGGTTGATGATGTAAAAAAAAAGAAAATCCAGAGTTTTCAAAGAGGAAACTTTGCCTGTTTCATGTCAAGATGACAACCAAAAAGTGGAATAGCTATTCTTACACAAATCATTTGTTAACTGCAGTTCAGGGAGTTACATTAGGCACTTTCTGTCTGTGCATAATGAAAACACAGCAGAAGTGGATTCCTTTCAGATTAGCTAATAAAACCCTTGTATTTTCCATGACTGAGGTCAAGAACTGCTGTTTAAAATGTAATCTTGATAAACAAAATGAAAAGTTCAAAGAAGAGGGAAAAAATTAAAATGCCTTAAATGTAAAAATCAAAGATAAAGGATCCAGAAAATATTGAAAGCTAAATTTTTTTTGAAAACTTGCTTGGAGAAATTGTTATTTCAGCTAAATGGCATTTATTTTCCTTAAACTTTATTTTCTATAGTGTTTGCTCTGGAGGATGGCAAGCAGGGACTGTGTTTCTCAAGCTAATTAAGATCAGACACTTTTGGGAGCAGCATAGTGTGTTCAAAATGCCCAAACTTAGAAGGAAAACTTCAATGAAGTTAGGAGTTCATTAATACGAATCATTTAGTAACTACATTTTCTGAAAATCAAAGTCTTTGTGGTTTAGACATCCTAAAATGTTTGTTTGTGTTAGATATAGAAGTCTTATCTGTCTGTTGTTATTGCTGCTACTATTGTTAGACTCCTACTATATATATAATGTTATATTATATTAATTATATTATATTATATAATAACTATATATTAAAGGTAAGCTGGGCTTCCCAGTCAGACCCAATCTTGTTGATGGTCTGATGTCATTAGGGTGGTCTTGGAAATATAACTCATTTTCATAAGGTCAGGAGAAATTAAACAACAAAATTCAAGTCCAGATGTTATCTTCCTGTTTTCAGACCAGACAGAAGAGATTCTGTGGAGAACTGTTCTGCCTTTAAAAAATTTGCCTTTTAAGACTGATTTTAAGCTTGCAAGGCTTAGGTACCATAATGGGACAGAGGTTTGTTTTCTTTAACTCTACTTTGCCCTTGAAGTGCAGAAAGGAATAGAATATAATAGGAAAGGGTATCAAATTTAGAGACAGCCTTCTAAAGTTCAAATCTACCTTAGGGAAATTGCTTAATGTCTCCGTGTCTCAGATTCCTCATCTGAATTATGACAGCACTTACCCATAGGACCTTTGGGAAAATTAAGTAAAATATATAAGCAAAGCACTTTATACAGTGTCTATAACATAGGAGATATTATACAAACTCTCCCCAGTATTAATTCTACTAACACTGGAAAATAAAATTACTATAAGGAACAAATTAAAATATTTAGTGTCCTAATGATAAGGAAATTGTTGAATTTTAGATTATCAAATGTAAAATTGAAAGATGTTTGCCAACTATACTAAAGTAAATATATTTTCTTCAGTGTTTAATTTGCCACTAATTTGATTATTTATAATGAAATTATTTATAATGAGTGTGGGATATGATTCTATAGATGTTCTAAATCTCTATTTTTTTTCCCCCCACAGGATAAAATACTAATCACCTTAAAGAAAATTTCCTTATTTGTTTTATTGTTCAGAAAGTTTAATACCCAAAAGAATTAAACAGATCATACCCAGCACCAAGGCACCCATCATCCACCACAATAGTCCTTTTGGTCCCTCCCCTTGTCCCTCCTTTCCCCCTCTGTTTCATAAAATCATGTTTTCCACATACGCATATGAATTGAATGCCAAACATATTTCTTCTGGCAACTATATGAACTCAACATATTCGCACTTATAAAATATCCATCTTTCACAAATAACAGGAAAATAATGTTATGAAAATTTGTATATCACATATACCATTTTTTGAATTTCAGATTAAAGAACACCTTTTCCCAGATAAGGATTCAATAAGAAGAAATAAGAAAAAAAATAAAATTTTCGCTCAAGCTAAATTAACAGTTTAGCTCAAAATTAACAGTTTGATTGAATGCTTTAGGAACATTAATTTTAGTCCCAAAATGGAAGGAAGACAAACATAATTTGCACTATTTTTTAATCATAATAACAAAATTCTGTCAAATTATCATAAGCTAATACTTGGGTAGAAACAAAGTCAACAAAAAGGAAAAATTTAAGCACACATAAACAGATTATGTTACTTGGTTTTATTTTTCTCTAAAGTTTTAAAAACAGAGAGCAGGAAAATAAAAGAAGCTAAGAGTGATGTGTTCATCACAAACTAGCTTCTTTTTGTTTTATAATTTAGATTCTAGAAAGGGGACCATTTAGTCTAATATGTTGCTTGATGTACTTTGTGTTAAGGAATTAAACACAAAGTGACACGCAAGATGGAACCAAAAATTAATTATAAATTGGAACAGGGAAACTTAGTTTTAGTATCAATAAAAGAAATAATTAGAAAAATCTATTACTTTTCCAGTGGTAAATGTGAGATTATTTGCCTTTTAAATATTTTTTTAAAAAAGTATTTCTTAAATCAAAGTTGCTCTGAAAGCAGATATCTAAAAAGGAATAATTGGAGGTGGATATTATTTCTGAATCTTATTTTCTATTCCAGTTCTACATGTTGCAAATGGCTACCTGGAACATTATATAGTAGTCACCACTTATCTGCAGGTGATATGTTCCATGATTCCCCAGTGTATTCCTGAGATTGCAGAAAGTACTAAAGCCTCTACATACCCTTTTCCTTTACATACATATCTTTGTTAAAGTTCAATTTATAAGTTAGGCCCAGTAATATATTAACAATAACTAATAATAAAATAGAACAATCATAAAAATGTACTATAAGTTATATAAATGTGGTCTTTCGAGATCTCTCTCACCATACTGTACTCACCACCCTTCTGGTGATGTTATGACATTGATACAATGTCTAGGTGATGCCATGAAGTGAGGTCAATGGAGTAGCACTGTGACATACTACTACCACATGGATCCACTGGACAAACGGCTGATTCACCACCCAGGCCTGTCAAAGTAGCACAGCATAAGTTTCATCATCCCACATAGACCACAGCCCAATTTAAAACTTATGATTGGCTTATTTCTGGAATTTTCTATTTAATATTTTTGGACCATGTTTGACCTCAGGTAGTTAAAACCTTTGCAGAAACTGAAGTTGTACATAAAGGGGAAACACCTGTATTGCTCTTGAAAGCAAAACATTTTTCTTCGACTCTGCCACAATTTTCCCACTTATAACTGGCCTATGGTAATAAAACTGAAGAACATGAGGCATCTGTTCTCATGTTCTCCCAGTAGACCATATTGCCAACCATATTTTGTCACACAGAGAAAAAAAATTTAGAGGAAGCTGCATAAAACTCTCCATTCTTTCAACAAATATGAATGAGAGAGAATCAGGAAAGTCTGATATTTAACCATAAGTTTCTATAGGAACTTAACTTTCAGGAGAGTCAGATTCCTTTCAAATTGAAATGTGAAGTAAGCACATGTCAAAAAACAAAGCTACTTTAATTCTTACTTTTCAAGCATTCAACTTCTTTTAGTTAGAACAACATGACTTTTTAAGAAAGCTGACATTAAAATAACTTTTCTGTTGAGATCTCTGTGTTTTAAAAGGTATACCACACATGGTTTCTAATAAAATTTGGAAATAAGAGGCTAAATAAAAAATTTCATTTATATCACATTGGGTTTAATTTAACTATAACAAATTTGTCTATAATCTTAACAAATTGATATTGTACTCATTTATTTAATACTTTGCATAACAAATGGAAAATACTATATTTTTAGTGATGTAATAATACCCTCAATAAAACATAAACATAGGAGAATATATAAGGAAAAAAGATTTTTGTTAAATTTTAAGGTAAATTGAAGTCATAAAAAGACACTTAAAATATGAGATGTTTGTTCCACATTTTTAACTGTTATTTTTATTTGCCTTTAACTTTCCAATAGTATTCAATAGGTAAATTTTATAACACAAATACTGTGTTAAATGTAGAAGATATTCCAGATAGAGACATAGAACTAAAATAATCATTAGTAAAAAGAGGTAGTATATTTTCTTTTTTCTCAACTTTATTGATGCATAATTTACAAAATTATATATAAAGGGTAAACCATGAGTATTTGATATAAATAGATAGTGTGAAAGTATTACCACTATTACTTTTGCCAAATATCAAATACATAATACAATATTTTTAACTGTAGTCACCATGATCTACACTAGCAATATTTTCAAGGTGGCTCAGAAATCTGAAATCCATATTATTATGGAAAAATCTTGAGCTAAAACCAAACTGTTGGAATATTTTTACAGAAATAATTTATAGCACACTTTAGAGTGATTCATCTTAAGAAAAGGAAGCCAATGAAAGGTTGAAGAATGTATTTCATGCAATTTTATTAAACAATCTTCTATCTCATCAAAATTTTTATGCCTTTTCTAAAACCAGTGAATTTAATTCTTAAATACAAGAATTATAAGTTCTACCTAGAACATGAAGAGTATCATGCCTAGACCCTCTTATTTTATTACTGTTCATAATAATATGAAAAAGATTGTTTGCACCTCTTCTAATTTGTCTTTCATAACACCATTTAAATAGGCCTACTTCATTTGTGTTAGGTAAGCATTTTGGCATTCCATTTTTATGCTCACTAAGTATAAAGGAATGCTCCTTTAAAAACTTAGACAATACATTTTTTTCAGTGTTCTCATATATCTGTTTCAAACATGGAAAAGGAACTAGAATAACTTCTTTAAAAAAACAAATTCTTTCTTCCCTATTAAAATTGCAATGAAATAATCATGCTTTCTTTTATTAGCCACTGACTATATTGGGAAGCACAAAGTAAGTATAGGCTTTTAAATTTCTTGAATAGATGAAGGATATTCAAAGATCATTAAAGTATCTGCACACATAAATGGAAAAGAAAAATAGAGGCAATTTTATGTAGATGCTATAGGTCCTGAAATTTTCTATTTTTTTGTGACCTTTTACTAAACCAGCTAAACCTCTAAACTGAAGATATTTAGCATGAACCACAATATTATTCCTTCAGACATGGAGAGCACATAGAAACAGAACTTTAAAGTGGTGATTTTCATGGCTGCGTGTATGTATCTACAAGGAAAAATCTCAGGAGTCACTCAAAGATCTCTTGGTCACAAGGCAGCAAAAAGTGTGGTTCTTAAACTACTTGCTTCCTCCCAAGCAGAACTCTTTTAGCATTTAAAAATAAAATTTTACTGTTTCACCAAATATAAATACAGAACAAAGCATAATTTGTTGTTTGCAGTAAATTTTGCAGATGTTTAGAAACTTATTTACTCAATTATTGGCAAGCTATCATACTAATTCTCAAGAACTGAAGTTGTGTTTAACCACAATCCACAGCTAACGCTTGAAGAATTGAGACCAGGTTTAATTTTGGCATACCCTAAGCCAATTCACTGTTAATAGCTGCTGAAATTTCAGTACCTTCCATAATTAGGAAATAATTAGTAAACAAGTCTGAATTTTCATTGAAGCAAACTTTTTGCCATTTTAGGTCACAAATACACATGGTTGTGATTCATAATTTTTTCCTATTTTTTAAACTTAATCCTGACAATATTTTGTTTTTTAAAAACTTTTTTTTTTTTTAGTGATTTGGAAACCTCTTTAGATTCATATTGGATACACAATGTATCATATCATGCCATGTTGTTCTACTTATGCTCAGCAGAGCTAGCAGTGATATTCAAAACACACAAATAAGTTTCTGTTAAACTTTTCCCAGGAATCTGGAAGTTTACACTGCCAAGTGTAGCACAATTTTCCCCTAGATTTTTCAACTAGGTTAATAAAATCCAGAAAGTCTTCAGTTAATTATAAAATCATCTTAATGCTCCCATCTACTGTTAAAGCAAAGAATAGCAGTTGGTTAGAAAGGTCTGTTTTTAAAGGCACTATTAATAAGTAAATGTGTTAAAGTGTTTGTGTGATTTTCATTGGTGTTAAATTCTTGCTATAGATGAAATTTGAATACTTTTTGCCTTAAAGAAAATTTACTATGATGTGCCCATTTGACATTATTAACAAACATATATTCTTAACAAATAATATAGGGAAACTATGATATTCTTAGTAATTTTATTAGTGGATCTTCTTTTTTGCATAAGTATGTTTATAAAAGCATACTTAAACATTAGCTGAATGAAAGGAAGAAATTCTTTCCCCTGTCTCCATTTTACTTGTTGGAAATAGTCATGGCAGCATAATAGGACACATTCCAGCAAAGCATAAGAAAACATCACACAATCTAACTTATTTTCCAGCTGTTGATGGTGGATGCTCTCATCTCGGTCAATCCTATGCTGATAGAGATGTCTGGAAGCCGGAACCTTGCCAAATATGCGTCTGTGACTCAGGATCTGTTCTCTGTGATGATATAATATGTGACGAACAAGAATTAGACTGTCCCAACCCAGAGATCCCTTTTGGAGAATGTTGTGCTGTTTGCCCACAGCCACCAACAGCTGTAAGTTTCAAACAAAACTGTACATCTTCAATTTGCATATTTAAACACATGAACAGCTCCTCTGGAAACCTGAAAGAACATGAAAATCATGTCTACCAAGCAATCATGCTGGTATTAGAGTATATGGTAAACGTTTTCATTTAAAACTAGAGATTGCTTGGAATTTGGCATGAGAAATATCTATGAAAGTTGGGATACAGCTCATGGGAAAACTGTTTGCTACTGTTGTGTAATCTGTATCTTTTCCATTCATTAGCCTACACCCCCACCTAATGGACCGCAAGGCCCAAAAGGAGATCCAGTAAGTAAACATTCTTTAGTGGATGAGGTGAATGTTAATACTAGTTCCTGGAGTAGTTTTGCTTTTTAAAATTTTCCTTCTAATAACTTTTTCACATTTGAACATTAATCATCCATAAATTTCCTTTTAATACAAAAAATGAAATAATGACATAAAAAAACTCAAACTAAGACCCCTTAATTATATATGTAAAGATTCAAATTTCCTAAACTTTGTATAACTCCTTTACCCCCGTTGTCAATTTGAAAAATAAAATACAGATCAATGTGAAAAAGAATAAATTATACTGAAATTATTCACATGATTTGGATAAAAATTTATGTATCCCCAAGAAAATGTATCACTCATTAATTCCTTATATTACAGAGCAGAGAAGCTGCAATTTGATAATGAGTTTGAGTCTCTAATATTTTTTATTGTTTTATTTATTTTTATGTCTAATTTTTTTAGGGCCCTCCTGGTATTCCTGGGAGAAATGGTGATCCTGGTATTCCAGGACAGCCTGGTTCCCCTGGTTCTCCTGGTCCCCCTGGAATCTGTGAATCATGCTCTTCTGGTAGTCAGGTAATGCATTCCAAAACCAAAGGAATCCCATCCCTTTAAAATTAACTAATTCATTTTCCTTTCTTTAACCTGTATTATATTTCACTTTTGAAGCTTCCCTTATATCTGTTCCCTGATGTTATGCATTTAACATATTTTTATTTAGTGCTTATATATGCTGAACACTATTCTAAGTGTTTTATAAATATTTACTTTTCTTCAAAATGCTATTGCTATTGCTGCTATATCTTTACAAAGTTTGCCAACTTCTTAGTAGGAATATATTATATGCACTGCTTGAGATATAGACAATCAACTTCTAAAAAAATTAATCTAGACAATGAAGGAACTGATGCAACTATAGCATAGTCCTCTTCTAACCACAATGGAAAAGCCTCTGAAAGATTGGACAAGAAGTAGTTGGAGAACTGTGAACACTCCTTATTGACTTCAAGTCAACAGGATTATTTAAATCTGCATAACTGCTCTTGTCAAGCTTTAGAGTGCATACTGCTCCACTTGAAAAGCATGGTAACCCACTAACTGCATAGAAAACAAATAATCCAGCTAATAAAGCAAAATTCTGCTGCATGGACCTAGGAAAAACTAGAAAACACTTATACACAAACATTAGATGGTTTAAAAGCTACCTTTCAAAAAATCAGTTCAACACAAAGCCAAGCAGATTGTCAAATTTATTTTCACCTTGGCAACCAAACAGAACCTATCCCTAGGTCTAAAATTTAAGAAAGTAAATAACTCAAAAGAAATTTGATAAGCACATGAGCCTTTCTATTATTCTTGTGCTTATTTTTTATGGAAATTAATGTTGGATATATTGACCAGAAACCAAGGGATGTGAATTTCATTTGCATCATTCATTAGCTGATGGGAATGTAGTTTTATTTCTCCATATTTCTGTTCAAAATAAGAAGGTCTAATTACATCATCTGAAGGTGATTTTAGTCTCAGTCTATAATCCTACTGTGCTGTGGATACTGTTTGGGTGAAGTATTTTGAATAAGACAATGCAAGACCAAATTTTATGAGATTAATATCGCATATAATGAGATGAAAGATTTATGTATTACATAAGCAAGTATTTCTATGGGATAACTGATATCTACAGTTAGAGAGAGAGGATGGGCAAGAAAATAATACAGACATCTCCTGGCATGCAGAAATTACCCTGAAATGTAGATGTTGCATGTGCTTCTTCTAAATTCTTTTGAAAAGAATTATGATTTGTATATCAAAATGATCATATGTGTCTGGTCTCGTTGCTACAGAATTACTCTCCTCAGTTTGATTCATATGATGTCAAGGCTGGAGGAGTAGCAGGAGCAGGCTTTCCTGGGCCAATTGTATGTACAAAATGTTTCTCAGCATTTCCTAGTGTTACATAAGTGTCCCAGTTTGTTAAATTTGAATGGTTGTTCACCTAATAATATAACATGATGAAATTGTACAAAATAGTTTAGACTCTATTAAGGCCAAGAAAGAAAATGGTAGCATTACCATGATCCATCTATCCTAACTTAATTTTTCCTCACCGCCTCTCATTTCATGCCACTTTTGCCACTTATTCTTTTTAAAAACACCAATTCCAGGGTCCCACTTGCCTTTATGCTTAGGTCTTACACTCACATATTCCCTATTTTGCATCAAATTTGGGTTGTTTTTCTTTTTTTCTTTTTGCATATCCTCTTTCTCACCCAAATTGTTTGGAATCATCTTTGTGTCTTTTCACACATTAGATGCCACTTCTTAGGTGACATTTTAGTGATAATCCCCCAATATCAAATTTGTCCACCTCAAATGATAAATATTCACATTAATGGTACTTAAATGTCAAAGCGCTGGAATTCAGATAGAAAATAGCAGAAAGTAGTAAAAGCTGCCACACTGCACACATGGTGTCCATGTAAATGAGCCTTGTTGTAGAACAAGCTTACAAGAATACTAAGGAAGGTTATGATTTCTTTGACAGTAACGGTTATTTGCATATGACTAAAACATGATGCTAGACTTTCTGGGATTATCAGACTTTCTGCCCATTCCATTGGGCCCCATGTTTGGTGACTTCCAAAATTAGAAAGGATAAAATTTCAATTGATGGATCAAATGACCTGTTTAAGAAAAACCCTTAAAGTTGGTAGTAAGTAGATTTCCAGAAGATAATTTTATAATCTTTTAAAAGTTATAGGAGTAGGGATTTTTTTTTTTTGTATTGAAAAATCCAGAAAAAAGTTACATTAGCTACACAAACTTTTGGTCTTGTTCAGATATATTCACATTGTGAACCTTATTTTTCAATCACATATACAACTTATACTAAAAAAGATCTTAAAAGGCACTATCATAACATTCCAAAAATTAGAGTACAAGGGAAAATGTAATTACAAACTGCTGCATTTAGAAACAACATGCTACAAAACTGAAGATTTTCTGGTTTGATCTGTATTTCTGAACAATGATAAGTCAATTGGTTATTATTTATTTTATCTTTGCCCTATGTATGGTGATTCTCATCTAAATCTTCATGTCGTCATAACTCACTCTACAGCTAGGAACTTTGGGGTTGATTTATATGATTAATTTAAGAAAGTGGGACCATGAGATTTAGTATGCAAATAACTATTTCCCACAGTGAATTTGACTGTAAGGCAAAAAAATATGCTCTTCCACCAGTACTCATATCATCCAAAAATTAGAGAAATTCCCTTGGCATTTTGCATGGATTTCTTTCCAGATTGTGAATCCCTTTTGGGGGCTTGAGGCCAACATTTTGTAACATTTGCCAATAATTTTTATTGATTCTTTGGGAATATCCTTTAGAGTAACATTTGTTTTACTGAGATCTTTATTGTAGATCTCATAAAATTAATCATATTGATAGCTTGTTATCACATAATGAGGTATTGTTCTCAGTTTTAGGTGTCATTCCTAAATGGAGATGTACTTCAGATGCATTCTGAAACATTTTGTATTTATCACTCACATCTACATTGCAGGGACCCCCTGGTCCTCCTGGCCCCCCGGGTACGTCTGGTCATCCTGGCTCCCCTGTAAGTATAGCCATTAGTTATATACCTTTTCTTCATGCTTATTATTCAATAAATACAAATAAATACAAAACCTGCTATTATTTGGTTGTTCCTCTATGCGTAATTTCATTGTATAAAGAAGTCACAAGCAAGAAACTGATTATTCCTTCAAAGATATTACAATTTCACATTTAATTTGTTCCCACCAACAACTCTCAGCAATTAAAATCTTGATAAAATTAACTATATGTTTAATATGCATGTAATATGGCTTCAAGTTTGGAGCAATTCTTTACAATGGAATGAAATAGCTGGATGGTATAAATTAACTTTCATCTGAAAATTTGAGGTTCAATCATTGTAAATGGGACTAAAATTCACTTATTTCATTCACAATTCTTAATTTCTTACTGTCTTCAATATATAAATTAATTATATGAAGATTAAATTACTTTAAAGTGTTTGTATATTATTCTATCCTTTAGGGATCTCCAGGATACCAAGGTCCGCCTGGTGAACCTGGGCAAGCTGGTCCTTCAGTAAGTAACATTTATATCTACATTTAATAAATTGACTTTTTTAATAGAGAAAACACTTTCATTTTCTAAAGTATAATCATAAATCCCTATAAAGATTAAGTTTATGCTTATATTAAAAAAAGAATGAAGCACACTTTTATAATAATTGTATTGGTTTCAAAGATATTTGAACTCAACTAATGTTTAGATATCTTGGAAACACTATTTAGGATAAGAATTTCCTTGTTAGTTAGTCAATATATTAGTTTACTTGCTAGTATGGAAACAAAATCCTCTATGTTTTAAATATAGATTTAATCTTTCTATCACAACTTGGTTCATCTTCATAGCTACCATAGCTACTCTTCTGGTATATAATTTTTTAAACTTAATTTAGTAGAAATAAACATAAGCTAATAGAGAACTCCAAGAGAACATGTTGTATAAATAAGCAAGTAAGGTAAAGTGAATTTAATTCAATATTTCAATATATTGGAAATATATAAATATTTGAAAATTCAGTATCTCAAAACACATAGAAGTACATTTGGATGTATTAATTCACATACATGATATAAAATATAGATATATGATATATCTAATTTTCCTTAAAAATAAGGTTAATATAAATAAAAATGGATATGGTGTAGGTATAATATTAACTCAAGGTATCATTTTTCATAATGAGACTTATCAAGAGTACTTTCTAAAAGGAGGTTCCCTTCAGGAATAAACATAGTATATATTGGCAATTGTAACAGAAAATATACAAATATATTTGGTTTTTCTTTCCTTATTTTTAGGGTCCTCCAGGACCTCCTGGTGCTATCGGTCCATCTGGCCCTGCCGGAAAAGATGTAAGTTTTTAAGGACTGAATGATGATACAATAAAATTCTATTGGGAATATTATAAATAGTATATATTGTCTGTAAGAACCTTATGGTGAAAAAATCTTATTCAAAAATTGTTGGTATTTTACATGTTAGGTCATGTTAATATTTGAATATCAGTATTGACATAACTGCATATTCCATTGATTAAATTCCAAACTAACAGAATCCCCAAGTGTATCTGGACTCTATCAAGAAAACTCAGCCAGACAGTATTACTTAACTAGAAGAGAAGAAGAGAAATAAGTTACTTCTCTCTGTTATAATGAAAAAAAATGTTAATTAGTACTTTATGATATTGAGAACTTAAAACATATTTCACAGTATGTTGTTTTTTTTCCATTTAATCATCAGTGGCAAATTGTTCACATGAGGCTGAAAGATAATCATCACATTTCAGTGATGAAAGATGCCTTCATTATTCACAGGTTTCATTGTGGTGGGAGTAGTCATCCCCATTCCTTCTACTATGAAAACTGATCTCACAAATACTCATTTAGCCCAACCATCTTCATGAATCCAAGATGAGAATAATGCAAAGGAATCACTTCCCTAATTGACTACAATGTATTTTCTCTTGCATAAGCACCCATGTATTTTTTATTTCTCCACCTAGGGGGAATCAGGAAGACCAGGAAGACCTGGAGAGAGAGGATTACCTGGACCCCCAGTAAGTCCTCAGCATCCAATCAAGTACAGTGGCCTCAGTGATTTTAGCTTAAAAATTGCTATGTAATTAAACATTAATATTACAAGGCACTTTACCAATGGGTTGTGATTCTATTTGAAGGTTCTTGAAAGCTCAGTAATATATCTTTTATTAATCATTTTTAGGGTATCAAAGGGCCAGCTGGCATGCCTGGATTCCCTGGCATGAAAGGACACAGAGTAAGTAGAATTTCTAAACTGACATTAAGTTGTGTTTACTTGCCAATTTTTTTTGAATAATTGAGATTATGCCAGAAATGGCTGATTCTGACTACTAGTTTCTTTGATTGTTTTTGTCTATCAAATGTGTTTGAAAAAGCTTGGGAAAGAATAAGTTAATTTTCTTCCCACCTCAGTCAGAAAATGATGGAAATATACATCAGTGCCTATGCATTGACTTAGTCAATATGATTTACAGGCTAAATCTGGGAACTTTATTCTTTGTAAAATATTAGGTAGATTCAACCAACTGAACCAAAAATCTATCAATTTAATAGAAATGAAATATATGACACTGATATTTGCTTCTGTAAGATTAAGACAACTTCTTAATTAAACCAAACTGTACTTTCTACTTGGTTTTTTTTTTTTTTTCACTATAAAACCAATGTCAAATATCTTCAATTAATTTAAAGAATTTTAAATGATTTGTTATTCTTGAAAATAGTGCTGTGTGGAAAAATCCAGTTATAAAGACTTCAATGTAAAGTTTTAAATCATTTTGGATATAGCAGATTTTAACAACTTTACTACTTTTTTATAAATTTTATAGGGCTTTGATGGACGAAATGGAGAAAAGGGTGAAACAGGTGCCCCTGGATTAAAGGTGAATCACTCACAAAAAATTATATTTTCACAAGCAATTTCACTTCAAAGTTATAGCTATATTTAAAATGTATATTTTGGACTTCAATGTATATATTTGGACTTTTTCTGAAAGTTGCTTAAATTTTGCATGTTAAAAGCTGAATAAAAATGACTGATTGAGATGTTCTATTAAAGTTTATGTGAAAATTGATAATTTGAACAGTTTCAACTGGAATTTGTTGAACATCATTGAATAATTCATTGTTTATTTCTTTTTAATCTTCAAGTTTTAAAATGCAAAAAATGAATTGACACATGAAAGACAAATATTTGATTTTGTTAAAATGTTCATTTTTTTGGTAGTTTTCACAATAGTTTTCATAATAGGCTGTGTTTAAAAATTATGGCAATTCTCTTTCTGTTATACAAAGTGGTAACATATTATATGTTTCTAGGGTGAAAACGGTCTTCCAGGTGAAAATGGAGCCCCTGGGCCCATGGTAACTTATGTTTCTTATATACTTTACAGTTTTACTATCACCTCCATCTACCCCCAAACTGGCCTTGTTCCCTCCTTAACTGTAATTACATGTGTCAATTGTAAAGTAAATCTTCATTTCAATTTTGTTTTGTAGGGTCCAAGAGGGGCTCCTGGAGAGAGAGGACGACCAGGGCTTCCGGGTGCTGCAGTGAGTATTATTACAAATTCCAAAATATAAATTGCACAGGTTCAAGCTAGAGTCACAGATAAATGGCTCAGATTTAAAAGCTGTGACAATCTACAGAAAATATATTTTCTATAAAATTGCATTTAAAGTCACCTCCATAAAATTTTAGCCATGATTACAGGGATAGATATAAATGTTTTGTAGTTATTATATCTGTTGCAGGTTTCCCTGTGTGTTAACTTTGCATGTTATTAGAGCTATTGTATTCTCATTCAGTTCCATAAAACACAGAATTCCCGCTTTATACATTAGATCGTTACAGACATTAAAAAAAAAACAAAACAGAATACTAGAAATTTAGTCATGATAAATATATAATTTGTAATCAGATTTTAATATACTTGAGGAAAACAACTCAACTGAATTAGAATTAAGCTAAAATATTACTTGTGACCCACCTTTCAGAATTAAGAAAACACTTGAGACAAATTTCTCTTTTTAGGGGTCTCGAGGTAATGATGGTGCTCGTGGAAGTGATGGACAACCAGTGAGTGACTTTTTATCTATTCCTCATTTGCTTTAGCGTAAAGAGCAAGGTTATGATTTGTAGAATATTTAATGTGTGTATAAATCTATCTGGGTGATATCATATATATTAATGTTAATTATCTTTGCCACTTGCAAATGGAAAAAAATTGATTTGATTATAGTTCCCAAACTGAACATTCCTTCATGAACATCTGATTCAAACTGACAATGAGCAAATCTATGTTCTGATGCTCCTTAGCACAATTGACCAATTGCTAAAATCTGTGTGATATTTACAGTGCTAATTAATATCCAGTATTGAATAAGGCAATTAAGAGAGCCCTAAAAAATAGATGTTATCTCTGCTTCATAAATAAAAGTACAAAAACTGAGGGCTTAAATAACCTGCATAAAGTCACATATTCCTGGCAGAATTATGTTTGTGCAGGGAGATCCCAAGTTTCTAACTTGAGATTTCATTCTCCATGTTTTACAACATTTTTTCTCCATATAATATTCATCCATGTATAATAAATACTATTTTTATCCACCAAACTGTCTTCTGAACTGTGTATGTGCTCACTTGTGATTTACTATTAGTGCTGGCTTTTGTTTATGTGATAAAGAGCTCCTGAAATTGTTTTTAATTTTATTTAGGGTCCCCCTGGTCCTCCTGGAACTGCAGGATTCCCAGGCTCCCCCGGTGCTAAGGTAAGCATATACTTCTATAGAATATAAAATATATCTTGGAGAAAACAGAAAAATCATTGCACTGCTCCTTGAAAATTATTAATTTTTTTGCCAGTCTAATGGATATCTTTTATAGGTACAGATACTTAAAACATATTCTGGATTCCAAAAGGGACATTAACCTTGGCATTCAAGTATCCTGACATCTATTCTAATGCCTTCGCTCTTTTACAGTGTCTTTCTGGAAAACACAGATAGCATAGTCACACACACAGTTGTCATTTTCCTCTGTCTTTATTAGTAATAACTCTTTGCTTTTGATAGACTATAAAGTCATACTATTCCAGAGTTTGGGAGACTGGTTTAGATAGAATTTAAGATTAAACTGGTTAAGTAAGTAGTAGAGGCAAGGGAAATTGACTTTTTAAGATTTTATCCTTTAGGGTGAAGTTGGACCTGCAGGTTCTCCTGGTTCAAGTGGTTCCCCTGGACAAAGAGGAGAACCTGGACCTCAGGGACATGCTGGCTCTCCAGGTCCTCCTGTAAGTAGCTAATGTGGTCTTTGAAAGGGCAAGTGTTGCTTCATTTATTGGGTGAAAGCATATGTTTTAATATTGCTATCAATTAAAATTAATTCTTCATGTTTTATAATGCCACTATTGTAATAGTGATTTGATTTGTACTAAAAATAATAGTTTTTGAGGTTTGTACTCTTCTAGGATTTATGAATTTTATGCTTCCATAACATAGAGTAAAATAGAGGATGGATAATTAATTATCTGATATTTTTAATAATGTGTCCCAAACAAGTCACCAAGAAGAAAAATTCAAAGAAAAAAGAGCAAGAAACTTTTCTATTCACTTATGATTTAATAATTTAGAACAAGTGCTCATTATCTCTAATTTATTCACATAATGATAATCTTTTGCTTATACTTTATGTGTTATGCTCTAGTTGGTAGTATCATCTAATGTTATAAAGCTTAACACCCACACGTGAAATTATTTTACAAATATAAAAACAACTTCAAATATATATGCACTATTTAAATTATTATCAAAAATCTCTTTTTCCCCTCTAGGGCCCTCCTGGGACTAGTGGCAGTCCTGGTGGTAAAGGAGAAATGGTAAGATGCCCCCTCCTTTACCCTCATCTCATCCACACACACACATTTTTGGCTCCCTTTGTATTTTGCGTGATTTTTCGTTAGCTAATCAGACAACAAGTTTCCAATTTATCTAACGTTATTGTTCTTGGGTAATTTTTAGGGTCCCGCTGGTATTCCTGGAGCCCCTGGACTGTTGGGACCCAGGGGCCCCCCAGGACCACCTGGCACCAATGGTGTTCCTGGACAGAGAGGTGGTGCAGTGAGTTTCCTATTTTATATATTATTTTACTGCCTAAAATGTATGGATTAATTCTCATAACAAAATAACATAAATAGCAGGGTTTGTTCATTTGAATTACGGTGATTTTACTCTGGTTTTATAATTTCTCCAGGTGTTACTGGTGATGATCAGGATACTCTAGTCTCCCTAATTTTAAAGCAAGATTTTATTTCTTTTAGGGTGAACCCGGAAAGCATGGTGCGAAAGGAGAGCCAGGACCACGTGGTGAACGAGTAAGTATTACCCCAAATAAAAAGATTGGGTTATCTCTTACAAAACACATGGTTATTAGAAATTAAGCAGCTAAAAATATGCAACCAAATTCAGTCATTATTCCTTTATTTTGGTACCTTTTCTTAGGGTGAAGCTGGTTCTCCAGGCATTCCAGGACCTAAAGGTGAAGATGGCAAAGATGGTTCACCTGGAGAACCTGGTGCAAATGGAACTCCCGGACCTGCAGGAGAAAGGGTAATTTTTTCCAACATCTGCTATCACTCACATAGAACTTCACCTTTGGGGTCAGGGAACTGCCATTTTTAAAGAGAATCCAAACCCAAATATTGATTGAAAGCATTTAATAACATGCAAATGTCTCTGTTGCCACTCAAGAAGTAGGAAAATGTTTTATTGTTTTGCACTGGAAAATTTGCCTTTTATCATTTTCAGGGTGCGCCTGGATTCCGAGGATCTCCTGGAGCAAATGGCCTTCCAGGAGAAAAGGTAGGTGACTTCAGGTTTTGTTTTCATAGAAACACGTATAGTCCATGAATAGATATAAACTTCTCTGCAAGTTCCCATTAATTAAAATCTAAATATCTGAAAAAATATCAGTTTTTATAGAAATTAATATCAGTGTAAACCAATGATTCTAGCCCCTGCTCAACAATTTTCCTTGCTTTGTAACTAAAACAAATCATTTAATCTCTATGTAAATTCTTTGACTTGCCTGTCCATTGAAAATTTTTTATCTCAGCATCATATCAAACCTAAGAAAAGCAAATATGACTAAAATTTCTTAGAAAACTCTGTAGTGCTATACAGATAAAAATTAATATTGTTAGTGCTTTTTTGACTTTATATGCACAGAAATATATTAAGTCCATTAAATACTGCTTTTTAAAGCATGTGATGTTCCTCAACATTGCCTCAAAGTATTTCCAGCATGACAATCTGACCTACTAACTGGGATTTTGATTAGAACATGTCAGCAACATACCAATTATGAGAGAATTTGGTTGTAACCTAAATATTGTGACTGTGTAGATCAATGAATACTCCTTTAAGTTGTTGATTTATTTCACTTCTTAGGGTCCCGCTGGGGAGCGCGGTGGTCCAGGTCCTGCAGGACCCAGAGGAGCTGCTGGAGAACCAGGTCGCGATGGCATCCCCGGAGGCCCAGGAATGAGGGTACAGAGACACACTTGTTTGAATGACCCTGCAATTTTCTAACAAGAAAGGCACTGAAGAAGGATCAAAGACAACCTAAATCAGGCTAGCATTTCTGTGGGTTCAAAACAAAACAAAATAATTTTTTTAAAGAAAATGTAGGTTAGTATAGGTCGAAGAACAAAAAGCTAGAACATTTGACTAAGACAATTTATAAACAAAAAAAAAAATGTGTACATCTCTGAGACTGCATATGTAAGTGAAAATCTCAAAATTTTACAGATTTTTTTTTAGTATGTTTGTACTTCATTGATCTTTTTAAATCACCTGTCTGACTCATCTCTTTAATTTAGGGTATGCCCGGAAGCCCAGGAGGACCAGGAAATGATGGGAAACCAGGGCCTCCCGTATGTACATTTTTTAGTTTCTCTATAGAAGCTTAGTTAAATAATGAAATTCAGGCTTTTGCCTAGCCTTGATAAACATTGTATAATTTTAATATGTATGTTGCATATTTCTGATCAGACCTTTATCAAGCCTCTATTTGTATCAATTTTTTTTTTGTCATTAGGGAAGTCAAGGAGAAAGTGGTCGGCCAGGTCCTCCAGGCCCATCTGGTCCCCGAGGTCAGCCTGGTGTCATGGGCTTCCCTGGTCCTAAAGGAAATGACGTGAGTTCCTCTTTCCTTTCTTCAGTAGCTATTTGAGAGGAGACCTTTTACTTTCCATATTGGTGGGGTGATGGGCAGTTTGCAGAAATGGTCAAAACTAATCTCTACTTCAAAGCATAGAAGAATACATGAAAATCAAAATACACTGTAAGAAAGGAGCTAATTTTTTTTTAATGGAATTCTGGGGAAAGAGGCAACATGTATGGAAACAGTTCTCGACATTATTTTTTGGTTATGGGGGTGTGTGTGTGTAAGAGATTCATTAAAAATATGAATAATTTCCTTTGAGAATTAGTAAATTATGGCCACTTCTTTTTAAGGGTGCTCCTGGCAAGAATGGAGAACGAGGTGGCCCCGGGGGCCCTGGCCCACAGGTATGTAGCTTATCAATTTATTTCCAACTGTCTAATTTATTTCCAACTGTCTAATTTATTTCCAACTGTATGGTTTCTCTTTGTTATCTTCATTAACCCTGTTTCACTAACTGCTTTCTTTTTAGGGTCCTGCTGGAAAGAATGGTGAAACGGGACCTCAGGGCCCCCCAGGGCCTACTGTAAGTTTACTCCCATAAATTGGAGATGTAAATGGGTGGAGGTGGGGCAAAGGGAAGACCAGGAATTATATAATCTCTGACACTCTATAATTTAATTCACCAAAGCAACTACAAATAGTGCTTATTAGTTAATTAAATGTTGACATTGATGCACAGCAGACCTCTCCTGACTTGCCCACTGCTCCCCTCAGCAGTGTGTTTCAGTCGATCTGTCTGTTCTGTTCCCCACTCTGTTGGTGAATCCTCTCACCCCCTGAACCTCTGGCCAGTTCTTGTTTGCATAAATAAATAAATCTTTAGAAAAAATGTTGACATTGAGCAAATTTATATTGGATGTGTCTCCCATGTGTCACTTCCACAGACCAAACTCTTCCCTCTCGTTATTTTTAAATTTAGCTTGAAAACCACATGGACTAGATACGAAAGGGTATTTTATAATGGACCATCTCTTTTTTTTTTTTTTTTGCACAGGGACCATCTGGTGACAAAGGAGAATCAGGACCCCCTGGTCTACCAGGACCACAAGTAAGAATTTGTTATTTAAATATCCCTGGACACCTACTTTTACCGATTCAATACTTCCCATATTTGTTGAGTCAATTGACAGTTCAATTTTCCAGTATACCAATTCATATTAAGTTTTAAATTGTCGGTTTGTTTTTTACCTTTAAACAAAATTACTAAAATAGCATTCTGCCTATTCCAGAATGACTATTATTTAAAAAATATTTTAAATATAATTAACATTCTATATGTTTAAACTTATTTTTATTATAATTTAAACTCACATAACCATGTTCATTCATTCATTTTATATATAGCAACAGAAAGAATAAAGGGAAATGAATATAGTTTTATAAGATTAATTAGCATTATAGCTCTATCATTGAATTTTGAGAGTCACAAATCTTCTACCGCTAAAAAAGACCTCTAACACCACTTTTGAATACCTTTTAGAAATATATATGAAAAAATTTCTGTAAGTGAAGTTTAAAATGATTGCATAATACAACTATGATGGTTTGTAGGGCATACCTGGAACGAATGGCCCTCCGGGAGAAAATGGAAAACCTGGTGAACCGGTAAGTTTCATGCCATTTTTTTCAAAATGAACCAAAAAATAAGTAATAGTTATGTATCAATTGTTAATCTTTGTATTTTCTTAAGCCATAATATCTGAGTTTTAACATTAAGTTTTAAAACATTAATTAACAAAACGAAGAAAAGTTATGAGAGCATAGCTGTTACAGGAAAAGTTTGAATTTTACCAAACAATAAATGGAACTAAAGGAAATATCCATAACTCAAGATTTGACAAATTGCATGAAATATGAAAGAGACAAATGTGTCTTTAGCTTTCATTTATAAAACATGCACTCTGATATAGGTTCAATCACATAAATTGCCTATCTTCTAGGGTCCAAAGGGTGATGCCGGCTCACCTGGAACTCCTGGAGGCAAGGTAGATATTTTGAATTATTTCCTAATTTCTTCAGCATGTTATAGAGCAGTTCATTAGTGGCATGTTTTTATTATGTCAAACTAAACTCCCTTTTTGAAAAGCACAACATTACAAATGTTTGTTGAGTACATTTAGGGCAACTCAAGACTTTCCCAATACATCAAAATTGCCTCATTTGGAAAATCAAATTCTCTGACATAAATAAACCCTATAGAATCAACTATGGACCTGAAATTTCAGGAGGAAATTCTTTCCAGTGCATTGATATTGTATAGAAACCTGATTTTTGTAGAAGAACATTAAATGTTCATACTTTGGAATAAAATAATAACAATAATAATAGTTTTAGGTTTAGTTCATTAGGTCAGATGTGAAAGTTCTCTTATTTAAACTCTTTAATTTTCCAGTTCTCTGTTGATCAAATGTTATTTAGAACTATAAATATTTCTAAATTGTTCAAAAATATAAAAACTTGGTGATCTGCATCAATTCAGGGTAATTCTGTTTTGGTTTTGTATTGGGTTTTCTAACAAGGATATTACATTCCAATTATAGGGTGATTCTGGTGCTCCTGGTGAGCGTGGGGCCCCTGGAGCAGCGGGGCCCCCAGGACCGAGAGGTGGAGCTGGTCCCCCTGGACCCGAAGGGGGAAAGGTAACTGCATAATTCAATTCACATAAATTTTACAAAATGTATTCATTTCCTTCCTGAGAATTGCAATTTCCCTTTTGATTTCAGGGCCCTGCAGGTCCCGCTGGGCCACCTGGTAATGCTGGCTCACCTGGTCTGCAAGGAATGCCAGGAGAAAGAGGAGGTCCTGGAGGTCCTGGTCCAAAGGGTGACAAGGTATTGTCCTCTTTTCTGTTAATTATGCTACAAAACAAATTTTATAGGTTAAAGGAAAGCAGCATTGCTGGAAAATAATCTATTTTAAAAAATTAACTGCTGTTTCATAGTAAATGAAATTTGAGTTGTATTCCTAGAGTAACTATTTCTAAGAACACATCAAAGTGAATCTTGAGGTTGCTCCTCTTCTTGGGAGATTTGCGTTAAGGATCCTTCTAATCTGATGACCCTGACTTTTATTTGACAGGGTGATCCAGGTGGTTCAGGTGCTGATGGTGCCCCAGGGAAAGATGGCCCAAGGGTGAGTCTTTGTACTGTAGAGAAACAGGCCTTTACTGAATGGGACATGGAGTAGTCCCTCACCTCATCTTCTAATTTTTCCAGAAATTCTTCAGAATCTAGACCACACTTTGTCATATTCTGTATATTAAGAAGACCCCAGTGACTTGATTATTAAAATTCCTGGTCCTATATATCACTAGCTGATAGTTCAATATAGCCTAAGAATGTAAAAAAGTATGATAAAGGTTAGAAACTGAATTCATAAATCATGAAAGTGTGAGATAATCGTTACTGCTTCAGAAGAGATTTTTGATTTAAAAAAACATTTAATTGGATGGTATAGATTCATATAACAACTTATACAAATCTGCGGGACATCATGCTGAGTAAAGGAAAATTTCACAAGGATTCATCCTGCACGATTCCATTCATTTCACATTCTTGAAACAACACAGTTACAGAGACGTAGCATAGAATGGTTACCAGGAATTAGGAATAGGGGAGAAGAGTGTGCCTATGAAAAGATGACATAAAAGTCTTATTGTGATTGTACATTTAAATATCTTGATTGTGGTGGGTGTTCATTGTACAAGGCTATAGATGATTAAATCTTATAAAGATTTTTTTATACACACATGAGTGTATGTGCAAGTGCTGAAATAACTTGACAAAATTCTATGACTTATACTAATGGCAATTTCTAAGTTTTAATAGTGCAATGTAGTTGTGTAAGACAACATTGAGGGAAGCTAGGAGAAAAGTTCACAGAATTTTCCTGTATATTCCTTTTCAACTTTCTGTGACACTCCCATCAAAATAAGTTAAAAACACATTTTAAAAATGCAATAGATTCTATTTCTGTTAGCTAACAAATATGTTATTATGTTAGCAAATAATACTGCAAATGATAAGTACACAATATCATAGCTGTTATATTTACTAGAGTTGCCTTGAAGCATTTCAACTATTGACAGACTAGATGCGTAAACTATCATCTAGTTTTACAAAGCAGCTAATATTTTATTTATGTGATATAAGTAAAACTTCAGTATTTGAAAACATTAATATGTGTAATGATGCTGAGAATAGTTGAATGAAACATTTTGAATTATCAAGCAATCAAATAAGGCAATGTTCTTTAAATTTTAAAAGATGTTACTATAATATCTTACATCATGTCTTATTTATTCTCTACAATAGAATAAATGAATCAATAAATTGTCATTCAATCTTATATTCCTTTGGAGTCATCTCCAAAGAATCATGCATTTTCTAAGCTCTGTAGCATTTGCATACTGTGTGAAGAACACATTATTCCAGCATAAGGGAAATCATATTATCTAGTTTGCTAGATCCATAATATGACTATATACTCTTTTTTTAATAGGAAAATAATATTCTTTATCTTAAAATTTAAAAATATATTTCTATTTTCTATTTCTATAGGGTCCTACTGGTCCCATTGGTCCCCCCGGCCCAGCTGGTCAGCCTGGAGATAAGGTAATAAAACTCTATTTAGAAACAAAAAGAAAATGTCTTTGGCTTTTCAGATGATGGCAGTAATTCTTTTTTACCCCTTTCAGGGTGAAGGTGGTGCCCCCGGACTTCCAGGTATAGCTGGTCCACGTGGTGGCCCTGTAAGTGTTAAAGACATTTTCAACATACTTTTTAACCTACAGAGGCAGCAATTACTTAGGTTTTGCTTTTTAGCAATTCTGTCCCAGAGGCCATGAGTCTCAATTTGGAATTATTGTCTGTAGGAATCAAATGACGTACGAGTGAGCTTTATAGTTCTTAACTCATAAATTCATGAGACCATTTTAAATGATAGTTTCTATGCTAAATAATTTTGGAAAAAATATATTACACAAGGGCCTCCCCAGTGGCGCAGCAGGTTTAGCACAGCACTGTGAAGTTGTCCTCAGCCTCTGTAGCACAGGCTTGATTCTCAGCCAGCCGGGGAGATACCCACATGGTGCAGCAGACCTCTCCTGTCTCACCCGCTGCTCCCCTCAGCAGTGCTTTCAGTCAGTCTGCCTGTTCTGCTTCCTGCTCTGTCTCTGGTGAATCCTCTCACCCTCCCACACCTCTGGCCTGTACCCCTGCTCTTGTATAAATAAATAAATCTTTTAAAAAAATATTATAAAAGTAATATACATTTGTAAAAGGGTATCTCTTAAAACCCATAGGACCTTTGCTTGAAGCTCCTTCTAGAGCAAAAATTTGCTGCCTGCAAGGATTACAATTCAGAGCAGTTATAAAATATATATTTTTAAATTAATTCATAAATTGATTTCTCAACACTTTACCATAGTTTAACTAAGTTGTATAATTAAATGTGTTAAGCACTTGAAATTTTTCAAATTATTTTTCTTTTACAGTTTTTTCAAGTTTAATTTCGAGTTAGCTAATTAACATAGCCATCACTTTATTTAGTTACATTTGTTAAATTTTTATCATTTTTTATTGAGGTAACATTGGCTTACCACACTATATATGATTTAGAGGCATAAGTTTACATCCCTTCAGATATTTGTCACCACACCACAAATTATTATTATTGCAAATTATAGCACAGAGGCAAAAGGAACTAATGCTCTGGTGTTGTCCACTCCTAATTTTGTTGAAAAAGAAGTCTTCAGAGATTGAAGTATTTTAAGTAATTTGGTACTTCCTGTTTAGAGGAAAGATAAGGTGATATAGAGGATGATATACACTCTATGAGACAATGTCTCCACTGTGATTAATGAGGATATTTATCATTTCAGGGTGAGAGAGGTGAACATGGGCCTCCGGGTCCTGCTGGCTTCCCTGGTGCTCCTGTAAGTATAAGTGTTAAAATACGCTTGTCACAGCCCAGCAGCACTGTCTTCTGGAAAAACAGAAGTATATGTCGAGTCTGGACTAGTATCCACTCACTAAAGTGTTATTTTACCCCCATTTTTTAGGTACAGGATTGTTTTTTTTTTCCTAATAAAATGGTATCAATTTCCCATTGGGTAGATTAATATGTAAGCTTTAGGAGCGCAGCTTCACACCTCAACCTGTGTGTATGTGTCACCAAACCACCACCAAAGTTCTGGTGCTGTTAATTCTGTCAAATTGACCCCCTCTACCAGTTCATCCCACCCTCATTTTCTTCCACACTAATAACCAGCATATTTTTCAGTATGAGTTATTTTTGTTGTATTTTCTTCAAATTTGCTTTGATTACTTATATTCCACGTGTGATACCATCCAGGAATTGTCTTTTACTTGATGATTTTGCTTTAGTTTGATTCTTAATCCTTAAAAAAGTTGAGATAAAAACACCTGCCCTGACTTTATGCCTGGTTAATGAGACTCACCTGGAACCGTGGAAGCACTAAAGCACTAAAGTTCTTCCATTATAAGCTAATTAAATAATCTAACATCATAGTTAAATGAATTTACTGATGCCTGCTTTCAAATGCACAGTCCTTGGAATCACTTCCTCTCTAATGGCAATAATGTACATCAGAATGCTTACTTAATAATATAGTTTTATGATGAAAATATTGTATTTTCCTTGTCTTCAAGGAGTTTTCTTTTCCTATTCGACCTTCTTCATCTGAAAAATTCTATTTTCTGAAAAAAAAAATAGTCAGCCAAGTGTCGTGTGAGGATGTCAGCTCACAGACTGTATTGTTTGTGACTGTAGGGACAGAATGGCGAACCTGGTGGTAAAGGGGAAAGAGGAGCTCCTGGTGAGAAAGGTGAAGGGGGCCCTCCTGGAGTTGCTGGACCCCCCGGTGGTGCTGGGCCAGCTGTAAGTATTCTCTATGTCTCAGCCTTCTAATGAAGTACTTAGGTCTACCAAGAATTTGTTATTCCACATTGAGAAAGCTTGTCCTGATGACAAGAGTACAGTGTTCTTTGGAACAGAGTTCTGAGTTTGAAGCTTGAGTCTAAGAGTCTAGATAGGACCTCAATCAAATAATTTGAAATTCTTCATAGAGTTACTGGGTATTTTTTTGATTTTGTTTTGTTTTAATGTTTTTCCAAAATAGATTCTCATTTCTGTTGTAGTTTTTCCCCCAATTTTATTGAGATCTAATTGCCATTAGATCTCATTGTGTACATTTAAATTATATAACATAACATTTTGATATGTGAATATACAGCAGAATGATTACCATAATAATGTTTTCCAAGAGCTCAATGCCTGTCTTAAATTTTTATTTTGGTGCCATTCTGGTAAATCATTCCCGCCCTCCTCTCTAGGGTCCCCCTGGTCCCCAAGGTGTTAAAGGTGAACGTGGCAGTCCTGGTGGTCCTGTAAGTATTGATCTTTCTAACTATTATTATCTAAACTATAATTGAAACACATTAATTAATATCAATTTGAACCACTGCTACTTTGAGAGCACTAGATTCTGAAAGATAGTGTAAAAATTAAAATCATTTACTCATAGGAGTTACTATAAAGAAGCGTAAAGACCCTAAGCTAGATGACAGGGTCTATCAAATGTCTTCTACTTTATATTTGTTTTTAGTGATCAGTTATTTGGTCTATTTGAAATTCAAAAATATATCTTCCTTTCACAGGGTGCTGCTGGATTCCCTGGTGCTCGTGGTGTGCCTGGTCCTCCTGGAAATAATGTAAGCAGTTTCTAAAGGATTTGTTTTTACCCTATATTCCATAAAAGCATTCAAAGGTGCTCTTAAGTTTAGAAACCAGTTGCTACTTTTTTTTTGTGGTAAATCAAATCTAAAATTATTTGAATGAGCTAAAGCAGGGAAAATTTCACATATTCATTGTAAAATACATTTCAAATAATTCTTTGTAGGGTAACCCAGGCCCCCCTGGTTCCAGTGGCCCTGCAGGCAAGGATGGACCCCCAGGTCCACCTGGTAGCAGTGGTGCTCCCGGCAACCCTGGATCACCTGGCCCAAAAGGTGATGCTGGGCAACCAGGCGAGAAGGGATCACCTGGCCCCCAGGGCCCTGCGGTGAGTAGCTTCATTGCTCTATTGACTGATGACACTACTTTATTCTTAATCACAAATTCTGTACATGAAAACACAATCATTTAAAGAAGAGCTAAGACTTCATTTCTCTCACAACAGGGAGTTCCAGGCCCTCTTGGACTGATAGGGATTCCCGGAGCACGGGGTCTTGCAGGACCACCAGGCATGACAGGTCCTAGGGGAAGCCCTGGCCCGCAAGGCATCAAGGTGAGTCTATCTATCCCTGCTTCTTGTCTCCTTTGAGAGCCTTCAGAGGTCATTTCACCACACCATGTATGGTCTGAACAAGCTTTTCTGTAATAAATGCAAATTCCTTATCCTTTTTTTATTTTCAGGAGCTGTGAATACTTTTAAAACGCTCATCACACAAAAACAATGTACATCACATTCCAATCCTGAACATAAATACATATAAACTGATAAGAGAAAATATCTCACCATCTCAAATAGCTGTTAGGAAACTTCTGAGCATTCTTCAGTTTATTGACTGTCATTGGAAATAATGTCAGCTTAGAGACCTTAGGCAGTCTAATTGATAGCAATTACCCATCAATTCAATTCACTTGGCACTCCTGATTTTCCTTTACTAATATTATTATGATATCCTAGTGCTTAGCATCTTAAATGTCCATTACTTTGAAGCTTTGGACAATGAAGTTTTGTTTTAATGGGCTTATATTTTGACATTTCAAGCACCTCTTTAAACTTATTGTTATATAATATTGCTGTGAAATTAAAACATAAAATATAAGTGTTTTTAATTTCTGTGGACATATCTAGTTAAAGTATATTCTTTAGGTCAAAACTGAATGTTCAATGTAACCTAATTCTAATGACAAGCTTAAACCTATGGTTTCATGATGACTTCTTATTATTTTTCTTACCTTAGCTGTCTATTTATCCATCTCACATTAAGATGTAATTTGAATAAGGTAATGAATGTAATTTTTCATCCCTTTGTCACTGGGAAAGTTTGAAAATATATAAGAAGCTGCTTCTCTAAAACTCTTCCCTCATGGAGGAGAGAATTTTAGGAATAATTCAATAGAAATTGAATAAAACAAGGTTTTTCCCTGGGAAATAAAGCTATCTATAACAACATATAGATTTCTTACATCAAAGTAAATTAAAATAAAATTTCTTTTATTCCTTTGTACACAGGGTGAAAGTGGGAAACCAGGTACTCCAGGCCTCAGTGGAGAACGTGGCCCTCCTGGTCCCCAGGGTCTTCCTGGTCTGGCCGGTACAGCTGGTGAGCCTGGAAGAGATGTAAGTCTTGGTTCTTAGGAAATAAGTTAGCAGTTGACAATTTATCTAAGTGAGGGTCAAATTGGGCCTAAATATTTAAGATTGTATATATTATTACATGACAAAGAAATCCTTCTTCTAGTAACAATCCTTCTTCTCTAGTAACATAGTTTTTCTATAACTAGTAACATAGTTTTTCTGTAACTAGAATACCCATAAGTGGGCATGATCATTAATATTTACCCAATAAATAATCTTTAATGGACTGGAGTTTGAGCTCTAGCTAAATAAAGAAGTTAGAAGTGGGAGGAGACTTAATTTACATCATTCTTTTGGGTAAAAATATTCTCTGTGTTATCTGTGCTTAGTCTTCTTGAGTTATAGATTTCCATTATCAGCTGAAATTAGTGTTTCTCAAGCTTTTTTTTTATTATCAGTCCACTAAGTCATTTTTCCTATTAATCACTTTTCCCTCTCTCACTTCATGAAATATAAGTACCACAAATCCACTATATATTTGTTTAGGTGATGTTATCCTTTAAAGGACCACACCCATTGTAATAACTAAGATTTTTCACACACAATTTTTATCCTCTTTAGAATGATATTGCTCCCATTGAGAATGCATGATTTAGATGCTCTTTACATGTTTCCAAATCATTTGATTTCTTTTCTCCTTCATTTTTTCCTTCAATCAGGGAAACCCTGGATCAGATGGACTGCCAGGTCGAGATGGATCTCCTGGTGGCAAGGTATAACAAACACGGGCACAGAAGGGTTGTGTAATGACAATAACAGTTGCTGATCATATTTATTTAGGATCTATGAATTTATCCACAGGGTGATCGTGGTGAAAATGGCTCTCCTGGTGCCCCTGGGGCTCCTGGTCACCCTGGCCCACCTGGTCCTGTTGGTCCCTCTGGAAAGAGTGGTGATAGAGGAGAGTCTGTGAGTTCTAATAAGCACCATTTATCTTTACTTGTCCATGTCACTCAATAGAGAGATTAGAAGGTAGAATGTCAGATCTGCCTACCAAGTGATCTACTAAAATTGGCTGTACAGCTTTTATGCTAGTCATTCCTTAGGCAACTATGGTAATAAAGATAGATGTAAGATTCTGGTAGTAGTCAATGAGGATAAAATTCAAAACAGTATTAATCAGACCAAGTATATGTTCATTGGGTAAATGTAAAGCTTAATTAACAGGACTTTCTCATGTTCCCTGTTAGATATAAACAGGGAAAGGACTTAGGATAATATCAACTTTCAATAATAGTATGCATGCAGTTATTTTATCACAATGAAATTATTAATGTTAAGTAAAACAAAACTGTATCAATAGATCATTTTCTGTGTAATTGTTCATTTTTCTATCTTTATTTTAGGGTCCTGCCGGCCCTGCTGGAGCTCCAGGTCCTGCTGGTTCCCGAGGTGCACCTGTAAGTCTCTCTCTTTTTTTATTCATTCTCCAGTGTAGGAAATATTCTATTTTCTGGCATATTCAGAAAACAACATTCATGACAAAATATGTAATTATGGAACAGAATTTAAACGTTTGTAGTATAGAAAATAATTCAGCATCTAAAATTTTCTTGAGGTCAAGTCAACTATTGGGGTTTTGTGCAGTTATCAGTCCCAAATCATAACAACCACAAGCACAATCTTTATTAATCCATCTATCTTTACAATTCCATGTCTTAATGGGGATTTCTAGCTCATAGAATGTCATAAAATGAACTTAATTTTTATAAATTCTGTTATTTTTCCAATATGTATGTGTGCATATCTTAATTTTAAATGTGTTTATATAGGGTCCCCAAGGCCCACGTGGTGACAAAGGTGAAACAGGTGAACGTGGTTCTGCTGGCATGAAAGGACATCGAGGATTCCCTGGTAGTCCAGGTGCCCCCGGTTCTCCAGTAAGTACATCCATTTTGATAGAAAATACACTTCAATGTATTTTAGCAAATAAATTAGACAAACATTGGGACTCTTGATGGAAAAGTGTTCATCATTAAAGAGTATATGCTGAAAATGATGAGAAATTGGTTCAACATGTTATTGGAGATAATAGTTAGCATGAAACCATGGGAAGGTTAGAGGAAAAGTAAATCATGCTCCTGAGTTTCTTGAACCTTCTTTCTTAAAGTCTTTCTTCAAATTCACCTTTCTTTTACATTCAGGGTCCTGCTGGTCACCAAGGCGCAATCGGTAGTCCAGGCCCTGCAGGCCCCAGAGTAAGTATCATAGAAAAACGTTGGAAGGTCCATATTTTTTTAAAACACTAAACCTCAGGAGGCTATTCTGACATTGTACTATCATATCTTAGGGACCTGTTGGACCCAGCGGCGCCCCTGGGAAAGATGGAACGAGTGGACACCCAGGTCCCATTGGGCCACCAGGGCCTCGAGGTAACAGAGGTGAAAGAGGATCTGAGGTTAGACATCATTTATAAATATTCAGTTTGCATTTGAGATTTAATATTTTATCATATTCAAATTTTCAGAAAAACTTTGTAATACGTTTAAGCTAAGGTAATAAGCTTAAAACAATGCAACTACTGAACTTTATTTAGAAAATGAACAATCACTTTAAGGCATCCTTCAGCACATAAGATTGGAAAAGCCTATTTTATAATTTGATTCAATAAGTTATATCAGGGTAAGGACATAAACACAATTAATCAAATGTACTCCTCCAGCACTGATCTCACA
Source organism: Talpa occidentalis (assembly GCF_014898055.3). Taxonomy (NCBI): domain Eukaryota; kingdom Metazoa; phylum Chordata; class Mammalia; order Eulipotyphla; family Talpidae; genus Talpa; species Talpa occidentalis. The sequence continues at coordinate 114,806,005 of NW_023603184.1, forward strand.
TTGGAACTCTCCCACCTATGATCATCATAAGGATTATGTAGTACATTTTCCTTCTCAACAATGGTTTGTTTTGTTACAGATACCATCATTCCTAATGGGTTCCTATCACACACCTATAAATAGAATAAAAAACAGTTATCTCCACAAGTCACACATATGGTAACTGAATCACAAATAAAGCAATAATCCCCAAAACATAAAACTAATGACAAATCTGAAATCAGAATCTAGATTTTCTGATCATATCCCCTCTGTCATATCAGCATTAAAATTGCTCACTTCACTTATATAGTAGAATTATGATAAAGTAAAATTTGTGTTCTTATGACTGATCATACACAGTGGAACACAATATATTTCATGTTAATGAATTATAGTTGTTATGAATTGTTTATCATTTGCTCATCAAACAACCCAAATAAACCAAATAATTATTAAGATATATTATTTATAATGTGGAGACCAAAGAATTACAGTTCAGTGTTGCATGTCCTACCCTTCCTAGGGTTCCCCAGGCCATCCAGGACAGCCTGGCCCTCCTGGACCTCCTGGTGCCCCGGGTCCATGCTGCGGTGGGGCTGCTGCCATCTCTGGTGTTGGTGAAAAATCTGGTGGTTTTGCCCCATATTATGGAGATGAGCCTATGGACTTCAAAATCAACACTGAAGAAATTATGACTTCACTCAAATCTGTCAATGGACAGATAGAAAATCTCATTAGCCCTGATGGTTCTCGTAAAAACCCTGCTAGGAACTGCCGAGATCTGAAGTTCTGCCATCCTGAACTCAAGAGTGGTATGTTGGATGTCTTTTGTAATCATGACAACAGGACTATAAAGAAAGTTGTTTGTCAGAATATGGGCAGAAGAAAACAAACACATTTATAAATAGAAAATATTTTATAGCAGAAAGAATATTTAAAGACTGTTAGTTGACTTGATGCTGACATTGCAAGAGAATATAAACTGCAGGTGTATTTAAAATATTCCAAATGTAGGGAAATTTAAGGATAATTTTTATACAAATAGCACTGTTTCTGCATATCATTTTAATGTTATTTGTTCAATAAATTTATTATATTTAATGCAATTTAATTTTGTAATAGACATAATTATTAAATTGTTCAAATTAAAAAATAATTTATAATTTTAGAATATTGTATAAGATGTAATAGAATATTGTAATAATGTAAGCTGTAGCATGTATTGGGTTAATTCTCTCTCAAAGGCAAAATTATGTCAGATTTTCAAATATCTTAACAGGAAACATTGCTTTTGTTGAATTTTTTCTGGAAATTAAATTGGAGGACTACTATCAATCATAGGGCTTAAAGTTTAGGCCTATTAGCATAAATCTAGATTAGACAAAGAGTTTATATTATTAAGCAAAACCACATTAAATAGGTAATCATCTTTAAGAGTTGAGTAATTGCAATACACCAGTCAAATGTCTTGCTTAGTAGATCATCAATGTTCAATATTTTTATTTATAGTTGTTATACTAACCTTTTTACCTCAACAGTTTCAATCTAAAAATTTCTCTAATATGCTATACTGTACAATACATAGGTACAAATACATGTATGCATGTATGTTAAAATACATTAATAGACAAAATTATGAATGCCTTACTAGTTAAACACAAAAATTCTGTTCCAAATTTCATTGTTAAATTTTATAACCAATCCCATTGTTCTTTTTTGTGACTGCAGGAGAATATTGGGTTGATCCTAACCAAGGTTGCAAGATGGATGCTATTAAAGTATTCTGTAATATGGAAACCGGGGAAACATGTATAAATGCTAGTCCTTCGAATGTTCCACGGAAGAGATGGTGGACGGATTCCAGTGCTGAGAAGAAACATATTTGGTTTGGAGAGACCATGGATGGTGGCTTTCAGGTAAGAAAGGATATGACATCCTCTAAACACTAAGTTATTCCTATTTATCCCACATTTCAATTCTCCCATTTGTTCATCACAAAGCAAAGTTAGTTAATGAACAGAAGAGCTCAAATGATTTTATCTATTCAGATGACTTCTTTTATGATTTGTCATAAAAGAGCTAAGTTTGATTGAAATATTTGTTATATACAACCACCTCTTTTAATTCTTTTTTACTCTCATAGCATGTTTTCCATGCAATAAAAACATGTTATATGTAAAATATGCATAAAACATATGAAACTCCCTCATTACTATGGTCATATTACACTGCATGCATCCTTTACTTACAGTTGAAATTAAAATGCTTTGTTCCCTATCACAGTTTAGTTACGGCAATCCTGAACTTCCTGAAGATGTCCTTGATGTCCAGCTGGCATTCCTCAGACTTCTCTCCAGCCGGGCTTCCCAGAACATCACATATCATTGCAAGAATAGCATCGCATACATGGATCATGCCAGTGGGAATGTAAAGAAAGCCCTGAGACTGATGGGGTCAAATGACGGTGAATTCAAGGCAGAAGGAAATAGCAAATTCACATACACAGTTCTGGAGGATGGTTGCACTGTAAGTAACATCATTTTTATAGGCATGTGTCATAATAAGCTCAGCTTTTCTGGTTTAATGGTGCTATTTTGAAAAGAAATAAAAATAATGCCGGTAAACAAAAGAAGACATTTGGTACAAATTATATGAAATCTACTGGTTCATTGCAGAGAATGTTAAAGTCACCAAAAAGTGAATATATCCTCTCAACCTCCAGGTGAAACTAGTTGAAATGAAGCATTGAAATTTAAATTCATACTATAAAGTGTATTAGATCACAGTTACAATCTATTTTGCATAATGCCATCATTTGGACTCATTCTAAAAACCACTTTTCAATTTACATCTACATTTTGTTATTATCATTTATGAATAGAAGGAGCATTAACTTCTATTATTAGAAAATTCCATGTGACATAACTATGAGCTTACCCTGAAAGCCATCTTAGGCTTTTGGTAAAAAACAATATGATTTGTGAACTGGGAGGATAATAGCTTTGAAGTAGATAACTTAGGAAGTTGGAAACTCCCTTCAAGCAAAAATTGTTTTAACTTCTCAGTCAGAGGAAATATCTAAGTAATAGCAAAGTCACAATAACTTTCTTTTTTGCTTTTTTTTTACAGAAACACACTGGGGAATGGGGCAAAACAGTCTTCGAGTATAGAACACGCAAGGCCATGAGGCTACCTATTGTAGATTTTGCACCCTATGATATCGGTGGCCCTAATCAAGAATTTGGTGTGGACGTTGGCCCTGTTTGCTTTTTATAAACCAAACTCTATCTGAAACCCCAGCAAAAAATTTCACACTCCATATGTGTTCCTCTTGTTCTAATCTTGTCAACCAGTACAAGTGACCAACTAAATTCCAGTTATTTATTTCCAAAATTTTTGGAAAAAGTATAATTTGACAAAAAAGGATACATTTTTGCTGTTACACCAATTACAATTCAAATGCTTTTTGTTCTATTTTTTTACCAATTCCAATTTCAAAATGTCTCAATGGTGCTATAATAAATAAACTTCAACACTCGTACAATAACACTGTGTTACATTCTTTGAATTCTAGCCCATTTGCAGAATAATGACTATGCTTACCATTAAAAGATAACCTTTCTAAAATAGTCAAACATAAAATTAGAAAAGACTTCCCTGTTTCAACTACCTCAACCTGGTCAGAAACACAGATGAATTTTATGAATCCTAGAAAAGACTTTAATAAGTCCTAGGGAAAAATGTATAAATTTGCAAAACTTATAAATTTGACTAATTTCTTAAAGTAATGGTAGAAAGTACAGTGCAATAAAAGAATTTAATTTTTAAAACCACCATTATTTCAATCTTAAATATCAACCATTTATAAAGGTGCTTTTCTCTTTTCCAAGTGCTGGTAAAGATTATCAATATTTGGGAAGACTTTAAAGACACAAGTTATGGTGCTAACGTGCTTTTACTTTCAAAACTCTCCATCGGAATTGTTGTCTTGCATTCAAAAAATAATGCACACCATCTGTATAGGTTTCCTGTCAAAAAGATTTATTGGCGTGTCACTTCAGGGGATTCTCTTCCTTCTTCCTGTAAAAGTCAACAACAACAAAATTCAAATTATGGGGCTGCTTTTGTCACAATAACACAGAGAATGTGTTGAAATCTTTCTTGTAAACTTGTATGTGGTTGTTGATCTTTTTTTTCTTACAGACACCCATAATAAAATATCATAATAAAATATTCCTGGTACTTGTCACTTTTATTAAATTTAATAAATGCTTGTCTGCACTCAGGAACTCTAGTGATTTTCCCAAAAAAAAAAGCATATTGGATTCAAATACACTAGCGAAGGGTTAGACCTTGACAATAAGGTAGGAACTGGGAGCCTGCAAGACATAGCAGGAGGGAGAAGGACGGGGACCCCAGAAGACATGGGACACCGGGCAGACATAGCAAGAGAGAAAAGTCAATAACCAGGAAAAATCCATGACACTATCACCAGCTAATCCATGCTAGGACATTGGCCAAGGTTGATGAATCAAGAAACTGCACCATCACTATAGCTCAACCCCCACACCCCAAACAAGAGCCTTACAATAAAAACTATGAAGTTTTACCAGCAGCAGCCCATTCGGGAGTCCTCTCTAGTGTGCGGGTGTTTCTTATCTGTCCTAGCATAAATCTTCTCAAGCCTGTTTGCTGCTGGCAGAAGTCAGCCTGGTTTTTTTTGTTTGTTTGTTTTGTTTTGTTTTTTAACCCCTGCAGCTTTGCTCCCAGGTGTTGACCTGTGTCTTTAAATAAACTTCCTTTGGCTTACTTGCTTAAAGCAGTTTGCATGTGATTTGCAATTCATTACAAGGGCCAGGGTTCCCAGTTTGGCATAGCACATCAAGTCACATCACACTAGCTTAATAATGCAATGGCCTTCAGGAGTAAGAGATAATAGAACCTATATTCAGAGCAGAAACAATGCTCAGAGGAGAGTCCAAAAGTTATTTAGATACTATTTAATGAATGCTTGGGCTTTATAAAAACTGAGGGCATTCTATTTGAGTTAGCCCCTAGTATTAGAAACAAAGTAAATGAAGGTATCCATGTGGAAGCAACAGGAAGGAAGATGCTAATAATTTTTCAAAAGATAAGCAAGATATAGCAAAGCAGGCATTATTTGTACAATTAATTACAAGCTTAGGCATTTTCTACCACTATTGTCATAGTCCCTTCACCATCAAGATTTTATTTTTTTAGTTTATTATTGATGAAAATATGATCTTAGACATTTAAGTTTATATTTTGAAATTGTCTTTCTGTATATAGTTTACAAAAATAATAACACTTTCAAAAACAAAATTACCAGTCAAGACAGCTCATTTTTTCTCCATGCTGGAGGGAACCACTGTCTTGTACATAATTGTAAGGGCAGGAAGGCCACAGGGCGGGTTTTCTAGGACCCCAGCAGAAGGGGTAAAGGAGGAGAGTCCTGGAGCCCTCAGTGGCTTTTCAGGCTTTTATTGGGATTTACCAGGTACACAGCAGGCAGGGGTGCTCGGGGGCTGGGAGGCTGGCAGGCCTCCCAGCCCCTAGCAAGTCTTCACTCTATCTGGGCTCTCCAGCGGGTCTCTCTGTTCCTCTGGTAGTTCTGCTTCTGCTTCTCTCTCTGGTTCTTATGGTTCTGCTTCTCTGCTCTCCCGTTCGTTCTTCTTCCCCTGCTGGCCTCTCCATGACGCTGCTCTTATAGGCCCAGTCTTAGGCCAGGTGAACCCCATCTACCTCTGCCCACAACCTACTCCAGGTGCCCGCCATCAGGCATGTATTCAGGACCGCAGGGTTCCGTCATCTATCCTGATGGCGGGAGGGCAGAAAAGCCTGATATCATTTACTTTACCCTACAATAATTCTAGAAATGCAGGTGATAGAAAGATACATACATACAGATAGCTATATTGATAGACAAATGATAGTAAGTCAATTATGCATTTAAAATTAAATTACTGGTGGCCTCCCCGGTGGCGCAGCGCTTGAGCACTGGGCTGCGAAGCTGCCCGCAGCCTCTGCAGCGCCAGTTCGATCCACCGCCGCCTGGTGAGGGTTCCACATGGCGCGCACACCTCTCCTGCCGCCCGCTGCTCCCCTCAGCAGTGTTTGCGGTCCATCTGCCTGTTCTGCTCCCTGCTCTGGCTCTGGTGAATTCTCTCACCCTCCCGCGCTTCTGACTGTACCCAGTGCTTGTATAAATAAATAAATAAATCTTTAAAAATTAAATTAAATTACTGGAACTTCTATTTCAGGCAGTTTCAAGGCCAGAAATATTTGGGCTTCTTTTATTAAATTGTATCACCTTGGCACTGCTGCCTCCCACTTTCACTTATTAGGAAAGACTCTTGCAGTTTTGTTAAGCCCAACCACCTAATTCAGGACAATCTCCCCAGCTCAGGGTTAGTTGATTAGCACCCTTAGTTCCATCTGCAACTTTAACCTCTCCTTGCCTTGCCATGTAACGTAACACATTCACAGGTTCCAGGAGTTAGGATGTACATATATTTGGGGGCTATCACATATCAATACAGATGTGAAAATATGGAGAATGAGAAACCCACTTTATCAGGGATGGTACTGTAACAGGGTGGTCCCCAGGAAAGGGGGAGGTTCCCTGCCCCACCCAAGGGAGGGTGGAGCTGAGCAGGAAGAGGAGAAGCTGCAGAAGACACTGAGGAAGGAAGGAGCAGGACGGAGCCTAGAGACACGTGAAGAAACTGCGCTTGTCTTTTGGTGGTGGACTGGGTGACACAGATGTGGGTGAGACCCGTGGGGAGGTGACAATGGCAGGTTTTATCTTGATGTTGATTTTGCTCTTTTCCTTCCGGGCTTGTCTGGTTATTTCTGGCCCTTTTCTGTGGGTCCCCACTGGAAGATGCTTTAGACTTGTGGCAGGCTTTGGGGCCTTGCTCTGGGCCATTCCCATTTGGATGGAGTTTTACCCACGAGGGGATGGGTAACTTTGGGTTCTTGATTTAGAAACTAGACTCTTTGCCTTTCCTGTATTGTTTCCTAGTTTTATTAAAGTTCCTTCCCATTAAAGTCTCCTATGTTTTGTGTTGATGCGGCGGATGGCAGAACCCATTTAGAATAGGCAGGTTTGCGGGGTTTGGGCTGCCCCCCTCCCTGTCCTATAACAGTACCAGCTGCAGTCAGAGCAGCAATAGCCAGACTTCCACAGATGCGTAGCCAGTACTGCCAGAAATGGTACCTCTGTTCAGTTTCAGATTCATCAAGCTGCTTCTGGGATATTATTTTGAAGATTTTATTTAAATCAATGTTTCAGGATAACCAAGTGCATGGCAGGCAGGCTGGGGTTCTGGGGGCCCGGGAGGCAAATGAGCCTCCCAGGCCCCCACAAATCTTTATTCTTCTCTGAGCTCTCTCTGGTGCCGCCTCCTTGTGGTCTTGCCGCTTCTGTGGTCACGTGTTCTCTCGTAGCCACTCTTGTCTCTGATGCTACCCTTAAAGCCTGAGCCTCCAGGCTCAGGTGTGCCCACTTACACATGTCCACACCACACTCCAGGTGTCCACCATCAGGCATGCAGGCCCTGCATCCATGGTCCTGAGGGTCCCCTGCATTCAAGAGCACAGGTGATAGCCTCAGAGATTAACCATGTAAAAAGCCTGACCAGTTCAGTTACCCTAAAATCAGCCAGTTTAGGTTTTTGCATCTAAACACACTGAGTAGGCCAGAGACTGGTAAGAGCAGTGTAGTGTCAGGAAGGCACAGTGCAGGTTTTCTATGATCTGACCAGATGGGGTAAAGGAGAGTCCTGGAGCCCTTAGTGGCTTTTCAGGCTTTTATTGAGCTTTTACCAGGTACACAGCAAGCAGGCATGCCGGGGGGCCCGGGAGGCTGGCCGTGAGTCTTCACTCTTTCTGGGCTCTCCGGTGTTCTCTCATGGTGTCCCCGCTATCTCTGCTTCTCTGCTGCTTTACCACTACTACTCTCGTTCTCCCTTCTCTTTTCTGCTATTGCTCTTTCTTTCCTGCTGGTTCCGTTCCCTGTGACGCTGCCCTTATAAGCCCCATCATTGCCCACCTATGCATGCCCACACGCTACTCCCGGTCCACAAGGCATGCATACAGGACACAGGGATCCATCATTAATGCTAACGGCGGGAGGGCGGAAAAGCCTGATGGTTTTTCCACTTACCCTAAGAGCAGCAAGGGCAGACAGCAGAAGAAATTCAAGAAAATGGAAAAGACAAGACATTGAGTTCAAATGTTTATAATGGGTAGGTATGAATGTAGGAAAATCCACTTGGTATCCAATGATGAAAACTTGGCAGTCCATGGAAAAGGGAATCATCTTTCATATTCATCTGAAATGATTTACACTTTGAAGACAAGGCTGAAGGAGATGATTGGTCTCTGCCACACATATCATATTTATATTTCATGAGAAATTGTAGAATTTCATGTAAATGTGGCTTCTTTTGTGTTGCATGGAAAAAGAATGGCAAATCCATATCCCTAACTTCTTGAGTCAAGATATAAAGGAAAAGTATGATCTTTTTCTGGAACTAAACTAAAAACACATTTATTTAAATTCTAAAACTCTTTGCACAGGTTTGAGTTAACTATAATGCACATATAAATCTTAATTCTGCAGATCACCAAACTACAGCATGATCTAAATAAATTTTCTAATTCTCTGATGTTGTATAGTTGGAAAACTATAGAACTCCCAAATTTCAATGGGCTAATGGAAGAATTCTCTTCAGAATTCTCTTTCCTTTAAATTACTGCAGCCATCTAAAATAGGACTAATTATTTTCTGCTTGGTAATATGTCTGCCTTCCTTGAAATGCAAGAGGCCTACAAAAAAAAAAAGACCAATTCTCATACCTTACTCCCACCACTGCTATTGAAATGCAAGAGGCCTACAAAAAAAAAAAAAAGACCAATTCTCATACCTTACTCCCACCACTGCTATTGTTTCCAGATTTATAGCTAAAGTCAAATCTCTGAAGACTCAGAGGGGTAACAAATAAAGGTCAATCTCAGGAAGAAGCTTACATGTAAAGAGAATGGAAGGATTTAATTAATTTATATTGCGTAAAATCTGGGCAATGTGTGTGGGAATTGTTTCTCAGGAATTGGACAATTGTGTAAAGAAGAATTGTGTAATACAGATTAGATTTTTTTTTCATATATACTGCAACAGAGAGTTCTATAAAGTTTACAATCATTTACATGATTGCGTGACTGAACCGATATAAGGTAACCCAAATTAAATGATTTGCAGATACCACCAAATTCCTGGCAGATGGAAAGTACAATTTACAAATTAAAGAGAAGTGTTAGTATGGGTTATATGTGAAACACCACTTACCTTCTACATTCTCAAGCTGAACAAACAAGGTCCTTAAAAATACACAGTGAGGGGCCTCCCTGGTGGCTCGGGAGTTAAAGTCTCAGTGCTATCAAACTATCACCAGCCACTACAGCATGAGTTCGATCCCCAGCCAGGTAGCTAATCCACACGGTGCAGTAGACCTCTCCTGTCTAGCCTGCTGCTCCCTTTTGCAGTGTATTTCAGTAGATACACCTGTTCTGCTCCCCATTCTGTCTCCGGTGAATCCTCTCACCCCTTGCACCTCTGGCCTATGTCCCAGTTCTTGCTTGCATAAATAAATAAAAATAAATCTTTAAAAAAAAGAAAAAGAAATACACAATAAGATGCATGTCTGTATTTGATGCCAAGTAGTGAAGTAATGAATTTCTCTAATTTGCAGTTTTATTATCATTTTATCTCTATCCTATTTTTTTTTTAAGATTTATTTATTTAGGGCCTCCCCTGGTGGTGCAGCAGGTTGAGTGCCATGCTGTGAAGATGTCTGCAGCCCATGTAGTGCGGGTTCAATTCCTGGCAGGCCAGGGAGATACTCACATGGCACGGCAGACCCCTCTGTCTTGCCTGCTGCTCTCCTCAGCAGTGTTTTTGGTCCATCTGCATGTTCTGCTTCCCGCTCTGTCTCTGGTGAATTCTCTCACCCTCCCATGCCTCTGGCCTTTAAACATACGAGAACTGGGGTACAGGCCAGAGTTGTGGGGGGGTGAGAGAATTTACTAGAGACAGAATGGGGAACAGAAAAGGCAGATCTACTGAAATACACTGCTGAGGGGGAGCAGCGGGTGAGTCAGGAGAGGTCTGCTGCCCCATGTGGGTAGCTCTTTGGCTAGGCATGGAACTGTGTTGCAGTGGCTGCAGCTAGCTTCAATAACCCCTTGTGCCACCAGGGAGGCCTCATTTTATCTCTATCTTGATAAAGCAGTAAATGAAGCTCTTTACCTTCAAATTGGTATTTTAACAAAAAATATTTCATTCACAGAATTTTATCTAACATGACTTGAGGATGAAATTTATAGTCATTGCAGTATATTTGGAAAATGCAATAAAATAAGAAGAAAAAGTGGTGTGGCAGACCTCTTCTGTCTCGCCTGCTGCTCCCCTCAGCAGTGTATTTCATCTGTCTGTCTGTTCTATTCCCTGCTCTGTCTCTGGTGAATCCTCTCACCCTCCTGTGCATCTGGCCTGTACCTCAGTTCTTGTATAAATAAATAAATAAATCTTTTTTAAAAAGAAGAAAAATTAATTTCCATGTCCCATATCAATAGATATTCCTTAAAGTCTTCTTTGTATATTTGAACATAATTTTGGCAATTTTGCACATGTAACGTTGCATTCTGTTTATTTCATCAAACATGACACCATTTTATGCATGAAAAGACTTTTTTGATCTTGGTAATAATAAAGAAAAATATATAAAAAATAATTTTAAAGAGTAATGACTCTAAAGTTAGAAATCACATTGAAGTGACCTTACTTTTATCTAGTTTATATTAAAATTTCACTTGTCTGGTTTGTATCTTAGAGAAATAGGCTTATTTTCAAAAGTGAGTCATAAACTGTGGAAAATATGTTCCTTTCAGACATAACTCTCCATTGAGTCATAACTCATTAAGTAAGAATGATACAACAATGTTAAAAAAAATAAAAAACACATTGTATATATGACAGAGCATGCATGAAAGCTCTCCCCAAATCTTCATGTACCCCAGTTTGCACCCCTAGGTTTTCAGAAATTTATGAAGAACAATTTATTGAGTCAATGCCACAAAGAAAAAAAAAAGTTGATATTTTTTAAACAAATTCTTTTCTTATGTAATTTTGCTCTTCTTTTTTCTTTTCATCTCTTTAAACATTGTTTAAAATATATTATCCTTTAAAAAGCTCGTGACTTTGCTAAAATTCACACAATTACTTGGCATCTTTAACATATCTGACTTGATTTTTATTAACAAAAGTGGACCTATCCATTGTGAATGACAAATTTTATAGATGGGAATTACTTGCTAGTTTATTAGCAATTACATGCTAGTTTATTAATGATATGAAAGCAAAGAGTCTTGTTGCAATTTTGAAAATGAAATCTTTCATAATTAAATAGGTGGGAGCAAAATAAAAATATTTAAGCTCCCTTAGATAGAGTTCCCTAGGGGAAAAAACTAACATCAAGACTTCTCTCCAGAAGATTTATTGAAAAGTTCCTTTTAGACAAAGAAAGGCAAAGGTTTGGACAGAAAGATAAGCTGACCCTCATGCAATTGACACTAATATTTTGAGTAATCCTACAAGAAGCTCTAGAATTTAGATGGCCCTTCACAGTTACTATAATTCATATTAAGAGGGAGTGGGTCTGTGTAGCCTTAACACAGGCAGTCGCTGGCTATGGACCAGAACTTGAAATTAATGGGGGTTTCTTTCAGTAAGGCAGTCTTGGTGACTGAGGGTAATTCTCAGTTAGAGATGGTGTCTGTGAGTTCTCAGTGACATATATTCCCAGGGTTGATGCTTTGGCTTTGAAGAAGAAATATGATTTAAACAACATACATAGTAAAGCTTCTGCTCTGTGCTCAGAACTCTGCTAAACAATTTAGGGAAATACAACACATGATTGCTCCTCTATGAGAAATTCTCATCTACAATAGACAAATTTGGACCCCTCTGAAATAGTAAAAACATTTTCAAGACAGTGAATAAGTAGGTGCTAAATAGTGCTGAGCCAATCATAAGTGACATAGACAGTAGATCTCAGGAGGAATTGCTCAGTATGGCTATATTGTCGGAGTAGAATTTTAAAAAAATAAAATAAAAGTTGTGCAATAAAAAGGGGCATGGATTAGGTAAATGCTGGAGAAAAGGAAAGCCATTTTAGACTAAGAAAGAAAAGAAGGGGAAAATAGGATCTGGAGCAATTATTCCATGCTCAAGGGACAGTGAAGAATGACAACTAACTAAATCCAATCATTTCAATTCAGCAAGAATTAATTGAATTGAGCAATTGTTAAGTACAAGGCTTAGAACCAAGTGCTACAAAAGATTCAAGAAGAGGGCCTCCCTGGTGGCACAAGGAGTTAAGACAAAACCTATGAGGTTGTCCGCAGCCACTGCAGCACGAGTTCGATCCCCAGCCAGGGACCTGACCCACAGGGCGCAGCAGACCTCTCCTGTCTCACTCGCTGCTTCCCTCAGCAGTGTATTTCATCATTCTGCATATTCTGTTCCCCACTCTGTCTCTGGTGAATCCTCTCACCCACCACACCTCTGGCCTGTACCCCAGCTCTTGTATGCATAAATAAATAAATCTTTAAATAAAAAAGATTCAAGAAGAATGAGGGACTATGAGATTTAGTAAGTAACATGTCTTGAGATTCAACAAAAGTTCTATTCGAGCCATCCAGGCACTAGAAAGGCAAAAGGAACAATGGGGTCCAGCTGGAGGCTCTCAAGAGAGGTTATATGGGGAAGCTGGCTTTTGAGAAAGAATTTAAGAAACAGAATGCTTCCAGGTAACAAATGAAATAAGATCCACACACTGACAACAACAAAAAATCCTCTAAGATAAGAAGTGCAGAGTTGAGAGGTATACTTGGCAATTTAAACTAGCAAATTTCACGTGGAGCCTGTGTTTCCTGTGTTGGTCTAATAAATGAGACTGAAGTATGGCAGGGGCCAGAAACTTAGAAAAGATATCTATTGTGGAAGAAGAAAGGATGAATTTACATTTTAGGGGAAAAGGGAGTGAGACTAAAGGAATTTGGCAAGGAATCACACATTTTTCCCCTCCTAGACTGAAGAGAGTCTCAAAGCATAATGTGCCTGCTGGGTAAAGTAGGTTAAGAGGGGAACATGGGGACAGCAAAAGGAGGACATCAAAAGTCATGCAAGAATGTTTCTGTTTAATAAGAACTGGGTGGAAAGTTATGCAATTTCAGGCTTACTCATAGCTTTCTACGTGGCAGTTCAACATGACAGTGTTTCATTTGGAAGGATGTTCGAACATGATAAAATGTGTGACTGATTGGAGAATACTAGGTCAGGGGTGGCTAAGTCGATTTGGAAATTATCCTTACACAGATGGTCGATGAAATCATCTGGCTCTAGGATGAAACCATTAGGGAGTAAAACTTCTAAAAGAGAGGGGGAATGGACAATATGGTGTGTACGTGGCAGGAAGAAAGATATGGAGAAAGCAACACCCAGAGTCTGACTTGGCATCCTGTCCTTTATAGTGATTAAGGAAAGTAGAATTCAATTTTGAGGATTAATTCAAGGGCTATAAAGAGAGAAGAAACTGAACAGAAGGAAGATTTCATTAGTGTTACTGATAAAAATGGTTTGCATCTGATATTCAGATTTTTCTTGAATTTAAACCACCTGGAGACCATTCTCCGTGGAATCAGGCAGAACACAGATTTGAAGGCAGGAAGGGAGCTATTGCCTATAAGAACCCAGGTCACACGGTATTATGCAAGGAAAATGGCAGATGTCTCTGAGGGACTTGGATTGCAGCATCCTGTTTGAATCTTTAGAGCTTACATTTTGACTACAGATGTCTTCAATTTACATTGCATTTTTCTCATAAAAGTGGCTAACTATTGTGATCATTCTGTATCTCCAGCTGCCTTTCATTATAAGATTTAACTCATAATAGTGTCAACGACTGGGAAAATTATTCACTTTAACTTCATATATGTACAGTCCAATTTCTCCTAGCATTGATGGCATAGAACAATACTTGTTCACATATATGCATATACTTTTGGTATGCATTTTTAAATTGTGGTGAATTATATTTTCATTAAAAATAAATACAATCTTTGGTCTGTTTATGTAACTTGTAAGACTGTCATATAGTAAGATATTAATGTCAATTAAATATTTTTAAAAGATTTATTTATTTATTTATTTATTTATTTATTTATGCATTTAAGAACTGGGGTATAGGTCAGAGGTGCAGCTGGTGAGATGATTCACCAGAGATAGAGTGGGTAGCAGAACAGGCAGATCTACTAAAGTACACTGCTAAGGGGAGCAATGGGTGAAAAAGGAGAGGTCTGCTGGCCATATGTGGGTCAGCTCCCTAGTCAGGAACAGAACTCAAGCTATCGCAGTGATAGCACAGAGACTTAACACCCTAGGCCACCAGGGAGGACCAAATATTATTTTATATATTTCTGTCTTTATTCCTCAAGGCTCACTATGAAAAATCTTTTCCAGTTAGTCTTCCTTGCTTTCTCTCCTCTCCGAATCCCAGCCTAATCTCCATGGCTTGATCTTGTGGTACCTCTGTGCACACTTCATTAGTATTAGTTATCACCATGTATTTATTCAATGCAGTCCATGGGTTGGTTTGTTTTACCACTAAGTTTAAAAATCATTTTTAAAACTTGGAGTGATTTTCTGTAGCAACAACTAGGTAATCATTTCACATTCCAAATAAAAACTATGCACCCACAACAGATTCTTAGATTGTAGTCCAAGTCAATCTGCCACCATCATGAAGCTGGTTTCATTATGTGAATTCTAAGTTCCATTCTGAGTTTGTGTTTTTTACAAATGATGCTTTACACATCATCAAATAAAAATGATGGTCCCTTGGGCCTCCCCGGTGGCGCAGCAGTTGAGCACAGGGTTAGCCTCTGCAGCGCCGGTTCGATCCTCGGCTGCTCCCCCGCCACGGAAAGAGGGTCCCACATAGCGCCCAGACCTCTCCTGCGGCCCGCTGCTCCCCTCAGCAGTGTACTTCGGTCCTTCTGCCTGCTCTGCTCCCCACTCTGGCTCTGGTGAATTCTCTCACCCTCCCGCGCTTCTGACTGTACCCAGTGCATGTATAAACAAAACAAAACAAAAACCAACCAGCAAACAAATAAATAAAGCATGCCTTTATTAAAAAAAAAAACAAAAAAAACCAAACTTACTTCTGGCCATTACTGATTCCTTACATTTACAGGAAATCTGAATAAACAAATCTAAGAAAAGATTTTGACTATACTTTCTATATCCAGTGTTTTCCTGCATCTTGTGCACATAATGTAGTCAGATATTTAATGCTTTTCAATTACCAATACACAGGATTTAATATCATTGGTTCAGTTGCAATTTTTAATTTCTAATGATATTAACTGTCTTCCACATGATAACTGATGTTTATATTATGGGCTTTGTGTATTATCTATATAAAATTTTCCATATTTTTGTTTTGTTTCCTATTGATTTCTAAGAGCTTTTAGCAAGTAAAGCATTAAGCTTTTCTTTCATATTTGTTACAATATGTTTTCCTAATCTAAACATGCTTTTAAGGGCACTTTTTGAGAGTTTTATAATATAAAGTTAAAATGCATTTTTATTTCATCTTCATTTTACTTATATATTTAATTCCCATTTCAAGATTAAACTACTCAAAATATTTTATATTAGGATATTTAGAGGATCTTCAGGAATTAAATATTCAGTCCATTTGGGGAATGTTTTGATATAAGGATTAAGGAAGGGGACGTGCTTTAAAATGATAAATATGTACAAAGTTACTGAAATACTATTCACTGAATAAATGAAAATTAATTTAGTTCTATACAAATTCTAACGAAGTACATGGGTTCATTTCAAAATAGTCTTCTTCCATTATGGTACTGTAGTGTTTTTTTTTGTTTTGTTTTGTTTTTTTTACATCTATTAAGACCAGTGACCCATCTGTAGATTCGTCATTGGGTTATCACTTTCCATGCAGTTTTTTATTCCAGTAAGTTTTAGAATGGTTTTGTCATTTTCCATGTTTTTAAGCCTCTAGGAATTATACTTAACTCATATTCTGATTTAGAAACAATTGCATTTAAAACTATTGATCTTTCCTGTGTGAAAACAAGGCACACTTATTTCCATTTTAATCTTTTTTAAAAATATTCCCAGTTAAGAGATAGTTTTTTTCTAACCAGGTTTCACAAATTTTTTGTCATATTTAGTTCTTAATGTTGTTTTTTTGTATTGAGTGTGAAGATATTTGCATTGTGGATACAACCATTTATTCTATATGTTTTCTATCCAATAATACTAATGGAATCAGTAATAACAATAAAATAGTAGTAATCATAGTTCACAATAGTAAATAAATCAAGTATGAAATGCTCTCTAAATATACTTTTCCAGTTACACACTATATAATTTTTCATCATTCATTAAATGAATATATTTTGAACAAATACCAAGCGGTATGTTGGCTCCTTATAAACATTCCTTAACCTCGTAACCAGTGTAATTAATAGAGAAGACTGACACTAATAAAATACTCAAACAACTAAATAAAGCATAATTTTGCTATAAGGGAAAAGTATAAGGTGTCAAGAAAATTTATAATGGAATTTTATCTAGTCTGGAATATAGTGAAAAATTAGTTTAGGGGAAATTTTATGAGTTGGCATTGAGCATAGCTCTGAAAGATTAGCACAAATAAACTACAAAGGAATACATATGCAAATGCCCTTTCACAGAATGGAGAATCTGGCTTTTAGGGAATAGACAAAAATCCATTATGTGTGGAGTATTGAGCAAGTCAGATAATGGAAAGATGAGTCTTGAGAAGTTGGTAGAAGTCATGCCACAGCAGAGCCTCAGAGTTTTAAGATTTTTGTCTTATTTCTAGAAGATACCGCTGAAAAAGTTGTTAAAGATGTGTGTGTGTGTGTGTGTGTGTGTGTGTGTACTGTGTAGATTGGAGGGGGGAGTGAAGTGACATATATGTATTTTGAACAAACAAGCTCATGCTTATATTTCAGATTGTCCACTCTGGCTCTAGAGGGAAAAATGGTTAGAAGAAGGCGTGGGAGGTTACCTGGAAACCTTTTGCAAGACTATGCAGGAGCCCAGGTGAGAGATAATAGCAATGTGGACTAGCTGATGGCAGTGGGATACACTAAAGAGTATAGCCTTAAAACATTTAGGAGGTAAAACTGAAAACACTTAGTAATGGCAAGACACTGACATAGTAAGGGAGAGAGAGCTGACAAGAGTAACTCCCAGGTTTTGGTCTAAATGCATGGACCACGAGGCTGTTGACTGAGATAGAGAACACAGCACATAAACTGGTTTTGAGATTGAAGTTTGTCATGAAAATTTTTTTGAACCTTTGAACTACAATTACCTCTGAATTCCAAATTAAAATGGTGATGTAATACATATATATGTGTTTATGTGTGTGTGTATATATATATATATATATATATATATATATGTATTTCTTGAGCTCCAAGGAGAGATTTGTGCTAAGCATGTGCATTTGTAGTTATTGAGGGTGTAGTTAAAACCGTGAGCATGGACAAGTGCTAGTGATGAGAGAGTATTGAGTGTGAAGATAAAGGAAAAGATTGATCCCTGGGAGTGACAACACTTAAATATTTGTGTAGAACTTTGAATTACCAAAGGAGATTGATACAAAAGTTACTCTTGGATAAGCCAGCCATTTTGATGAAAAATCACATCCCTAGTGTGCCTCATTCTCCATAGTTTTATCATTGTTATTTCTACATCATTGCTTTCCTTGGCACTTCAGTGCCAAAATTAACTTTTAAGATATTTATGCTGGGTCTCCACTAAAATCTTCATAACTTCAAAGAAAAAAATTGAGATGCTCTTTATATCAAAGGGTATAGGAACTCTGAGGTAGTTACAATCTATTTTTTTTCCCCCAGTTTTGTACCTGTATTCTGTTGTATAACATCATTCTCTTGAGAAGAGATTTTTTTTTTCAATTTGGAATAAATTACGTAAACCTGACCAGAACTTTTTAAATTTTCCAAGTTTTGAACTATTTCAGCATTGTGGCTTTTTCTTTCTTTCTTTCTTTCTTTCTGCTAATTTGGGGACTTTTCATTTATATTCTTAAATTAATAATAAATGAATATCATCATCCTTCAAAGATGCAGATTAATTAATTCAATTTTGATCATATAAAGTTTGAGATGCTTGTTGAACATAAAGATAAAGAAATCCACTAATAGACCTGTATCTAGAATTTAGGCAAGAAATTTGAGGTTTTAGGAATAGCCTGGGAAAGTCTTCAATTTGAACTTTAAATATTTTTTTAAATAAATTTTATTTTATATTCCCCATACAATTGCAACCCCCTTATTTTGACCCCAATCCCTCCCCTCCCCACGAAAGTCTTTAATTTGTAAAATTCCTGAGTTCCAAATAAGAGCTGGTATTTCTATCTGTGGCAATTATTAGTGTTTTTGACTTAAAAGAATCACCACATCGTTCTGGTTGCTCTATCTAAAATTATGCAATTTACATAGTTTGAACTTGAAGGAAACTCATACAAACAAAACTCACAAGTATATTTAGATATATAAATATTCAAATTCAAGCTGTAGAACTCAAATAGTTGTCAATTTGGGGAGAAACAATGTTGTCAAATAAGTATTGAAAATAAAATTCTTAAAACATTAAAGTTAAATTCATGTGATTCACTTTGAGACATATGCTTTATTATCACAGTTTATTCAATCATGAAAAATCAGTTACTTTTTTATTTTTATCAATAATACTACCCTGACTTTTAAGGGTATAGACAGTGGTAATTAGTGTCATGTTGCCTTTGTAAGTGATTTTGCAAATCAGTTTTCCTTTATAAACCAGTTTATACATGATAGAAAATATTTGATTTATCTTTTAAACAAATGGCAAATAAAAGGTACCACAACACCTTACTTTTTTACTATTGGAATGAGATGAATGTAAACTGTTCAAGGAATTCCACAAAACAAAATCATTGACATGACAAAAGCGTGCTTTTAATTAGATTCTTTGCAGATACATTACTAAAAGTTGTGTGCATGACTTGTCCTTTGGGATGGTCCCAGTTGTTTATTCTTAAAGAAAAAAGTAAAAGTGGAGCCAACAAATGCAATTAAAGGAAAAAAAAAACTTGAAATACAAAGGGACTTACATGTTCTGGCCTAAGAAACATGCAAGATTTATATAACATTCCAGATACAGTATGACAGATGAACAGTGAAAAGACATTGGAACAAAGCTCCTTCTTTCAGAAGTGGGAAGTCTAACAGTTATGTCTTCATAAATGGTATTGATGAAACCATCTTTATTTTTAAAGAATTTTATAGAAGGAATTTTAGCACCATCATTAGAGGAAAAATAATAATACATTTTAGCCCTGCCTATCTCCAGTCTTGGAATAATAACAGAAGCATAGCACCTTTTAGTACCTAAAATATAGACAATAGTTAAGTCCATCCCAGCTTCTAGAGATGAGGTAGCTCATGCTAAGAAACGTTGGGTCATTTTTCCTATGAGAGTTGAAAAGCAAATGGTCTAATTCCATTTCCAATCATCACATTTGATTAGAGTCAGCTCCAAAACTCTGAGTTTCTAAATCTTTTTCTTCATTATAGCCTTCAGAATGATGAGATTGAAGATATGGAAGACTCACAAATTTGAGTCCTGGAAATATGTTTATAAAATTGTATGTGTAAATTAATTTGCATTCAATATCTTCTTAATAAGAAAGTGCAAATATATCCAATAGTATATTCATGTAATCCTATCTACACTGATAGAGTCAAGAGGGAAAGGTTACATTTAAATTTGAATGAGAAAGAAATCTAAACATACCACCCTTAACAAAAATTGCAGAAATTGAAATGATTTCACTGTGTTTTCCAGACATTCAACTAATTATATTATTTTAAAATTCCTTTTAAGATAGTGAGAAATTGGTATTTTTTTCCAAGGTTCTCTTCAAAGAGTCTCTATGATCATTATACAAGATCAAGACATGCATGCAGGTTTTAATCACATGATTAAATTTTGATTTAATTTTAATTGATAACCTGGGAGTGAGAGATCACAAAAGGGTACTATTTTCTATTTTTCAAACTGCAGCCAAGCAGAATAAAACATATGTTGTGGTTTTTACATACCCCACTCTTTAAGCTACCTGCCAGGAAGAATTTTTTCATAAATACTAAGCAACACTGTCATTACATTAAAATAAAGTGAAAAAAAAACAGATTTATTTATTCAGTTTACTTTTTAAAAGGTGGTCATTGTCATTGGTCATCTTAAACCTAAACTTCTGTGTTGAAAATATTTTAAATCAATTAAAACTTGAGGATTGTAAGTAAAATAAATATTCTGAAGGATAAGGAGGCCAGGCACTTAAGACAATATATACAATGCTGATGCAGGATCAGCCATTACTTCAAGAGTCTCAGGATCAGCTTCAAACAGTCAAAGTTCTTGTGAATGGTGGTGGTCACTGATGGTTGGGGTGGTGTTCACTGTCGATATCTCAGCTTGCTTTACACAAAACAAACTGGCCCAATTTCAATGCCAAATTCTTGATCTACGCTGCCAACATCCACAGGGGCGAGATCTATGATGGGCAAGCGTGCCACATTCTGTGTTCTGTATTCAAAGATGGTCTTACCCATATTTCCATTTCGTTTCTGTAATTAAATGATGCAACAGGTTATATATAAATTTTTTCCAAAGATGTTAGACAGCAACTTCCAAAACAGCTATTGTAATACAAAACTAATGATTTTTAGAGCACCACTAAAAGTCTAGAAGGGAGACATACAAATCAGTGAAAATCATAAAGTACCTCATATAGACCAAACATTTTCGAATCAAGGAATTTTATGCATGGAACTGGATTAAATAAGAAGCCTCAGGAAACCAAGATGAGTTTGTAGAAGAGTTGGATCAGCATCTCTTATTCACTGTTTTTTTTTTGTTTGTTTTTGGGTTTTTTTTTATTAACCAGCACACATTCAAAAAGAACTAGGAGTTAACTATTGGTATAATACCTTGTTAAGCACAATTGTTAAATATAAATACTGGCAGGACATATGATTTACAACCTTACCCTAGAGAACAACAGTAAAGAACTGATGTGCTCATATATTTGTGTATTTAAACAATTACATAAAATTGACCCAACCTTTCATTCCATGACAATTTTTTTTAGCAAAAATAATATTTTCTTCAACTAGATCAATATAAATTAAAAGAACTTACGGAGCATGTATCTTGAAGAACTGTATATCTGAATCTAACATTTCCCTCCGCCTTGATTTCTAAGTCATTTGACCCCTTGAGAACCACAGCTTTCCTGAGGTTCTTAGCTTGATCATCCATATAGCCTACACTGTTTTTGCAGACGTAAGTAATGTTTTGGGAGGCTTCTTTGGATAAAAGGCGTAAGAAGGTCATTTGAGTAATGGCTGCATTTGGTGACTGGTGGTCTCCATAAACAAACTAGAAAAAACAGAGAGTTTTTATTTAATGCAGTATTGAATAATGTTGTCTATGTGCACATAGTCTGTATCCTCTGCTTTCATGTAATAAAATAAGTGTATATGGATATGTATATATAAACATCTTAAATTTCTACAGATATTGATAAGAATCTCCTTACCACCCCACACAAGAGGTGATAAAGCCAAAAATGATAAAAATTCACCAGAGAAAGTTCACATATTTTAAATCTGTTTTTTCATTTGTTTGAAAATTCTTAATATTACATTTTAGAGTCATATACTTGAGTATTGGCTCAGATATTCAATTGTGTATCAAAATAACTCATTTTTATTACTAATTGTAAGAAGAATTAGGAGTTAGCTATTGGTATGAGGCCTTTTTAGACACAACTATTATATGCTGGTAGGACAAATGATTTACAAGTTTTCCATGTGGTTCATTGTAAATCATATGTACTAAATATTACATTAAACACTCTATATTAACATAGTGGTGAGATAGGTGACACAACTGAAGTTCCAGAAGGTTATGACTTCTTATGATCCCAAAGTCAGTAAGAGCCAGCTAAGAGTTAACCACATCTCTAAACATTAAATAGAATCCCTGTCCAGGCCATATACATTAAAGGGACTATAATTAAAAATAATTACTTTTCTATATTCCATAAATGAGATTATTGGCATTCAAAAATTATGTTAATTCTTTGTAAAGCTTGTTTTTGCAATAATATTGCAATTTTAAATAAGGAGAATATATCACTTCACAATAAGCATGGGAAGATAAACTGGATCCAAAAAATAATATTGTAGTCCTTAATAAATGCAAAAATGCATATAAAGTAAAGGTAAGCAAAGAATATAATTTAAAGTAAGCATATTAAATTACCTGAGATCCTCTATTCATATCAAGACCATACCAAACAGGCTTCTGCTGAGGAGACTTGCTGGTCCACCAAGTTTTACAAGGTATACTGGAAGGGTTTGCTGATATACATGTTTCTCCTGTTTCCATATTGCAGTAAACTTTGATTGCATCTTCAACAGATCCTTGGTTAGGATCAATCCAGTATTCACCTATTTTCCAAAATAGAAATATTTGCTAAATAAATACTACTTCAATTATGATTGTGAATCTCCAAATAATCATTAGAGGGTTTGAAACTATGAACTCATTAAGAACTCTTTTAAGGGAAAGAGTTAAGGAAATACTCCAAAGCTAAGGAAAGAGTAACTATTAAGTAATTGGTTCCTTTCTACATGCTAGGCATTGATCTAAGGCATTTTGCCAAACTTTGTACTGAAGGTAAAAAACACCTATGTGAAGGAAATTATCCCCATTGTAGAGATGAGAAAGCTATGCCAAAAAGAGATTATACACAGGGATTAAGTGGCTTTGCCAAAATGTATATGTTCCCACTATATTTCTAATGCCATTTTTCAAATTATAATTAAAATGTAATTGAAATACATTTTTAAATTTAATATATTATCAAAACTGTGAGTAAAGTAGGGAAATGAACTGAACTATAATGAGAATGATGTGAATTATCTCACTGGCCCTATGTAAAATTGATTTTATCATATCATAAAAGAGATTATTGAAACATATTACACAAAGGCACCAACCCAATGTTTAGTGCTGGTCACATACACAAAAAAATACATACTTTTGCACATACCTACATGTATACACTTGTATGTATATGCACATATATAATGTTAGTATACATGCATAATATAAGTTTTAAAAATGCATTTTAAATGAAATCAAGTTCCTTGCTCTTCGAAGGCAACAATTTTAGCTATCTGTCTCAATGTCCTGTCACAATGAACTGAAACTCTGATGCATTTCACAGCTCATTGCCATCACCAAGGTTCCCACTTTTCCACATCTTAATGAAAACTTTAGACATGATGCATGTAATTTAGATAGAAAAACTAATTTCAAAACTTAAAATTTCACTATAACATAATTTTGACAGTAGAAATTTCTAAAGTGTGATTTGTGGAACACTAAGCTACATGAAAGGAATTCACAGTCAAATAAATTTGGGATATAATATACACTTTACTCTTGATGATCCAATGATATATGTTTGCATATTAAATCCCTGAGAAGTCATGGAGGTAGATAAATATGTTACATCTTGCTTAATAAAGTATTTAAATATTCTCTACATTATATTTCACAAAAATTATCAATATTTTAAGACACCTGGAACTTCATAACACTATGACATTGACTCCTAATAGAATATGTTCTCTCTTACCCCATAATTTTTCATTCTATTGTATGTCCCCACCACTAAACCACAAACTCGGTGATATGCTTACCATTTTATCTTGTGTGTCTATCACTAGGTGGAAAATCAATAACATTTTTTGTAATGCACTTGAAAACAACAATCAGAAAAATGGGCTGCTGTCCACTCACCACTCTGTTTTGCAGAATGGCAAAGCTTTAAGTCATCACAGGTCCGGGCTGGATGTTTTCTAGAGCCATCAGGGCTGCGCATGGTTTCAATCTGACTACTGAGTGACTTCAGGGTAGCATGGACCCCTGGGTCAGTTTTGTTTTTGTCATCTGGAGCCGCCTGATCTTCAGTAAATTCTGGAAGTGGATCTGCCATGCTGTCATCATAGTGCCCCATGATATCCCCAAGAGCAGCTGTAAGGTGACCAGGGGGCCCTGGCGGGCCAGGTGGACCAGGCTCACCAGGAGGACCCTATTTTTTTTAAAAAAAATGGAAATACAATTACATTTTGGAGGGATTTGTTTTATGACTTCACTCAAAAGCTCTGGAGGTACTTAGTATTTAGAGAGCTACAATGCAACCTACTGACTTGATGGTACCGAGAAAATTTTGACTCATGCCCTTTTTTAACTAGATGATTTTAACTTCCCAACCCCTAACATTTCAAGGATGAGAAATGATATAGCACTGTTTTTTTTTAGGCAATATATTTGCAAGTCAACCTCTGAGATAAATAAAGATCAAAACACAAAATATTTGCTCTGAAGTTTAATGGGAAAATGCAATATATTTTATGCTAAGAAGAACATGTAGATATGTATTCCTTTCCAAATTATTTTGGGCAAAGTTATAACTAAAGTGTTTTTGAAGGATTTGTGGACAGAACTGAATGAGGAGATACAGAGGGACATGTGGGTACCAGTTCTATAACACTACACATCAATATCAAGAAAATACCAACAAGAGAATTTCCCTTTATTTCCAAATTAGAGTTAAGCACAAAGATTTTTTCTATGTGCATTAAATTAGTGTGTAGATCAAAATTCTCGCTAAAAATCAAAACTGAATAAAGTTTTGAAGAGCTCTCCTAATTAGTGTTATACAAAAACTATCAGAGTGATAGGGAGATAAACACAAAAGTGGCAGAGGCCAGGAAATAGATCCTCTCAACTAATTTCCTCCTGCGTTTTCCCAAAGACAAACTCAGCAACTTGAAAGAATTAGCTAACAATCTTAACAGACTGGTAGTCCACATCTCATGGGGCAGCACAGTCCTAGCAGTAGGAAGGCCAGAGTTCTAATACTGGTTCTACTTCAGCCTCCAGTACCAACTATTTCCTCATCCTCAAGATTGTTTTACCTGATTTTTTCTTTAAGGTCATGAGTCTATGCAATAATTTATGCTAATCTCAGGAGAACAGATTTTGTTTTCTATGAAGAATCAATGAACCACAAAATAAAGTCAATTAAGAGCCACATAAGTCAAAGATATTCCAATTCTGTAGCTGTTTTCCATTCACAGAAATTAATGAGAAATATTCCTCTTGCCATAGGAAATGAGGCTATTTGATCCATATTATAAATAACAAATACTTGATTTAATGATATTGACAGCAAAGGGAAGAGCTGCAATAAAGATGGATATGTAAAATATGTCAAAAGAGGAAGAAACATCAGACTCACAGACACAGAGATACACAGACACAGAAACACACACACAGACACACACACATACACACACACACCTGTATATGTGCATCTACATATTTGAGAATGTGTTCCAAAGACCTGAGAAGCAAAAGTTTAAAACTAGCGCAATTTACAGTTTTACATAATCCTCATCAAAAGTATTGACACTTTTAATGAAAATTTTTAATTGAAATCCTTTCTGAATGACATTTTCAATGTCAAAAACTCATAAACTTCACTTTGGAGCATTTTCATGAATGACTACATTCATTTTTCTCATGTAGTACAGTTCCATTTAAAGCAAAGCATCTTTTTATCAGTTTAATTATAAAGACAATCATTACTTGCTTATTTTCTCTGGTATCACCTGAAGTGAATATATAAATTCTGAGTTTAGATTTTATATGTTCTGAATAACCTGTATTAATGTATTTGAAACAGTTACCTAGACAGACAAGCTCTGATATGACTTTTAAGTCTAGTTTTTAGGTTCCTTTAAATCTCCTGTCTATCAGGCTACACAGAATTTCCTGGGATAGAATCCAAGCAATGGGAATCAACAGCATTAGTGGCATGCAAACCCCTGGGATTTTACCTCAGGTCCTGCTTCTCCAATACTGCCCCGTACACCAGGAGGCCCGACAGGCCCAAGTGGCCCAGGGTTTCCTTCTTTCCCAGAAGGACCAACTGGCCCTGGAGGACCCTGCATGAAACAGAAACTTTTAGACAATTTTTATATAGAAAACATTTACAATGAGTGTCTCTAATTTTAAAAGTTTCATTATAGAGCTATCACAATGATTTCTTGATTCATTTTGCTAATGAACAATAAATGGAGTCTGGCATTTTCAAGCATTTACTATTTCATCAGACATGAATTCACCATCAACCCATGCATGACAAAAGATCATTATCAGTAAAAACTTTAATAGACTAGTCATCCACTTTTATTAGGAAGAGTTATTTCATCAAGTCTGATGTATTATAAACTATCACAACATGTATTTATAAACCAGTGTTGCCTCAATAAAATTAAAATTAAAATTTCTGGGATATGCGGCTGAAACTCTAAATAAATGACCTTTTCTATTTCTCAAAAAAAGAAAAGAAACTGAATTAACTAAGAATATGAAAATGACAGAATTTGGAGTGACTGATGTAAGTTAAATATATGTGCTCATACCCAAGAACTCTAGCACATACTAGTAATTTTAATACTACTGTTCTCAATTTTATATACGTGTTTAGACAGAAATAATTATTTATAATGATTTCCGTAAACAATTATGTAGGTCAATACTTTTATGATATTAATGACCTATTAAAGGTAGTATTAATACTAATTATTTCTAAAAGCTTCAAATTTTGGTTTCACTTAAAATTTTGCTTTGAATTCGACTTTCACAAACAACATCTAAGAATGTATTATAATTACTTAACAGAAAAACATATACAGTTTAAAAATCTATCTTCATAGATTTAAAAATCACTTCATAGTAGATCCTATTATATAATTTCAAAGGATGTGGTTTTAATATATACACAAAAGAATAGAAGAAATAAAACTTGAATTCAGCAGAAAGATTATGGCTGCCAGAAGTAGTAGGGGAGCAGATGGAGGGTCTAGAAAAGGGAGGTAGATGGAGTATGGGAATGGGTGGTTTGGTGGAGGAGAAAAAGAAATAAAATAATAGTCAATAAACACAGGATGAGAAAGTGAACTATCAGGGCCTCCCCAGTGGCGCAGTGGTTGAGCGCTGGGTTGCGAAGCTGCCCGCAGCCTCTGCAGTGCCAGTTCAATCCCCAGCTGCTCCCCGGCCACCAGAGGAGGGTCCCGCATGGTGCGCAGACCTCTCCTGCCGCCCACTGCTCCCCTCAGCAGTGTGCTTCAGTCCTTCTGCCTGCTCTGCTCCCCACTCTGGCTCTGGTGAATTCTCTCACCCTCCTGCGCTTCTGACTGTACCCAGTGCTTGTATAAACAAACAAACAAACAAACAAATAAATAAATAAAATCTTTAAAAAAAAAAAAGAAAGTGAACTATCAAATGAGTATATCCACCCTAGGTAAGAGATTCTAATGTGGGTCTATAAAGCAACAGGTCATATTTTAGGATATTTCTACTTAAAAGTAATTTCTGAAGTCTTGTTTCAAACATTTATTTCCAGTTTCAGAGAACATGGGCCAATTCCAGCTGCAATACAGGAAAACAATACTCAAGCACCAGCAGCGTGTCACTCAAAGCATTATTATTTACATCTGCAACTTATTAAATTTCATTACTTACTCTTGGACCAAATGGGCCAGGGATTCCAGCACTGCCTTGTTCACCATTTGGACCCTAAGTGGAAAAAAAAATGTTGCCCAAATATTCACATGCTGATTTTTGTCATTCTCAGCTTTAAATATGTGGTCGTCAACTTTAGTAGCATAAACTACTTTAATGAAGTTAATATTCACTAGGATGTCTATAGTGAGTTGATCAATACTAAAGACATCTGTAGTCTATCCTTCTGCTGTATATCTTCTCTAAAAACTTAGCTAATATGGAGGCAATTAGAATGAACAACTGACAATTATTCATCTAGAAAGTCCTTGAAATAAAAATAAGATGCAGAACATCCATCTATTTTTACAGACAAAGTTCATGTCAGATATACGTGCATATTTCACAGAGAGAGCAAAATAATATTTAAATAAATAACTTACAGGAGGTCCAGGAAGACCCTGAAGACCAGTGAAGCCTCTGTGACCCTTCTGACCTCGGTCACCTCTGTCTCCATGATCACCTTTGTCACCACGAGGTCCTTGGGGTCCCTAAAATATAGTCATGGAATTTATATTGTCTGCTGAGTCTACAATTTACTACAACTTTATTTTTTACAATTGTATTTACTATAATTTTTGAACACTGCATGTTACATTTAGTTATCTAAGTTGAATTAGAACTAGGTGTTTTTGTCTATTTTTCTTAAGAATTGGAAAAAAGTTGTTTGAGCTAAAGAGATAGAAATATTGTAATTAAGGCATTCTCCTTAAAGAAATCACAAAAAAAAAAAACAAAACAGTGTTCTCATATGTGCAATATCTATACCCAAATCCAGCAACCAAGATCCTGAGAACTAAAGAAAAAGCAATAGTTAAGAAACATTGGGGGCTAGAAACTGCATCAAAAACAGAGGTGAAAATTATCAGATTGATCTGATTTGTGGAGGACATTTTTTTAAGTCCTGGGGAATAAAATCACTCAGGGGTTTAGTCCTGGGGAATAAAATCACTGAGGGGTCATAGTAAACTGACAAGTAACACAGGGGCATCTACCATAGAGTCAGCTTCTGTTGTTTTTAGAGTTTTCTTGAAAGAGAATTCAAATCCTATCAATCTGACTTTGAAGGATGGATGATACCAGAAAATCAACTGTCTCTTTGTTTTTTTTTTTTTTTAATTTTGGACATCCTAATTGCCAAAAAGTATGGGAACCTTTTTACAATAAAATCTAGACTAAATCTCAGTAACATTACATATTTTAAATAACAGCATAAATTTAAATAGCAAAATCAATCTGTTTTCACAATGTTAGAGAGGTTCTTTTATTAAAGGAATACCCCAAAACTTCATAATTGGAAATAAACTAAACTACAAAGCACCTATTTAAATTATTAATTAGAATTCATTTATTCATGGTAAATGAATCACATTACTTCTATAAATGATTAGAAAACTACTCACTTGACTCACTAGGTAACTTTGAAATCTTTACCAGTTAACCTCCAATCAAAGGTGAGAATTATGATTCAATAATAGGCCATGATTTTAAAGCTATAATTGTTTTTCATGAATATAGATAGGGATTTCTCCTCTACTGGGCATAAAAGGAACATGTTCTATTATATTGTTCATAAGAGACTTTATTCATGGTGCGAATGAATCTATATACTAACCACTAACCTTAAAATAACAACAAGTAACAAAAAGATCAGAACATGCACAGGACATTCTACCTGAAAATAAAACAATATTATAATTGCGCCCTTAAAGTTTACAAAGAATTTTCAAACCCATTTTCTTATGTGATTTTAGAAACTGGAAAATGGACACTACTATTCTGAGAAAATTGTGACTAAAAGTATTTATTAATTATTGAAAGTAATGACAGTTAAATTCAGAGGGTTATCTTGAATTATAAAAACAAATACGAACTCCTGCATATTATTTGAAATAATTTTTTAATCAAAGCTTAAGGAATTTCCTGTTTTTAATTTATGAATCTTAAAATTCATTTCCTTCAGGAAAGTACATGTTATGTATAAATGGAGAACTTACAGGTAAGCCACGTTTTCCAGCTCGACCAGGTGGTCCCATAGGACCCCGAGAGCCCTAGAAGAAATGTTGACAAAAATTGTCAAGTAAAAATGATATACACAAATTATATAGAAATAGATGACAAAAAAAATGTGTTTGTTGTGATTGGATGTATACGTGTGTGTATATATATATCTCCCTGTGTTTGTTCTTATGGCTAACTGATTAAAGTCAGGTTAACATATCTAGTTATAATTCTCACTGCAAGTCTGGCAACACTGCTATAGTGAATTTTATTAATTGGCTTCACTAAACTTACCATAATGCATACTTACAATATATCTTATGTTATTTTTAGAAGATGAAAGTCAAAGCATTGGAATTTTTGAATACCTGTTAAAAATCAAGTGTTTTCCCTGAAGACTAAGAAAAAAATTAATTCATAATTGGTTGTTTACCATTCTTCGTTTGAAGTCCTTAACTAAGATCATATGTATAATTGTATGCATGCATATGTGTATCTTATAAACTAACATACTGATATTTATAACTGTCAGTGTGAAATTGATTCTCTCCTTACCGGCTCTCCTCTTTGCCCTGCATCTCCCGGAGCACCAACAGGGCCAGGAGTTCCAGGGGCGCCCTGAGAGCCTGGTAGACCTGCAGGCCCGGGATCTCCACGATCACCCTGATATGAATAAGCATGATTTTTTAAAATATATATTCTACAGCAATGATATTCCCTTTTTTTCCCCCACAGTTGTCAGGTTTTTTATTCATTATTTTGTTTCCTGGAAAACATTACTTTGTTTTCTTGATGACCCCAGAAGATAGTGGTTACATAGATATTTATTCTGGTTTGAGGTAGTAAATATATAATACACTTTTGAGAACATGATCTGAAGTGACAGATAATAACAAGAAAGTTAATCAATGTGTTTTAATGACTTCATTTTATGAAATAACAGATTGAAAACAAATCCAAATTAAATAAGATAGTATAATTATGGCAATGAAATTTTGGGTAACCCTTAGTAAAATCATTTTCTAAATCAGTTTGTGTGAGATTTAACTGAAAAGAATGAATATGTCCCCACATTTCTCTTTTCTTTGTTAGGTTTTAAATAGACAATGGACGATACCAGCTGTAATCTAATTGAAGTCAATAGTTCCCAGGTGTTCAGAGAGGCTGCTTGTTTAGTAAAAATTTTCCAAATCAATTCTGATGCAAGATAATCCCTTCCAACGGCTTTAAGATTGAAGTATATTTCTTTTCACTCTCCCAAACTTGTGAATTCTCTTTTTGTGATTAAATGCACTAATAAAACTGACTATTTTTAATTTAGTTTAATGATCAGATAAGAGTTCATTGATAAGAGAAGTTAAAGCAGGCAGTTCATTTCTAACAAGAGAGTATTTTAAATTTTAGAATAAAAAATAGGACAAGAAGGACTCTTAGAGATGTGGAGGCCACATGTCCTAGCCCGCCTTTTCCAATGTTTAGTGAAAATACTGAACCCCAAAGAGATTTAATAGCCTGCCTGAGGTGAACTCATTGATATAATTACTTGTATTAGAAGTTTGGCGAATGGTTACAAAATAGTCAACTACTGCAAGGGACATCTAGCAATTTTGGATTATAACATAACAATTTTGGATTATAAATTATAACATAAAAGGGATCACCTTTATGTGGCAAACAGCATAGGTGAAGGAGTCACTGCCACAGAGATTCAGCTGATTATTTACTTATTAGAAATGGGGTTCAGTATAGCCAAATCACCTACTTTTAAAATAAAAACTGGAAATCCAGAAATTTAATAAAAAGGTTTCAATTTTAAAATGTAAAGCAATGATATTCTATATGCTCATGCTAATTCATGATAAAGAATGTACAGTTTACAAAATTGTATTGGTTTATTTAAATATTTATATTTACTTATTAATAAAACAATTTGAAAAGAATAAGATTTATCCCTCCCTTTGTTCCTGCCTTAATCTTCCCGCAGTTAGGATCACTGGAGTATAGGAGCGGTCACCTCCAGAGTTTAGCATGTTTCTTAACATTCAGTTTTCAAACTGGGGTATTTGTTCATTTGGTATAAAAAAATGCTTCACAGAGTGTGAAGCCAGAAAAAAATTTTAGGAAGCCACTTTCCAGATTTTTGATTCTATATTTTTTCTTTTAGAAAACTGATTTTTGAGCATTTGTCCCCTTTTCTTTAATCACCACCCTCCTTCAATTTTATTAAGGAAAAACAGATATGACACCATCTTTGTTCTTACTATGGCACAGTGCCCCAAGGATCAAATACCTCTGGGCACCAAACTAAAAAACCTTTTCATAATGTTCACATGAGAATAAAACAAATTTGATTTTTGAAAGATGCTCCTTATTTTATCCAGGTGACCCAATTATGACAAGGCTCCAAGCTTGCCACCTTAGGATATCAGAGGGGAGGTGACTGTTATGTGAATATGTATTAACATAAATATTTGACCTGAGAAAGAGTCACGTCTTTTTATCTAAAAGAAATAAAGTCTTAACTGATGAGTTTGGCAACCAAGATAAATTTTGGCAATTAGTTTAGAGAACAGACATATAATAAATTGAATGAGTTAAACTGGCAACTCCAAGGTTTAGAAAAAGTACAATGGAAGTACATTAGAATTTACCAAGAATTACCTCCTCTGCAACTATTTAAGCTAATGATTAAAAAAAATGTAATGGCACTTAAAATGTGCATGTTTCACATATTTTCAAAATTGGATCAGAGAGGATGTGAGCAAATCTTTAAAGACTATTTCATCAGACAATATATACAGAGCAAAGGAAACCCCCAGATGCCAACAAACTTGAAATTTTTTGACTTTACAGTGGAGGGTTTATCCCAAGATTCCTCAAAATTTTTCTCCCTCTTTTTTGAACAACTACTAGACATTTTAAATATGTTATTTAATATACAAAGTCTTGATGAAGTTATTAATCATATTTGAAGATCACATAGATAATTACTT
This sequence comes from Talpa occidentalis, assembly GCF_014898055.3. Classification (NCBI taxonomy): domain Eukaryota; kingdom Metazoa; phylum Chordata; class Mammalia; order Eulipotyphla; family Talpidae; genus Talpa; species Talpa occidentalis. Next base: position 114,838,909 of record NW_023603184.1, read on the forward strand.
AAGGAATCAAAATGTCAACTCAGGTCTGTCTGGCTCCAAGTCCATTCTGTTTCATGGTGAGATCTGAGAGTGGAAGGGTCTTGCATCATAACAGATGTGGGGGATAGGGGGTGTATTTGTTTTACCTTTAAAGGACTGATAATTAGTCAAGAGACCACCATGTGACTGGCCAAAGATAGTAAAAGTTCACATGAAGCTGAGGATATGTTCCTATCAGCACATGTCTAATTTTAAAATCAATTTTTAGAAAGCCACATGGTTCACTTCCTCATGGGACATTCATGTTAGAGGGTGAGTAGAAAAAAAAAAAAAAACAGCTGTCATACAGCTCTATTTCTGATTTCATACCTTTAGGAATGAGTTTGAAATTTAGCCCACTTCACATGTTTTCTCATCCAACTCATCCAAAACCTTCATGTGGTACCACATATGCAAACAACTCTTTTCTATTCTTAATAAAAGATACCCCCTCACTGTTGTGATTTTAAATTTCATCATGTATTCAAGATGTATCACACTTACGATACTACAAAAAAGAGATTTCTACTGTCAGAAAAATCAGGGCTGCATTGGAGTTTTAAGAAAAAGGAGTAGATTTTTACTCTTTAGTATGCAGAGATTTCAGCTATGCAAAAATGGTACTTACACGTTCTCCAACAGCACCATCCCGTCCTGGAGTACCATCATTACCAGCGGGGCCCTATAAAGGATCACATTTGAAACACAAATTAACTGAGTCATGAAAAATATCATTCTCGTTGCCAGAAAAATTACAGCCTGTTTTCCACCTTTCTTGTATAAAATGTAAATTAGCAATTATGGAAATCTCAGAAGAAAGGCTTCTTCCATCTTTTCCATAACTTTGAATTGCATTGCTTATACAAGCAACAGTTAACATATTCTTATGTAACCAGAAGTCTTCATTTCTATTTCTCATTTTAAAAAGGAAAAGAGTCTCATATCCTTTGAAATAGACAATAATTAGATTCTTGGTGTTTTGTACTTTGTTTTTATAACCAGTGAATGGTTTTTCTCATTTTTACTTTTTACTCTATCCAAATAACATGCTTTTAAAGTTTTGAAACGAAATAACTGAGTTTAGATGACATTAAATTGATTTTTAAACTGCAGTTTTCTCTCCTTATTATATTTTGATTTTTTCCTTAGAACTGCAATTTTACCAGATGATCAAAAATAGCTCTGCAAGGAATTAGTTGTTTCTTTCAAAAAAAATATGATATTAACTATTTGGTAATTTAGGCATTAAAGCACTGAAGAGAGGAGATTCCAACCTATAACTTACCAAATCACTTTTCAAAAATTGACTTCCTCTCAAAAGAGCCTCAGTCTAATACGATGACATTCATAGTGTTATTTCATAATGATGTTTAAGTAAAATGAACACTGTCCTTTTCATAAACTGTAGTATTATTCCTATCACCATTATTCCTATCACCATAAAACTTGGCAATTTTGACAAATATGCCATTATAGAATGAAATAATAACAAGGCAAAGGATGAATGGATGTGTCCTTTCACCTTCAAAACAATTTAGTAACAATCTAAATCAACTAAAATCCTTAGCTCCAGACTAGAGGAAAGTCAGTGCAAAAACACCAATCTTGTTACCTTTCTTTATGCTATTATTTAGCTAACTCTCTAAATAAATAGAGCATCAAATAATATTATTAAGAAACTTTCTTCAGGTCAAATGTATATTCAACTTCTAAACTCATTTCTAAAATTGTCCCCATGATACCCAGATAGTAAAAGCAGAATTATTTTCAATGCAGTACTCACTTCCGGTCCAGGTTCCCCTACAGGACCATTGGAGCCTGGGGGTCCCACAGGTCCAGGTGGTCCTTTATCTCCCGTAGCACCAGTTGGTCCTACTTTTCCTGGTGTACCCTGAAAAAAAGTATAAAGGTCAGACACTTCTCAAGAAATTTAAGAATGCAGTTTTTTAAAAGACTGTGTTTATTCAAATAGCATCTCAGCAGCCCCCACCACCACTTTCTGGTAATAATTGCCCATTAGCATCCAACACCCAGGTTACGATACCCTCTTAAAGGCATACCCAGTTATTACATTCATCCTACATATCAAAGTGACCAAAAAGTATCCCTTCCCACCAGTTTAGGTGTGCACTTTTGGTTCTAATCTAGTGTACCACATCAATTCTGTCTGTTCTTTTGGAGTCTGTAACACTATTTAGATGTGTTCATCCTTGCACACTTCTGCTTTGCTTGCTCCCTTTATTTCCATATTTGGCACTTTCATCTCACTATTGGTTCTTGTCTTGTTCTGATAATAGAAAGATATCTTTTAACCCTGATTTGCTGGCTTCAGCTCTCTACCTACTTGTCCCTCCTGTTTCAAGGTCCCAGTATATCTTTCTTTCTACATTTGATATAAAACATCATTTGTTTTCTTCTAATTTTTAGCAGTAAAATTTAGTCTCACCAAAGCTAACAGTGAATCAAACTTTTATCCATACTTCAGGGAATATAAGATTAAGCACCTTCCAGGGGACAGGAGACTATTTTCAGAGTTCTTTATACTTCACCAACTTTAATCTCCACATTATATTAGCCTGATATTTCCCTTTGATGATTTATGACAACTTACTCTGTCAAATATGGATGTTACTGCTAGGCATCTTTATTTAAAAAGTGGCTACCAACTCACAAAAAATACTTTCCTTTCTCTAGTCCTATGGATATTTTAATCTTTAAAAAAAAATTAGTCACCCCAAAAACATTACTTCCTTTGTCTACTTCTTTAGTGCCAGGGTTAATTAGCCTTTCAGACTTGTAAGAGAGTTAAGAACTTGATATTTAATATCAAAACATCCTTAAGATATCAGAATTTATGTCTAGAAAGGACTAAATCTATTAAAAAACACGATGAATTCTCTCCTCACAAATTTTACTGATATAATAAGATGAAATATTGACCCGTGTTAGTTACTTACTGCTGGACCTGGCAGGCCTGGCATGCCTCGCTCCCCACGCTGCCCCGGCATGCCAACAATTCCTCTTTGTCCAGTAGTTCCAGCTGGACCAGGGGGACCATCTGGACCCTAATTTTGAGGATAAAGTATAAGTAGAAATTCTCCAGGACAAAAATATATGCAAGGACTTTACCATAGATAACAGTTTCGCAGGTCTCTCTCAGTATGAGAAAAAAATCTTGTTTCATAAAACCACGCTATATATAAGTAGCCATAATTGGTATTCCACATGGATCCTCTAACATTTTTACAAGTGAAAATGGCTCATAATTTGAAAGGATTTGAAGATTAATGTGAATATTGTCTAGATAAAAGGGGTAATTACTCTGATAAATATTGTTCCTCCTTATAAAAAGACAAAGAAAAATTTATAACAGAGAAAAGAAATAGTGATCTATACAAACACATTAATTCTAGGAGACATGGGTATGAAATAACATAATGTACTTTCCAAAAATTTATACAATACAGTACAGATTTTCTTAGTTTTTTAACACCATATCCATTACTATTATGTTTTTATATCTATACATATACTTTTTTCTAGAGCAGAAAATTGGAAATTGAAAATCTATAGGGCATAATGTCCTTAAAGGACATTTTATGAAAGTAAATAAACATAGAAACAGTTTCTTTGTAGCAGTGAATATGGTGCAGCCATGTTTGGAAATACCTCACTAGATGTGGTCTAGAATAAAAATGCCAAACTTACAGGCTGTCCATCTTCTCCTGGATCCCCTTTGTCTCCTGGGCCACCGGGGGGACCAGCCGGGCCCCGATCACCTACTCTCCCGTGAGAGCCAGGATCTCCTCGAAGACCTGGAGGTCCTTCCTTCCCAGGTTCCCCTAAGGGGCCTGCAGGTCCTGGAGCTCCCTAGTACAACAGAAGGAAACCCAGGAGAGCAAAGTGGAAGTCAAAACAGAAGACTGATATGATACTGGTCTCTGCCTCTGAGGCAAATGCCCAAGTCTCACAGGTTCATTGTTCTGGTAGATAAACAGTCATGCAATAGATTTAACAAATCTAAGTAAAACATAGATATAGGCTTATTCCACAGGATAACATTTAAATTACTTGTAGACAATTATCCTTGAGCCAGTATTAAAGTGTGATGAAAATAACTTGAATTTGCTAAAAATACTGAAACTTACTCCAACACTGACTATATAACATTTGATTCTGTCTCAGCTGTTTATTTATAAAGATAATATCTTATTTAAGAAGTTTCAGAGATATACCTCCTAACTGAAGAGATGACTATTAGCATATAGAAATGCAAGTATTCACTAGCTAGATGGAATAATAGTCAAAAACTGGCACTAAAAAATTATAAATAAGTTCCTCCAAGAAACAGAATTATTAAAGATGAATTTTCTTTGACAACATAGCAATCAAATTATTATAAGTTGTTAACATAGGAAAACAAATCATTAAGAGATTAAATTAAAGAATAAATAATAAATATATATGTGTATATATGCTATATGCACACATATGTGTCTTTGTGTATATTTTTACGTTTGTGTATAATTATGCTGCTGCCAAAAAGGTGAATTAATGATCTGACTTACAGTAGGGCCTGGAGGGCCAACTCTGCCAGCAGAACCTGGAAATCCTGTAGCACCCTAAAAATATTACATAAGAAATTTTAAAATAATAATAGTTAGATCTTCCTGAAATATATTTTTTACAGAGGTATTTAGATCTTTAAGATTCTCTTTCACATTTTGTTTTATATCTGATATATTTTGTAACTAACATATTTTTACTTTTATCCCATGCTTTTGAAAATAGATGTGGATTAATTAGTAGGAAAGACACTATTTGTCCACTTCCAATTTATCTTGAACATACATAAGTATGTTCAAGGCTAAATCTATACTCATATTAATGTGTTAAATAACTGTATTACATAAAGTTTCTCCCCATTATTCATTAACCTCTTCATAGGTAATCAATTATTTATGTTACATATGAAAACAGCTGGGTTTCCATCTAAATTAGGTGCCCTTTCAATTAATGTACAGTTAATAGAAGAAAATTTATGGTAACAGCTTTGGATTAAGATTAACTTTAGGGGCCTCCCTGGTGGCCTAGGGGTTAAGCCTCAGTGCTATCACTTTTGTGGACTGAGTTCAATCCCCAGTCAGGGAGCTACCCACATGGCATAGCAAACCTCTCCTGTCTCGCCCATTGCTCCCCTGAGCCATGTATTTCAGTAGATCTGCGTGTTCTGCTCCCCACTCTGTCTCTGGTGAATCCTTTCACCCTCCCATCTCTGACCCACACCCAAGTTCTTCTATGTATAAATAAATAAATCTTTAAAAAAAAAGACTAAATTGCCCATGAAGCACTGGACATATGCGACTAGATGTGCATAATTCCCAGAGCTTCAAATAAACTTACAGGTGGACCCTGAGTTCCTCGACCACCTTTTAATCCAGGAACACCATTAGGACCCTGCAATAAAAGAAAAACAAAACATCACTGTAGTAAAATAAAAGAGGCTAATCACTGGGCACTGGGTTCAAGTTGTGACTTTTTTTTTTATTCTTTCACTTACATGAGGGCCTGGAGATCCAGCTAGACCTTGTGGTCCAGGAGAGCCAGCATCTCCCTTCTGTCCTGGCTCTCCAGGTTCACCTTTCACTCCAGGTTGCCCATCAGGACCCTATATCAATTAGATAAATAAAAAATTGATTATGATAATTATAGACAAGTTATTTTATAGAAATTATTACTAACATCATTTTCTCATATTGTAAAATGGTGTTTTATAATCAGTATTAAAACATAATAGAAGAAAAAAATAAATCCCCCTCATGAAAACTTTGAAGACAATCTGAAAACAAATTATCCCACTATATTTGTATTGTAACAAATAAGCATACATTTGAAACAATGCAAACTCATTTTTGTGTCAGTCCATGAAAAATGTATTGAAAATCAGAATATTGCCCAGAAAACTATAAACTTTCCAGAATCTTAAATATACTTTCAAAACATATGACAATGACAATCAATTAAATTAATTTCTATAAGAAATGTACATTAGTAAATTAAGGATATTTTAAAATTATACCTGGGGTCCAGCAAAACCAACAGCCCCAGTTGGGCCATTTTCACCACGAGAGCCCTAAGAAAAGGCAAAGATTATTGTAGATATTACACATTATTCTCAAGAAGAAAAGTATTTAAAAATACAATTATATAAATCTGTAGTGTTTTGAAATGTATATAAGAGAAATTCAACTTATTTCTTGAAAAAAATTTTTGAATAATATAGGATAATGGTAACAGAAAAATTTCTAAAGTCAGAAGTCTCAAAGAAACTATTTAGTGGACAGCTGCTTACCAAGAACTAGTAGATTTTATAGAAATAATTCACTTATAATTTTTTAAGTTTAATGAAAAAAAAGCAAAAGTAGAAATCTAGGAAGTTATAAATGGCATAAACCAATTAGACATGGTTTTATAATATCAAGAAAATATGGATTATTTCGCTGTTCAATCTCATACTAAAGAACATCAAAATGTTGTCACTTACAGGATTGCCACGGGAGCCAGGAGGGCCAACTAAACCTCGAGGACCAGGTTCACCCTAGATAACAGATTTTATATGATTATTGCCTAAAACAATAGCAAAACATAACACTAGATGGATGCTGGCACTATGTGGGAGGCAGATAATGGGGGAGATTCTGAGATATCTAGCATAGTTACCATACTTTATGAAAAAGAAAACATGAGAAGCAGCCAACTTCCAGAAAAAAATTTTGAGTCCACAAAGTTATATCTTATAAAATTACCTTTTCTCCAGTAGGACCTGCAGGACCAGGAGGACCCAGGGGACCTGGAAGACCCTGTCAATTAACAGAACATAGGCATATTGAGGGAAAGAATGCACAGAAGTCTCCATGTTTAAATAAACTATCTAGGATGTTCTAAGTTTGTTGTAACTTAGCTGGTTTTGCAAAACATTGTCCATAACAAATAATATAATAAGTATATTCTCAAAGTCTTCCTATCTATTCTAAAGCAATTTCTACCATATTTTCTCCACAAAATATTTTCATCTCTTTCATCAATTTAACTCATCCATACACAACACTATAAATATTAGTTCTAAAACAATGCTACCCTTTCACAATGTTTCTCAGCTCATGTTTGCTAATCCTTATCTGAAATTTGAATATAGATTGAAAAACTTTTCTTCTTTTGTATAGAATACTGCATTCCTAAATTACACTAGCAAAATATCACTTATTTTAAGAACGTGAAATTGTGATAAAGTATTTAGTTTTCTCCAGTCTCCTGAGATGAACAGGAGTGTGACCACCCAACTTCACTGAGGTTCATGCTCAGAGCATAGGAAGCTTCCACACAGAGATATGAAACTGGGTCTTTTCAACATGTGATCACAATCTCTAAACTGTTGGGCTCTGTTGGAATATAGCCTAAAACAAGCTTGTTCTCAGATATTTATGTATTACTTCTTCATATGTTCAAACATGCTTTTATCATTTAATTTCTGTATGTATTACTGAAGAAACTAAAAGAACAAAAATGACTTTTGAATTTTATATGACTGATAAGAACATGAGGAAACTGATGTTATGTTCTCTGAATCTACAATGGAACAATATTTTCCCAATGATTTACTAAATATACTTTTTTAAGAATCAATTAAAAAGATTATATCATTAAATTGACAAACCATTTTTTAATACCGAGAAAACTGTTTTTTTCACTTTACTATATAACACCTTTACTATATAATTCTCTGCTCTTCTTCCCTAGAACAATGTGTGCCCTTAATAAAAATAAAGCAGTTATTGTCTAAATCCTGATCCTATTATGCTGAATTTTCAAAGTTAATTCATAATAATAGAATGTATTTTAGATTCCCACTTAAACTATCAATGATCATGCCTTTAGACAGTATGCACATAGTACCGTGCACCCAAATCATTCATTATGTAAAATACACTATACCAGATTTATTTAGACTGCTTTTGAAATGTTAAATATTAGATTTAATTAAACAGCAAGAGAGCTCACGTTCATAATTTGCTAAACTTTGTGTTTCAACTTCAGAGTCTCAAAAAAAAAAGAAGTATCACTATAACTAAATTTTTTCTATATTTTACTTCATTTTTATTAAAGAACCAATATAACCAATGTATTAACAGTAGTATTAACAGTAACTCAGTGTGAGATCTTTTTTCATGGCACAAATGTTATTGCTGGGGCATAGCATGACAGCCAACCACTGAAACAAATTATTCATCAAGTATCAGGAACTATTGACTGTCTAAGCAGTTGTAACCAACTGCTCTACCTGAAAGAATCACGCATGCCTGAAAATATATTTCAATCTGATTGTCTCACTATCCTCAGAAAAAGGGCCAGTCTCATATGCACTTTAAAAATGTGCTTCATGTCATTCTCACAACAATGACTTTATTTTTTGGTTTGCTCTAATTCAAGATAAGCAAAATGAATATCCATGGTTAGCCAACATCAAACCCCAAATTTCATTGTTCTCCAAATACTACTATCATGGAAACATGATGAATTTTATTTTGCAAAGTTCATGCAAGGTCACATTATAATGATATTATGGATTCCTAGCCTAGTTGGAAAAGGAATGATTTCACTTACTCTTGCTCCATCATTTCCAGCTGTTCCTTCAGCACCTTTCTCTCCTAGGCCACCCTGGGAAAACACACAAAATACCATTTGATTGTCTTTCCAATTTGCATGGTAGCTTTAAGAGAACTTGGGTTTATCACATGTTGATAGCTGTAGCCCCTTCAATCTGGAACAATTCCAGACATTTGGTATTTTTTTTTTACAAATATATATATTGAAAGAATGAATGAATGAATGACATGTGACTTGTGATAACAAAAGTAAAAGTCTGCCCAGAAAGTTGGTATTAGAATGTCTAAATGAATGCACTAAAAAAAAAACAAAAGAAGACTTACTCTGTCACCCTTGGGGCCAGGAGTTCCAGCAATTCCTCTTTCCCCTGGCATACCTTGCAGACCTGGTGGGCCTGTATCTCCAGGTGTCCCAGTTGGTCCTGGACTGCCCTACAATGAACCAACGATAAGTAATCTCAATTTTATATTAAATATGAACTACAAATATTGTTTTGTCATTTAGTTTCTATATGTATTACTGAAGTAACTTAAAGAATTTCTATTTAGGTAGATTAAAAATTGAATCTCAGCTATTTCTCTGGGTTCAGCCTACTGCTTACACTTTTTTGTTTGGAAAAATCATCTGTGAGTTCATTTAAAAAAAAAAAAAAAACAGACCTTGCCTTTTTGATTGTTGGTTTATGTTCTCAACTTTTCTCTGAGAAAATGAGTTGGCATTCAAGTAAATATTAGAAGGTTACAGCAAGCAGCAGCCCTTCTGCTCACCTGTGCCAATGCAGGTGTTCCTCTTCACCAACTTCTTCCTTTGCAAAGCAGCAGGCCTTCTGCCTGCCTGTGACCACGCAGGCCTCTCTTTTTGCAAACCTCTCTCTTTAGGGGCAGCTCTTTCTGCCTGCTTGTGTCTATGAAGTGTCCTTTACTTGCCTCTCCCTTTTTATAATAAACCTACCGTTTTGTATATATATATATTTTTGTATATATATATATATATATATATATATATATATATATATATGAGGGTTGTCTTTTGGGGGGCAACATCATGAGGATTCTAATCCAGAAAGAAGATACTACATTTGAAGAGTATTTCCTTCTCTCTCTCATGAACCCAAACTAGTATCAGGCTCATTCAGTGATTAAACTCAAGTCAATCTTATGCAATCACTCTATATCATGAAGATGATAAGGGATCTATTACTACATGATAAACAATTTTACTTCAATCGTTTACTATGAAGTTAGCCACATTTTCTACTACCAGTCTTAAAAATAGCACCCAAAAGGAAATAACACTGTTTTTTCCCCTTTATTAAGTACTGTATTTTCAAATTTCAAAAAGTACATACTTGCCTGTATTTTGTAAGAAGAATGATGGAACCAGAGACAAGGAAACTGGAGTATGATTAGGAATATCTCCTAATAAACTGTGCAATTTTCTGGTTTTCTTATCCCTGCTTATTAATGGAAGTCATTACACAATTTATAAAAATGAGTATCAGGAGTGGGTTCATATATGCGAAAATATGACTATGTGCTAGACCATAAATTTTATCATAGGGAGAGACTTCTTTTCAGCTGACTCTTTAGTACCAAGAAAAAACCTACTAGGGGCTCATCATCTATTTGCTAAAGAAGAAAATTACTCAATTAAGAAAAAAACAAGAGAAATATACCATTGTGTGTTTACTGAACAGTAATTTCAGAACATAATATACCAAGCTCACTACTATACTTACTTTTGGACCATCAGGACCGTGTCCACCAGCCATTCCCTTCTCACCAGGAAGGCCGGTTATTCCTGGTTCTCCCCTTTCTCCTGGATTTCCTCGTTCTCCCTAATGCACCAAGAGAATAGCAAACAGTCTCAGTCCTTGATCTAAAAATCAGTTAAATATATCTGGAAAAAATGCAAAATGACTTCTACTAGAGATAAATTTAGAATTGAGTAATTATTAAGGTTCAAATTTTCTATTTTGGCGATTAGAAATGAACATGAATTAAGTATATATTAGTTTCACATCACAAAATATTTCTCCTAAGATTGACTTTTATCAAGTTGGATTTTAATGCTTCAAATAAATCCCAGTTTAAGATAAGTTTTTTCAATCTAAAGCAGATAGAAAAAATTAATCATGAAGGAGAAAATACTTACTCTAGGTCCTAATGGGCCAACTGCTCCAGGATCTCCAGGAACCCCCTATAAAATGTATTTTTAATGATTAGAGGGAAACATTTTAAACTAAATTTTAGTTATTTCTTATAAATCTCTCCAGATATTAAATTTCTTTTACTGCACTGAGAAGTCTCACTAAGTCCATAGCAAAGAAGAAGAAAAATGTGTGTACTTTTATAAATAAGGGGCTATCTCATACTTAAGAAGGAAATATTTTTCCAGAAAAATTTATGTTATACTTGAATATTTGATTTTTGAAAATCAAAATATGCACAATATTACCTCACAAAGACTGTGAATTAATATTTTGAAACTACAAAATATAAGCTACAGGTCTTATTTCCTAAGGAAACATGAAAAAGTTTAAGTAGAAGAAACTGAAATCAAAAACAATGAAAAGCTGATTAATTTAGTTAATATTTCTTGAGCATGTGATACAGATAATACACCTAATAGGAAATTTGGGTTCAATTACCACAGTTGTGACTACGTTAAAGTTTCAGTTTATTCTTAGTTAAAGGAAAGTTTGTCATTTCAAAATTTCATTCAGTAATTAAGATAATAACAATATTAAGTAGGCCTCTAATCTTATTTCTTGAAATTTATATCTTCATTGTAGCATGATCTTTCTAAAACTCAATTTCAACAGTATTATTATTTAAACACCTTTCATTAATTTCTTGTTATGCTAATACAAAGAGCTAATAAGATTCATATTAAGATTCTCCATAATCTGGACCCTGATTCTCTCCTCCAGGCTCTCATTCACACTCACATTGTAGTCCACATTCCTAAATTAATGACCCCTTTTAAACTGCCTTATTTTGGTCAGCTTTTCCCACTTCTTGGAGTATTTTCTTACTTCCTTTTGTATCCCACCTCCCCTTTACCATCATTCATCCTTGATATTTCACAAGAGACATTTACTTTGCCTGGGGAACTTTCTCTAGATGCCCAAGTTTAAGAAGTCTTAGTTGCATCTTCTATGTTTCTACACAGAGAGTGCCTCACCTACCATGACTTTCAGAACATGCTACTATTATATTTTTTTACTACACTCTACCCCTGCTGTAATATAATGTAAGGACAAGATCCAAGTCCATCTTGTTTAATCAGTTAAGAACACTGCTTAGTAAAGCTAAACACAGAGTCCGCAGCAAATATTTGTTGAACAGTTTACATGAATAAATAAATCACTCAGAGAAAAATAAATTAATATGTTCTGGTGAAATCAGAGAAATATAATGGTTAATATCTGTGTGTATGTGTGTGTGAGTGTGTATAACCTCAAGTAAGAATGGAGTTATGGTAAGGTACAGTTAGTGGTTAAGAACAGTCTTGGGAAATAGGCCAACTGGGCTTTTATCATTTCAGCTGCAACTTATGGAAAATTACCTACCATCTGTATTCCTCATTTTCCATATTTGTAAAATAGGCACAGCTATCCTCATTTTCCATATTTGTAAAATAGGCACAGTAATAGCACCAAGTACAGAGGGTTGCTTCAGCATTAAAAGCAATTACATACATAAAGCAAATCAAAATGGAGCCTCACACACAGGAGTGATATTATGAGTCACTGACTCTCAGTATTATTATTTAAAGCCTCACCTGATCACCTGGTTTTCCACCTTCCCCAGGAGGCCCTGGAGGACCAGGAAGCCCCTAAAACAAAAGTAACAAAATGAAACTGTGAATCAGTGAAAGTTTATTAGACCACCAATGTTAACAGTTCACTTTTAAAATGCATGGAACTTCCAAATACAAATGGAACTTTCAAGTACAAATTAAACAACACAGAATGAAAAAAATTGTATCTTCTAAAATAACAACAGTTACTCAGTTTAGGTTTAGATTTTCATTTATACTACGCTTAGTAAAAAAGAAGAGATTATTTATATTTGTAGATTTTTATGGTTATAATATTTTAGGCTGCTAGAATATTGTAAAGTCAGTTCTGAAAGGTTTATTTTCTGCCACATTATGATTATCCATACTATTAAAGAGAATATACACAAATATACTATCATACTAAATATTTAGATAAATCATGAAAATTTGTTCACTAAAAAAATTTAGAGATTGTGCAGGTAAAACTAGATAAGCCATAAATTAGTTTGTTAAACTAATAGTTTGTTAAACTAATCAAGAATATTTTATTTTTAGTGTGTTAAAAGTTTAGGTTTTGATGAGTTTTTCAGTTTTTCAGTTTCTGTTTGAATAGAAATATTTTATTTTATCCAAATGTTTATCCTATTTATTTAAAAAGGTATGGCTTTTTTGAAAACTGTAGAATGTCACATCCTTTGATCCTTTCTTTTTATATTTTAAAAGTTGTATCATTTCATGGAAAAGGAAATATAGACCTGAATTAGTACATACCTGAAAGCCAGTGGGGCCTGGGGGTCCTTGTTCTCCTCTTTCCCCAGCTAGACCCTAAATATGAAAGAAAAAAAATCATTTATGAAGTTTGATCTTTATGTCTATCTCCTGTTTATGTGAACCACTAGAAGTTTTCGTATTTCTTCCAATCACATGCTTTTCACTGTAACCAGCTAATAAACTAATATTAAAAGTCACGTAAATGGTATTGTTTAAAGTCCCTTTTGGGGAGAAAATATCTTCCAAAGCCAATGAAAAGACTGATAATATGTGTCTATATTTTTATCCAAATATAAAAAGTCTGGATCCAACCATAAAATTACAGAGAAATTGAATAAACTGATCATGAAAATTCATTACCTTTATCTACTTAATCTTAAAATGATAATATTTCCACTGAAGTTTATTCCTCAGTGTCATAAGAATTGTAATGAAACCATTAAAACTAAAATAAGTAAAGAAATCATTCATTGTAGAGGATTATTGGGTTTTGGTGGTGGAAATGGTGTACAAACATACACTTGCATGAAAAATACATTTTTAGAGGTTTGAACCTATAATGCCTATGACAAATACTATGATGTAACCAACTTTACCTCAATAAACAAAATTGGAGAGAAAAAAATAAAGAAAATGGACAAACTTAATTTTAAAAAAGAACTAACATTTTATTTTTATTTATTTATTTACTTACTTAAAATATTTATTTATTTATTTATTTATTTATTTATACAAGCACTGGGTACAGTCAGAAGCGTGGGAGGGTGAGAGAATTCACCAGAGCAGGGAGCAGAACAGGCAGACGGACAGAGGTACACTGCTGAGGGGAGCAGCAGGCGGCTGGAGAGGTCTGCGAGCCATGTGGGACCCTCGCCCGGCGGCTGGGGATCTAACCGGCGCTGCAGAGGCTGTGGGCAGCCTTGCAACCCAGCGCTCAACCACTGCACCACCGGGGAGGCCCAGAACTAATATTTTAGAAAGATATTTAAATTGCCTCATCCCCAAATATACAAATTAGTGAAAATATATTTTTGCGAAATAATTTTTAAATCCTATGATGAAAATATATCTCAAAGGATAAATATTATTCATTTTTATCCTTCCAACAAAAACCCAGTTTATATAAATTTACATAGCACACATTATAGGAGATAATTATAATCCAGTTTATACTACATAGTTTATACTAAATACACTAGTATTTAGTGTATTTTACATAGTTTACATTTACATAGTTTATAGTTTTTACATAGTTTATACTAAATACACTATATTTGTCAAACATTTTTCCCACCTTATATATTCTCCAATGGTGACACATAAAGAAGATGAAATAACTTTTGCCATGAGCATTTTAAGGTTTAGAATGAAAAGAACAGTCACTCCATTTAAAAAGGCAAAACGCACCAGCAACGAAATCAAAAGATGTATTTGAAATTCGTGAGTCCTGAACTTTCCAATTTACTCCCCTTGAAACTTGTTCATAAGTAAAGTCTTAGACAAGTATCATTTAAAATTACAGTGTTGAATGATATACTCTCACTAAAAGATCACATACCGGGGGTCCCACAGGACCAGAAGGACCAACTTCACCATCTTTTCCAGGAGCTCCCTAGAATTGCACAGAGACAATTTGTGAAGTGAGACCATGAGAATTTGGATCATTTCATATTTTTTTTTTCTTTAGCAGAAACTGTATAATTACCCTCTGCCCAGGAACACCAGCATTTCCTGCCTCTCCAGGTTTTCCAGGGTCACCCTAAAGAGGATATGAAACTATCTTAAAATTCAATTAATTTGCTAAAAATATGCGTTCCAAGTGAGGATTATGATGTGATGGCAAGCATAGTGCATGCTGTACTCACACTGCTACCTTTGGGGCCTGGAAGACCCATGCTTCCAGGCTGCCCTCGGATTCCTATGGAGCCTGGAGGACCTGGCCGGCCATCCTCCCCTGGAGCACCCTAAAAAATTGATTGCAACAATATAATATGGTATCACCCAAATTATGACTTGCCTGTGCTTACTTATGAAAGTTGTATGTTTTAAATTGTCCTATATTTTTATCTTAGTGAATCATAACAGTTGAATTTTAAAAAAGAAGCTAATGAGGTATTTGAGTATTTGGAAAACAGATTTTATTCTATATATGCAAGCCTCATCTTCACATGTCTTTAAACTCTCACATTAATAGGAGAAATCTTTCTTCTTTAATCTGATTTGTGATAATGAAGATTCAGGCTTCTATTTCACATTTGCAATATAGGGGAAAGTCTCAGAATATACGAGCTGTCAAAATTCATGCCTACTTATCTCTTAAACGTATATAACTGGAAGGACATCAAGAAATGAAAATATTGTGAATAGACCAACTACCAATATTGAAAGACTACATCATTTTAAACTTTTTATCAATGTCAGGGAAACAACTGAGATTCATATATTTATCTCAATTAAATTTGATTAGTTTTTCTATTGAGAAACAATGAACTTTGGTTTAAACTACTTACCAAAGGTCCAAGTTTTCCTTCAGGACCTTGAACACCGGGATTTCCTGTTAGACCCTTAAAGTTAAAAGCAATTGTCAGCTTGTTGCTGGTCTATAATTGAAATAGATTCTAAAGAGTAAAAATAGCATTACATGAAGAGACCCATTTCTACTTTGCAATGCCCACTCTCATTGGCCTCGAGTTTTTTTCAGGTTTTTGCAATTCACTCAATATTCTCCAAGTTCAATGCAGTCTACAGTCAGAGGTCATTTTTACCATAAAGAATGCTGGCCAGTCATTCAACTGGCATTCCACCTTTATCTGAGGAAGATTATCTAAGCTTAGAAGAACCCAATGCCAGTTTCCCATGAAGAAGGAGAACAAAGCTATAAGAGACTTTTACTCATAAAGTTTAGGCTGGATTCAGGAGAAAGAACTTATATGGAGTGCATGAAATGCATCTTTCCATCCATCGTTTTGTATAGACCTTTCTCTTTCAGGGGCACTGCTGAGAACTGGGCAGTTCCACAGTTCAAACAAAAATTTTAAGTGACATTTTGTTAAAATGTTATTTATCTCTCTGCCAAAAATTAAACAAGTTGCTTATTAGCAAATAAAGAAAATACAAAAATTGATAAACAGGGTTTTTTCCATGCCAAGTGGTATAAGTATGAAAATACACTCCTTTGAGAAAGGGAAACTAGAAGATACAATGCTATTTATAATAAAAATAACAAACTAGTATTTAAAAATAATGAATTATGTCAAAACCATAAAATAAAGAAATGTTCCAAGTTATAAAATTAAGATTTAAAAAAAAAAGCCTACAATGACTCTTCAGGAGCATTCTTTGTGGAACAACATCTGTGTTCTTACCCGAGCGCCTGGGAGCCCAGGTTCTCCTGGACGACCTGGGTCCCCTTGACCTCCTTTGGGTCCTGAAGAACCTACAGGACCCCTCTCTCCTTGAGCCCCCTGTTCCAAAGGCAAATACAACATGTCAGGAAAAAAAGGGTGCAGGGAAACAAAAGCAAGCATATATAAAACTCGTGTTTCACAATCAAAGAGCTCATATGACACAGATGTTCTGTCATAGTAATTACAAATACTTCTTTGTAAACAATGTCATTTCACATTTTTGCTCTAATCTAATTCCTTGTAGGGTAATGTTTTTCATCACTGACTATTGAAAGTCGTGTTGAGAGCCCCGCTCCAATAATTTAATCTTTTAAAAAAGAATTTTGAAATAGTCTCTTTTCCAAATAAAAGTATAAATAGATCTCAGCTAAAGAAAAGACTTATGACCTTTTTTTCTTGGGAATATCCCCAGAAAGTTTGAAAACAAACTTCCCTACACCTCCAACCATTGTCCTTCTCTCCAAAAATCTATAATATAAAAGCTGCATAAGAGGAGGTTGGCTTTAGTCCTCACATCTTTGTTCATATCCTTTCTGGATCTGGACCTGTGGGAGCCAGGCCTGGACCCTGCTGGACAGTGGAATCTTTTGGAGAACCACTCACATGGCTACCAACATTGACAGGATGACCTTACCTTTGGTCCAGGTAAACCATCAGAGCCTGGAAAGCCACGATTGCCAGGAGCACCCTACAAATGACCAAAACATGATTCTTAATTATTGTTGATGTTTTTGTAATAAATAATGAGTAGGTACTTTTTATTTTTATTGCTATAAAGTTTTAGGAGTTGTGATCAGGTTAACATGGCAATCGATATGTGTAATAAAAAAGTACTGATTACACAGAAAGAAATTTTAATTTTTAGGAATATGTAAGTACTAAGCCAGATGATTCCTGAAATCAAGAAGTATTCTTACAATTCATTGTTAAAATAAACATAGATAAAACCTGTTATCTAGACAGGAGAGAAAAAGGAATGGCAGTTTTAACAGCAATCAAAATGTCAATGATAACATGTATTAACACTGTCATGTATGTGAACCCTTCACATCCCTGAAGCACTACACAAATGTTAGGTGATGTTATTGTTGTCCCTTTCAGACCTGTTCCATTATACTCTACCATTCTACTCCACAACAACCTCTTCTGATCTTTGAATTCACCAACCCCTTTCTGGCCTCCTGGCTTTGCATTTACTGTTTCCCTCTCCCGAAAATATTCTTTCTCATGGACTCTTGCTGACTCACCCTCATCTTCAGCACTCACTTAAAATGTCAATCTTCTCAAAGAATCCTATTTCCTAACCGACTAATATAATATCACACCACTGTCAAATACAGTTATTCTTCACCCCTAAGAACCTGTTATTTAATAAGTGTATACACTACTTATTAAAATATGCAACTATATTTTGATTTATTTATTGACTTATTTGTTGCTACCTCCACACTAGAGTAAATTATTGTTTACTAATCTCGGTAAATTATTGTTACTATTATTGATAGGACCACAGACTTCCTGTTCACTGATATATCCCAAGAACTAATATATCAAATTCGCATAGAAGAGTTGCTCAACCAATGTTATCTGAATGAATGCATGAGAATGGTTACACAGTTGGCTCCTTTAATTCCTCAATGACCACACTGAACTGTGCAGTGGTCCTGCAAGCATTTCTCTTAACTGCTCTAGGTTTCCTTACTATCCCAAAACTTATTCATGTAATTCCCCCACAACAAAAGATTTTATTCAAATGTTACCCTTTCTCCCACTGGACCTGGAGGACCGACTGTTCCTGGATCTCCTCGGGGACCTCTTTTACCTTCTTCACCAGGTGGACCTATTGCACCCTGAATGCCATGTGGCCCCTATTAAAAACAGAATAATAATTACCAGGAAGAGTCATTCAACAAGCTAGTTAATTAAAAGAGTCATTTAATGAAGTCAGTTGCACATTTAAACTAGGTAAATTAATAGTTAGATAAAGACAAGCTGAAAAAACTAAACCTTGACGCTGACTACAGAACTGAGACCCCAAGAGGGAGAGGGCTGGGGGACAGGAAACAATAGGGAGGAGGGAAGCATGATGATCTTTGGTGGTGGAGGATGGTAGAGTTGGTGGTGGGTGCACTACGGTGGTAATTCCTGCGGGGATACCCCAATGCTACCTCAGTTAAAAATTAATTAATTAAAAAAATCCATTAAACAAACTCTTTCTATCCAAAGGTATTCCGAATCTCATTGTCATTTTAAATACTTGGGCATTTGAAGCTACATACTTCTATACAATACTCAAGCTTTTCTTGTCAATAAAAACAAATGAAGCCTTACTGGTTCTCCTTTTGGGCCAGCTTCTCCTTTGAAGCCGGGAACTCCTGGATCACCCTAAAATAAAAATATAATAATAAGAAGTAGGACACTTAGCCAGTCCAATCTGCTTTAAGTAAGTATAGTGAATGGGCCTTGAAAACTTTCTGCAGATGAGTCTACAGAACTAGTATAACACAGTCATTTTATTTTTAATTTTGCAAATCTTGTGTGTGAACTTATAAAATCCAGTATAATTTGGTAGTAGTTTATTTTACAGTGGTCTTCAAGTGATTTATTTGTAAAATCTTATTTTTTCTATCATATACTAGAATAATTAGAATTATTCTGTTATAATTTGATAGTAAAATTATAATTAACATGATAATTTCTATAAATAATTTAAGATTTATTTTTGGAAGTAGACTTGTTCACCTAGAATAACAATATATTTATACTGATATTCTACTGACTGAGAGTTTCACAAATGCAAATAGAGCATTTCAGTTTTTTATTGTTCCAGTGTTTTTTGGTTCTTAAATCATAGTTCAAATTGTGGGAAATGTATTGCTTAACAGAGAACACAATAAAACCAAATGTATGATATCAGGAACACTCATGTTTTAATAAATCTGTCAACAACATTTTTAAAGGTTTATCAGCATAATTGTAGTGCACAGACAGCAGGGCCGGTTCTCAATGGATCTGGGCAGATGGGTAAACGAGAGTCCTGCAGCCCTCAGTGGCTTTTTACAGGCTTTGTTGCTCTTTCTACACCAATTGCAGTGCAGCATCCAGGCACAAGGTAGGTGGAAGGGTGGGGGGCATGCAGGGGGGCCAGGATGCTGGCAGACCTCCCAAGGCCCAGCAAATCTTTACTGTCTCTGGGCTCATTCTGATATTCTCTCATGGTCTCTTCCTCTCACAGCTTTTCAGCCACTGCTCTCTGCCACATACCATGCTCTGTGATGCTGCCCTTATAGCCTTAGTCTCTTTGCTTAGGCATGCTCACTTACACGTGTCCATACCAGGTGTCCACCATCAAGCATGCGTACACTGAGCCCATACTCCTCCCAAGTGCCTCCTGCATTCAAGGCTGCAGATGATAGCCACAGAGGCTAACAGCACAAAAGCCTAACCATCACTTACCCTACAATAATCAAACTACTTGAAACAGAATTTAAAATATGTTTTAACTAGTACTAGGAAAAAAATTATTTAATTTTTATATATAGCAAGCAAAAATACATATAAGCACAAGTACTCAATGTTTATTTCTTACGGGTTTATCATATCTTTCCTAATAAATAATTTCTACAAATATGAAAAAGTGTTGAATATGTGCAATGTGTTGGAATCTTTCTTCAAGAGTAACTTTCAAGATATAGCTGTTGAACCCAAGTTTAGCCAAATCATTACAAATCCCACTAGAACTACTCTCAGCTCACTGTTAGCCCCGTGACCACCTCATGGATGTGCCTGGCATCTGAGTCCTCTGCTGCAGTAGTCTTTTCTGCAGCCCACCCACTCTGAGTCACTCACCCTGCTGTGGGGTTCAAGAGGGCTCAGGGGATACTTCCGTAGAAAGCAACTGGTACTTTGTGATTGCTGCATGCTTAGTGTTAAGTTCTCTGCCCCTCATGAAAATCCCTGTTTTGGTATCTTCTGAGCAAAGTATAAACCAATCAAATTCCTGAAAGCAAAGGATACTGAATACCTTTTCTTTTTTTTTTTTTTACCACAAGGGTTTTTACAAAGAATGTGTCTCACTAGAAACTAGTGTAATAAGTTACAAGATTGATCGTGTACTGGATTTTAAACTTTTTATTAAATTGTAAAATTTTGGATAAATTTTATATAGAAAAAGTGAACCTCAAATGGAAAGCCAAAAAAAGCTCCACATTTCCCCCAAACTGGTTGCAAAATAGTCCCCTAATGTTGTTACTCAACTACTCATAAAATTCTATGAGGTATACCATGAATTTATGAGCTTATTATTTTAAATAAAAGAACACTAAAATTTAACATAATACAATAATGCTCTGCATTGAATTTCACATCTAAATTGTACATTAACATTTGGCTTTCACTCTATGAAGATTCCTATCTTGTTTGCCTCATTCAGATGAAACCACATTATCTATGCATCATTATATCTCATTACATGTTATTTCTCTTGATGATTTTGGGTGGATTATATTAATGGAGGATAGTTGTTTTAAAGGACATTACCGGTTGGCCTCGAATTCCGGGAGGTCCAGTACTACCCTGAGGTCCTGGAGATCCAGGGGGCCCTGTCAAACCAGGAGGACCAGAGGTACCAGGAGAGCCCTGTCAGAGAGAATGAATGTCACCATGAGCAACAGACCTAAATAGAATTCCACGGTCAATGTTCAAAGGAGAGTATCCATTTGAACTTCACATAGCTAAATGCATTAATGTACTCACCGTTGGGCCTTTTGCACCAGGTGTACCATCAGTTCCCACTACACCCTAAAAGATAAGTGAAAAGTTTATAAAATATCAAGCCATATCCAGGGTGAGATTCAGACATCCATCCACTTTCCAAAAGGAGGCAGAAATTTACTAACAGCGTCAACCACAATTATATAATAAAAAAATTTTTCTTGACTAATTCTCCTTTTCATAAAATAGACAAAACTTGCAGGATTGACAAGTGAAATGTGTTTTTTTTGTGAGTTAAAAGCACTCATTCAGAATTCAAAGAGAACATTATGAAATAGGTTACATTTGTTCTGACATTGCAAAATATGCCAGGTTTTTTGTGCTATTCAAAATATGCTAGGAACTTACAGGAAGACCTTGAGAGCCAACTGGACCTGGTTGCCCAGTTTCACCTCTTTGACCCTGAGGACCTTCAGGGCCTCGTGCTCCAGTGGGGCCTGCTTCTCCCTAGAGGGGTACAAAAGGAAATGTTCATTTAAGAAAAACAAAATGTGTTGTGGTGCAAAATTGATCTTTTATTTGTTCTTTTACGTTTTATAGCCAAACATTTAAAGGTATCAAGAACACAAAGAAGTTTACAAAGGATGTGTAACCTTAAACTAGTTTAAGAAGAGAAAATACTTTTCCATCTCTTCAGGTTTGATGTCAACGCCAAGAGCAAAGCAAAGTGTTAAAGGTAATCTGATAGCTACCTTTCTTTCAACCCAATAGTAGTCCAAATAGCAAATAAAAATACAGATGCCTAGTTAAATTTTAATTCAGATAAACAATAAATAACTTTTAGTATAAGTTTGTCTCATAAAATATTTGGGATTTATACTCAAAATTTATTTTTTGTTTATCTAAAATTCAAAACTTAACTTTTTTTTTTTTGTATTTTATTTGGCATATTGTCTATGTGGGTCTAATCCTGGAGGCACCTGGAACAGGAATTTTAGAACAAAATAAGCCTTCAGAGGACCTTTAGACTGATGAACCACATAAAATCCCTATTAACTCCTGATTACTGAATTGAAAATGACTGGATGTGGAGGTTTATTCTTCATCCAGAGTAAGATGCCAAGCAAGAAACTTACATATATGTAGGAATCCTGGCCATAAAGTAAACACCAAAAATTTTATGCTGGTGGTGAGTGTATTTTAGGATAGGGTAACAATTTCTGAGAGGAAATAGTTTTGATAGGTGTTTGATTTTATTAAGCATTTGCCAGTAGCCAACAGTCAGTTCTAGAAAAACTCAGGAAAAGAGGGAAGTATCTAGAATGAACTGGTATACAAACTGATTGGTAGTATAGAAGTAGAGACAATTTTCTGTTGACTCATAGGCCAAGGCATTATAAGATTTATTTTTTTCAATTCTCTGACCAGAGCTCAGTTTGGACAGTTTGGAAGCAGAAGATCTTGGAAGGGATTTTGAATGGAGGACATTGGGAGGTTGGGCCCTCCATGACCAGAGTTAGTGGCAACAGGATGAGGATTTCAAGAAGGTTGGGCCCTCCATGACCAGAGTTAGTGGCAACAGGATGAGGATTTCAAGAAGCAGATCATATACATGAGAAACTGAAGTCCCACAGTCTGAGTTCATACTGAGTTCTTAGTGAAATGATATAAGGCGTAATTTTAAAGCAGTTGCAGTCCACTGGCATTAGAGAAAGCCTGAAGAGTAATTAGATTATATCACTCTCAGATTTCAAAGAGTATTTCAAATGTCAGCTATAGACTTTTTTGTAATTTGCTTCAAAGTTCAAATTCAATTTGAGTAACACAACTAGGAAAAGCGTGCACCTTTATTGAGGAGTGACCTTGCATCAAGCACTATGCTCAGCATTAGCATAGATTATCTCACTTAGTACTCCACAAAATTCCTTGAGCAAACAAGGTTTAGAGAAGTGAGGTGACTTCTCATGGCCACAGTCATATTTGTACAGCAGAATCTTGTGTAAATTCTTTCTTCAAGTTGAAAATTAGTGCTAAAGGGAAATTGTGAGGAGCAATCAAGTGCATTGTGTTGCTTGAAATTTGAAAGTACTGTTTGTTCTGAAAGTATTCATTAATCTAGCTAGTATACTCTAAATAACTTCCTACTGTAATCCTTGAACCATCATCCAAAATACTGAGAGAAAACAAATGTGACTCACTAAAAAGTAAATAATCCCAGCAGAATACTTTAATCTATTCCCACATGGAGAGCCAAATAGCCTTCTTGCCCATTCCTTTAATGTTTGTATAAATTTAGGGTGGGGGCAAGAATGAGGCCAACATTGTGTGAGAGAACAATTTTTTGACAAGTTTTGATTTATTTTGGCCTCCTATTGTTTAGAACATTCTGCTATTTATTACTGCCCGGCACTCTATCCAAGAACTGAGGTCCAATTCAGATTGCATCTTATTCCTTGCAGCTGTTAAAATTATCTGGCTATAGACAATAAAATCCAACAGATTCTTTGAGATCACAACTATATGATTGTAGGTAATTCTCTAATTTTATTTTTTCCCCACTGTAATGGACATTAAGCATACTCTACACTCTCTCCTTAATTTAGATCAACTTGCAAAAATGCATCTTCCTTTGATTCTTATTGTTGTTACTTTGCTGTAAAATTCATTGTATATTGATATGGCAGATGTTTTATTTGTATGCAAATTGAAGTTAGGTTATATGTTCATCCAAGTAAAAACTGGCTTTTCACCTTTAGAAATAGTACTTCCATATTCTTCAATAAGTGAAATAATCTGAATTTTGTGACTCATGTAATCAAGTAGAGTTAAATATGTTAACATCTTACCTTCATCCCAGGATTTCCTGGAAACCCAGAAGAGCCAGGTATCCCAAGAGGACCCTATTAGAAGAAACCAGAAAAGTGCAGAGATATGTAATTAGGTAACTAATTAAGTCCTCCTTTATTCTTTGACAACATTCTGTACTTTGACAAACAATAAAAAAAATAAATCACAGGTCCTCCCTGGTAGCACAAGGGGTTAAGATGCAACCTATGAAGTTATTCACAGTCTCTGCAACACGAGTTCGATTCCCAGCCAGGGAGCTACCTTTATGGCGCAGCAGACCTGACTTGCCCGCTGCTCCACTCAGCGGTGTATTTCAGTCGATCTGCCTGTTCTATTCCCCACTCTGTCTCTGGTTAATCCTCTCACTGCCCCCTGCAACTCTGGCCTGTACCCCAATTCTTGCATGTATAAATAAATCTTAAAAAAATCACAAACATAATAATATAATTTTAATTACTTCCACATTGATATAAAATAGTGCTAAAAGACTTTCCCAGTAGTCTTAAACATGGTAGTAGGATTTCCTAGTTGTAGCATATAAGATTTAGTTAGTCACAAATACAAATTGCTTGAAACAATTGCTGTTGAGAGATGTATTTTCTTTGTGCAAACCAAGCAATGAAGGTAATATCTAGAAATCTCTATTTTGTATCAAAATCTAAGATTGTATTTTATCTCCATAAAAATAATGCTTAAGAATCATTTGAATAATTTAGAGCATTTTTTCATTAAACTAATAACAAGTTGACATTTGTCACTATCTTACATTTGGGAAGGCATACATAGAGTTTCAAATAAGTATTCAAAGGTTGAACTTAAAGAGAGCATAAAAAGGATTTTATTCTAGGCTGTTCTGTTTATTCCTTAAGAACACATTTTAATTCTATCAGTTTGGCATTAATTAAAGTCCTTTCAAGCTATACTTCTTTTTTATTCTCTTATGTTTTGTTTCCTTTTTACAAGTAACAAGGTTAAATAACTTCAATTACTACTTTTGGCATGTAGGAAAAACTGAGTTTTGAAGATTTTTTCTTGGTCTTTCAGTATCGGTTCATTTTGATCATGAATATTCCTCTACAACTCTCTCTCATAAGATTGTCTTTCTTGGTGTTGTATTAACAAAATTTACCTTATGGAGTCTGATTTAACTTTTGCTGTTTCAAGAAGATAAAATTGTTCCACAGACCAGTTAGCAGCATTTTCACTTACAATATTTTATGCTCAGTTACTACAAAATTCTTATCAAGAACAAAGCATGGCTATGCAATATGGCTCATAAATACATTTGTGTACTTTTAAAAACTTTTAATTTAGTACAATCATTGACCTGTGGAATCACCCATAGAACTTTAAAAAAATTAGGATTTCTCAGTCTATACCCAGAGACTGTGTTTGATTGCTGTAGATATCAATATATTTAAAAGCTTGCCAAAAGCAGCCAGTGTTGAAAACCACCATTTTAATAGTAAATAAAGGTTACTACATAATGCCTATATTATAATATATATACATATGTACATACATATTTTGCTTATAACTAGTTTTAGTCATAGAATAATTTCTTCTAAATGCCATTTCTTCCTTCAAAAAATCAGGTCACCACGATTAAAGTCACATAATTTGATGGAAAAAGTTATATATGAATCAATTATGATATAGTCCATAAGGTAACTTTATATAGACTGAGTCATTTTTTATTTTATTTTATTTTTTGCTTCTAGGGATATAATTTAAGTTCTTTTAGCAAAATAAAAATTGAAACTTAATCTATGCCACTGTTACAACTAGAATCTACTTTCTATTCACAGATATCACAAGATCATATACACCTTTTAGAATCTAAGTAGTTAATGAGCAATAATTGAAGAAAGAAAGAAAAAGGGTAAGGGGCAAAGTGATACATTAGAAAGTTATGAATTACAAAATTTTACTTTTGTTTAAAATTACTATCAGTAGTTAAATAAATGTTAAGATTTTCATCTTCAAATGTGAGTTAAAAGGTCTTAATTCCAGAGGAAAAGCTGTGAAATAGTGCAAAACACAATAGAACAAAACACAATAGAGCATCACTAACACCAAGCATAAAAAGCACAGTATATCAATTTTTAGCATACTGTGAGTCTTTCTCATTTCTCAGTTCATCTTACACTTTTACTTCCATGGCTTTATATATTAACTATATGTTAAAAGTTCCCAAATCTATATTTGTAATTCAAATTTCTATCTTGAGCTCTACTTTTCATATCCAATCACAAAATTGAATTCATTTCTTCTGGTCCTAAACTCACAAACAATAGCCTATTCATCTTTTTTGTATTTCCAGTTTCAGACAAATGGTAACACCATGTATCGAACTGTTGAAACCCAAAAACTAATAGGTCATGTTCACTCCTTTGAAATACTGTCAATACTTGTTACCACTATAATTTTAGCTCTTGTCTTTATAATTTCTCTCTAAGGTTATGCCAAAGGCATTCAAATTAGTCTCTCAGCCTTTAGTTCTAGCTATCTTCACTTTATATTCCATATTACCAGCAAATGATCTTTCTGGTTCATGACACTACTCTGTTTAAAATTCCTGAAGGTTATCTCATTACCTACTAAAGAAAATAGCTAAAACACCTTTAACATAGTAAGTATAAGCCTTCATGATCTAGCTTCTGCCTCTCACTCCCATTACACATCAGCATTTTCCTGGTTCATCATGTTTTTCTTCTATCCATCCTATGGACCATGCTAAAATCTTGCCCATTTTATACAATTATCTTTCAAGACTTAGTTTAAAAGTTGTTCCTCTTTAAGTCTTCCCTGACATTTGTCACTCACTACAGGTTTAGGTACTTTATTTCTTCTTAGACCTCAAGTTGCACTCTATACTATAGCAGTAAGCAATAGCATTATACACAATACT
Organism: Talpa occidentalis; assembly: GCF_014898055.3. Classification (NCBI taxonomy): domain Eukaryota; kingdom Metazoa; phylum Chordata; class Mammalia; order Eulipotyphla; family Talpidae; genus Talpa; species Talpa occidentalis. The sequence continues at coordinate 114,866,026 of NW_023603184.1, forward strand.
AACTGATGTACAGGTCTTCCTTAATAGCTACAGCAGTCATCAAGGACAAGCACAGTGTGTTTATAATCTTTCTATTCCATGTGTCTGGAAAACAGTATTGCTCTATATATTTTAATGAATAAATACATGGAGAATGAATAAATATGAAAGTAATATAGCTCACCATTGGCCCAGGTTTTCCAGGCATACCATGTGCACCTCGTTGTCCCTAATCAAGAGAAAGAATAGGATAAGATTACATTTATTTGCTCATAAATAAATCATTTGCTTTATGAAATTTTTCATGTTAAAAATTGAAAAATAAACATAAGGTTAACTGATAACAATCTTAACTGGGTTAATAGTAGAAAACGTACACAACTATACAACACTGGTAATGTAATAAACACATTGATCTTTATTAGTAATAAGACAGTCAAGATTGAAAAATGAAACAGATTAAAATTATTCTTTTTACTTTAAGGTATCACCTTCTGTCATATGAGCTCAAAGCATTTTGAACAATTCAGTATTGCTAATAATCAGATTAACTCAGACAAGGAAAATCATCCTTGTAAAAATAATAAACCACAGAGAGATAGAGAGAGAAAGAGAGATTAAGTTAAAGTGCATGCTGTGGGTATCAGCCAGATTCCATTTCAGGGTTAAAGCATTTATTTCACAGACAGAAAGTACAGAAGTATAACAAACTAATGACTTACAGTTGAACCCTCTCCACAAATTGCCCAAAACTAAAAGAAGTCACCTTTCTCAAGGTTATGCACTTCCCTGGGTCAATACAATGATACAAAGGATTGGCCTCCATTTGAGACAAATCTAAAGATCCAGCTCTCCAGCTCATTGGGCTTGACTGAGGTCTCTGTTGCAAATACTGAGATTTCTCCTTCTAATAAATTCTGATGCTTTTATTCATTTATTCACAAGTGTAGTTTTTAAGAGCATTCCCTCATAAATGCCATCATATAAATCTTTGCTTTGATTCTATTTGCTAAGAAACCTGACTTAAGACCCTAATACCACTGGTTCCAGAAGTGTTATAGGAAAGCAAATTCAAAATGGACTTTTTAGGCTGAATTCCTCACTGGCCAGTTTGTGATAGATAGATTATGGATCATCTTGGAAAGTGTGGTGATGCAGTAGTAATGTCTCCAATGGCAAACTGAGAAAGGGCATAAGTATAATGAAATGGGCTATGGGTACAATAGATCAGGAATTTAAGATGATTTATCGGGAAATAGCAATTGTAATGTGTATGGAGTGGTCTAGTTAAGTGAATCCAGCAGAGAAGGATGTTGAAAATCTGATAGTAATCAATCATCAATATAAGGCTTCTTGGTAGCATTTCAAAATTTTAACTCTTACAACCAGAAGCAAGAAAAAGCTGAAAACTGGGCCCAGAATATGATAAAGATTTATGAATTCTTGAGAAACTTGGTAATGCTCAAACCTAAAAAGTTTGTTATGCCATAGTCAGAGCTTTGGACCAAAGCCCTGGCTTTTATACCACTGAGAAGTTCTCAGATGGTTATCGTCCACAGGCTAGGGGTAACTATAAGGAATACTAGAAACCTGAGACACCTAGCAATAATAAGGATAATAAGATCACCAAGTAATAGAGACCAAGTGGTGGTCCTTAACCATCCAAAGCAAAGTGGGTGCAATGTCATACACTGCAAGGTTGAAACCTTAACAAGGGTAGCCTGACCTTTAGAGAGCTATGAAAAGAATAAATAAAATATGCAACCCTGCTCCCCCTGCAGCTTCAATGTATATGGACAGACAACAAGTGTATTAATCAAGACATACAATTAATAATATAAATTATGGACAAAAGATGCGCTCATCAAACTTACCTTTTAGTATTGTAGCAAACATTAAATAAAATTAAAATGCTGAAATAATGCTTGGCATATAATAAGTACCTATAAATATTACCTATTACAATTTTATTACTTTTCAAAGTTTATGTTTACCACGGGTTATATTCCCTGCTTCTGGAGGTTTTCATAATATTTTAAATTTCTGTACTAAACTAAGTAGACAAGTGTTCTATGGTTATGTAAGATGTTAAATTAAGAGAAAACAGGTGAAGAGTATACATGGAAACTCTCTATGCTATCTTCACAACTTTTCTATAAACTTAAATTTATTTAAAATTAATAAATAGATCAATTAAAATACATAAACAGTTCACCTGAGAGAACTGAAATACATATACTTACAGGAGCACCCTGTGGCCCAAGTCTACCTCTCTCTCCTGGCATTCCCCTTGGACCCTGTAGATGGCAAAGAAAAACACATCTCTTGAAGCATCTTCTTTGAACACTAGCATAATTTGAGAAATTACTCAGTCCAATTGAGACTGAATATAATGGGTCACCAAGCAATATTATTTCAAGGGACAATTCTGGGTATGAAAAACACTCTAACTGTGGAGACTTATAACCTACAACCTCTTACCTAAATATATTTCACTTAGCTTAATTTCAATAGACTAAATTTATAATAATCCTGATTTTAATAACAAGATAGAAAAGGAAAAAAGGCATTAAACAACTATGAAAAACAATGAAACACAAAAAGACTTTTCTACTCAACTAGATGCTGTATCTTGGTGTATTTCCCTGGCAGCTGGCAATCAAGATTATTTCAACAACTCACATATTTTCTTTGTCTTTTTTTTTCCAATTGTAAACATTCTCTTAATATGATCTAAAAAAGGAAATAACAAAGAATTAAATTTATACTCACCATTGGGCCCATGGCACCCATTGGACCTGTGGGGCCAGCTTCACCCTAAAGCAAAAATGAGATTGCAATATAGTATGAGAAAGCTACAAATGATAGTCACATCACTTTCTTCTATGTGTGTCAGTTTAAAAGCGTATTTTACAACTGAACATTTTAAAGGCATAGTAGCAACAATGACTCTCAAAATTCTGCTAATTACCTTTTCTCAAAACACAACTGAAATTTAGCTTCTAATAGAAATAAGTCTAAAATAAAACTGAGGATTTAAAAAATAGATGGAACTATCACACCTATTCATATTAATTACTGCCAAAAGGGAAATTTTATGTCTATGTCTGAGAATACTTTAGCTCAACTACACTGATAGAAACCCAAGGCCATGGTGGCGATTCTTGATGACAGTTAAGTCAATAACTGGCACGTATCCTGGCAAATCTATTGCCATTCATCTATGAAAATTACATTTATCTATTTAAGCATTCATTTTTATATCCATCTTTCTTCCAGAATTATTTAAAGTGGTTCTAAAATATTGCTATGCACTTACAACATAACTGAAATGCAACTGTGAGGTTACATGGAGGTATTTTGCAATTACCTTGGAACCAGTAGCTCCAACTTCACCTTTAGGGCCTTCAAGACCTTTGGTTCCCTGAGAAGAAAAATATAAATGTACATTTTACTGCATTTATCCTCAGAAGCATGAAAAAAGAACCAAAACAGCAGACAGAAATGCCTTGAAAATGGATCTTAAATTTAAAGTTGATATCCAAAATATTTCTGAATTCTCTATGTGTTTAGAGCATCTATTTAAAAAAAAAAACTAAACTAGGGTTTTGGCCTTAAATAACATCTTCAATTCACATTGTTCTCACATTTCAAATTTGCATGGCTTCATAGAAAGTTAATGTATAATTACAAATAAAAAAATCTTTAAAGGTCGTGGTGGCTTTATGTTAATGGTTATAGAACTATGGATTTATACAATACAGATTATATTTAGAGGTGATGTGCAAAAAATTAATAACTAATACAGCAGCAATAATCCTAATCAGAAGCTCAACTACTCAAAACAAAGGCTAGGTAGTATGCACTGAATATCAATCACCTTTTCAGATAGACAGAAGATAGATTGATGATAATTATAGATAGACAGATCGAAAGATAGACAGACAGATGTATAGCTTCTATATGCATGCCTAACATATAAAGGTCACATATTAATTATCTTGAGTTATAAAGAGAGAAACATTATATGACTTTCCAAGTCCATGTTGACTGGGGCCCTCCCATGATCTAGTACACTGTCTAGTATCATGTCACATATTACTAAGAACTAATTGCCTATTTTCTCAACTGTATCCCTTATTAGCCTCAAGCTGAAGTCCATGGACTTATCTTGTTCATCACTGTATCTTCTTTTGCAGCATAGCACTGAAGGCATATTAAGAATACAAAATACATTTGCTTATATAAAATCAAATGAAATTTGAAGTAAATATATAAAAACAGTATGATTTTGGTGACAACAAATTAACACTGCAACCACAGTTAGTAAAAGGACAATTGACAAATGGAATTGTAAAGATACTGAAGGTAATTTATCCCCCAGACCCTACTCAGCAAGCCACAGTATCTGAAAGAACTATAAAGGTTTGAACTTACTCGGTGACCCTTCAGTCCTGGAAGACCAGGGGCCCCAGGAAATCCTCGAGCTCCCTGTGGAAAAAAAAAGTGATAAGACATTTCACAGTTATTAATAAGAATAAGAAATTGTTTAACATATATAAAAATATATGTGGTACATACTTTTTCATCTATACCAAAGAAGAGAAAGAAGCAGTACATTTTTATCTATCATAAAACATTTACCTGATCAAAAATTAACAAAGCAAACACACTGTTAGAAATGGAAATTTGATTTACACAGAGACAGAGATTAATAGCAAGTATTGATTTGATAACATTTTCAATTTTTCAAGTGACATAATTGTATTATGATTAGTAGCAAAAAAAAAAAAAAAGAAAACAAGCATGAATCAACACGTTCAGTGTCTGATCAGGTCAAGGCATAAGGAAAAAATCAGAAAAAAATCAGGAGGGAAATTAAGGAATACTATGATTTCCCTTCTTTATATCAGGCTTTATTTGTGGTAGAAGAATAAACACAATTGTAGCAAAGCAATGTGTTTTATTTTCTCTCAACTTCTAGCAGCAGAGTATGATTAGAAATACATGAAAATTTTATTAGATATTCTAAGTAAAATATTCAAGAGAAGCTCTGTGGATTTTGACTGTCTAAAAATCTCAATGAGGAAATGACAATCATATAGAAACACAAGTCAAGAAATATGGAAAGAATGGGCTGGTTCCTTGACTCAATAATATCTGTTAAATATATAATTTTATAACCTTCCATCTAAGCATATTGGATAACAAAACAATAGAAATATAACAAAAATATCAATTCCAAATGGAAGACTATTTGGAAATGATTTTGAAACTTTTTCTTAAAATAGATAAGAATGCTGTGACTTAATTATTCACTTAATTGTTCACATTATTCTGGTTTTGAAGTGAATGTCATTACCACTACCACCAGCAAACTGAGTACCTTGATAACACAGATTTATGTTATCAATTATTAATCTGCATACCCTGTTACTTAAACTTATGCTGGGTTAGTGGGCATTCAATGAATAATCAGTGAATTAAAAAACTGAAGAAATGAGTTTACATTTCTCTTAACATGCCACTATTCCTAAGGAAATTGTTTTGTGCTAGGACAATCTTATACAAATAGCAAAATTCTTCTGTTCTGCATTGTCATAGACTTCATTCACTGCCAATGAAATAATGAATAAGAAACTCAATAAATGAATTTCATCTAATAAAAGGAAAGCAACAATTTCTCTGTGACCACTTGCAGGGGAAATATTTTTAGAGTGTTTTGTGAAGGAGATGGTGGTTATTACAGTAAGGGCACATCAAACCTGGCTTTCTGAACAAAAAAATTCCACCAATTCTTCTGTTTACATAGCCCTGCTTAGGAATTCTTTCACCTCTAGAACTTCCTTTAAGTTTTTCCACTTGGAATGCTCCCCTTTCCTGAGAGTTTTTCTCCCTTCCATCCTGAGCAGGAAATTCAGCACACAATCAACTAAATCTACAGGGGAATTACCGAGCTATGTTATTTCAAATAATTAGCTAACTTTAGGGGGTTTGTGCTCTGCAAGGGAATTCTCACATGATTACATTTCTCTAATTTAACACAAAAAATAAACCAGATGTACTAGTGCTCATAAAATTTTCTCATTCTGCTGACCCAAGACTGTCATCACACCCCAATCACACATCTTTGCATTGCACTTGCAAAGTGCATCTGTGACATGCTGGCAGGCACATTTCCTCCCCATGGAGGACACACACTGTGAGTCTGTGCAAGAATGCAGCAGGATGGGAAGTTCAAGCCCAGATTGGTTGACATAGACATCTGTGCTGATGACTAAACCTCATGCCTTTCTTTATCTGTATTGATTGACTTCCCAGGCTAATGGGAGAGGAAAGAAAAGAGAGAACACAAGGAGCTAGGGAACTGGTTTTGCATTTGAAACTAAATAATCATTGGAGCCCTGTAAATTCCCTTAAAAGATCAGCATTCATGTGTTTAAAAAAATTCCTAGCATTGAAACTCATCAATTTTCATAAAGTACATGGAGAGTAATTCAATACTGTTGGATGTGTTGAATGGTAGAAACATTAGAAAATTATAGGAAATATGGTAAACTGGAGTCAAAATCAGTTTATAGGAGAAGCTTTAAGAACAGGAATGTTATCAGAGGATTTATGCCTACTTATATTCTCTAATTTTCCCCATTGCCTCTGTAGCACATCCTGGGGAACACCTATCAAAGTAGTATGAGTGAGAACAGAAAGGTGATTCAAAGTGTAGTTAAGTGTCCCAGATCCTGAATTCTCATGGACTGAGTTGGCAGGAACCTATTCCTGCAGGGAGCCAAGTGGGAGGGAAACAGCTGGGTTAAGAGCATTGGCAATCGGTGAATCTTGTCTGGGGATTTTAGGACCCAGAACATCAATCAAGAATTTCAGCCAATGTTAAGATTTGGGTAGCAACCAAAGAGGCATCCTATCCACAACTTATTGTACATAGCATATAAAAAACAAATGAATAAAGCCATTATTTTTTGACATGCTGTCAACACAAAATAAACATATTAAAAAGATTTTTTTAAAAGATAAAAGGGGGAAAACCAAATAAGACATCAGTGTAAAAAAATAATAACAGTTGAAAACACAGCAAAGCAAAAACAGACAATTATAAATCAGAGACATCCTGCAGGGGAGGAGGAGGGAGAGGGATCTGAGGGAGGGAGGGAGGAGCACAGGGGACTGAGGTGATGGTGCACGGGTGCATTGGTGAAGGAAACTACAGGGACTACACCTGAAGGGGTAGGGGGAAGCAAATATTGTTTAAAAATGAACAATGATGTAAAAAATTTTTTAAATAAAAAAAGATAAAAGGGATCATGATGTTGTGAAATGTATATATAAATAGGCTGATGACTTATCTGAAAATACCATACTCAGTTTGTAGAGAATCCACATTTGGTTATGATATCATTCTCTGACTTTGGGACAGTCATTCAATGGTGCCAATGCAAAGCAGAAAAAAGGAGCTGGTTATCAGTTTGACAAAACGTCCTGTTTTGCAATGGCAGAAGGTACATATTATGGTAACAGTTTCTAACACACATACATACAATGAAATGTGAATTAATCTTGTTTTTTATATTTTGAAATATGTCTTTATGGTATTGAATTCATAAGCATAAACTTACCGGAGATCCTGAAAATCCCACTTCACCAGGATTTCCATTTCTTCCAGGCTCACCCTTTACAAGGGAAAAAAAAATCAAAGTGGGGGGAATAAAAGGGAATGAAAGTCTTCTTCTTCTGAAACTAGATGACAAGTGAATTGCAAATAAAAGGTCTTCTTTAAAAAGCTCATGCTCAATGCTCTCAGCAGTATAAAAACAGTTCTATTCCTGATGGCAGTCTATACTACAAGTCAGTTTGTGAGATTTCATTAATTTATCAAGAAGAAATGACTATTAAATTATACTAAGATGACTTAGCTCTCCATTTCATGACCATAAAAATTTACACACATATATTATGAAATATAACAAAAACACATGACACTGAATTGAAAGTGTTTCTTAGTACTACTTGCCATATCTTTTCTTGTGCTTAAAAAAATAAGAATTCCCAGAGTTGTTTCTTTAGTGCTAAATTAATGTAATAATCTGTTTTAAACATATCTCATGACACTCAAAGAGAATCACACAGAAATTAATAGTTTATCCATTATTTTATCCTTAACTCTGGTGTGACAAAGAATCCAGAAAAGCAAATCTGTTCTCTGATCACAAATCCTTAGTATTAAAATCTGGACTCTAAATTTTAATTAAAAATACAATTGGAGAAATTACTTTTTAGCATTGGAAAACAATATTGATGTTATACTACTAATGCATTTAAAAAATCTATTTAATGTAGACCTTATAATGAATGGCATTCGAGCAAAGTATTTTTTTTGCCATCAGAGCAAAGTATTTTTTTCTCATAATATTTTTAGAGATACCAGCAGCAAAAGTTGCAGCTATTGTCTTAATTCTAGTATCTCATGAAGAAATCATAATGGAAAATCTATAGGATGCAAGGAAAGATAAGAGAATGCAATAATATAGTACCATGAAAACTAAAAGGACTTTCAGATTGTGTAAGATTCCATCCTGAGTTCTCCAGTTTTGACTGACTTAAGTGGAAGATAAATGTGGAGGAAATTAAATGGAAATTAATGATTCCTATTCATGTAAATAGGATAGCTCCTTCTTAGCCTCTTTCAAAGTTTCAAAGCACAATGAAGAAAAGCAGCTTACATCTTCACCAGGCTTTCCAGGAGGGCCCTCTGGACCACGTGCACCAACGGGACCCTAATAACAAAACAACAGAAGAGGAAAAAAGAGTATTTACCTACACCTACCAATGGTGTAATCTAAAATATTATTGAGATAAATGAAAATGTCAAAGAAAATAGTTTTATTAATATTCCAAATCTTATATCTCTCAAATTATGAAATGAAAAAGAAAAAAGTTTAATTTTATAAAGGCATGTATCTTACTGCTGTTAGCTAATCATATTCAAAGCCTCTGAATATTGAAATTTTCTGCCACTGGACTCATGAGACTGCTACAATGGTGGACCTATATTTAACTGGGTCTATGTGCTCACTTGACATTTACCATTGGTCCAGGTTCACCAGGTTCACCAGGAGGTCCTGCAGGGCCAGTACCACCCTAAAATTGAGAATATATATATATATAAGCATATGCAAAATATATATACCAACCCAAGAGAAAAAGAATACTTAATTCTATATTCTCTACAGTCAATTATTAAAATTTTTGGCTCCACCACTCTCCAGCTGTGTGACTTTGGGTGAGATACCTACTCTTGCTATACCTTGGTTTCCTACTCTGTAAAATAACAATAATATGGTGCCTACTTCATTAGGCCATTGTTACAGCTCTGTGGATTGTTAATGCATGTTAAGAACTTATAACAGTGCTGGCAGGGCATGTATCACTGTCAATAGTAGTCATCACTATGACCCTGATCATGGTCATCTTCATCATCATCAACAGTCACCTATGTCTTCCATTCATAATATAAAGTGACATGAAGTAAAACTCCACACACATGATAATGACAATATAGCATCATTGAGCCAAGAATAACTTTTCTTTCTTCTCTCTGAAAAATTATTTCCTACTGTCTGTCAAACTGCAACAAAAATTAAAATTGCTCAAAATAATTATTTCTGTTATCTAATAGCTTAAAGAAATATAGTATTAAACTTATTTTTTAAATTTCCATGGAGTGATCACTTTAACTTCTATTACTAACAATACCATGTTTTTAGAACACACGCCTTCTATGATCTGATTTCATGACCTCAGAGTTGGCATATAACTGTTAATGAGAATTTCCATCATGACATGAGACAATGATCTGTTATTTCAGAAGCAAAAACATATAAAAATTCTTTGTTTTAGAGGTCAGTGTCATAAAGGAACCAGATGGTAAAACTTTGGCCTCATGAAGAAACACTGAGAAACATACTGCATATATTTCTGAGTGAAAATTAATTAAATGCAACGCATTCAACTTGAGAATCACCATATTCAATTGAAAGGCCAGCCAGAAGCAGTCTTGTTACAGAGACTTATTTGTTGTTTTCTTTTTTGCTACAATATATAATTTAATTATTAAAAGACTTACTTGCTGCCCTTGTAAACCTTGTGGTCCTCTTGGACCAACAGGACCCTTGAAAACAAATAATAAGAAAAGTTTTATGTCTCTGACAATTAGGTAAAACATTTCAAAATGTTAAATCAGCTTTAGAATTTAAAAAAGTGATATCCTGTACATGGAAGACAATGGTATTCTCCATGTGTACTCATCTGGAATACAGCCAAATTTGAGATTAAAGTTTGGAGAACATTTGGGAAGATTTCATACACACCCTCTGTGTCATAAAGAGAAATAAAGACTATGCCTTGTACACACCCAATGTCCTTGGGACAAGAACATTGGCATGTTTAAGGGTTGGTTCTGTTAAACTTGAACATCTGAGAAAAGAAGTCTTTGCAGGCATGAAGGAGCTATCAAAATATCTGTTTAATTTTTCAGCTTCACAGTTAACAAGTCCTGTAACTTAAATTAGCAGGTTGAATTAAAAGTTTATGAAGTCATCAATAGTAATGACTAGATTATTCTAAATTACATTTACAAGTATCTAGAGTACTGAGTTTTCTGGGTTATTTCTTTCTCTCATAGCATACATTTAAATAGTCACACAAAATTCCCCATTTTTGAATATGAAACTAATACACTGAGGCATAACAAGGAGGTAAAAAGGAAAATGCAAACAAAAAAAAGTTAATATATGTTTACATAATGTTTTAAATATCACTTTAAAAAAGTAAAATCAATTAAATAAAAATCAAGTTTTTTTTCTGATAGCAAAAATAAATTTGCATTTTAGTTTGATTAAATGTTTAGCTAGTAAGAAAATTAAATTTCATTAAAAATATATATGTAGTTTTCAAATGGATAAAAACATGTATTTCAGAAAAATATCCCAAGACAATCACTGATTAGACCATATCATTAGTAACTTTTATTTTACTTTTTTAAACTATTAAACTATTTTAAACTGGGGAGTAGGCCAGAGGTGTCGGGGGCTAGGGGGAGAGGATTCACCAGAGACAGTAGGGAGCAGAAGAAGTGGATCCACTGAAATGCACTGCTGAGGGGAGCAGCAGGCAAGACAGGAGAGGTCTGTTGCACCATGTGGGTTAGCTCCCTGCCTGGGGATCCAACTCCCATGGCAGTGGCTGGCAACAGTTGGTAGCTCTGTACCTGCAACCCCTGCACCACCAGAGAGTGCCAGTAACTTTAAAAAATGTACCATGTTTAAGTTATTCACAATGCTGGCCTTCCTTAAAGATGGGTAGAAGGGTGGTTATCTATGTGGTATGACTTTACACTTCTTAGTGTCTGAAATTTCACTAATCTGGGATGCTTCTGAATTCTGTTCTGAGCAAAAAGCATGTTTTGAAAAGTGTTCATTTATCCAGTGAGATTTCATTGCTGCAAATACTCAGATTAAGTTACTTGCCCAAAGAAAATGGCAATCTTAGTGGTCTCAAAAGAGGATGCAGATAGTCTGAGCCCCATCAAAGAAACTGAAGTTGTTGGCATAGGACAGTGGAGAATAATATGAACATAGAAGAGAAAACACTGAAAATAAAAATGAAAAAAATCTCATTTTAAGTTTTGTGAAATTCTTGTTTCTAACAATGCCATAAAACAGATTTTGTAAATTTAACAGAAAATTGTAGTATTTTTTAAAGTGCAACTTTTGTTGCAGCAATGGTTAAACGTTTTAAAATCCTTTATTTTCTTCAAATATTAAGTGAAATATACATACAGCACTTTTTTAATATCAGCAAATATTCTGCATAGTTAAGAATGGAACACCACTGGATTTTTGACTGGTACATAACAGGGTTGGATAAATTAATGGAATGAATAAATGAATGGATAAAGATGCTTAAGAAGACACAATCCTTCTTAACTAGTTCACTCAAACCTCTCTTTTTGTAACAGTTTTTCAAGTACTTCGATTATCAGTAAAATCTGCACTTACCACAGAGCCAGGCATCAAACCCACTTGACTCCCAAGTCCAGATTTTTCATCCAACCCAGCCATCTGAGCTGAAAACGGCTGTAAAAGCAAAATGTTGACATTTTTCCGACAGTAAAAGACATATCAGCATACATTTTAAATTAAGAAATGTACATTCTCTGAGATTCATACAGAAATGCTCTTCTGAGAAGCTTTAAAACTTTTTACTTTAAAGTAAGGAAAAGATTTCCTTTGTCTTTCATTGTATGTGTTTTTGATTGAAAAGTCCTCAGAATATTTTATTGCAATGATATTGTTTCAGAAAAATCACTGTACTGGTCCAAATATCTGTTACTTGATAAAAGTATGGATCATTTTGACAAGTACTTAGCCAGTCTAATCAATTTCAGATTGAAATTTCTTTATCTGATTTCCTCCCATGATCAGAACAAACCAAACATCTGAACATAGGCTAAAAGATTCCTTTAAAATATTTATTCTAAAGATTCCAGATTCCATTTCAGTCTATTTTACTTAAATTGTAGTATTTCTTTGTTCACTGCCAGTAAAATAAACATTAAACTATTTATGTTAAGTTGATAAACACTTTATAATCTATTAATGAATCCTTGAACATTCTACAAAGTGATAGCTATTCTAATTTTTATCTATTCACTTTTACATCTAAAAGTCTCTGGTGGGCCTCCCCGGTGGTGCAGCGGTTGAGCGCTGGGTTGCAAGGCTGCTCGCAGCCTCTGCAGTGCCAGTTCGATCCCGGGTTGCTGGCGAGGGTCCCACATGGCGCGCAGACCTCTCCTGCCGCCTGCTGCTCCCCTCAACAGTGTACTTTGTCAGTCTGCCTGCTCTGCTCCCCGCTCTGTTTCTGGTTAATTCTCTCACCCTCCCGCGCTTCTGACTGTACCCAGTGCTTGTATAAATAAATAAAATAAATCTTAAAAAAGAAAAAAAAAAAAAAAATAAAATAAAAGTCTCTGGTAACAAAATTGACAAAAATTGTCCATAATAGTCCTATTAATTTCCAGACTTAAATGGGAGAAGAAGGCATTATTGGTTAAAAAAATAAACTTGCAACATACATCTGAAGAGGTGTGATCCTATACCTCTGAATCATATTCAGTGTTGTAAATCAATATTATTTTAATTTTTTAATTGGCAATTTCATCTAAAATCAGTTAAAAAACAAATGTATGAACTGTTGTAAAACAAAAATTGAATTTCAGGGCTCCATATGTTTTCTATTATTCTATGAAAACTACTCATAAATCCCCTATCTCTGACACTCAGAATTCAGTGATATATATAGAAAAGGATTTTGTTTTATTTTACTTCTGGAAATACTTATATAGCATTTTTAACATCAACTTTATCGACATGATCACAGATGTTTCATCCTCCCTTGGTAAGGAAGACAAGACACCAATTTCACCAGCTTCCTGAGTCTACAGTGCCACAGAAGGATAGAGATGCATCTCCCTTTTCAACTCATCTTGGGAACAACGTTAATGGGCCTATAGAGTCAGCAGAAAGAACTAAGTTCACAGAGTCCATTGAGAAACAAATAATTTGAAGAAGCACCTTCAAAAATTCCCTGTTGATTTCCTACTTTTACTGTTCATAGCAGCACTGTATTCATTTAACTGCTCTTACAGTTAAGGGTAAACATCTGAAGGTACAGAATTTAAAATGTTAACAAGAAATCAAAATATGTTTCTAAAAGAAACCAACAATATATTACCTAAATATGATATAGAACAACGCATACAACTCACCCTGCTCATGCCATCTGGTCCTGGATGGGATGGATGTCCAGGAGGTCCTGGGGCACCAGGTTGACCAGGAACACCTGGTTCTCCATCAATTCCCTGAGGACCACGAGGACCCTGAAAAACAGATTGGTGGAAATTATAACCCATTTCTAAATATGTACTACATAGAAAGCTAAAAGCACAGACTTCTTGAAGGAGTTGAATTGTTCATTATTTTAAAAATGAATTGCCATACTATGTGATTCCAAGTATGGAGACACTAAAAAGATCATTGGTTGTCAGGGTTTAGCAATGGGAATGGGGAATGAATTGATGGAGCACATATAGTGATGAGTGCATGTCATTACATACTTTGCCAAATGCCCAGAATGTACACCACCAAGAAGAACCCTAATGTAAACTATGGACTCTAAGGATGTTGAAATTGAGGAAGCCTCTGTGTGTATGGAGGAGTGTATGGGAACGCTCTGTGTTTTCCTCTCAATTTTGATGTGAACCTCAAACTTCTCCAAAAAATTAATTCTTAAAAATATCATATTCTAGAAATCTGCAATAGTGCATCATTACCAATTTCTCTACCATTGCAACATATGGATTCTGGGTTAGAACATTACTCTTGATGTATTAAATCTCCAGTAATCGTACTTTTTGGAATAATTGTAAAATTGCATTCATTTCATCAGTATTCTAGAATGAGCTTCCTTATTTGGTTGAGTTTTGCTGTTCAAAGTTATTTAATCATGAATTTTTAAATTAATTTGTTTATATTATATTAGATTACAGTTTACTACCTATAAGTCTAATTAACTGCCTCCCACACAAAAAATAAATAAATAAATAAAATAAACCAGCAAAATTCCCTTGATTACGGGCCTTTCCAGTGGCCCAGCAGTTGAAAGCTGGGCTGCGAAGCTGTCTGCAGCCTCTGCAGCGCTGGTTCAATCCCCGGCTGCCGGCAAGGGTCCCACATGGCACTCAGACCTCTCCTGACCCCACTGCTCCCCTCAGCAGTGTACTTTGGTCCTTCTGCCTCTTCTGCTCCCCGCTCTGGCTTGGTGAATTCTCTCACCCTCCTGTGCCTCTGTCTGTACCCAGGGCTTTTATAAATAAATAAATCTTTAAAAAAAAAATTCCCTTGATTGGGATTGTGGTGGGTTTTTTTTTTTCATCTTTCTAAGTTTTTTAATGCTTTTCATAGCTTCTGGCATATAGTAGACACTCAATATATGCTTTTTACATTTACACATTCATACCCTTTAGTATTTGAAGTCTGGTACACCATCCCCAAAGGTAGACCAAACTGATGAGAAATAGAGAGAAAGGCACAGTAACACAGCCAAATATAGTCCTCAGAGGAGTGAGCAATATGATTTCTAGTGCCAAGTTCCACCCTCCTCCTAACCCACATTCTGAAGGCAGCTTGGGGATTAGCCACGTCCTCAGTTCTAGAAAAGCTCAGTTCACTAACATCATCATTCCCACAAGACTCGTTAAGCATTTTCTGGCTGTTTAACCCTGAAGAGTCTTAAGATACTTTAAAAGGCAAGAAAGAGAAGCAGGGATCAATAAAAATATGGTAAATGAACAGAGGTTGACAGTAAAAGAAGCTTCTCATGTCTAAACATGAGGCTATCTACTGGCTCACAATAAACAACTGGAATCTGAGCTGACAGAGCAAAGGGAGTAAATACAGGACCACCTGAGGTGGTAGAGGGGGTAATTTGCACATGATAGTTTGGAGGAGGATGAAATGATAGCTACTTAGATATTTATTAATATATGGTAATTTATTAAACAATTTATATAAATGTGGTTGCTTCCTGGAAGCAAATTTATCTATTTAATAGGAGACAACATTTTGAAAAATAATTTCTCAGAATATTATTCTCATCCTTTAAAAATCAAACCCTTTCTGTCTCCTAAACCACTGCCAATTCATTGCACTCTTCATTATGCATAATGGAGGCTTATTTTAATTGCTCTCTAGACTCCTCAAATGTGAACAACATGAACTAGAATGGGGACACAGATGAAATATTTACACACCTACTCATCGAGCTTATGTGGAAATCTTAATGTGTTTTTGAAATGTGAAATTCTTAACAGATAACTAGGCATTGTTAGAAAACAAAAAGTAAGCAAAAAATATTATTTCTGGTCCTAGAAACTTCCAAAGATAAAACAAAAATCTCACTTAGTGTTAATAGAAGTAGAGGTTGGGTAATACCAATCCTCAAAAATCATGTTCCTTCTCCAGGAATCTGGAATTAGTAATCATGTTTTAAAGTTGTCTCCAAAGACAGTCCACTGTTTTACTGACTTCATAGTGCATTTTGTGTCTCCATGGCACCTCCTCTAAATAGTTTACATAATTTAATTTTATAAAAATTAAGATTAGAAGCAATAAAAGCTCATGAAAATTTATCTAAAATTAAGTGAACATAGTAAGCAAGATAAGTGAAAAAAACAATACATGAGCATTTTTACTGATAAATATTAAAAACAAAAATTATAACTTTGGAATCCATTAAAAACATGTATTTATTTTATGTTTCCAAGGAAGCTGAATCACATACATTTAATATTAAGGTAAATGTCCTATTTAAATTCACTCCCTCCCACTGCCCAGATTATTCTAGCATCTCAGGCAGCAATATACAATTAAAAAGTACTTGTATATTGCCACTAGGTGGCGACCTCTAAACATCCAGGAGTATAAAGGAATAATGTAAGCCTGAAGAGTCAGAAACTATGTTCACTGCTAGTTACTAGCATCACACAAAAATTACAATAATGTTAAAATTAGTAAGAAATGGCATATTTCCCATCTTATAATGAGAAAACAGACCTAAAGAGGATACCTGTCATGCACATTTAGAACTCAGTTCACCATTGATCATCTCCTGATAAGTTGCTAGTTTTATCGCTATGAAGTTACCAAGACAACACACTGAAAACTAGAATGTATGATGAGGCAGCCATGATGAGCACTGGGTAGAAATAAAGGTTTCCTGAGATCAGTAGTTCTCAATCCAAAGCAATTTTTCCCCTACAGGACAACTGGCAATGGCGAGACATTTTCAGTTGTCAGAATTTGGTGAGGGAGGGTGCGGGTGTTGCTACTGGCACCTGACACAAATCAGGAAAGCTGGCTACCACCCTATAGTGCATACGGAATTATAAGGCCCCAAATATCAATAGTGTTGAAGTTGATAAACTATGTTCTACATTGTGAGTCTTCCGAAGTGTTTGATGGTAACTGAAGGAGGAAGAGATAAATGTTATTTATCATTTCAGTACTACCTATATTGTGCCAGCCATAGTTCAGTTAAGCACCTTCTGGAAGGCTTGGGACTTGACGCAAAACATTCTACCTGTGGGTATTTGGTGACACTGTACCAGTAGCTCGATTAAGCCATGGTAGGAGTATTCATACCAGTATTCCTATCTGTGGCAAAAACTAGAGGATATTTTAAAAGATTTATTTATTTATATATACATGAACTGGGGTACAAGCCAGAGTTGTGGGGGGTGAGAGGATTCACCAGAGAAAGAATGGGGAGCAGAACAGGCAGATCGACTGAAATACACTGCTGACAGGAGCAGCGGGCGAGACAGGAGCAGCAGGCGGAACAGGAGAGGTCTGCTGTGCCATGTGGGTAGCACCCTGGCTGGGGATTGAACTTGTGCAGCAGTGACTGAGGCAAGTTCATAGGTTGCATCTTAACCCCTTGCACCACCAGGGAGGCCCTATAGGGTTTTTTTTTTAATGAGTCACTTATTAAACACTTCCAATCACAACACTGCTTGTATGATTTAGAGAGGAGCAGAATTTCCACTTGGGTACCTTCCAGCATTGTCTTCCTTAATTCCTCATAAGTAACTATTTCACACATGCACACACACACACACACACACACACACACACACACTACTCCTACCCAATTTGAATATACTGTCTCAGCCCAGCCACTGTAGGAAATGGAGCATATCACATACTTAGCCAAGAAGAGAAGTGGGGAACAGATTCATTGAATCCTCACAAGGAATTCAGGAAGTCTGACCACTATTCCCCTAGCAATTTCCACCGAGACTTAAGACCCAGTGTTATCAATTATTCTGGGCACATGTGTTTAAATACATGATGTTTACTGCAAAATCACCTACTCTCCACCCAATGAAAGTCATTTTCTGTCTCGATCATTCTAGGCCTGAATAAACATCTGAAGAATTACCAGCAGTGTTTAGTGATCAATACTGGTGAGGCAGCGCAGTAGAAGAACAGTGTATAAGATAACTGGAACAAAGCCTTGCTGCCCCTCTGTATAACTATTCTTCACTTCCCTAGGCACTCCAGCATCAGTTTGGAAGAAATCCTGGTAGCATACGATACAAGGTAAAATGTATGGAACCTGCTGCAAAAATTTCTAAAATATGTATTTTGTCATGTATATAGTCAAATGTTTGTTGCTTCCTAGCTCATCTATTTTTTCCATTTAAATATGGGTAAATATATATGTTTGGAAAGTTAAAAATCCAGATATCATCAGAGAGAGCTTTAAATAGCAAAAAGCTTTATGATTGAAATATGGGATAGTGGTAGCAAGACAAAAATTAACCCAGTTAATTAAAAGGTGTCCTCTGTTCTGGCAATGAATCTGCTGATTTTTAAAATTATTCCTTTTATTGTTCTGCAGCAAATGTTCAGTGAAAAAGCAAATTATTATTCAGGAAATAAATTCATTATACAACCACTTGAAAGAAAAATTCGCCTTCTAATAATTTATTTTTCCTTTATCCAATTTGCTTATTCCTGTAGCAACCACAGGTCACAGAACTTGGGTGTTTTATCTCAACAGCACATTCTTGGCATTGTTACTTGTGAGTTGCAACTTCTGAAAACAACATGAGGTATTCATTATGTTTTCTTAGATTCTACTTTACTTTAACTTAACCTCATAAATGACAAATAATATCACTTGATTTATCTAAAAGATAATGGGTAATTATTAGCATGTGCTAATTTCCTCTGAATCAGAAGAGACAATCACTTCATGACCTGAAATCTGTGTCACATTAAATAGAGGTGAAAGAGAAACAGCTTGACAAGCTCTTTGCTGCACCCAGGGAATATGGTTTCGATGGGCTTATTCAGTAAAGAGTAACAATTGAAAAAAGGGAACTTTGATATCAGCTTACAGGTTTTCCTTTTGGTCCTCTCGCTCCTCTTGGTCCTTGTGATCCTGGAGGTCCCTAAAACAGAAAACAATGAGTAAGTCATTTGTGTCATGGTTATGTCAAAGTATGTATGTTTTTGTTTTAAAGATATGCTTGATATAAGAAAATCAGAAAACAAAAAGATTGCACTTGTTAATTCAGTTCTGTTGAAGACTACTAAAGATCTGTGTACATGGAAAAGCTATTTATCTTAGTGAAACTTAAAGCCTGTAAAAAATTAAGTACTATAGTAAGGCATCATAGAGTCCAATGAATTGAATATATTAGCTTGAACAATAATTGCAAATTTGTAAGGATCATTTTTACTGTCTTTTTCCAGACAACACTTTACCACTAAATTATGGGCACAAAAACTTAAGAGTTTTTGTGATAACTACATAAATGTGCAAACCAGAAATCACAATTATCTAAGGTAATCTATGAGTCCACATTGGTACATATTACCCCAAACTATTCATCACTGTTCAAGTTGCTGCTGAAAACAGTGGAAAGAAAAGCCTCTTATTCATTGCTTTATGTTCAATTGTTTTTACTTAATTTAGAATATTGCATCATTTCCATTGTATATTTAAAAGCCACTTAGAATTTTCCAATGGCTATTGCAGTTATTTCTCCCTTAAAATCACAAAGGATTATTATATTTCAAAAATGGTGTTATTGTGCTGATATCTTATGTTAGCTTTTTCCTGGAATATGGGAGTTTCCAGAAGAAATTTATTTCTCTTTAAAAGAGAGTTTCAATGATATTATGAATATTAGATTGTCCAACATACAGTATCATTTAAAAGCAAACATTTCAGAAGGACTGGAATGGGTCTGCTAAAGTGTATTAGTATTTTACTTACATTCATTCAATGTTTTAAATTTTACAGGAAGTGTGTGTTTTATTATTGTGTGTGTGTGTTATTAAGTGTGTGTGTATTATTCATCTAGCTATCTATGAATGCTACTGCCAATCTAAACCTCAAATTAATAGTCTTTTAGGGTAAACCAGATGTAGAACTTCTCAAGTTCTGCTATAACAAATGACTCAACTTTATTAAGTGAAATTAATACTTTGTTTCATTTTAAAGATGAAAGTCTTCGAGTCCTAATCATGGTCAAACAAGGAGTGCCTAATTTCAATAACCAAAGCTAATCTAAAATTAACAATATGACAATAGATTGTTTTGCCCTTCACATAACCCAATAGTAGCATGACAAGTGAGAGAGTTCATCAAATGCCCTATGCGTCATTCATCGCCACCTAAACTTGCAGATGTTTCATGACAAGAAAATATTTTAGGAAGCAAAGCATTATTGTTTTATGTTCTATTGTCTTTTTAAGGATATAAAAAATCTGTAAAGATTTTTAGTATCTCAGTAATATAAGAGTACCATGAATGTTGGAAGAAACTACTTACTGAAGGTCCTGGACGGCCACGTATGCCTGTCACCTACAAATGATAAATAAGATACTCCATTAAGATAAAGTTTCCACAGAGTTTTAGAAAAACCACTAGTCAAACAGGTTAGCAAAAGTCATGGTAGATTAATCTATTTTAGTTAAATATTCAGTATTTTATCAAATATAAACTTGTATACTAACATTAAATGTTGCATTAAAGAATTCATCTGTTCTGATTTGCATGTTTTATACTAAAAATTTAGTTTTAAATAGCTAATTTCCCTTTTTAAGGACATATTATAATATATATTACATATAAACAAAGATTTGCAACTACACTATAGCTAACCTTATTAAAGGTATATAAAAACAATATATATATATATATATACTTACAACAGGTACTAATCCTGGTTCTCCTTTTTGTCCCTATAATTAAAAATAAAGTTCTATTAATTAAATATAATAACTTGTTTGGCATGAACATGTCCTACTAGAGTGCTATAAGTGAACACAGAATTTCTATGTAAGAAATGTAATAGACATAGCAAATACAACAGATGTAAATGGAATTACTTTTGATTCCTAAAACTTAAGATTCTTAAAAATTGTATCCTCACATTTTACATATGTAGGTTAAATAATGTTGGATTAGTTGTACCTTTATATACCTCTAATTTATCACATATTTGCTTGTATTATTTATTTTAGGATTTGTCTCCCCAAAGATATTGGTCTTTCCTAGATCACAATCTCTCTACTCTACATCCATAGTTTGGCACATAAAAGCTCTCAAAAAATTCTTCTTGAAATATTAATTTCCATAAACATATTACAAAATAATGCTTTTTACTAAGAAATTCTGGAGGATGTATACATTTAAGGATATAATCCAAAATATAGAAAAAGTAAGGGTAGTTAGTTCTATTTTATTTAATTTCTCCCTTCACTTATATGTCCTTTTATCTGATTATGAAAATATTTGTTCATAGTGAGGAATTTTGAAAATAGAGGAAACATGCAGAAGAAACTAAGCAGCATACGCAATGCCCAGGATAAAACCACTGTTAACACTCTGATATTCTTTGTTTTCTATCATGTACTTCAACTTGATTTACAAAATCAATGCCTATGTATTTTACTCTTAGATTTCAGATGGTTTTTTTTTTAAACATATACAATTAAAAATAACATGGAATGATAATATTTGCTTGTATATATGTGTGTGGTATCAAATATCTTATGTTGCACTTCTAAAACTTAAAGTTGTTTTCATATACCTCTTTAAGAATTTATCTAGATCACCAAATTGTGCTCCTAAGCTCCTAAAAGGCACAATCCAGTTACATCATTCCACTAACAATTTACAGCTGGAAAATTTTGTAAAATGAAATTTAAAAATTATTTTACAATCTTGATAGTCTTAATGATGCACTCAATGACAGAACTAACAATACCTAGACCATAGCTGCTGATTCTAATGTCAAGATAGCAAATACTCTAAAAGTGAGGTTTTCACTGAGAATTCAGAAGAGGGGAATAGCTCCCCAGAAGCAAGAAGGAGATCTGTAGGAGTAAATTCAAGGTAAAATTTAAGAGAACAATGGTGGGATATAGCCATGACCCTAGTACAATTGACCAGTTCAATGACTTGTTATCTGTGCATGGGCAAATCCCATTGAATGAAGAGTTCCATTCCCTTGGAAGTGTTCAGTTTTCTGATTAACTTAAAATCTATGGGATTAGATTTTGGGCTTCTTGAAGGGGCATGGGGCGAGAGAGAAAGGGAGATGATATGAGATTGGTAAAATGTTCACTTAATTATTTTAACTGAATCTTTACTTTTCAACCAGTAAGAGGAACCACAACCCCATGAAAGCAGAACACAGCCGGACCCTGACTCTCTCCCTGCTTCTTTTCCATCCTTCCTTCCTACTTTTCTTTCTTTTTTGTTTCCTTCATTTAAACATCTATTGTACTTCTAATGTAGCCACAGAATACACTAAGCACTGTGATAACTGCAAGGATTACAATAGTTAATATGATATAATCACAATTCCTTTACAACTTTCTGGAAGAAACATTTATAAACAAAAATTAACAAAGTGTATTAAATAGAAGCATCTGTTATCTATCATTAAAGTAACTGGAGTATACTTGCATACTTTTGGTTGTATAGTACTTTGTAGTTTATTTATAAAAACTTCAAAGGATAATCCTGTGTCGATAGTATTATAATGAAGAAAGTTTGTGAAAATGAAATGATATAAAGTAGAACTTACCTTCCTTCCTCTACCTGTAAAAAAGGAAAAGAATAAATACATTATTTTATGCAGAAATCGTTACTGAGAATCTCCTAAATATTTTGAGTAATCATTTTTTTTTTTTTTTGGTTGGGTGAAAATTTAACTTAAATGGAATACCCTATAACCAGTAGGCCCATCTCAAAAGTTATTTGGGGTCAAATATTTTCCAAAGAGGCCAAATAATACATCTCTTTGGAAAATTCTGACATTTTCCCAATATTTTTCACATCAATTGTATATAACATTTAAAATTCATAAAATTATAAAATTACTCTAAAATTACCATGAATTATTTTCAATTAATATTCACTTTTTACACTTTTTTGGGTAGGCTATTCATATAGCCAAAATATATTACAGGAATACAATTATACAATAAAAAAAAATCTCCTTCCATGTTGTCCCTTTCCACCTATCTCAGGCACCAGAGACAACTATTGTTCATTTTCCTGTTAGCCTTCCTAACCAAGAACATAACAATCCACTTTTGAAAGTTGCATTTGAATTAGTAGTGTTTCAAATTTTCCTTTGGACAAATGTAATTTCATGTTAAGTTCATACCTAGCATCTTCCTCTTATCTGCTGATATTATGAGTGAGTTATTTTTTATTCCCATTACTTATTCAAGATGTAGTTGGTTATATATAGTAAATCTAATTTGTCAGTTTTACACTGTTCTGTCTAAATTATTTTTGTAGGTTATTTTCCTACTCCTTCAGGTTTTGTAAGTATGCAATTACATTTTCTACAAATCTTCTTATTTAATTTCTAACACTCTCAGATATTTTTCTTATCTAATTTTTCAGATACATTCAATAACAGCAAATTATAGTCACAATAACTATAAAATTATTTGGTTTATAATGGTTTCTCACAACTGTGCAACCAACTGCTGCTTTTTTAGAGGCCTAACCACTTTATATGTTTCTCTATTCTTTTAGGAAAATGTGTGTGTTCAGTTTTCTTCCGCCAGACTAATTTCAGAAAATTAAATTTCCTTTAAAAGTATCTATTTCATCTAGGCTTTTAAATTTATCATTATGAAGTTGTACAAAGGAACCGCTTATGATTCTTATGTTCTTTTGTTTTACTTGGTTATTTTCCACTTATTTTATGCTTACTTAATTTCATTGGTATTTTATAGAATCACTTTTTTATTCTACATATTATTTCTACTATATTTCCATTTTCTCACTTTTTAACTTTTTTTTTAATAAATACATACTTTTTTATTTGTTTTTTTTGCATTGAAGAACTGGGGTATAGGCCAGCAGTGCAGTGGATGAGAGGATTCACCAGAGAAAGAGTGGGGCACTGAGGAGGCAAATCACTGAAATACACTGCTAAAGAGAGCAGTGGGCGAGACAAGAAAGGTCTGTTGTACCATATGTAGGTTAGCTCCCTGGCCAGGGATTGACCTCAGGCCATAGTTTTGATAGTGCTGAGATTTTTTTTTTTTTTTTTTTTTTAGGCAGGATCTATTTCATTTTTATTCCTGTTTATATTACATCCCAGAGACTGAAGTTGTTTATCTTTCTTTTTTTTTTTTTAAATAATAAATTTTATTTTTATATTCCCCCATACAATTGCAAACGCCCAGGGAGGCCCTAATCTGTCTTCTTTATCAATTTCTAGTGCTTAATATCAATTTATTTTGTTTTTTCCAATTTTTTGAGGTAGATGGCAAATGACAATATTTTCATTTTAATACATGTACGCATAATAGTGTGACTTTCTTTACTTTTTCAAAAATAAAATATTTCACCATATTTTAAGCATATTTGAATTTTCTGTTGTGCTATTCTTTGGATGTTTAAGGCAATCTATAGTCTTTTCTATTTATGTTAACATTATATGGGCTTCTATTTACCTTAAAATTAACTTACTTTTAGATCTATATTTATTTTGACAGTTTCTATTAGTTTTACTGAAGTGAGCAATAATATTACAATACTTCCTATTTGTTTCCTAATCTTTTGTTCCAGCACTTAATTTTAGACAAGGAAATGTCCTTTATTAGCACTTATCTTTGTAATGTTAAATGTACTACTACTGGGCCTCCCTGGTGTTGCGAGAGTTTAAGCACAGCACTGAGAAGCTATCTGCAGCCTCTGCAGCCTGAGTTCGATCCCAGATCGGCCAGGGAGCTAACCCACATGGTGAAGCAGACCTCTCCTGTCTCATCTACTGCTCCCCTCAGCAGTGTATTTCAGTGGGTCTGCCTGCTCTACTCCCCACTCTGTCTCTGGTGAATCCTCTCACCCTGCACCTCTGGCCTGTACCCCAGTTCTTATGTGCATAAATAAATAAATCTTGAAAAAATAAAAGTACTACTACTTCTTACATGAATTTTCAGACTGAATGATCTCCTTTGGTGTTCAACTCATAAAGATGAGGAATTAGCAAACTCAAGTTTACTTCTTCCATTTTCTTACCCCTTTCATTATGTGTTAATTGCATTATTTCTATATTGTCAAATTCAATATTTACATTCCCTTCTGTCACTCTAAATTATCCTTTTTAAAAATCTCTTTTCAGATTTAAATATATTCACTGCTCACCTCAATTAACTCTTGGTTGCCTTGGTTTGTCCAATGGTGGTTTTCCTAAGAAATTCACAGAAACACTATTCCCAGAGTTCTTGTGCTCATATTTTTTCAATAGTTTATTTGAATGAGAGAATGGATTTTTATATAAGCTATGATTCACATATTCCTTTCCTGGATAAACATGTCGATGTTGCTCTACTCTAATGGAGAGTTACTATATTACTCTGAACTTTACCATGAAGATAACCTGTGATTAATCTGAATATTTTTTATTCTTAGATGTCACACATTCTTTTCCTCTGACTTTCCAAAAGATTCATTTTCTTTAAAATTTGATTATTTTACTAAGTTATATCTATGTTGTTACTTCTGGGCCATTTTTTTTCATAACCTTGGTTTCTCCTTTCACTATTAAAGTTAGTATTTTATTTTACTTTTGAAAAGTTTCTCTTACTATATCATTATTTGTTCTGCTCCATTGCTTTTATTTCTTCTGTGGGTACTCTTTTTCAGGGGTAACTTTTACTTGTCTTCTATAACTATTATTTTCTTTCAAATCCTTTTCAATTACATTTTCTTATTTTATTTTGCTTTTCTCATTTCTATTTTCTGTGCTCCTATCTTTTCTGTAGCACTGATTCTTGCTATATTTCCAATCTCATTTTCATTTTCCTATGACAGTTTTCCTTCTATTTCTTTCCTTATCATTAGTTGTTTTGTTTTGTTTGCATTTCTGCTTTAGGTTTTCCTTCTTAGAGCTAAATGCTGCCTGTGTTTTATTTAGTTGATAGTGAAATGATTGGCTAGAATTTTTATCTGTACTGTGGTAATATATCCACTGGTACATTCTTTATCTTGAAAATTAGCCAAGCTCTTTTAACTTTTATTTTGCATAATCTTTATATATATATATATATATATGTATTTTTTAAAGATTTATTTATTTATTTGTTTGTTTGTTTGTTTGTTTGTTTGTTTACAAGCACCGGGTACAGTCAGAAGCGCAGGAGGGTGAGAGAATTCACCAGAGCCAGAGGAGGAGCAGAACAGGCAGACTGAAGTACACTGTTGAGGGGAGCAGCAAGCGGCAGGAGAGGTCTGCGGCGCAGCATTGTGGGACCCTCCTCTGGTGGCTGGGGAGCAGCCGGGGATGGAATGGAACCCACGCTGCTGAAGCTGCGGGTAGCTTTGCAACCCAGCGCTCACCACTGCACCACCGGGGAGGCCCTCTTTTAACTTTTATATTATACTGCCTTTGTATTGATGCTGTTGCCAGTTTATTCTTTATTATTCACCTTGGAATGAATTTGAGCTTCTTAAAAAACAGCTATTTCCATAAGTTGTGTTTCTTCTTTTTTATTTTTTTATTTGCCACCATTATCTCAATGTATACTTGTTCCTACAAGATTAATTTTACTTCATCATTGGGGTTTCTTTGCAGATTGTATCTGCTTAAGGTAGATCTTAGGTGTCTTGTTTTGAATTCTTCTTATTATATCTTCCTTATTATATTGATAAAAATTGAGTTGAGGTATTTAATAAAGGTATGAGGTTACTGTTGAATGACTATATGGCTGAATGCATCATTATATTTGTTGTTGTTTGCAATGGAATAAATAAAACCTTGACACTGTGTTGACAATAATGCATATAATCTCCATTCATGACTGCAAAAACAAGTAATCTAAAGGTTTAATACTAATTTTACTGAGTTCATTAAAGCACATAATTGTGAACTTGTTTCTTTTATATGTGTCTTTAACATATGTATTCAAATAGTTTATGTTAAACATAAATACGTTTCTCCAAAAAAAATAGTTTTAAAAAGCCAGTAACTTAGACATGATTCTTTTCTCCAGGAAATCCACCCTATTCTCTTGTATTTCTTAGCCAACATAAAAAGTATTTTACATTTATGAACAATGTAACAGAAGAAGTTGTGGAACTAAAGTACATTAGAAATAATCCATTCCCAGGGCAAAGTTGTTTTCTACCTTTCCCCTTGAACTTCATAGAAAACCAGCAAATATCATGGAGGGACCCAGCATGAATAGAGGAACAAGTGACAATCTTAACTGACATAGGTCAAATTAGGTGTAACCACACAAAATTCAGGCAACAATTTCCCTAGTTTTTTTTAGACAGGAAACTATTGTCTCCTAGCTGATATTAGATAAAATGGGTAACTAAAATAATTAACTTCAAAGGCTACTAACTGAATGGAAATTTAATTTTTTTCTTGAGTTGATGAATTCTGACAGCAAAAATACTATAACTATAAAGATAAGCCATTGAATCAATTCTGAATTGTGTCTAAGTCTTACCAAAACTGGTGCCACCTCCAGATGTATGAGAACAGACAGGACAGCATTCCCCAGGAGGAATTATAGGGTCAGCACATTCAAGCACATCCTGGCACTGTATCTTGTCACAAAGAATGGCTCCATTGTCACAGACACAGATCTGGCATGGGGCAGGTTTCCAAATGTCCCTGTTTAAGTACATCTGACCATTCTGTGTGCAGGCTATTTCTTCACCGTATCCTTCTAGAATAAAAAGAAAAAGTAAGGAGAAAAGAGGGAGTTAGCAATCTTCTGAAATTTTGGAATCTGGAAAATATTTTAAAAGGTGAGTCATTTTGTGGGTTCTAAAAAATTCTGGGCTAAGCAGTAACCTCCCAAGGAGACAAAACAAAGATGAACTTACTTCATTTAGTATTTATATATGAAGCAAAATGTAATTCAAAATGAAATCTCTATGATACTTATATCCTAGCTTGATAGGGGAAGAAAAAAGTCATTAAGCAAATATGCTTAAAGAATGTTTCCCAAAAGATTTCATTTTTGAAGGTATACATATCCAAACACTGAAACAGCAAGAAAAAAGGCTAAAAAGAAACCATTTGAAAAGGGAGAGAAAAATAATACTTCAAAAGAGAATTTAAATTTTAGTATTTAGTAAAGTCTATGAGACTTTCAACTCACTAGAAACTTTAGTAAATTCTGTAACAACAGAAGACAATTATTCATGTAATAAATAAAATCTTAAAAGAAAGTTTATGAGTTTATTAAAATAACCCACAACATGAAAACAACTTAAAACCCATTGACAGATGAATGTCACATACACACACACACACACACACACACACACACATAATGGAATACTACTCAGCTATTTAAAAAGATGAAATCTTGCCTTTTGTGATATAAGAATGAAACTTGGGGTGATTGAGCTAAGCTAAGTAAGTGAGAAATATAAAGACAAATGATGTTTCTATTCATGTGTAGAATACTACAAGCAAACGAACTAATAAGACACAACAAAAATAACCCTTATATCCTGAAAACAATATGATGGAGAAAAGAATGGGGGTGAGAAGAAGGGATAAAGGGAGTCGAACTGATAGTGATGGACTAAGAATTTTGCTGATGGGTGTAGTGTAATATATATAGCAAGGTGTGAAGCTATTTCTTTGAAATTTATATAGAATTATAGATCAATGGTAAATCCATTTAAAAAAAAAGTATTTGAAAAAATAAAGATCAAAACCACTTTTTAAAAGCCAAAGGTCCTTCCTTCTAGTCCTTGCACTACCTGATCCCTTGGCTTGGCACTACCTTTTCACCCCTCATCCAGACTCTCATATCTCTAACTTCTATGGTTTGCTTAATTGTAATTTACCCTAAAAATTATTCTCTGACTATCCTATACAATTAAACTTCTTTTAACTAGTTGATAGGCTTCACAGAACTCTAAAAAGTCATCAATCCATTCATTCTTCCATTCATCCTTCTACCATCTATGCATTCATTATGTACTATAAAGCAAAATAATTAAATAGTTACTAAGTTTTGAACAGATAGGCAAAAATTACTGTCATCATAAGATATATTACAATTAGTATTTACTTATCTATTTTAATATGTTCATTTTCTTATCTCCTCCACCAAACAGTAAACTCCATGAAAGTAAGGACTACTGTGTTTTGGTCATCATAGTGTTTCTAAAGCTGGACACAAAATCTTACAGATACAGTGATATTCAACACATACTTGTTCAATGGAAGAATATGAATGAATGAATGAATGAATGAGTGAATGAATGGATGATTCTAAATTATGGTTTACTAACTTAATTGAAAACACACAGCATTACTGTGTGTTTTCAAAAATAAACCAAAATATCTTAAATGCATTTGCAGTTATTTTATGAAATTGACGTATAAGGATTCTCAAATGTTAAGGTAGAACTACAGATAAAAATGATTTCAATTTGGGATAAAGACATTAGCCCAAATAGCCATCATTCTAGCTTTAGAAAACTTTTCTTGGAAAAATATTCTTCTCACTACATTGTGGAATACTTTGCTTCACCTAGTGTTTCATCACACATATTTGGCAAATGGAAAATTGCTTTCAGAGCATGACACCACATCCTGGTTTCTGAGCCATTCATAAGAAGAGCACAAAGTTTCCGATCTATTTTATCTCCATCAAAAGATGTTCATCCCTGTAGGATAAATGGGTTTCAGACTTTTCTGCCCTCTCACCATTAGGTTTGCCCTGCCTGATGGGATACCCCTAGTTGTTACATTGTTGTAAGTGGTATTATTTACTTCTGTGCGCCATGGCTCAGTATAGAAATATCTGCCAAGAGAAGCAGAGCAGGAGAAAAGGCACAAGAAGTAGGAGAAAGAGACAGGAGAGAGAAGGGAAGAAAGAAAGCCAGAGAAGCCCAGAGTGAAGACTTGCAGGGGACTTGGGAGCCTGCCGGCCTCCTGGTTCCCTGATCACTCTCCCTGTCTGCCGTGTACCTGATTGCTGCACTACATGTAAGAGCTCAAAAAAAAGCCTGAGAAAGCCACTGAGGGCTCCCGTACTCTCCTTTATCGGGTCTGCATAGAATCATAGGAAACCGGCTCAGTGCCCATCCTCACACTACAATCCCACAATATATAGTTAATAAATATAACATTGTTGGTTTTGTGTACCTAGTGCTATTGTAAACATTTTAAAACAAAGAGAAATAGATCTCTTGCTTTAATATGCTTTTACACAAGGCTATTTTGAAGAAAAGTAAGAATTTTATACATCAAATAGGCAGTGTTACTGTTAGATGAAACAATGCAGTTCTAGGATGAATATTTTCACAAAACATAACCTATACAGAAATGAGCTTCCAGACATAGTCCATTGACTAATCCCTTAAATACATGAAATGAAAATGATTTTGTTTTTTGAGTGAGAAATACCCAATCACAATCACTAAATATAATTGGCTGAATCTAGATATACTATAAAGTTTGCTTCTCCCTTCCCATATCCCAGAGGGCAAAAAAGTGTTGACATGTATTTACTAAGCCTCAGGTTAAGGGGTATGTGCCTAGTACTAAACATGTGAAATACTGAAAGTATATTTGTTCTTATTGTAAAGTGTTTCCCAGTTGCACTGGAGGAATAATTAGATATGTGGAAAGTATGAAAAACACAGGAGTCTTTACTCAGGGGTGAGTTAGTCTGTCCATTGTGACTCCTTAGGGCTGGAATTAAAAGACACATTTCCTCAGTCCTGTGTTAAATCATAGAAGGTCAGTTTCTTCCTGAAAGTTTAAGACAGCATGACCTCAACTGAAGGGACAAAGAAGTGGGCCATTGTATTACTTAACTGTTAAAAGTTAGCTTTATAGTCTGTGTTATCACTGTTCTTTTTCTTTGCAAATTTATAATTAAATTTAAAGTGATGTGGAAAGTGAGCTAGAATGCTTTTAAATGGCAAGGAGATGAAAAACCACATTTGTTGCTTAACCCTTCCCTCTCTTCCTCTGCACAAGAATCCATGCACATCACAGAGGACAAGAAAACTCACTGACCTCTCATTGTTCATATCTGCATAAAAGATACAAAGAAATACTAGGTACAAAATATAGGGTGCCTTGCATTTTGGGGTTTTATACATCATAGTTGTGCACCTTATGATTAGGCTGTCCTTTCTGTTTTTGTTTATATATATAAATGTTTACTTAAATGAGAAGAAAAGTTAAATAAAAAGCAAAAGTAAGGTCAATTTGCAATGAAGTTGTCATGACCTAATTACTTTATAAATGATATTATAAAAAATAACTAAATAGCAATTTCCATATGACATTCTGAAAGATCTATCTTCCTGATTCCCCTATCCAAATCATAAAATCATAACCCAAGCTGACATTAAACTTGAACTGACGACTAGAACTTAAAAAATTATTGGTCTTAATGTAGGTAAACTTTTTTTTTTAACAAAACCTGGAAAAGAATTTTAAAAGTGCAGTACTTTGACACTTTTATTCCTGCTATTTATATTTTTTTTACTACCCTAATATTGAGGAGAACTAGTATCTGATAGTATTGTCATTATTTTGTAATCTCTTATGGTGTTGTAACTTCTAAAAATTTTATCTTCCAAGTTACAGGATTCTTTTACCCTTACCAAATGTTCCAACAAATTGAACCAATCAATTGTGAAGTCATTACCACAAATGCTCTGGCAATGATAGCTTTGCATGAAGAGATGTATTTTATCTGACACATTTAACTTGAGAGTTACTCAATTTTCCTGTGTTTCTCATATATCCTCATAGATTTCTCAGAAGTCATATGTGCCTTTTAAACTTAGTTGTGAGAATTCAGTTCTTAATCACTAGATGGCAGACCAAATCCAGCATCTTATTATGATAGACAATTAGAAATTCTGTCATCAGAAATGCTACTCAACACTTATGGGCCACACGCCAGATCTACATTCCTTTAGCGATTATACTTGCACCAAAAATCCTGCATAGAAATGGTCATATTGAAACCTCTCACTGTCCAGAAGTGATGTGACTCTACTTATATTAACATAGTAAACTATTGGTGCCTATCTAAGGACTTGAAAAATACATGAATAAAATTCTATAAAATGATGCCCAACATTCCCTAGATGTTAACTGAAGTTCTTCCTTGCAGAAATAATGTAGAGTACTCACATGTTACAAAAAGTTTAAGTCTCTGATTCAGACAAGGGTTTGTCCAGATCATTTTCCTGGACTATCAGTCCCTAAGAGGCTGAACTGTGTCTGGGTAGCCCTCACACTCAACGTCATATAAAATGTCCTTGAGAAATACATTAGTTACATAGATAAATCATTAGTGAATGAAGGAAGGAACTAGATAGCACATGAAAAAGGCGAAATCTTGTCTTTATAACATGATAGACCTTGAGGGCATATGCTAAGTAAAGTAAGTCAGAGGAAAAAGATAAGTACCATATTATTTCATTCACTTTCATAATCCAAAGGAAAAAAGCAATCAAAGAGCCAAAACAACAGTATGATGGTTACCAGAGAGGAAAGAGAGTGAGGTAATAGGTTGGTGGTGGATGGTGACTGTACATTTTGTGGCAGGCTTGGGTGACTGAGGAGAGAAACTGTACACAGGAAATCTATAAGTATTGTAAACTAATGTTACCACAATAAAAAGAAAAGGAAAGAAAAAAAGGCTCTCAAACCTCCTTCTCTACTCCACAGAGAGGATATGCACTTAGTATTCCTATTCTGAGTGAAAGGGAAATGTGTCACTAGGCAGTTCTCGCCAAGTGTGTCCCTGACATGTAGGCCTCAGTGTAGCCAGAAAGGAAGAATATGATGTTAGTCAAGCAGCTCATATTTTGGAACACTTTTTAGAAAGTTATAGCAGCCCTTCGGCCTTCCTGACCCAGCTGGCCTCTATCCCTTCTAGGATTGTAAAGTTCTGGTCTAACGTTATTAAGACTTTCTGACTATAAAAGTCTTTGCAGAACTAGGCTCGTGGTCTGTGATCTGGTGCCCTCATAAAGTGGACAGAGAAAAACATGTGGAACAAGGAGGCAGCAGCAGAACTGTCCTGCCTGTCCCTCTGGACCAAACCACAGATGCTGCATTTACCGATGATGGCATAGATCCAACTACTAGATTCAGTTCCAGAAAGTCTTCCAAGGAAATTCCTCCTTTCCTTCTGTTCTAGGGCATTGTTTACCATAGTAAGGGAGCGACAAAGAGGTTAGGGTATTTAGTTCTTTCCTTAACACCTTCTGAATAAATGCCAGTAATTCCGCATTCATCATTTCTCTTTCCTTACCTGATCCCCAATATTTTAAAAGTTAGATACATATGAAACCACCAGTAATAGCTGATGGGCATCTGTGACCTACTTTGATCCTATTTTGTCCCTTCAGCCTGAAGGTCTGTGGAGGATGGGTGGGTAGGTGAGTGTGGCCATGGCACAGGGCAGTGGGGTGCATCTGTTGCTCTTCAACCAACTACATACTCGATTTCAAATGAGTCCTCAAAATGTAAATCTCTATTAGGAAGATTATACAAATAATTTGTGTGTGTGTGTGTGTGTCCTCTTTTATTGTATTAACTGAGCAAGAGTATGCATTCAATGATTGAGTGGAATTAAATTTCTATTCCATTAACGACAATCATGTTTTATATTCTAAAGCAATATAATGACGATTAATTTGAAAAACTATTCTGAACTCCAAAAGAATAAAAAGAAGACAACTCTTACACAGTATGTCAATGAAATATGCAAATAAATCTAGATGAAATAAACTGTCTACAAATGTGGTTCATTTCTTCAAAGAAACCATTAAACATTTCTCAATCTCATATGCAAAGGCTTTCCAGTTAACAAGTAAAACTGCTGCTTTTACTTTACTTAAAATTGAAAACATAAAAAGGAAAATGTGTCATTTTAGGTACTTAAGTTTTTTTTTTCCATGTGCCACTGGGAAATCTAAATGAATGTGGCCAAAATGTGAAACTAAAACTACACATAACGCACATGCAATGCTCATCTACAATTTTGTCTGGAAAACCAACTTTCAGTCTGCTAATCCATTTGACATAGATTTTTTTTTCTCCAAACACATGGCTCAAATTATTGAATAGCTATAAAAACACCACAAAGAGCACTAGGCCTGCCTTATATTGGATACACTAAAATATCAAGAGTAATTTCTATAGCAAATCTTAGTATTCTTCTCAAATGTTCAAACTAAATAGAAACTGCACTGTGCCACATGTGTCTGCCTACAAAAGTGCATGGACAGTTTTGAATTGTTTTGAATGAAGACTGTCTACTTAATCTCTCCCCAGTATGATATTACTTGAGATAAGAAAGCCAGAATTCAGCTTAACTGTTTCTCTTTCAAATGAGTGGTATATGACCCTGAGCAATATGCAGTACCCACATTTCAGATTTCCTTCATTTCCTTCAAATCTTAGCTCAAATGTCACCTTCTTCATGTAGTCTACTCTGACCACACTTTAAAAAATTGAAAATACTACATGCACATATACATACCCTCATATAACACTCCACCGATTCCTGCTTTTTTTTTCTTTTAAGATACCACAGTACTTTCAACCCTTCTGTATTATTGTATTACTTATATTTATTGTTTATGTCCCCCAATAGAATTATAGACTTATAAGGACAGATAACTCTTATTCTGTTTTATTCACTGATAAACCCTAATATGCTGGGATGTTAGGATCATAGTAGATGCTCCATAAGTTTCTGTTGAATATTGGTAGCTAATGCTTTAAATATTGGAGTCATTTATAATACTCTATATAGCATGTGCAAAGGAACCAATTGAAAGAGTACCAAGAAAGAGATCTAAAATGTATTAGACTCAAAATGATTTGCTTTGAACCTGGGCTTATCATTTTTAGAGACTTTTCATTTTCACTTCTAGTCAAATGTGGGTCATAAACTACAGGGATTTAAAATACCTGCTATTGTGGGGATATCATGTATTAATGTTATTTTAAAACCTGGGAAAAATAACATATATATATATATAACACATATATATATAAACATATATAAACATATATGAATAACATGAACGTACATAAAACCTTCATATATATATGAAGAATATATGCTTATATTCACTTCTCTAATTAAAAATAGTTTTTCTACTTTAAGAGAAGATTCAGTATGAGGTACTCAGATGGGTATAAAATGAAATATTTGTGTAATAAGATATTTTTATAACCAACTCTGCATCTTATGATTTCTTTGCAGCTGCATTTTGCTTTTTTTCCCCTATCTTCCATAACACAGAAGAATATTTGGCATCCAGTTAGTTTATTCCTTCTCATTCATTGTTCAATGATTTATTCTTTATTCATTGCCCTTGCCTTGACCAAGCTGAAATTTCTTTTACAATAAACTAAACATGCTACACTCTTCAATGGTTCTTTGATCCCATTTTACTACCAACTTCTGTGAAATATTTTGAAGAAAATGTCTAAAGTAAGCTTAAAGGGACTGTCTCTTTATGTGCTATTCCCTATAGGGGTCATTTCTGGAATGTGGGGAGGCCACTATTACTTTCAACAGGAAAGCATCTTTTTAATTTTACCCACTTGGATATATTTAGAGATCTCAGCAATTTTGTCCTGATATACCTAGATTTAATTAATGTCTATTTTGTAACCATTAAAAATTAGGTGATACCATGGAAGAACATAGATGAAAATGAATTTATAATAGGTAACAGACTCTGAAGGCTGAAATCATAATTTCAGGATCTAAATCCATGGCTTTATCTTCAAATTCAGCTCATCTTTCATAATATGTTCATAGATGCATAGAAGCCACCTTACTATTGAAATTTTAAGGCCAACTCTCTATATGCACCAATAGCAGACAGATGCCACAACAATATTCAGGAAGAGAAGGAGGGGTTATTGCTTTTATTAGAAAGGTATATTAATAACTTCCTAAATCAAAGCAAATACTAAATACAAAGCAAAGTTATTCACTGGGAAATTCCTGGGCTTATAGGAGGGACAAAGGACAAATGAGGCACAAGAGGAAGCAGAAAAGGAGGAGGAGAAATGGGAGGAGGTAGAAAGATAAGTTGGGGAGGGAGAAGGAGGTTGACAACAAAGCCAGAAACTAAGAGAACCATTTTGTTCTCCCATGTACATTTACTACATGAAGAAACAGAATCTTCATGTTTCTTTAGCAAAATGCATAACTAAATTCAGAGTATTTCTTTATCAAATTACTGGATACAACAAGTACAAAAAAGTGCAATATTTTGATCAGTTGTTTCTGAGCGATTATGTTCCTCATTAAGTAAATGGAGACCAAATTAAAACTCCTTAGGTAGAGGAAAAATTAAAATGGACAAGTTTTATTAGAATTTAAAAACCTTTGGATTATTAATAGCTATTTCATATTCCTTTTAGTTTTGCTTAAATTCTGAATTTTATCATTATTGCTTAACCCACATTTTAATTTATTAAAACCTGGTGACTGAAGAACATACTCACAAAGGAAAAGAACACTCATTATTACCTTAAAATATCTGTTGGAAGATTTAGACTTTACAAAATTGTTCATTATTTGTTCAATCCTAATTATCTAGGGAACACTTATTTTGTCCTAACACTGTAGTTATCAACTGTCAAAATTAGAAGAGGAGAATATAAAACATTTGCTAACCTATAAAGTGTAAAATTCAATTGGACAACAGGACAAAATAACCAGTTTCTTTAATAAAGGAAAAATGTACCACAGTTCTCTACTTATTAATGTATAGGAGGATATGAACTTTCATTTTTGAGTAAATAAAATATTGAAGGATAATACAAATAAGTTTACTTTAAAATGCATCTGAAGGGCCTCCCTGGTGGCACAAGGGGTTAAGCATTGCACTATGAAGCAATCCACAACCTCTGCGGCATGAGTTCAATGCCTGGCCAGCCAGGGAGAAACCCACATGGCGAGGCAGACCTCTCCTGTCTCACTTGCTGCTCCCCTCAGCAGTGTATTTCAGTCAGGCTGCCTGTTCTGTTACCCACTCTGTCTCTGGTTGATCCTCTCACTCCCCACATCTCTGGCCTGTACCCCAGGTCTTGTATGCATAAATAAATAAATCTTAAAAAAAATTAAAAAATAAAATGCAGCTGAAAATTAATACAAATAAATTACTCACTCTAGCAAGAAGAATAGAGACATTAATTCATTAGTCAATATTTATGTACCAAACAAATTTTATTGAATATTTGTCTGATGCATAAGAACCCAAAACACACATAAGAGCAAGGCAAGAGACATTTGAAGTCGGGCTTCTTGATAAGAAAAAAAATCAAAATTACAGAAAGTATAAGAAGTAATAAAGCTTTCTGACAGGAGAAAAAATATTTACAAATATGTGTCCTTCAGTAGCACATTCTGGAAAATATGCACACTGAAATTTAAAACTCAATTATTTTTGCTATTAACCCATGAGAGTCCTGGACCCTTTTGAATTATAGCCCTTCTCCTGGAACTCTTCCTCTGTATTTTGGGAGGTCTTTATCTAATGTTATTTACTTTAACTAGAACTGGTTGTAAGTAACATCAATCAGAGAATTTTCCAGAATCCAAAACAAAAACAATTTTCAATTATTTGGGATAGGAAAAGTTGATTTATGAAAGTAGATATCGAATAAGCTAGAAGTTGAAAGAAGCACAGAAATCCAAATGGCATTCCATTTTCTTAAAAGTAGATCAGTTGTCTATTTGATTATTCTTTGTGTCCTATTTGGTAATAAAATATATTTTAAACTCTAGGGAAGTCTGAGTACATAATAGAGAGAGAGTATATGTGGACACCCACCAATGCCCACCATCTACTCAGCCTTCCTTGTTAAACACTTACAATTTAGGCCAGTTTTGTCACCTTCTGTGTGGGTTGAAGGCTTTCTTAGATAGTTTGGTCTTTCAATATCCTTACCATTATAAATGATTTCAAATTATAAAGTAAATGTCCTTACTCTGAAACAAACATCAAAAGAGCATAATCTATGCATTTTGATTATAGTTTATTTATTCAACAAATGTTTATTATCTATGTTACTTTGCCAAACATCAGAAACAGAGATATAAGCTAATGAATTCCTTCCCACCTTAACAATATCGCAGACTTGTGAAGGGACCAGTCTAGCAATAGACTAGTAAAACATATTCTTAAAAGCATAAAACTAGAAGCAAATCCAACTATTGTGGGAATACTTAGGAGGGGCAATTCATGTAGGCTGGAGGTCAGAGAAGTCATAAGAATTCTGTGATTCAAGTTCTGTAATTTCCTTACTTCCTTTAGCTAATGCTTTTGTAGTTTCTAGGGTTTTTTTTTTCTTAAGTGATAAAACTAAGAGCTTCCAAAGTTTCTTCCAAAATTTCACTTCCAACCTGTGTAATATTGCCACTCCTGGCTCATTACTAGTCACTGGCAATGGACTTCTTTTCTCCGCCAACTGGCTAGGATGAAGCTGAAGGCAAATGGGCACTTCCTCTCACCATTACTTCCTATTTTCATTTCTTTGCCACCTCTTCTCTAGCCTGAGGGTAAAACACCAACACTCTTGTTTCTAAACCTCCTCCTGCCTCCATAGGTAGGTGCCCTAAAAGGGAGTAGAGGTGTGGCTCACCACTCAGGGGAGCCAACCAGCAGTGCAGAAACCAGGATACTGGCAAGAAAGGAATCTGTTGTAGCAGATGACTAACTCTGGCAACACTGCAATGAACTATAAATGAATTCTTCTAGACCAATTCCATAGCCATCTGGAAATTCAGCAAAGTAAATTTAATACAAGTTTTCAAATTTAGATGCAGAATTCTGGATTATACTGCCTTGGTACTTCAGGGAATAAGAAATAGCTGTATTGTATAACATCTAGTTTGAAAGAAATGGTTTCATCCAAGGATGCTAGTTTATAATTTAGAAAGCAGTGTGCAGTAAGGTACAGTGCGAAATACTTGTACTGTAAGTTGACTTAGCAAATCCATTCATAACCATTTTCATAGATTTCTTAAGTATTTATCAAGAGTTTATTCTGTTTGACTATATACCATGCCAGAGAGACACTAAAGTAAAGGACACATATGCTACTCCAGAGATTTTAGTTGAGGAAATAATATGGAAGTTTATAAACTCATGCTTTTAAAAAGTATACTCTTTTTAAAAGGACTGTCTAAATTCAAAGTGTCTTCTAACTAGTTATTTCTCTAATGACTATAAATAGTCAAAGTCGCAAATCAGTTATGTAAAATACTAGGTTTGAGGAGTGATCTATAAAGGGACATGGATGCACTGGGGTGGGTGAGTGGGTGATATCCAAATAAGGAGGTGTAAACTGATTCCTCTAAGTCATACACCGTGATGTAAAGAAATGTTACCTCAAAAATAAATAAGTAAATAAAGTATTAATATTACCAAAACTGAAAAGAAATAATCTGAGAAGATGCCATCACTGTAAAATGAAAGCATCTGAGCAGGAGGAAATAGAAGTAGTCCTTGAAAAATGCAAGGTAGTTGAGATGGTGGAGGTAAGGACGACTGTGCCTAGGAAGGGAACAGATTGTCTAAAATAAAAAAAAAAAAGGTATAGAGAGTGAGCAAACATGTCATATAAATAGGATCAAAATGGGACTGATCCATTTGCAGAAATGAGGAGGTGATGTCGGGACTTGGTAAGAGGGATGGTTCTTCCTCTAGGAAGATTTTCATTACTCGTCCCTTTCCCACATGTAATTTGCTCCCTCTCTTCTCTTTGTGCCAATTTCCCCTTGCCCATACACCTACCAAAGTTCTCGCAACATCCATCACACTTCCTTGTTTGTTACATGTAAATTCTACTAGTCTATACATTTCTTGAGGGTGAAAAATATTTAATTTTTCTATATATATATCATGAGTGTAAAACAGTGCCTGATTCATGGAGGATATTCAATAAACATTTTTTGAATAAATGAAAAAATAGAAGAATGTATATGTAACTATTAGGAATATTAATATAACAATAGAATTGAAGGTGAATTAGAAGTAGAAATCTAAAAATATTATGCTGGAGTTGGAAGAAATTGTTGTTCTGGGAATGAAAAAAAATTGCAAATCTATGAGACACTTATAGAAAACATGCAGGGTCTGATGAACTTACCAGAAAAAACTTAAAAATAACTTTAGGTTCAGGAATGAATGGAAGAAATTACATCTATTGGATATAGTTATGTATTAAATTATATCCCTTAATATATATTGAAATCCTAACCCCCAATACTTTAGAATATGACCTTATTTGGAAATAAGATGTATTTAGTTAAGATGAAATAATACCAGCATAGCAGAGTAGAATGGGCCCTTAATCCAATATAATTGGTAATGTCCTTATAAGGAGAAAAGACACACAGAGACAGACAGATGTGATGGAGGCAGAGACTGCAGTGTTGCAGCTGCAATCCAAGGAAAGTCAATGACCAGCAATAACCAGAAACTAGGCAGAAGCAAGGAAAGGAAGGCTTCTCCTTCTATAAGTTTCACACTTCTTGTCCTGCCGACACCTTGATTTTGGACTTCTGGCTTTGTAAGACAATGCATTTATGTTGTTTTGAACCACCCAGCTTGTCATACATTGTTATTTAGCAGACCTGGGAACTAATTCAGATATCGATAAGGTAGGAGAGTGGTCTAGATAACCAATGAAATAACAGCTCTGGAAGGATAAATTTGATAGGAAAACGTACAAACCTATTTAAGGCATATTGAGAAGAATTTTAAGGAAGAATATACAGCACAAAAAATTTAATAACTACTATTTATTGTGTTCTAAGACCTATGCAAATGCATTATAAAAAAAGTATATTTACTTCTTGAAACCACTCTGGTAAAGGCTTGGAGTCAATCAAGCTCACAAATTTAGTGAGTGGCACAGGCAATACTTGAAGAACCACACACTGTAAACTTTGCATTCTAAATTAGAAAATTGGACTCTACTTTTGAGAGAGAATAAAGGGGATACAAGTTTGTATAAGCAAACGTCTATTTTTTTTTAAAGATTTTTATTAAAGATTTATTTTTTATTTATATAAGAGCTGAGGTATAGTCCAGAGTCG
Source organism: Talpa occidentalis (assembly GCF_014898055.3). Taxonomy (NCBI): domain Eukaryota; kingdom Metazoa; phylum Chordata; class Mammalia; order Eulipotyphla; family Talpidae; genus Talpa; species Talpa occidentalis. The sequence goes on from NW_023603184.1 coordinate 114,907,284, forward strand.
CGGGAGGGTTGAGAGGATTCACCAGAAACAAAGCGGGAAGCAGAACAGGCAGGTAGACCGAAAGCAATGCTGAGAGGAGCAGTAGGCGAGACAGGAGAGGTCTGCCTCGCCATGTGGGATTCTCCCTGGCCAGCCAGGAACTGAACCGGGACTGCGGAGGCTGCAGACCGCTTCACAGCGCTGTGCTCAATCCGCTGCGCCACCAGGAAGGCCCCAGCAAAGTTCTATTTTTAAAACTTTTTTTTTTTTTTAATTCAGAGAGCATTGGTTTACAACATCGCAAAATCCACACTGTAAATGCAGATTTTTATACAAGTGAGAGCGATAAACTCACTATACATATGAAGGATAAAGGGCAAGAGGAGTCTGCATTAACTTAAAAAGAAAACCATGATTAAAGCACAGTAAATAAAAAAAAAAAAAAAGAAGAAGGCTGGTTCACTGTAGAGATAAGGAAAGGAAAAGATTAAGATGGGTTTTTAAAAAGTGAATTTCTTCTCGAAGAGAAGCAATACTCTTCTAAGAATGTCATCTTAATTCTATCTATTCAGCTCCTAACTTTAAAACAGTCAATATTTCATTTTCTATGCTATGCATGTATAGCCCCAAATATTACCATCCAAATATCCTGTGAAATTTTTCCTAGCTTTCCTGAGGTTTTACAGGATACTGATGGGGAAAAACTATTTCCATGACACACATAAGCTTTCAAGCATTTTGATGAGTGTGGATATTGAGTGAGTACATACCAACTGTTATTTACTTCTGCTGTATATGGGTTTATAGGGCAGAGGAAATGAAATTTCCCCCAGAAAATTCCGCTTTAATTGTGTAAATATGACTCTCCTCACAGCAAATATGGCTTATCTACATTATTTAAACTAGACAGGTGATACTGAAAAGGCCACTGAGGTAAAATTCAATAGAACTGCACATTGAAAAAATACAATTTAAAAGAAACAACCAACCACATGGTTTTTTAAGTTTCATCTCTTTTTTATATCCAAAAGAGCAGGTTTATTATAAAAGGGAGAGAAGAATAAAAGTCACTTGCATAGACAAAAGGGACAGAAAGGGCTGCCCTTAAAGGGGCAGGTTTGCCAAGAGAGAGGCCTGCATGGTCATAGGCAGGCGGCCTTGAGGAGAGCTGCCTTTGATGAGGGAGGTCAGTCAAGAAAAGTCCAAGCATGGTATAGGTCATGGGCAGGCAGGAAGGTTGCTGCCCTGCGGAGGGACAGACTTGGTAAAAAAGAAGCTCCTACCTGCATAGGCACAGGTGGGCAGAAGAGCTGCTGCCTTAAGTTACATCTTTTTTGAGTCTTCATTTCCTTTCATTTTCCTGAGGTCTGAACTAGTTTTTACAAAAGTTCTTAACTGATTTTTTAAAGTTAAAGTTCTATTAAGAGATTGGGCAACAGAAATATCCTCCATGACTAAGCTGCCATTTCCATTTTTTCCTAGTTAGTAGTTGTCACTTCAGTCACAATAAAAGCAGATAACAGAGTAAATGGTATCGCTTATTTTGCTTTATAATAATAAAAGAGAGTATGTGATCTAATTAAAAAAATTAAACAGAACTATTTGCATGCTGATTTAAAGGAAAATAATTGGATGAATCTGGATATTCTTATTTTGTTAATAGCAGTGATGGACTTAGAATTACTTAATGAAATTTAGGTGATTAAATGTCAAGTATAAAGGTTGATGGGATTTATAATGAATTTAAGCAAACTCTTCATAATGATATCAAATGAGATGAGAAGGTGGGGTGGATGAGACATAAAAAGAAACTTAAAGAACGTCTCTACCAATAGAAATCTTTCTGAGGTTGTAGAGATTTAACCATAAAGGAATGGTTGAATCATATAGAAATAAGGCCATTCATAGCCTCTGAATTGCATAACAGAAAAACAGATACTGAGGCATTATTTAATGTCTATTTACATTTCCCAATGACTTCTCTGAGATTTAGGAATTCTAAGACATATACAAAAATCATACTCTATGTATAGACACACAGATTCTTGTGTACATTTATGGACATTTGTATAGTCAACGTAATTCTAACACATCTCATAAAATTAAGAGGTATTTTATCCTTTATGAAAACCCAGGCTTTGCATTCCTTTAACTGTATATAGTCAAGAATTTATCCAGAACTTACAGGAATACAAAATATTCAGTCATAACCCTTTCCTAACCATGATTTTATACTACTTTATGGCAGCCCCTATATGAGTAATCATAATCTAAAGCTGTCAGAAACTTAAACATTGATTCTTATATAGGAACTATATAAAATTATTTGGGATTAATTTATTTTAGTGATCATTCAGCTTTTCTATCTTAAGAGTTAAATAATTTAAAATAGTAGTAAAGGAAATAGCCAATGTGATGATAGGTAGGATATTGTATACTCTATAATAGCCAGTATATATGGATTCCTTATAATGATAATATTTTGTGTTATGAAAAGAGACTATGGTCAATTTCTCTCAATTATGATTTTTAAGACCAAATTAATTTATTTTAAAAATATTGCTAGTGCTTAAAAATTATTATTATCAAAATAAAGAATTCCTCTTCTATAATATTTAAAGAACATTTATAAGTTATATTTCCTTTCATGTTGCTAAACGAGGGTGTATTTCAAGAAAAGTAATGGCACTTAAGAGTGCATTAAGGGGAGTGTGCTTCAGAATTTCTTAAGAACTTAAGAAGAAAGAGGAAATCAGTTCTCTGGCAATTACACTAAAACATCAAAAGCTTAGCAGGAATAAGTTATCTTTCTTAGTAAAACATGTAAATAAAATAATGTATGTCAAATCTATTTCCCCTACAGAAGTAATACTGAAATTTAAGAAATGCATTCCAAACCATGGGCCTAACAACAGTAATAATGAAAATGACCATATTTAATAAAATGAAATATGTACAACCCAGTGTGCTCTGCAGGGGACTTGAAAGGGTTTTGGTAGCGTAAAAAAAAATGTATTTGGGTTTCCAAAGAAATAGCCACAGAAATACTCCAAAGAATGTGAAGGCCATGAGCAGGTAACATGATCCTTATATATCCAGCAAATACCAGGCACTTATTATGTACTATTTCTCCATTGGATATCAGAGTTAAACAAAACAATATTCTCATTCCAAGCATCTGTAATCCAATGAGGAAAATAATCAAATAATCAAGGAATTAAAGTAGGTAATGATAAGTACCTTGATAGAAATAAATTCAGGATGCTAAGGGAGTATGTGCAGACATTGTTTAAGGTATTTTGTAGAAGGTTTAGGTTAGTCTTTCTGGTGGAAAGAGTGTGTCAGCTAAAAATTGAGGAAGACAGAGACTGTATCCAAGAGCTATGTGTAATTCCATTATTGTTACAAGAAAGAGAAAAAGAAAGAAGAGGAAAGAGGCTGTAAAGAAACAGGATCACAAGAAATGGAAGCTTGAGGTATGTGAAGCACAGATTTTGGATGCCCTTCAGGCCTGTTTCTTTGACTCCACTTATAGGTAAGCAGATCTCTGCCAACTCCAAAAAAGGGAATGAGGGATGGAAATGAGAGGGCAAACTTGTAGCTCTAACTGATAAAACTTTTGGATGTGTTTTTGGCACTTAATCTAATCATTTGGAGTCCCAGAAAGGCAGAGTGATGTGAAGGGAATGGAAATGGAGGAGTTGAGGAAACAAGCTTTTAATTTTATTTTTGCTTTTTCACCCTGCTACTAAAAATCACTTGCTTTGTAATCTTTGGCAAATGACAACTTTCCTGATCCTCAAATTTTTTTCCATCTAAAAATAGGTATAGTACACTTTCCCCGCTTTGAAAATCAAATAGAAGCCAAGAGCTTTGAAAAATAAGTATGTGTTATTAAAAGACAACCATTATTATTTGGCATAGAGGTTTCTAGACTACTCTTGCCTATCGCAACCCCACTTACACATGTATCAAATGCCAATTCATGCTGACCTCTCTCCTTATGGAAACCTATCATAATTTGGATAGGTCTAGGGAAGACAAAAATCACAGACCATATGGACAGAAATCCGTTAGTGCAAAGTTATGATTTCAATAGGGATCTTCCACAAAACACCCTGAGGTCATGTATTTAAGAACCAGACTTTTGGTCTATCTATATAAAAAGCATCACAAAACAGGAACATACACATATTTCACTAAGAGCAGGGTTAAGAGTAGGGAAGAAGGAACAGGTGATTTTTGTAGCACAAGAGGAATTTTTCTGAGTTAGTATCTGAATACTGGAAAAGGTCATTTTAGCAATTAGTTGGCTATGTTCATGCCACAATACTTGAGCAACCTGCCCATGATAATACACCTGTGTTCAAACACAGCTACAAAGAAAGTATGAGGCTAATAATATGGCACTTTTTTTTCCCATCACAGAATATTTTGTGGTTTCAGTCAATAGGACCCATACTTTACCAGTTATTTGTTTTAAAAGTAGGTGGTGATATTAAGCTTGCGGGGTTGAAAGGCAAAACCCAGTATCATCTTTCAGAGTCATTTAAACCTTCAGGTTACTCTTATGACTACATTAAATTTCAGCTATGATTTTGTTTTAAACTGGTACTTCTCAAACTTGACTTGGCATCAGAATCACTCAAAGAGAATCACTCAAAGTCTTCTACCTCTTGTGATTCTGATTTTGCTTTGAAACTAGAAAATATATATATATATATATATATACATATATATTTTAAAGCTTCTCTAGTATTTTGATGCCATATTTGGGGATAATTACTGTAGTCATCACAATGAGTACTTCCAATGATACATTACTTTCTTTAAATGGAAGGAAAAAAATCAAAGAAACTATTTTTTCAGTATGATCATTCCCAATGAAGGGGAGGGGTATTCCATGCCTCTAGCACCATGTTCAGGTGCCAGAGAAGAATATATTTTCTGCTCCTTCCTTGTAACAACAGATAAAAACTAAACAACACTCCCCAGCATGGGAACATAAACCACTAAGAACTACTGAAGACTCATTCTAAAATCATCTTTTTAAGGTGTAAACACCCTTAAATTAAAATCACCTTAATTATTATGGCCCTTCAGTATTTTAGTAATAAATCTCCCTGGAAAAGGTCCAGTTTATACCAGTGCAGTGAGATTCTGGTGTGAATTTAAGAAGTTTCAAAGCTCCCCCAGAATGTGTTTGTACCTTTATAGTCCACTAGTGAGTTGTGTCACTGGGCAGCATTCACAGACCAAAAAAACAAATCTCAAGAAAAACATTTCACAGGGAGAATTTAACAAGAAAAACAACAACTACCTTATAGAAAACAGATGGCTAGCATTAGTAAAGCTGGAATACTGTCAGCTGTGTCTTCAGCCATTTCTCTGAGCATTTCTAAATTGGAAAAAAAATCACTTAAATTTTACCAAAAGGGGCCTAGCCCTTAACAAAGGAAGGAACCAAAAGTATGATAATAAATATACAATAGATGCAAGAGTGACAAGTGTCACATAGGAAACTAGCAAAATAAAGACAAAAAGTACTAGGAGAGAAATAAATTGAGTGAGATGGGGAGAAGAGGGTTACTTTTGAATAATCAGGAAGTGTGTAGAATGTGAACAGAGATATGAGGGAAATAACATAGTATTTTAAATGACCTTTCTAATAATTATAAATTATTCTAATTTATATATATAATTCTAATATATATAAATTAGAATAATTCTAATTGTTATAAAGTATAAAATGCTCATGACCAGTACTAGAAGAACTATCATCTTTAAGATGATAAAGAATAATGTTATCTTCTTTCTTAGAGTACAGGAAATGACATTGACAGTTAACTGCATCAAAAAGTTCATACTCTTTGCCAGTGTGACTTAACAAATAAATACAAAACACCAAAAATATTCCTTTTTGCTTTTAAGCAGTTCTTGCCATTTTAAAAATTTCATGAAAATACAACAATCATTCACTGAGAAATTTTAACTTTTGCTGGGAGTTCTCAATTAAAAAAAAAAAAGTTTACTGAATTAGATTGCTTTAAGATAGTAAATAGACAGCCTTGAAACATTTTACTGGATAAAGGACTTAACAGTCAAAAATTGGCTTTGAGCTGTCATTAGATACTGAAGGCAGATATTAACAGTCTACTTAATTAATAGAGAAGGAGTGTATCACCATCCAGTGGGCCTATATTGAGCAGAAACAATAAGCAAACAGGCTTGGAACTCATTAAGGACACTCAGCCTGTCTGGACCTATGGGAGGGAAAATACATGGTGATTCTCCATACAACTTGGCTTTAGGAGAACACACTGATGATAGCCTCTTTCCCCCCAAAAGATTAAAATGTAGCAACTCTGATGAAATATGAATTTAAGAAATTAATTGTTAACAAAAATGAGACAGTTTTACAGTTCCTCCAAGAGAATTTCATCTCATATATAATATATATAATATGTAACATAATTGATATAGATGCTTAATTTAGATTAATTCAGAAGATAAAAGATTTTGATTATAAGGCATCTATTAATTTCATCCATTGAGGTTCATATTTTGATTGTTTTGTATTAAAATATACGTAAATTGAAAAATTACTCATTTAGATGTACATGTGATTGAAACATGTGGTTAAACATGCTCATGGCAAGTTTCTCTGACCTCAAGAGGCTACAGCCACGTTTCACATCTATTTTTATGATATGTAATCATGGCCTACTTTTTAGAAACATAAGTAGAAGTTTCCTACCACATCCACATTCCAGAAAAGCAGTATCATTTTGGTAGAGACAACTTCAGAAAATCAGAGGAAAAAAGAGAACTTGCTTAAGAAAAGCTATGAACCAGATTATATATTTTGGAGAAAAAAAAAAACTTTGTGAATCAGATATAATGAATTTTGAGTTGTATCAATAGCCTTATTATTGAGTTGTATCAATAGCCTTATTATCCCTAGCTTCAAATAGTAAGTGAAAACTATAATTTGGCTATACTTTTAGTTAGATCAAATATCATGGATCATTTTTTAGAAAAATGTAATATAATTAAAAACAAATAAAATTCAAATATCAAGCCAAAATACATCAGACTAAAAGATGCTTTTCACATAACTTTTATCTATCCATCTAATTTACTGTCAAAAATCAATAGAACAATATTGCGAGATCATTAGTCTGTGAAGGTCTGTCAAGAAGCTTTAGAAATAACTAGGGAGATTCCTATATCTAACATCTTCATATCATTTGAATTAAGTCTTTTTGGCCTTCTGTTGTATTCTGAAGTTACTCTGTTAACAACTTATCCTCTTACTAGTCAGGCAGTCTTAACAGAGTTGATAGTAATTATTGTCTAAGTCTGAAAATGATTCCGGTTAAGTAGTTGAAAATATAAACATAATATCCTCTTAGTGACTTGTTAGACTGTATTAGAAGTACATCATTTTCACCAGTTTTACACATAAAGCAAATTCAAATTTGATGAACTAGAGGGTAAAACAAACAAAAAACACATAATAGCACTGCTTTGGAATTAGAGCATTACCAAACACCAAGAAATAAAGGGCCAATCCTAGGAAAATGAGGTAAATTATATCATAAATGGCAAAGCATAAAAGTTCCATTTAAATCTTGTATACCTGGTTAAAAAGAGGGAGATAGGGTGAATAATCAGTTATAAGATTTATAAAATTAAATCCTCCTAGTCCCAATTAATGCTTCATTAGTGAAAAAACTAGTTTCCTACATGTTTTATTAACCACATGAAATTAGTACAGTCTAAGAATTTATAAGAGGCATTATTTTCAAAGCTTTAGAAAGTCATCTTGCCCTTACAACCAGTATCCATATTTCCTTCACCTCTACAACCTAGTGTTAGCTAAAATAAAGAGTATATAATAAATGTTCAATATAAGTAATAATTTTCCATCTTATTGTACTTCTATTTCTGTATTTTATTCCAGTTTGTATTTGTGACTGAA